>NC_141877.1:585670523-586920523 GCF_056163025.1 Triticum urartu
TACGTAAACACACTCTCCCCTCTCGTTGCTATCCATCTCCTAGATAGATCTTGCGTGATCATAGGATATTTTTTGAAATACCGCGTTCCCCAACAACCTTGGTTTCATAACTGAGGGAAATACTTATTGTAGCTGTACTGCATCATCCCTTCCTCTTTGGGGAAGTACCGACGCAGTTTGAAGCTGCATCACATCCTGATATGCATCTAATCTATCTGGATGAAGTTTGTGGATTATTTTAAGACTGCAGGTTTATCCGAATATGGAGTTGAGAAGAAGTTTTTCCCTTTATCTTTGGGGGAAAAGGCATTGACATGGTATAGACTATGTGATGATATTGGAACGTGGGATTGTAACCGGTTGAAATTGAAATTTCATCAAAAGTTGTTCCTATGCATCTGGTTCATCGTGATCGGAATTATATATATAATTTTTTTCTTATGCGGGAGATGGCACACCTAAACCATCTGAACAAATTAAAGTTGAACCTAATATTTCTATGGTTAAGGATCTCTTGGTCGATAATATTGATGGGCATGTTATTTATTTTTGCGATGCTGCTGCTAGAATTGCTAAACCTGTTAGAAATGAACGAGATATGCTAGATAAGAATAAATCTGTAGTGGGCATGCGTGTCATTTATGTTAAAATTGGACATCATTGCTATCATGGTTTATGTGACATGGGTGCTAGTGTTAGTGCTATTCCTATTACTCTATATCAAGAAATTATGAATGATATTGCACTTGCTGAGATTGAATATATTGATGTCACTATTAAGCTAGCAAATAGATATACTATTTCACCGCTCGTGATTGTTAGAGATGATGAAGTCTTATGTGGTAAGATCAAGTACACTACTGATTTCTTAGTACTTGGTTCTCAACAAGATAATTATTGTCCCATTATATTTGTTACACCTTTCTTGAATATTGTTAATGCTGAAATTGATTGTGTCAAAGAAAAGGTTAAAGTCAAATTTGGTGATGTATCTCATGAGTTTAATTTCTCTAAATTCCGTAGACAACATCATGATAAAGAATTTCCTAGTAAGGATGAAATTATTGGTCTTGCTTCTATTGTCGTTCCTCGTACAGATTCATTAGAACAATATTTGCTAGACCATGAAAATAATATGCATATGAATGAAAGAAATGAGATATACAAGATATTCTTTGATAAAGCACATATCCTTAAACATAATTTTCCTGTTGAAACTCTTGGAGGCCCTCCTCCACCTAAGGGTGATCCTGTGTTTGAATTGAAACAATTGCCTGATACATCGAAATATGCTTATCTTGATGAAAAGAAAACCTATCATGTTATTATTAGTGTTAACCCTTCAGAGCATGAAGAAAAGAGATTACTTAAAACTCTGAAGAAGCACCGTGCCGCTATTGGATATACTCTTGATGATCTTAAGGGCATTAGTCCTACTCTATGTTAGCACAAGATTAATATGGAACCTGATGCTAAGCCGGTTGGTGATCACCAATGATGGTTAAATCCTAAGACGAATGATGTGGTAAGAACTGAAATACTAAAGCTTCTGGAAGCAAGTATAATCTATCTCATAGCTGATAGTAGATGGGTAAGTCTTGTTCATTGTGTCCCTCGGAAAGGAGGCATTACCGTTGTTCCTAATGATAAAAATGAACTTATTCCACAAAGAATTGTAACTGGTTATTATAGGATGGTAATTGATTTTAGGAAATTAATCGAAGCTACTAGAAAAGATCACTACCCCTTGCCTTTTATAGATCACATGTTAGAAACACTATCTAAGCACACACACTTTTGTTTTCTTAATGGATACTCTTGTTTCTCTCAAATACCTGTGTCACAAGAAGATCAAGAGAAAACTACTTTTACTCGCCCTTTTGGAACTTATGCTTATAGATGTATGCCTTTTGGTTTATGCAATGCACCTGCTACCTTTCAAAGATGTATGACTAATATATTCTCTGATTTTTGTGAACAAATTGTTGATGTTTTTATGGATGATTTCTCTGTTTACGGGACTTCTTTTGATGATTGCTTGAGCAACCTTGATCGAGTTTTGCATAGATATGAACAAATTAATCTTGTCTTGAATTGGGAGAAGTGCCACTTTATGGTGAATGAAGGTATCACTACTAGAAAAACGGCTATAGCTAATATGGACATTAATGACGCACCATGTATGTGGTGCGCCACTGCTATATAGCAGTGACGCACCAGATACAGGTACGCCATTATTGACATATTACTAATGGCGCACCCGGTGTGTGGTGCGCCATTACTAGTTTTGAAAAAAATAAAAAATGTTAGCAGTGGCGCACCAGGGGATAGTGCGCCATTACTAGTTGACATAGTAATGGCACACCTGTACAAAGTGCGCCATTACTATGTGTATGACTGGGTCAAACCTTGGTCAAACTTAGTAATGGCGCACTTTGCATAGGTGCCATTACTATGTCAAACTTACTAATGGCGCACCTACACAAAGTGCGCTATTACTAACTTTGACCAAGTCATACACATAGTAATGGCGCACTTTGTGAAGGTGCGCCATAACCAAATGCACCCCAAGTGGACTGCCTTTTCAGTTAAATAAAATAAAATAAAATGATGGAAATGTCAAAAAAAAATAAAAGAAAATAAGTTTCCCACGTGATATGTGGTCTAGTTGTTGGGAAATTTTACAAATATGAATTTTGACTTTATTTGCAAAATCTCTCTGGAATTTAGTTAAATGGGCATAACTTTTGCATACGAACTCGGATTAAAAAGTTTTTTATATGAAAAATCATCTACTCAAAAAGTTACATCCGAATTCAACCTAAGGAACCCCGTTGAAGATTTTCAGAATCCCCAAAAACCTAACAGAATAAAAGATACGGGGCTTTTAAGATCTAGAGGGGGAAAATAGAAAAAAAATTCAAACTTAGTAATGGCGCACCATTTGCTAGGTGCGCCACTATTAACAGAAAAAAATTGATTTCGAATTTTTTTTGGAAAAAATGTTCAAAATATGATACGTAATATGACCGGGAAGTTTGAAATATTTTTTTCAAAATTTCATCACAATGATGAACATGAACAAAGTCATAGACATCAACAAGGTTTAATAGTATTGATATGATAGATATATCAACAAGTGCCTGTTAAGTGAGCTGGTGCTGGGGTTGGATAGAACTGCGAAGTTAAGCGTGCTCGGGCTTTGTTACTAGTGGCGTGGTAATAGTGGCACACCTATAGTGCACCATTAATGGCAAAAATAGGTGCGCCACTAATAGGCCTTTTTCTAGTAGTGTATTGTCTTGGGGCATAAAATTTCTGAATGAGGTATTGAGGCAGACAAAGCTAAAGTTGGTGCAACCGGGAAAATGCCATGCCAGAAAGATATTAAAGGTATAAGAAGTTTTTTTGGTCATGCTGGTTTCTATAGGAGATTCATTAAAGACTTCTCTAAAATTTCTAGGCCTCTTACTAATCTCTTGCAAAAATATGTTCCATTTGTTTTTGATGATGATTGTGTAGAAGCCTCTGAAACACTTGATACGTCTCCAACATATCTATAATTTTTTATCGTTCCATGCTATTATAGTATCAATCTTGGATGTTTTATATGCAATTACAAGCAATTATATATCATTTTTGGGACTAACCTATTAACTTTATGCCCAGTGCCAACTGCTGTTTTTTGCTTGTTTTTGGTTTTCTAGAATATCAGTACCAAACAAAGTCCAAATGCCATGAAACTTTTTGGAGTTTTTTTTCTGGATATAAGAGACCATGGAAGCTTCGGGAGAGGGCCAGAAGATGAAGGAGTGGCCCATGAGGCACCAGAGCGCGCCTAGGGGGTGGGGCGCTCTGGTGGCTCATGGGGCCCATGTTCACCCGTTTGACCTAATTCCGCCTCTATAAATTCTCTAAAATCAGGAAACCAACAGGGAGCCAGCCAAAATACCTTTTCCGCCGCCACAAGCTTTTGTTCTCGAGAGATCCCATCTGAAGGCCTTTTTCGGCACTCTGCCGGAGGGGGAATCAACCACGGAGGGGCTCTACATCAACCTTGCTTCCTTCCGATGATGTGTGAGTAGTTTACCACAGACCTACGGGTTCATAGTTAGTAGCTAGACGGCTTCTTCTCTCTCTTTGATCTTCAATGCAATGTTCTCCTTGACGTTCTTGCAGATCTATTCGATGTAATCACTGATCACTTTTTGCGGTGTGTTTGTTGGGATCCTATGAATTGTGAGTTTATGATCAGATTATTCATGAATATTATTTGAGTCTTCTCTAAACTCTTTTGTGCATGATTATTATAGCTTTGTATTTCTGTCCGATCTATTGATTTGGTTTGGCCAACTAGATTGATTTTTCTTGCAATGGGGGAGGTGCATTGTGATGGGTTCGATCTTGCGGTGCTCAATCCTAGTGACAGAAAGGGACATGACATGAATTTGTATCGTTGCCATTAAGGATAAAAGATGGGGTTTATTCATGCATGAGTTTACTTTGTCTACATCATGTCATCTTGCTTAAGGCGTTAACTCTGTTCTTTATTAACTTAATACTCTAGATGCATGCTGGATAGCAGTCGATGGGTGGAGTAATAGTAGTAGATGCAGGCAGGAGTCGGTCTACCTGTCTCGGACGTGATTCCTATATACATGATCATTTGCCTTGGATATCGTCATGATTATTCGCTTTTCTATCAATTGCCCAACAGTAATTTGTTTACGCACTGTATGCTATTTTCAAGAGAGAAGCCTCTAGTGAAAACTATGGCCCCGGGTCTATCTTTTATCATATATTAAAACTAAGAATAACTTGTTGAAATTTTCTTTTATTTTTTTTATTTTTTATTCTTGTCTGATTATCTATCAAAAACTATAGAATTTAATCTTGATCATAACCGTTGAGGGATTGACAACCCCTCTACGCGTTGGGTTGCAAGCATTTGTTGTTTGTGTGCAGGTATTGTTTACATAGTGTTGCTTTGTTCTACTACTGGATTGGTAACCTTGGTTTCATAACTGAGGGAAATACTTATCTCCACTATACTACATCATCCTCTCCTCTTCGGGGAATCCCAGCGCAGGAACATAAAGTGAGATGTCTCTACGCTGAGTGTAGAAGGATGTAACTTAAGAATGGTTAATCCACTGGGTTTTGGCATGATGCCTAGTGTGGAGATTCCTTCGTCCATGAGAAATTACCCCAACTTCATGACATGAACACCGATCAGATATATGGTTGAATCAAATTGAATCTTGAGGTTCATGTGTTGGTTAAATGTTGATTTGTAGCGACAAAGTAGTTCCTTGAGGAGCATGTTATTTAATTTGGTGTTATGATGGGTTTTCCTAGATAGAAATAAACCAACTCCACAAAAACTTAATGTGTAAACAATATATACACATTTGTCATCGATTGGCATGAACAAATCTTCTATATATTTTTGGAAAGCGAAGATCCCTCTTAGAATCAAAATGTACTTATGAATGATTTGGAATTATGCTATTGCCGCTAAACATAACAAGAGAAAACGCAATTGGGTGGGGGATTACCCCCATAGGTTTTGTACGGAGGATGAAATCATCCATCATGTGTTCCTCTCCTTCTTTGTTGCCACTTATATGCGGAGCACCATTAGTAGTACAATTGGGATTTAAACTAGGCCAAGTTGTTTTCCATGGTATTTTTGGTTACTAAAACATTCATATTGGGGTCAACTTTCATGTTGTTGGGATTTTTCCTTTTGTTGGGCAATATGGAAAACCCTTAACAAAGCTTGCTTTGAAAGGAACTCATATAAGCTCCTATTGAGAGTTGATATGTTAGATGTGTGTGTTCTTTCTTATGGCAGGTATCCAGAAGGAGGTTGACAGAAATATGTTGAATAGTGAAATTGATCTCCAATGCACAGCGACACGTTCTTATGAGATAACGCGAGAAGTTGTACCTCCTCTTCGCATCATGAAAGTGCATGAGGAAGATGTTGAATCTAAGAGATGGGTGAATTAAGATGCAAAAACATGGGTTGATGCCCCTAATAAATACAATGCATGATGATCTGTGTTGGCCCCTTTGATGGCCGTTTAAATATAAAACTACTACATTGCAAGGTTTTGATGCTCCTTTTGTTCAGACATAGGCCCATAGTCTTCACTTATGGGTTTTAGGCCTAGGTTTATTTTGTTTGTTTCTTTTAGTTTGGAATAGTTGTTCTATTACATCCAAAGGGATCTTGTTGTGGCAGTAGAGACAATGGGATCAAATTCTGGACGGTGGAGTTTTTTTCGAAAGAAAAATCTAGGATGGTGGAGTAACATGGTTATGAGATGAATGAAATTAGCAAGGTACATAGTTGCAGTGAGATTGTTCAAATTAGAGATTTAGGCTTATCGGTTATTCACACAAGAGAAGTTTGTTGTTTGAAGGCACTCTGATTTGACTCTCTCACACAAGTGAGTTCTTACTGGCCAAACATTTCCTCGCTTAGTTATGCAAGGTGATGTGGCTTGAACCAAGGTTGTCAGAATCGCGATTCTGTTATACGATTCTACGACTTTACGATCCAAACTAACTCCTCTGATTCTACGATTTTAGTTCATAGAATCTATGTTTTTACGATCCTGATAGTGAAGATTCTACGATTTGCGATCCTACCATCAGAGCTCCGATCCGATTCAAAATCACGATTCTGACAACCTTGGCTTGAACTACGCCGGTATTTCCCCAAAGAGGAAGAGATGATGCAGCACAGCTACGGTAGGTATTTCCCTCGGTGATGAGACCAAGGTTATCGAACCAGTAGGAGAACCACGCAATACTATGTAAACGGTACCTACACACAAAGAACAACTACTTGCAACCCGACGTAAAAGAGGGGTGGTCAATCACTCCCGGGTAAAAAGATAGATAAAATTGTAGTAGATTGGATAAATAGATCTCACGGTAACGCAAGATAAAATAAATAACAAAAAATTGTAGCAAGGTATTTTTTGGTTTTTACATTAATAGATCTGAAAATAAAAGCGAATAAAAATAGATCTCAAAGGAAAATATGATAAAGAAGATACCCAGGGGCCGTAGATTTCACTAGTGGCTTCTCTCGAGAAAAATATATAGCATACAGTGGGTAAACAAATACTGTTGGACAATTGATAGAACTTTAAACAATCATGACAATATCTAGGGAATGATCATTATATAGGCATCACATCCAAGATTAGTAGACGGACTCTTGCCTGCATCTACTACTATTACTCCACACATCGACCGCTATCCAGCATGCATCTAGTGTATTAAGTTGATGGAAAAATGGATTAATGCAATAAGAACGATGACATGATGTAGACAAGATCTATTCATGTAGGAATAGACCCCATCTTGTTATCCTCAATTGCAATGATACATACGTGTAATTTCCCCTTCTGTCACTGGGATTGAGCACCGTAAGGTCGAACCCATCACAAAGCACCTCTGCCCATGGCAAGAAAAATCGATCTAGTCGGCCTAACTAAACCAAAGATTCGAAGAAGAAATACGAGGCTATAAGCAATCATGCATATAAGATATCAAAACTCAAATAACTTTCATGGATAAAATAGATATGATCATAAACTCAAAGTTCATCGGATCCCAACGAACACACTACAAAAAGAGTTACATCAAATAAATCTCCAAGAGACCATTGCATTGAGAATCAAGACAGAGAGAGAGAGAGAGAGAGAGAGATAGAGAGGAAGCCATCTAGCTACTAACCACGGACCCATAGGTCTACAACAAACTACTCACGCATCATCGGAGAGGCACCAATGAGGATGATGAACCCCTCTGTGATGGTGTCTAGATTAGATCTATGGTTTTTGGAACTTGCGGCGGATAGAATTGTGTTTCATCGACTCCTCTAGGGTTTTTGGATTTTCGGGGTATTTATAGAGCAAAGAGGCAGTGCGGGAGGCGGCCGAGGTGGGCACAACCCACCAGGGCGCGCCTGGGCCCCCGGCCACGCCCAGGTGGATTGTGCTCCCCTCGGAGCCCCCTCTGGTACTTCTTTAGCCCATCTTGTGTCTTATGGTCCAAGAAAATCTCCAAAAAGTTTTGCTGTGTTTGGACTTCGTTTGGTATTGATTTTTTGCGATGTAAAAAACAAGCAAAAAACAGCAACTGGCACTGGGCAGTATGTTAATAGGTTAGTCCAAAAAATGATACAAAGTTGCTATTAAATGATTGTAAAACATCCAAGTATTATAATATAACATAATGGAACAATAAAAAATTATAGATACGTTGGAGACATATCAACATCCCCAAGCTTAATTCCTGCTTGTCCTCTAGTAGGTAAATGATAAAAACAGAATTTTTGATGTGGAATGCTGCCTAACATGTTCATCACATATTCTTTTCTTTTGTAGCATGGACATTTGGACTTTTATATGATTCAAAGCAATAGTCTAGTTTTGACATGAAGATTTCAATACTCAAGCATATCGACAAGCAATCATGTATTTCAAAATATCAACACTAAAGCAAGTTATCCCAAGCCCATTATGCTCAATCATTGATCAATTCATGAAACACACTCGCATATTAGCTACACCCAATACTCAAGTACAATCATAGTGCCCCTTGTCGGTGTCAAAACCGACAGATCTTAGGTAGCGGGTTCCAAGCTGTGTTTCTGAGGATCGATGGTAACAAGGGACAATAGAGACACGATTTTACCCAGGTTTGGGCCCTCTAAAAGGAGGTAGAACCCTACGTCCTGCTTGATTGTATTCGATGAGTATAGGGGTTACAAGAGTTGATCTACCTCGAGATCGTAATGGTTAAACCCTAGTTGTCTAGCCTATGGTTGTTTTGATAGCCTCTACGGACTATACCCTCCGGTTTATATACTCACCGGAGGGGCCTAGGGTTGTATAGAATCGGTTTGTAGAGGAAGGAAATAGTACATCTGGACAGCAAACTTGGCGTCCATGCATATAGGAGTCCTACCCGGACACGGGGGATAGTCTTCTGCTTTATCTTCACGGCCCATCAGTCCGGCCCATATCAAATAGACCGGACACCCAAGGACCCCCTAATCCAGGACTCCCTTAGTAGCCCCAGAACCAGTCTTCGATGATGATGTGTTCAGCACGCGGATTATCTTCGGCATTGCAAGGCGGGTTCCTTCTCCTAAATATTTTAAGTTAGCTTCTTGCATAAAGGAACTGTGTCCGGCTCTGCACAATCAATACAACCCTTAGCCATGAAGGAAAGACGTCAAAATAGGAACAATGTATTTTACTGACAACTTTTTCGGCGAAGTGTCACACTTGACCCTTTAACATTTCGAACCGTTATCAGGCCTCCCATTTTGCATTTCGAGGTCTAGCCTCCATTGGCACGTCTCGTCAAAACAAAGATCGTGCCCGCCCATTATGGGATTCTCATCAATATGGTTTGGGTAACCCAACCGCGCCTTACGCACGATCTCGTTGGGAATAGGCAAGGTTTATGGCTTGAGAGGGGGACGTTTGGTATTTTCACTGTCTATAAGAGGACAAAGATCCCTCCTTTTCCGCCATGCCTTCCTCTAGCTCCTGTCTTCCAACCTCCATGCTCTAGCGCCCACAACTCCGATCTTTCCCACTGCTACCACCCTTCCCAGCAATGGTCGGGTCCGGTTCCAAGGGCAAGTGGGAGGCCTCCTCCGTCACCAAAAAGGACGTCAAGGATCTCCGGAGTGCGGGCTATCTATCCACGGATATCGCGCATAGGAGCCCTGACAAAGATCAGGTTATTCCTACTCCAGAGCCTGGTGAGAGGGTCATGTTCATCCCGCATTTCCTCCCGGGTCTAGGGTTTCCCCTCCACCCCTTCGCTCGGGGCCTTATGTTCTACTATGGGTTAGATTTCCATGATCTAGCCCCTAATTCCTTCCTCCACATATCAGCGTTCATCGTCGTGTGTGAGGCTCTTCTCCGCATCCCCCACACTTCGGCCTGTGGCTCAAGGTCTTCAATCTGAAGCCGAAGGTGGTCGACGGATAGCATGCGGACTGCGGTGGTGCTATGGTAAGCAAGCTCCCCAATGTCGTTTGGCCGAAAGGGGCATTTGTAGAGACAGTCAAGGTGTGGCAGCAGGAGTGGTTCTACATCAATGAAACCCGTGACGCCAACTGGGCGGCCACGCCCGACTTCAGATCTGGACCCCCCACGAGACTCACCACATGGACCGCCAAGGGCCTTGATTGGGGGTCCCAACCGGAGTTGAAGATGCTACACAAACGCATCTCCAACATGTTGGGTGCAAGCACTGGTCTCACAAACGTGATTCAAGTGATGCTCTTCCACTACATTCTTCCCTGCCAGCTTCGGGCCTCCCCTATGTGGGATTTCAATCTAGAGGAGCCACGGACCCTGAAGTGCTTCTTCAGCACCACACACGAAGATATATGGAAGCAACTTTTCAAGGCATTGAAAAATTGGCCAAAGAAGACCGAGGACATCGGACTCGACATCGAGAACCTAGCCTCGGCGGTAAGCATAACTTTTCCAAAGACCTATTCAGTCAATAATTCAAATATATTATATTGCATGTCTTCCGTACAGGGCTGGACGGCAAAGGCGGAGCGGATCAACTGTTCGGCACCGCTGCCCAAGAACCCGGCCACACCCCAGCTAATAGAGATGCTGGTCCTGACGCCCTATTGCCACCTCTTGAGCACTGCGTTGGATTTCCCCGAAGAGGAGAGGATGATGCAGAAAAGTAGCGTAAGTATTTCCCTCGGTTTTTGAGAACCAAGGTATCAATCCAGTAGGAGGCCACGCACAAGTCCCTCGCACCTACACAAAAACAATAGCTCAACGCAACCAACACGCTTAGGGGTTGTCAGTCCCTTCACGGTCACTTACGAAAGTGAGATCAGATAGAGATGATAAATAATATTTTTGGTATTTTTGGTATAGAGATGCAAAGTAAAAAGTAAAAGCAAAGTAAAAAAGCAAAGAAATAATAAAGTGATGGAGATTAATATGATGATAAAGAGACCCGGGGGCCATAGGTTTCACTAGTGGCTTCTCTCAAGAGCATAAGTATTCTACGATGGGTGAACAAATTACTGTTGAGCAATTGACAGAATTGAGCATAGTTATGAGAATATCTTGGTATGATCATGTATATAGGCATCACGTCCGAGACAAGTAGACCGAAACGATTCTGCATCTACTACTATTACTCCACTCATCGACCGCTATCCAGCATGCATCTAGAGTATTAAGTTAAAAACAGAGTAACGCCTTAAGCAAGATGACATGATGTAGAGGGATAGTTTCATGCAATATGATAAAAACCCCATCTTGTTATCCTCGATGGAAACGATACAATACGTGCCTTGCTGCCCCTTCTATCACTGGGAAAGGACACCGCAAGATTGAACCCAAAGCTAAGCACTTCTCCCATGGCAAGAACAACCAATCTAGTAGGCCAAACCAAACTGATAATTCGAAGAGACTTGCAAAGATAACCAATCATACATAAAAGAATTCAGAGAAGATTCAAATATTATTCATAGATAGACTGGATCATAAACCCACAATTCATCAGTCTCAACAAACACACCGCAAAAAGAAGATTACATCGAATAGATCTCCACAAGAGAGGGGGAGAACATTGTATTGAGATCAAAAAAGAGAGAAGAAGCCATCTAGCTACTAACTATGGACCCGTAGGTCTCAAATAAACTACTCACACTTCATAGGAGGGGCTTGGATGATGATGTAGAAGCCCTCCGTGATCGATGCCTCCTCCGGCGGAGCTCTGGAACAGGCCCCAAGATGGGATCTCGTGGATACAGAAAGTTGCGGCGGTGGAATTAGGTTTTTGGCTCCTCTTCTGATCGTTTGGGGGTACGTGGATATATATAGGAGGAAGAAGTACGTCGGTGGAGCTTCGAGGGGCCGACGAGGCAGGGGGCGCGCCCTAGGGGGGCGCCCTCCACCCTCGTAACCGCCTCGTGGCTTTCTTGATGGAGGGTCCATGTCTCCTCGGTCTTATCTGATGAGAAAATCACGTTCCCGAAGGTTTCATTCCGTTTGGACTCCGTTTGATATTCCTTTTTTTCGGAACCCTAAAACAGGCAAAAAAACAGCAATTCTGGGCTGGGCCTCCTGTTAATAGGTTAGTCCCAAAAATAATATGAAAGTGGAAAATAAAGCCCAATATAGTCCAAAATAGTAGATAATATAGCATGGAGCAATCAAAAATTATAGATACGTTGGAGACGTATCAACATCCCCAACCTTAATTCCTGCTCGTCCTCGAGTTGGTACATGATAAAAACAGAATTTTTGATGTGGAGTGCTACTTGGCATAATTTTAATGTAATTCTTCTTAATTGTGGTATGAATATTCATATCCGAAAGATTCAAGACAAAAGTTCATATTGACATAAAAATGATAATACTTCAAGCATACTAACTAAGCAATTAAGTCTTCTCAAAATAACATGGCCAAAGAAAGTTCATCCCTACAAAATCATATAGTTTAGTCATGTTTCATTTTCGACACACAAGAATGCTGCACAACCCCAATGATAAGCCAAGCAATTGTTTCATACTTTATTAATCTCAAACATATAAACTTTCACGCAATATATGAGCGTGAGACATGGACATAGCACTATGGGTGGAATAGAATATAATGAGGGGGGTTATGTGGAGAAGACAAAAAAGAAGAAAGTCTCACATCAATGAGGCTAATCAATGGGCTATGGAGATGCCCACCGATTGATGTTAATGCAAGGAGTAGGGATTGCCATGCAACGGATGCACTAGAGCTATAAATGTATGAAAGCTCAACAAAAGAAACTAGTGGGTGTGCATCCAACTTGCTTGCTCACGAAGACCTAGGGCACTTGAGGAGGCCCATCGTTGGAATATACAAGCCAAGTTCTATAATGAAAAATTCCCACTAGTATATGAAAGTGATAACATGAGAGACTCTCTACTATGAAGATCATGGTGCTACTTTGAAGCACAAGTGTGGTAAAAGGATAGTAACATTGTCCCTTCTCTCTTTTTCTCTCATTTTTGGGGCCTTTTCTTTTTTATGGCCTTTTTCTTTTTTTTGGGCCTTCTCTTTTTTTATGGCCTTTCTCTTTTTTTATTCCTCACTTGGGACAATGTTCTAATAATGATGATCATCACACTTCTATTTATTTACAACTCAATGATTACAACTCGATACTAGAACAAAGATGACTCTATATGAATGCCTCCAGCGGTGTACCGGGATATGCAATGAACCAAGAGTGACATGTATGAAAGAATTATGAATGGTGGCTTTGCCACAAATACTATGTCAACTACATGATCATGCTAAGCAATATGACAATGATGAATGTGTCATGATGGACGGAATGGTGGAAAGTTGCATGGTAATATATCTCGGAATGGCTATGGAAATGCCATAATAGGTAGGTATGGTGGCTGTTTTGAGGAAGATATAAGGAGGTTTATGTGTGAAAGAGCGTATCATATCACGGGGTTTGTATGCACCGGCGAAGTTTGTGCCAACTCTCAATGTGAGAAAGGGCAATGCACGATACCGAAGAGGCTAGCAAGGATGGAAGGGTGAGAGTGCGTATAATCCATGGACTCAACATTAGTCATAAAGAACTCACATACTTATTGCAAAAATCTACAAGTCATCAAAAACCTCGGCACAACGCGCATGCTCCTAGGGGGATAGATTGGTAGGAAAAGACCATCGCTCGTCCCCGACAGCCACTCATAAGGAAGACAATCAAATAACACCTCATGTTTCAAATTTGTTGCATAACGTTTACCATACGTGCATGCTACGGGACTTGCAAACTTCAACACAATTATTTCTCAATTTCACAACTACTCAACTAGCATGACTTTGATATTATTACCTCCATATCTCAAAACAATCATCAAGCATCAAACTTTTCTTAGTATTCAACACACTCATACGAAAGTTTTATTATTAATCTTGCATACCAAGCATATTAGGATTTTAAGCAAATTACCATGCTAATAATACTCTCAAAATAATCTAAGTGAAGCATGAGAGATCAATATTTTCTATAAAACCACTGTACTCTAAATGATACAAGTGAAGCACTAGAGCAAAATTATAAAGCTCAAAAGATATAAGTGAAGCACAAAGAGTATTCTATCAAATTCCAAATCATGCATGGCTCTCTAAAAAGGTGTGTACAGCAAGGATGATTGTGGTAAACTAACAAGAAAAGACTCAAATCATAAAAGACGCTCCAAGCAAAACACATATCATGTGGTGAATAAAAATATAGCTCCAAGTAAAGTTACCGATAGAAGTAGACGAAAAAGAGGGGATGCCTTCCGGGGCATCCCCAAGATTTGGCTTTTAGGTATCCTTAGATTATCTTGGGGGTTACATGGGCATCCCCAAGCTTAGTCTCTTGCCACTCCTTGTTCCATGATCCATCAAATCTTTACCCAAAACTTGAAAACTTCACAACACAAAACTTAAAGTAGAAAACTCGTGAGCTCCGTTAGCGAAAGAAAACAAAAGACCACTTCAAGGTACTGTAATGAACTCATTATTTATTCATATTGGTGTTAAACCTACTGTATTCCAACTTCTCTATGGATTATAAACTATTTTACTAGCCATAGATTCATCAAAATAAGCAAACAACACACGAAAAACAGAATCTGTCAAAAACAGAACAGTCTGTAGTAATATGTAGCTAGCGCAAGATATGGAACCCCAAAAATTCTAAAATAAAATTCTGGACGTGAGTAATTTATCTATTAATTATATACAAAAATAATTAACTAAATAGCACTTTCCAAATAAAAATGACAGCAGTTCTCGTGAGCGCTAAAGTTTCTGTTTTTTACAGCAAGTTCAACAAGACTTTCTCCAAGTCTTCCCAACGGTTCTACTTGGCACAAACACTAATTAAACACAAAAAACACAACCAAAACAGAGGCTAAATAATTTATTTATTACTAAACAGGAGCAAAAATCAAGGAATAAAAATAAAATTGGGTTGCCTCCCAACAAGCGCTATCGTTTAACGCCCCTAGCTAGGCATAACAAGCAAGAATAGATCTAGGTATTGCCATCTTTGGTAGGCAATCCATAAGTGGCTCTCATGATAGATTCTTATGGTAATTTTATTTTATTTCTAGGGAAGTGTTCCATGCCCTTTTTAATGGAAATTGAAATCTAATATTCCCTTCCTTCATATCAATAATTGCACCAACTGTTCTAAGGAAAGGTCTACTGAGAATAATAGGGCAAGAAGGATTGCAATCTATATCAAGAACGATAAAATCTACGGGCACATAATTCCTATTTGCAACAATAAGAACATAATTAATTCTTCCCGTAGGTTTCTTAATAGTGGAATCCGCAAGATGCAAGTTTAGAGAGCAATCATCAAAATCACGAAAATCTAGCAAATCACACAAAGTTTTGGGAATAGTAGAGACACTAGCACCCAAATCACACAAAGCATAAAACTCATAATTTTTAATTTTAATTTTAATAGTAGGTTCCCACTCATCATAAAGCTTTCTAGGGATAGAAACTTCTAATTCAAGTTTTTCTTTATAAGATTGCATCAAGGCATCAACGATATGTTTAGTAAACGCTTTATTTTGACTATAAGCGTGAGGAGATTTTAGCACGGATTGCAACAAGGAAATACAATCAATTAAAGAGCAATTTTCATAATTAAATTCCTTGAAATCCAATATAGTGGGTTTAGCAACATCTAGGGTTTTAATTTCTTCAATCCCATTTTTATCAAATTTAGCATCAAGATCAACAAATTCCGAATTCTTAGAATGCCTTCTAGGTAAAGGTGGATCATATTCAGTCCCATCATTATCAAGATTCATATTGCAAAACAAAGATTTAATAGGGGACACATCAATAACTTTTAGATCTTCATCATTATTTTCATAGGAACTAGAAGAACACATTTTTATAAAGGCATGTTTCTTAGCACGCATCCTAGCGGTTCTTTCTTTGCACTCGTCAATGGAAATTCTCATGGCTTTAAGAGACTCATTGATATCATGCTTAGGTGGAATAGATCTAAGTTTCAAAGAATCAACATCAAGAGCAATTCTATCAATGTTCCTAGCCAAATCATCAATCTTAAGCAATTTTTCTTCAATCATAGCATTAAAATTCTTTTGCAAAGAAATAAATTCTTTAATATTAGACTCAAAATCAGAGGGCATCTTATTATAATTTCCATAGGAATTGTTGTAGGAATTACCATAATTATTAGAGGGATTACTAGGATAAGGCCTAGGATTGAAATTTCCTCTATACGCGTTGTTACCAAAATTGTTCCTACCAACAAAATTCACATCCATAGATTAATTATTATTCTCAATCAAAGTAGACAAGGGCATATCATTAGGATCAGAAGAAACACTCTTATTAGCAAATAATTTCATAAGTTCATCCATCTTTCCACTCAAAACATTAATTTCTTCTATCGCATGCACCTTTTTAGTAGATCTTTCAGTATGCCATTGAGAATAATTAACCATAATATTATCTAGGAGTTTAGTAGCATCTCCTAAAGTGATTTCCATAAAAGTGCCTCCCACGGCTGAATCTAAAAGATTTCTTGAAGCAAAATTCAATCCGGCATAAAAAATTTGTATAATCATCCACAAATTCAAACCATGAGTAGGGCAATTAGTATCATTAATTTCATTCTCTCCCAAGCTTGTGCAACATGTTCATGATCAAGTTGCTTAAAATTCATAATATCGTTTCTAAGAGAGATGATCTTAGCGGGAGGAAAATACTTAGAGATAAAAGCATCTTTGCACTTGTTCCATGAATCAATACTATTTTTAGGCAAAGATGAAAACGAAGCTTTAGCACGATCTCTAAGCGAAAAAGGAAATAGCTTCAATTTAACAATATCATTATCGACATCTTTCTTCTTTTGCATGTCACACAAATCAACGAAGCTACTAAGATGGTAGCTGCATCTTCACTAGGAAGGATGGAGAATGGATCTTTCATGACAAGATTCAACAAAGCAGTATTAATTTCACAAGATTCAGCATCGGTAAGAGGAGCAATCAGAGTGCTAAGGAAATCATTATTGTTGGTATTGGTGAAGTCATACAATTTAGTATTATCTTGAGCCATCGCGACAAACAAGCAAACTAACACACAAGCAAACAAAAGGCAAACGGGCAAAAAAGGCAAATAGAGAGGGAGGATAGAGAGAAAGAGGGCAAATAAAACGGCAAGGGTGAAGTGGGGGAGAGGAAAACGAGAGGTAAATGGCAAATAATGTAATGTGGGAGATAGGGATTGTGATGGGTACTTGGTATGTTGACTTTTGCGTAGACTCCCCGGTAACGACGCCAGAAATTCTTCTTGCTACCTCTTGAGCACTGCGTTGGATTTCCCCAAAGAGGAGAGGATGATGCAGCAAAGTAGCGTAAGTATTTCCCTCAGTTTTTGAGAACCAAGGTATCAATCCAGTAGGAGGCCATGCACAAGTCCCTCGCACATACACAAAAACAATAGCTCAACACAACCAACGCGCTTAGCGGTTGTCAGTCCCTTCACGGTCACTTACGAAAGTGAGATCTAATAGAGATGATAAATAATTTTTTTGGTATTTTTGGTATAGACATGCAAAGTAAAAAGTAAAAGAAAAGTAAAAAAGCAAAGCAATAATAAAGTGATGGAGATTAATATGATGATAAAGAGACCCGGTGGCCATAGGTTTCACTAGTGGCTTCTCTCAAGAGCATAAGTATTCTACGGTGGGTGAACAAATTACTGTTGAGCAATTGACAGAATTGAGCATATTATGAGAATATCTAGGTATGATCATGTATATAGGCATCACATCCGAGACAAGTAGACAGAAATTATTCTGCATCTACTACTATTACTCCACTCATCGACCGCTATCTAGCATGCATCTAGAGTATTAAATTAAAAACAGAGTAACGCCTTAAGCAAGATGATATGATGTAGAGGGATAGTTTCATGCAATATGATAAAAACCCCATCTTGTTATCCTTGATGGCAACGATACAATACGTGCCTTGCTGCCCCTTCTGTCACTGGGAAAGGACACCGCAAGATCAAACCCAAAGCTAAGCACTTCTCCCATGGCAAGAACAACCAATCTAGTAGGCCAAACCAAACTGATAATTTGAAGAGACTTGCAAAGATAACCAACCCTACATAAAAGAATTCAGAGAAGATTCAAATATTATTCATATATAGACTGGATCATAAACCCACAATTCATCGGTCTCAACAAACACACCGCAAAAAGAAGATTACATCGAATAGATCTCCACAAGAGAGGGGGAGAACATTGTATTGAGATCCAAAAAGAGAGAAGAAGCCATCTAGCTACTAACTATGGACACGTAGGTCTGAAATAAACCACTCACACTTCATAGGAGGGGCTTGGATGATGATGTAGAAGCCCTCCGTGATCGATGCCTCCTCCGGCGGAGCTCCGGAACAGGCCCCAAGATGGGATCTCGTGGATACAGAAAGTTGTGGCGGTGGAATTAGGTTTTTGGCTCCTCTTCTGATTGTTTGGGGATACGTGGATATATATAGGAGGAAGAAGTACGTCGGTGGAGCTTCGAGGGGCCCACGAGGCAGGGGGCGCGCCCTAGGGGGGCCCTCCACCCTCGTGACCGCCTCGTGGCTTTCTTGACGGAGGGTCCAAGTCTCCTGGGTCTTATCTGATGAGAAAATCATGTTCCCGAAGGTTTCATTCCGTTTGGACTCCATTTGATATTCCTTTTCTTCGAAACCCTAAAACAGGCAAAAAACAGCAATTCTGGGCTGGGCCTCCGGTTAATAGGTTAGTCCCAAAAAATAATATAAAGGTGGAAAATAAAGCCCAATATAGTCCAAAACAGTAGATAATATAGCATGGAGCAATCAAAAATTATAGATACGTTGGAGATGTATCACCTATCAGGCGCCGGAGAAGAAGACCAAGCAGAAGAAGGGCAAGAAGGCCAAGGGCGGCCCCCACCACAAAGGTCCTTCAGACGTAGTGTCCGGAGAGACCGAAGCCCTCTCTTCCCACGAGGGAGATGAGGAAGAAGAGGAGGAGGTGGAAAGTGACTCCCCCCATAAGGGGAGGAAGAAGAAGAGGGTGGCCTCCAAAGACCCGGAGGAGAGGAGGCGCCCAAGAGAGGGAAGATGACCCTCCCGGACAGTTTGGACTCAGAGTCTGAGCTAGTCCCCAAGAGACCTCCCAGGGTGAAGCCTCGGGCCGAATCGTAAGTATTCGAAAACTTACTGTTTATCTTCGGTCTTTCTGTTTCCATTATATAAGTTATTTTGTTATTTGCCTTTCAGCCCTCCCCGCAAGCTCCCGCAAACTCCATTATCGGAGGGGAATTCTCTGCCGCCCGAGATGGCAGAGAGTGACACGCCGCCTCGAGCCCCTTCGCCTATTGTCATGGAGGACACCGAAGTGTCGTCCCGAAGGACCTCTCCTGGCCGAGAGGGGGCACACGAGGCCGTCAAGAGAGTGCCCAAGGTTAACACCTCGGTCGCCGAAGACCTAGGGGAGGCGACCCCTATGACAACCGACGGTGGGGACCCCCAACAATCCGGGCCCCAACCGAACACCATTCTGGAGACAACATGGCTCCAAGATCGGATAAGCACCCCCCTTCGAAAGAGGGGGAGGAGCACCAGCTCGATCAGCAGCCTCCACTAATCCAGAGGCACCCAACGCTCTGGAGGAAGCACTTAGTGCTTCCGTTGTGGAGGAGCACCGCACCCTGATGGGTGTGTGATGTCTACTACACAACCTTCTTCTTGTAGATGTTGTTGGGCCTCCAAGTGCAGAGTTTTGTAGGACAGTAGAAAATTTCCCTCAAGTGGATGACCTAAGGTTTATCAATCCGTAGGAGGCATGGGATGAAGATGGTCTCTCTCAAGCAACCCTGCAACCAAATAACAAAGAGTCTCTTGTGTCCCCAACACACCCAATACAATGGTAAATTGTATAGGTGCACTAGTTCGGCGAAGAGATGGTAATACAAGTGGTATATGGATAGTAGATAATAGTTTTTGTAATCTGAAAATATAAAAACAGCAATGTAACTAATGGTAAAAGTGAGCGTAAATGGCATTGCAATGCATGGAAACAAGGCCTAGGGTTCATACTTTCACTAGTGCAAGTCCTCTCAACAATACTAACATAATTGGATCACATAACTATCCCTCGACATGCAACAAAGAGTCACTCCAAAGTCACTAATAGCGGAGAACGAACGAAGAGATTATGGTAGGGTACGAAACCACCTCAAAGTTATTCTTTCCAATCAATCCGTTGGGATATTCCTATAAGTGTCACAAACAGCCCTAGAGTTCGTACTAGAATAACACCTTAAGACACAAATCAATCAAAACCCTAATGTCACCTAGATACTCCAATGTCACCTCAAGTATCCGTGGGTATGATTATACGATATGCATCACACAATCTCAGATTCATCTATTCAACCAACACAAAGGACCTCAAAGAGTGCCCCAAAGTTCTACCGGAGAATCACGACGAAAACGTGTGCCAACCCCTATGCATAGGTTCATGGGCGGAACCCGCAAGTTGATCACCAAAACATACATCAAGTGAATCACGTGATATCCCATTGTCACCACAGATATCCACGGCAAGACATACATCAAGTGTTCTCAAATCTTTAAAGACTCAATCCGATAAGATTACTTCAAAGGGGAAACTCGATTCATTACAAGAGAGTAGAGGGGGAGGAGAAACATAAGATCCAACTATAATAGCAAAGCTCGCGATACATCAAGATCGTATCACCTCAAGAACACGAGAGAGAGAGAGAGATCAAACACATAGCTACTGGTACATACCCTCAGCCCCGAGGGAGAACTACTCCCTCCTCGTCATGGAGAGCACCGGGATGATGAAGATGGCCACCGGAGAAGGATTGCCCCCTCCGGCAGGGTACCGGAACGGGTCTAGATTGGTTTTTGGTGGCTACAGAGGCTTCTGGCGGCGGAACTCCCAATCTATTGTTTTTTCTGGAAGTTTTACGATACGTAGGTATATATGGGTGCAGGGGGTACGTCGGAGGAGCTACGGGGGCCCCACGAGGCAGGGGTGCGCCCTAGGGGGCGCCCCCACCCTCGTGAGCACCTCCCGTATCTCCTGACATGGAGTCCAAGTCTATCCGGTGGATTTCGTTCCAAAAATAACTTCTCCAGTTGATTTCGTTCCGTTTCGACTCCGTTTGATATTCCTTTCTTTGAAACACTGAAATAGGCATAAAACAGCAAATCTGGGCTGGGCCTCCGATTAATAGGTTAGTCCCAAAAGTAATATAAAAGTGGATAATAAAGCCCAATATTGCCCAAAACAGTAGATAATATAGCATGGAGCAATCAAAAATTATAGATACGTTGGAGACGTATCAGTGTGGTTATGGGGAAGGTTCAGTCCACTAAAAATAGATTGAATGAAGCCTTCTGCACCCTACTGACAGGCTTTGAGGTATGCGACATAATATTCTAAAAACCATTCATATAGAAGATTAATCCTGTATACAAACAGTAGCCCTGAGACTCCGTCCGGTATAGAAGAAACCGGACAAAGGATCCACATAGTATTCGGAAAGTAACATATTGTGCTGATATTGCAACAAGCCTCCATGTTGGCGGCAACCGCCCATGCCGCAGAAGTTTACGAACTCAATCAAAAGTTTTAGGTGGTAGATGAGGAACTCGACCGCATTAATAAGCGGTTGGACGAGACGCAAGGTATGCATACAATAATGTTGTTGTATATCAGAAGTGATATGTATATTAAGAGGTTAACTCATAGAATGTTTTTTATTATGAGCATAGTTGGTGCAGCCGAGGTCAAGACCCTCAAAGGCGCCCTCGCCCAGGCCAAGAAGGAAGCCGAGGCGAATAAGGCAGCCACTGACAAAGCAGCTGCAGAACTAAAGACCGAGCGAGCTGCCCGCCGCCAACACGAAGCTCGGGTGGCCGAAGTCAAGTAGGAGCTGAAGGATGCCATCAGCAGATGTGAAACCTTGGAGGAGAAGACTTCGACCCAGTCGTCTGAGCTTGCCAAGGCTCTTCATGATGCCAAAGAGGCGTGGATCAAGTCCCGGAGTGCTTGCGAAGAGATCCATCAGGCAAGGCAGATAGTGGCTGGCAAGGCCTTTCTTTTGCAGAGTATCTTTGGAGGTCAGTGGTATGCTTTGCTCACCCGAGTGTGGAGTTCTCCAGGCATGTTTGCGGTTCTTCCGAAGAGTTCCACCGATGCCACACAGTTCTTTCGAGCCCAGGAGGGGAACTCGACCGAGAAGCTGTTCTGGTCGCAATTTCTTGCGCCGGAACACCCGACACCTCTGAACGACTAGCTGAAGCAGCTGACGGAGCTGCATAGGGTGGCGGGCTTGGCCATAAAGGACCTAATAGTCCAACTCTGGCCAACTGAGCCGATTCCTAGCAGCTACTTCGGTTTGGTGAAGCGGCTTGTCGATGCGCGGCCTTGGATTGGTGCTGTGAAGCGCTCGGCCTGCATAGAGGGTGCCCGGATGGCCTTCGCCCGCATCAAGATGCAATGGGCAAAGATGAAGGCCACTGAAGTAGCAACCACAGGCCCACCCGAAGGCAAAGATCATTGGAAGACGAAGAGTTACTTCGATGATGTCCTAGAAGGAGCCCGAATGATAGAGGGTCAATGTTCTAAGGACGTAATATTTGATTGAGTGTGTTCGGGTTGTACGAATTATGTGCTGAACCCATGCTTCTTATAAATCTATGTTTGCGCTTTTTGTTTCAAGCGATGTTTCCTCCTGTGTGGCCATTTATTGTTATACTTCTGGAAGTTGCCAGTCGTCAGTTCAGCCCCCATGTAGATACTACAGGGGTGTTCGACATAACATGTGACCACACTTTATCCAACATCTTGGTCCATAGAGGAGGTGTCCGCGTGGTGAACCAGGCAATCGGAGTATGCGGCTTTATTACTTTCACTTAGCCATAGGAGTTTGACTGTGGAGCTAAGTACTAGCCCCTTGTGCGTGTGTGGCTATCCGGGCTATGGTGCCTTTTCCACGCGGCTGGACGAAGACCAGCCCCTCGTATAACACGGGGTGAATCGCTAATGATTTGTAGTATAATACTAAGTCATCGAATCGCCGACCAGCTCTCGTCTATCATGACGGTCAGTTTTCGGCTTTCTCTACTCAGGTACTTGACCAGACGAACCAGAAATACAATCCCAGTAGTTCTCCCTTTACCACCTTAGCCGAACGAGCGGAACGTAAGGTGGTAAGCATAGGAGCCGGGCAACCCAACTATAGACCAAAGACATGATTCAGAACCAATGCATATAATGCAATATTCAGGACGCCGAAGCTTCCCTATAGGTGTTCGGACTTGAACTGTGCATGGCCGAATACAGCCCCTGGTGTTTAAGGCCAGACTAAAGCATGTGTGGCAGTCTGACGTAGGGAGGGAATACAGATGGTAATATGAAATAAAGTGAATGCCAAACAAGAGTGGTGATCAACTGATTCCTTTATACCCTGATTAATACGTCGACCCGTGTTATTACAGATAATTCCATGAATATCGAGGCCATTTTACATGCCAAAAAATTACACAAGGGAAAGGTTGATACATGGCCTAAAAGTAGTGGTTTGAAGATCCCAGTGGTGCCCTGCCACGCGTCTGCGTCGTTTCTCCTTGGTAGGAAATCCTTTGAGAGGAGGAGTCGATGGTCGTCTGCAAGGAAGGGGGCCTGGGAAGAGCCTCCATACAACCTAGATCAGGTAGGTTTTTTAACAAACCTACAGTGGAAAAATAGTTGAGGTCTGAATAGGGTCAAGCCGTACTATGGACCTTTTCCGCAGTGTGCCTCCGGCGCTGCCCAAGGTATTTTAAGTGCGTAATTATGTATGCGCGGTAAGTATTACACAACCTTATGGGGCGATCGACAGAGGCTAAACTGCTATTCGAGCTCCGGCTCACTGGGCTATCGCATTGTAATGCAGATCAGACTCGCTTAGAAGTTTCATGGGTCTTGATGACCGATGAGCTATGCGGCTTGATGAGGCCGTCCTGTACTTCGGCTGCTAGGGCCGTAGTGTGCTCCTCAGTATGGAGGGAGCACTCCATATTACATTGACTGTAATGACGCCATGAGGTTCAGGCATTTTGAGCTTCAGACAAGCATAGTGGGGACTGCATTAAAGCGGGCGAAAGCAGTTCGTCCGAGCAGTGCATGATAACCACTGCGAAAAGGGACGATGTCGAAGATCAATTCTTTGCTTCAGAAGTTGTTTGGAGAGACGAATATGACTTCCAGTGTTAAGGAGCCCGTGCAGCAGGCCTCCATGCCGGGTATCACTCCTTTAAAGGTAGTGCTGCTAGGCTTGATTCTTGATGGGTCGATACCCATCTTATGGACAGTGTCCTGGTAGATCAAGTTGAGGTTGCTGCCACCGTCCATAAGGACTCTAGTAAGATGGTACCGTCGATGATGGAATCGAGTACCAGGGCCACCGAACCTCCATGACGGATACTGGTTGGGTGGTCCCTGCGATCAAAGGTGATCAGACAAGTTGACCATGGGTAGAATTTTGGGGCGACAGGCTCTACGGCATAGATGTCCCTTAATGTGCATTTGCGCTCCCTCTTGGGGATGTGGGTGACATAGCATGTTCACCGTTTTCACTTCGGGGGGAAATTGTTTCTGTCCCCGATGTTCGGTGGGTGAGGTTCATCATCGTCCTCGCTTTGAGGTCCTTTCCCCTTATGCTCGGCATTTATCTTACCGGCCTGCTTGAAAACCCAGCAATTTATGTTGGTGTGGTTGGCAGGCTTGCCAGGGGTGCCATGAATCTGGCAAGGTCTCTCTAGTATTTTGTCCAAGTTGGACGGACCGTACCTATTGCCTTTGAACGGCTTCTTCCGCTGACTGGGTTTGGAGCCACTGAATCCGGCGTTTACTGCCGTGTCCTCTGTTTCTTCGTTATTGTTCCGATGCTTGTTTTTTGTTGCGTTGTGGCCTGCCATTGCCGTCCCTGGCCTCAGAAGTGCCGGGGTCACTGGTAGTCTTGGTTCTACGAGCCAACCAGCTATCTTCTCTCGCACAAAAGCGGATCATAAGTGCGGTAAGAGCCGCCATAGTCTTCGGCTTTTCCTGACCGAGGTGTCGGGCGAGCCATTCATCACATACGCTATGTTAAATGCCATTAAGGCTTCGGCGTCCGAATAGTCCATGATTTGGTTCTTTTTAATTAAGAACCGACTCCAAAGTTTGCGAGTTGACTCTCCAGGTTGCTGGATTATGTGAACCAGGTCGTCAGCATCCGGTGGCCAGACATAAGTGCCCTCAAAGTTGGCCCGAAAAGCATCCTCTAAGTCTTCCAAACTTCCAATGGAGTTCTCTGGGAGGCTATTCAACTAGTGCCGTGCTGATCCTTTCAGCTTTAGAGGGAGGTATTTAATGGCGTGGAGATCATCTCCGCGAGCCATGTGAATGTGGAGAAGAAAATCTTCAATCCATATGGCAGGATCTGTCGTTCCCTCGTACTGCTCGATGTTCACGGGTTTAAACCCTTCCGGAAATTGGTGCTGCATTACCTCATCAATAAAGCACATGGGGTTTGTGGCACCCCTGTATCGGGCGACATCGTGACGAAGTTCGGACGACATTTGTGTTCGATGCTGACCCGGAGTTGATTATGTCTGTCGTTCTAGGTTTGATGGCCGTCATCTCATGTGGGTACACGTCCTCTTGGTCCATAGATTAATCTTGTCTGGCCGTCTCTAATGGTCAGGTCCTGACGTAGGTCGTATGTGTAGCCGGGAGCCACTGTCTCCTTGCCTCTATGGTGAGGGGGCACGACCGGTGTTTGGCATAATTAGTCGTTTTGTCCCGTCCACATGGTGGTCGGTCCTGTTGATCAGCCTGATTGTATTTTGACGGTATTGGAGCAAGGGCCTCCTCGTCGAATTGTGGCAGTAGCCTTCGTTTTGGGTAACTCTTTGTCGGGTGCTCAAAGCCATATCTTTCTTCAGCAGCTAGGACCTTAGTCCATCTATCATTGAGCATGTCATGTTCAGCTTTAATCTGCTGTTGTTTCTTTTCCAGGCTTCGCGCGATGGCGATGAGCTGTCGCTTGAAGCGTTCTTGTTCGAGGGGTTCCTCTGGGATGATGAAATCCTCGTCACTGAGGCTGGCATCCTCTTCGGAGACAGGTAAGTAGTTACTATCTTCCGAATCTTCATGATCGGCGAGTTCTTTGGGGCTGAATTGACCCTCTTCCCTTTCATCCTGGTCGAACGCAGGCTCCACGAGGTTTTTGAGGTCTTCGGCATTATCTAGAGTGTCATTATCTCTGGTGCCGGTGTTTCTTTCCCTTCCTCGACATGATCGTGAGCGGCGCCACTGACGTCGGCATTTTGGTGGTTCATCGATGGGCTTATCCTCATCTGGATCCTGAGTGCCATCGTCATCCTTCTTCTCAGGGGTGTCCACTCGTAAGCAGAAGTGGCCGTCCAATGCCCGGTGATGGGCGAATTTTGACATTGTTCGGCTTCTACATCGTCGTCCATGCCATCGATGTCTTCAGAAGCATAGTCTAGCATGTCAGTTAAATCCTCGACAGTGGCTATTAAGTGGGTGGTGGGTGGGACGTAAAATTCCCTAGTCTCATCCCCTACTCGAACTGGGCGTAGTTCGGAGGTGACACCTCCGTGATGGCAAGAGATTGCATTAAGTCCAGCGCCTCATTTAAGAGCGAGAGTTGGACGGGTGTCTGAGGATCTACGGAACTAGGTTTGGCGATAACCGCTAGACCGAGCTCGAAGGACGCAGACCTCGAGAGTCCGGAGTTGGTGCCCAGAGGCGAGTCCAGCTTCCCGATGACGGGGAGAGTCCCGTTTGATTCTGGGTCCGCCGACGGCGTAGTTGCCTCTAGGTCTCTGGCTAGAAGCTCCATGATGGGAGAGAGCCCGGCGGGGTTCACCCTCCCATTTCCGGATGAAGTAGTCCGGCCCGGATCTAAGGCCGAGGCGGACATGAGTGTCGACCCCTAGACGGGATCTAATAGTAGATCCGAAGGGCCTCCTTCGTGCTGGTGGGTAGCGGCGGCCGAAGTCGTGAACCCCTCGAAGATCGGGTCTCCTCGGATATCAGCGACGTAGTTCAAACTTCCAAACCTGATCTGGTGACCAGGGGCATAGTGTTGGGGAACGTAGTGATTTCAAAAAAATTCCTACGCACACACAAGATCATGGTGATGCATAGCAACGAGAGGGGAGAGTGTGTCCACGTACCCTCATAGACCGAAAGCAGAAGCGTTAGCACAACGCGGTTGATGTAGTCGTACGTCTTCACGATCCAACCGATCAAGTACCGAACGCACGGCACCTCCGAGTTCTGCACACGTTCAACTCGATGATGTCCCTCGAACTCCGATCCATCCGAGATTTAAGGGAGAGTTCCGTCAGCATGACGGCGTGGTGACGATGATGATGTTCTACCGACGCAGGGCTTCGCCTAAGCACCGCTACGATATTATATATCGAGGTGGATTATGGTGGAGGGGGGCACCACACACGGCTAAGAGATTCAAGAGATCAATTGTTGTGTCTATGGGGTGCCCCCTGGCCACGTATATAAAGGAGTGTAGGAGGGGGAGAGGGTCGGCCCCTATGGCGCGCCCTGGAGGAGTCCTACTCCCACCGGGAGTAGGATTCCTCCCCTTCCAAGTAGTAGGAGTAGGAGACAAGGAAGGGGAAGAGGGAAGAGAAGGAAGGAGGGGGCGCCGCCCCTCCCCCTAGTCCAATTCAGACTAGTCATTGGGGGGCGTCCTGCCTCTCTCTCTCCCCTAAAGCCCAATAAGGCCCATATACTTCTTCCCCGTATTCCTATAACTCCCCGGTACTCCGAAAAATACCCGAACCACTCGGAACCTTTCCGATGTCCAAATATAGTCGTCCAATATATCGATCTTTACATCTCGACCATTTTGAGACTCCTCGTCATGTCCCCGATATCATCCGGGACTCCAAACTACCTTCGATACATCAAAACACATAAACTCATAATATAACCGTCATCAAACTTTAAGCGTGCGGACCCTACGGGTTCGAGAACTATGTAGACATGACCGAGACACGTCTCCGGTCAATAACCAATAGCAGAACCTAGATGCTCATATTGGCTCCTACATATTCTACGAAGATCTTTATCGGTCAAACTGCATAACAACATACGTTGTTCCCTTTGTCATCGGTATGTTACTTGCCTGAGATTCGATCGTTGGTATCTCAATACCTAGTTCAATCTCGTTACCGGCAAGTCTCTTTAATCGTTCCGTAATACATCATCCCGCAACTAACTCATTAGTTGCAATGCTTGCAAGGCTTAAGTGATGTGTATTACCGAGTGGGTCCAGAGATACCTCTCCGACAATCGGAGTGACCAATTCTAATCTCAAAATACCCCAACCCAACAAGTACCTTCGGACAGGGCCGTGCTAGCAAAATTCGGGGCCCTGTGCGAAACTAAAAAATAGGGCCCTATTTCACTAGAAAAAATGAACTAACAAACAATTATAACATATATGATATAATGTCTAACTCACCTAGTCTCGTGCCCTGTCCAGTTGAAATTCTATACTATGATCTTCACCAAGGAGGCAAGAACCGATCTCTAACAATGTAATGATCCTTACCAAAAGTTAATTTAATTAGGATTTAGAAATTAGGAGTAGGATTGTAGGATTGTAAGAGCCGAAGTTAATCAAGAGGACAAGCCAGTGACAACAGGCTACCTGTTTTGGTGAGAAGACCATGTCGATCAGACGAAGTTAATCGGAAGTGCCAGGCCCGTTGCCCCGCCTATCACCATGTCGCCCATCGCCAATTTTGGATGTGATCGATTTTGATCTGGTCTAGATGCGGCATCTCACCTGCCTCTGAATGCGATCGATACCTGCTACCATCTCAATGCACCTACACGGTTTCCGATCAGAGGCGCTCACACAGTTGCCATATAGATCACACAATCAAAGATAATAAAAAATTGGATGTACAATTCGCTGTATATAAGATGAGGGTTGAGAGATTAATAAATAATTGTCACTAGTGCAAACCTTGACTAGTTGGATTGACCACCATCGAAGAATTGGAGTGCAGTACGAAGAATTTCCCAACGCAGAGCCGGTGTCGCCTAGTTTAATAGGACTAAATCTAATCAAGACGACAAGAGGCAGCTACGGCGGCCGGCAGCCTCCAATAACGCGTTAATCACGCTGGGGACTAATCTATTCCTTTTTTTGAGGTACTAATCTATTCTTTTAGGTTATCGTCCTGGCTAGTAGTTAAGGCATCGAGCGGCCTGTGAGGCTGCGACGCTCGACTCAGCGCCTAGAGGACCAGCGGCCCAGTGCCATGCACGGCCCAGTGCATAGGAATATACACATAGGCTTATAAAAAAATTTGGGGCCCCTAAAATTGATGGGCCCTGTGCGGGCTGCACACTCTGCACCACTATGGGCCCGGCCCTGCCTTTGGAGACACCTGTAGAGCACCTTTATAATCACCCAGTTACGTTGTGACGTTTGGTAGCACACAAAGTGTTCCTCTGGTAAACGGGAGTTGCATAATCTCATAGTCATAGGAACTTGTATAAGTCATGAAGAAAGCAATAGCAACATACTAAACGATCAAGTGCTAAGCTAACGGAACGGGTCAAGTCAATCACATCATTCTCCTAATGATGTGATCCCGTTAATAAAATGACAACTCATGTCTATGGTTAGGAAACTTAACCATCTTTGATTAACGAGCTAGTCAAGTAGAGGCATACTAGTGACACTATGTTTGTCTATGTATTCACACATGTATTATGTTTCCGGTTAATACAATTCTAGCATGAATAATAAACATTTATCATGATATAAGGAAATAAATAATAACTTTATTATTGCCTCTAGGGCATATTTCCTTTAGTTTCCCACTTGCACTAGAGTCAATAATCTAGTTCACATCTCCATGTGACTAATACCCAAAGGGTTTACTAGAGTCAATAATCTAGTTCACATCGCTATGTGATTAGCACCCAAAGAGTGATCATGTTTTGCTTGTGAGAGAAGTTTAGTCTACGGGTCTGCAACATTCAGATCCGTATGTATTTCGCAAATTTCTATGTCTACAATGCTCTGCATGGAGCTACTCTAGCTAATTGCCCCCTCTTTCAATATGTATGCAGATCGAGACTTAGAGTCATCTAGCTCGATGTAGAAAGCTTGCATCGACGTAACTCTTTATGACGAACTCTTTTATCACCTCCATAACCGAGAAATATTTCCTTGGTCCTCCAAGGATAATTTTGACTGCTGTCCAGTGATCTACTCCTAGATCACTATTGTACTCCCTTGCCAGAATCATGCTAAGGTATACAATAGGAGTAGTAAATAGCATGGCATACTTCTATAGAACCTATGACTGAGGCATAGGGAATGACTTTTCATTCTCTTTCTATTTTCTGCCGTGGTCTGGTTTTGAGTCTTTACTCAACTTCACACCTTGCAACACATGCAAAAACTCCTTCTTTGACTGTTCCATTTTGAACTACTTCAAAATCTTGTCAAGGTATGTACTCATTGAAAAAACTTATCAAGCGTCTTGATCTATCTCTATAGATCTTGATGCTCAATGTGTAAGCAGCTTCATCGAGGTCTTTCTTTGAAAAACTCCTTTCAAATACTCCTTTATGCTTTCCAGAAAATTCTACATTATTTCTGATCAATAATATGTCATTCACATATATTTATCAGAAATGTTGTAGTGCTCCCACTCACTTTCTTGTAAATACAGGCTTCACCACAAGTCTATATAAAACTATATGCTTTGATCAACTCATCAAAGCGTATATTCCAACTCTGAGATGCTTGCACCAGTCCATAGATGGATCGCTGGAGCTTGCACATTTTGTTAGCACCTTTAGGATCGACAAAACCTTCTGGTTGCATCATATACAACTCTTCTTTAAGAAATCCATTAAGGAATGTAGTTTTGACATCCATTTGCCAGATTTCATAAAATGTGGCAATTTGCTAACATGATTCGGACAGACTTAAGCATCGCTATGAGTGAGAAAATCTCATCGTAGTCAACACCTTGAACTTTGTAAAAACCTTTTTCGACAAGTCTAGCTTTGTAGATAGTAACACTACTATTAGCGTCTGTCTTCCTCCTGAAGATCCATTTAGTTTCTATGGCTTGTCGATCATTGGGCAAGTCAACCAAAGTCCACACTTTGTTCTCATACATGGATACCATCTCAGATTTCATGGCCTCAAGCCATTTCGCGGAATCTGGGCTCATCATCGCTTCCTCATAGTTCGTAGGTTTGTCATGGTCAATTAACATGACCTCCATAATAGGATTACCATACCACTCTGGTGCGGATCTCACTCTGGTTGACCCACGAGGTTCGGTAGTAACTTGATCTGAAGTTACATGATCATCATCATTAGCTTCCTCACTAATTGGTGTAGGAGTCATAGAAACATATTTCTGTGATGATCTACTTTCCAATAAGGGAGCAGGTACAGTTACCTCATCAAGTTCTACTTTCCTCCCACTCACTTCTTTCGAGAGAAACTCCTTCTCTAGAAAGGATCCATTCTCAGCAATGAATGTCTTGCCTTCGGATCTGTGATAGAAGGTGTACCCAACTGTCTCCTTTGGGTATCCTATGAAGACACATTTCTCCGATTTGGTCTTGAACTTATCAGGATGAAAGTTTTTCTTATAAGCATCGCAACCCCAAACTTTAAGAAATGACAACTTTGGTTTCTTGCCAAACCATACTTCATACGGTGTCGTCTCAATGGATTTAGATGGTGCCCTTTTAACATGAATGTAGCTGTCTCTAATGCATAAACCCAAAACTATAGTGGTTAATCGGTAAGAAACATCATAGATTGCACTATATCCAATAATAGTACGGTTATGACGTTTGGACACACCATTATGTTGTGGTGTTCCAGGTGGCACGAATTTGTGAAACTATTCCACATTGTTTTAATTGAAGACCAAACTCGTAACTCAAATATTTGTCTGTGCGATCAGATCGTAGAAACTTTATTTTCTTGTCACGATGATTTTCCACTTCGCTCTGAAGTTCTTTAAACTTTTCAAATGTTTCAGACTTATGTTTCATCAAGTAGATATACCCATATCTGCTCAAATTATCTATGAAGGTCAGAAAATAATGATACCCGTCGCGAGCCTCAACACTCATCGGACTGCATACATCAGTATGTATTATTTCCAATAAGTCAGTTGCTCGCTCCATTGTTCCGGAGAACGGAGTCTTATTCATCTTGCCCATGAGGCATGGTTCGCAAGCATCAAGTGATTCATAATCAATTGATTCCAAAAGCCCATCAACATGGAGTTTCTTCATGCGCTTTACACCAATATGACCGAAACGGCAGTGCCACAAATAAGTTACACTATCATTATTAACTTTGCATCTTTTGGCTTCAATATTATGAATATGTGTATCTCTACGATCGAGATCCAACAAACCATTTTCATTGGGTGTATAACCATAGAATGTTTTATTCATGTAAACAGAATAACAATTATTCTCTAACTTAAATGAATAACTATATTGCAATAAACATGATCAAATCATATTCATGCCCAACGCAAACACCAAATAACACTTATTTAGGTTCAACACTAGTCCCGAAAGTATAGGGAGTGTGCGATGATGATCATATCATTCTTGGAACTACTTCCAACACACATCGTTAATTCACCCTTAACTAGTCTGTGTTCATTCTGCAACTCTCGTTTCAAGTTACTACTCTTAGCAACTGAACTAGTATCAAATACCGAGGGGTTGCTATAAACACTAGTAAAGTACACATCAATAACATGTATATCCAATATACCTTTGTTCACTTTGCCATCCTTCTTATCCGCCAAATACTTGGGGCAGTTCCGCTTCCAGTGACTAGTCCCTTTGCAGTAAAAGCACTTAGTCTCAGGCTTAGGTCCAGACTTGGGCTTCGTCACTTGAGCAGCAACTTTCTTGTCGTTCTTCTTGAAGTTCCCCTTCTTCCCTTTGCCCTTTTCTTGAAACTAATGATCTTGTTAACCATCAACATTTGATGCTTTTCTTGATTTCTACCTTCATCGATTTCAGCATCACGAAGAGCTTGGAAATCGTTTCCGTTATCCCTTGCATATTATAGTTCATCATGAAGTTCTAGCAACTTGGTGATAGTGACTAGAGAACTCTGTAAATCACTATTTTATCTGGAAGATTAACTCCCACTTGATTCAAGCGATTGTAGTACCCAGACAATCTGAACACATGCTCACTGCTTGAGCTATTCTCCTCCATCTTTTAGCTATAGAACTTGTTGGAGACTTCATATCTCTCAACTCGGGTATTTGCTTGAAATATTAACTTCAACTCCTGGAACATCTCATATGGTCCATGACGTTCAAAACGTCTTTGAAGTCGCGGTTCTAAACCGTAAAGCATGGTGCATTAAACTATCAAGTAGTCATCATACCGAGCTTTTGTCAAAACGTTCATAATGTCTGCATCTGCTCCTGCAATAGTTCTGTCACCTAGCGGTGCATTAAGGACATAATACTTCTGTGCAGCAATGAGGATAATCCTTAGATCACGGATCCAATCCGCATCATTGCTACTAACATCTTTCAACTTAGTTTTCTCTCGGAACATATCAAAAATAAAACAGGGGAGATAAACGCGAGCTATTGATCTACAACATAGATATGCTAATACTATCAGGACTAAGTTCATGATAAATTAAAGTTCAATTTAATCATATTACTTAAGAACTTCCACTTAGATAGACATCCCTCTAATCATCTAAGTGATCACGTGATCCAAATCAACTAAACCATGTCCGATCATCATGTGAGATGGAGTAGTTTTGAATGGTCAACATCACTATGTTGATCATATCTTCTATATGATTCACGCTCGACCTTTCGGTCTCAGTGTTCTGAGGCCATATATGCATATGCTAGGCTCATCAAGTTTAACCTGAGTATTCTGCGTGTGCAAAACTGGCTTGCACCCGTTGTAGATGGACGTAGAGCTTATCACACCCGATCATCACGTGGTGTCTGGGCACGACGAACTTTGGCAACGGTGCATACTCAGGGAGAACACTTTTATCTTGAAATTTAGTGAGAGATCATCTTATAATGCTACCGTCAATCAAATCAAAATAAGATGCATAAAAGATAAACATCACATGCAATCAAAATATGTGACATGATATGGCCATCATCATCTTGTGCCTTTGATCTCCATCTCCAAAGCATCGTCATGATCTCCATCGTTACCGGCATGACACCATGATCTCCATCATCTTGATCTATATCAATGTGTCGTCACATGGTCGTCTCGCCAACTATTGCTCTTGCAACTATTTCTATCGCATAGCAATAAAGTAAAGCAATTATTTGGCACTTGCATCTTATGCAATAAAGAGACAACCATAAAGCTTCTGCCAGTTGCCGATAACTTCAACAAAACATGATCATCTCATACAAAAAATTATATCTCATCATGTCTTGACCATATCACATCACAACATGCCCTACAAAAACAAGTTAGATGTCCTCTACTTTGTTGTTGCAAGTTTTACGCGGCTGCTACGGGCTGAGCAAGAACCGTTCTTACCTACGCATCAAAACCACAATGATAGTTCGTCAAGTTAGTGCTATTTTAACCTTATCAAGGACCGGGCGTAGCCACACTCGGTTCAACTAAAGTTGGAGAAACTGACACCCGCCAGCCACCTGTGTGCAAAGCACGTCGGTAGAACCAGTCTCGTGTAAGCGTACGCGTAATGTCGGTTCGGGCCGCTTCATCCAACAATACCGTCGAACCAAAGTGTGACATGCTGGTAAGCAGTATGACTTGTATCGGCCACAACTCACTTGTGTTCTACTCGTGCATATAACATCTATGCATAAAACCAGGCTCGGATGCCACTGTTGGGGAACGTAGTAATTTCAAAAAAATTCCTATGCACATGCAAGATCATGGTGATGCATAGCAACGAGAGGGGAGAGTGTGTCCACGTACCCTCATAGACCGAAAGCGGAAGCGTTAGCACAACGCGGTTGAAGTAGTCGTACGTCTTCACGATCCAACCGATCAAGTACCGAACGCACGACACCTTCGAGTTCTGCACATGTTCAACTCGATGCCGTCCCTCGAAATCTGATCCAGCTGAGCTTTGAGGGAGAGTTCTGTCAGCACGATGGCGTGGTGACGATGATGATGTTCTACCGATGCAGGGCTTCGCCTAAGCACCGCTACGATATTATCGAGGTGGATTATGGTGGAGGTGGGCACCGCACACGGCTAAGAGATCCAAGAGATCAATTGTTGTGTCTATGGGGTGCCTCTGGCCATGTATATAAAGGAGTGGAGGAGGGGGAGAGGGCCGGCCCCTATGGCGCGCCCTGGAGGAGTCCTACTCCCACCGGGAGTAGGATTCCTCCCCTTCCAAGTAGTAGATGTAGGAGACAAGGAAGGGGAAGAGGGAAGAGAAGGAAGGAGGGGGCGCCGCCCCTCCCCCTAGTCCAATACGAACTAGTCATTGGGGGGGTGGCCTGCCTCTCTCTCTCCCCTAAAGCCCAATAAGGCCCATATACTTCTTCCCGTATTCCCGTAACTCCCGGGTACTCTGAAAAATACCCGAACCACTCGGAACCTTTCCGATGTCCGAATATAGTCGTCCAATATATCGATCTTTATGTCTCAACCATTTCGAGACTCCTCGTCATGTTCCCGATCTCATACGGGACTCCGAACTACCTTCGATACATCGAAACACATAAACTCATAATATAACCGTCACCGAACTTTAAGCGTGCGGACCCTACGGGTTCAAGAACTATGTAGACATGACCCAGACACGTCTCCGGTCAATAACCAATAGCGGAACCTGGATGCTAGTATTGGCTCCTACATATTCTACAAAGATCTTTATCGGTCAAACTGCATAACAACATACGTTGTTCCCTTTGTCATCGTATGTTACTTACCCGAGATTCGATCGTCGGTATCTCAATACCTAGTTCAATCTCGTTACCGGTGATACGTCTCCAATGTATCTATAATATTTGATTGCTCCATGCTATATTATCTACTGTTTTGGACTATATTGGGCTTTATTTTTCCACTTTTATATTATTTTTGGGACTAACCTATTAACCGGAGGCCCAACCCAGAATTGCTGTTTTTGCCTATTTCAGTGTTTCGAAGAAACGGAATGTCAAACGGAGTCCAAACGGAATGAAACCTTCGGGAACGTGATTTTCTCACCGAACATGATCCAGGAGACTTGGACCATACGCCAAGGCATCAGAGAGGCGGTCACGAGGGTGGGGGGCGCCCCCCCCCTAGGGCACGCCCCTGCCTCGTGGGCCCCTCGATGCTCCACCGACGTACTCCTTCCTCCTATATATACCTACGTACCCCCAAACGAACAGAGACGGAGCCAAAAACCTAATTCCACCGCCGCAACTTTCTGTATCCACGAGATCCCATCTTGGGGCCTGTTCCGGAGCTCCGCCGGAAGAGGGCCGTCATCACGGAGGGCTTCTACATCATCATAGCCTCTCCGATGAAGTGTGAGTAGTTTACCTTAGACCTTCGGGTCCATAGTTAGTAGCTAGATGGCTTCTTCTCTCTTTTTGGATCTCAATACAAAGTTCTCCCCCTCTCTCGTGGAGATCTATTCGATGTAATCTTCTTTTTGCGGTGTGTTTGTTGAGATCGATGAATTGTGGGTTTATGATCAAGTCTATCTATGAATAATATTTGAATCTTCTCTAAACTCTTTTATGTATGATTGGTTATCTTTGCAAGTCTCTTCGAATTATCCATTTGGTTTGGCCAACTAGATTGGTAGTTCTTGCCATGGGAGAAGTGCTTAGCTTTGGGTTCGATCTTGCGGTGTCCTTTCCCAGTGACAGAAGGGGCAGCAAGGCACGTATTGCATCGTTGCCATCGAGGATAACAAGATGGGGTTTATTTCATATTGCATGAATTTATCTCTCTACATCATGTCATCTTGCTTAAGGCGTTACTCTGTTTTTAACTTAATACTCTAGATGCATGCTGGATAGCGGTCGATGAGTGGAGTAATAGTAGTAGATGCAGAATCGTTTCGGTCTACTTGTCACGGACGTGATGCCTATATACATGATCATGCCTATATATTCTCATAACTATGCTCAATTCTGTCAATTGCTCAACAGTAATATGTTCACCCACCATAGAATACTTATGCTCTTGAGATAAGCCACTAGTGAAACCTATGGCCCCCGGGTCTATTCTCATCATATCAGTCTCCATCACTTTAATCTTGTTTTGCTTTTTTACTTTTCCTTTACTTTTTACTTTGCATCTTTATACCAAAAATATTATATCTATCAGATCTCACTCTCGTAAGTGACCATGAAGGGATTGACAACCCCTAATCGTGTTGGTTGCGAGTAGCTATCGTTTTGTGCAGGTACGAGGGACTTGAGCGTGGCCTCCTACTGGATTGATACCTTGGTTCTCAAAAACTGAGGGAAATACTTACGCCACTTTGCTGCATCATCCCTTCCTCTTCGGGGAAAACCAACGCAAGCTCAAGAGGTAGCAAGAAGGATTTCTGGTGCCGTTGCCGGGGAGTCTATGCAAAAAGTCAACATACCAAGTACCCATCACAATCCCTATCTCTCGCATTACATTATTTGCCATTTGCCTCTCGTTTTCCTCTCCCCCACTTCACCCTTTCTGTTTTATTCGCCCTCTCTCTCTATCCTCCCTCTCTATTTGCCTCGTTTGCCCATTTGCTCTTGTCTGCTCGTGTGCTAGTTTGTTTGCTTGTCGTCATGGCTAGTCCTCTTTCTGCTCCTTTGTCCCCCGAGATTGAAGTCCTTCACTTCAAACAAAAGCAAGGAGAGAACTTAAAGGATGATTGGTTTAGAATGATGGAATTCGTAAATGCACCCTAGAAGTAAATTTCAGAATTTTGCTTCGCAACTTTTATGTTGGGCTTAATATGTCTCATAGACAACTTTTGGATTGTGTTGCCAAAGGCAATTTTATTGAAATTGATCCCAGTGTCGCGCATGAAATTATAGAAGGTATAGTAGGAACTTTACCTCAACAAAAGGGGCCCCATCATACCCAATAGGAAACGCAAGTTTTTGAGAAAATTTGCGAAGTAACTAAGATTTTACAGAAATCTCTTGAACCTCTTAAGAGCGTTAGCGTAAATCTTCACCGCATGAATATGTTGATTACTCTTTGCAATAAGCGGTTGGATTCTTTAGATCTCAAGATCTCTGAATATGAAGGTAAACGTAAGGAACCTCCCAGATTCGAGCATAACATCGCTAAAAGAATTAAGAATCAAGATGGCAATACCTAGATCTATCCTCGCTTTTATGCCTAGCTAGGGGCGTTAAACGATAGCGCTTGTTGGGAGGCAACCCAATTTTATTTTTATTCCTTGTTTTTTGCTCCTTCTTAGTAATAAATAAATTATTTAGCCTATGTTTTGGTTGTGTTTTTTTGTTTAATTAGTGTTTGTGCCAAGTAGAACCGTTGGGAAGACTTGAGGAAAGTCTTGTTGAACTTGCTGTAAAAAACAGAAACTTTAGCGCTCACGAGAACTGCTGTCATTTTTATTTGAAGAGTGATATTTAGTTAATTCTTTTTGCAGATGATTAATAGATAAATTCCTCACGTCCAGAAATTTATGTTAGAATTTTGGGGGTTCCAGATCTTGCGCTAGCTACAGATTACTAAAGACTGTTCTGTTTTTGACAGATTCTGTTTTTCGTGTGTTGTTTGCTTATTTTGATGAATCTATGGTTAGTAAAATAGTTTATAATCCATAGAGAAGTTGGAATACATTAGGTTTAACACCAATATAAATAAATAATGAGTTCATTACAGTACCTTGAAGTGGTCTTTTGTTTTCTTTCGCTAACGGAGCTCACGAGTTTTCTACTTTAAGTTTTGTGTTGTGAAGTTTTCAAGTTTTGAGTGAATTCTTTTGATGGATTATGGAACAAGGAGTGGCAAGAGCCTAAGCTTGGGGATGCCCATGGCACCCCCAAGATAATCCAAGGACACCAAAAAGTCAAAGCTTGGGGATGCCCCGGAAGGCATTCCCTCTTTCGTCCACTTCCATCGGTAATTTACTTGGAGCTATATTTTTATTCACCAACATGATATGTGTTTTGCTTGGAGCGTCTTGTATTATTTCTGTCTTTGTGTTTTAGTATGCCACAATCATCCTTGCTGTACACACCTTTTGAGAGAGCCATACATGAATTAGAATTTGATAGAATACTCTATGTGTTTCACTTATATCTTTTTGAGCTAAGTAGTTTTGCTCTACGTGCTTCACTTATATCTTTTGAGCTATGTAGTTTTGCTCTTTGTGCTTCACTTATATCTTTTGAGCTATGTAGTTTTGCTCTGTGTGCTTCACTTATATATTTTGAGCGTTATAATTTTGATCTATGTGCTTCACTTAGATCTTTTAGAGCACGGTGGTGGATTTGCTTTAAAGAAACTATTGATCTCTCATGCTTCACTTAAATTATTTTGAGAGTCTCTTAATAGCATGGTAATTTTCTTAATAATAATATGCTTGGTATTCAAGATTTGTGAAACTTTCTTTTGAGTGTGTTTAATACTAAGAAAAGATTGAAGCATGATAATTGTTTTGAGATATGGAGGTGATAATATTAAAGTCATGCTAGTTGAGTAGTTGTGAATTTAAAGAATACTTGTGTTAAAGTTTGTGATTCCCGTAGCATGCACGTATGGTGAACCGTTATGTGATGAAGTCGGAGCATGATTTATTTATTGATTGTCTTCCTTATGAGTGGCGGTCGGGGACGAGCGATGGTCTTTTCCTACCAATCTATCCCCCTAGGAGCATGCGCGTAATACTTTGCTTTGATAACTTCTAGATTTTTGCAATAAGTATATGAGTTATTTATGACTAATGTTGAGTCCATGGATTATACGCACTCTCACCCTTCCACCTTTGCTAGCCTCTCTAATACCGCGCACCTTTCGCCGGTATCATACACCTACCATATACCTTCCTCAAAACAGCCACCATACCTACCTATTATGGCATTTCCATAGCCATTCCGAGATATATTGCCATGCAACTTTTCACCATCTAGTTTATCATGACACATTCATCATTGTCATATTTCTTATCATGATCATGTAGTTGACATAGTATTTGTGGCAAAGCCACCGTTCATAATTTTTCATACTTGTCACTCTTGATTCATTGCATATCCCGGTACACCGCCGGAGGCATCCATATAGAGTCATACTTTGTTTTAGAATCGAGTTGTAATCATTGAGTTGTAAATAAATAAAAGTGTGATGATCATCATTTAATAGAGCATTGTCCCAAAAAAAGAGAAAGGCCAAAAAAAGAAGGCCCAAAAAAAGAGAAAATAAATAAAAAGGGGCAATGCAACTATCCTTTTACCACACTTGTGCTTCAAAGTAGCACCATGATCTTCATAGTAGAGAGTCTCTCATGTTATCACTTTCATATACTAGTGGGAATTTTACATTATAGAACTTGGCTTGTATATTCCAATGATGGGCTTCCTCAAATTACCCTAGGTCTTCATGAGCAAGCAAGTTGGATGCACACCCACTTAGTTTCTTTTTGAGCTTTCATATACTTATAGCTCTAGTGCATCCGTTGCATGGCAATCCCTACTCACTCACATTGATATCTATTGATGGGCATCTCCATAGCCCGTTGATACGCCTAGTTGATGTGAGACTATCTTCTCCTTTTTGTATTCTCCACAACCACCATTCTATTCCACCTATAGTGCTATATCCATGGCTCACACTCATGTATTGCGTGAAGATTGAAAAAGTTTTGAAAACGTTAGAGTATGAAACAATTGCTTGGCTTGTCATCGGGGTTGTGCATGATTTAAATACTTTGTGTGGTGAAGATAGAGCATAGCCAGACTATATGATTTTGTAGGGATAACTTTCTTTGGCCATGTTATTTTGAGAAGACATAATTGCTTTGTTAGTATGCTTGAAGTATTATTATTTTTATGTCAATATAAACTTTTGTCTTGAATCTTTCGAATCTGAATATTCATATCACAATTAAGAATATTTACATTGAAATTATGCCAAGTAGCACTCCACATCAAAATTTCTCTTTTTATCATTTACCTACTCGAGGACGAGCAGGAATTAAGCTTGGGGATGCCTGATACGTCTCCAACGTATCTATAATTTTTGATTGCTCCATGCTATATTATCTACTGTTTTGGACTATATTGGGCTTTATTTTCCACTTTTATATTATTTTTGGGACTAACCTATTAACCGGAGGCCCAGCCCAGAATTGTTGTTTTTTGCCTATTTTAGTGTTTCGAAGAAACGGAATATCAAACGGAGTCCAAACGGAATGAAACCTTCAGGAACATGATTTTCTCACCGAACGTGATCCAGGAGACTTGGACCCTACGCCAAGGCATCAGAGAGGCGGTCACGAGGGTGGGGGGCGCCCCTCCCTAGGGCGCGCCCCCTGCCTCGTGGGCCCCTCGATGCTCCACCGACGTACTCCTTCCTCCTATTTATACCTACGTACCCCCAAACGAATAGAGACGGAGCCAAAAACCTAATTCCACCGCCGCAACTTTTTGTATCCACGAGATCCCATCTTGGGGCCTGTTCCGAAGCTTCACCGGAAGAGGGCCGTCATCACGGAGGGCTTCTACATCATCATAGCCTCTTCGATGAAGTGTGAGTAGTTTACCTTAGACCTTCGGGTCCATATTTAGTAGCTAGATGGCTTCTTCTCTCTTTTTGGATCTCAATACAAAGTTCTCCCCCTCTCTTGTGGAGATCTATTTGATGTAATCTTCTTTTTGCGGTGTGTTTGTTGAGACCGATGAATTGTGGGTTTATGATCAAGTCTATCTATGAATAATATTTGAATCTTCTCTAAACTCTTTTATGTATGATTGGTTATCTTTGCAAGTCTCTTCGAATTATCTGTTTGGTTTGGCCAACTAGATTGGTAGTTCTTGCCATGGGAGAAGTGCTTAGCTTTGGGTTCGATCTTGCGGTGTCCTTTCCCAGTGACAGAAGGGGCAGCAAGGCACGTATTGCATCGTTGCCATCGAGGATAACAAGATGGGGTTTATTTCATATTGCATGAATTTATCTCTCTACATCATGTCATCTTGCTTAAGGCGTTACTCTGTTTTTAACTTAATACTCTAGATGCATGCTGGATAGCGGTCGATGAGTGGAGTAATAGTAGTAGATGCAGAATTGTTTCGGTCTACTTGTCACGGACGTGATGCCTATATACATGATCATGCCTAGATATTCTCATAACTATGCTCAATTCTGTCAATTGCTCAACAGTAATTTGTTCACCCACCGTAGAATACTTATGCTCTTGAGAGAAGCCACTAGTGAAACCTATGGCCCCCGGGTCTATTCTCATCATATCAATCTCCATCACTTTACTCTTGTTTTGCTTTTTACTTTGCCTTTACTTTTTACTTTGCATCTTTATACCAAAAATACCAAAAATATTATATCTATCAGATCTCACTCTCGTAAGTGACTGTGAAGGGATTGACAACCCCTAATCGCGTTGGTTGCGAGTAGCTATTGTTTTGTGCAGGTACGAGGGAATTGAGCGTGGCCTCCTACTGGATTGATACCTTGGTTCTCAAAAACTGAGGGAAATACTTATGCTACTTTGCTGCATCATCCCTTCCTCTTCGGGGAAAACCAACACAAGCTCAAGAGGTAGAAACCGGCAAGTCTCTTTACTCGTTCCTTAATACATCATCCCGCAACTAACTCATTAGTTGCAATGCTTGCAAGGCTTAAGTGATGTGTATTACCGAGTGGGCCCAGAGATACCTCTCTGACAATCGGTGTGACAAATCCTAATCTCAAAATACGCCAACACAACAAGTACCTTCAGAGACACCTGTAGAGCACCTTTATAATCACCCAGTTACGTTGTGATGTTTGGTAGCACACAAAGTGTTCCTCCGGTAAAAGGGAGTTGCATAATCTCATAGTCATAGGAACATGTATAAGTCATGAAGAAAGCAATAGCAACATACTAAACGATTAAGTGATAAGTTAGCGGAACGGGTGAAGTCAATCACATCATTCTCCTAATGATGTGATCCTGTTAATCAAATGACAGCTCATGTCTATGGTTAGGAAACTTAACCATCTTTGATTAACGAGCTAGTCAAGTAGAGGCATACTAGTGACACTATGTTTGTCTATGTATTCACACATGTATTATGTTTCCGGTTAATACAATTCTAGCATGAATAATAAACATTTATCATGAAATAAGGAAATAAATAATGACTTTATTATTGCCTCTAGGGCATATTTCCTTCACATAGTTGTCGACCTGCTCAAGGTGACCGGTCGAGTTGGCACGTAGCTCGAAGCCACCAAACACGAAAAGTTGACTAGGGAGGAATGTCTCCCCGGAGACAGCGCCATTGCCGATGAAGAGGCGAGCCATCGATTCTTCTATTGACAACACAACGGAACTCTCAATGAAAGCACCAATGTCTGTGTCAAAATTGACAGATCTCGGATAGGGGGTCCCAAGCCATGTGTCTGAGGATCGATGGTAACAAGGGACAATAAGGACACAATTTAACCCAGGTTCGGGCCCTCTTAAAGGAGGTAAAACCCTACATCATGCTTGATTGTATTCGATGAGTATAGGGGTTACAAGAGTTGATCTACCTCGAGATCGTAATGGCTAAACCCTAGTTGTCTAGCCTATGGTTGTTCTGATAGCCTCTACAGACTAAACCCCCCGGTTTATATACTCACCGGAGGGGCCTAGGGTTGTACAAAGTCGGTTTGCAGAGGAAGGGAACAGTACATTCGGACACCAAACTTGCCGTCCACACATATAGGAGTCCTAGCCGGGCACGGGGGATAGTATTCTGCTTCATCTTCACGGCCCATCAGTCCGGCCCATATCAAATAGACCGGACACCCGAGGACCCCCTAATCCAGGACTCCCTCACCCCTTAGTTGGTGCTTTATAAGAGAAGATGGAGACTCAAACAAAAATAAAAATTGCATAAAGTAAATAGAAAGGCCCTTCGCAGAGGGAAGTAGGGATTTGTAGGTGCTAGAGTTCAAAGCGAAAAAGATAGAGATAAAACATTTTGGATAGCGATAAAGGAAATTTATTTTGAAAATTAGAGATGGCACATACAAATTTGCTTAGAACGGCACTGAAATACCGCATATAGGTAGGTATAGTGGACTCATATGGAAAACTGGTTTTAAGGATTTTTGATGCACAAGTACTAATCATACTTAGTACAAGTGATGGCTAGCAAAAAAATGAGAAGCATCTAAGCACGAAACGAAAAATCTCATAAGCGAGCATTAAGCATAACTAACACCGAATAATGCACCACAAGTAGGATGTAATTTCATTGCATAATTATTGACTTTCGTGCTTGAATAGGGAATCACAAACCTTAACATCAATATTATTACTAAAGCATAATTACTCATCAACATGACTCACATATTATATCATCATATCGCAAAACTATTACAAAGAATCAAGTTTATTTTGTCCAATGATCTTCATGAAAGTTTTTATTATATCCTTCTTGAATATCTATCACTTTGGGACTAATTTCATATGTTGCTTTTAATAGCAAACAAATCTAAGTGAAGAACATGAGCATAAAAATTTCTTCTCTTAAAATAATATAAGTGAAGCATGAGAGAATTTATTGAAAATTACTAACTCTCAAATAAATCTAAGTGAAGTATGAGAGCATTTCTTCAAAAATAATAAAGCACACAGTGCTCAAAAAGATATAAGTGAAGCACTAGAGAAATTCCATAGCTCAAAAAGATTTAAGTGAAGCATAGATAGAAATTCTAACAAGTCATAACATAATTTTGGCTCCCCCAAATAGGTGTGTCCAACAAGGATAGATGACACAAAATAAAAAGAAAAACAAGCAAAGACTCATATCATACAAGACGCTCCAAGCAAAACTCATGATATGTGACGAATAAAAATATAGCTCCAAGTAAAATACCGATGGTCGTTAGAAGAAAGAGGGGATGCCACTCGGGCATCCCCAAGCTTAGTTGCTTGCTTCTCTTTTATATAATAGCTTGGGGTGTCATGGGGCATCTGTTGGAAATATGCCCTAGAGGCAATAATAAATTAGTTATTATTATATTTCCTTGTTCATGATAATCGTTTATTATCCATGCTAGAATTGTATTGAAAGGAAACTCAGATACATGTGTGGATACATAGACAACACCATGTCCCTAGTAAGCCTCTAGTTGACTAGCTCGTTGATCAATAGATGGTTACAGTTTCCTGACCATGGACATTGGATGTTATTGATAACGGGATCACATCATTAGGAGAATAATGTGATGGAAAAGACCCAATCCTAAGCCTAGCACAAGATCGTGTACTTCATATGCTAAAGCTTTTCTAATGTCAAGTATCATTTCCTTAGACCATGAGATTGTGCAACTCCCGGATACCGTAGGAATGCTTTGGGTGTACCAAACGTCACAACGTAACTGGGTGGCTATAAAGGTGCACTGCGGGTATCTCCGAAAGTGTCTGTTGGGTTGGCACGAATCGAGACTGGGATTTGTCACTCCGTGTAACGGAGAGGTATCTCTGGGCCCACTCGGTAGGACATCATCATAATGTGCACAATGTGACCAAGGAGTTGATCATGGGATGATGTGTTACGGAATGAGTAAAGAGACTTGCCGGTAACGAGATTGAACGAGGTATCGGGATACCGACGATTGAATCTCGGGCAAGTATCGTACCGATGGACAAAGGGAATTGTATACGGGATTGATTGAATCCTTGACATCGTGGTTCATTCGATGAGATCATCGTGGAACATGTGGGAGCCAACATGGGTATCCAGATCCCGCTGTTGGTTATTGGCCGGAGAGTTGTCTCGGTCATGTCTACATGGTTCCCGAACCCGTAGGGTCTACACACTTAAGGTTCGATGATGCTAGGGTTATAGGGAAAGTATGTACGTGGTTACCGAATGTTGTTCGGAGTCCTGGATGAGATCCCGGACGTCACAAGGAGTTCCGAAATGGTTCGGAGGTAAAGATTTATATATGGGAAGTCCCGTTTTGGTCACCGGAAAAGTTTCGGGTGCTATCGGTAACGTACCGGGACCACCGGGAGGGTCCCGGGGGCCCACCAGGTGGGGCCACCAGCCCCAAAAGGCTGCATGGGCCAAGTGTGGGAGGGGACCAGCCCCAGGTAGGCTAGTGCACCCCCCCCCCACCAAGGCCCAAGGCGCAGGAAGAGTGGGAGGGGGCAAACCCTAGGTCCAGATGGGCCTTAAGGCCCACCCTAGGGCGCCCCCTCTCTCCCTCTCCCCTCTGGCCGCCACCCTAGATGGGATCTAGGGCTGCCGCCCCCCTTGGGGAGGGAACCCTAGAGGGGGCGCAGCCCCTCCCCTTCCCCTATATATACTTGAGGTATGGGGCTGCCCAACACATGTGATTTGCTCTCTCTCTCTCTCTTGGCGCAGCCCTACCCCTCTCCCTCCTCGTCTCTCGTAGTGCTTGGCGAAGCCCTGCTAGAGTACCGCACTCCTCCACCATCACCACGCCGTTGTGCTGCTGCTGGACCGAGTCTTCCCCAACCTCTCCCTCTCTCCTTGCTGGATCAAGGCGTGGGAGACGTCACCGGGCTGTACATGTGTTGAACGCGGAGGCGCCGTTGTTCGGCGCTTAGATCGGAACCGACTGCGATCTGAATCGCTATGTGTATGACTCCACCAACCGCGTTCTTGTAATGCTTCCTCATTGCGATCTTCAAGGGTATGAAGATGCACTCCTCTCTCTCTCGTTGCTAGTCTCTCCATAGATTGATCTTGGTGACACGTAGGAAATTTTTTGAATTTCTGCTACGTTCCCCAACAGTGGCATCATGAGCTAGGTCTATGCGTAGATTCTATGCACGAGTAGAACACAAAGTAGTTGTGGGCAATGATTTGTTCAATTTGCTTGCCGTTACTAGTCTTATCTTGATTCGGCGGCATTGTGGGATGAAGCGGCCCGGACCGACCTTACACGTACTCTTACGTGAGACAGGTTCCACCGACTGACATGCACTAGTTGCATAAGGTGGCTAGCGGGTGTCTGTCTCTCCCACTTTAGTTGGATCGGATTCGATGAAAAGGGTCCTTATGAAGGGTAAATAGCAATTGGCATATCACCGTTGTGGTTTTGCGTAGGTAAGAAACGTTCTTGCTAGAAACCCATAGCAGCCACGTAAAACATGCAACAACAATTAGAGGACGTCTAACTTGTTTTTGCAGGGTATGCTATGTGATGTGATATGGCCAAAAGGATGTGATAAATGATATATGGGATGTATGAGATTGATCATGTTCTTGTAATAGGAATCACGACTTGCATGTCGATGAGTATGACAACCGGTAGGAGCCATAGGAGTTGTCTTAATTTATTTATGACCTGCGTGTCAATGAAAACGCCATGTACTTTACTTTATTGCTAACCATTAGCCATAGTAGCAGAAGTAATAGTTGGCGAGGCAACTTCATGAAGACACGATGATGGAGATCATGATGATGGAGATCATGGTGTCATGCCAGTGACGAAGGTGATCATGCCGCGCCTCGAAGATGGAGATTAAAAGGCACAAGATGATATTGGCCATATCATGCCACTTTATGATTTGCATGTGATATTTTTCATGTTTACATCTTATTTGCTTAGAATGACGGTAGCATAAATAAGATGATCCCTCGCTAAAATTTCAAGAAAAGTGTTCCCCCTAACTGTGCACCGTTGCGAAGGTTCGTTGTTTCGAAGCACCACGTGATGATCGGGTGTGATAGATTCTAACGTTCGCATACAACGGGTGTAAGCCAGATTTACACATGCAAAACACTTAGGTTGACTTGACGAGCCTAGCATGTACAGACATGGCCTCGGAACACGGAAGACCGAAAGGTCGAACATGAGTCGTATAGTGGATACGATCAACATGAAGATGTTCACCGATGATGACTAGTCTGTCTCACGTGATGATCGGACACGACCTAGTTGACTGGGATCATGTATCACTTAGATGACTAGAGGGATGTCTATCTAAGTGGGAGTTCATTGAATAATTTGATTAGATGAACTTAATTATCATGAACATAGTCAAAAGGTCTTTGCAAATTATGTTGTAGCTCACGCTTTGGTTCTACTGTTTTAGATATGTTCCTAGAGAAAATTTAGTTGAGAGTTGATAGTAGCAATTATGCGGACTGGGTCCATGAATTGAGGATTGTCCTCGTTGCTGCATAGAAGGGCTATGTCCTTAATGCACCCTCAGTGCGTTGAACCTCGAGCATCGTCTGTAGATGTTGCGAAACATCTGACATACACGTTTTGATGACTACGTGATAGTTCAATGCGTAATACTAACGGTTTAGAATTGTGGCACCAAAGACATTTTTGAAACATCGCAGAACATATGAGATGTTCCAAAGACTGAAATTGGGATTTCAGACTAGTGCCCACGTCAAGAGGTATGAGACCTCTAACAAGTTTCTTAAGCCTGCAAACTAAGGGAGAAAAGCTCAATTGTTGAGCATGTGATCAGATTGTCTGAGTACTACAATCGCTTGAATCAAGTGGGAGTTAATCTTCCAGATGAGATAGTGATAGTTCTCCATAGTCACTGCAACCAAGCTATTAGAGCTTAGTGATGAACTATAACATATCAGGGATAGACATGATGATCCTTGAGCAATTCATGATGTTTGACACCGTGAAAGTAGAAATCAAGTAGGAGCATCAATTGTTGATGGTTAGTAAAACCACTAATTTCAAGAAGGGCAAGGGAAAGAAGGGATACTTCATGAGACGGAAAATCAGTTGCTGCTCTAGTGAAGAAACCCAAGGTTGAACCAAACCCGAGACTAAGTGCTTCTATAATGAGGGGAACGGTCACTGAAGCAGAACTACCCTAGATACTTGGTAGATGAGAAGGCTGGCAAGGTCGACAGAAGTATTTTGAATATACATTATATTATTGTGTACTTTACTAGTACTCCTAGTAGCACCAGGGTAATAAATACCGGTTTGGTTGCTAAGTGTTAGTAACTCGAAATAAAAGGCTACGGAGACTAGCTAAAGGTGAGATGACGATATGTTGGAAGTGTTTCCAAGGTTGATGTGATCAAACATCGCACGCTCCCTCTACCATCGGGATTGATGTTAAACCGAAATAATTGTTATTTGGTGTTTGCGTGGAGCATAGACATGATTGGATTATGTTTATCGCCACACGGTTATTCATTTAAGGAGAATAATGGTTACTCTGTTTATTTGAATAATACCTTCAATGGTCTTGCACCTAAAATGAATGGTTTATTGAATGTCGATCATAGTGATACACATGTTCATGCCAAAAGATATAAGATAGTAATGATAGTACCCACGTACTTGTGGCACTGCCATTTGAGTCATGTTGGTGTAAAACGCATGAAGAAGCTCCATGTTGATGGATCTTTGGACTCACTCGTTTTTGAAAAGATTGAGACATGCGAACCATGTCTATTGGTAGATATGCATGAAGAAACTCCATACAGATGGATCGTTTGGACTCACTTGATTTTGAATCACTTGAGACATGCAAATCATACCACATGGGCAAGATGACTGAAAGACCTCGTTTTCAATAAGATGGAACACGAAAGCAACTTGTTGGAAGTAATACATTTTGATGTGTGCAGTCCAATAAGTGCTGAGGCACGGAGTGGATATTGTTATGTTCTTACTTCACAGATGATTTGAGTAGATGCTGAGTATATTTACTTGATGAAACACAAGTCTGAATTATTGAAAGATTTAAGTAATTTCAGAGTGAAGTTGAAGATCGTCGTGACAAGATGATAAAATGTCTATGATACGATCATAGAGATGAATATCTGAGTTACGAGTGTGGCACACAATTAAGACATTGTGGAAATTGTTTCACAACTAATACCGCCTGGACCACCATAGTGTGATGGTGTGTCCGAACATCATAACTGCACCCTATTGGATATGGTGCATACCATGATGTCTCTTATCGAATTACCACTATCGTTTATGGGTTAGGCATTAGAGACAACCGCATTCACTTTAAATAGGGCACCACAAAAATTCCGTTGAGACGACACCGTATGAACTATAGGTTTAGAGAAACCTAAGCTGTCGTTTCTTAAAAGTTTGGGGCTGCGATGCTTATGTGAAAAAGTTTCAGGCTGATAAGCTCGAACCCAAAGCGGATAAATGCATCTTCATAGAATACCCAAAAATAGTTGGGTATACCTCCTATTTCAGATCCGGAAGCAAAAGTGATTGTTTCTAGAAACGGGTCCTTTCTCGAGGAAAAGTTTCTCTCGAAAGAATTGAGTGGGAGGATGGTGGAGACTTGATGAGGTTATTGAACCGTCACTTCAACTAGTGTGTAGTAGGGCACAAGAAGTTGTTCCTGTGGCACCTACACCAATTGAAGTGGAAGCTTATGATAGTGATCATGAAACTTTGGATCAAGTCACTACCAAACCTCATAGGTCGACAAAGATGCGTACTACTTCAGAGAGGTACGCAATCCTGTCTTGGAAGTCATGTTGCTAGACAACAATGAACCAACGAGCTATGGAGAAGCAATGGTGGGCCCGGATTCCAATGAATGGCTCGAGGCCATAAAATCCGAGAGAGGATCCATGTATAAAACAAAGTATAGACTTTGAAAGAACTACTTGATGGTCGTAAGGCTGTTGGGTGCAAATGGATTTTAAAAGGAAGACAGACAATGATGGTAAGTGTCACCATTAAGAAAGCTTGACTTGTCATTAAGATGTTTCCCGACAAGTTCAAGGAGTTGACTACGATGAGACTTTCTCACTCGTAGCGATGCTAAGAGTATGTTGGAATTATGTTAGCAGTTACTGCATTATTTATGAAATCTTGCAGATAGGATGTCAAAACATTGTTTCCTCGACATTTTTCTTGAGGAAAGGTTGTATGTGATACAACCAGAAGGTTTTGTCAATCCTGAAAGATTCTAACAAGTATGCAAAGCTCCAGCAATCCTTCTAAGGACTGGAGTAAGCATCTCGGAATTGGAATGTACGCTTTGATGAGATGATCAAATATTTGGGGTTTATACAAAGTTTATGAGAAACTTGTATTTCCAAAGGAGTGAGTGGGAGCACTATAGATTTTTTTATGAGTATATGTTGTTAACATATTGTTGATCAGAAATGATGTAGAATTTCTGGAGAGCATGCAGGGTTATTTGAAAAGTATTTTTCAATGGAAAACCTGGATTAAGCTACTTGAACATTGAGCATCAAGATCTATAAGGATAGATAAAAACGCTTAATGGTACTTTCAAATGAATACATACCGTGACAAGATTTTAAAGGAGTTCAAAATAGATCGGCAAAGAAGGAGTTCTTGGCTGTGTTATAAGGTATGGGTATTGAGTAAGACTCAAGACCTGACCACGGCAGAATGGAGAGAAAGGACGAAGGTCATCCCCTATGGTTTAGGCATAGGCTCTACAGTATGCTATGTTGTGTACCGCACGTGAAGTGTGCCAAGCCATGAGTCAGTCAAGGGGTACAAGTGTGATCTAGGAATGGATCACGGGACAACGGTCAAGGTTATCCTTAGTAACTAGTGGACTAAGGAATTTTCTCGATTATGGAGGTGGTAAAAGAGTTCGTCGTAAAGGGTTACGCCGATGCAAACTTTGACACTAACCCGGATGACTCTGAGGAGTAAACCGGATTCGTATAGTAGAGCAGTTATTTGGAATAGCTCCAAGTAGCGCGTGGTAGCTGCATCTACAAGATGACATAGAGACTTGTAAAGCACACATGGATCTGAAAGGTTCAGACCCATTGACTAATAAACCTCTTTCGCAAGCGAGATATGAACAAACCCCATGGGTGTTGGATTCATTACAATCACATAGTGATGTGAACTAGATTATTGACTCTAGTGCAAGTGGGAGACTGTTGGAAATATGCCCTAGAGGCAATAATAAATTAGTTATTATTATATTTCCTTGTTCATGATAATCGTTTATTATCCATGCTAGAATTGTATTGAAAGGAAACTCAGATACATGTGTGGATACATAGACAACACCATGTCCCTAGTAAGCCTCTAGTTGACTAGCTCGTTGATCAATAGATGGTTACAGTTTCCTGACCATGGACATTGGATGTCGTTGATAACGGGATCACATCATTAGGAGAATGATGTGATGGACAAGACCCAATCCTAAGCCTAGCACAAGATCGTGTACTTCGTATGCTAAAGCTTTTCCAATGTCAAGTATCATTTCCTTAGACCATGAGATTGTGCAACTCCCGGATACCGTAGGAATGCTTTGGGTGTACCAAACGTCACAACGTAACTGGGTGGCTATAAAGGTGCACTGCGGGTATCTCCGAAAGTGTCTGTTGGGTTGGCACGAATCGAGACGGGACTTGTCACTCCGTGTAACGGAGAGGTATCTCTGGGCCCACTCGGTAGGACATCATCATAATGTGCACAATGTGACCAAGGAGTTGATCACGGGATGATGTGTTACGGAACGAGTAAAGAGACTTGCCGGTAATGAGATTGAACGAGGTATCGGGATACCGACGATCGAATCTCGGGCAAGTATCGTACCGATGGACAAAGGGAATTGTATACGGGATTGATTGAATCCTTGACATCGTGGTTCATCTGATGAGATCATCGTGGAACATGTGGGAGCCAACATGGGTATCCAGATCCCGCTGTTGGTTATTGGCCGGAGATTTGTCTCGGTCATGTCTACATGGTTCCCGAACCCGTAGGGTCTACACACTTAAGGTTCGATGACGCTAGGGTTATAGGGAAAGTATGTACGTGGTTACCGAATGTTGTTCGGAGTCCCGGATGAGATCCCGGACATCATGAGGAGTTCCGGAATGGTTCGGAGGTAAATATTTATATATGGGAAGTCCCGTTTTGGTCACCGGAAAAGTTTCGGGTGCTATCGGTAACGTACCGGGACCATCGGGAGGGTCCCGGGGGCCCACCAGGTGGGGCCACCAGCCCCAGAAGGCTGCGTGGGCCAAGTGTGGGAGGGGACCAGACCCAGGTAGGCTGGTGCGCCCCCCCCCCCACCAAGGCCCAAGGCGCAGGAAGAGTGGGAGGGGGCAAACCCTAGGCCCAGATGGGCCTTAAGGCCCACCCTAGGGCGCCCCCTCTCTCCCTCTCCCCTCTGGCCGCCACCCTAGATGGGATCTAGGGCTGCCACCCCCCCTTGGGGAGGGAACCCTAGAGGGGGCGCAGCCCCTCCCCTTCCCCTATATATACTTGAGGTATGGGGCTGCCCAACACATGTGATTTGCTCTCTCTGTTGGCGCAGCCCTACCCCTCTCCCTCCTCGTCTCTCGTAGTGCTTGGCGAAGCCCTGCTGGAGTACCGCGCTCCTCCACCATCACCATGTCGTTGTGCTGCTGCTGGACGGAGTCTTCCCCAACCTCTCCCTCTCTCCTTGCTAGATCAAGGCGTGGGAGACGTCACCGGGCTGTACGTGTGTTGAACGTGGAGGCGCCGTTGTTCGGCGCTTAGATCGGAATCGACTGCGATGTGAATCGCTACGTGTACGACTCCACCAACCGCATTCTTGTAATGCTTCCACCTTGCGATCTTCAAGGGTATGAAGATGCACTCCTCTCTCTCATTGCTAGTCTCTCCATAGATTGATCTTGGTGACACGTAGGAAATTTTCTGAATTTCTGCTACGTTCCCCAACAGCATCCCCAAGCTTAGGCTCTTCTTACTCCTTATTCCTTCATCCATCGTGATCTCACCCAAAACTTGAAAACTTCAATCACACAAAACTCAACAAAACCTTCGTGAGATCCGTTAGTACAACAAAGAAAATCACTACTATAAGTACTGTTGCAAACCCATTCATATTTTATTTTTGCATTATATCTATTGTATTCCAACTTTACCATGGCTTATACCCTCCAATACAAACCATAGATTCATCAAAATAAGCACACAACGCAAAGAAAACAGAATCCGTCAAAAACAGAACAGTCTGTAGCAATCTGAAAACTTCGAATACTTCTGCAACACCAAAAATTCTGAAAAATTAGGACAACGTGGGCAATTTGTATATCAATCTTGTGTACAAAGATCTGGATTTTGTCATGCTTTTGTTAAAAATAGAATTGTTTTACTGGACACAAAAGTTTCTGTTTTCAACTAGATCAAATCAACCATCACCCAACATGATCCCAAAGGCTTTGCTTGGCACAAACACTAATTAAAACATAAAAAACACAATCCTAACAGTAGCATAATTGTTCAAACACTCAAGAACAGAAAGAAAAAGACAAAAATAAATTTTATTCATTGGGTTGCCTCCCAACAAGCGCTATTGTTTTACGCCCCTAGCTAGGCATAATGCAAGGATCTAAGTATTGTCATCTTTATTTCCAGATCCATAAGATGCCCTCATGATTGATTCATATGGTCGCTTAATTCTTGTTCATGGATGTGTTCCATACCCTTCCTTAGTGGAAATTGAAATTTAATATTGCCTTCTTTCATATCAATCACGGCACCAATAGTACGTAAGAACGGTCTACCAAGTATAATTGGACAAGATGATTGCAATCAATATCAAGAACAAAAAAATCTATGGGCACATAATTCCTACTTGCAATAATAAGAACATCATTAATTCTTCCCGTAGGCTTTTTAATAGTAGAATCCGCCAAGTGCAAATTTAAAGAACATTCTTCAATATCGGTAAGACCAAGCAAATCATGTAAAGATTTAGGAATTGTAGAAACACTAGCATGCAAATCACATAAAGAAAAACACTCATAATTTTTTATCTTGAATTTTATAGTAGGTTCACATTCATCATGTAATTTTCTAGGGATTGAAATCTCTAGTTTTGACTTTTCCTCCAAAGCTTTCATCATAGCATCAACGATATGTTTTGTAAAAGCTTTATTTTTTTCATAAGCATGGGGTGAATTTATCATCGATTGCAACAAAGAAATACAATCAATCAAAGAACAATTATCATAATTAAATTCTTTGTAATCCAAAAGAGTGGGCACATCACTAGTTAAAGTTTTGACCTCTCCAAACCCACTTGTATCAATTTTCTCAACAAGATTTTTACCCTCCAAATTATCAGGACGCCTTCTAACTAAAGTTGACTCTTCTTCAGTCCCCTTTTCATCAATTTTAATTTTACTAAACAAGGAATCAATAGAAGAAACACCCATCACTTTAAGATCTTCATCATTTTTATGAAAGCAATCGCTAGGAAATGCTCTTTCTAAAAAATTCTATTTTAGCTCTAAGCATAGCGGTTCTTTTCTTACTTTCAACCATAGAAAAATATAAAGCTTTAATTGATTCTTCAACCTTAGGCACACAAATTTTCATCTTAAGATTTTCTACATCATGAGAAATTCCATCAATGCTTCTAGACATATCATCAATCTTACTCAACTTTTCTTCTACCGTAGTATTAAAATTCTTTTGAGCATTGATAAATTCTTTAATATAATTCTAAAGATCAGAGGTGTTCCTATTATTATTATAAGAAGAATTACCATAATTATTAGAGGAATTTCTCGGAAAAGGTCTAGGATTAAAATTACCTCTATAAGCATTGTTATTAAAAAAATTGCGAGACAAAATTCACATCTACGGAATCACTATTTTGCTCAATCAAAGTAGACAAAGGAACATCATTAAGATCAATAGGAGCACTTTTATTAGCAACCAATTTCATAAGAGCATCAACTTTTTCACTCAAAGAATTTATTTCCTCAAGCAAATTAACCTTTTTACTAGTAGGAGCTCTTTCGGTATGCCATTGCGAATAATTTGCCATAATATTATCAAGCAACTTAGTAGCTTCACCCAAAGTAATTTCCATAAAAGTACCACCCACGGCGGAATCTAAAAGATTTCTAAAAACAAAATTCAATCCCGCATAAAATCTTTGTATGATCATCCAAAGATTTAAACCATGAGTAGGACAATTTTGTTAACACCAATTTCATTCTTTTCTCAGGATTGCGCAACATGTTCATGCTCAAGTTGCTTAAAATTCATAATTTGTGTTCTAAGGGAAATAATTTCGCGGGCGGAAAATACTTAGTGGTAAAAGCGTCTTTGCACTTATCCCAAGAATCGATACTATTGCGAGGCAAAGAAGAAAACCAATTTTTTGCACGATCTCGCAAAGAAAACAGGAATAATTTCAACTTCACTATATCATTGTCCACATCTTTTTTCTTTTGCATATCGCATAATTCCACGAATGTGTTCAGATGGGACATGACATCCTCATTAGGAGTACCAGAAAATTGATCTTTCATAACGAGATTCAACAAAGCAGCATTAATACCACAAGACTCCGCACTAGTGGCGGGAGGAGCAATCGAGTGCTAATAAAATCATTATTATTGGTATTGGAAAAATCACACAACTTGGCGTTCTCTTGAGTGATCGTGACTACGTAAACAAGATTGCACACAAAAACAGATCTGACGAGAAAACGTCAAACGAAAAAGAGGGCGAATAAAATGACAAATTTTTGTGAAGTGGGTGAGATGAAAACGAGAGGCAAATGGCAAATAATGTAAATTGCAAGGAGGTGAGATTTGTGATTAGGAACCTGATAGATGTTGATGATGTCTCCCCAGCAACGGCGCAAGCAATTCCTTTTGATGCGGCTTGAACTACGTCGGTATTTTCCCGAAGAGGAAGGGATGATGCAGCACAACTACGGTAGGTATTTCCCTCAGTGATGAGATCAAGGTTATCGAACCAGCAGGAGAACCATGCAACACTATGTAAATGGTACCTGCACACAAAGAAGAAATACTTGCAACCCGACGTAAAAGAAGAGTTGTCAATCCCTCCCGGGTAGAAAGATAGATAAAATTGTAGTAGATTGGATAAATAGATCTGGCGGGAACGCAAGATAAAATAAATAACAAAAAATGCAGCAAGGTATTTTTTGGTTTTTAGATTAATAGATCTGAAAATAAAAAGCGAGGAAAAATAGATCTCAAAGGCAAATATGATAAAGAAGAGACCCAGGGGCCGTAGATTTCACTAGTGGCTTCTCTCGAGAAAAATAGCAAGCATACAGTGGGTAAACAAATTACTATTGGGCAATTGATAGAACTTCAATTAATTATGACAATATCCAGGCAATGATCATTATATAGGCATCACATCCAAGATTAGTAGACGGACTCCTGCCTGCATATACTACTATTACTCCACACATCGACTGCTATCCAACATGCATCTAGTGTATTAAGTTGATGGAAAAATGAAGTAATGCAATAAGAACGATGACATGCTGTAGACAAGATCTATTCATGTAGGAATAGACCCCATCTTGTTATCCCTAATAGCAACGATACATACGTGTCATTTCCCCTTCTGTCACTGGGATTGAGCACCGTAAGATCGAACTCATCACAAAGCACCTCTCCCCATGGCAAGAAAAATCGATCTAGTCGGCCTAACTAAACCAAAGATTCGAAGAAGAAATACGAGGCTATAAGAAATCATGCATATAGGAGATCAAAACTCAAATAACTTTTATGGATAAAATAGATCTGATCATAAAACTCAAAGTTCATCGGATCCCAACAAACACACCACAAAAAGAGTTACATCAAATAGATCTCCAAGAGACCATTGTATTAAGAATCAAAAGAGAGAGAGAGAGAGAGAGAGAGAGAGAGAGAGAGGGGAAGCCATCTAGCTACTAACTACGAACCCGTAGGTCTACAATGAACTACTCACGCATTATCGGAGAGACATCAATGAGGATGATGAACCCCTCCGTGATGGTGTCTAGATTGGATCTGTGGTTTCTGAAACTTGCGACAGCTAGAATTGTGTTTCGACGACTCCCCTAGGGTTTTTGGATGTTTGGGGGCATTTATAGAGCAAAGAGGCGGTGCGGGAGGCAGCCGAGGTGGGCACAACCCACCAGGGCGCGCCTGGGCCCCCAGGCGCGCCTAGGTGGGTTGTGCTCCCCTCGGAGCCCCTTGTGGTACTTCCAACATACCACACACATTCGAGAATGATAATATAACAACATGGGACAATAAAAAATTATAGATACGTTCGAGACGTATCACAAGGCCAGGACAAGTTTTGCGTGGAGTACAAATGCACTCACCAATGCATGTCTCACTTACATACCACACACATTGGAAGCTCTGAAACAGGAGAGACAACGGTACCTATAGATATCCCGATCGAACAAATCTAGGAGTCATTAGGTTCCGTTGCCTTTGTTTGTGTCATAACACGCTCGATGGGGAAACATAACAGCTTGCTCCTCAAGTCAACTGCGGTTATGACGCCGGTAAACCTAGCCCTAATTTACTTCTGGGTTACAGGTAAGTAGGAGTATCCTGTCTACTTGTTGCACTAACTTGAATGCACCCTCCAATTCAGTTTCGGATATTTTCCCTAGGCCTCTCATTCCGAAGAGCATACACACACATGTGCACCCTGTGTCGATATGATTGAAGTGCTTGTCCATTGACCGCACAATGTCCCTCGATTGTATCACTAATAAAGGCAAAAGTTATTGTAGTGCGGATAGATGATCATGCCTAGTTTGTGTTATGGCAATCGTGGCCAGAAGACTAAATCAAGCAGGAAACCGGAAAAACTAGAGTATGTAGAACGTGTATACGAGTGAACAGAAGGTTGATCGGTACATACAATATAGAGAAGCTAGCCCCCACTAGTTCACTACTAGACTACTCTACGCACCATTTATAGTATCCAAGAAGCTATCCCCTATTAATAGAGTACTCTACACATGTGGTCTTCCACGTCTCCTTAATTATTAATAGTTGTATGATCGAAACCATGTGACATCATAAGCCATGCATGTTTTTGGGGGTTTTCTTTTTATAAATTTTCTGCTCAATAAGAAATTATAAGATATATGATGAACACTTTTCAAAATACACAGTAAGCAATTTATTTAATATATGTTGATTTTTAATATACAATGAATAATTTTCAAATAAATGATAATTTTTTCAAAATATGTGATAAATTTTTTGAAAAATCATGGAACATTTTCTAAATACATGCTGAAATTTTTTATACATACGATGATCAATTTACAAACACACACTGAACATTTTATAAATACATATTGAACATTTTATAAATATTTGACAATTTTTTAAATCCTATTTTTAAAATACTCTTTTAATATTGTAAAATGTTTAAAAATATTTATGTGAAGATATTTTCCCATTATCATTATTTTACAACACATCTTAACCTGATAATTAATACACAATGTTTTTGTGCGAACAGAAAACTGAAGAAACAAAGTAAGTGGGCCTGGGCCGTTTCAATTCCCCCCAAAACAGGTTGGTAGGAGGGTAGCCTCAACTAGTTGAGGCATGTATCTTGACTTCTTATTTCTTGAAAAAATGTATCTTGACTTCTTATTGTCATTGGGAAGGTAAGACCAGCTCCTGTAGAGCAGCAGCAACATCGGCGTATCGGCGGTTCTTTCTGACATCGACAATTATCGTTTGGTGGTCTAAGGATTTCGATGTGATTTCTGTTATATATGAGATAACTTGTACCTCTAGGGAACTCTTATAATACATGAAAATGCTTTTTAAGAAATAAATAAATAAATAGTTTTCACACATTTCTAACAAGTCACATAAATACATTAAATACTCACATATTAGATAATGTATATGCCTTTATAAAACATGTTCATGAACTTAAAATTCTGTGTGTAGTTTTTATATAATGTCCGCATAGTTTAAAATGATCATATATTTTTCAAAAAACATACATAGTGTATTAGAAATTTTTTATCAGGAATTTAAAAATCACTTTCTATTAAAAAATTGTCGTGTATTCCAAAAGAGTGTTCTTCGTTTATTAAAATCATCGAGCACTAAGATATTGTTCATCATGTATTAATAAATGGTCATTAGGTATTTAAAAATGTCAATGTCTATTAAAAATAACATTTATTTAGAAACTAATCATGTATTAAAATTCGCTAGGTATCTGAAAAATTATCATGATATATCAAAAAAATGTTTGTCATGCATTTCAATAAAATTCCATCTTCTTTACAAAACTGTTCACCATGTATTTGAAGGAAATATGCCCTAGAGGCAATAATAAAGTTATTATTTATTTCCTTATATCATGATAAATGTTTATTATTCATGCTAGAATTGTATTAACCGGAAACATAATACATGTGTGAATACATAGACAAACAGAGTGTCACTAGTATGTCTCTACTTGACTAGCTCGTTGATCAAAGATGGTTAAGTTTCCTAGCCATTGACATGGGTTGTCATTTGATTAACGGGATCACATCATTAGGAGAATGATGTGATCGACATGACCCATTCCGTTAGCTTAGCACCCGATCGTTTAGTATGTTGCTATTGCTTTCTTCATGACTTATACATGTTCCTATGACTATGAGATTATGCAACTCCCGTTTATCGGAGGAACACTTTGTGTGCTATCAAATGTCACAACGTAACTGGGTGATTATAAAGGTGCTCTACAGTTGTCTCCAAAGGTACATGTTGGGTTGGCGTATTTCGAGATTAGGATTTGTCACTCCGATTGTCGGAGAGGTATCTCTGGGCCCTCTCGGTAATGCACATCACATAAGCCTTGCAAGCATTGCAACTAATGAGTTAGTTGTGAGATGATGTATTACGGAACGAGTAAAGAGACTTGCCGGTAACGAGATTGAACTAGGTATTGGATACCGACGATCGAATCTCGGGCAAGTAACATACCGATGACAAAGGGAACAACGTATGTAGTTATGCGGTCTGACCGATAAAGATCTTCGTAGAATATGTAGGAGCCAATATGGGCATCCAGGTCCCGCTATTGATTATTGACCGGAGACGTGTCTCAGTCATGTCTACATTGTTCTCGAACCGTAGGGTCCGCACGCTTAAAGTTACGATGACCGTTTCATTATGAGTTTATGTATTTTGATATACCGAAGGTTGTTCGGAGTCCCAGATATGATCACGGACATAACGAGGAGTCTCAAAATGGTCGAGACATAAAGATTGATATATTGGACGGCTATATTCGGACACCGGAAGTGTTCCGGGAAAGTTCCGGATAAAACCGGAGAACCGGGGGGTTACCGGAACCCCCCGGGGGGTTAATGGGCCTCATGGGCCTAAAATGGAGAAGAGGAAAGGCAACCAGGGCAGGCCGCGCGCCCCCTCTCCCCCTAGTCCGAATTGGACAAGGAGGGAGGGGCGGCGCCCCCCCTTTCCTTCCTCTCCTCTCTTCCTTCCTTCCCCCTCTCCTACTTGGACAAGGAAAGGGAGGGGAGTCCTACTCCCGGTAGGAGTAGGACTCCTCCTGCGCGCCTCCTACTAGGGCCGGCTGCACCCCCCCCTTGGCTCCTTTATATACGGGGGCAAGGGGGCACCCTAGGAAACACAAGTTGATCTTCGTGATCGTTCCTTAGCCGTGTGCGGTGCCCCCCTCCACGATATTACACCTCGATCATATTGTAGCGGTGCTTAGGCGAAGCCCTGCGACGGTTACACATCAAGATCGTCAACACGCCGTCGTGCTGACGAAACTCCTCGCCGAAGCTTTGCTGGATCGGAGCCCGGGGTGCGTCATCGAGCTGTACGTGTGTCAAGAACTCGGAGGTGCCGGAGTAACGGTGCTTGGATCGGTTGGACCGGGAAGACGTACGACTACTTCCTCTACGTTGCGTCAACGCTTCCGCTTCGGTCTACGAGGGTACGTAGACAACACTCTCCCCTCTTGTTGCTATGCATCACCATGATCTTGCGTGTGCGTAGAATTTTTTTTGGAATTACTACGTTCCCCAACAGTATTTACAAAATGTCCATTCTTAACTTAATTTTTTTATGTTGTATTAAAAACTGTTCATTATATACTTGAAAAGTTTCATTAGTTTAGTTTTTAATCGAATTAAAAAATAATTTCCATTAATAGATAGGGTGTTTACACACTGTGAAAAATGTTCATAGAAAGTGTTACCTGTTATTAAATAATGTTTATGCAATTTTGTAAAAAATTACACGTCTAAAATAATTTTTCCTATAATTCCAAAGTGTTTCCACATTTTGAAAATAAAGCATGTACTTTAGAAAATATACTTACTGAAAAACCATATGGTTTAAAATATGTTCATGTAACAAAAAAAGAAAAATCCAAAATAAAACTTGAGGAAAAACCAAACACAAAAACGCGCAAGGGAAACAAACAAATTAATCAGGCCGACGAAACCCGTTCCAAAAGAAAGTCACAGCGAAGCGTCCTACTTGGCCATGGCCCGTGACAGAGTGCCTAGGGGCGAACATTTGTGTTCATACAATTGTTTTAATGCTAGAAACATTATGTAAAAGTTGGGCGAACATTCTCCTTACACTCATTCCCATTTTCTAAATGCGCTATGAACACTTTGAAAAAAAAAATGCTAGACCATACTTTTACCTCAGGTACGTAATGATAACTCAATAAGAGAAATGTAGGCATGGACAGTGAGCTTACGGGCTGATCAACATCAAATACATGCGGACGTGCACGTAAATCACCGCATGCATACGTTTGTTGGGCCATTCCGCGTATTCTGTGATGTAGCCGAGATAGGCGCGCCCGCGGTGGGGTGCGGAAAAACCTATTTGACGCTCTCTGCGTCAAAGTGTCGACCAGAGGCACAGGGCGATATTGATTGGGCCGGCCCAACTACATATATGGCAGTTCCGGTTTTGGGAACGTTCCAGAAGATCCCTAGCCGGTTTTCTCGGTTTTGGGATCCTTCCAGAAGACTCCTGAACCGGTTTCTTTTCATTTTCTTTTATTTTTCCTGTTTCTTTTTCCTTTTTTGCTCTTTCTATTTTTTTGTTTTTCCTGTTTCCATTTTCTTTTCTTCTTTTTTGTTTCTTTTAGTTGTAAAATTGCAAAATTGTTCCAAATATTCATTTTTTGTTTTTGTTCCCAATTTTCTTTCAGTATTTTCAAAACTGTTTGAAGCTTTAAAATTTTTTCCTGTTATACAAATGTTTTTTTTGAAATTTTAGAAAAATGTTTCCCTTTTCAAAAAAATCACGTAAACAAGAAATCTTCAGATTTCGAATTGTATCAGATTCAAAACTGTGTTCTGCATTTGAAAAGATGTACACATTTTCAAATTTACTCACCAATTTAAAAAATATTTGCATTTTCAAAAAATGTTCTGGAATTGTTTTTTTTGTGTTTTACAAAAAATGTTTGAAGTTATCAAAAAGTGTTTCAATTTTCAATATCTTGTTCACATATACAATAAAGCTTCGGGATTTTCAAATTGTTCTCAGATTCAAAAATGTGTTCTTCTTTCAAAAGTTTTACCTGTTTTCAAAAAATGTTCACCAATTTAAAAAATGTTTACGTTTTCCAAAAATGTTCCGACATTTGAAAATTTGTTTACGTTTCATAAAAAATGTTTCTATTTTCAATTTTTTGTTCGCTTGGTTTTGTCTCTTGCTGTGTCTCGTGGCTAGAGCCTCCGACAGATTGATGTGAGCAATGCCTTTTTACATGGGTTCTTGGCCGAAGATGTGTACATGCAACAGCCACCTGGGTTCGAGGATGCCACTTATCCCTCTCATGTCTGCAAACTTCAGCGGTCCATTTATGGTCTCAAGCAGTCACCCCATGCTTGGTATGCTCATTTGAGTCAGCGCCTTTCGCAGCGCGGTTTTGTTGCTTCCAGATTAGATGCATCTCTGTTCATCTTCTCCCAGGGTACTATACAGATATATATGCTGGTGTACGTTGATGATATTGTGATTGCTGGCTCTACCCCCGCCGTGGTGGATCGTCTTGTGTAGTCGTTGTCTGCTAGCTTTCCCATCAAAGATTTGGGTCTCCTCGAGTACTTTCTTGGTTTGGAAGCGTCCTTTCATTCAGGGGGCATGACCTTGACGCAGAAAATGTATGCTTTGGATCTTCTTCATCGCGTCAACGTGGAGAACTGCAAGGCCACTTCCATTCCGCTTGCTACATCCGAGAGTCTCTCACGTGATAATGGTGCACTACTGGGTAGAGATGACTCCTTTCGGTATCGCAGTGTGGTTGGGGCACTTTGATATTTGACCCTCACTCGTCCTGATATCTCCATCGCAGTGAACAAAGTGTGTCAGTTCCTATCTCAGCCAACGGAGGATCATTGGGAAGCAGTCAAGCGTATTCTGAGATATGTCAAAGGTACGCTAGACATGGGACTACGGATTCGTAAGTCCAGATTCACTGGAGTGAGTATATTCACCGATGCAGACTGGGCAGGCCGTGTTGATGATAGGCACTCCACTGGTGGTTTTTCTATATTTGTTGGACCTAACCTTGTATCTTGGAGCTCGAAGAAGCAACCCACAATCTTGAGATCAAGCACCGAGGCAGAGTATAAGGCATTGGCCAATGGCGCGGCTGAAGCCATTTGGATAGACTCAGTTCTCACAGAACTTGGAGTCCCACGGCAGCGCACTCCTATATTGTGGTGTGATAACTTAGGGGCAACTTACCAGACGGCGAATCCAGTGTTTCATGCTCGGACCAAACACATTGAGATTGATTTCCACTTTGTGAGAGAACGAGTAGCTGCTTGTGAACTGGAAGTCGGGTTTATTTCTATAGATGATTAGTTAGCGGATGTATTTACTAAACCCGCTACTAGACAGATGCTAGACCGTTTTAGAACCAATCTGAATCTTGTATGTAGTTCAGATTGAGGGGCATGTAAAGTAGGGTCTAGTATATTATCCTTGTACACGTATTTGTATACGTATGTAATTGTAATTGTGATCATCTATATATTGAGACGTGAGGCTGAATGTCAACCACCCACGCAAAACCCTAAACCCCGTGTTTCAACTGGTAGAACACAGACAACCACGATAGGGGTGTGAGCACCACCAGCCACCTAAACATAATGCATCCAAAACGTGTTCAAGAGAAGCACCACCGCTAGGAGAAGACTACCAAAGGGACGCTGCAGCAACAAGCAAAACCACACTGCAAAGCTAGCCAGACTCAGCCCCGATGATGAGGAGGTGGATTATCGTGACCGTACATAGTGATGCACACTCTGTGATGACCCGGATGACCAATCTGGCCACCTTGAGGAGGACAAGGCGACCGCGGAGAGCAAACACCAAATCAGCACACAACCACTTTGATGAGGACAAGGCAACAACAGATAGCAAACATCAGATTCGACGACGAGGTGCCCACATCTGGCCGAGAGATGGTCGTGAAGAGCTACCAGGTGTGAGACTAGTTTCTTTGTCTTCTGTGGCATCGAGAATGCTGTTACGCTCTCTGTTTTATCTTCTCTCAACTTTCGATCACGACAAAACTAACTGTCGTTCCTCGTATGCAGATGAGGCAAGAAGGACACTCCTGGATCTATTTACAAGAGCCATTGCACTTACTTTTATCATTTCTTGAGATATGTTGCACTTAAATGTGTGAACTCCTAAAGCATCACTAACCGATTCACTGTAATTTAGAGAAGGATATGGCGGAGTATCATTTAGGGGAGAATATTTTCTCCTCTAAAAAATATGACGTTTCTAACCGACCCCCTAAACGTAATGAAGTAAAACCTACATTTGGTTAAAACATTTCGTTGTACACTTAATATGTGTCTCTGGGTGAGCGGCAACAATGATGACCATGTCGGGACGAGCTTCTCTGGCGAGGAGGACATGTCATCGGCGACCACAGGACGTGTGGCCCGATGTTGGCATTGTCCGCCTGGGAGGGAACAACGCATAGGCCACCTTCTCTACATCTCCTTCATCCGCTGCATCTCGAGCTCCGGCCACCAATGCCTCTATTTTGCTCTCGTCGTCGTTCCGCTTCCCCGGCCCTCACCCAGCTCTGCATTGACCTTCCCAAGGTGAGCCGCATCTCTTCCCGCCTTGGCCCGGGCGTGCCGGCAAGTTTCTTTGTTGACTATAGATGGAACGGCACTGTTGTGTACTGTAGCGATGAGGTTGGCCAGGGACGTGCTGCTTTGCTAGCTACGCCACTGGCCGCGGCCGCGCAGACGAAATGGGAGGTTCGGGCCGGGGCGTCTTTGGAGCAATTTTTTACTCCAACCGGCAGTGGACGAGTATATTTAGGAGTCGAAGTGGTCGTGGTTATCCTCCTCTAAAGCTTTGGAGTGATTGATTAGGTGTAGGTAAGAGTAGGAAAACCAAATTTTATCTCCTCTAGCGCTTGGGGATCTGTTAGAGTTGCACTTAGAGCATCTACAGACTGACGAAATAAATTTGACCCCTTAAACGGCCACGGATGCGCCCGGTCAGTGTCCGGGCATGTCCGCTATGATTCCCTATTTTTCTGTTCACACAGCCATGTCCTTTACTTTTTTTTATATGTCCGGTCACATGTATGTGATTGGTGAAGAAGGAGAGAGAGAGAAAATAAATAATAAATAAAGAAAAAATGCTCTATGGGGGGCCTAATCCTATGTGGCGGACGCCGGACCACTGACAGGACATGCCCGGACACTGCTCATACTCATCTCATATATGAGATGAATATGAGGACTGCCGGACAGCCCGTGCATTTAAGAAGGTTTTGAGAGTTCTGATTGGGTCAACTTTTTATTACTTTTTGATTCTCTCTCCTGTCCGGTCAGTGGTCCCGCGTTCGTCAGGTCAATTTGAGGAGTTCGGCTGTAGATGCTCTTAGGACATCAGTGGGTGTTCATAGCCAATTGTTTTTACTGGTTTGTGATGCCAATTTAACCCAGCTCGCATGTAGGCAACGGGTTTTCAGACCAGGCTAGATGGTTACCACGTGTTCCTGCCATCTTCAGTTGGTCAGTACCCAACAGAGAACGGTACAAATAACTGTAGAAATGATATGATGTTTAACAGAAAAAATCATGTAAATTTCTTGTAAGTCATCCACAGAGCTGCTACTTGGATCCGTACGTGGTCGTTATTCACTCGTCCGGACTCCAGGGCGCTTTTGGATACTGGATGCAACCACTGGGAGACGATAGCACGGGTCATCTACAACCGGTTTGGACGGCAGTCCAATAATAGTATTGATGTTTAGTCGTCTTGTCCTGTTGCTTGCCGGTTATGTCTATGTCTATTTTCTTTGATTTTTGTGCTCCTTTTGCGAGCTGTAATATACTGCAGACCTTGGATTGATTGGATTTTAATAAGATGGCCCCATGTATCGTTCTGATGCAGAGGCTGAGGGTCTTCCTCCTTAAAAAATATACATTTCCGGGTCGATGTGACTAACACGGTGATGTTGCTGCATGCTCTATGCTTCCCAAGGATCAACACCTGTGGCAACTCGATCGCAACTCCGACGAGCAATTGTACCCCTCGCGGAAACCTCAAATCAAAACACACATCATATGCCCATGATTCAATATTTGGTGCTCTGCCAAGTAGCCAGAATCAGCGATTTGAAGAACTAATGACTAATGGAACTCTTGCAAATGAACTATTGGAACAGAACATGAGAGAGACTAACAATCTCCCAATAGAAACATGGGCCCAGCCAGATTCTGTGCCAGCCGACGTGGCTGGTTGGCAGATTCACCTGACACATCATCCCCCTAATGTCCCCTGTGTTGCCATGTTCTTGCACGGTCATGCTTGTCTAATGACACAGGTTCTGTTTTGGTTGGATTGCCTAGTTGCATCACTGGAACCAAGCTCCGAAAGCCGAAGGGTACTCATGGCCAATCTGTATCTAAATGATGTTTTCCTAAAGCCTCTCAATCCAAAGCCATGAATCCACACATCGGAACCAAGTAGCATTGGAATCATGTGCCTGCTTGCCAAAGGTTGGGTTCAGAGTTTCAACGAGACCCGAGTAGACTAGCTACCAGAAGAAGAAAAATGTATGTAAATGAAGATGGTCGTGTCTTCATAGTTTCTAGCACGATGGAACTGCCCAAACAAAGCGAGTGAGTACTAAAACGGAGATCATATATATAAGTCGGCACAGTTGCTGGAGCATGGGGGTTAGAGGTGCGTCAAGCGAGCGTATCTCTACTCCTAATGAATGAATTGGTTGAATAGTCCCCCCACTTTCAACCGGTTTAATTTTAACCGGTTTATTTTCAACCGGTTTTGTCCCATCAAATTACCCCCACCCCACGCCCACCCACCGAACCCCACCCACGCACGTACCCAAATAAACAGCGCCCTGCCGCCGATCAGGATCGCCCTGACGCCGATCCCCATACCCCATACCCCGCCGCCGATCCCCATACCCCGCTGCCGATCAGATCTGCGCACTCCACAGCGCCGCCGCCGCGGAACGACTCGGCAGGGCCGCCGCCACGTTTCTGGATCGCTGGCAGTTTCTAGATCGCGCGCCGCCGCGCGGAACGTGCGATCAGCGACGCTGTACGGTTTCAACCCTAGGTATGTTTACGTGTGCAGATCAGGGTGATCCTGATGGACTCGTGTTCAAACTAAATCTAGACTTCATTTTCCACCTCCGCCGCCGGCCGCTACAGTCAATTTATGTGCAAAAGTTACAATGATATTAGCACTGCAAATCATCCATACAAGTGTCTCTAGCATCACTCTGTGGTCACAGGAGAGCTCTGTTTGTCAGATCCCACCACTACTCAAAAGTTCTCTAGAGGAACAAGGGCTGAAAAATCACATGAGTAGTAGTTCTGTCAAAAAATCCTCTCTAGCATTGCTAAGGTTCAACAGTAAGAAATCTGACAGAACAAGCAAAAAGAAGAGCCATGGATATTTCTCTGTTGGAATGTGAAATCCTTTTGACCGAAAAACATACAAACATGCATCAAGCTATTCCCAGTGACACCCGCATAGTACAAAGCCTTTAGCTAACTGTAAAAAGGGAAAAACAACATGAGTAGAGACTAGAAAATTAGTGTTACCTGAGATAGATACATGCATCAAAGCTATTTACTGTGACACATACACATTAAAATCCCAGTAAGCTCACTGTAAAACTGGGAGCAGCAAACAACTTAAAAGGCTATGTTTCAAAATTACTATAGCCTTGCAGGATAATTACAGTTCTTATTGCTCTGTAAATAATAAAGAAGATGCACTATAAAAACACAACAGTAGTTTAGTATGGAGCAGCAAACAACTTGAAAACTATGGTTCAAAATTACTGTAGTTTTGCATTAGAATTACAGTTCTTGTTGCACTGTAAATAACACAGAAGATGCATTGTAAACAAACAACAGTAGTTTAGTATCCAGCAGCAAACAACCTGAAGACATGGTTCAAAAATACTATAGCTTTGCATGAAAACTACATTTCGTGGCGGCGGCCCTAAATAATACAGAAGATGTTCTGTAATGCAACAGTAGTTTAGTTTCAGGTAAAAACACTCAGAAATAAACTATAGTCATGAACCATGTGATCTACCGTATAGTCTAGCTTGGGAATGCACTGGTAAAAAAGTTACATTTCTTGCAACCATAGTCTTCAAATAGCGAGTGAAGGGGCCTTGCAAATTACATCTTTTTTACACTGTAAATGGCACATAAATGCACTGTAAAAAAAGTTAAACCTTCAAGGGGCCTTGCAAATTGTAGTAGCCCTGCTTGGGATTACATTTTTCACCACATTGGAGAAAAGCTTCCCAGAATAGCGAGTAAAGGTTGTTGAAACTGGAACATTGGTAGATCTCTTTGCACTTATATAGAAACAGAAAGGATAAAATAAAAACTCGGAAATAATTGATAAAAATAGAAGTAACAGTACTCGGACAACATGACACAACATTGGTCACATGGTTCATGATATTGTAGAAAAGAGGGGTGTTCCAAGCATAAGAAGGAAAAGGACGAGAAAGAAAAGGTGTTCCAAGAAATAAAACAAAAAATAGTAGAACTAATATTCTAGGTCAATACTTCCATGACCTAAAAAAATAAAGAAAAATGCAAAGTAGCAAGGTCTGTTCGACATGTCTTTCTATTTTCATATATATAGCAAGACTAATAAATCTGTAACAACCTGCCCTTATGGACTGAATTTCTGTACAGTGGGAACGGGCCTTTAGTACTGTTGGTATTTCACGTGATCTGCTTGCAGAGTCAGTTTACAAGTTTTTGCGTGATACCTGAGTCTGTTGGACATGTCTTTTTTTAATAGTTACATATGGGGACTCCACACAGCAAGCCAGCGGAACAGACGACTTCATCACATGTACCTCTAGGTATATGTTCACCTATAAATTGTGCTACACAAGTCAAACATATATATGTTCAACTATATATGTGTTGCAGGCCCGATGGAGGGGACAAGTGTTGACGACTCTAACGAAGGGATTATACCCGTAGCCGATGATGTTGACAAAATTTACCCACGTAGTCCAGGTATAAGGTTTACTTTTATCCTTCTTAGTTGGAAAATCATACCTAAAAGACTTGGGCACAACCGATTCTAATGTATCAACATCTTTATTTCTAGGAGTTCATATCACTCCCTCCGAACGGATGATACTTGAGACCGATGGTGATAGCACATATGATACTCCAAGTATATAACTACCTCCTTGTATGTGTTCAACTACATATTTTGTTATACATGTCAAACACCATCACAGGAGATGTTGCAGGCCCGATGGAGGGACATCTTGGTGACGATTCTAATGAAGGGGTTATACCTGGAGCCGACGATGTTCACAAGAATTACCCAAGTAGTCCAGGTATTAAGGCTGTGCATATATACTGAGATTGCTTTTATGCTTTTTATGTGATAAATCATACATAACAGACTTGGGCAGAACCGATTCTAAAAGATCAAGCGTGTGACTTGTAGGAGTCCATATTACTCACTCGGACAGGATGATACTTGAACAGGCCGATTGTGAAAGTACATATGATCATCAACCTTCCCATCTGATTTCGGGTAAGTATTATGTTGCCGAAAGGTTAAGACCATGTGCCTACAACTTTGCCTTGTTTCGGTCCAATATATTGTTATGTTAACATGATGCAGACTCTTCTCAGTTATCTGACGAAAAAACTAGCTAGCATGCAACGTGACAGTTGGCAAGAGAGGCCGCATAATGTTCCACGCCATCCTCATAGTGATATCAATAATGCAGATCAACCATCCTCTGTGGACCTTGACGAAAAAAGAGAGTTGAAAAAAGCTCGGAGGCGAGCTGCTTATAGAAAGAAAAAAGAGGAGGCTACCGTCAAGCAACAAGATGAAAATCTGTCTGCCCTTATGATATCAGGTAAGAATGCTTTATGGGAAGGCACTGCGATGATATTATATATACTCCCTCCATTCCAGAGTATAATGTTAATATCATTTCACATGCAGATATGCGGTATGTGGGTGGGTTACCTCTCGGTGATATCACTAATGTGTGTCAACCAACCACGGTGGACGATGACGATAAAAAAGAGCAACTAAAGTCTCGGAGAAGAGCTGCTTATCGAAAGAAAAAAGAGGAGGCAGACAACAAGCAAAAAGATGAAAATCTGACAGCCCTTACGATATCAGGTACGGATGTTTATGTTTCAGCAATATGATTACCGTATGTATACTTTCTTAGTGAATAATGTAGGTGACATATGTTTCCTCACCCCAACCCCACGAATAATTGACCAAGAAAGTGAATAAAAAATAATTGACCAATAGTTGACCATTGTGTTATCATACAATTCCTGATCATTTAGGTTCAATTCGATATATGGCAGACATAGGACTTTTGAATACATACAGACTTTATGTATGGACACGGAGGGATTCTATAAAAAATAAACCCTAGATAAATAGGTAGCTTCAACCAGCCCTGTTACCTCTCGGTGAACAATGAAGACCCTAAACCCTCCGGGCAGACCACAGTGAAACACCACGAGAAGAGGTGCATATAGCTAACCTTCCTCTGTATGTATCTTATAGATGATAATACGGAAGGGCTTTCTTTATTTTTCTTGTTTTTTCAGAATATAGGAGAGATGGATATGGACTTTGGAGATGCACGGAAAGAATCCATTGAGGATTCAGATGCGATTATGCTGAAAGGGGACGAAGATTCACAACATAAAAATGTCGAAGAGGTTATATCTCATAACAAACCAAAAAAGGTTGCTAATTTACATATTATCCCACAAGGTATTTTTTAATATTATTATCAATCTTATTTTTGTAATATTGTCTTTTGTGTTCAACTAATTTTGCTCATTTTGATTGTTAAGTTGGCTCATATTTTTATGAATTCGACAGACTATGTTTGTACGGCTAGGGATATTACAGTCATCGAATCAATCAAGTCTGCCCCGAAAAATACTCAGTTCGTAGACATTGGAGATGCCTTGTTATCAACCGACGATTTGGAATGCCTTATTAAAAATGATATGTTCTTACATGACGGTGTAAGACCAATTGCACAAACTTTGTAATTAATAATACGAACAATATATAATATCATAAAATATTAATATAATCTAAATGCCCATTACAGGTGATAAATGCTTACATATATTGCATGCTTGCTCACGAGCATCTACAAGACAGGGCGGTGAAAAGGTACACATTATTAGCACGTTTGTATCGGGCCAGATAAAAGAAGACGGGGAAAGAGACATAGACTCATCAAAATATCGTCGCATCGTGCGTCATGTTAATAGTTATCTACAACAAGATATGGTTAGTTTTTCTCTCGTAATCCATGCATATAATTATGGATTGTTTTTATTTAGTTCATATGTTGAATGATTTATTAATAACTATATCTAATTGTGACTGTGACTTGTATCTTATTTACACCAGTTGTTCATTCCGATTAACATGCCGGGCTACCATTGGTATCTAGCAGTTGCCAACGCCAAAAAACGAGAGATCCAAGTATTGGACTCACTTGGTGAGAATGTCAAACGCAATGACCTTGCTACTACGGTAACTATCTATTTCTTTTTTCATCTTAGCATTTATTTTGTTTGACTTTATCCTTAACATTTCTCGATATACATAAAAGTTATTAGGGCTCGAGAAATGGCTGAAACTTGCAGAGCATAGTCCGGAATTTATCAACGGTCATAAGTGGCCTGATCTCAATGTTACAAAATGGACTGTTGTAGAGCAAATTCAGGAGGCAATACAAACCGATGGGTAAGTACTTGTTTCAATACTTTGTTTTTAGATTCATCTGTGTGATATTCTAAAGCATTATTTTATAATATTATAGTGTATCATGTGGATTGTTTATGCTAAATTATATGGAATACTGGACACCACATGGACTGTCAGACCAGTTTACGCAGGTATTTCGGTTTTATACATTATCTCATAATGTTTTATCAAAATATCTTATAAATTGTTTTCAAAATTTTTTTGTAGGAGGATATGAAACATTTTCGACAAAAATTAGCAATTATTTTGCTCGATTCAGAGTTTAATAAGTTAAAAGGATGTCCCGTGTACCATCAACCTCTTAGCGAAGAAACTTGTCTGCTCCATGATAATTCTGATCTTGAGATCCTGGATAATCCATCTGACGTTGTCGAAGAGAAACGTCCCGCCCCAATCACTATCATTCCCATGGACCAACGCGAAATACTTGCCGGCCTCTGCAGCTACATCATGTCGATCTATGATGCTGGATGTTTGAAGTAAGTATCATGTATCAATATTTAATGTGCGGATGTATATTATTGTTCTTCTTACCATCCAAAATACAGGGAGGTGTGGGTCCGGAGCTCCACACCCGATCCAATGAGCTTAAGTCTTAAGAAACTTCAGTGCATACTTAACATGGAGCAGCCCATGGACAATGATTGCTTCAACACCGCCATGCTTATGCTGGCATGTGACGAGGGAGTATTGTTCACAGACCCTCCTATACACTACATGGATCTACGATTTTGTGTAAGTTACCATAACTCTTCATTCTAGGTGCCATTAGTATCAACATGTTGAAACAATATTTTTTTTCTTCTACTTAGTCCATGCTGCTAGAGTCAACACGAGGTCAGAAGTTTTGTGAGAAGGAAACTATCCAGACGTTGGCAACATTATTTGATAGCTGGCCTGGGATGGAGACCGACATCTCATCTTGCAATAAGGTAAATAAAATATTTTGACCATTGTTATCATGGTTTGTTTTTGTTTCTAATAGCTCCACTTGTAGATTTATCTTCTCTATGCATCCATCGGCCGATACATCCTGTACATCATCGACAAAGAGGCACGTCGTCTACATATTATGGATCCTATTCAATCATCACAATTGCCAGAGGATAAAAACTTGAGGCATTCACTGAAATTAAAAAGTTTTTCAAGGGATTTCAAAGAAGCACTCGAAATAAAGCTGCCTGGGTGGAATTCTGATATATCTAAATGGCATCGTTTATTTCCGGCCGGTGTTCCAACGAGTATAGATGGGTAATGAATTCATAATAAGAATATTTACTTTTCGTATCATTATATTATTTATAATATTAATTGAAAGTTTTCCAGGAATGTGTCTGGCTATTTTTTTTTTCATTTTATGCTCTGGTGGAACGGTAAAGAATTGGTCAAGCCGGTTTGCGCGGTGAGTATTATGGGTTACATGTTTTAAGACCTTCTCCGTGAATTTTTCATACTAACTACATTTTTTTTCTGCAGAATGGGTATGAATTGAGGCAGCAATTTTTATTATACTTGCTAAAACATCGCGAGAATGAAGCTAGAGGAAACTTTCCTGATATTGTGAAAGATTTTCTTAAGCGCATTATCTAGATATTAATATTTTTGTAATAGATGTTAAGTTGTAACATCACTCAGCTTGTTACATTGCAATAATGGACTTCAGTTGTGTTATATTGTTTGTATGTGTGGATTTTAACATGTAACTCTGATAAACTATTTCAAGAGCCCGTGGCAACGCACGGGCACTCTACTAGTTACACAAAGTTTCAGGATCTCCGGGCCCCAGCACGTGCAAGTGCAATGCAAAGTAATCCATTCTAGGAGATAATTGAGCCGAAAATTACACACATGAATGCGTATCCCTCTCCCATTGTCCAGGACTACACAAATCAAATAATGGAAAAAAATGCCCAGGACTACACCTACGGCTGGCGGTGCCGTGATTACCCACTTGCAGCGTCCACTCCGGTGCCGCAAGACCTCGGCCTCTTTCTCCTTCTCCGTGGCCGCTTGCCAACGTTTGACCCATTGAAGACACACTAACAGAAGAGACCTGCTCTTTCGGCTGAGAACAGAAATAATGCCTTTCCAGTCCACATATCAGTCATCGTTCAGTGTTTTGTATTCTACTCCATATGCATTGAGTGAACCGGAAATTGGATGCCCATTTTGCTCCATGTAGTGGGCATGTTAGCGGTGGAGGTAAGTTCAGGCAGCGGCGGCTTTGTTGTTTTTTATTTTATTTTTTTGCATTCTCAATTGTGGTTTTTGTTTGATTATGTCTTAATCAAGGCTTGTGTGGTTTGCGGCCTAGTTTTAAATAGAATCGAGGAAACCAACAAGTTTCCTAAAAGACCATGCAAATTGCCCTTTTGACGAGGACCCGTCAAAAAGAAATTGGATACCAAACACTGATTGCGTGCTCTGTTTTCTAAAAGACCATGCAGATTTTATAGGCTTCGTGTCGGTATTGGTAACTATAGGATCGCTGATGGATAGGGGTGGAATTCGAGTCGAGTCGAGCCAGCTTGACTCGACTCGCTAAAACTCGTTTCATTAACGAGCTAGCTCGACTCGACTCGTTACTATAACGAGCTCAAATCTAAGATTGGCTCGACTCGTATAACTCGCGAGCTAACTCGTTTAGCTTGTTAAGCTCGTTCAAGATATGAATATTAGACCTTACAAATACGATAAAAAGATTAACTGAGAATTTAGCATGTGCATATGTGGTCATGTCCGTGTGAGTCTCCTGGGTGGCTCGGCCTTGAGCGGCTGGGCCTTGTGCTGGAACGCAAGGTGTTTAGTAGCTGTATTTTACTACCCCTAAAAAACATTGATTTTTTTACGGAGCTTAACGAGTTACCCGAGTACTTGTGAGATCGGCTTGTTTAACTTGGTATATAAACGATCTTAAATTAAAGCTCGGCTCGGCTCGTTATTCTTTGAGTTTGAGTCAATTCGAGCCGAGTCACGAGCTACTCGTTTAGCTCGCGAATTTCGAGCTTTTTTTCCAGCCCTACTGATGGATGATTGTGTGTTGGATATCTGCACAGTTTCTTGTGCTTTTTTCGATAAAGGGTATTTTTTTCAAATGTTATATCATGTTGATATAATCACAATGACAAAAATTCTGACATCCGCACAATAAGTTGCACACAACCAACAAGTTTAGGAAAAAGTAAAAAAAATCTATAGAAAAAGATAATAAATTAAATAGTTTCATACTTTCTTAGGAGTTAGGACGAACGAGGTCCTATCAGAAAACTGCACCGCCATTCATGATGGGAGAAAACTTCCCTTGTCGTGTGCTCCAACCGGGTAGATGCCATCATAAAAAGGACTATATCTTCGAACTCGGCTCTACATACAGACATGCATGACGGAACATGGTGAGGAATTGTTCGCCGACTAGGAGACATCTTGAAGTTGCAATGGTCGCCAAAACTCGGAAATTATCTATGAAGATTGTGTAGAAAGGTTGTAGATGTGAGCTAAAAATGTGGCATCTACCTTCTTTGTCAACACAAGTAGATTGTTTTACCCTTCAAAATTAAGGGTTTAATCCTTACCCTGGGAATTCATTGGAAATTGTAAACTTTTATAAATGGGGTAAACAAAAAAAAAAACTCTGTAAATTAGCATCACAAACTCACATTCTTTAAGGAGAGAAGTGCATATTACACCCCTCAACTCTAGCCCTAGTCTAATATACAACCTCCAACTCCAAAACCGTCTAATCTGTAACCTCCAACTCTTAAAACCGGCCAAAATTCAACCCTCCTCTCCCCTTGACCGGTTTTGACCGGGTCTGACCCGTTGACTGATGAACAGTAAATTTGAAAAAAATGGAAAATTCAGAAAAATAAAAATAAAAAAATTGTAAATTCAAAAAATAGTTGGGAAAAAAATTTAAAAATAATTTCGACTTTTCCACCGTGCGAACAGTAATTCAAAAAAAGTTCGAACTTTTGGAACGAAAATTTTCCCTCGGTCACTGTTCACGCAGTGAAAAAATGATTTTCCTGATTTTTTTTACTTTTTTGAATACTGTTCACGCTGTTTACAGTAATTCAAAAAACAAATCCCGGCGAATTTTGTTTCCAATTTATTACCTCCGGGTACATGTAAAAAGTGAATTTTTAATACTGTTCACCGGTGAAAAGTCGAATTTATTTTTAAAAAATTTTGTTCCCAATTTTTTTTGAAATACTATTCATCCAGAGGCAAAAAATGCTTCCTAAAATTTTATTTTTCTGAATTTTCATTTTTTTCCGAACTTACTGTTTATCAGTCAATGGGTCAAACCCGGTCAAAACCGGTCAAGGGGAGGGGAGGGTTAAATTTTGGCCGGTTTTAATAGTTGGAGGTTGCAGATTAGACGGTTTTGGAGTTGGAGGTTGTATATTAAACTAGGGCTAGAGTTGAGGGGTGTAATATGCACTTCTCTCTTCTTTAAGACATTTGCACTTTTATTTCTGTTGTGGAGTTTTCTTGACGACACTGTAACCTGATGGCGTGCACGACCACCTACTATGCACATGTATGGACATATTGACACGCGTCGTTGCACTTACATGTGTGAACTCTTAGAACATAAATGGGTGTTCATAGCCAATGTTAACTGGTTTGTGGTCTCAACTTTACCCAGCCGACCTGTAGGCTACAGTTTTTTCATGCTCTGGCCCAGACGGTTACCATGGTTCCCGAGGTCTAAGACAAAAAAGGGGCTCAAGTGCCACCTATTACCATTGCACCACGGCCACCCATCAAAAATTGTAAAAAAAAAATTGGAAATGGAGGAGGACCCCCTGCCTCTGCATCTGGACGATGCATGCAGCCACTTTATTAATTATTCACACAAGACCTTACAAAGTCATATAACAGTAAGACTGAAGCCACCGTCTAGGCAACAAAAGTGTCGCTACTTCTATCCAAGAGATGAAGGGATGCTGATAATCTACGCCTAGTACCAAACAGACCTCGCAGCCAAACCTAACTTCTAAGACCTGAGGTCTCATTCAGGACGCCTGCCGGGTATGGGTCACCTACTAGTCCGGCGCACTCCTCAACCAGGACGTCTGCCGGGTCTGAGGCCGCCGCAGCCACCTGCCACCAATCCATTTTCAGACTTGTACCGCTGCATGTACGTTACCCGGTCTAGCTGTCGTCGACGCCACCAGGACGCCAGACCGCGTCACCCTCCTGCGCGAGTCCATCTCCACGCATCAGACGCAGAGTCACCACAGCGCCATGCCGCCGAGACCCGCCGCCATCAATGAGTGAGATGTCGCACCGCTCCACCAAAGAATCCGTCCTCTGGTCCTGCATCCAGCTGCTGCTCAAAAAACGATGCCCCCATGAGGGAAAACGACGCCCCAAAAGCACCACCATCGTCCGATCCGGAAACTCCGGATCAAGGTTTTCACCCAGAGCAGCGCAAGCAAGTCGACAGAAGCTGCAGAGGTGATGTCTTCAACAAGACAACGACGCAAAAACGTCGACAAGACAACGACGCAAAAACGTCGCCATCGCCCGCCATGACCCGAGTCATAGCACGGTTTTCACCGGCAGCCCCGTTTCCCCACTATACTGCCCAAGGACCAAAAATTGTAAATTTATCCTGCCCATTTCAGTTGTTCCACACCCGACCAAGAATAGCACCGTCTTCTGATCGATGTGCCTAACAGAGTGATGCCCTATACTGCCCAAGGACCACTTGTGTGCATCTACTGCAATTCGATTGCAACTTGTTGAGCTAATGTACACCTCTCTGAAAACCTCAGATCAAAACACACAACACATGCTCACGAACCCGACCTTTCCTGTTTCCTTATTGCTTCCTATTTATCATACTCCATGCACCCTAGGATAGTCATGTTTTTGTGTGCATAAAAGCCTAGGATGGTCATATAGACACGCAACCAGGGATTCTAAGAACTAATGACTAATCGAACTCTTATACATTAACGATCAGAGCAGAAGAACATGGCCTGGTACTGCTGCTGAACAAGAAACTAACCATTTGTTCCATTACGGACACAGACCCGTTCTATTAATTGCTGTTGAGTGGGGTGAAAGTAAAACTCACTCTTGTTATTTTTATTGGTGCTTCCGACCTGAGTCCTCCACATATTACTTACACCATGTGGACAGCCATACCCTGTTGTTGCCGATGTGGCCGACTGGCAGGTTCACCTAGCACATCAACCCCATGGCATTCTCTTTGTTGTAACAAAATTGTAGAGAGTAATTTGTCCACAAACCCTGACGTTGGTTCAGTTTGCGCTGGGTTGGCTGGTTACATTATTCGAAACCAAGCCCTGAACGCCACTAAGAACAAATGACTAAATTGTAAATGATGTTTTTCTGATGCCTCTCATTCCAAAATCAGGAATAATCCCCACATCCACACTGATTTGCACTACGCCCAGGCTGGGAACTTCAATGAGATTTCAGCATCCACCAAATCATGTGAGGGTATGTATGTTGGGGAACGATCAAAGTAGCTGGGGCTCAGGGCTAGAGGGGTCTCAATTGAGCGTATCAAGGCCGATATATATGGCTCGGAGTCGGTACATGATAGTACTAGTATAAGTTAGCTCTACAAAAAGTGGATCCCGTCACATGCATGTGGCATGGCAAAGTTATTAATTCTAGATGATATTCAGTTGTGCGAACATATTATTTTGAAATATGAAAATTCACATCGTTAAGACGTTTGTGCTCTTTTTTTTTCTTGTTGTTCAGTTGTCTCGAAGACAATGTATAATGGAAAAAGGCTTTTGTCATGTGCATGATGTCTTGATGTCATTTTTTTCCAGTTTCTCTGCCTTCTTTTGCTTTACCTTCATGACCAACTTGATTAGTATTTTCATGTTTTGAATTCCAAAGACCATTTCTTTCTGAATTAAGAAGAAAATTGTTATTCGGCTAACTAGTGGAAGAACTAGACAAAATCATTAAGATAGACCACATAAAACAAGGCACCGCAGATAACCTAGCCACCAACGTAACGCACACCACTATAGAGGCAGTCGAGCAATGTCACCGGCATCACCCATCTCCCTCGATCTGATGACTTCTATTCCATCATGGACAACCATCAATCATTCGCTGTAGTAGGAGGCACAAAACACCCATAACCCATGCCAAATAGTCATCCCAATGTGTAGAGGGAGCGGAATCGACTTCAAGGATGAGTATCATGAGAGAAAGTTGCACTTCAGGCCTTGCACCCATAGATAAACACATCAGCTGGATACCAGGATGCACCAGAACAACCTTTCATGTTGCATCGTCGGCATCATGCCCCCTCATGGCACACAACTCTGACTTCACCGCTTCATGGAAAGACACAACACAAAAACACTCAATAGTGCAGTTCATTGTCTTGATTTGCTGCTTCGACCATCTTACTTACAAATTTATTATTTACCAACTTCTTTGATATTTACTGAAAAAACACAAACACATCCAAGGCCCGGAGTCACCACTCTGGCTTCCGCCGTAGTTGCTCAACAAAGCCCTGGGTAGGGCCACCCACACCTACGCCCATGGCGAGCACATGCACATGCGTCGGCGCACGCACTAGCCCAACCACCACGCCTCTGTATCCAGCATACTCCCGCCAGATCCGGCCGCTCCCACATCCATAACCTTTGGTGTCCCGAGGAGTCACAACCAACTATGTACACGTCTAGCCCGCATAGCCGCACCGCAACTCCCCAAGCACCCCACCGGCCCTCACAGTCCCCATCGCGGATGCACCATCCACCACACATTGGAGTAGACCACTGATGCCCGTGCACTCCTCTCTCCGATGGCCCCTAAGCCAACACCGCAGCTCTGCGACAGAGCACCATGCCCACGCATCTGACCAGCCGCCATCGCCTAGCGTGACATCATGACGCCCCCGATGCCAACCCAGGCCAGCAGCTCGGAGGAAACGATCAAGACGGCCCCACCGCTGCCGGCGACGCGAGGATTTTGCCAAGCGATGCACTCTGGCGGCGATGGAGCGGCCATTCGGTCTGGAGGCTAGGTGTCTCCCTGTGTTTCTCCATGGGACCAACGTCGGATGCTTTTCCGATTATGGTCTGGTTTTTATTTATGTCTCTGTTCATCTTTGTTCATGTGCCTTAAGGCAGGATCCTTCTGATCTATACTTCTCTTCATCGGCGGCAATTGCTATTCTGGTGCGTTGGTCCTATGGAGCCTTAGCACGACGATTTTCCGACTGTCTGGTATACAACAAGTTTTGCTTGGCTCCGACAAGGGAGTGGTGATGACTGCGACGCGCTTTTGGCCTGCTTCAGTGCTTGTAGTCGTCGCTAGGTGGTCTACGAATCTGTATGTAATTTTTATTATTTCAGATATTCATTGTACTGCCATGATTGAAGATAAATAGATTGAAAGTTTCTCTCAAAATTTTGTAATAGAAAATCAGGCTAAAACCAAAACAACCCAACACACATAATTTGGGCACCACTATCCAACCTAGGTCTCAACATGGAACACAGGGTTACAAAGAAGAAAGACATCGGTCGAGGAGTTGCAGGCGTCACAAGGTTACTCCGAACAAGATGTCTTTGTTTGTACGTGTTGTGCACACTTATCCCTTCGACTTTTAGGGGAAGCAGTAGGACGTACTACTCCGAACAAGATCTCTTCAATTTTCACAGAACAAATCCTTCCATTTTCATCCACTGTTAGACCATCCACATAGATTAATAACCGATAATGCAGTAAAAAGTGTAATTAATCAATTACCAATTTCACTGTTAAAAAATTAAGCACCAATTAAAAAATAACATGGGTTTGCAACTATCACGAGAAGTACAAGATTGCATATAACAATATTTTGAGCAAATTCTCCCGATTCCAGGTACTTTTATAGAAAAACAAATGTTTAATCTTTCCCTAATAATAAAGCACGGATTGATTTTGTCAGCTTCACCTTCCTGGGTCCGTCGTCGTGGCAGTTTTGAAAAAAGCCTTTCAGTTTACCCGAAATCAACCCGCAGTACGTTTTTAAGTATTCCAAACAGGAAAATGTTTTGTTTTTGCATAAACGCCCCTGTAGTTTCCGGTATTCAACGCACAGCCCTGTGCAAGTGTATTACAGAAAAAAAATCCACCGTAAACAAAGGTTTAATCTTTCCCTAATAATAAAGTACGGATTGATTTTGTTGGCTTCACCTTCCTGGGTCCGCCATCGTGGGAGTTTTATTTCCCTAACAATAAACCACTAGGGCAACTCATTGTTTCTGATAAAAGTTCAGTTGTCAGCACTACTTATACGTGTGTCGAACTAGCATACACCAATACGTTCCTGTAAAAAGAATAGAGCGTCTGTATATATTTAGTCCCACCTCGCCCCCTTCCACAAAATTCGACCAATTTAAATACATATGCGAGTTGAACTCAGTAAACCAACTCAAGAATCAATAAGAAATGCCTTTGAGAAGGAGATACATGGGATTGGTGGTGATTCAATAACCAGGATTAAGAATTAATTAATGAATTCATAGTCATGGAAATGAAGAAATTATAATGGAAAGAGAGCCCGACTAATGCGGCGCTCATGCCGCTAAGGTTTTTGGAAGTTGTTATGTGTTTTTAATCCGGGTCGGTCACATCTTTTCCATATTTAGACCAGATGCTGCTTCTGGAGATGACCATCTTTTAAGAGTTAATTGTTTCTCTTCACAATGTCTCGCGCTGTCATAATAAGTGACATTGCCATTTTTCAATGTGGCTTCCTGAGAACGGTCGTATTTGATTAGGATGTTTGTCCCCGGCTGTGTTTATATGTACGTCAATGCCAAACTGTTTGAAAAAAATACAATCTTTCGTAATAGTAACATTGAATTAGGAAAAGTCCATCTCAAATTCCAAATTCTCTTAAAATATGTTCCACTTCATTTCTCTGAGGAAGTACGCCGCCTGCATCACTCTGCTTAGAAGCTACAAAGTCAGGTTATGTTTAAGACGATTTCAAACTTGTACATATTTGGTATACTTGGTTCATTTGACTAGGTTACAATTTGATGAATTCATACAATATTTTCTTTTCATATATAGATCCAATAATTTCCTACTTAATCCAAGACGTCTTACCCAAAAGGGCAAAAGGCATCTCAAGCCTTCGTACTCTTATTTGTCGCCGTTGTAGGTTACTATTTCACAGTTATCTTGGACAAATAAAGGTATCTTTCACATCACAAAAAATGCGAGTTTTTCTAAGAAAGCAAGGAGAACATAAAATAGCCTTGTACTATTCTTTGTCTTACTAGCAGCGTGTCTGGTGATCTTAGAACAACACGTTCTTAAAATGACCGCTCTTTTTTACGTTATGAAACATGTTATGATTTGAAATCATGCATCTGCTTCAAAAAAACCACTAGTGCAGAACCGGGCAATAGCACCGGTTAGTAAGGGCCTTTAGTGCCGGCTCGGTAACCGACACTAAATTGTAAGCACTAAATGAAGGAAATATGCCCTAGAGGCAATAATAAAGTTATTATTTATTTCCTTATATCATGATAAATGTTTATTATTCATGCTAGAATTGTATTAACCGGAAACATAATACATGTGTGAATACATAGACAAACAGAGTGTCACTAGTATGCCTCTACTTGACTAGCTCGTAAATCGAAGATGGTTATGTTTCCTAACCATGAACAAAAGAGTTGTTATTTGATTAATGGGATCACATCATTAGAAGAATGATGTGATTGACATGACCCATTCCATTAGCTTAGCACCCGATCGTTTAGTATGTTGCTATTGCTTTCTTCATGACTTATATATGTTCCTATGACTATGAGCTTATGCAACTCCCGTTTGCCGGGGGAACACTTTGTGTGCTACCAAATTTCACAACGTAACTGGGTGATTATAAAGGAGATCTACAGGTGTCTCCAATGGTACATGTTGGGTTGGCGTATTTCGAGATTAGGATTTGTCACTCCGATTGTCGGAGAGGTATCTCTGGGCCCTCTCGGTAATGCACATCAAATAAGCCTTGCAAGCATTGCAACTAATGAGTTAGTTGCGAGATGATGTATTACGGAACGAGTAAAGAGACTTGCCGGTAACGAGATTGAACTAGGTATTGAGATACTGAAGATCGAATCTCGGGCAAGTAACATACCGATGACAAAGGGAACAACGTATGTTGTTATGCGGTCTGACCGATAAAGATCTTCGTAGAATATGTGGGAGCCAATATGAGCATCCAGGTTCCGCTATTGGTTATTGACCGGAGACGTGTCTCGGTCATGTCTACATTGTTCTCGAACCCGTAGGGTCCGCACGCTTAAGGTTTCGATGACAGTTTCATTATGAGTTTATATGTTTTGATGTACCGAAGGAGTTCGGAGTCCCGGGTGAGATCGGGGATATGACGAGGAGTCTCGAAATGGTCGAGACGTAAAGATCGATATATTGGACGACTATATTCGGATATCGGAAAGGTTTCGAGTGATTCGGGTATTTTCGGAGGTACCGGGGAGTTACGGGAATACGAGGAAGAAGCAATGGGCCTTAGTGGGAAGGACCAGGAGGTGGCGCGCGCCCCTCCCAAGCCCAGTCCGAATTGGACAAGGGGTTTGGGGCACGGCCCCTCTCTCCCTTCCTTCCCCTCTTCCGCCCTTTCCCCCTTCTCCTAGTTGGACTAGGAAAGGAGGAAACCTAGTCCAACTAGGAGTAGGAATCCTACTCCCCTGGTGCGCCCCTCCTAGGGCTGGCCTCCTCCCCCCTTGCTCCTTTATATACGGGGGCAGGGGGACACCCCATGGACAACAATTGATCCTTGAGATCTCTTAGCCGTGTGCGGTGCCCCCCTCCACCATAATCCTCGATAATATTGTAGCGGTGCTTAGGCGAAGCCCTGCGACGGTAGAACATCAAGATCGTCACCACGCCGTCGTGTTGACAGAACTCTTCCCCGACACTTTGCTGGATCGGAGTCCGGGGATCGTCATCGAGCTGAACGTGTGCTAAAACTCAAAGGTGCCGTAGTTTCGGTGCTTGATCGGTCGGGCCGTGAAGACGTACGACTACATCAACCACGTTGTTATAACGCTTCTGCTGTCGGTCTACGAGGGTACGTAGACTACACTCTCCCCTCTCGTTGCTATGCATCACCATGATCTTGCGTGTGCATAGGAAATTTTTTGAAATTACTATGTTCCCCAACAGTGGTATCAGAGCCTAGGTTTTATGTGTTGATGTTATTTGCACAAGTAGAACACAAGTGAGTTGTGGGCGATATAAGTCATACTGCTTACCAGCATGTCATACTTTGGTTCAGCGGTATTGTTGGATGAAGCGGCCCGGACCGACATTACACGTACGCTTACACGAGACTGGTTCTACCGACGTGCTTTGCACACATGTGGCTGGAGGGTGTCAGTTTCTCCAACTTTAGTTGAACCGAGTGTGGCTACGCCCGGTCCTTGCGAAGGTTAAAACAGCACCAACTTGACAAACTATCGTTGTGGTTTTTGATGCGTAGGTAAGAACGGTTCTTGCTAAGCCCGTAGCAGCCACGTAAAACTTGCAACAACAAAGTAGAGGACGTCTAACTTGTTTTTGCAGGGAATGTTGTGATGTGATATGGTCAAGACGTGATGAGATATAAGTTGTTGTATGAGATGATCATGTTTTGTTGAAGTTATCGGCAACTGGCAAAATCCTTATGGTTGTCTCTCTATTGCATAAGATGCAAGCGCCCAATAATTGCTTTACTTTATCGCTATGCGATAGCAATAGTTGCAAGAGCAATTGTTGGTGAGACGACCACGTGACGACACATTGATATAGATCAAGATGATGGAGATCATGGTGTCATGCCGGTGACGATAGAGATCATGACAGTACTTTGGAGATGGAAATCAAAGGCGCAAGATGATGATGGCCATATCATGTCACATATTTTGATTGCATATGATGTTTATCTTTTATACATCTTATTTTGCTTAGTTTGACGGTAGCATTTTAAGATGATCTCTCGCTAATTATCAAGAAGTGTTCTCCCTGAGTATGCACCGTTGCGAAAGTTCTTCGTGCTGAGACACCACGTGATGATCGGGTGTGATAGGCTCTACGTTCAAATACAACGGGTGCAAAACAGTTGTACATGCGGAATACTCAGGTTAAACTTGACGAGCCTAGCATATACAGATATGGCCTCGGAACACGGAGACCGAAAGGTCGAACGTGAATCATATAGTAGATATGATCAACATAGTGATGTTCACCATTGAAAACTACTCCATCTCACGTGATGATCGGACATGGTTTAGTTGATTTGGATCACGTGATCACTTAGATGACTAGAGAGATGTCTGTCTAAGTGGGAGTTCTTAAGTAATATGATTAATTGAACTTAAATTTATCATGAACTTAGTCCTGGTAGTATTTTGCAAATCATGTTGTAGATCAATAGCTCGCGTTGTTGCTTCCCTGTGTTTATTTTGATATGTTCCTAGAGAAAATTGTGTTGAAAGATGTTAGTAGCAATGATGCGGATTGGATCCATGATCTGAGGTTTATCCTCATTGCTGCACAGAAGAATTATGTCCTTGATGCACCGCTAGGTGACAGACCTATTGCAGGAGCAGATGCAGACGTTATGAACGTTTGGCTAGCTAAATATGATGACTACTTGATAGTTTAGTGCACCATGCTTAACGGCTTAGAATCGGGACTTCAAAGACGTTTTGAACATCATGGACCATATGAGATGTTCCAGGAGTTGAAGTTAATATTTCAAGCAAATACCTGAGTTGAGAGATATGAAGTCTCCAACAAGTTCTATAGCTAAAAGATGGAGGAGAATCGCTCAACTAGTGAGCATGTGCTCAGATTGTCTGGGTACTACAATCACTTGAATCAAGTGGGAGTTAATCTTCCAGATAAGATAGTGATTGACAGAATTCTCTAGTCACCATCACCAAGTTAGTAGAACTTCGTGATGAACTATAGTATGCAAGGGATGACGAAAATGACTCCCGAGCTTTTCATGATGATGAAACCGATGAAGATAGAAATCAAGAAAGAGCATCAAGTGTTGATGGTTGACAAGATCACTAATTTCAAGAAAAGGGCAAAGGGAAAAGGGGGAACTTCAAGAAAAACACCAAGCAAGTTGCTGCTCAAGTGAAGAAGCCCAAGTCTAGTCCTAAACCTGAGACTAAGTGCTTCTACTTCAAAGGGACTGGTCACTGGAAGCGGAACTACCCCAAGTGATTGGCGGATAAGAAGGATGGAAAAGTGAACATAAGTATATTTGATATACATGTTATTGATGTGTACTTTACTAGTGTTTATAGCAACCCCTCAATATTAGATACTAGTTCAGTTGCTAAGATTAGTAACTCAAAACGGGAGTTGCAGAATAAACAGAGACTAGTTAAGGGTGAAGTGACGATGTGTGTTGGAAGTGGTTCCAAGATTGATATGATCATCATCGCACACTCCCTATACTTTCGGGATTAGTGTTGAACCTAAATAAGTGTTATTTGGTGTTTGCGTTGAGCATGAATATGATTTGATCATGTTTATTGTAATACGGTTATTCATTTAAGTAAGAGAATAAATTATTGTTCTATTTACATGAATAAAACCTTATATGGTTACACACCCAATGAAAATGGTTCATTGGATCTCGATCGTAGTGATACACATATTCATAATATTGAAACCAAAAGATGCAAAGTTAATAATGATAGTGCAACTTATTTGTCGCACTGACGTTTAGGTCATATTGGTGTAAAGCGCATGAAGAAACTCCATGCTGATGGGATTTTAAAATCACTTGATTATGAATCACTTGGTTCTTGCGAACCATGCCTTATGGGCAAGATGACTAAAGACTCCGTTCTCCGGAACAATGGAGCGAGCTACAGATTTGTTGAAAATCATACATACTGATGTATATGGTCCGATGAATATTAAAGCTCGCGACAAGTATCATTATTTTCTGATCTTCACAGATGATTTAAGCAGATATGAGTATATCTACTTGATGAAACATAAGTCTGAAAAGTTCAAAGTATTTCAGAGTGAAGTGGAAAATCATCATGACAAGAAAATAAAGTTTCTACGATCTGATCGCAGAGACGAATATTTGAGTTACGAGTCTGGTCTTCAATTAAAACAATGTGGAATAGTTTCACAAACTCATGCCACCTGGAACACCACAGCATAATGGTGTGTCCGAACGTCATAACCGTACTTTATTGGATATAGTACAATCTATGATGTTTCTTACCGATTTACCAATATCGTTTTGGGATCATGCATTAGAGACAACTGCATTCACGTTAAAAAGGGGCACCATCTAAGTCCGTTGAGACGACACAATCTAAACTGTGGTTTGGCAAGAAACCAAAGTTGTCGTTTCTTAAAGTTTGGGATTGTGATGCTTATATGAAAAAGTTTCATCCTGATAAGCTCAAACTCAAATTGGAGAAATATGTCTTCATAGGATACCCAAAGGAAACTGTTGGGTACACCTTCTATCGCAGATCCGAAGGCAAGACATTCGTTGCTAAGAATGGATCCTTTCTAGAGAAGGAGTTTCTCTTGAAAGAAGTGAGTGGGAGGAAAGTAGAACTTGAAGAAAGAGTTCTTGGCTGTGTTGCAAGGTGTGAAATTGAGTAAGACTCAAAGCCCGACCACGGCAGAAGATAGAAAGAGAATGAAAGTCATTCCCTATGCCTCAGCCATAGGTTCTATAAAGTACGCCATGTTGTGTACCAGATCTATTGTATACCCTACACTGTGTTAAGCAAGGGAGTACAATAGTGATCTAAGAGTAGATCACTGGACAGCGGTCAAAATTATCCTTAGTGGAATAAGGAAATATTTCTCAATTATGGAGGTGACAAAAGGTTCGTCGTAAAAAGTTACGTCGATGCAAGTTTTGACACAGATCTGGATGACTCTAAGTCTCGATCTAGATACATATTGAAAGTGGGAGAAATTATCTAGAGTAGCTCCGTGCAGAGCATTGTAGACATAAAATTCGCAAAATACTTACGGATCTGTATGTGACAGACCCGTTGACTAAAATTATCTCACAAGCAAAACATGATCACACCTTAGTACTCTTTGGGTGTTAATCACATAAGCGATGTGAACTAGATTACTGACTCTAGTAAAACCCTTTGGGTATAGGTCACATGACGATGTGAACTATGGGTGTTAATCACATGGTGATGTGAACTATTAGTGTTGAATCACATGGCGATGTGAACTATATTATTGACTCTAGTGCAAGTGGGAGACTGAAGGAAATATGCCCTAGAGGCAATAATAAAGTTATTATTTATTTCCTTATATCATGATAAATGTTTATTATTCATGCTAGAATTGTATTAACCGGAAACATAATACATGTGTGAATACATAGACAAACAGAGTGTCACTAGTATGCCTCTACTTGACTAGCTCGTTAATCGAAGATGGTTATGTTTCCTAACCATGAACAAAAGAGTTATTATTTGATTAATGGGATCACATCATTAGAAGAATGACGTGATTGACATGACCCATTCCATTAGCTTAGCACCCGATCGTTTAGTATGTTGCTATTGCTTTCTTCATGACTTATACATGTTCCTATTACTATGAGATTATGCAACTCCCGTTTGCCGGAGGAACACTTTGTGTTCTACCAAATGTCACAACGTAACTGGGTGATTATAAAGGAGCTCTACAGGTGTCTCCAATGGTACATGTTGGGTTGGTGTATTTCGAGATTAGGATTTGTCACTCCGATTGTCGGAGAGGTATCTCTGGACCCTCTCGGTAATGCACATCAAATAAGCCTTGCAAGCATTGCAACTAATGAGTTAGTTGCGGGATGATGTATTACGGAACGAGTAAAGAGACTTGCCGGTAACGAGATTGAACTAGGTATTGAGATACTGAAGATCGAATCTCGGGCAAGTAACATACCGATGACAAAGGGAACAACGTATGTTGTTATGCGGTCTGACCGATAAAGATCTTCGTAGAATATGTGGGAGCCAATATGAGCATCCAGGTTCCTCTATTGGTTATTGACCGGAGACGTGTCTCGGTCATGTCTACATTGTTCTCGAACCCGTAGGGTCCGCACGCTTAAGGTTTCGATGACAGTTTCATTATGAGTTTATATGTTTTGATGTATCGAAGGAGTTCGGAGTCCCGGATGAGATCGGGGACATGACGAGGAGTCTCGAAATGGTCGAGACATAAAGATCGATATATTGGACGACTATATTCGGACATCGGAAAGGTTCCGAGTGATTCGGGTATTTTCGAAGGTACCGGGGAGTTACGGGAATACAAGGAAGAAGCAATGGGCCTTAATGGGCCTTAGTGGGAAGGACCAGGAGGTGGCGCGCGCCCCTCCCAAGCCCAGTCCGAATTGGACAAGGGGTTTGGGGCGCGGCCCCTCTCTCCCTTCCTTCCCCTCTTCCCCCCTTTCCCCCCTTCTCCTAGTTGCACTAGGCAAGGAGGAAACCTACTCCAACTAGGAGTAGGAATCCTACTCCCCTGGCGCGCCCCTCCTAGGGCCGGCCTCCTCCCCCCTTGCTCCTTTATATACGGGGGCAGGGGGGCACCCCATGGACAACAATTGATCCTTGAGATCTCTTAGCCGTGTGTGGTGCCCCCCTCCACCATAATCCTCGATAATATTGTAGCGGTGCTTAGGCGAAACCCTGTGACGGTAGAACATCAAGATCGTCAGCACGCCGTCGTGCTGACGGAACTCTTCCCCGACACTTTGCTGGATCGGAGTCCGGGGATCGTCATCGAGCTGAACGTGTGCTAAAACTCGGAGGTGCCGTAGTTTCGGTGCTTGATCGGTCGGGCCGTGAAGACGTACGACTACATCAACCGCGTTGTCATAACGCTTCCGCTGTCAGTCTATGAGGGTACGTAGACTACACTCTCCCCTCTCGTTGCTATGCATCACCATGATCTTGCGTGTGCGTAGGAATTTTTTTGAAATTACTACGTTCCCCAACACTAAAGGCCCCCCCCTTTAGTACCGGTCCATCACGGACCGGTGCTAAAGGGCAACCACGTGGCACGAGCCAGCTCCGTGGGCGCGTAGGACATTAGTACCGGTTGGTAACACCAACCGGTACTAAATGTTTTGGTGTGTTTTGGTTTTATTTTTTATTTTTACTTTAATTTTGTGTTTTCAATTTAATTTAGTGATTGTTTTACATTATAATGAGTTGTCAAATCATTAGGTGATTAGTTTGACTGGATGCGTGTGGATCCTACCTAAGTCATCAAGTATATGTCATATCCATATTATATATACTTGATCACCTATTTAAGTGATCGAGGTAATATGGATATGGCATATACTTGATCACTTAGCTAGAATCCATCCAGTTGAAACTAATATTCAATTTCTTTCATAAATGATATAATAACTCATCATCATCATCATATTAATTAATATAAAAACTCTTGCATCATATATATCATCACCAACGGTTTTCATAGCAAAGATATCATCGAGTTGAACATGGTAATGATATTATAAGCGTTCATAACACCACAAAAGCAAATCACTCTTTGAGATTAAGTTCAGGACGAAGAACACGGACATGAAAGGACAAGTACTAAGAGCATGAACTAGCTAATTAATCACTCCTGCTGCTCTCCCTCTCAGGTAAAATAGCATAGAACATGTATAACTTTGCCGATTCATCATATTGGAGCATGCAAATGAACCTGTCTCCTAATCGTGGGTTGCGCTTCTGATTGCTGCCCCCTAGTACTTCTCTGTGATCGTTCACAATTTTGCTCCAGTCTTTTACTATTAAGCATTCCTCGCTATTAGAAATCCTGAATGCACTAAAGTGCATTGTAGGATATCTTGGCCGTAAGCTAACAATATTCATGGTACCTTTAGTCTCGATCCAATCAGGCACAACATTCATCGGGAGTCCCTATTGAAGAACGTCGTATATTAACATATTTAGCAATGAAGTTTAGCTTAAAAAAATAATGTGTGCAAAAGATGCACTGAGGAAAAATAGTAAAAATCTTACCATCTTTCCTAAATATATGTGACCATAGTTCAGTACGAACACTATTGGTCGCACGTTTTGAGTACTAACATTTCTAAGTGCAGGAAAGAAATTTGTCTTGACAGCATCAAGATCCTCAAGCCATGAAACATAATGACTTGTCTCCTCGCAGGTTAGTTCAGCCCCGGGACAGTGGACGGTCCTGTCTACCAAGCGCCGGACATGTTTGCTTGATTGGAAGTAAGCTGTCAATATAAATTGAGATCTATTAATTATTCAACTGGTTCAAATAATCTCATATCGAAGACATAAATATGGTTGAGAAACTCACATAATGGTAGAACTGAAGGCGTCTGCACATCGACCCAGATGTCTCTATTACCTTCAATATCATCTTTCGGACGAATATCAAAGGTGATAACCATATCAGGCTCAAATGCATAAGCCTTGCATAGTGCTTGCCAAGTTTTGCATTCAAAATAGGTGTATGTGTCTGCATTGTATAATTTGACGTTGAAGGTATAACCTTGCTTGGTCTTCAAGTAAACTCTTTTTATCTCCATAGTTTCGTTAGGACTGAAACATATCTTATCCAAGACAAAAATTCTTGCATGGCAGGGGATACGCTAGTAGAATAGTGAAAAATTAAAATTAAAATGTGAAGCAAATGAAGCATAAGTCATGCTTAATTGCAAAAAAAGACTTGTCGTTGTGACTTATTGTATCCACTTCGAAGTTCTCATCCAGCTTGATGCTGAAGCGTCTATCATCAACTAGAAAATTTCTGCCGCACAGGCCGCGCTGGTCTTCGCAGTATTCGCACATAATGAAATCGTGTTCGTCGTCAGACGACATTCCTATGTTCATAGGTGAAACATTAAACACTTATTAGTTTTATTAATTCAACTAATTCTGTTAATTCAACTAGCTCAACTAATAAATTGAACTAATTCAACTAAGCACTTACGAAGAATATACCTAATTAATTGAACTAATTCAACTAACTAGTTCAACTAATTAATTCAACTAAACTAGTTCTATTAATTTTCTTACTAAAAATAAGGTAGCTAGTTCTACATAATAAAATGTTAATTAGATAACGAAATCTCATATAACTAAATTAAATATATATCTAATATATAATTTATATCTAATATCTAACATATATGTTCATATATAGGTGAAATATTAAACACTTACTAGTTCTATTAATTCAACTAAATAAACTAGTTCTATTAATTCAACTAAGCATTTACTAAAAATAAACTAGTTCTATTAATTTCTTACTAAAATAAAGTAGGTAGTTCTATATAGTGATTTTCAATTTCACGATCATTTAGCTCTCTAAACAATTAGGTAAATGACCGAAAAACAACAAATGATGTCAGAACATGTTGGAAATTGATGACGTCGCTTTGAATGTTGCATACTGAACACAAAAAAAGTCCGGAGTTCAAATAAGTTTAAAAACATTGAAGTGCCCGTGTAACAGATGAGTTCTCGTTCGAAACCCTGATACTTCGAAAGAGTTTGTCCAGTTTGTACACGATGTGCGTCCAGTTTTTGCCGTGACCCTCTCTACTCTTTCGCACATGCTATGCGGGTGAAATGATGATACCATGCCAAGTTTCACCATTTTTAGAATTCATTTTGTAGTGATTTTCAATTTCACGATCATTTATTTCTCTAAAAAATTAGGTAAATGACCGAAAAACAACAAATGATGTCAGAACATGTTGGAAATTGATGACGTCGCTTTGAATGCTGCATACTGAACACAAAAGAAGTCCGGAATTCAAATAAGTTTAAAAAACATTGAAGTGCCCGTGTAACAGATGAGTTCTCGTCCGAAACCCTGATACTCTGAAAGAGTTTGTCCAGTTTGTACACGAAGTGCATCCAGTTTTTGCCGTGACCCTCTCTACTCTTTTGCACATGCTATGCGGGTGAAATGATGATACCATGCCAAGTTTCAACATTTTTAGAATTCATTTTGTAGTGATTTTCAATTTCACGGTCATTTAGCTCTCTAAACAATTAGGTAAATGACCGAAAAACAACAAATGATGTCAGAACATGTTGGAAATTGATGACGCCGCTTTGAATGCTGCATACTGAACACAAAAGAAGTCCGGAGTTCAAATAAGTTATTAAAAATAAAAAAAAGGTTCAATGCTGGTTAATTTGCTTTAAGCCATTCAGAATAGTGTAGACTGCACTGCACATAGCTCAGTGCAATCTATGCTATTCCGCAAGGCTTGAAGCTAATCAACATGCAAGTGAGCATTGCAACTCTTTGTCATTGTCTGTGCACTCACGGCTTATAAACCGCTCATACTGCCTCTCTTTTGGCGAGGTGGGAATAAAAATCAGCTTACTAAGAAACTCTAGTACCGGTTCAGGGCATGAACCGGTACTAAAGGTCTTCATGGGGGCCCCAGCCTGACCATAGCCTGACACAGCCTCATTAGTACCGGTTCGTGGCATGAACCGGTACTAAAGGTTGCCCACGAACTAGTACTAATGATGCCGGCCCGCCTAGCCGTTGGAACCGGCACTAATGGTCACATTAGTGCCGGCTCAAATTCAAACCGGCACTAATGTGCTTCACATTTGACCCTTTTTCTACTAGTGCACATTAGCATAATATTTTTTTCTCCCGTTGCAATGCACGGGCTCTTTTGCTAGTCAATATTACGCGTACCTTAACAGTCATGGATTCAGAGGTTTTGACCGCATGTGCCAAGATTTTGATTAGCTTAAAACAACTGAGGAAGCTAGCAAGATAACAAATGCATATGCCGCGGATCAGCATGAATTTTAGCCTATTTGGAAACAATACAATCGGTGTTCCACGAAAAGGTGGATACACTTTTATTTTCTTTTAGAATCACCATCGTGACTTAATTACTTTGCTTATTAACTCCACTAGAATGCGTTTCTTAGACAGAACAAAAAACATTATGACAACGAAATTTCTTCACACATGACACTACTCGCACGACCTGCAGACGATAGCATCAGCAAGGAAAAATACAACTCCTCTCCTGCCTGCAGCCTTGCTCTTGGCGCTGCGATCGTGCATCCATCAGCCGCAATATATCGTGTGTATACTGTATAGCACCGTTCTTATGACAATTGTATGTGCAAAAATAGTAGTAGAATCGACGGTAAGCTGGCATACTTCATTAATTACTCTGAGCTTCCTGAAAACACTGGAATAATGTATCCTTAGTAAAGTAATCCGTGTGCATGAAGCGGTATGATCTGCCGGGAAGACAGCTTTTGCAAGACCATAGCCCCAACTTGCTTAAGAAGCTTTTCTGATGCCACTCATTCCAATCTCTAAAGGGAGTGCACACACTTCGTATCTCGCGTGGACATGTGCCTCATCATGCAACCATGCTATGGACCAGGTCGGTGATATTTCAGAACCAAAGGTGGTAGTCTTAGATCGGACGAGCAATCATGGCCTATCGTGGTAAGGTCAACCAAAACAACTCACAACAATAGAGACCAGATAAAATGACCATGTGGTTGTGTGGCTGATCGATCAATCTGAGGACCAGCAACACATGAACTAGTCATGTCGACACAATAATAATCGATGTTATTTATGGAACATGTGCTGATGCTTATGGTCATTGATTGCAGCATTTGGTAAGCCTAATCTTGAAGTACATATGTTCATTTAGTCATATACTCATATCTAGATTTCTGTTTTGTGAGGATGAAATGTAAGTGTACTCGACGATCATCCTGATAGAGTAACAGTGTCATGTAAAGGATGCTGCTATATATACTAGTGTTTGGTTCTTCTACGTTGGTTTCTTGAACAAATTACTTCAACTGAAACTCTGGGTGAAATGACTATCCCAAATTTAGTTCAATTTATATAGCTCACATTGAACAATAGAAAAGGAGTACCAGTTTTCACATCTAAAAGTTTCTGCACTATGACTTGGTGATTACAACTTTTCTGTAACCAAATCAATGTAGAAAAAATCATAGTTCTTCTGGAGGTTGAAGGATTATACCTTCTGAACTGTCCAGGCAGCTTTCTGAATGTTTGCCAATTCACTATGCAAGGTGAATATGCTACAGAATGACAGTAACTTTAACAAGTCTTTTTTTCTTTCTCCCATTTTAGACCATCAAACCGGATCTGAATGATCTGGTGGTTTGGCTGGGTCCAGAAAAACCGGATCGGCTGCCGCACGCACCCATCCACACCAGATCGGCATGGCGATCTGATCTAGGCCTTGCTGCAGGCTACGCTGGTGACGGGTCCCCTCTGCCTCGATCTGGGATGGCTCGTGGCTGCTTGGCATCATGCACAGCTAGTGGCTATTGGTGTCGCATGTGTGCTGCAGGCCACGCCCGATGGAGGTGCTCCGGTGGTGTGTGATGTGGCGGTCGATGGCTGATACACTTGTGTTCCATTCTGTGACTTCGGGAGACACACCATGCGGCGATTGATGCTGATAGAGACACGTCATTGTTGATGAGCGTTTAGGCATCGGCCAACCATTCGTCCGGCGAAGGTGGGCGTTGGGGCGGCGGCGGCCGGTCCTTGGGTTCCTTTTGCTCTAAGATGGTGTTCTGCCGGTTGCCGGCTCTCATGGACCTGGCCATTGACGAGTTTCGGAATACTCCGCCGGAGATCTTCATTGGGTGATCGGCGCCTATAGATTGCAGGATCGGATGTGATTCGGTCATGTGCGCCCTTGTTTCAGCCCGAGTGGCTTCAGGAGGGTGTGACGCAAAGCTTTGACATATGTTGACATTATGGGACACGTCGGTATTTTGATTTTCATGATGAAGACAATGGCGGAGAACGTCATGGCGACTAAGGTCCTTGTGACGAGGACTTTGCTTGGTGATTCGTGACTCGTAGCAGCGGCATCGGCAAGTGGGGGCGACAATACAGGCGGAGTACAATGTCTTAGCCTTCAGGGTGAAAACCCAAGGTCTGACATTAATTGGTTGTGCCTGACAGTGACCTTGTTGAAGGCATTGTTTTGAGAGCAGGGATCTTCTCCCGGATGAAAACCTAAGATCTAGAACTGGGCGACGACGGTGTTTGCGCACCGTTTCCTTCTTGAAGGCGTCGCTTTTGGAGAGTTTGGACTTCAGGTGTTGTCCAAGTGGTGGTTTGTGCTGCAGCTACAAGGAATTGATCACTCTAGCGGGATATTTCTTTCTTTCTTTTTTGTCTTTTGGCTGTGTGCATCCATAATGTTTTTTACGACATTGCGGTGTTGCAGAGGCTGGGTGTAATTGTTATCTCCCCGATATTAATATATTCCCCTTGTCGAAAAAGACCATCAACTAAGTTGTTGGTTTAAAATCTGTTAGGTAAGTCACACATGCATGACTATTACAACTTATATTAATATGGTACTTATGTGCAGAAAGCAAGTCTTTTAAATCTTAGTTTTCAATTATTCAGATGTGAAGATTGGGAACCACTGCTCCTTGGCAAATGCAATTACTACAAGATTCTCCCTGGTTTAAGTAAAACAGAAGGGAGCAAAAAATCAAGCATCACCGTGGTTCTCCTATGAATTCTGAAGATTAATTTGTCATTAGTGCTCATATATGTGGTGTTGTCAGCATTGGGGTCATCATCTATCTGAACGTGTGTTGAATATCTCATAAATGTGTTGTCTGCCTGATGTGAATTCTAAAGATTTTTATTCTGCTCTGCCATCTAAATTGCAATTCAATATAGATTCATACACACATGCTTACTGTACTGTGTGGCTACTGGCGGGTGTATGCGGGCTGACGCGCTGTCCCCCTCTAATTCTGGAGGTGTGAGGCGGACATCTGCAAACACCTGCAATTGCTGCACTGTCCTGCTTAGCCCTGTAGCGGACACCCGCACATCCCGCCCCGTTTGCACCTTAGGTACTATCCTTAATATATTGTGTAAATACCCTAAAGATTGTTCATATCAAAGAATCTAGGTGAAAGATCAAATTGCTCGATCTATGCTCATGATTTATTTTTTTCTTTTTGGCCGATGCAATAGGAACTGTTTCATTGGACTACAGGAGGTAAAAGGTGTCACAGAGCCAAAACTGAAGAAAATAAAACAAAAGAACAAAAGAATAGCACAACAACTTTTAGTCAGGCTTCCTTGTCTTTGAACGCCGAAGTACGCGATTTCATACTGCATCAGCCCACATCCTTGCTTCTAGCTGCAAACTATGAAACACAATCGTGAGTTCGTGACCGAGCATGCGTGCTGATGGAAGAAACAACTCCTTCCAAAATGTCCACCAGACGAGAAACAAGACCGATCTCCATGGCTTGGCCGCATCCTTAGACAGACGCTGCTACAGGTGAGGGAGCTGGAGCAGAATCAACTGGCAGTTGAAGGTCGTCGATGACGAGGCGCCAAAGTTCAGACGCAAAGGGGCAGAGGCCTAGCGGGTGAAAGGGTGTTTCAGTAGAGCATTGGCAGAGCGAACAACGAGTGTCATGGTTCGATGCTCATAATCTTGTTAGCAAGAATAGTTAGCTCCTTGGTCTTTCTAGACTGACACACTATTCCTATTTAAATTCAGGCAGCCATCATCAAAATAATATTGGCAAGGAACCGCTTTATACTAGGTGAGGACAAAAGTCTTAAGAGCAGTTTTAACATGAGAGGTAAGAGTGTCGAATAGATTTGAGTCGTTGATCTTATTAATTAGTGGTCTGATTAACTCTTACCTCCTGAACTCACATGTAAAAATAGGAGGTAAGGGGGAGCATGTTAAAATTTGCCAAGTCTTAAACGACAGCAGAACTAAGCAATCAGACCAACAAAGCACATGTCCTTCTGTTGAAATTCACACAATGAAAATTCAGGAAATATAAATACTAGTTGGGGAAAAAATTAATTGAAACATTAGATGGCGGAATTAAATTTTACTGATTTCTACCAAGTTCATACACTAATGTGAAAATAGGTGGCCGGATGGAGAAAAGGTAGCTACAACCTTTTCTAAAGCAACTACAACGACTTTCTGACCATTTGAACATGCCATCCGATGGCTTCGAGTATGAGCTCTTCGAGGCAGAGCATAATTGTACTCTACATCGAAACACCATTTGAATGTAGCTCCTCCTCCTCCTCCTTAGTGTCTATAATAATGACAAGAAATTTAGCTTGGAGCACTCGTCAATGGAAGTTTTGCATTTCCAACGGTATAGAGGACTTCAAGCACTTTTTTTGACCGGAACTGGCAGGTGTTCTGCCTTTTTCATTATAGTAGGGGAAAAAACTATACAGTGTTGCCAGGAGAGGATCGACAACCAGAAGGAGGAGGGAGGGGGGGACAGAACAATATCAGAGTGAAATAACAAAAAAGCTAATAATGGTAGCCTGGTGCTTCTAACAGCTCCACTACCCAATTAGCTACTACTCCCATGCCTCCATCAGGAGGCTCAAATCATCATTCGCTCTAAGAAGTACAACCGAACTGGATTGATTGATGGACTTAAATATCCTTCTGTTTCGCTCAAGCCAAATATTCCAAGCAATATATGCAGCCGCTGTGCATTCATCAACCGGTTGGCCTTTTTTCTTTAGTTTCGCCACTTTGTTCCACCAGGAGGAAATAGAGGTGGCGCCCATTGAAGCCTGAGCAGAAGGGCACTCGAGAACTAAATGATGTGTAGATTCCAAAGTTTGATCACAACCAACGCATAACTCAGTGTGATCCCAATTCTTTGCACTCAACCGATCAGCAGTCCAGAGCCTATTTTGAAGGAGTAACCAGATGAAGAATTTGACTTTCTTTTCCGCTCTGATTTTCCATACGTTCTGTAGGTGTGGTTGACGAATGCGAGTTAGGAACTACACATGGTAAGCCGATTTTGCGGAGTACTCCCCATTGGCTATCAGCTTCCACATAATCTTGTCGGGTGTAGGCAGCGATGAAATGGACTGCACTTTTGTCCAGAGATCAATAAAGGAGTCCAGCAAAGCAGAAGAGTTGATAAAATGAAGGCCTCTCATCCAAGCACCTCCACTAAGGGCCTGACTGACAGATAGTCTTTTGGACCTGGCCATCTGGAATAGTTCAGGGGCCAATTCCTTGGGTGCTCGGCCCTGTAACCATCTATGCTTCCAAGAATTCACCAGATTACCATCTCCGAGCGAAATCAAAGTGCAGGTCGCAAATAAATTTAGGTCCGTTTGATTGCAAGGAATCGGGGTCCCTTTCCATGGCATGTCCAGATTGTCCCATTCATACCATGGCCATCGGAGTCTTAGCGCCCGGCCAAAAGCATGTATTTCCTTGATTCCCAGGCCACCGATGCTTAGTGGCGTGCATATTCGCTTCCAGTTGGCAAGGCACTTTCCTCCATGTGCTTCCTCTTCTGTGGTCCATAGAAAATTTCTTCTCAACTTGTCAAATTTCTTGGTGAACCAGCTATTGGGAGAGAAGGCAGTGAGAAAGTATGTGATGGTGGCTGTGAGAGCCGAGTTGATCAGATCTAGTCTGCCCGTTCTGTTCATCAGCTTCCCTTTCCAGATAGATAATCTGCCTTTACCCTTGTCCAATAATGGTTGCAGCTCTATTCGTCTCAAGGACAGAGGCGGTCCCAGGTATTTGCAGGGAAATGAACCCACTGAGCCTGCAAAGTTTGTTATCAGATTTTGTACAATACTTTGCTGACACTATATGGGGTAAATCACACATTTATTTGGGTTGATAGTAAGACTCGAGATGCTCCCGAATACATCAAGAATTCTGATAATGGCCTCAATCTTCCGGCGATCCAGGGAGGCAAAAATTACTGCGTCATCCGCATAAAGATTGGCCCTCATTCTTGCAACATTTCGTGGCATGGGGGTTAGAATACCCTGAGCAGTTGCATTGTCCAGAATTCTAAGGAGCGGATCCATTGCCAAGATAAACAACATTGGTGACAACGGATCCCCTTGACGTAATCCTTTTCTATGTGCAAAAGCAGGTCCGGGTGAGCCGTTGAGCAGAACCCGAGAGGTCGAGGAAGCAAGCAGTAAACTGATGATATCTCCCCATCTTTGCCCGAAACCATACGCCTTCATAACATCAATCAGGTATGGCCAACTAACTGTATCAAAAGCCTTGGCAAAGTCAAGTTTCAGGAACACCAGTGGAATCTTTCTCTTATGTGCATCTCTGATGGTATTCTTAACATAGAGGAAGTTATCCTGAATAGATCTTCCACGGATGAATGCGCTTTGGGTGCAGGATATTAGTCGTTGCAGCTCCGGTCCCAACCGATTTGCAAGTAGCTTACAGAAAATCTTTGCAAAACTGTGTAGCAGACTCACAGGTCTGTAGTCAGAGGCGTGAATGGAAGCCGTAACCTTTGGCAGAAGGACAATGTGGGCAGAGTTAAGCAGTTTCCAATTATCCCCCCTAAGGAAATATAGTTGCTGCACCGCGGCTACCAGATCCTCCCTTATGAAGTCCCAGAAGCGTTTGAAAAATTTGCCAATGAAGCCGTCTGGCCCCGGAGCCTTCTCATCATGCAGATAAAAAACGGCAGCTTTGATTTCATCTTCGTTGAATTGTGTTTCCAGATGTTGCAAATCAGCTGAAGGGTGCTGTAACAAATTCCAGTTCATAACTTTTCTCTTAGTCATTGGTGTGCCTATCAGATTTTTGAAGTGGTTGAAAAGGATGCCTTCTTTCAGCCTATGTTCAGACACATTCCCTTATGGCCCTCTCAGAACAGGAATGTGGTTTTTTCTTCTTCTTCCATTCGCCCGAAGGTGAAATAATTTGGAGCTTGCATCACTAGCTTTAATTGTAGTGATTCTGGACCGTTGACGCCATCTAATCCTTTCCAGCGCCGCAATTCCCAGCAATCTGGCTTTAAGAAATCTTCGGAGAGTCCATTCTGCCTCAGATAGCTCTCGGTCCTCACTTGCTGCAGTGACACAGAGCTAAGTTGTGGTCTGGGGAGAACCTGCTATTGATGTTTCTCTGATGTATCAAAGTCTGACATCAAGTGCAAGGACTTCAAGCAATGCGTAACCAAGGTGAAACAACTTAGTTTCGGTAACCGAGCTCATACATTATGGGGAAATAGGTGGTCGGATGGAGAAAAAGCAACTACAAGTAAGGTGCTGAAATTGATGTTGACCCTTCCTTTTGTGAACTTCGTATTCAGGACGTCAAGGCTACCTTCATCAGATCTTAACAAGTGCCATTTCCAGGATAAATCTGAAGCAATCACTCTGATGTTCCGTCCATCTGAAGGGGGCATCGGATGGCTCCCAACTCTTAAATCTTCAGTACAGAATAGTAGTACTCTACACCTGAACACTACCTGAATCCAGTTGGTGCTCCCCGGTGTTTATAATAATGACGATTAATTTGGCTTCTAGCACTAATTAAGAGAAATTTTGTATTCTCAAGGGTATAGAAGACTTCAAACACTTGTTGCAGCCACATATAGAAAAGTTGTGGTCTCGGGAGAACCAGCTATAGATGTTTCTCTGATGAATCTCATTCCCGAAAATCAAGTGTGTGTATGTTTATATAGCAATCTGTGTTGGTACGCGGGCTTCCTTATCCTTGGTGCGGTCTCACTACAGTGATAATTTTTGTAACCAAGGTGAAACAATTTAGATTTGACTAGACTTGTGATTCTCAGCCATGCAGAACCAAAGAGCTGACCAGTCCCATGGAGTGGTGGTATTTGAGTGGTGTCTTGGTAGCAGTTTGATGGGTATATATAGAGATAGAAAGAGCAGAATATGGTTTTTGATAGATGACATAAATTAGATTCGAAAGTACAGTGTTGCTGGTACATGTCAAAGTAATACATATAGGCTGTCGTATGGTTCAGAATTTTCCCTTATAAAAAGAACATGGCTTCTTCTGTCCCATTATGTGCAGCTGCTCTGGCGACATGTGCAAAATGCCACATCCAGAATCAGGGCCGGCCCTGGGGCATGGGCAGAGGGGCGACGGCCCAGGGCCCAGGCCGAAGGGGGCCCATGATGTAGTACACATATAGTATAGCCCAGAAAAAAATAGACAAGGAAAAAATTATGAGAGGAAGAAAACAAGATGGGCTCGGCCCATCGGATCGCTTGGTAATGCGTAGCAAGGCGTCGCACACGCAAGTCACAGCCGCTCGATGCACGCGTACGTGTGAAACAAATCAATCGAAATGTCTGGCTTTCCCTTTCTTCTCAAAAATAAAAAATAAAAATCTGACTTTTCCCATTCGTCGCTCGTCGGTTCTTCTTCGTCGTCATCTGCCCGTCGCTCTGTCGTTCCTCGCTCGGTGCCTCAGCCACTCATTGTCTCCACGGCACGCAGCAATCCGACAACTCGGCCTTCCAGCAATACGACAATACATATGTATGCGAACGCAGATCCGTACCCAATATCCATGTTCGGATGTTCCTGATCCATTCGTCCATCCCTAATTTCAGTAGTTTCTCTGGTACGTATGTTAAACTATTCATGTCATGAAGTATCTATTTTTTGATGTATAATTTTCTAATTCAATCTTTCATAGTATGTATTCAACCATCCTAATTTTTTGTCATTCTGTGTACATGTTTAGGGTTCTGATCATCCGATCTATAAATTTCTAATTTGTTGTCTACTCTTTGCTTCGTAATATTAGGACATTAGCATGCCATGTTGCATAAGAAGCATTTGTCGGGTGCTGAAAAAAGAAAAAAAAGAAAGAAATACATCTGAAAATTCAACCACTGAAGGGTTCTTTGACAAAGTATTTTACATCTTCAAGTATTGTTGATGTCAGTGAAGAACATAGGCAAGGAACTAATCCCGAGCATGAAAATTCAGATGTTAAGGTCAATGAAGATTGTGAAAGTACACAGAGAAGCAAATAAATTTCTTTCCTATTTGAGGTAATAATGTCATGTTTGTTTTATTTTACATTGTCCAACAACTATTGTAGTCAAATTTCAAACTAAAGATGTGTGGTCGAAAGTTTACTTTTAATATTATGCAAATGAAGTTATATATATGTATCACGCAAACACATACGTATAAATATGGTCTTAGGACTTAAAGGGCCCATGTCGTCGAGTTCGCCTAGGGCCTCCCGAAACACAGGGCCGGCCCTGCAAGGACTCCAAGAGCAATGATACTGAGAATGATGCTCAAGCTGGTGAGCTGATCATGTTGCTGCACCCACCTTCGGTGCACCCACGCAAAAAAACATATTAAAACATTTTGAAAAAATATGAAACTTCGTGAAAATGATGATCAACAAATGTTATGAGGACTTGCAAAATTTGGTGATCAAATAACATTCGAGAAGCGCTCTACAAAAAAGACAAAATTGCAAAATCTGCTCAAACAGTGCACGTACATTTTGACTAATTTTCAGTGACTTTGTCTTTTTTGTAGAGAGCTCCTCGAATGTTATTTGGCCACCAAATTTTGCAAGCCCTCATAACATTTGTTGATCATCATTTCCACGAAGTTTCAGATTTATTCGAAATGTTTTGATATGTTTTCTTGCATGTGTGCACCGTGGGTGCACCGAGAGTGAGCGTAGAAGAACCACTCTCATTTTTGTTGCTCATGCTAGCTTTATTCGTTTTCTCTCTCTGCTGGTGAGATATCAATTTGATCCTCATAGGGTATGTAAAACAATGTTGTTAACATTGATGTTTCAATTCAAGTAAGTGGAACAGGGCGGAGAGCCCCTTGGTAACAAAAAATAGGCTGATTTTAGAGATCAATGGGCTGGATGTACACCGAGCTGCATCTTGTAACATGAAATCCAACGGCATGCTACCTCTATTCTTTGTCTGGTAGGCCAAGCCATCCCTCTCCGTACTGATTGGCAATGAAGATGGTCCACCCATTTTGGTGTGCGTGGTGCACGAGGTGATGGAGCAGCTCATCAATCGTTCTTTCTCATGATGCATCCGCTTAGTGTCGATATTGCTGGAAGAAGAGCCCATTGAGCGATGAGAGATCTCTGAGTATCCTTCGGCTGACCACTTTGGTGCCAATTTTGTATATGTACAAATCAGCACACATCTCACTGAATTAACGTACGGTACCAAGAAATAAATCTGCAACTCCATGAAGCGGACAAACATTACCAAGGAAAAAAGGTAGCGGTTGGATACGCATTGCTGATGCCGCTCATTCCAAACGTCCAAGATGTGTCCACTCATTACCACAAACATGCAGCACCTTGCTTCATCGTCCCTGGTCTGAGCTAGGTCGATTGACTGCCAATTTTATAGGGTAGGTGAAACAAAAATTGACTGGATGAGCTGTATTGTAGTTTGTGTTGTGGTAGGCTTGGCCGGGCAAGTACATATATGCACCAACAAAAATATAAGTCGGTAGATGGAATAAATAACATTTATGATCATTGATTAACTATGATACTGTACATAAGTTATATATATACATAGGTCACTTAATTTCATATTCCACTCAAATGGTAGGCCTTCAACTAACTAGGCACTCTAGGATAATGTCTCGTGCTGGCCCTGGGCGACTCGGGGGCTCCCCAACCCTAGGCGCTGCCGCCACCGCCCTCTCCTCCTCCCTTCCTTGTGCCGCCGCCGGGTGAAATCCGCGTGGAAGATGGTGGCGGCGGGGAGATTACCTCTCCCAGCTCCCCTTCCTCTGCGGGCGACGGATCTAGGCGGCAGGCGGCGGTGTCCTACGGCGCTCGCGGTCGGGCGCGAGGAGGCAGGCCTCGGCGAGCGGCGGCGGGGTGCGGGGCGCGCGACGACGGACCTCGGGAGGCGGTGGCGGGCGGTGGGTTAGCGGCGGCGCTCCGGTGTGTGCAGGCGGCGGTGGCCCCTGTGCGCGATCGGTGGCTCCCTTTCCGACCCGGACGGCACGGGGGGTGGCCGCGGCCCAGCGTGGCCGGCGGTTCGCTGGTCTGCCAGAGATCCAGGGGCATCACCGTCTTCGACTCGATATACTCCGGTTCGTTCTAGCTCCGGTACAGGGAGACTGTCGTCATCTCCCGGTGCAGGCTGCATGGATCTGGTGGCGGCGGTTAGATCATTTTGATCTAGTCTCCGACAGAGAAGGCGGCGGTCCGTGCACAAGAAGCTAGATGGAGTTCTTCGAATAGATCTGGGTGCAAATCTGCTCTTGGCAAAATGCCAAAGCCGGCGGTGGCGGCGCTCTACGGCGTCGTTCCCTTCTTGAAGGCATCGCCGTGGAGAAGTTCTAGACTACTATCTGCTATCTCCGGGGGAAACCCTAGATCGATAGATCAGAAGACGGCGGCGCGAGTGTGTCGTTTCCCCCTTGGGGGCGTCTTTCTTGGAGGTGTACGCGGACTCGAGGGACCAATGGACAACGTCTTTGGTGGAGCGGTGCTTCATTGTGCACATTGATGGTGACAGATCTCGATGGCATGGCGCCCTGGAGAATAGGTGTCTGATGTGCGATGATGGACTCGCGCAGGAGGGTGGCGCCGTTTGGCATCATGGTGGTGTCAACGACAGCTAGACCGGGCAAGGTCAATGCAGCAGTATAGCTCTGAAGATGGATTGGTGGCAGGTGGCGGCGGCGGCCTCAGAGTGTGCGCCTGAGCGGTGGGTGCCCCATACCCGGCAGGCGTCCTGGTTGGGGCCACAGGTCTTAGACGTTAGGTTTAGCTGCGAGGTCAGTTTGGTATTAGGCCTAGACTATCAGCATCCCTTCATCAACTGGATATGAGTAGCGACAGATGTTGCCTAGACGATGGTTTAGTCTTACTGTTGTATTACTTTGTAAGATTTTATGTGAATAATTAATGAAGTGGCTGCATACATCGTTCAGATGTAGAGGCCGAGGGTCTTCGTCGTTTTCTAAAAAAAGGATAATGTCTCGTGCATGCATACCAAGCAACCCGATTATTTTTAAACAAACCATCCACACTATTTGTTCTTATATCTAATTCTTATAGCTCAAAATGTTGCAAGAACCCATCTGGAAAGTTGAAAAGACATTCTTGATACTTTTGCTGATGATATGTGGCACTACATTATGAGAGGAAGAAAACAAGATGGGCTCGGCCCATCGGATCGCTTGGTAATGCGTAGCAAGGCGTCGCACACGCAAGTCACAGCCGCTCGATGCACGCGTACGTGTGAAACAAATCAATCGGAATGTCTGGCTTTCCCTTTCTTCTCAAAAATAAAAAATAAAAATCTGACTTTTCCCATTCGTCGCTTGTCGGTTCTTCTTCGTCGTCATCTGCCCGTCGCTCTGTCGTTCCTCGCTCGGTGCCTCAGCCACTCATTGTCTCCACGGCACGCAGCAATCCGACAACTCGGCCTTCCAGCAATACGGCAATACATATGTATGCGAACGCAGGTCCGTACCCAATATCCATGTTCGGATGTTCCTGATCCATTCGTCCATCCCTAATTTCAGTAGTTTCTCTAGTACGTATATTAAACTATTCATCTCATGAAGTATCTTTTGATGTATAATTTTCTAATTCAATCTTTCATAGTATGTATTCAACCATCCTAATTTTTTGTCATTCTGTGTACATGTCTAGGGTTCTGATCATCCGATCTATAAATTTCTAATTTGTTGTCTACTCTTTGCTTCGTAATATTAGGACATTAGCATGCCATGTTGCATAAGAAGCATTTGTCGGGTGCTGAAAAAAGAAAAAAAAAAGAAAGAAATACATCTGAAAATTCAACCACTGAAGGGTTCTTTGACAAAGTATTTTACATCTTCAAGTATTGTTGATGTCAGTGAAGAACATAGGCAAGGAACTAATCCCGAGCATGAAAATTCAGATGTTAAGGTCAATGAAGATTGTGAAAGTATACAGAGAAGCAAATAAATTTGTTTCCTATTTGAGGTAATCATGTCATGTTTGTTTTATTTTACATTGTCCAACAACTATTGTAGTCAAATTTCAAACTAAAGATGTGTGGTCGAAAGTTTACTTTTAATATTATGCAAATGAAGTTATATATATATATATATATATATATATCACGCAAACACATACGTATAAATATGGTCTTAGGACTTAAAGGGCCCATGTCGTCGAGTTCGCCTAGGGCCTCCCGAAACACAGCGCCGGCCCTGCAAGGACTCCAAGAGAAATGATACTGAGAATGATGCTCAAGTTGGTGAGCTGATCATGTTGCTGCACCCACCTTCGGTGCACCCACGCAAAAAAACATTTCAAAACATTTTGTAAAAATATGAAACTTCGTGAAAATGATGATCAACAAATGTTATGAGGATTTGCAAAATTTGGTGATCAAATAACATTCGAGAAGCGCTCTACAAAAAAGACAAAATTTCAAAATCTGCTCAAACAGTGCACGTACATTTTGACTAATTTTCAGTGACTTTGTCTTTTTTGTAGAGAGCTCCTCGAATGTTATTTGGTCACCAAATTTTGCAAGCCCTCATAACATTTGTTGATCATCATTTCCATGAAGTTTCAGATTTATTCGAAATGTTTTGATATGTTTTCTTGCATGTGTGCACCGTGGGTGCACTGAGAGTGAGCGTAGAAGAACCACTCTCATTTTTGTTGCTCATGCTAGCTTTATTCGTTTTCTCTCTCTGCTGGTGAGATATCAATTTGATCCTCATAGGGTATGTAAAACAATGTTGTTAACATTGATGTTTCAATTCAAGTAAGTGGAACAGGGCGGAGAGCCCTTTGGTAACAAAAAATAGGCCGATTTTAGAGATCAATGGGCTGGATGTACACCGAGCTGCATCTTGTAACATGAAATCCAACGGCATGCTACCTCTATTCTTTGTCTGGTAGGCCAAGCCATCCCTCTCCGTACTGATTGGCAATGAAGATGGTCCACCCATTTTGGTGTGCGTGGTGCACGAGGTGATGGAGCAGCTCATCAATCGTTCTTTCTCATGATGCATCCGCTTAGTGTCGATATTGCTGGAAGAAGAGCCCATTGAGCGATGAGAGATCTCTGAGTATCCTTCGGCTGACCACTTTGGTGCCAATTTTGTATATGTACAAATCAGCACACATCTCACTGAATCAACGTACGGTACCAAGAAATGAATCTGCAACTCCATGAAGCGGACAAACATTACCAAGGAAAAAAGGTAGCGGTTGGATACGCATTGCTGATGCCGCTCATTCCAAACGTCCAAGATGTGTCCACTCATTACCACAAACATGCAACACCTTGCTTCATCGTCCCTGGTCTGAGCTAGGTCGATTGACTGCCAATTTTATAGGGTAGGTGAAACAAAAATTGACTGGATGAGCTGTATTGTAGTTTGTGTTGTGGTAGGCTTGGCCGGGCAAGTACATATATGCACCAACAAAAATATAAGTCGGTAGATGGAATAAATAACATTTATGATCATTGATTAACTATGATACTGTACATAAGTTATATATATACATAGGTCACTTAATTTCATATTCCACTCAAATGGTAGGCCTTCAACTAACTAGGCACTCTAGGATAATGTCTCGTGCTGGCCCTGGGCGACTCGGGGGCTCCCCAACCCTAGGCGCTGCCGCCACCGCCCTCTCCTCCTCCCTTCCTTGTGCCGCCGCCGGGTGAAATCTGCGTGGAAGATGGTGGCGGCGGGGAGATTACCTCTCCCAGCTCCCCTTCCTCTGCGGGCGACGGATCTAGGCGGCAGGCGGCGGTGTCCTATGGCGCTCGCGGTCGGGCGCGAGGCGGCAGGCCTCGGCGAGCGCGGTGGGGTGCGGGGCGCGCGACGACGGACCTCGGGAGGCGGTGGCGGGCGGTGGGTTAGCGGCAGCGCTCCGGTGTGTGCGGGCGGCGGTGGCCCCTGTGCGCGATCGGTGGCTCCCTTTCCGACCCGGACGGCACGGGGGGTGGCCGCGGCCCAGCGTGGCCGGCGGTTCGCTGGTCTGCCGGAGATCCAGGGGCATCACCGTCTTCGACTCGATATACTCCGGTTCGTTCTAGCTCCGGTACAGGGAGACTGTCGTCATCTCCCGGTGCAGGCTGCATGGATCTGGTGGCGGCGGTTAGATCATTTTGATCTAGTCTCCGACAGAGAAGGCGGCGGTCCGTGCACAAGAAGCTAGATGGAGTTCTTCGAATAGATCTGGGTGCAAATCTGCTCTTGGCAAAATGCCAAAGCCGGCGGTGGCGGCGCTCTACGGCGTCGTTCCCTTCTTGAAGGCATCGCCGTGGAGAAGTTCTAGACTACTATCTGCTATCTCCGGGGGAAACCCTAGATCGATAGATCAGAAGACGGCGGCGCGAGTGTGTCGTTTCCCCCTTGGGGGCGTCTTTCTTGGAGGTGTACGCGGACTCGAGGGACCAATGGACAACGTCTTTGGTGGAGCGGTGCTTCATTGTGCACATTGATGGTGACAGATCTCGATGGCATGGCGCCCTGGAGAATAGGTGTCTGATGTGCGATGATGGACTCGCGCAGGAGGGTGGCGCCGTCTGGCATCGTGGTGGCGTCAACGGCAGCTAGACCGGGCAAGGTCAATGCAGCAGTATAGCTCTGAAGATGGATTGATGGCAGGTGGCGGCGGCGGCCTCAGAGTGTGCGCCCGAGCGGTGGGTGCCCCATACCCGGCAGGCGTCCTGGTTGGGGCCACAGGTCTTAGACGTTAAGTTTAGCTGCGAGGTCAGTTTGGTATTAGGCCTAGACTATCAGCATCCCTTCATCAACTGGATAGGAGTAGCGACAGATGTTGCCTAGACGATGGTTTAGTCTTACTGTTGTATTACTTTGTAAGATCTTATGTGAATAATTAATAAAGTGGCTGCATATATCGTTCAGATGTAGAGGCCGAGGGTCTTCGTCGTTTTCTAAAAAAAGGATAATGTCTCGTGCATGCATACCAAGCAACCCGATTATTTTTAAACAAACCATCCACACTATTTGCTCTTATATCTAATTCTTATAGCTCAAAATGTTGCAAAGAACCCATCTGGAAAGTTGAAAAGACATTCTTGATACTTTTGCTGATGATATGTTGCACTACATTGTGTACGGCATGCAAAGCTCATCTCATTGACCAGTTTATCGAGTATGTATGGATTCTAAAAAAAAAACTAAAAAGGCGTGTGGTAGGCAAGCTCAACAGTTATAAGATGATATCATCTTTGTCATACAACTGCGAATCTTAACTGAGAAATTACTATTTTCAAAGTCGGCTGGGAAATGCCATTTAAGAGAATCCCATTTTACCCGATGGACCGTAGCACCTCTCGCCTTCTCTAGCTAAATCTGCAGGTGCTTCTCAACTCGCCTCCTTACAATCCACCGATGGGGCCCATCGGTGCCAGTTCTGCAGGCCCAAGCTCTACCAGTTTAGGAGGAAGCACAAAGTTCTAGATTTAGGGTGTCAGAGATGAGACGGGGCACTCCATGAAAGAGCTTACTGCGTCAAACTCCCTGTAGAGAAAAATGAGCTGGAAGAAGAGTGGATAAAATCACATTCATCCATCAGATCAATATGGGACCCATGGCACTCAGTCTCGTCCATGGACATGGACGAGCATGTCTGGATGGATTGATGCAAATCATTAACCAAAACTAAAAGGTTATCGAGTATATTTCCCGTGCCCTTTTTAAAATAGATGATTTCTGCTAACTAAAGTTTCTCTGTAAGAGTCTAAAGAATTTGGGAACTGAGATAATTTTAAAAAAAAAGGGTTTCCCCCGCTTTGTATTACAAAGCAACCATCCGATACAATCAACGATAGGTGCTGGGGCGGAAGCAACACAAGCACGCCCAAAAGAAAAGAAAAAAGGAAAAGGAAAAGAAACAAATGCCGATAACGGCGTATCGACAAAAACGACGAAACCTCGTGACCGCTGCGTCCACCAGAGATCGCCCACCAAGCTCCGAGACTCTGAAGTGCCGGTACCAATCAACACCTCCAAGAAGGAACGCGACGATGACGACGCTGCTGCCAAGGGTTTCCCCCGGTACGCGGCGAGGAAAGAGGCAGGGTAGCCCCGACGCCCTCCAGGAAGGTCTGGCGGCAACCTCAAGCGCCACCACGTCGGTGTCGGCCAAGCCAACAGGGATTTCTCCCGATCCCAGCCTCTGCCTTAGGCACTTTGGAGCTCGCCACCAAACCGACCACCACCCAGCACCACCACGGACACGAAGCTTCCCACGCTGTCTCACCGCAGCACCGCGAAGATGGTCTGCACAACGAAGAAGAGAAGCCGGGACTAGTGCAGCAGCACCATAAGCATACCGGAGGGCCCCACCTCCACCGTCCACGACGGTAGCCGACCGGACGCCATAGCAGGAGCCTACCGGCCCCGTGGCCCCACAGGCCCGGCCGAGCCCTCAAAGGCCCGGACAGCTCCCGCCTCCGCGTAGCAGCTGGCACGCTGTCGGTGTCACTTTCCCAGTCCAAGCCGCTCCCCGGCCTCCCCATACAGAGGGCGTCGCGGTCGCGCCAGAGCTGACCCGCAAGGACCAAGAAGGGACCCTACGGGCCCAGATCTAGGCCGGGGACATGCCGCCGGCCGACCAGCACCACCGGACCACCCTGCCACCAAGAGGCGGCACCACCACAGCGAGCGCCGCCAACCTCCGCACCAGGACGCCGGACCGCCACCGGCCGAGCAGCACCGCCGCCTCCCCCCACCCCGGGAAGGAGGAGCGCGCGCGGGAAAGGAACGACCCGCCGCCGCCGACACCCCCGCCAGATCCGGGGGCGCCCGTCGGCGGCGGCGGGGGACGGACGAGGAGGGAGGGGTCGCGCGCTGCCCCGGCCGCCTCCCGGGGAGACGGCGGAGGTGGCGGGACGAGGAGGAGGGGAAAGGGGGGAGGGGTGGGGCGGGGAGCCCGCGCTCGCGCTGGGCGGCGGCGGGAACGGGGGAGCGGGGGCGGGAAAGCGGGAGCGAGGGAGCGGGGCACCGCACCGGGCGGGCGGCTGCGGGAAGAGCCTAGGGCCCGCCGGTGGCGGGGGGGGGGGGAGGGGGGACCCTAGCGGGAGCCTCGCGGGAGCGGGCCTTAGGGAAGATTCTAGGCAACGTGTGAAAACATCCGTGGCACCCTGAGATAATTTTGGGTTCTCTCTTATTGGCACACTCAATCCAGAGGCACAAAAAAAGATATTTGTCTAATAAGTAGAAAAAATAGATCTGACCCTCCCAGTCTCTCCCATGGGCGACGGGGAGGGCACTCCCGCCGCCGCTGCCAGCACCCTCCTTTCCTTGCCCCCTTCCTTGCCGCTGCCAGAGGACGTGGCCGGGTAAAGCATGGCTGGCATCAGCGGGCGGCGGGGCATTTCGCCTTCTCTCGCAGGATCTCCGTCAGATAACAAAGCATGACCTAAAATACGCCAGATAATAAAGCCCACGTATGACCTGGAAAAACTAACAAACCTAGCAGCCTAAAATCGACATAGGAAAGATAAAGACCAATGTCGTGGAGCATCCTCAATGTGCAGCAGGGCTGGGAACACCGGGTAGAACACGGACAACCACGATAGGGGTGTGAGCACCACCAGCCACCTAAACATAATGCATCCAAAACGTGTTCAAGAGAAGCACCACCGCTAGGAGAAGACTACCAAAGGGACGCTGCAGCAACAAGCAAAACCACACTGCAAAGCTAGCCAGACTCAGCCCCGATGATGAGGAGGTGGATTATCGTGACCGTACATAGTGATGCACACTCCGTGATGACCCGGATTACCAATCCGGCCACCTTGAGGAGGACAAGGCGACCGCGGAGAGCAAACACCAAATCAGCATACAACCACTTTGATGAGGACAAGGCAACAACAGAGAGCAAACATCAGATTCGACGGCGAGGTGCCCACATCTGGCCGAGAGATGGCCGTGAAGAGCTACCAGGTGTGAGATCAGTTTCTTTTTCTTCTGTGGCATTGAGAATGCTATTACGCTCTCTGTTTTATCTTCTCTCAACTTTCGATCACAACAAAACTAACTGTCGTTCCTCGTATGCAGATGAGGCAAGAAGGACATTCCTGGATCTATTTACAAGAGCCATTGCACTTACTTTTATTTTCTCTTGAGATATGTTGCACATAAATGTGTGAACTCCTAAAGCATCACTGACCGATCTGTTGGAGATATGCCCTAGAGACAATAATAAATTGGTTATTATTATATTTCCTTGTTCATGATAATCGTTTATTATCCATGCTAGAATTGTATTGATAGGAAACTCAGATACATGTGTGGATACATAGACAACACCATGTCCCTAGTAAGCCTCTAGTTGACTAGCTCGTTGATCAATAAGATGGTTACGGTTTCCTGACCATGGACATTGGATGTCGTTGATAACGGGATCACATCATTAGGAGAATCATGTGATGGACAAGACCCAATCCTAAGCCTAGCACAAGATCGTGTAGTTCGTTTGCTAAAGCTTTTCTAATGTCAAGTATCATTTCCTTAGACCATGAGATTGTGCAACTCCCGGATACCTTAGGAGTGCTTTGGGTGTGCCAAACGTCACAACGTAACTGGGTGGCTATAAAGGTACACTACAGGTATCTCCGAAAGTGTCTGTTAGGTTGGCACGAATCGAGACTGGGATTTGTCACTCCGTGTAAATGGAGAGGTATCTCTGGGCCCACTCGGTAGGACATCATCATAATGTGCACAATGTGACCAAGGAGTTGATCACGGGATGATGTGTTACGGAACGAGTAAAGAGACTTGCTGATAACGAGATTGAACAAGGTATCGGATACCGACGATCGAATCTCGGGCAAGTACAATACCGCTGGACAAAGGGAATTGTATACGGGATTGATTGAATCCTCGACATCGTGTTTCATCCGATGAGATCATCGTGGAACATGTGGGAGCCTAGATGGGCATCCATATCCCGTTGTTGGTTATTGGACGGAGAGTTGTCTCGGTCATGTCTGCATGGTTCCCGAACCCGTAGGGTCTACACACTTAAGGTTCGGTGACGCTAGAGTTGTTATGGGAAATAGTATGTGGTTACCAAAGGTTATTCGGAGTCCCGGATGAGATCCCGGACATGACGAGGAGCTCCGGAATGGTCCGGAGGTGAAGATCGGTATATTGGACAAAGGGTATTGGACTCCGGAATTGTTCCGGGGGTACCAGGTGATGACCAGCGTGTCCGAAAGGGGTTTCGGAGGCCCCGACAAGCGTTAGGGGGGCCTTATGGGCCAAGGGGAGAGGGCACATCAGCCCACTAAGGGGCTGAGCGCCCCTCCCACCCCATCTCACGTAACCAGGAGAGGTGGGGGCGCCACCCCTAGGGCAGCCGCCCCTCCCGGCTTCGGGGGCAAGTTTCCTAGGGGGTAGGGGCGCCCAAACCCATCTAGGGTTTCCCCTGTGGCCGCCGCCCCTCCCCTAGGGAATCCTAGGGTGCCTCCCCCTCCCCCCTTCCCCCTATATATAGTGAGGGAGAGAGAGGGCAGCCGCACCCTTCCCCTGGCGCAGCCCTCTTCCTCCTCCAACACCTCATCCTCCTCCTTAGTGCTTGGCGAAGCCCTGCCGGAGAACCACGAGCTCCATCACCACCACGCCGTCGTGCTGTCGGAGTTTTCCCTCAACTTCTCCTCTCACCTTACTGGATCAAGAAGGAGGAGACGTCTCCCAACCGTACGTGTGTTGAACGCGGAGGTGCCGTCCGTTCGGCGCTAGGATCATCGGTGATTTGGATCACGACGAGTACGACTCCATCAACCCCGTTCACTTGAACGCTTCCGCTTAGCGATCTACTAGGGTATGTAGAAAATTTTAAATTTCTGCTACGATCCCCAACAGTGGCATCATGAGCTAGGTCTATGCGTAGTTACTATGCACGAGTAGAACACAAAGCAGTTGTGGGCGTCGATATTATCAATTATCTTGCCGTTACTAGTCTTATCTTGATTCTGCGGCATTGTGGGATGAAGCGTCCCGGACCAACCTTACACGTACGCTTACGTGAGACCGGTTCCACCGACTGACATGCACTAGTTGCATAAGGTGGCTGGCGGGTGTCTGTCTCTCCCACTTTAGTCGGATCGGATTCGATGAACAGGGTCCTTATGATGGGTAAATAGAAATTGGCATATCACGTTGTGGTTTTCACGTAGGTAAGAAACGTTCTTGCTAGAAACCTATAGCAGCCACGTAAAAACTTGCAACAACAATTAGAGGACGTCTAACTTGTTTTTGCAGCATATGCCTTGTGATGTGATATGGCCAAAAGGATGTGATGAATGATATATGTGATGTATGAGATTGATCATGTTCTTGTAATAGGAATCACGACTTGCATGTCGATGAGTATGACAACCGGCAGGAGCCATAGGAGTTGTCTTAATTTATTTATGACCTGCGTGTCAACATAAACATCATGTAATTACTTTAGTTTATTGCTAAAGCGTTAGCCATAGTAGTAGAAGTAATAGATGATGAGACAACTTCAAGAAGACACGATGATGGAGATCATGTTGTCATACCGGTGACAATGATGATCATGGAGCCCCGAAGATGGAGATCAAAAGGAGCAAAATGATATTGGCCATATCATGTCACTATTTGATTGCATGTGATGTTTATCATATTTTACATCTTATTTTCTTAGAACGACGGTAGCTTAAATAAGATGATCCCTCACTAAAATTTCAAGAAAAGTGTTCCCCCTAACTGTGCACCGTTGCGAAGGTTCGTCGTTTCGAAGCACCACGTGATGATCGGGTGTGATAGATTCTAACGTTCGAATACAACGAGTGTTGACGAGCCTAGCATGTACAGACATGGCCTTAGGACACATGCGGAACACTTAGGTTGACTTGACGAGCCTAGCATGTACAGACATGCCCTCGGAACACGGAAGACCGAAAGGTCGAACATGAGTCGTATAGAAGATACGATCAACATGAGATGTTCACCGTTGATGACTAGTCCATCTCACGTGATGATCGGACACGGCCTAGTCGATCCGGATCATGTTTCACTTAGATGACTAGAGGGATGTCTATCTGAGTGGGAGTTCATTAAATAATTTGATTAGATGAACTCAATTATCATGAACATAGTCTAAATTGTCTTTGCAAATATGTTGTAGATAAATAGCTCACGTTGTAGCTCCCTGTTTCAATACGTTCCTAGAGAAAGATTAAGTTGAAAGATATTGTAAGCAATGATGCGGACTAGGTCCGTAGTCCGAGGAGTGTCCTCACTGCTACACAGAAGGCTTACGTCTTTGATGCACCGCTCGATGTGCAAACCCCTACAACGTCGTCTGTGGATGTTGTGAACACCTGACAGACACATCCTGATGACTACTTGATAGTTTAGTGCACCATACTTTATGGCTTAGAATCGGGATTCCAATGACGTTTTTGAACGCCACAAGACATATGAGATGTTCCAAGAGCTGAAATTGGGATTTCAGGCTCATGCCCGCGTTGAGAGGTATGAGACCTCTGACAAGTTCTTTTGCCAACAAGATGGAGGAGAATAGCTCAGCTAGTGAGCATGTGCTCAGAATGTCTGGGTGCTACAATCACTTAAATCAAGTGGGAGCTAAACTTCCAGATAAGATAGTGATTGATAGAGTTCTCTAGACACTATCACTAAGCTACTAGATCTTCGTGATGAACTATGACATGCAAGGGATGGAGTTGATCCCAAAGCTGTTCGCGGTGCTTAAGACCGCAAAAGGTAGAAATCAAGAAGGAGCATCAAGTGTTGATGGTTTAACAAGACCACTGGTTTCAAGAAGGGCAAGGGCTAGAAGGGAAACTTCATGGATGGCAAACCAGTTGCCGCTCCAGTGAAGGAACCCAAGGTTGAACCCAAACCCGAGACTAAGTGCTTCTACTGTAAGGGGAACGGTCACTAGTAGCGGAATTACCCCAAATGCATGGTAGATAAGAAGGCTGGCAACTTCAACAAAGTATATACGTGTTATTAATGTGTACCTCACTAGTACTCCTGGTAGCACCTGGGTATTGGATACCGGTTCAGTTGCTATTATTGGTGACTTGAAGCAAAAGCAACGGACTAAACGGAGACTATCTAAGGGTGAGGTGACGATGTGTGTTGGAAGTGTTTCCAAAGTTGATGAGATCACCATCGCACACTCCATCTGCCTTCGGGATTAGTATTGAACCTAGATAAATGTTATCAGGTGTCTACGTTGAGCATGTATATGATTAGATCATGTTCATTGCAATACGATTATTCATTTAAGTTAGAGAATACTGGTTATTCTGTTTACATGAATAATACCTTTCATGGTCATGCACCCTATGTGAATGGTTGATTGAATCTTGGTCGTGGTAATACACATGTTCACGCCAAAAGATGTAGAGTTAATAATGATAGTACCACTTTCTTGTGGCACTGCCGCTTAGGTCATATTGGTGTAAGATGCATGAAGAAACTCCATGTCGATGGATGTTTGGAGTCACTTGATTTTGAATCGCTTGACACATGCGAGCCATGCCTCATAGGCAGGATGACTAAGACCCCGTTTTCAGCTACAATGAAACGGGCAAGTGACTTGTTGGAAATCATACATGCTGATGCGTGTGATCCAATGAGAATTGAAGCGTGCGGTGGATATCGCTATTTTCTCATCTTCACTGACAATTTGAGTAGATATAGGTATATCTACTTAATGAAGCACAAGTCTGAAACGTTTGAAAATTTCAAGCGATTTCAGAGTGAAGTTAAGAATCATCATAATAATAAGATCATGTTCCTACGATATGATCAAAAGGGGATTTTCTGAGTTATGAGTTTGGAAATCACTTAAGACATTGTGGAATTGTTTCACAGTTGAAGCCACCTGGAACACCACAAGGTAATGGTGTGTCCGGACGTCGTAATCGAACCCTATGAGACATGGTGCGATCTATGATGTCTCTTACCAATCTACCGTTTTCATTTTGAGGTTATGCGTTAGAGACAGCTGCATTCACTTTAGATAGGACACCATCTAAGTCCGTTGAAATGACGTCGTGTGAACATTGGTTTGGCAAGAAACCAAAGTTGTCACTTCTTAATGCTTGGGGCTGCGATGCTTAAGGCTTCAGCCAGAGAAGCTCGAACCCAAAGCGGACAAACACATCTTCATAGGATACCCAAAGGTGACAGTTGGGTACACCTTCTATCTCAGATCCGAGGGCAAATTGTTTGTCGCTAAGAACGGGTCCTTTCTCGAGAAGGAGTTTCTCTCAAAAGAATTGAGTGGGAGGAAGATAGAACTTGATGAGGTTGTCGAAAATTTACTTCAACCAGAGAGTGATGCAACACAGAAAGATGTTTTCTGTGGAGCCTACGTCTGTTGAATAGGAAGTTAATGATAGTGATCATAAAGCTTCGGATCAAGTTGCTATCGAACCTCGTAGGTCGACAAGGATATGTACTACTCCTGAGTGGTACGGTAATCCTGTCTTAGATATCATGTTGTTAGACAACAATGAACCTACGAGCTATGGAGAAGCGATGGTGCGCCCGTATTCCGACAAATGGTTAGAAGCCATGAAATCCGAGATAGGATCCATATATCAGAACAAAGTATGGACTTTGGTGGACTTGCCCGTTGATCGGCAAGCCATTGAGATAAATGGATCTTTAAGAAGAAGACGGACGTGGGCGGTAATGTTACCGTCTATGAAGCTCGACTTGTGGGAAAGAGTCTTTTCACAAGTTCAAGGAGTTGACTATGATGAGAATTTCTCACCCGTAGCGATGCTTAAGTCCGTCTGAATCATGTTAGCATTAGCTGTATTTTTCGATTATGAAATCTTACGGATGGATGTCAAAACAAGTTTTCTTACCAGTTTTCGTAAGAAAAGTTGTATGTGATACAATCAAAGTTTTGTCGATCCTAAGGATGCTAAAAGGTATGCTGGCTCCAGCAATCCTTCTATGGACTAGAGCAGGCATCTCGGAATCAGAATATATGTTTTGATGGAGTGATCAAAGCTTTTAGGTTTATACAATGTTTGTTAGAAACTTGTATTTACAAGAAAGTGAGTGGGAGCACTACAACATTTCTGATAGGTATATGTGGATGACATATTGTAGATCCGAAATAATGTAGAATTTCTGGAAAGCATAAACGGTTGTTTAACGAGTGTTTTTCAAAGGAAGACCTGGATAAAGCTGCTTACATATTGGGCATCAAGATCTATAGAGATAGATCAAGACGCCTGATGATACTTTCAAAGAACACACACCTTGACATGTTTTTGAAGGAGTTCAAAATAGATCAGTCAAAGAAGGGGTTCTTACCTAAGTTGTAAGGTGTGAAGTTGAGTAAGACTCAAAGATTGACCACGGCAGAAGAAAGAGGAAGGACGAAGGTTGTCCCCTATTCTCTTGTCATAGGCCCTATACGGTATGCCATGCTGAGTACCGCACCTGATGTGTGCCTTGCCATATGTCTGGCAAGAGGGTACAAAGGTGATCTAGGACTGGATCACCAGATAGCGGTCAAAATTATCCTTAGAGGAATAAGGAAATGTTTCTCGGTTATGGAGGTGATAAAGAGTTCGACGTAAAGAGTTACGTCGATGCAAGATTAACACCTATCCGGATAGCTCTGAGTAGAGATACCGGGTACGTATAATGGAGCAACAACTTGGAATAGCTCTAAGTGGAACGTGGTAGCAGCATCTACGATATGACATAAAGTTTTGCGAAATACATAGGGATCTGAATATGGCAAGACCCGTTGACTACAACCTCTCTCACAATCTTAACATGATCAAACCCAGAACTCATTGAGTGTTAATCACATAGTGATGTGAACTAGATTATTGAGTCTAGTAAACTCTTTGGATGTTGGTCACATGGCGATGTGACCTGTGAGTGTTAATCACATGGCGATGTGAACTAGATTATTGACTCTAGTGCAAGTGGGAGACTGTTGGAGATATGCCCTAGAGGCAATAATAAATTGGTTATTATTATATTTCCTTGTTCATGATAATCATTTATTATCCATGCTAGAATTGTATTGATAGGAAACTCAGATACATGTGTGGATACATAGACAACACCATGTCCCTAGTAAGCCTCTAGTTGACTAGCTCGTTGATCAATAAGATGGTTACGGTTTCCTGACCATGGACATTGGATGTCGTTGATAACGGGATCACATCATTAGGAGAATCATGTGATGGACAAGACCCAATCCTAAGCCTAGCACAAGATCGTGTAGTTCGTTTGCTAAAGCTTTTCTAATGTCAAGTATCATTTCCTTAGACCATGAGATTGTGCAACTCCCAGATACCGTAGGAGTGCTTTGGGTGTGCCAAACGTCACAACGTAACTGGGTGGCTATAAAGGTACACTACAGGTATCTCCGAAAGTGTCTGTTGGGTTGGCACGAATCGAGACTGGGATTTGTCACTCCGTGTAAACGGAGAGGTATCTCTGGGCCCACTCGGTAGGACATCATCATAATGTGCACAATGTGACCAAGGAGTAGATCACGGGATGATGTGTTACGGAACGAGTAAAGAGACTTGCCGGTAACGAGATTGAACAAGGTATCGGATACCGACGATTGAATCTCGGGCAAGTACAATACCACTGGACAAAGGGAATTGTATACGTAATTGATTGAATCCTCGACATCGTGGTTCATCCGATGAGATCATCGTGGAACATGTGGGAGCCAACATGGGTATCCAGATCCCGCTGTCGGTTATTGGCCGGAGAGTTGTCTCGGTCATGTCTGCATGGTTCCCGAACCCGTAGGGTCTACACACTTAAGGTTCGGTGACGCTAGAGTTGTTATGGGAAATAGTATGTGGTTACCGAAGGTTATTCGGAATCTCGGATGAGATCCCGGACATGACTAGGAGCTCCGGAATGGTCCGAAGGTGAAGATCAGTATATTGAACGAAGGGTATTGGAGTCCGGAATTGTTCCGGGGGTACCAAGTGATGACAAGCGTGTCCGAATGGGGTTTCGGAGGCCCCGTCAAGCGTTGGGGGGCCTTATGGGCCAAGGGGAGAGGGCACATCAGCCCACTAAGGGGCTGAGCGCCCCTCCCACCCCATCTCACGTAACCAGGAGAGGTGGGGGCGCCACCCCTAGGGCAGCCACCCCTCCCGGCTTGGGGGGCAAGTTTCCTAGGGGGTGGGGGCGCCCAAAACCATCTAGGGTTTCCCCTATGACCGCCGCCCCTCCCCTAGGGAACCCTAGGGCACCTCCCCCTCCTCCCTTCCCCCTATATATAGTGAGGGAGAGAGAGGGCAGCCACACCCTTCCCCTGGCGCATCCCTCTTCCTTCTCCAACACCTCATCCTCCTCCGTAGTGCTTGGCGAAGCCTTGCCGGAGAACCACGAGCTCCATCACCACCACGCCGTCGTGCTGTCGGAGTTTTCCCTCAACTTCTCCTCTCACCTTGCTGGATCAAGAAGGAGGAGACGTCTCCCAACCGTACGTGTGTTGAACGTGGAGGTGCCGTCCGTTCGGCGCTAGGATCATCGGTGATTTGGATCACGACGAGTACAACTCCATCAACCCCGTTCACTTGAACGCTTCCGCTTAGCGATCTACTAGGGTATGTAGATGCACTATCCTTCCCCTCGTTGCTAGATCACTCCATAGATTGATCTTGGTGATGCATAGAAAATTTTAAATTTCTGCTACGATCCCCAACACGATCCCTTATAATTTATAGAAGGATATGGCGGAGTATCATTTAGGGGAGAATATTTTCTCCTCTAAAAAATATGAGGTTTCTAACCGATCCCCTAAACGTAATGAAGTAAAACCTACATTTGGTTCATACATTTCGTCGTACACTTAATATGTGTCTCTGCAGTGAGCGGCGACAATGATGACCATGTCGGGACGAGCTTCTCTGGCGAGGAGGACATGTCTTCGGCGACCACAAGACGTGTGGCCATGTCCCTCTTCTTTCCCGATGTTGGCATTGTCAGCCCGGGAGGGAAAAACACATAGGCCACCTTCTCTACCTCTCCTTCATCCGCTGCATCTCGAGCTCCGGCCACCAATGCCTCCATTTTGCTCTCGTCATCGTTCCGCTTCCCCGGCCCTCACCCAGCTCTGCATTGACCTTCCCAAGGTGAGCCGCATCTCTTCCCGCCTTGGTCCAGGGTGTGCCGGCAAGTTTCTTTGTTGACTATAGATGGAATGGCACGGTCTAGCGCTATTCACTAGTGCAGAACCGGGCAATAGGACCGGTTCGTAAGACCCTTTAGTGTCGGTTCGGTAACCGGTGCTAAAGTGTAGGCACTAACCCCCCCCCCCCCCTTTAGTACCGGTTCAGCACGAACCGGTGCTAAAGGGCAACCACGTGGCACGAGCCAGCTTCGGGGGCAGGGAGCCCTTTAGTACTGGTTGGTGTCACCAACCGGTATTAAAAGGTTGGGGGGGTTGGGTTTATGATTTCTTTTTTATTTAATTTTGTGTTTTCCATTTAATTCTTTTTCGTTTGCTGGTATTTTACGATACTACATATTGTACACGTTATGCATATATATAAATAGAATTTCTAGTAGAACCGATCATAATATATATATATGTATATATATATCATCGAATGTCTCACAACCACCATTAATTAATTCACACATATATACACACATGTATATATATATATACAATTTCTCCTAATTGGTGCCTTCGGAGCCAGTGGCATTAGCCTAATTGGTGCCTTCGGAGCAATTGGAAGTGGTTCATGGGGGCGGTAGCGGGTAATATTATTCTTCTTTGGGATCTATGATCTGGTCGAGCAAAAATCCCGCTATTTCCTCTTGAATTGCTTCTATACGGTCCTCTGTTAGGAGCTTCTCCCACACCTCTTTGAACTGTTAAGAAGGAGATCAATATGCATGTGTATTAGTTGTGTGACTAGATATCGATAATGGTGTAAAAATTGTGAATAGTGTTCTGACAAACGTACCCACTCCCGTCTTTGAGATCTACTCCTTTCGTACGCCATCATGCGAATGTTCTCGCAAACGTAGTATGCACACAGATTATTCCCCGGCGCCTGCTTCAGGGCCTTTACGAGAATGGAATTGGATCAGATAATAATTAATCAAGCATGATAATTAAAGAGATGGCAGCTAGCTAGTACTACTTAATTACTTATATACCTGGGGTCGATACCATTTTAGATTTTGTTTCCATGGGCTTGGAGTGGCCCTGATGAACTTTGCCCAAGCCATGCCCGCCGACAAAGAAAATGAATAAATGGGTTATTAAATAGTTGTTATCAGGAAATGACAAACTAATTAAATAGGCCGAGATATAGTCAATAATGATTGAGATTAGCTGTTGACTATCCCCTTCACGATGGTGTAGTCACTTGCTTTCTTAAGTAGTGAGTCCAGTACTTCAACTGTTCCTTCATCAACTTTAATGATTAACAAGATCCAGTGAAATCTGCATGCACACACATTTTCATGTCTTAATTAAGTGGGCATATGTAAGCAAAAACATGTAGCTAGCTAGTAGGCAAAAACAGAATTTGTAGTACAAGACAGTGTGACTCACTCGAAGTTGTAAGGAAGTAGCATATCTTCATTGTATTTGAGGTGCTTGAAGAACTCTAGCATGCTTTCCTCTACACTTTTTTCGTAATATGGATCTAATTTCCATGTGTATTCATTAATGGTATTTGGGTCAACGAGCCCAATGCCATAGCATCCACCTTTTTTCATTTCATAAATCTTCATCCTGCATAATACCATAGAAAAGAATATAGTAAGGATAATTACAGGTAATGATTGGTCAAAATGATCACTACAGCTAGCTTGAGACTTAAATTACAGAAAGAAATCACTTACAGACAATAGCAACTGACAATAGATTTGTCGAGTGCGTCTTGATTGTATAGCTGAAATAGTTCTGAATACTCAATGGTCACAACTTTCTCATGGTAGTAATGATCCTTCTTGACATTCACCATGAGGGACTCTCGATTGGAAATATTGGTAATGTCCATGTACCATTGATGCAATTCATACATTCTCGTTGGGAGCTTATTGACCTCGTCTGGATCGACCAAAGGTTGGCCCTGGACATATTTCCGTTTTATTTCCTCCTCTCTAGTCGGAGACATGGGCTCGATATCGAGGAGTTGTCCAACAGTGCTCCCGATCGTTTCAACCTGCTCAATATGCTCCTCGGTTATTACCACATCGCCCAGCCCGGGAACGTTAACGGTTTGCCCACAATAATATTGGGTGCGCCTACTCTCATGTGTTGTTGGCACAACAAGCGGGGGGATTGATTGCGCCGCCTGTTCTCCCAGCTGGGGAACGATTTTACCGCTCCTTTTGCCAGCTGATTTGCTCGAGCTCGAGCTCGCCTCTTTCTGTAGACGTGCTCGATTTAACTTCTTGATGTGGCGCTCATAGTCTGTGTCAATAGGCTTGGGAGCTGGTGCTCTAGCCATACGAATGAAGTGGTCAATCTTTTCCACAGGCACTTTCTCCCTTGGCGGTGGTGGCGGTTTCGGTGCAAAATGGGCTTCCACCTCGGCCTTCGATATGGCTACGTTTTCCTCCTCGGACTTGTCGTAAGGCCTCTGTGGAAGAGGCGCGAGGCTTGGACCATATTGAAATCGCTTGCCTCTGCCCGTACCTCCAGTACTACCTCGACTTGTACCGCTACGCACCATAGCTGAGGCGGCTCTCTTTCGTGATTGATGAGGCGGCGAAGACGGCTGACGTGGCTGAGTTGGAGGAGGAGGAGTGGCCTGAAGCTGTGCCGGACTTGGAGGAGGAGTGGCCTGAAGCTATGCCGGACTTGGAGGAGGAGTGGCCTGACGCTTTGCCGGACTTGGAGGAGGAGGAGTGGCCTGAAGCTATGCCGGACTTGGAGGAGGAGTGGCCTGACACGTTGGTGGACTTGGAGGAGCGTGAGTCTGCTGACTCGGTGGCGGACTTCGACGAGGAGTCGGATGACACGGTGTCGGTGGCCTTCGAAAGATGATGCAATCCTTTCTCCATAGGATGATACGATGGTTGGCCTCTCCCAGTGTGTGCTCATCGTCACCTCCAGGAATGTCAAGATCTATCCCCGAATATTGGTCCACCACCTCATCAACCAAGACACGAGAATAGCCCGCTGGAATCGGGTTGTAATGGAAGGTTGCCTCGGGGGGATTTGTAAAAGCAAGGGCGTCCGCCACCTTCATGGATATGTTCTTCATTTTGAAGTGTAGCTCGCAGTTAGTGTTCTCCATGATGTCATCCACTGGGTAGCTATCCAGCAATGCGTCGCCCGGGGAGGAACCCACGCTGCTTCTCGGCATGGATGGAACGGTGCTATCCAATGGTGGATCATCCTCTAGTTGCTAAGACCCCCTTTGCTGGCTAAGTGCGTCGATCTGCTCCTTCCGCCGCTGGAATTTGACTGCCAAGTCCGCGTGCGCTGATTCTAGGCCTTGAAGGCGTTCATAGTCTAGCTTCCTCTGCTCCTCCTCCATCTTCCTCTTCTTCTCCTCCGCAATCTTCTTTCTCGCACGGGTTCTGTAGTCGGCGTTCCAGTCCGAAAACCCCTCATACCACGGAATAGCGCCCATGCCTCGTGTTCTTCCCGGGTGTTCAGGATTTCCCAGGGCACGTGTAAGCTCGTCGTTCTCTCTGTTGGGCTGGAACACCCCCGATCGAGCCTCTTCTATTGCAACAAGTAGCTTATCTTCGGCTCCGTCCAGACATGCCTTCTTCGAAACTTTGCCTGTCTTCGGGTCCAACTCCCCCCCCATGCGCATAGAACCAAGTCCTGCACCTGGGGGGCCAGCTCAATGTTTCTGGAGTGACACCTGCATCCAGCATCTCTTTCTCAGACTTATCCCACTTAGGCATTCCCACCGCATAGTCACCTGGCCCCAGCTTATGGAACTTATCCTTTTTTGCAGCATTGCCCTTGTTTATTCTCGACCGTTCCTTAGATAATTCCGAATCCTTGAATTTGATGAAATCGTCCCAATGAGGACTTTGCTTCTCTAGTGTTCCCTCGAATACTGGAGTCTTCCTTCCACCCTTGACGTACTTGGCCCATTCACGATTCTTGTGGTTCTTGAATGCAACCGCCATCTTCCTAAGAGCGGCGTCCTTGACTTTCTCCACATCCGCATCTGTGAAATGATCTGGTAGGGTGAAATGTTCCATGAGCATTTCCCAAAGCAGAAGTTTTTGTTTGTCGTCGACAAAAGTAACTCCTGGACGTGGCTTTGTTGGCTCTCTCCATTCTTGAAGGGAGATCGGGAGTTGGTCCTTCACAAGAACTCCGCACTGACGAATGAACTTGTCCACAATCTTCTTAGGCGCTAATGGTTCGCCATTAGGTTTGATGCCCTCGATATTGTACTTTACGCCCTCCTTCAACTTTTTTGTTCGGGCCTCGTGTCCTATTGCTTGAAGATTTGCTCGATCCGGATGGCTGAAAGAAGAAAGATCGATTCGTTAATATATCTTCAAGTCATTTAAAATATGTGATGATCACCAGATGCATGCTTATATAAATATATATACCTCGCCGGTCTTTGTTGTTTCAAGATCAACATTTTCTTCGTCATGTTCATAGTTCATGACTTCATCAATTTGGTCGTCGCGATCAAATATCATATCACCCTCCCCGGTGTTGTTTAGATATTCGGAGCCGTCATAATATTCTTCATTCTGATCATCATCTGGCCCGCGAGGATTGCATATGATATTGAACAGGGCCTCTTCTCCCTCTCTGCAGGTATTGTCCGCCATAGGTTTTTTTAACTAATCCAAAAGAAATATATTCAAATTACATTGCATGGATGCAATCAATTAATAAGGAAAAACTGAATCAATCATAGTACATAATAAGCATCATCGAATATAATCTCGAATACATCGTCTCGACTAATAGACATACTCTCGAATACATCGTCTTGAATAATATATATAATCTCGAATAAATCATCTCGAATATTATATATCGAATACATCACTAGCTAGCTAGCTAGCTAATAAAGATTGAATACTAGAGAGTAATCTAGGCGGTGGACAACCAAAGTGAAGGAACCATCACTGGATCATAGCTCGGGTGATATCCCCAAAGAACCTGCCAGGTATTGGAGAACCTGACGTCCATAGCAGCCATGTAGCAATGGACGTGCTCGTCCTCCTCCCTGACACGGCGATGTACCACCTCCGGCGGGGCCGGCTCCCTCCGCACCGAAAGTGGCCAACGCGAACGCCACCAAAGGAGACGAGGGTCGACGACGGGACCCGGGGCCAGGTTCCTCACCAAGCGTCGCGCCCCTGAAGGTAGCACCTCCCAGTGCCATCCCGGTGGAGCCCAGTCCCGGACATGGGTCCTCCGAAGCAGGACGTCGTCGCAAACGGGTCGACGGCGAGGATGCGGGTCGGGCATCGTCGACAACAAATACTATATGCCGCAAAAGTAAAGTAACATTTTTTAAATGATGGATTGTGATTTCATATATGCAAATTCTAAATTTTATAACTAAAACTAAAATTTCTAATATTTCTATAACTAAAACTAACATTTCTAATATTTCTATAACTAAAAAACATTTCTATATAACTAACATTTCTAATATAACTAACATTTCTATATAACAAAGATTTCTAATATTTCTACATAACTAACATTTCTATAACTAAAACTAACATTTCTAATAATTCTATAGCTAAAAAACAGAAAGATTGCTAACAATTCTATAACAATGTGTGTGTGTGTGTGGTTGGCGGCCGGGGCAGGAGCTCACCGGCGAGGCACGACGACGGGGGGCGGCGACGGGGACGGGGACGGGGACGGAGACGGCAACGGGGATGGGGCGGCGACGACGGGGACGGGCCGGGCGGGGACGACGGGAGTATGGGGCGGGGCGGGGACGATGGGAGTATGGGGCGGGGCGCAGCGACGGGGACGACGGGGACGGGGACGGTGACGGCGACGGGGACGGCGATGGACGGTGACGGGGGCGGCGACGAGGGGCGGCGGTGATGGGGCAGAGGAGAAAGAAGCAGGGAGAGATGAGAAACTAACAATTTTTTTGAAGTGTTTTCTTATATAGAACCCACCTTTAGTACCGGTTGGAGCCACCAACCGGTACTAAAGTTCTGTTTTGGCCAGGCGAAGCGGCGGGAACTGCACCCCCTTTAGTACCGGGTCGTGACGCCAACCGGTACTAAAGCCCCCCCCCCTTTAGTACCGGTTGGAGCCATGACCCGGTACTAAAGGGTGTGCGCTGCCAGGCGAGGGGCGCAAAAGTTTAGTCCCACCTCGCTAGCCGAGGGGCACTTGCACCTGCTTATAAGCCCCGCCGTCGCTGCTGTCTTGAGCTCCTCTCTTAAGAAGGCCTTCTGGGCCTACCTCTGCTGCGATGCCCGGTTGGGCCTACTAGGCTAGCGGGCCTGCATCCTGGCCCAACTAGAATTTGGGTTTCTAGTCGTATGCAGGCCGCTGTGGCCCAGTAGGTGGGCTTTTTTTTTTTTCTTATTTTTTGCTTTATTTATTTTTGCTTTATTTATTTTTGAGTTGTTTTTTGCTGTATTTAGAGTTTCTTTGTGAATATTTTTGCTTTAGGTACAAAAAATTATAAACTTTCTATTAGTACCGGTACTTTACAAATTTGAATAGTTTAAATTTTGAATTATTTGAAATTTGTGTGAATCATTAGTTTGTGAATAACTTAACTTTGAAAATAGATTTTTCAGTGATTCTTTTTTCTTATGGTTAATATTAGTGTGTTTTATCATTATATTCAATTTGGTAATGCTTAGGTTATTTAAAAAATGAAATGCCTTTGTAACGGATGAGTTTTCGTCCGAAACCCTGATACTTCGAAAGAGATTGTCCATTTTGTACACGAAGTGCATCCAGTTTTTGTGGTAACCCTCTCTACTTTTTTGCACATGCTATGTGGGTGAAATTATGATACCATGCCAACTTTCAACCTTTTCTGAGTTCATTTGAAATGCTTTTCAATTTCAGGGTCATTTAGCTGAAAAAATCAGTAAATGCATGAAAGAATTTGCTTGCACATAAAATTTCTTCACGTTTCAAATGCCAAACACATACCTAGCTACCCTAACTATTACAGAGATTCCCTCCTGGGTGTGAAACACAAAAGAAAGTGATGATAGTGAAGCCGATCATATCCCAGATCTTTGGATGTGAAACTTTTTCTTCGCGTGTGTCCCTTTGCGCCGTAGCCATGGAAAATCTTCATCATTTAACTGGATGCTTGGGTCAATATTCACTGTGAATGGAGCAATTTCATCAAACTTTTCATAATCTCCTGACATGTCTGTCTTGTCATCCACTCCCACGATGTTTCTCTTCCCAGAAAGAACTATGTGCCGCTTTGGCTCATCGTACGATGCATTCGCTTCCTTATCTTTTCTTTTTCTCGGCTTGGTAGACATGTCCTTCACATAGAAAACCTGTGCCACATCATTGGCTAGGACGAATGGTTCGTCTGCATATGCAAGATTGTTGAGATCCACTGTTGTCATTCCGTACTGCGGGTCTTCCGTTACCCCGCCTCGTGTCGTATTAACCCATTTGCACCGAAACAAAGGGACCTTCAAACCACGTCGATAGTCAAGTTCCCATATGTCCTGTATATAACCATAATATGTTTCCTTTCCCGTCTTGGTTTCTGCATCAAAGCAGACACCACTGTTTTGGTTGGTGCTCTTCTTATCTTGGGCGATCGTGTAAAATGTATTATCATTTATCTCGTACCCTTTGAAAGTCATTATATTCGAAGATGGTAACTGGGACAGCAAGTACATGTCATTTTCAATAGAGGCGTCATGCATGGTACGTGTCTGCAACCAGCTCGCGAAACACCTGGTTTGTTCACGTGTAATCCAGTCATCAGACCGCTCCGGGTGTTTGGAGCGTAGCAAATTCTTGTGTTCATCCATATACGGAGCCACCAAGGCGGAATTCTGTAGAACAATGTAGTGTGCTTCAGTGAGAGAATGTTCGTCCATACATATTATCTGTTCCCTTCCTAGCGTGCCTTTTCCATCCAGTCTGCCCTTATGCCGCGATTCAGGAACACCAATCGGCTTAAGGTCACAAAACTCAAGGACCTCCTCATTTTCATGGCCCTTGGAGATGCTTCCTTCTGGCCTAGCACGGTTATGAACATATTTCTTTAAGACTCCCATGAACCTCTCAAAGGGGAACATATTGTGTAGAAATACATGACCCAAAACGTTAATCTCTTCACATAGGTGAACTAGGACATACGTCATGATGTTGAAGAAGGATGGTGGGAACACCAACTCGAAACGGACAAGACATTGCACCAAATCATTCTCTAACCTTGGTATGATTTCTGGATCGATTACCTTCTGAGAGATTGCATTGAGGAATGCACATAGCTTCACAATGGCTAATCGAACGTTTTCTGGCAGAAGCCCCCTCAATGCAACCGGAAGCAGTTGCGTCATAATCACGTGGCAGTCATGAGACTTTAGGTTCTGGAACTTTTTCTCTGCCATGTTTATTATTCCCTTTATATTCGACGAGAAGCCAGACGGTACCTTAATACTGAGCATGCATTCAAAGAAGATTTCCTTTTCTTCTTTGGTAAGAGCGTAGCTTGCATGACCCTGATGTATGCCGTCTTTTCCATGCATACGTTTCTGGTCCTCCCGTGCCTCAGGTGTATCTTTTGTCTTCCCATACACGCCCAAGAAGCCAAGCAGGGTCACACAAAGATTCTTCGTCACGTGCATCACGTCGATTGCGGAGCGGACCTCTAGGTCTTTCCAATAGGGCAGGTCCCAAAATATAGATTTCTTCTTCCACATGGGTGTGCGTCCGTCAGCGTCATTCGGAACAGGTTGTCCACCAGGACCCTTTCCAAAGACCACCTTCTAATCCTTGACCATATCATGTACATCAGCACCAGTACGGTGGCGAGGCTTCGTTCGATGATCCGCCTCACCTTTGAAATGCTTGCCTTTCTTTCTTACGGGATGCCTGCTCGGAAGAAATCGACAATGTCCCAGGTATACATTCTTCTTACAATTAGCCAAATATATACTGTCGGTATCATCCAAACAGTGCGTGCATGCGCGGTATCCCTTGTTTGTCTGTCCTGAAAGGTTACTGAGAGCAGGCCAATCATTGATGGTCACGAACAGCAACGCCTTTAGGTCAAATTCCACAGTTGTAAGAGTTCTTCAACTAATGGCCTTAGTTACACATCAATGTCGTTGCCGGGTTGCTTAGGGCCTTGGATGAGCACTGGCATCATAATGAACTTCCGCTTCATGCACAATCAAGGAGGAAGGTTATACAAACATAGAGTCACAGGCCAGGTGCTATGGTTGCTGCTCTGCTCCCCAAAAGGATTAATGCCATCTGCACTTAGACCAAACCATACGTTCCTTGTGTCATCTGCAAACTCCTTCCCGTACTTTCTTTCGATTTTTCTCCACTGCGACCCGTCAGCGGGTACTCTCAACTTTTCGTCTTTCTTACGGTCTTCTCTGTGCCATCGCATCGCCTTGGCATGCTCTTTGTTTTGGAACAAACGTTTCAACTGTGGTATTATAGGAGCATACCACATCACCTTGGCAGGAATCTTCTTCCTGGGGCGCTTGCCCTCGACATCACCAGGGTCATCGCGGCTGATCTTATAGCGCAATGCAACGAAACTGGGCAAGCGTTCAAATCCTCGTACTCACCGCGGTAGAGGATGCAATCATTAGGGCATGCATGTATCTTCTGCACCTCTAACCCTAGAGGGCAGACAACCTTCTTTGCTTCGTACGTACTCTCGGGCAATTCGTTGTCCTTTGGAAGCATATTCTTTATCATTACTAGCAACTTTCCAAATCCCTTGTCAGATACACCATTCTCTGCCTTCCATTGTAGCAATTCCAGTGTGGTGCCCAGCTTTTCTTGTCACCTACGCAATTCGGGTACAACAATTTTTTGTGATCCTCTAACATGCGCTGCAACTTCTTCTTCTCCAAATCACTTGCGCAGTTTCTCTTTGCATCGGCAATGGCCCGACCTAGATCATCAACGGGCTCATCCGATGCCTCTTCTTCAGCTTCTTCCCGCATTCCCAGCTCAGCTTCTTCCCGCATTACCGGCTCAGGTTCTTCCCTCATTGTTGTATCATCGTATTCAGGGATCCCATGGCCAGGATAGCTGTCGTCCTCCTCTTCTTCTTCATTGTCTTCCATCATAACCCCTCTTTTTCCATGCTTGGTCCAAATATTATAGTGGGGCATGAAACCGGACTCAAACAGGTGGACGTGAATGGTTCTTGACGTAGAGTAATTGTGACCATTCTTACAGCCAGCACATGGACAAGGCATAAAACCATCTGCCCGCTTGTTTGCCTCAGCCGCAAGCAGAAAATTACGCACGCCATTAATGAACTCGGGAGAGCATCGGTCATCGTACATCCATTGCCGGCTCATCTTCAATACACAGCACCGAAAACACCAAATTAATACAATACATAAAGTTCATACATAAAGATCATACAACACTTAAATGCAACAAACAAATAACTCTCTAGCTAAAGAATTTAAATGCAACAACAAATGCGATCAAGATCGCAACTAAGGTAACAATTGATCCAACAGCATAATGATACCAAGCCTCACTATGAATGGCATATTTTCTAATCTTTCTAATCTTCAAGCGCATTTTCTCCTTCTTAATCTTGTGATCATCGACGACATCGGCAACATGCAACTCCAATTCCATCTTCTCCCCCTCAATTCTTTTCAATTTTTCCTTCAAATCCTCGTTTTCTCTTTCAACTAAATTTAACCTCTCGACAATAGGGTCGGTTGGAATTTTCGGTTCAACTACCTCCTACATAGAAATATCTATGTCAACTTGATGGGCATAATTTGTCATAAACACGAAATGCAATGAATAGTTTTAAAAGAGAATATACCACATCCGAATCATAACCCGGACAAGGGCCGACGGGGACGGATATCAAAACCATGGCACTATGTATAACAAACAACGTATGGGTAAGATAATTATACGAGTAACTATATATCCAAATCACACAAACATCAATTTTTTATATAAAACTTCATGAACAAGAGGCTCACCACAAGGTGGTGCCGGTGACAGGACGTTGCGAGCGATTGACGGTGGTTACGACGGAGATTTAGAAGGTACTAAGTAAACCACACCTACATATGCAAACTAAGTGTTATTTTTGACCTCAAATTGCATATAAATCAAATACTAGCACATATATATAATTCCTCCCAAATTACTAAACTCAAAAATCAATCACTATATAAAGCATTGCACGAGCTAATCTAGCAATGAGAGATGAAAGGACAAAGTTGCTAACCTTTGTGATCATTTGAATGGATGGGGGCCTTCAAATCTTGACAAATTTTGGGCAAAATGTGTGATGAGCTTGAGAGGAAGAGGGAAAAGAACAGAGAGGAGAGGGGAAAGGGGAAGAACAGAGCGAGCTCGGGTGGACGAAGGGTCTATGTAGGACGACCTTTAGTACCGGTTCGTGATACGACCCGCTACTAAAGGTGCTGGAGGGGCCCCGGACTGACAACATCCTGCCACCACTCACTTTAGTACCGGTTCTTGGCACGAACCGGTGCTAAAGATTCGCCATGAACCGGTACTAATGAGAGCGGCCGGCTAGCCGTTGGAACCGGCACTAATGCACACATTAGTGCCGGCTCAAATTCAAATCGGCACTAATGTGCTTCACATTTGACCCTTTTTCTACTAGTGGTTGTGTACTGTAGCGATGAGGTTGGGCAGGGATGTGCTTCTTGGCTAGCTATGCCACTAGCCGCGGTAGCGCAGACGAAATGGGAGGTTCGGGGGCGTCTTTGGAGCAATTTTTTTACTCCAACCGGCACGAGTATATTTAGGAGTCGGAGTGGTCGTGGTTATCCTCCTCTAAAGCTTTGGAGTGATTGATTAGGTGTAGGTAAGGGAAGGAAAACCAAATTTTATCTCCTCTAGCGCTTGGGGATCTGTTAGAGTTGCACTTAGAGCATCTACAGCCGGACGGAATAAATTTGACCCCTCAAACGGCCGCGGACGCGCCCGGTCAGCGTCCGGGCGTGTCCGCTATGATTCCCTATTTTTCTGTTCACGCAACAATGTCTCTTACTTTTTTCTTATATGTACGATCACATGTATGTGATTGGTGGAGAAGGAGAGAGAGAAAAGAAATAATAAAGAAAGAAAAAAAGATGCTCTATGGGGGCCTAATCCTATGTGGCGTACGCCGGACCACTGACCGGACATGCCCGGGCACTGCTCATACTCATTCCATATATGAGATGAATATGAGGGCTGCCAGACAGCCCGTGCATTTAAGAAGGTTTTGAGAGGTCCGATTGGGTCAACTTTTTACTACTTTTTGATTCTCTCTCCTGTCTAGTCAGTGGTCCCCCGTCCGTCGGGTCAATTTGAGGAGTCCTGCTGTAGATGCTCTTAGGACATCAGTGGGTGTTCATAGCCAATTGTTTTTTACTGGTTAGCAATGCCAATTTAACCCAGCTCGCATGTAGGCAGCGGGTTTTCAGATCAGGCTAGATGGTTACCACGTGTTCCTGCCATCTTCAGTTGGTCAGTACACAATAGAGAATGGTACAAATAACTATAGAAATGATATGTTGTTTAACAGAAAAAATCATGTAAATTTCTTGCAAGTCATCTCCAGAGCTACTACTTAGATCCGTACGTGATCGTTACTCACTCGTCCAGACTCCAGGACGCTTTTGGATACTGGATGCAACCGCTGGGAGATGATAGCACATGTCATCTATAACCGGTTTGGATGGCAGTCCAATAATAGTATTGATGTTTAGTCGTCTTATCATGTTGCTTGCCGGTTATGTCTATGTCTATTTTCTCTAATTTTTGTGCTCCTTTTGCGAGTTGTAATATACTGCAGACCTTGGGTTGATTGGATTTTAATAAGATAGCCTCATGCATCGTTCTGATGCAGAGGCTGAGGGTCTTCCTCCTTAAAAAACACATTTTCGGGTCGATGTGACTAACACGATGATGTTGCTGCATGCTCTATGTTTCCCAAGGATCAACACCTGTGGCAACTCGATCGCAACTCCGATGAGCAATTGTACCCCTCGCGGAAACCTCAAATCAAAACACACAGCACATGCCCATGATTCAATATTTGGTGCTCTGCCAACTAGCCATAATCGGCGACTTGAAGAACTAATGACTAATGGAACTCTTGCAAATGAACTATTGGAACAGAACATGAGAGAGACTAAGAACCTCCCAATAGAAACATGGGCCCAGCCAGATTCTGTGCCAGCCGACGTGGCTGGTTGGCAGATTCACCTGACACATCACCCCCCTAATGTCCCCTGTGTTGCCACGTTCTTGCACGGCCATGCTTGTCTAATGACACATGTTCTGTTTTGGTTGGATTGCCTAGTTGCATCACTGGAACCAAGCTCTGAAAGCCGAAGGGTACTCATGGCTAATCTGTATCTGTATCCAAGGGCGTGTTTGGTTGCTCGTATTAGGCCTAGTCTGGCCCGCGCGGGAAGAAAGTGGCCCGTTTGGTTGCCTGCTTTTACTGTGCGGCCTGCATCGCACGGAACTTAAAGCACGTCCAGGCCAGACCTAGGGGAAACGTCCGAATCGGTAGTAGCTCATGAGCCTGGCTCATGCGAGGTAGGGGAGGGTGACGCGCTTGTTGGAAATATGCCCTAGAGGCAATAATAAAATGGTTATTATTATATTTCTTTGTTCATGATAATTGTCTATTTTTCATGCTATAATTGTGTTATCCAGAAATCGTAATACATGTGTGAATACATAGACCACAACACGTCCCTAGCGAGCCTCTAGTTGACTAGCTCGTTGATCAAAGGATAGTCATGGTTTCCTGACTATGGACATTAGATGTTATTGATAACGGGATCACATCATTAGGAGAATGATGTGATGGACAAGACCCAATCCTAAGCTTAGCTCAAAGATCGTGTAGTTCGTTTGCTGTAGCTTTTCTGAATGTCAAGTATCATTTCCTTAGACCATGAGATTATGCAACTCCCGGATACCATAGGAGTGCCTTGGGTGTGCCAAACGTCACAACGTAACTGGGTGACTATAAAGCTACATTACAGGTATCTCCGAAAGTGTCTGTTGGGTTGGCACGAATGGAGATTGGGATTTGTCACTCCGTATGACGGAGAGGTATCTCTGGGCCCACTTGGTAATGCATCATCATAATGAGCTCAAAGTGATCAAGTGATTGATCACGGGATCATGCATTACGGTACGAGTAAAGTGACTTGCCGGTAACGAGACTGAACAAGGTATTGGGATACCGACGATCGAGTCTCGGGCAAGTAACGTACCGATTGACAAAGGGAATTGTATACGGATTGATTGAATCCTCGACATCGTGGTTCTTCTGATGAGATCATCGTGGAGCTTGTGGGAGCTAACATGGGTATCCAGATCCCGCTGTTGGTTATTGACCGGAGAGGCTTCTCGGTCATGTCTGCATGTCTCCCGAACCCGTAGGGTCTACACACTTAAGGTTCAATGACGCTAGGGTTGTAGAGATATTAGCACACGGTAACCCGAAAGTTGTTTGGAGTCCCGGATGAGATCCCGGACGTCACAAGGAGTTCCGGAATGGTCCGGAGGTAAAGATTTATATATAGGAAGTCCAGTTTCGGCCTTCGGGAAGGTTCCGGGGTCACCGGTATTGTACCGGGACCACCGGGTGGGGCCACCTATCCCGGAGGGCCCCATGGGCTGAAGTGGGAGGGGAACCAGCCCCTAGTGGTCTGGTGCGCCCCCCTTGGGCCTCCCCCTGCGCCTAGGGTTAGAAACCCTAGGGGTGGGGGTGCCACCCTTGCCTTGGGGGGCAAGGCACCCCCTTGGCCGTCGCCCCCCTAGGAGATTGGATCTCCTAGGGCCGGCGCCCCCCCTAGGCACCATATATATAGTGGGGGGGAGGAAGGGCTGCACACCCAAGCCCCTGGCCTCTCCCTCTCCCTCCCGTGACACTCCTCCATCTCCCAGCGCTTGGCGAAGCCCTGCCGAGATCACCGTTGCTTCCACCACCACGCCGTCATGCTGCTGGATCTTCATCAACCTCTCCTTCCCCCTTGCTGGATCAAGAAGGAGGAGATGTCTCCCAACCGTACGTGTGTTGAACGCGGAGTTGCCGTCTATTCGGCACTAGGTCATCGGTGATTTGAATCACGTCGAGTACGACTCCATCAACCCCGTTCTCTTGAACGCTTCCACTCGTGATCTACAAGGGTATGTAGATGCACTCCTCTATCCCTCGTTGCTAGATGACTCCATAGATTGATCTTGGTGATGCGTAGAAAATTTTAAAATTCTGCTACGTTCCCCAACAGTGGCATCATGAGCTAGGTCTATGCGTAGTTACTATGCATGAGTAGAACACAAAGTAGTTGTGGGCGTCGATATTGTCAATTTGCTTGCCGTTACTAGTCTTATCTTGATTCGGCGGCATCGTGGGATGAAGCGGCCCGGACCAACCTTACACGTACGCTTACGAGAGACCGGTTCCACCGACTGACATGCACTAGTTGCATAAGGTGGGTGGCGGGTGTCTGTCTCTCCCACTTTAGTCGGATCAGATTCGATGAACAGGGTCCTTATGAAGGGTAAATAGAAATTGGCAATTCACGTTGTGGTTTTGGCGTAGGTAAGAAACGTTCTTGCTAGAAACCTATAGCAGCCACGTAAAAACTTGCAACAACAATTAGAGGACGTCTAACTTGTTTTTGCAGCAAGTGTTTTGTGATGTGATATGGCCAAAGGTTGTGATGAATGATGAATGATATATGTGATGTATAAGATTGATCATGTTCTTGTAATAGGAATCACGACTTGCATGTCGATGAGTATGACAACCGGCAGGAGCCATAGGAGTTGTCTTTATTTATTTATGACCTGCGTGTCAACATAAACGTCATGTAATTACTTTACTTTATTGGTAAAGCGTTACCCATAGTAGTAGAAGTAATAGATGACGAGACAACTTCAAGAAGACACGATGATGGAGATCATGATGATGGAGATCATGGTGTCATGCCGGTGACAACGATGATCATGGAGCCCCGAAGATGGAGATAAAAGGAGCAAATGATATTGGCCATATCATGTCACTATTTGATTGCATGTGATGTTTATCATGTTTTACATCTTATTTGCTTAGAACGACGGTAGCTTAAATAAGATGATCCCTCGTAATAATTTCAAGAAAGTGTTCCCCCTAACTGTGCACCGTTGCGAAGGTTTGTTGTTTCGAAGCACCACGTGATGATCGGGTGTGATAGATTCTAACGTTCGAATACAACGGGTGTAAGACAGATTTACACACACAATACAGTTAGGTTGACTTGACGAGCCTAGCATGTACAGACATGGCCTCGGAACACAGAAGACCGAAAGGTCGAGCATGAGTCGTATAGAAGATATGATCAACATGAAGATGTTCACCGATGTTGACTAGTCCGTCTCACGTGATGATCGGACACGGCCTAGTTAACTCGGATCATGTTATACTTAGATGACTGGAGGGATGTCTATCTGAGTGGGAGTTCATTTAATAATTTGATTATATGAACTTAATTATCATGAACTTAGTCTAAAATCTTTACAATATGTCTTGTAGATCAAATGGCCCATGTTGTCCTCAACTTCAACGCGTTCCTAGAGAAAACCAAGCTGAAAGACGATGGTAGCGACTATACGGACTGGGTCTGGAACCTGAGGATCATCCTCATAGCTGCCAAGAAAGATTATGTCCTAGAAGCACCGCTAGGTGACGCACCCGTCCCACAAAACCAAGACGTTATGAACGCTTGGCAGACACGTGCTGATGATTACTCCCTCGTTCAGTGCGGCATGCTTTACAGCTTAGAACCGGGGCTCCAAAAGCGTTTCGAGAGACACAGAGCATATGAGATATTCGAAGAGCTGAAAATGGTTTTTCAAGCTCATGCCCGGGTCGAGAGATATGAAGTCTATGACAAGTTCTTCAGCTGTAAGATGGAGGAAAATAGTTCTGTCAGCGAGCACATACTCAAAATGTCTAGGTTGCATAACCACTTGACTCAGCTGGGAGTTAATCTCCCGGATGACGCGGTCATTGACATAATCCTTCAGTCGCTTCCACCGAGTTACAAGAGCTTTGTGATGAACTTCAATATGCAGGGGATGGAAAAGACCATTCCTGAAGTATTTGCAATGCTGAAATCAGCAGAGGTAGAAGTCAAAAAGGAACATCAAGTGTTGATGGTGAATAAAACCAGTAAGTTCAAGAAAGGCAAGGGTAAGAAGAACTTCAAGAAGGACGGTAAGGGAGTTGCCGCGCCCGGTAAGCAAGCTGCCGGGAAGAAGCCAAAGAATGGACCCAAGCCCGAGACTGAGTGTGTTTTATTGCAAGGGAAGTGGTCACTGGAAGCGGAACTGCCCCAAATACTTAGCGGACAAGAAGGCCGGCATCACGAAAGGTATATGTGATATACATGTAATTGATGTGTACCTTACCAGTACTCGTAGTAGCTCCTGGGTATTTGATACCGGTGCCGTTGCTCACATTTGTAACTCAAAGCAGGAGCTGTGGAATAAGCGGAGACTGGCGAAGGACGAGGTGACGATGCGCGTCAGGAATGGTTCCAAGGTCGATGTGATCGCCGTCGGCACGCTACCTCTACATTTACCTACGGGGTTAGTTTTAAACGTCAATAATTGTTATTTAGTGCCACCTTTGAGCATGAACATTGTATCAGGATCTCGTTTAATTCGAGATGGCTACTCATTTAAATCCGAGAATAATGGTTGTTCTATTTATATGAGAGATATGTTTTATGGTCATGCTCCGATGGTGAATGGTTTATTCTTAATGAATCTCGAGCGTAATGCTACACATATTCATAGTGTGAATACCAAAAGATGTAAGGTTGATAATGATAGTCCCACATACTTGTGGCACTGCCGCCTTGGTCACATAGGTGTCAAACGCATGAAGAAGCTCCATGCAGATGGACTTTTAGAGTCTCTTGATTACGAATCATTTGACACGTGCGAACCATGCCTCATGGGTAAAATGACCAAGACTCCGTTCTCAGGAACAATGGAGCGAGCAACCAATTTATTGGAAATCATACATACTGATGTGTGCGGTCCAATGAGCGTTGAGGCTCGCGGTGGCTATCGTTATGTTCTCACCCTCACTGATGACTTGAGTAGATATGGGTATGTCTACTTAATGAAACACAAGTCTGAAACCTTTGAAAAGTTCAAGGAATTTCAGAGTGAGGTTGAGAATCAACGTGACAGAAAAATCAAGTTTTTGCGATCAGATCGTGGAGGAGAATACTTGAGTCACGAATTTGGCACACACTTAAGAAAATGTGGAATAGTTTCACAACTCACGCCGCCTGGAACACCTCAGCGTAATGGTGTGTCCGAACGTCGTAATCGCACTCTATTAGATATGGTGCGATCTATGATGTCTCTTACCGATTTACCGCTATCTTTTTGGGGCTATGCTTTAGAGACTACCGCATTCACTTTAAATAGGGCTCCTTCGAAATCCGTTGAGACGACACCGTATGAATTATGGTTTGGGAAGAAACCTAAGCTGTCGTTTCTAAAAGTTTGGGGATGCGATGCTTATGTCAAGAAACTTCAACCTGAAAAGCTCGAACCCAAGTCGGAAAAATGCGTCTTCATAGGATACCCTAAAGAAACTATTGGGTATACCTTCTACCTCAGATCCGAAGGCAAGATCTTTGTTGCCAAGAATGGATCCTTTCTAGAGAAAGAGTTTCTCTCGAAAGAAGTAAGTGGGAGGAAAGTAGAACTTGATGAAGTATTACCTCTTGAACCGGTAAGTGGCGCAGCTCAAGAAAATGTTCCTAAGGTGCCTGCACCGACTAGAGAGGAAGTTGATGATGATGATCATGAAACTTCAGATCAAGTTGCTACTGAACTTTGTAGGTCCACAAGGACACGTTCCGCACCAGAGTGGTACGGCAACCCTGTCTTGGAAATCATGTTGTTAGACAACGGTGAACCTTCGAACTATGAAGAAGCGATGGCGGGCCCGAATTCTGACAAATGGCTGGAAGCCATGAAATCCGAGATAGGATCCATGTATGAAAACGAAGTATGGACTTTGACTGACTTGCTCGTTGATCGGCGAGCCATAGAAAATAAATGGATCTTTAAGAAGAAGACAGACGCAGATGGTAATGTGACCATCTATAAAGCTCGGCTTGTCGCTAAGGGTTATCGACAAGTTCAAGGGGTTGACTATGATGAGACTTTCTCACCCGTAGCGAAGCTGAAGTCCGTCCGAATCATGTTAGCAATTGCCGCATTCTATGATTATGAGATATGGCAAATGGACATCAAAACGGCATTCCTTAATGGTTTCCTTAAGGAAGAATTGTATATGATGCAGCCGGAAGGTTTTGTCGATCCTAAGAATGCTGACAAGGTGTGCAAGCTCCAACTCTCGATTTATGGGCTGGTGCAAGCATCTTGGAGTTGGAACATTCGCTTTGATGAGATGATCAAAGCGTTTGGGTTTATGCAGACTTATGGAGAAGCCTGCATTTACAAGAAAGTGAGTGGGAGCTCTGTAGCATTTCTCATATTGTATGTGGATGACATACTGTTGATGGGAAATGATATAGAATTCTTGGAAAGCATAAAGGCCTACTTGAACAAGTGTTTTTCAATGAAGGACCTTGGAGAAGCTGCTTATATATTAGGCATCAAGATCTATAGAGATAGATCGAGACGCCTCATTGGTCTTTCACAGAGTACGTACCTTGACAAGATATTGAAGAAGTTCAAAATGGATCAGTCAAAGAAGGGGTTCTTGCCTGTATTGCAAGGTACGAGATTGAGCACGGCTCAATGCCCGACCACGGCAGAAGATAGAGAAAAGATGAGTGTCGTCCCCTATGCCTCGGCCATAGGGTCTATCATGTATGCTATGCTGTGTACCAGACCTGATGTAAACCTTGCCGTAAGTTTGGTAGGAAGGTACCAAAGTAATCCCGGCATGGAACACTGGACAGCGGTCAAGAATATCCTGAAGTACCTGAAAAGGACTAAGGAAATGTTTCTCGTTTATGGAGGTGACGAAGAGCTCGTCATAAAGGGTTACGTCGATCCTAGCTTCGACACAGATCTGGATGACTCTAAGTCACAAACCGGGTACGTGTATATTTTGAATGGTGGGGCAGTAAGCTAGTGCAGTTGCAAGCAAAACGTTGTGGCGGGATCTACATGTGAAGCGGAGTACATGGCAGCCTCGGAGGCAACACAAGAAGCAGTCTGGGTGAAGGAGTTCATTACCGACCTAGGAGTCATACCCAATGCGTCGGGCCCGATGACTCTCTTCTGTGACAACACTGGAGCTATTTCCCTTGCCAAGGAGCCTAGGTTTCATAGGAAGACCAGGCATATCAAGCGTCGCTTCAACTCCATTCGTGAAAGTGTTCAAAATGGAGACATAGAGATTTGTAAAGTACATACGGACCTGAATGTAGCAGATCCGTTGACTAAACCTCTCCCTAGAGCAAAACATGATCAACACCAGAACTGCATGGGTGTTTGATTCATCACAATGTAACTAGAATATTGACTCTAGTGCAAGTGGGAGACTGTTGGAAATATGCCCTAGAGGCAATAATAAAATGGTTATTATTATATTTCTTTGTTCATGATAATTGTCTATTCTTCATGCTATAATTGTGTTATCCGGAAATCGTAATACATGTGTGAATACATAGACCACAACACGTCCCTAGTGAGCCTCTAGTTGACTAGCTCGTTGATCAAAGGATAGTCATGGTTTCCTGACTATGGACATTAGATGTCATTGATAACGGGATCACATCATTAGGAGAATGATGTGATGGACAAGACCCAATCCTGAGCTTAGCTCAAAGATCGTGTAGTTCGTTTTCTGTAGCTTTTCTGAATGTCAAGTATCATTTCCTTAGACCATGAGATTGTGCAACTCCCGGATACCGTAGGAGTGCCTTGGGTGTGCCAAACGTCACAACGTAACTGGGTGATTATAAAGGTACATTACAGGTATCTCCAAAAGTGTCTGTTGGGTTGGCACGAATCCAGACTTGGATTTGTCACTCCGTATGACGGAGAGGTATCTCTGGGCCCACTCGGTAATGCATCATCATAATGAGCTCAAAGTGATCAAGTGATTGATCACGGGATCATGCATTACGGTACGAATAAAGTGACTTGCCGGTAACGAGACTGAACAAGGTATTGGGATACCGACGATCGAGTCTCGGGCAAGTAACGTACCGATTGACAAAGGGAATTGTATATGGATTGATTGAATCCTCGACATCGTGGTTCATCCGATGAGATCATCGTGGAGCTTGTGGGAGCCAACATGGGTATCCAGATCCCGCTATTGGTTATTGACCGGAGAGGCTTCTCGGTCATGTCTGCATGTCTCCCGAACCCGTAGTGTCTACACACTTAAGGTTCGATGACGCTAGGGTTGTAGAGATATTAGCACACGGTAACCTGAAAGTTGTTCGGAGTCCCGGATGAGATCCCAGATGTCACGAGGAGTTCCTGAATGGTCCGGAGGTAAAGATTTATATATAGGAAGTCTAGTCTCGGCCTTCGGGAAGGTTTTGGGTTCACCGGTATTGTACCGGGACCACCGGAAGGGTCCGGGGGGTCCACCGGGTGGGGCCACCTATCCCGGAGGGCCCCATGGGCTGCAGTGGGAGGGGAACCAGCCCCTAGTGGGCTGGTGCGCCCCCCCTTGGGCCTTCCCCTGCGCCTAGGGTTAGAAACCCTAGGGGTGGGGGCGCTACCCTTGCCTTGGGGGGCAAGACACCCCCTTGGCCGCCGCCCCCCCTAGGAGATTGGATCTCCTAGGGCCGGCGCCCCCCTAGGCACCCTATATATAGTGGGAGGGAGGGAGGGCTGTGCACCCAAGCCCCTGGCCTCTCCCTCTCCCTCCCGTGACACTCCTCCATCTCCCAGCGCTTGGCGAAGCCCTGCCGAGATCACCGTTGCTTCCACCACCACGCCGTCGTGCTGCTGGATCTTCATCAACCTCTCCTTCCCCCTTGCTGGATCAATAAGGAGGAGACGTCTCCCAACCGTACGTATGTTGAACATGGAGGTGCCGTCCGTTCGGCACTAGGTCATCGGTGATTTGAATCACGTCGAGTACGACTCCATGAACCCCGTTCTCTTGAACGCTTCCACTCGTGATCTACAAGGGTATGTAGATGCACTCCTCTCTCCCTCGTTGCTAGATGACTCCATAGATTGATCTTGGTGATGCGTAGAAAATTTTAAAATTCTGCAACGTTCCCCAACAACGCTTCTCCCCTCGTGCGAGCAGGGGAGATGGCGCGAGCTTTCCCGCGTCGCCAAAAAATCGGCGGGAGGATTTCGGCTCACCTCCCGCCGAGTCCAGCTCTATTTAGCCCCTCCCTCACCGCCCCAACTCCCACCATCATTCTCCCTTCATTCGAGCTTTCCCGCCGACGCGCATCAGCACCGACGAGCAGGTAAGCGGCGCACCTTCACCCGCTGGCATTGATCTTCCACGACCGTCCCCCTCGTCCTCAAGCTGCAGCCATGGCCTCTATGAGTTCAACACCCTTTCTCTCTGTTTCTTCTAGCTAGATCTGAGTTGCACCTAGGGTTTGATCTAGATGCATGGTTGATTAGTGGTCTGATCTGTGAGCTGCTATAGTCGATTGCTATGCTGCGGTTCAATTTGTGGTAGGGCTAGATGTTTAAGCATGTGGTAGGCTGGATTAGTAGTAGAGTTTGAAGTTGAACCGTGTGCTTGTGTTGAATCATGCTTAGATCTGTGATTTGTAGCTATTGGTTGTCCATTTGTAGCATGATGTTTGTTGTAGTTGTATGTTCCTGCTCATAGATTGTCCGGTCTGCTTGGTATGATAGCGATGAAGCATGTGCTTACTATGATAGTGATGAACCATGTACATGTATGCTTCTTCTTTCATGGATTGTCCGGTATGTTGTGTGCTATGCTTATTGTCAATGCGTGCTACGATTATAAGACATGACCACGCAGACGCAAGATCTTAGTCAGGCCCTTGTTGTGTCCGACAACCAGTTTGCTCCATCGTTTGTCAAGGACTCGTAGCCTATGTCCCAGATGGCACCTGATTCAGAGGTGTTCACCTCTGATTCCCTCTATGTGCCAGTAGTGCTCGTTGAGCCAACTACTACTGCTGCTGCCGCCGCTGCACTCAAGCTAGCGGCAGCAAAGGCAAAGAAGGATGGTAGGTCGAACAACATGAAGTGGCAGTCGTTCATGTCCACGTTTGTGCTGAACAAGATGTGTGAGCTCATCTCTCATGCAGTTAAGACTGAAAAGGGCTTCAAGGAGGTGCACTCGAACACCGTTGCGAAGCAGGTGTTCGAGTTCTGTGGGCAAGAGGTGTCTGCCACCCAGGTGTACAACCACCTGAGGAAGTGGAGAAGTCGATGGATCCAAGTGTCCAGGCTGAGAGACCTTAGTGGTGCCTCATGGGATAAGAACACTTGCTCCATTGTTCTGGAGGTAGAGCACTACGCCAGCCATGTAGCGGTTAGCTCACAACCCTCTTCCTTTTCATACTGTCCACCATTGCCTACTCCTAATCGCAACTAACAACACTTGTGTTTCATTCTTCGGACCACTCAAGGGACGCTGAGAAACTCCTCAACACACCCATACAGAACTACAACTAGATGCAACACATCTTCTCCTTCGGGCTGGCAACTGGGAAGCATGCCATGGGCTCGGGGGAGCCTCTTGGTTCTCCCATGCCAGACTTCCCTAGGACCCCGGACGTCGAGGTCCTCGATGGGCCTAACAAGCCTGCTGCGAAGCCCTTCGACAAGCCATTTGACCCCGTCCATGATAGGAAGAGGAAGAGAGGAGGCCTGATGGAGGAGGATATCAATGTCTTCTGCAGCATGACTGATGCGGTGAAGAAGGTGGCAACAACCATCAGGGAGTGCAAGCCCCTCTACGTCCACCCTGACCTGTATGGTGCTGTCATGACCCAGGGTGGCTTCAGCGACGAGGCTCTCGTGGCAGCTCTCAGCCACCTGCTTGACAACAAGGCCCAGGGTGTTGGGTTCGTTGCCATGGCCGATGCTCACAGGGTGTTGTGGCTCAGGAGCTGGCTGGGCAAGCACTACTACTAGAGCAGTGCTGCCTGTGAGCGTGCATGATCCCCGACGGCGATGGCGGTGGCGACGACGACGACGATGACGATGACGATGTACATTTTGTGTAGCTAGGGCTCAAAAACTATTTGATGGTCTGTATATTTTGGTGGGGTGGTATATTACTAACCCCTCACGCTAATGGTTAACTTGCGGTGGTAGGAGACACCCTCTTTTGAATGTGGTGGTAGGTTAACACCAAGGTTGTGCTAGGAAGAACTTGCTATGTCGTATGATCATGCATGCTTTGCTTCTCTTCTGCTCCATTGTTGTTTATGTGCTACTTTACTTGCTACTTGTGTGCTCCATTGATTTGCTGCTTCAACTCTTGCTCTTGTGCATTGCTAGGGTAAGTGGTATGCCGTGTTCATCGGTAAGGTCCCAGGGGTTTATAGTTCATGGGAAGAAGCCAGTGCACAAGTGGCATTGTATAGCAACAGCACCCATATAGGGTTCAAGACTAGGCAGGCAGCAGAACAAGCTTACTCTGAGTGGGTGCGAAAGCACGACAGTACTGTTGACAGTCGCAAGATTGAAGATGTCAAGGTGGATCATCAGTTTGGGTTGAAGCTGAAGAACTTCATCATCTTCGCCCAGTTCACCGTCATTGTTGTGTTGTGGCGTTGGTGTGCTAGGTGTGGGTAAGCTCACCAACTAGGGTACAAGGTAAGCACAACATGTATGCCATATGCAACCAAACGCCGTGTTCATGTGCCGCTCGGGCCAATGCAGGCAACCAAACAAAGTGCACTTGGGTATTACCTAATGCAGGGACACTAGATGCAGGCAACCAAATAACTCACAGATGACGTATTAGGGCCTGTTTTTGTTCAACCAGACTGGTTTGAGAAGTGTATGCGATGTAGACCCTGTAGCAAACGGCAACCAAACACGCCCTAAATGATGTTTTCCTAAAGCCTCTCAATCCAAAGCCATGAATCCACACATCGGAACCAAGTAGCATTGGAATCATGTGCCTGCTTGCCAAAGGTTGGGTTCAGAGTTTCAACGAGACCCGAGTAGACTAGCTACCAGTAGAAGAAAAATGTATGTAAATGGAGACGGTCGTGTCTTGATAGTTTCTAGCACGATGGAATTGCCCAAAGAAAGTGAGTGAGTACTAAAACGGAGACCATATATATAAGTCATCACAGTGGCTGGAGCTTGGGGTTAGAGGTGTGTCAAGGGAGCGTATCAAGAATTCGTGGGCCATATATGGTTCGGATTCAGTACATGGTACAAGTTATTAGCTCTACATTGTCTCAAAAAAAAGTTATTAGCTCTACAAAAAAAGTGGATCCCCGCATCACGTGCAAAGTAATTAATTCTAGATGGAGTTGAGTTGTGTGAACATGTTATATGAGGCATACCCAAAATAATTGAGCCGAAAATTACACACAGAAATGCATATCCCTCTCCCAATGTCCAGGACTACACAAATCAAATACCAGAAAAAATGCCCAGGACTACACCTACGGCTGGCGGTGCCGTGATTACCCACCAGCGTCCACTCCGGTGCCGCAGGACCTCGGCCTCCTGCTCCTTCTCCGTGGCCGCTGCCGACGTTTGACCCGTTGAAGACACACTAACAAAGAGACCTGCTCTCTCGGCTGATAACAGGAATAATGCCTTTCCAGTCCACAGATTCAGTGTTTTGTACTCCCTCCATAGTGATCTCAATGCTCTTATATTTTTTTAGAAAGAGAGTATTCTGTATGCATTGAGTCAACCGGAAATTGGATGCCCGTTTCTGTCCAGGTAGTGGGCATGTTAGCGGTGGAGGTAAGTTCAGGCAGCGACGACTTTGTTGTTTCTTTATTTATTTCTCTGTGTTCTCAAATGGGGTTTATGTTTGATTATGCCTTAATCAATGCTTGTGTGGTTTGCGACCTATTTTTAAATAGAACAGAGGAAACTATACTATTCTTTACGAAATCATAGGAACACGTTGCCCTTTTGATGAGGACCCGTCAAAAAGAAATTGGATACCAAACACTGATTGTGTGCTCTATTTTCTAAAACACCGTGCTGATTTTATAGGCTTCATGTCGGTATTGGTAACCATAGGATCGCTAATGGATGATTGTGTGCTGGATATCAGTACCGGCAATTTGTTCAAACGTTATATCATGTCATGGTCCCGCTTCGGCACAACCCCCCATGTAAAACGTATAAAGAGTAATCTGGACTTTTCACATGGTATACCCACTTTGAACGTATGATAAGTTGTATGTACTTCTATTCGGCCGGCCCAAAAAGGAATCTCTAAAAGGGGAATAAAGAGTGACCTCACAACGATTCGAACTCTGCGCCCCTAGCTCAAAAAGTCCAGCTGCTAACCAGCTAAGCTGAGATGCGTTGTTTACAAATAAAGGGCGCGTCATTTTAAGAACTAACTACAATGGAGAATCCGGGTAGTTTTTGGACTTTTTATATTGTTATTGGAAAATCGTGATTTTTTTAAATGAGTAATGTTTGAAAATCCAACAATTGTTTCAACAACTCTAACAAACTTTGAAAAATCATGTTTTTAGAAACAAGCCTTTTATGACAGGAACCATTTTTTAAAATCCTAAACATTTTCTGAAAACATGCTGACATTTGTGGAATTTACTGAACAAAACTTGTTAACGGGAGTATTTTCAAAATTCTGAACAATTTTTCAAAAGCGCGGACATTTTATGAAATTCCCAAACATTCTTTGAGTTTTGAGAAAAAAAAAATTCTAAACAGGAACATTGTGAATAATTTTCACAAAACAATAACCTTTTCTGAAATAGACAATTTTCGATGGATGGTGTTCGGGTAGGCCAAAAGGGTCCGTATGAGAGCACGTTTTTTTCGCATCGTCAAATGACCCCAATAATTTTCCATGAACATATATAACCAATTCGAGACACCATGCCTACTTGTTTGAGTTTTCGAATTTTTCTGCATTTTCTGGAGTTTTCTCGGTGAAAAGCGACCAATAAATGGACGGAGGTGACGCAACTTGCATACGGTGTCGAAAATCATTCAAACCTGACATGAATGCCTATCATGTGCATGCCCACCCGATAGAAAAAGTTGGAGTCATTTCATGCATGTCCAAAAATAAACCATGTTTAACAGTTGTTCCGGCAGGCGAGAAGGGTATGTATGAGAGTACGGGGACATTTTGTGAAATTACAGATCAATTTTTATAATTTATATTGAAAAAAACTTAAATGGCCAACTCAAGGCATCATGCCAAGTTGTTTGAGTTTTTTGACAATTCTTGCATATTCTAGAGTTTTCTTGTTGAAAAATGGCTGATAAATGGTTGGACGTGATGCAACTTGCATATTGTGTCGAAATTCATTCAAACCTGACATGGATCCCTACCATGGGCATGCTCACCTGCTGGCAAAACTTGGGGTCTTTTCATGCACGTCCGAAAATATACCATGTTCAATGGAGGGTGTTCAGGTAGGCCACATGGGTCCGTATGAGAGCAATTTTTTGGCATCTTCAAATGATCCCAAATTTTATCCATGAGCTTATATGATCAATTCAAGGCACAAACCCAAGTTGTTTATGTTTTTGACAATTCATGTATTCTCTGGAGTTTTCTCAGTGAAAATGATTGATAAATGGCCAGACATCACGCAACGTGCATAAGGTGTCAGAATTCATTCAAACCAGACATGGATGGCTACCATTCGTATGCCCCTCCGCTAGTACAAATTGGTGTTATCCCAAGAATGTCCAAAAGTAGACCATGTTCAACGAAAGATGTCAGTGTGAGCCCAAAGAAAACATGTCCAAAACTAGACCATGTTCAACAGAAGTTTTGTTGGCTCTTCATATTTCTTTAAGAGTGTTCAAAATGTTGTTCGAAAAAAATTCTTAACATTTTGAACTAACATATCTCCTTCAATTTTTCGAAATGTTCATGCTTTTAAAGAATGTTGTTCAATTATTTTGGAAAATGTTCATGCTTTTATGCAAAATGATTTTTCTCAAAATGTGTTCAAGTTGTTCAAAAAATGTTGGATTTTGAAACATTATCCAATTTTTAAAAATTCATTTAGAATTTTAAAAAAAAGTTCAAAAAATTGAAAAGGTGCCTGGATTTTACGGTTTTGTATTCTACCTTGGTGTTACTCCCTCCATTCGGTTTATTGGGTCCGAGAGCCAGCAAAACTCATACTACCAATCTACCATGTTTATTATTCTAAAAAAAAAATTCTACCATGTTTATTAGGTTGCTGCATAGTTTCTAAAAAAAGGCTGTTGAATTTAGGCACGTTACTTTATTCCCTTGATTCCAGCGTCTCTCCATGGAAGCTAGCGCATGGGGCTCTTTGACACTAGTAGAAAAAGGGTCAAACGTGAAGCACATTAGTGCCGGTTTGAATTTGAGCCGGCACTAATGTGTGCATTAGTGCCGGTTCCAATGGCTAGCCGGCCGCTCTCATTAGTACCGGTTTGTGGTGAACCTTTAGCACCGGTTCGTGCCACGAACTGGTACTAAAGTGAGTGGTGGCAGGATGTTGTCATTCCGGGGCCCCTCCAGCACCTTTAGTATCGGGTCGTATTACGAACCGGTACTAAAGGTCGTCCTACATAGACCCTTCGTCCACCCGAGCTCGCTCCGTTCTTCCCCTTTCCCCTCTCCTCTCTGTTCTTTTCCCTCTTCCTCTCAAGCTCATCACACATTTTGCCCAAAATTTGTCAAGATTTAAAGGCCCCCATCCATTCAAATGATCACAAAGGTTAGCAACTTTGTCCTTTCATCTCTCATTGCTAGATTAGCTCGTGCAATGCTTTATATAGTGATTGATTTTTGAGTTTAGTAATTTGGGAGGAATTATATATATGTGCTAGTATTTGATTTATATGCAATTTGAGGTCAAAAATAACACTTAGTTTGCATATGTAGGTGTGGTTTACTTAGTACCTTCTAAATCTCCGTCGTAACCACCGTCAATCGCTCGCAATGTCCTGTCGCCAGCACCACCTTGTGGTGAGCCTCTTGTTCATGAAGTTTTATATAAAAAATTGATGTTTGTGTGATTTGGATATATAGTTACTCGTATAATTATCTTACCCATACGTTGTTTGTTATACATAGTGCCATGGTTTTGATATCCGTCCCCATCGGCCCTTGTCCGGGTTATGATTCGGATGTGGTATATTCTCTTTTAAAACTATTCATTGCATTTCGTGTTTATGACAAATTATGCCCATCAAGTTGACATAGATATTTGTATGTAGGAGGTAGTTGAACCGGAAATTCCAACCGACCCTATTGTCGAGAGGTTAAATTTAGTTGAAAGAGAAAACGAGGATTTGAAGGAAAAATTGAAAAGAATTGAGGGGGAGAAGATGGAATTGGAGTTGCATGTTGCCGATGTCGTCGATGATCACAAGATTAAGAAGGAGAAAATGCGCTTGAAGATTAGAAAGATTAGAAAATATGCCATTCATAGTGAGGCTTGGTATCATTATGCTGTTGGATCAATTGTTACCTTAGTTGCGATCTTGATCGCATTTGTTGTTGCATTTAAATTCTTTAGCTAGAGAGTTATTTGTTTGTTGCATTTAAGTGTTGTATGATCTTTATGTATTGTATTAATTTGGTTTTTTTTGGTGTTGTGTATTGAAGATGAGCCGGCAATGGATGTACGATGACCGATGCTCTCCCGAGTTTATTAATTGCGTGCGTACTTTTCTGCTTGCGGCTGAGGCAAACAAGCGGGCGGATGGTTTTATGCCTTGTCCATGTGCTGGCTGTAAGAATGGTCACAATTACTCTACGTCAAGAACCATTCACCTCCACCTGTTTGAGTCCGGTTTCATGCCCCACTATAATGTTTGGACCAAGCATGGAGAAAGAGGGGTTATGATGGAAGACAATGAAGAAGAAGAGGAGGACGACAGCTATATATCCTGGCCATGGGTTCCCTGAATACGATGATACAACAATGAGGGAAGAAGCTGAGCCGGTAATGCGGGAAGAAGCTGAGCCAGGAATGCGGGAAGAAGCTGAAGAAGAGGCATCAGATGAGCCCGTTGATGATCTAGGTCGGGCCATTTCCGATGCAAAGAGAAACTACGCAAGTGATTTGGAGAAGAAGAAGTTGCAGCGCATGTTAGAGGATCACAAAAAATTGTTGTACCCGAATTGCATAGGTGACAAGAAAAAGCTGGGCACCACACTGGAATTGCTACAATGGAAGGCAGAGAATGGTGTATCTGACAAGGGATTTGGAAAGTTGCTGGTAATGATAAAGAATATGCTTCCAAAGGACAACGAATTGCCCGAGAGTACGTATGAAGCAAAGAAGGTTGTCTGCTCTCTAGGGTTAGAGGTGCATAAGATACATGCATGCCCTAATGATTGCATCCTCTACCGCGGTGAGTACGAGGATTTGAACGCTTGCCCAGTATGCGGTGCATTGCGCTATAAGATCAGCCGCGATGACCCTGGTGATGTCGAGGGCGAGCGCCCCAGGAAGAAGATTCCTGCCAAGGTGATGTGGCATGCTCCTATAATACCACGGTTGAAACGTTTGTTCCAAAACAAAGAGCATGCCAAGGCGATGCGATGGCACAGAGAAGACCGTAAGAAAGACGGAAAGTTGAGAGTACCCGCTGATGGGTCGTAGTGGAGAAAAATCGAAAGAAAGTACAGGAAGGAGTTTGCAGATGACGCAAGGAACGTATGGTTTGGTCTAAGCGCAGATGGCATTAATCCTTTTGGGGAGCAGAGCAGCAACCATAGCACCTGGCCTGTGACTCTATGTTTGTATAACCTTCCTCCTTGGTTGTGCATGAAGCGGAAGTTCATTATGATGCCAGTGCTCATCCAAGGCCCTAAGTAACCCGGCAACGACATTGACGTGTACATAAGGCCATTAGTTGAAGAACTCTTACAACTGTGGAATGGAACAGGTGTACATGCGTGGGATGAGCACATGGGGGAAGAATTTGACCTAAAGGCGTTGCTATTCGTGACCATCAATGATTGGCCTGCTCTCAGTAACCTTTCAGGAAAGACAAACAAGGGAGACCGCGCATGCACGCACTGTTTGAAAGATACCGACAGTATATATTTGGCTAATTGTAAGAAGAATGTGTACCTGGGACATCGTCGATTTCTTCCGAGCAGGCATCCCGTAAGAAAGAAAGGCAAGCATTTCAAAGGTGAGGCGGATCACTGGACGAAGCCTCACCACCGTACTGGTGCTGATGTACATGATATGGTCAAGGATTTGAAGGTGGTCTTTGGAAAGGGTCCCGGTGGACAACCTGTTCCGAATGACGCTGACGGACGCGCACCCATGTGGAAGAAGAAATCTATATTTTGGGACCTGCCCTATTGAAAAGACCTAGAGGTCCGCTCCGCAATCGACGTGATGCACGTGACGAAGAATCTTTGTGTGACCCTGCTTGGCTTCTTGGGCGTGTATGGGAAGACAAAAGATACACCTGAGGCACGAGAGGACCAGCAACATATGCACGGAAAAGACGGCATACATCAGGGTCATGCAAGCTACGCTCTTACCAAAGAAGAGAAGGAAATATTCTTTGAATGCCTGCTCAGTATTAAGGTATCGTCTGGCTTCTCGTCGAATATAAAGGGAATAATAAACATGGCATAGAAAAAGTTCCAGAACCTAAAGTCTCATGACTGCCACGTGATTATGACGCAACTGCTTCCGGTTGCATTGAGGGGGCTTCTACCGGAAAACGTTCGATTAGCCATTGTGAAGCTATGTGCATTCCTCAATGCAATCTCTCAGAAGGTAATCGATCCAGAAATCATACCAAGGTTAGAGAATGATTTGGTGCAATGTCTTGTCAGTTTCGAGTTGCTGTTCCCACCATCCTTCTTCAACATCATGACGCACGTCCTAGTTCACCTATGTGAAGAGATTAACGTTTTGGGTTCTGTATTTCTACACAATAAGTTCCCCTTTGAGAGGTTCATGGGAGTCTTAAAGAAATATGTTCATAACCGTGCTAGGCCAGAAGGAAGCATCTCCAAGGGCCATGAAAATGAGGAGGTCATTGAGTTTTGTATTGACTTTATTCCTGACCTTAAGCCGTTTGGTGTTCCTGAATCGCGGCATAAGGGCAGACTGGATGGAAAAGGCACGCTAGGAGGGGAACAATAATATGTATGGACGGACATTCTCTCACTGAAGCACACTACACAGTTCTACAGAATTCCGCCTTGGTGGCTCCGTATATGGATGGACACAAGAATTTGCTACGCTCCAAACACCCGGAGCGGTCTGATCACTGGATTACACGTGAACAAACCAGGAGTTTCGCGAGCTGGTTGCAGACACGTACCATGCATGACGCCTCTATTGAAGATGACATGTACTTGCTGTCCCAGTTACCATCTTCGAATATAATAACTTTCAAAGGGTACGAGATAAATGGTAATACATTTTACACGATTGCCCAAGATAAGAAGAGCACCAACCAAAACAGTGGTGTCCGCTATGATGCAGAAACCAAGACGGGAAAGGAAACATATTATGGTTATATACAGGACATATGGGAACTTGACTATCGACGTGGTTTGAAGGTCCCTTTGTTTCGGTGTAAATGGGTCAATATGACACGAGGCGGGGTAACGGAAGACCCGCAGTACGACATGACAACAGTGGATCTCAACAATCTTGCGTATGCAGACGAACCATTCGTCCTAGCCAATGATGTGGCACAGGTTTTCTATGTGAAGGACATGCCTACCAAGCCGAGAAAAAGAAAAGATAAGGAAGCGAATGCATTGTACGATGAGCCAAAGCGGCACATAGTTCTTTCTGGGAAGAGAAACATCGTGGGAGTGGATGACAAGACAGACATGTCAGGAGATTATGAAAAGTTTGATGAAATTTCTCCATTCACAATGAATATTGACCCGAGCATCCAGTTAAATGATGAAGATTTTCCATAGCTACGGCGCAAAGGGACACACGCGAAGAAAAAGTTTCACACCCAAAGATCTGGGATGTGATCGGCTTCACTATCATCACTTTCTTCTGTGTTTCATACCCAGGAGGGAATCTCTGTAATAGTTAGGGTAGCTAGTTATATGTTTTGGCATTTGAAACGCGAAGAAATTTTATGTGCAAACAAACTGGATGCACTTCGTGTACAAAATGGACAATCTCTTTCGAAGTATCAGGGTTTCGGACGAAAACTCATCCGTTACAAAGGCATTTCATTTTTTAAATAACCTAAGCATTACCAAATTGAATATAATGATAAAACACACTAATATTAAACATCAGAAAAAAGAATCACTAAAAAAATCTATTTTCAAAGTTAAGTTATTCACAAACTAGTGATTCACACAAATTTCAAATAATTCAAAATTTAAACTATTCAAATTTGTAAACTACCGGTACTAACAGAAAATTTGTAATTTTTGTACCTAAAGCAAAAATATTCACAAACAAACTCTAAATACAGCAAAAAACAACTCTAAAATAAATAAAACAAAAATAAATAAAGCAAAAAAAAGGAAAAAAAATCCCACCTACTGGGCCACAACGGCCTGCATACGACTAGAAACCCAAATTCTAGTTGGGCCAGGATGCAGGCCCGCTAGCCCAGTAGGCCCAACAGGGCATCGCAGAAGAGGTAGGCCCAGAAGGCCTGTTTAAGAGAGGAGCTCGAGACAGCAGCGACGGCGGGGCTTATAAGCAGGTGCGAGTGCCCCTCGGCTAGCGAGGTGGGACTAAACTTTTGCGCCCCTCGCCTGGCAGCGCACACCCTTTAGTACCGGGTCGTGGCTCCAACCGGTACTAAAGGGGGGGGTCTTTAGTACCGGTTGGAGCCACCACCCGGTACTAAAGGGGTGCCGTTCCCGCCGCTTGGCCTGGCCAAAACAGACCTTTAGTATCGGTTGGTGGCTCCAACCGGTACTAAAGGTTGTTCTATATAAGAAAACACTTCAAAAAAATTGTCAGTTTCTCATCTCTCCCTGCTTCTTTTTCCTCTGCCCCGTCGCCGCCGCCCCTCGTCGCCGCCCCCGTCGCCGTTCGTCGTCGTCCCCGTCCCCGTCCCCGTCGTCCCCGTCGCCGCGCCGCGCCCCGCCCCGTCCTCCCGTCGTCCCCGCCCGGCCCGTCGTCCCGTACGTCGTCCCCGCCCGGCCCGTCCCTGTCCCCGTCGTCGCTGCCCCGTCCCCGTCGTCGCCGCCCCGTCCCCATCGTCGCCGCCCCGTCTCCGTCTCCGTCCCCATCCCCGTCGCCGCCCACCGTCGTCGCGCCTCGCCGGTGAGCTGTGCCCTGGCCGCCAACCACACACACACACATTGTTATAGAATTGTTAGCAATCTTTCTGTTTTTTAGTTATAGAATTATTGGAAATGTTAGTTTTAGTTATAGAAATGTTAGTTATATAGAAATGTTAGTTATATAGAAATATTAGAAATGTTAGTTATATAGAAATGTTTTTTAGTTATAGAAATATTAGAAATGTTAGTTTTAGTTATAGAAATATTAGAAATGTTAGTTTTAGTTATAAAATTTAGAATTTGCATATATGAAATCACAATCCATCATTTTAAAAATGTTACTTTACTTTTGCGGCATATAGTATTTGTTGTCGACGATGCCCGGCCCGCATCCTCGCCGTCGACCCGTTCGCGACGACGTCCTGCTTCAGAGGACCCATGTCCGGGACTGGGCTCCGCTGGGCTGGCACTGGGAGGTGCTACCTTCAGGGGCGCGACGCTTGGTGAGAAACCCGGCCCCGGGTCCCGTCGTCGACCCTCATCTCCTTTGGTGGCGTTCGCGTGGGCCACTTTCGATGCGGAGGGAGCCGGCCCCGCCGGAGGTGGTACGTCGCCGTGTCAGGGAGGAGGATGAGCACGTCCATCGCTACATGGCTGCTATGGACGTCAGGTTCTCCAATATCTGGCAGGTTCTTTTGGGAGATCACCCGAGCTATGATCCAGTGATGGTTCCTTCTCTTTGGGTGTCCACCGCCTGCACCTCAGGAACCGCGAGTGGCCTAGATTACTCTGTAGTATTCAATCTTTATTAGCTTGCTAGCTAGCTAGCTAGTGATGTATTCGATATTATATCTATTATTCGAGACAATGTATTTGAGATTATATCTATTATTCGAGACGATGTATTCGAGATTATATCTGTAATTCGAGACGATGTATTCGAGATTATATTCGATGATGCTTATTATGTACTATGATTGATTCAGTTTTTCCTTATTAATTGATTGCATCCATGCATTGTAATTTGAATATATTTCTTTTGGATTAGTTAAACAAAACCTATGGCGAACAATACCGGCAGAGAGGGAGAAGAGGCCCTATTCAATATCATACGCAATCCTCGGGGGCCAGATGATGATCAGAATGAAGAAGATTATGACGGCTCCGAATATCTAAACAACACCGGGGAGGGTGATATGATATTCGATCGCGACGACCGAATTGATGAAGTCATGAACTATGAACATGACGAAGAAAATGTTGATCTTGAAACAACAAAGACCGGCGAGGTATATATATTTATATAAGCAGGCATCTGGTGATCATCACATGTTTTAAATGACTTGAAGATATATTAACAAATTGATCTTTCTTCTTTCAGCCATCCGGATCAAGCAAATCTTCAGGCAACAGGAAACGTGGCCCGAACAAAAAGTTGAAGGAGGGCGTAAAGTACAATATCGAGGCCATCAGACCTAATGGCGAACCATTAGCGCCCAAGAAGATTGCGGACAAGTTCATTCGTTAGTGCGGAGTTCTTGTGAAGGACCAACTCCCGATCTCCCTTCAAGAATGGAGAGAGCCAGCAAAGCCACGTCCAGGAGTTACTTTTGTCGACGACAGACAAAAACTTCTGCTTTGGGAAACGCTCATGGAACATTTCACCCTACCAGATCATTTCATAGATGCAGATGTGGAGAAAGTCAAGGACGCTGCTCTTAGGAAGATGGCGGTTGCATTCAAGAACCACAAGATTCTTGAATGGGCCAAGCACGTCAACGGAGGAAGGAAGACTCCAGTATTCGAGGGAACACTAGAGAAGCAAAGTGCTCATTGGGACGATTTTGTGAAATTCAAGGATTCGGAATTATCTGAGGAACGGTCGAGAATAAACAAGGCCAATGCCGCAAAAAAGGATAAGTTCCATAAGCTGGGGCCAGGTGGCTATGTGGTGGGAATGCCTAAGTGGGATAAGTTTGAGAAAGAGATGCTGGATGCAGGTGTCACTCCAGAAACATTGAGCTGGCCCCCCAGGTGCAGGACTTGGTTCTATGCACATGGGGGGGAGTTGGACCCGAAGACAGGCAAAGTTTCGAAGAAGGCATGTCTGGACGGAGCCGAAAATAAGCTACTTGTTGCAATAGAAGAGGCTCGATTGGGGTTTTTCGAGCCCAATAGAGAGAACGACGAGCTTACGCGTGCCCTGGGAAATCCTGAACACCCAGGAAGAACACGAGGCATGGGCGCTATTCCGTGGTATGAGGGGTTTTCGGACTGGAACGCCGACTACAGAACCCGTGCGAGAAAGAAGATTGCGGAGGAGAAGAAGAGGAAGATGGAGGAGGAGCAGAGGAAGCTAGACTATGAACGCCTTCAAGGCCTAGAATCAGCGCACGCGGACTTGGCAGTCAAATTCCAGCGGCAGCAGGAGCAGATCGACTCACTTAGCCAGCAAAGGGGGTCTCAGCAGCTAGCGGATGATCCACCATTGGATAGCACCGTCCCATCCATGCCGAGAAGCAGCATGGGTTCCTCCCCGGGCGACGCATTGCTGGATAGCTACCTAGTGGATGACATCATGGAGAACACTAACTGCCAGCTACATTTCAAAATGAAGAACATATCCATGAAGGTGGCGGACGCCCTTGCTTTTACAAATCCCCCCGAGGCAACCTTCCATTGCAACCCGATTCCAGCGGGCTATGCTCGTGTCTTGTTTGATGAGGTGGTGGACCAATATTCGGGGCTAGAGCTTGACATTCCTGGAGGTGACGATGAGTACACACTAGGAGAGGCCAACCATCGTATCATCCTATGGAGAAAGGATTGCATCATCTTTCGAAGGCCACCGACAATGCGTCATCTGACTCCTCGTCGCAGTCCGCCACCGAGTCAGCAGACTCCCGCTCCTCCAAGTCCACCAATGTGTCAGGCCACTCCTCCTCCAAGTCCGGCACAGCTTCAGGCCACTCCTCCTCCTCCAAGTCCGGCAAAGCGTCAGGCCACTCCTCCTCCAAGTCCGGCACAGCTTCAAGCCACTCCTCCTCCAAGTCTGGCATAGCTTCAGGCCACTCCTCCTCCTCCAACTCAGCCACGTCAGCCGTCTTCGCTGCCTCAGCAATCACGGAAGAGAGCCGCCTCAGCTATGGTGCGTAGCGGTACAAGTCGAGGTAGTACTGGAGGTACAGGCGGAGGCAAGCGATTTCAATATGGTCCAAGCCTCGCGCCTCTTCCGCAGAGGCCTTACGACAAGTCCGAGGAGGAAAACGTAGCCATATCGAAGACCCAGGTGGAAGCCCATTTTGCACCGAAACCGCCACCGCCGCCAAGGGAGAAAGTGCCTGTGGAAAAGATTGACCACTTCATTCGTATGGCTAGAGCACCAGCTCCCAAGCCTGTTGACACAGACTATGAGCGCCACATCAAGAAGTTAAATCGAGCACGTCTACAGAAAGAGGCGAGCTCGACCTCGAGCAAATCAGCTGGCAAAAGGAGCGGTAAAACCGTTCCCCAGCTAGGAGAACAGGCCGCGCAATCAATCCCCCCGCTTGTTGTGCCAACAACACATGAGAGTAGGCGCGCCCAATATTATTGTGGGCAAACCGTTAACGTTCCTGGGGTGGGCGATGTGGTAATAACTAAGGAGCATATTGCGTAGGCTGAATCGATCGGGATCACTATTGGACAACTCCTCGATATTGAGCCCATGTCTCCGACTAGAGAGGAGGAAATAAAACAGAAATATGCCCGGGGCCAACCTTTGGTCGAGCCAGAGGAGGTCAATAAGCTCCCAACGAGAATGTATGAATTGCATCAATGGTACATGGACGTTACCAAGATTTCCAATCGGGAGCCCCTCATGGTGAATGTCAACAAGGATCATTACTACCATGAGAAAGCTGTGACCGTTGAGTATTCAGAACTATTTCAGCTATACAATCAAGACGCACTCGACAAATCTATCGTCAGTTTCTGTTGTCTGTAAGTGATTTATTTCTGTAATTTAAGTCTCAAGCTAGCTGTAGTGATCATTTTGATCAATCATTACCTGTAATTATCCTCACTATATTCTTTTTTGTGGTATTATGCAGGATGAAGATTTATGAAATGAAAAAAGGTGGACGCTATGGCATTGGGTTCGTTGACCCAAATACCATTAATGAATACACATGGAAAATAGATCCATATCATGAAAAAAGTGTAGAGGAAAGCATGCTACAGTTCTTCAAAGAACTCAGATACAATGAAGATATACTACTTCCTTACAACTTCTAGTGAGTCACACTGTCTTGTACTACAAATTCTGTTTTTCCCTACTAGCTAGCTACATGTTTTTGCTTACATATGCCCGATTAATTAAGACATGCAAACGTGTGTGCATGTATATTTCACTGGATCTTGTTAATCATTAAAGTTGATGAAGGAACAGTTGAAGTACTATACTCACTACTTAAGAAAGCAAGTGACTACACCATCGTGATGGGGATAGTCAACAGGTAATTTCAATCATTATTAACTATGTCTCGGCCTATTTAATTAGTTCATCATTTCCTGATAACAACTATTTAATAACCCATTTATTCATTTTCTTTGTCGGCGGGCAGGGTTTGGGCAAAGTTCATCAGGGCCACTCCAGGCCCATGGAAACAAAATCTGAAATGGTATCGACCCAAGGTAAGTAATTAAGTAGTACTAGCTAGCTGCCATCTCTTTAATTATCCTGCTTGATTAATTATTATCTGATCAAATTCCATTCTCGTAAAGGCCCTGAAGCAGGCGCCGGGGAATGATCTATGTGCATACTACGTTTGCGAGAACATTCGCATGATGGCGTACGAAAGGAGCAAATCTCAAAGACAGTAGTGGGTACGATATCGATTGTCAGAACACTATTCACAATTTTTACACAATTATCGATATCTAGTCACACAACTAATACACATGTATATTGATCTCCTTCTTAACAGTTCAAAGAGGTGCGGGACAAGCTCCTAGCACAGGACCGCATAGAAGCAATTCAAGAGGAAATATCGGGATTTTTGCTCGACCAGGTCATAGATCCCAAAGGAGAATACTATTACCCGCTACCGCCCCCATGAACCACTTCCAATTGTTATCGTGCTCCGAAGGCACCAATTAGCTAGGCTAATGCCACTGGCTCCGAAGACACCAATTAGGAGAAATTGTGTGTGTGTGTATATATATACATGTGTGTATATATGTGTGAATTAATTAATGGTGGTTGTGAGACATTCGATGATATATATATATATATATATGTATTATGATCGGTTCTACTAGAAATTCTATTTATATATTTACATAACGTGTACAATATGTAGTATCGTAAAATACCAGCAAACGAAAAATAATTAAATGGAAAACACAAAATTAAATAAAAAAGAAATCATAAACCCAAAGCCCCCCAACCTTTTAATACCGGTTGGTGACACCAACCAGTACTAAAGGGCTCCCTGCCCCCGAAGCTGGCTCGTGCCACGTGGTTGCCCTTTAGCACCTGTTCGTGCTGAACCGATACTAAAGGGGGGGGTTTAGTGCCTACACTTTAGCACCGGTTACCAAACCGGCACTAAAGTGCCTTACAAACCGTGCTATTGCCCGGTTCTGCACTAGTGTGATTGAATCAGGTAGTATGCATTGCATGTACGGTTAGTTAATAGGCCTAATTAATAGAGGCAATTAGCTAAGAGATTTATTTCCAATTTCTCTGCCTGTGTAATTTTTTGGTCTTCCAAGTTCGGCTGAATCCTTAAGACTGTATGCTCCTATTTATTCACAAACACTAGTCAGCTTGATTGGTGAGCTACTCAATTTTATGTGCAAGAGGTGCGTGGTTCGATTCTTAGCGGGTGCAGGCACTTATTTTGTGACTTTTTACATCTCCCGTCGCGCTCCCTACAACCATCACCAAATGGGCCGGCCCAGTAGAGGGTGCCTCACGGCGTATATGTTCAGGACTATTAGCCAAAAAAATGTATGTGTTCAGGATGTATTTTAAAGAAAGACAATCCTACCCTTTACTATGAAGGGGTATCAAGAAATCTCATGCGTTGATGTGTTTAGGGGGGTTGTACCGAAGCAGAAGTGTCATGTTGATATAATCACAACGAGCGAAAACCTGACATCCTCATAATAAGTTGGACACAACCAACAATTTAAGGAAAAAGTAAAAAATAAACATTCTATAGAAAAAGACAATAAATTAAAGAGTTGCTTAGGAGTTAGGACGGACGATGTCATATCTCAAAACTACACCACTATTCATGATGGGAGAAAACTTCTTTGGTCATGTGCTCCAACCGGGTAGACGTCATCATAAAAAGGACCCTATCATCCAACCCTTGCAAGATAAATGATGGCTCTACATGCAAACATGCATGACGGAACATGGTGAGGAATTGTTCGTCGGCTGGGAGACATCTTGAAGCTGCAATGGTCGCCAAAACTTGGAAATTATATATGAAGATTGTGTAGAAAGGTTGAAGATGTGAGCTAAAAATGTGTCATCTACCTTCTTTGTCAACACAAGTAGATTGTTTTACCCTTCAAAATTAAGGGTTTAATCCTTACCCTGGGAATTCATTGGAAATTGTAAACTTTTATAAATGGGGTAAACCAAAAAAAACCTTTGTAAATTAGCATCACAAACTCACATTCTTTAAGACATTTGCACTTCTATTTCTGTTGTGGAGTTTTCTTGACGAAAATGTAACCCAAAAAGATGGCGTGCACGACCACCTACTGTGCACATGTATGGACATATTGACACGCGTCGTTGCACTTACACATGTGAACTCTTAGAACATAAATGGGTGTTCATTGCCAATTTTAACTGGTTTGTGGTCTCAACTTTACCCAGCCGACCCGCAGGCAACAGTTTTTTCATGCTTTGGCCCAGATGGTTACCATGGTTCCCGAGGTCTAAGACAAAAAAGGGGCTCAAGTTCCATCTATCACCATTGCACCATGGGCACCCATCACAAATTGTAAATTTATCCTGCCCATTTGAGTTGTCCCACACCCGACCAAGAATAGCACCGTCTTCTGATCGTTGTGCCTAACAGAGTGAGGCTCTATACTGCCCAAGACCACTTGTGTGCATCTACTGCAATTCGATTGCAACTTGTTGAGGTAATGTACACCTCTCTGAAAACCTCAGTTCAAAACACACAACACACGCTCATGAACCCAACCTTTCCTGTTTCCTTATTGCTTCCTATTTATCATACTCCATGCACCCTAGGATAGTCATGTTTTTGTGTGCATAAAACCCTAGGATGGCCATATAGACACGCAACCAGGGACTCTAAGCACTAATGACTAATCAAACTCTTATACATTAACGATCAGAGCAGAAGAACATGGCCTAGTACTGCTGCTGAACAAGAAACTAACCATTTGTTTCATTACGAACACAAACCAGTTTTGTTAATTTCCACCCCAATGGCAACAATGTTGTTGAGCAGGGTGAGAGTGAAACTCACTCTTGTTATTTTTTGGTGCTTCCGACCTGAGCCCTCCACATATTACTTACACCATTTATGTGGACAGCCGGACCCTGTTGTCGCCGATATGGCCGACTGGCAGGTTCACCTAGCACATCAATCCCATGACGTTCCCTCTATTGTAACAATATTGTAGAGAGTAACTTGTCCACAAACCCTGACGTCGGTTCAGTTTGGGTTGGGTTAGCTGGTTGCATCATTCGGAAGCAAGGCCTGAATGCCACTAAGAACACATCATGAAACTGTAAATGATGTTTTTCTGATGCCTCTCATTTCAAAATCAGGAATAATACCCACATCCCCACTGATTTGCACTACGCCCAGGTTGAGAACTTCAATGAGATTTCAGCACCGACCAAATCATGTGACCAGCTAGGGGCATGTATGTTGGGGAACGATCAAACTAGCTGGGGCTCGGGGCTAGAGGGGCCTCAGTTGAGCATATCAAGGCCGATATATATGGCTCGGAGTGGGTACATGATAGTACTAGTATAAGTTAGCTCTACAAAAAGTGGATCCCATCACATGCATGTGGCATGGCAAAGTTATTAATTCTAGATGAAGTTTAGTTGTGCGAACATATTATTTTGAAATACAAAAATTCACATCGTTAAGACGGTTGCACTCTTTCTTTTTGTTGTCGAGTTGTCTCGAGGACAATGTATAGTGAAAAAGGTTTTTGCCATGTGCATGATGTCTTGATGTCATTTTTTCCATTTTCTTTGCCTTCTTCTGCTTTACTTTCACGACCAACTTGATTAGTATTTTCTTGTTTTGAAGTCCAAAGACCATTCTTTCTGAAGAAGAAAATTGTTATTCGGCTAACTAGTGGGAAAACTAGACAAAATCATTAAAACACACCCACATAGAACAAGGCACTGCAGAAAACCTAGCCACTAATGTAACACACACCACTATAGAGGCAGTCGAGCAACGTCACTGGCATCACGCATCTCCCATGATCTGATGACTTCTATTCTTTAGTAGGACGCACCAAACAACCATGACCCATGCAAAATAGTCATCCCAATGTGTCAGAGGGAGCGGCAACTACTTCGAGGATGAGCCTCATGAGAGAAAGTTCCAATTCAAGCCTTGCACCCATAGATCAACACATCAGTTGGAGATCATGATGCACCAGAACCACCTTTCATGTGGTATCGTCGGCATCATGCCGCCTCATGACACAGAACTCTGATTTCACTCCTTCATGGCAAGACACAACATAAAAACAGAGAAACACTCAATAGTGTCGTTCATTCTTCTATGCTGCTTCGACCATCTTACTTACAAATTTATTATTTACCAAAAACAATTGATATTTAGTGAAAAAACACAACACAAACACATCCAAGGCCCAGAGCCACCACTCCGGCTTCCGCCGTAGCACGATCAACAAAGCCCTGGGCAGGGCCACCCACACCTGCGCCCATGGCGAGCACATGCACATCCGCCGGTGCATGCACTAGCCTAGCCGCCACGCCTATCTCCATTTTTTCTTATATTATCACATTTATATTTACTCTTAACAAAATGTAGAATAAAGGCAATGCTTATGAAGAAGATTATGTGGTAAACTTCTTAAATTGCCCCCCCATCAGCATGGACAAGGGCTTTATAGAGCATGTCTTCACCAATAATGTAAGTTTGTCCTTCTCAAGCCTTCAAACTTTGTTGTGTATATTTGGTTAGGCATGACTGCAATAGCTGTTTATTTTTTGTGTTTGCATCAAATTGCATGTTTAAAGTTTATTATGTAGTTCATAAACAAAAGTTTGTCCTTCTCAATTTAAATTTTCAGTTGTACAACTAAGTTCCTTCTTCATACCATGTAAATTAAACTATACAGACCAAGTGATCTTCTTTTGCACTGCATGTATGCTTCTATTTTTGATCCGTAATCCAGTGGTGTGGTGAACCTACCCACTACAACACAATGTCATATTCTGCAATGTCTTAACTATGAACAATGTCATATCATTGTACTATTATTTAAACCGTCTCTTTATTTGCCAATTTGAAATGGGATAAATTGACAGCACACTAACCATTGATACTTATGAGTCCCTGATCTGTAATCCAGTGGTGCCGTGAAGCTGCCAACTCCTTCATAATGTCATTTCCTGCCATGTCTTAACCCGAACAATACCATATTGTGTTAATGCTATTTTAAACTGTGTCACTTTATTCGTCAGTAAGAAATGTGATGAATTTTCAGCATTGATACTTATATGTGCAAAATCTATCATCTGTCTGCTTGTTTATCTTTCAGAGTGAGGAGGATATAAGTGTCAAACAAGTGCAGTTTCATCAGCTTGCTCAGCTGCTTGCGCTGCAGCTCCCGAGCAGAGCTAACCTTTCTTGAACTCTATTGAAGTGTTGTCGGTTTTGTATATTATTTAGTCGGCGTGTTTATTTGCACTGGTGGCGATCTTTGATGCACAGTGTATGTAATCTGCTGTCTGTTTGTGCTTTATTATCATAGTGGTAAACTTTGATGCCCAGTGGATGTAATATGCTGTAATTTCTTTATTGTATAGTCTAGGTTTTTTCTTATTCACGCTGCTGCAGTTATTTTACTGTATATATATATATATATATATATATATATATATATATATATATAGGTTCGCGCTATTTGTCACCCTGGGTGAGGACTAGTTATTCTTCACCCCCCTCTATTTTACAATCAATGCACCGTAATTTTATGTTCCTTAAATTTTGTCTTATTTCTGACGCAAAAAGGGACCGTAAGAAAATATATAATCACCGTAAAAATTATTTTATGTTATGTAAAATTACAAACATAAAAACATAGTCTAAAATACACATAAATTGTAGATTTTCTTGTCTTATGACCTATATTTTTATTTTCTTATGTCAAATTTTACGTAATGAATGAATAGGAATGTAACTATTTGAATTCGAAATGTAATTTAATTATGTGTATATATATATATATAGTGTTACTATTCATCACCCAGGGTGCAGAATAAGTTATTCTTCATCCGAGGTAATTTTACAATCATTTCATAATTAAATTACGTTTGGAATTTAAATAGTTACATTCCTATTGATTCAGTACGTAAAATTTGACATAAGAAAATAAAAATATAGGTCATAAGACAAGAAAATTTGCAGTTTATATGTATTTTAGACTATGTTTTTATATTTGTAATTTTACATAACATAAAATATTTTTTACGGCAATTATATATTTTCTTACGGTCTCTTTTTGCGTCGGAAATAAGACAAAACTTACGGAACGTAAAATTACGATGCATTAATGGTAAAATAGAGGGGGGTGAAGAATAACTATTCCTCATCCAGGGTGATGAATAGCGTGACCCTATATATATAGGAAAATGGTTGTGTACTCCTGAGAGTACGTAAAATTAATATGTATCATGTCTTCGTAGTAAATCGACCAAACCGTAAAATTATGGTACATAATCGGGCCGTCATGCAAATCACTACATAATCGGTCCGTTAACAGGCCTAAATGTAAACTGGCCCACTAATAGATTTGGGCCTCTAATAGGGCGAGTAAACCGCCAACCCTATTTTCCGCAAGAAAACCCAATGGGCTTTTAGAAGGCTGAAAAGTAGGTTGGGCCTGAAACGTGCCGAACAGCTTACGGGCCAGCAGCAGGCCGAAATAGACCCCGGCCCATGATTGTGCCAATCACATCACGGGTCGTTAATAGGCCAAAATTGTCTCGGTCCTTGTTTGGCGCAATCAGATTATCGGCGGTGAGCAGGCCGGATGCAAACAAGTCCGTAGTTAGGCCCAACTACATGACAGGATTTTAACAGGCCGAAATAAATATAGGGCCGAAATGTTAAACATGCCTTTAACATGCCGAAACTAATATCAGGCCGAATTACTAAATCGGCCTTTAGCAAGTGCGTCCAAAAGCATAGCGTCCAGTTGACGGGCCGAATCAGATATGGGCCATAATTTAGCCCAAAGCCTCTTAAAGGGCCGGATCTAATCTGGGCCGTAATTTGGCCCAGAACATGGTAGGCTTTTAACGGGCCAGATCTCATATGGGCCTTTATTGGGCCCAGAACGTGGCAGGATGTTAATGGACTGGATCAATTATGGGCCGTCATTTGGCCCAAAACATGGTAGCCTGTTAACAGGTCGACCCATTAGTGTCCTCAAAGTCTTGTCGGCCTTTAGCTGGGCCCGCCCATTATGGTCGGCGAAATCTCGTAGGCCTTTAGCTGGCCGGCCCATTATGGTCGGCAAAATCTCGTGGGACTATAGTTGGGCCGGCCCATTTAATCTTTATGGGCCACTTTTGGGCCGACCCACGTGTCAACATATCATAGGTGCATCTCGCCCATTGGATGAGTGACGCCGGCGCGGAGCTGACACGTGGTTCCGTCGGCCAATGAGAATTTTACACATGGAAAATCGTCATTGGTCGTGGCTGTTAGCGGGTTATCAGATCCAAAACCGGACCCAATAGCTTAACGGCGACCCGTTACGGTGGATGCCACGTGTCGGTCACCCTTGACGTAAGCACTTCCATGACGCGGCATTTATCATCATGGAAGTGAGAACTTCCGTGATGATAATTTTGGTAATGTCATGGAACACTGCTATGACAGCACCGGTATGACTATCTTGATTCTGTCATAAAATCGTCATGGATGTACGTGCATGAGAGAAAAAGTGACCTACTGTGACAAACACTTATCATCACGGAAGTGTCTTTTTTGTAGTGGAGGCCGCCCCCAGGGGCGCGCAAAGAGTATGGAGTCCTACTAGGACTTCCAAGTCCTAGTAGGAATCCCTTCCCTTTTCGGAGTAGGAGAGAAGGAGAGAGGGAAAGAGAGAGGGAGTAGGAAAAGGCAATGGGCGCGCCGCCCCCTTCCCCTAGTCCAATTCGGACCCATGGGGGGGCGCGCGCCACCTCCCTATCGGGGAACGCAGTAATTTCAAAAATTTCCTACGCACATGCGAGATCCATCTAGGTGATGCATAGCAACGAGAGGGGGACAACATGTCTACGTAGCCGCGTAGACCGAAAGCGGAAGCGTTATGAAACGCGGTTGATGTAGTCGAACGTCTTTGTGATCCAACCGATCAAGTACCTAACGCACGGCACCTCCGCCATCTGCACACGTTCAGCTCAGTGACGTCCCTCGTACTCTTGATCCAGTTGAGGCCGAGAGAGAGTTTCGTCAGCACGACGGCGTGATGACGGTGATGATAAAGTTACTGACGCAGGGCTTCGTCTAAGCACTACAACGATATGACCGAGGTGGAATTCTATGGAGAGGGGCACCGCACACGGCTAAACAATCAACTTGTGTGTCTATGGGGTGCCCTCTCCCTCGTATATAAAGGGGTGGAGGAGGCAGCCGGCCGACCACCTTGGGTGTGCCCCCAAGGGGGGAATCCTACACCTACTAGGAGTAGGTTCCCCACTTTCCTAGTCCTAATAGGATGGGGGAGGAAGGGAGAGAGGGGAGTAAGGAAAGGGGGGCCGACCCCCCTCCCACTTCGGATTGGGCGTGGGGGGGGGGCTCCTCTTGGCCTTCTCCTCTCTCTTCCACTAAAGCCCATGTAGGCCCATTAAGCCCCGGGGGGTTCCGGTAACCTCCTAGTACTCTGGTAAATGCCCAAACTCATCTGAAACCATTCCGGTGTCCAAACATAACCTTCCAATATATCAATCTTCATGTCTCGACCATTTCGAGACTCCTCGTCATGTCCGTGATCACATCCGGGACTCTGAACTACCTTTGGTACATCAAAACACATAAACTCATAATACCGATCATCATCGAACGTTAAGCATGCGGACCCTACAGGTTCGAGAACTATATAGACATGACCGAGACTCATCTCCGGCCAATAACCAATAGCGGAACCTGGATGCTCATAATGGTTCCCACATATTCTACGAAGATCTTTATCAGTCAAACCGCATAACAACATACGTTGTTCCCTTTGTCAACGGTATGTTACTTGCCCGAGATTTGATCATCGATATCTCAATACCTAGTTCAATCTTGTTACCGGCAAGTCTCTTTACTCATTCTGTAATGCATCATCCTGCAACTAACTCATTAGTCACATTGCTTGCAAGGCTTATTGTTGGGGAACGTAGTAATTTCAAACATTTCCTACACACACGCAAGATCATGGTGATGCATAGCAACGAGAGGGGAGAGTGTTGTCTACGTACCCTTGTAGACCGGAAGCGGAAGCGTTATGACAACGCGGTTGATGTAGTCATACGTCTTCACGACCCGACCGATCAAGCACCGAAACTACGGCACCTCCTTTGACTGTTCTATTTTGAACTACTTCAAAATCTTGTCAAGGTATGTACTCATTGAAAAAACTTATCAAGCGTCTTGATCTATCTCTATAGATCTTGATACTTAATATGTAAGCAGCTTCGCCGAGGTCTTTCTTTGAAAAACTTCTTTCAAACACTCCTTTATGCTTTGCAGAATAATTCTACATTATTTCTGATCAATAATATGTCATTGACATATACTTGTCAGAAATGCTGCAGTGCTCCCACTCACTTTCTTGTAAATACATGCTTCACCACAAGTCTGTATAAAACTATATACTTTGATCATCTCATCAAAGCGCATATTCCAACTCCGAGATGCTTGCACCAGTCCATAGATGGATCGCTGGAGCTTGCATATTTTGTTAGCACCTTTAGGATTGACAAAACCTTCTGGTTGCATCATATACAACTCTTCTTTAAATCCATTTGCCAGATTTCATAAAAATGCGGCAATTGCTAACATGATTTGGACAGACTTAAGCATCGCTACGAGTGAGAAAATTTCATCGTACTCAACACCTTGAACTTTGTCAAAATTTTTTTTCGACAAGTCTAGCTTTGTAGATAGTAACACTACTATCAGTTTTTGTCTTCCTCTTGAAGATCCATTTATTTTCTATGGCTTGCCGATCATTGGGCAAATCCATCAAAGTCCATACTTTGTTCTCATACATGGATCATATCTCAGATTTCATGGCTTCAAACCATTTCGCGGAATCTGGGCTCATCATCGCTTCCTCATAGTTCGCAAGTTTGTCATGGTCTAGTAACATGACTTCCAGAACAGGATTACCGTACCACTCTGGTGCGGATCTCACTCTGGTTTACCTACAAGATTCGGTAGTAACTTGATATGAAGTTACATGATCATCATCATTTGCTTCCTCACTAATTGGTGTAGTAGTCACAAGAACAGATTTCTGTGATTAACTACTTTCCAATAAGGGAGCATGTACAGTTACCTCATCAAGTTCTACTTTCCTCCCACTCACTTCTTTTGAGAGAAACTCCTTCTCTAGAAAGGATCCATTCTTAGCAACGAATGTCTTGCCTTCGGATCTGTGATAGAAGGTGTACCCAACATTTTCTTTTGGGTATCCTATGAAGACGCACTTCTCCGATTTGGGTTTGAGCTTATCAGGTTGAAACTTTTTCACATAAGCATTGAAAGAAACGACAGCTTAGGTTTCTTGCCAAACCATAGTTCATACGGTGTCGTCTCAACGGATTTAGATGGTGCCCTATTTAACGTGAATGCAGCTGTCTCTAATGCATAACCCCAAAACGATAGTGGTGGATCGGTAAGAGACATCATAGATCGCACCATATCTAATAAAGTACGGTTATGACGTTCGGACACACCATTACATTGTGGTGTTCCAGGTGGCGTGAGTAGTGAAACTATTTCACATTGTTTTAATTAAAGACCAAACTCGTAACTCAAATATTTGTCTCCGCGATCAGATCATAGAAACCTTATTTTCTTGTCACAATGATTTTCCACTTCACCCTGAAATTATTTGAACTTTTCAAATGTTTCAGACTTATGTTTCATCAAGTAGATATACTCATATTTGCTCAAATCATCTGTGAAGGTCAGAAAATAACGATACCCGCCGCGAGCCTCAACACTCATTGGACTGCATACATCAGTATGTATTATTTCCAATCAAGTTTGTTGCTCGCTCCATTGTTCCGGAGAACGGAGTCTTAGTCATCTTGCCCATGAGGCATGGTTCGCAAGTACCAAGTGATTCATAATCAAGTGGTTCCAAAAGTCCATCAATATGGAGTTTCTTCATGCGCTTTACACCGATATGACCTAAACGGCAGTGCCACAAATAAGTTGCACTATCATTATTAACTTTGCATCTTTTGGTTTCAATATTATGAATATGTGTAACACTACGATCGAGATCCAACGAACTATTTTCATTGGGTGTATGACCATCGAAGGTTTTATTCATGTAAACAGAACAACAATTATTCTCTGACTTTAATGAATAACCGTATTGCAATAAACATGATCAAATCATATTCATGCTCAATGCAAACACCAAATAACACTTATTTAGTTTCAACACTAATCCCGAAAGTATAGGGAGTGTGCGATGATGATCATATCAATCTTGGAACTACTTCCAACACACATCGTCACCTCACCCTTTACTAGTTTCTGCTTATTCTGCAACTCCCGTTTTGAGTTACTACTCTTAGCAACTGAACCAGTATCAAATGCCGAGGGGTTGCTATAAACACGTATATCCAATATACCTTTGTTTACCTTGCTATCCTTCTTATCCGCCAAATACTTGGGGCAGTTCCACTTCCAGTGACCAGTCCCTTTGCAGTAGAAGCACTTAGTCTCAGGCTTAGGATCAGACTTGGGCTTCTTCACTTGAGCAGCAACTTGCTTTCCGTTCTTCTTAAAGTTCCCATTCTTCCCTTTGCCCCTTTTCTTGAAACTAGTGGTCTTGTCAACCATCAACACTTGATGTTTTTCTTGATTTCTACCTTCGTTGATTTCAGCATCACGAAGAGCTTGGGAGTTGTTTCCGTTATCCCTTGCATATTATAGTTAATCACGAAGTTCTACTAACTTGGTGATGGTGACTAGAGAATTCTGTCAATCACTATCTTATCCGGAAGATTAACTCCCACTTGATTCAAGCGATTGTAGTACCCAGACAATCTGAGCACATGCTCACTAGTTGAGCGATTCTCCTCCATCTTTTAGCTATAGAACTTGTTGGAGACTTGATATCTCTCAACTCGGGTATTTGCTTGAAATATTAACTTCAACTCCTGGAACATCTCATATGGTCCATGACGTTCAAAACATCTTTGAAGTCCCGATTCTAAGCCATTAAGCATGGTGCACTAAACAATCAAGTAGTCATCATATTGAGCTAGAAAAACGTTCATAACGTGTGCATCTGCTCCTGCAATAGGTCTGTCACCTAGCAGTGCATCAAGGACATAATTATTCTGTGCAGCAATGAGGATAAACCTCAGATCACGGATCCAATCCGCATCATTGCTACTAACATCTTTCAACACAATTTTCTCTAGGAACATATCAAAATAAACACAGGGAAGCAAAAACACGAGCTATTGATCTACAACATAATTTGCAAAATACTACCAGGACTAAGTTCATGATAAATTTAAGTTCAATTAATCATATTACTTAAGAACTCCCACTTAGATAGACATCCCTCTAATCCTCTAAGTGATCACGTGATCCAAATCAACTAAACCATGTCCGATCATCACGTGAGATGGAGTAGTTTCATTGGTGAACATCACTATGTTGATCATATCTACTATATGATTCACGCTCGACCTTTCGGTCTCCGTGTTCCGAGGCCATATCTGTATATGCTTGGCTCGTCAAGTATAACCTGAGTATTCCGCGTGTGCAACTGGTTTGCACCCATTGTATTTGAACGTAGAGCCTATCACACCCGATCATCACGTGGTGTCTCAGCACGAAGAACTTTCGCAATGGTGCATACTCAGGGAGAACACTTCTTGATAATTAGTGAGAGATCATCTTAAAATGCTACCGTCAATCAAAGCAAGATAAGATGCATAAAAGATAAACATCACATGCAATCAATATAAGTGATATGATATGGCCATCATCATCTTATGCTTGTGATCTCCATCTTCGAAGCACCGTCGTGATCACCATCGTCACCGGCGCGACACCTTGATCACCATCGTAGCATCGTTGTCGTCTCGCCAATCTTATGCTTCCATGACTATCGCTACCGCTTAGTGATAAAGTAAAGCATTACAGCGCAATTGCATTGCATACAATAAAGTGACAACCATCACTGGTAGAAAAAGGGCCTATAGTCCCGGTTCGTAAGGGCCTTTAGTCCCGGTTCCTGAACCGGGACTAAAGTGTTGGTACTAATACCTCCCCCCTTTAGTCCCGGTTCAATCCAGAACCGGGACTAAAGGCCCTCCACGTGGGCAGTGCGCAGAGCCCAGTCAGGAGACCCTTTGGTCCCGGTTGGTGGCACCAACCGGGACCAATAGGCATCCACGCGTCAGAATTTCTGTGGCTGGGCTTTTTGTTTTTTTTTGAAAGGGGGGGGGGGTTGGGGGTTTTGGGGGGTTAATTTAGGTGTTTCATATATTGTGTTAGCTAGCTATAATTAATATAGAGAAGTGTCCTCTCTTATGTCCGTGCTTGGTCGACGCTACGTACTATACATACGTATAGAGAGGACTAGACATGCTGGCTAGCTAGTAAAGCAAACGAAGGAAACAGAAGATCGTCATGAACATATATGCATACAGAGAGAAGTGATATCGACCACCTCTCCTTCTCTGAGAGATTGGTCGAACAACAAGTTCTCGTATATCTATCTAACACTACCGGCTACATATATACAATAATTATCTCTTACAAATATAATCATACGGACTCAGGGTCCACATAGAATTCTCCGTCTTCAGGGATCACGTGGTCAAGAAAGAATGCCGCCAATTCCTCTTGAATTCCTCGCATGCGAGCTGGTGCTAGGAGTTCATCCCGCTTCCGAAACATCTAATTTGAAGAAGGGGGTCAATACATATATATATGAATGAATGAAACTCAACACAAATGATGGTAATAAAATAAAATTTTGAATGTTGTTATTTACGTACTTCATATTGTTCGTTAGAGTACCCGCCCCGCTCACACGTCGTGTGGCGGATGGACTTGCAGATGTAGTATCCACAGAAATCATTCCCTTGTTCCTGCCACAACCACTTTACAAGAAATAGAGGTCAATCAAACTGATAAGCAAGAATGCTAAATGGTATTGATGAAACTAGCGCTTGAATCACTAGGATATGCGCGGAACATGCTACTATAGTACTTACTTTCGGGTGTCTAAATTCCAGCTCCTTCGGCAGTCCCGGAAATTTTTTGGTGAATTTTCTCCAAACCCTGCCGGACAAAGAAAACAATTACTTGATATCAGGAAATGAACAAAGTTGCTGATATGGTGGATAATGATCGATTTAACTTACTTCTTGAGGATTTCAGTCATGTCCGCATAGTCCTGGGGATCTTTTCGTTTTGAGTCTAAGACGGTTACTAGTCCCTGCTCAAGCTTAATCTCTAGGAGAATATAGTGGAAACTGCACACGCATGCATAACTCATGAATTACATTACTATAACCTTGACTAATATATAAGGGAAACCGAATACGCACAAGACAGTAACACTCACTTGAAGTTGTAAGGAAAGAGTATTATATCTTTGTTTTGATTTATTATGAACGATTGTAGCAAGTTGGCCTCGGTAGCTGCGGCATGAAGTTTAACCTGAGTTGCATCTATGAGATATGTGTTAATGAACCCAATATCACCGACTTGTCTTTTCTTCAATTCGACGATCTTCAATCTGCATAATATAGTGAGGATATAAATACATGCAATGAAAGAGCTAAGCTATATAGAGAAACTTAATGACAGAAGTAGTACTACTTACAGACAGTAGCAGGCGACCGTTGTTTTATCGAGGGCCAATTGATTGAAAAACTGATAGAACTCCTCAAATGGAACAGGCAACAGATCAATTCCAACGAGGTCATGCTCCTTTTTAACTTTCACATACAAAGTACTCCTCCCCCCAGAGTCTCTGCAGATTTTCAAGTACCAATCATGCAATCTTCGCATCATCGTTGATAGAGATCTTTCATCTTTGACGAGAGGCTTCCCGTACTCGTATCTTTTTATCTGCATGTCCATGGGTTCATAATGTACTTCGTTGGGCAGGTAATCTGCAAGATTGCTATAACCGGGCACCATCCTCGGATCATTAGCGACGTTGTGGCTAGGCACCTTGAGCGGGGGGCATGATTGCTTCGCTTGTTTGCCGAGCTGGGCAATTTGTTTCCCAGCTCGTCGTTCTTTCAGCCTTTGATCACTGACAGTACTTCCCGACCGCTCCGCTTTGGCAAATTCCTTTCCAATAATGCGGTCATAGTTTCCTTTCGGCGGATCAGACTTCGGTGGTTTTGTCAGGGCAGCCAGAGTGCGCTTCACTTTCACCCGATCTGCCTTCTCCTCCGGAGGTGGATGTTTCTTTGCTTTCACCCCTTCAAAGAATTTCCTCACTTCTTCTCGCGCGATCTCGGCGTTCTCCTCCTGGGTCCTCTCATATGGTAACTTCTCTGGAGTCTTCAGAGAAGGACCGAATCTGTATGTCCTCCCGCCTCTGGTTGTACTGCTAGATGCCGACCGAGCAGACGAAGCGGTTGTCTTCTTTACTTGCTTAAGAGGCGGAGGAGAAGGACTACGACGCGCCGGAGCAGCTGGAGCGGCGGCAGGTCTCTTCTGCCCTTGCTGACGAGGCGGAGAAGGAGGAGGCTGGCTGCTCGGGCGCGTCGGCGCAGGCAGAGATGGAGGCGGAGTGCCGCCACGCGCCGGAGAAGGAGCCGGCCGAGGGCCCTGATCGTCACTCGCCGGAGGAGGAGGCGGTGGAGGAGGCGGAGTGCCCTGACTCGCCGGAGGAGGAGGAGGAGGCGGAGGCGTCCAGTTCGGAAGGTTGATGAGCTCCTTCCGCCATAGGCATGGAGTCTTCAGAGCAGACCCCAGCCGAGTCTCCCCTTCACCGGTAGGGTGGTCAAGCTGGAGGTCCTCAAATCCCTCTATTATCTCATCCACCATCACCCTAGCATATCCTTCTGGAATTGGCCGGCAGTGAAAAGTTGCGCCGGGTTCAGTAGGATAAACAGAGCCAACAGCCGCCTTGACCTTCAAATTCGTCCATTGCGTCATAAGGTGGCAATTTTGAGACTCCGTTATAGCATCCACGGGATAGCTGGCAGGAGCCGTCAAGGCATGCTCCGGCTGAAGCAGCTCGGTGGAAGCCACGCTGCTTCTGCGCTGAGATGGCGGGGTAGCTTCGGGGGAGGCTTCGGCAGTACGTTTGCTGCGATTTGCTTCTCGTTCCTCTATCGCTTGTACCCTTGCATGCAGCGCCTGCAGTTCGGTCTGCTGCACTTTTTTCCTCCTCTCATGGGATTTGTAACCGCCTGCGTCCGGAAACCCAACCTTCCACGGAACGGAGCCTGGCGTGCCTCGTGTCCGTCCAGGGTGCTCAGGATTCCCGAGGGCCATTGTGAGCTCGTCGTGCTCTCTGTCTGGAAAGAACGTCCCTTCCTGCGCTGCTTCGATATACTGCTTAAGCTTACTGACTGGTATGTCCATTTGTTCGTTCGTCCAAATGCACTTCCCTGTTTCAGGGTCCAAGGTTCCGCCAGCCCCGAAGAACCAAGTCCGACAACGGTCTGGCCAGTTATTTGTCTCTGGTTCGATCCCTTTATGAACCAGATCATTCTCAACCTTGGACCACTTAGGCCGGGCTACGAGGTAGCCACCTGACCCCGTGCGATGGTGAAGCTTCTTCTTCGCAGCATTTTGCTTGTTTGTCGCCAACATCTTCTGACTCTTTTCCGATGTCTTGTGGGCCACAAATGCGGGCCAGTGATCTCTGATCTTCTCATATCTGCCCTTGAATTCTGGTGTCTCATTATTTTCGACAAACTTATTATTCAGCTCTTTCTTCCACCTCCTGAATAGTTCTGCCATCCTCTTCAGAGCAAAAGACTTGATTAATTTCTCTTTAATTGGGTTCTCTGGATTATCCTCTGGCGGTAGGGTGAAATTTGACTTCAGCTCAGTCCAAAGATCATTTTTCTGCATATCATTGACATAAGACACCTCAGGGTCTTCTGTAGCTGGCTTAAACCATTGCTGGATGCTTATCGGGATCTTGTCCCTAACCAGAACCCCGCACTGAGCAACAAATGTGCTCTTTGTCCGGAGGGGTTCAATAGGTTGGCCGTCGGGCGCGATTGCTGTGATCTCAAGCTTTTCATCCGAGCTCAACTTTTTCTTCGGGCCTCATCTCTTTACCGAAGTTGTGCTCGATCCGGAGGGCTAGAAAAAAGAACAAAGACTTAATTAATATGTGTACATACCAAAACAATGAATGCATCAATCAGCTAGTCAGCATAGGCTTAACTAATATATATACCTGGCCGGACTCGGTTCGGTCACCGGAGCCGTCCTCATGTTCTTTTTCTTGCACCGGCATTAGGTCACCGTAGCCAGCTTGTTCACCCTCTCCTTCCAGACCATCGGTTTCGTTGAGATAGTACGAGACGGCATCACTTCCTTCTGTGATTATCTCCCTCAACAATGCTTCTTTTGTTGCTTCGTCTAGGGCGGTGTCCATAGTTTCTACAAATATTTACAACATGGCAATTATTATTCAAACATGACAAATGGATATATTAGTGCCAAACGTGGAACTAGCTACCTAATCATAGTAAGCTATCGGGAGGGGGTATATATCGACAACGACGACACTACATCTATGTCCCTCGACGACCCTCGTTCCCGATAAAAAAAAGAGGAAGAAGAAGAAAAAAAGAGGAGAAGAAAGAATAGAGGAGAAGAACCCTCGAACCCTCGACCCCTAGACGACCCTCTTCTTCCTCTCATGTTCGAGAGGATCGCCGAGGGGTCGGGAGGTTGCCTAGTGTCAAAGGATTCAACAAAACCATGTCTTCATCATTAGGCGAAAGTAACATGTGCATGATGGTACGAAGCTCTTCAAAGTTGTTCTGGAACGGAGTCCCAGATAGGATAATTCGCTTTTTGGTACAAAGTTCAGAAAGAGCCTTCCGAATATCGCTATTTGGAAGGCCTTTGCTGAATTCGTACCAAAAGGCGGATTATTCTATCCGGGACTCCATTCCAGAACAATTTTGCAGAACTTCGTACCAACATGCCCTGGTTACTTCCGGCTAATGACGAAGGCATGGATTTCTTCAATACTTTGACACTAGGAAACCTCTCTCGACCCCTCGGCGATCCTTGACCCCTCGAACCCTCGACGACCCTGGAACCCTAGACCCCTAGACGACCCTCTTCTTCCTCTCATGTTCGAGAGGATCGCCGAGGGGTCGGGAGGTTGCCTAGTGTCAAAGGATTCAACAAAACCATGTCTTCATCATTAGGCGAAAGTAACATGTGCATGATGGTACGAAGCTCTTCAAAGTTGTTCTGGAACGGAGTCCCAGATAGGATAATTCGCTTTTTGGTACAAAGTTCAGAAAGAGCCTTCCGAATATCGCTATTTGGAAGGCCTTTGCTGAATTCGTACCAAAAGGCGGATTATTCTATCCGGGACTCCATTCCAGAACAATTTTGCAGAACTTCGTACCAACATGCCCTGGTTACTTCCGGCTAATGACGAAGGCATGGATTTCTTCAATACTTTGACACTAGGAAACCTCTCTCGACCCCTCGGTGATCCTTGACCCCTCGAACCCTCGACGACCCTGGAACCCTAGACCCCTAGACGACCCTCTTCTTCCTCTCATGTTCGAGAGGATCGCCGAGGGGTCGGGAGGTTGCCTAGTGTCAAAGGATTCAACAAAACCATGTCTTCATCATTAGGCGAAAGTAACATGTGCATGATGGTACGAAGCTCTTCAAAGTTGTTCTGGAACGGAGTCCCAGATAGGATAATTCGCTTTTGGGTACAAAGTTCAGAAAGAGCCTTCTGAATATCGCTATTTGGAAGGCCTTTGCTGAATTCGTACCAAAAGGCGGATTATTCTATCCGGGACTCCATTCCAGAACAATTTTGCAGAACTTCGTACCAACATGCCCTGGTTACTTCCGGCTAATGATGAAGGCATGGATTTCTTCAATACTTTGACACTAGGAAACCTCTCTCGACCCCTCGGCGATCCTTGACCCCTCGAACCCTCGACGACCCTGGAACCCTAGACCCCTAGACGACCCTCTTCTTCCTCTCATGTTCGAGAGGATCGCCGAGGGGTCGGTAGGTTGCCTAGTTTCAAAGGATTCAACAAAACCATGTCTTCATCATTAGGCGAAAGTAACATGTGCATGATGGTACGAAGCTCTTCAAAGTTGTTCTGGAACGGAGTCCCAGATAGGATAATTCGCTTTTTGGTACAAAGTTCAGAAAGAGCCTTCCGAATATCGCTATTTGGAAGGCCTTTGCTGAATTCGTACCAAAAGGCGGATTATTCTATCCGGGACTCCATTCCAGAACAATTTTGCAGAACTTCGTACCAACATGCCCTGGTTACTTCCGGCTAATGACGAAGGCATGGATTTCTTCAATACTTTGACACTAGGAAACCTCTCTCGACCCCTCGGCGATCCTTGACCCCTCGAACCCTCGACGACCCTGGAACCCTAGACCCCTAGACGACCCTCTTCTTCCTCTCATGTTCGAGAGGATCGCCGAGGGGTCGGGAGGTTGCCTAGTGTCAAAGGATTCAACAAAACCATGTCTTCATCATTAGGCGAAAGTAACATGTGCATGATGGTACGAAGCTCTTCAAAGTTGTTCTGGAACGGAGTCCCAGATAGGATAATTCGCTTTTTGGTACAAAGTTCAGAAAGAGCCTTCCGAATATCGCTATTTGGAAGGCCTTTGCTGAATTCGTACCAAAAGGTGGATTATTCTATCCGGGACTCCATTCCAGAACAATTTTGCAGAACTTCGTACCAACATGCCCTGGTTACTTCCGGCTAATGATGAAGGCATGGATTTCTTCAATACTTTGACACTAGGAAACCTCTCTCGACCCCTCGGCGATCCTTGACCCCTCGAACCCTCGACGACCCTGGAACCCTAGACCCCTAGACGACCCTCTTCTTCCTCTCATGTTCGAGAGGATCGCCGAGGGGTCGGTAGGTTGCCTAGTTTCAAAGGATTCAACAAAACCATGTCTTCATCATTAGGCGAAAGTAACATGTGCATGATGGTACGAAGCTCTTCAAAGTTGTTCTGGAACGGAGTCCCAGATAGGATAATTCGCTTTTTGGTACAAAGTTCAGAAAGAGCCTTCCGAATATCGCTATTTGGAAGGCCTTTGCTGAATTCGTACCAAAAGGCGGATTATTCTATCCGGGACTCCATTCCAGAACAATTTTGCAGAACTTCGTACCAACATGCCCTGGTTACTTCCGGCTAATGATGAAGGCATGGATTTCTTCAATACTTTGACAATAGGAAACCTCTCTCGACCCCTCGGCGATCCTCGACCCCTCGAACCCTCGAACCCCCGATAAAAATTAAGAAGAAGAAGAAGAAGAAGAAGAAGAAGAAGAAAGAGGAGAAGAAGAAAGGAATAGCTAGAGGAGAAGAAGAACTGACAAAGTCTTCTCCTCTATTCCTTCTTCTTCTCCTCTTTTTTTCTTCTTCTTCCTCTTTTTTTCCTTTTCTTTTTTTTCTCCTCTTCTTCCTCTTCTCTTCTTCTCCTTCTTCGGGTAAGCCCTAGTTTCCCGACCCTCGACCGCTCGACGACACTCTCGACATGCCCTCGTTCCCGATAAAAAAAAGAAGAAGAAAAAAGAAGAGAAGAAAGAATAGAGGAGAAGAACTTCTTCTCCTCTTTTTATTCTTCTTCCTCTTCTTTTTTTCCTCTTCTTCCTCTCCTCTTCTTCTCCCTCTTCCCCGCCTCTCTCGTGAATGTTCGCCGTCCCCCCCCTCGACCCCTCGACGACCCTCGTTCCCGATAAAAAAATAAGAGGAAGAAGAAGAAAAAAGAAGAGAAGAAAGAATAGAGGGGATCTTTTTTTATCCTCTTCTTCCTCTCCTCTTCTTCTCCCTCTTCTTCCCCTTCCCCGCCTCTCTCATGAATAGAGGTTAACATCATTTGATCATCTATCATCTATGAACAAAAAATTCATCATTTGATCATCTATCATCTATGAACAAAAATATTCCTAGATACATAAAAAATTTCTACAAATGAAAATAACCTAAAAAAAATCATATGATCATCTATGAAAAAAAACATCATTTGATCATCTGTCATCTATGAACAAAAAAATCATCATTTGATCATCTATCATCTATGAACAAAAATATTCATCATTTGATCATCTATCATCTATGAACAAAAATATTCCTAGATACATAAAAAAATTCTACAAATGAAAATAACCTAAAAAAATCATATGATCATCTATGAACAAAAAAAACATCATTTGATCATTTATCTCTATGAACAAAAAAAACATCATTTGATCATCTATGAACATAAAAACATCATTTGATCATCTATCATCTATGAACAAAAAAATTTGCAAATTAAGGGAGGGCGCCGGCGGCCGGACCAAGCTAATTAAGGAGAGGTCGGCGGCGAGGATGGCGTCGGGGCAGGGGCGCAGGCGACGGCGAGGGCGGGCTGGGGCGGCGCGCGGGCGACGGCGACGGGGGCGGGCCGGGCGGCGCGCGTCGGGACAGGGGCGGGCCGGGGCAGGGGCCCGGGCGACTGCGAGGGCGAGGGCGACGGCGAGGGCGCGGGCGACGGCGGGCGACGGCGAGGGCGTGGGCGACGACGGGCACGGGCGAGGCGACGGCGACGGCGGGGCAGCCTGGGGCGTCGGCGTCGGGGGGGCAACTGCGAGAGACGAGAGAGAAAATTTCCAGAGTGTGAACTTATATAGCAAAGCCTTTAGTCCCGGTTCGTGGCACAACCCGGGACTAAAGGTGGGCATTAGTCCCGGTTGGTGCCACAAACCGGGACCAAAGGCCAATTTTCGGCAGCCCAAAGGGCGGGAAGCGAAGGCCATTGGTTCTGGTTGGTGGCACCAACCGGGACTAAAGGGGGGCAATGGTCACGGTTGGTGCCACGAACCATGACCAATGCCCCCTTTAGTCCCGGTTGGTGCCACCAACCGGGACCAATGCCCTTGTGCGCCCCGCGCCCAAAAGTTTAGTCCCACATCGCTAGCTGAAGGGCGCCGGCACTGGTTTATAAGCGCTGCTCTGCCTTCCCATTCGAGCTCCTCTCTAATGCAGGCTTTCGGGCCTAAACTTGCTACTGCCTGTGGGCCTATTGGGCCTCTACGGGCCTGAATCCTGGCCCATGTAGGGTTTCTAGTCGTATTCAGGCCGTGGAGGCCCAGTAGGTGGCATTTTTTTTGGTTTTTTCTTTTTTATTTCTACATTTTTTTGGTTTTTTATTTTTTTATTTCTACTTAAAACTAAATACTTAAAGTTTTTTAGTGATTTCTTTTTGCTTTTAGGTCACAAAAATTATAAACTTTCTGTTAGTGCCATTAGTTTTAAATTTTGAATAGTTTAAATTTGAATTTTTAAAAATTTGTGTGAATCACTAGTTTATGAGTAACTTTACTATAAAAATAGAATTTTTTTTCTATTTATTTTTTATTTATACTTACAACTAAATACTTATAGTTTTTTAGTGATTTCTTTTTGATTTTAGGTCACAAAAATTATAAACTTTCTGTTAGTGCCATTAGTTTTAAAATTTTGAATAGTTTAAATTGGAATTTTATAAAATTTGTGTGAATCACTAGTTTATGAATAACTTTACTATAAAAATAGAATTTTTTTCTTCTTTGCTATTTATTTTTTATTTATGCTTACAATTAAATACTTGTAGTTTGATTTTAGGTCACAAATATTATATTCTTTTTGCTATTGAAGAATATTATAGTTTTATTTTAGTTGATCATAACATAATATTTTAATTGATTGTTTTTATTTTCATAAAAGTTTTGTAGTTCATTTTGTTTGCTATTAATTCATTCTTTGAGCTAAATGACTCCGAAATTGGAAAGCATTTCAAAATGAACTCTGAAAAGGTTGAAAGTTGGCATGGTATCATCATTTCACCCACATAGCATGTTCCAAAACGTAGAGAGGGTTACGACAAAAACTTGATGCACTTCGTGTACAAAATGGACAATCACTTTCGAAGTATCAAAGTTTCGAACCATAAGACATGAAAGCATTTCAAATGAACTCTGAAAAAGTTGAAAGTTGGGATGGTATCATAATTTCACCCACATAGCATTTGCTTATTGTGGGAGAAAGTCTTCACTTTTTCTTTGCTTGTGTCATTCGCTTATTGCGCCGTAACCATGGATAATCTTCATTGTTTATCAGGATGCTTGGGTCAGCCTTGACATTGAAGGGAGGAATTTCATGAAACTTTTCATAATCTTCAGACATGTCTGTCTTGCCGTCCACTCCCAGGATGTCCCTTTTTCCTGAAAGAACTATGTGGCGCTTTGGCTCATCGTATGATGTATTCGCTTCCTTATCTTTTCTTTTTCTTGGTTTGGTAGACATGTCCTTCACAAAGATAACCTGTGCCACATCATTGGCTAGGATGAACGGTTCGTCAGTGTACCCAAGATTTTTCAGATCCACTGTTGTCATTCCGTACTGTGGGTCTACCTGTACCCCGCCGCCTAACAGATTGACCCATTTGCACTTAAACAAAGGGACCTCAAAATCAGATCCATAGTCAAGTTCCCATATGTCCACTATGTAACCATAATATGTGTCCTTTCCGCTCTCGGTTGCTGCATCAAAGCGGACACCGCTGTTTTGGTTGGTGCTCTTTTGATCTTGGGCAATCGTGTAAAATGTATTCCCATTTATCTCGTATCCTTTGTAAGTCAATACAGTCAAAGATGGTCCCCTGGACAACAAGTACAACTCATCACAAACAGTGTTGTCACCTCTGAGACGTGTTTCCAATCAACTGCTGAAAGTCCTGATGTGTTCACATGTAATCCAGTCGTCGCATTGCTCCGGGTGTTTGGAGCGCAGACTGTTCTTGTGTTCATCGACATACGGGGTCACCAAGGTAGAGTTCTGTAGAACTGTGTAGTGTGCTTGAGACCAAGAATATCCGTCCCTGCATATTATTGAGTCTCTTCCAAGAGTGCCTTTTCCAGTCAGTCTCCCCTCATACCGCGATTTAGGGAGACCTATCTTGTTAAGGCCAGGAATGAAGTCACAAAAAACCCGATAACATCCTCTGTTTGATGGCCCATGGAGATGCTTCCTTCCGGCCTAGCGCGGTTACGGACATATTTCTTTAGGACTCCCATGAACCTCTCAAAGGGGAACATATTGTGTAGAAATACGGGCCCCAGGATGACAATCTTGTCGACTAGATGAACTAGGACGTGCGTCATGATATTGAAGAAGGATGGTGGGAACACCAGCTCGAAACTGACAAGACATTGCGCCACATCACTCCTTAGCCTTGGTATGATTTCTGGATCGATCACCTTCTGAGAGATTGCATTGACGAATGCACATAGCTTCACAATGGCTAATCGGACGTTTTCCGGTAGAAGCCCCCTCAATGCAACCGGAAGCAGTTGCGTCATAATCACGTGGCAGTCATGAGACTTTAGGTTCTGAAACTTTTTCTCTAGCATATTTATTATTCCCTTTATATTCGACGAGAAGCCAGTCGTGACCTTCATACTGAGCAGGCATTCAAAGAAGATTTCTTTCTCTTCTTTCGTAAGAGCGTAGCTGGCAGGACCTTTATACTGCTTCGGAGGCATGCCGTCTTTTTCGTGCAAACGTTGTAGGTCCTCCCGTGCCTCAGGTGTATCTTTTGTCTTCCCATACACGCCCAAGAAGCCTAGCAGGTTCACGCAAAGGTTCTTCGTCACGTGCATCACGTCAATTGAGGAGCGGACCTCTAGGTCTTTCCAGTAGGGTAGGTCCCAAAATATAGATTTCTTCTTCCACATGGGTGCGTGTCCCTCAGCGTCATTCGGAACAGCTAGTCCACCGGGACCCTTTCCAAAGATTACGTAGTGTAAATCATTGACCATAGCAAGCACGTGATAACCGGTGCGCATGGCGGGCTTCTTCCGGTGATCTGCCTCGCCTTTGAAATGCTTGCCTTTCTTTCGACATTGATGGTTGGTCGGAAGAAATCGACGATGGCCCAGGTACACATTCTTCCTGCATTTGTCCAGGTATATACTTTCAGTGTCATCTAAACAGTGCGTGCATGCGTGGTATCCTTTGTTTGTCTGTCCTGAAAGGTTACTGAGAGCGGGCCAATCGTTGATGGTCACGAATAGCAACGCCTTAAGGTTAAATTCCTCCTGTCTGTGCTCATCCCACGTACGTACACCGTTTCCATTCCACAGTTGTAAAAGTTCTTCAACTAATGGCCTTAGGTACACATCAATTTCGTTGCCGGGTTGCTTAGGGCTTTGGATGAGAACTGGCATCATAATGAACTTCCGCTTCATGCACATCCAAGGAGGAAGGTTATACATACATAGAGTCACGGGCCAGGTGTTGTGATTGCTGCTCTGCTCCCCGAAAGGATTAATGCCATCCGCGCTTAAAGCAAACCATACATTCCTTGGGTCCTTTGCAAACTCATCCCAGTACTTTCTCTCAATTTTTCTCCACTGCGACCCGTCAGCGGGTGCTCTCAACTTCCCATCTTTCTTTCGGTTCTCACTGTGCCATCGCATCAACTTGGCATGCTCTTTGTTTCTGAACAGACGTTTCAACCGTGGTATTATAGGAGCATACCACATCACCTTCGCAGGAACCCTCTTCCTGAGGGGCTCGCCGTCAACATCACCAGGGTCATCTCGTCTAATCTTATACCGCAATGCACCGCATACCGGGCATGCGTTCAGATCCTTGTATGCACCGCGGTAGAGGATGCAGTCATTAGGGCATGCATGTATCTTCTCCACCTCCAATCCTAGAGGGCATACGACCTTCTTTGTTGCGTATGTACTGTCGGGCAATTCGTTATCCTTTGGAAGCTTCTTCTTCAATATTTTCAGTAGCTTCTCAAATCCTTTGTCAGCCACAACATTCTCTGCCTTCCACTGCAGCAATTCCAGTACGGTACCGAGCTTTGTGTTGCCATCTTCGCAATTGGGGTATAACCCTTTTTTGTGATCCTCTAACATGCGATCGAACTTCAGCTTCTCCTTTTGACTAATGCATTGCGTCCTTGCATCGACAATGACCCGGCAGAGATCATCATCATCGGGCACATCGTCTGGTTCCTCTTGATCTTCAGCAGCTTCACCCGTGGCAGCATCATTGGGCACATCGTCTGGTTCCTCTTGATCTTCACCAGCTCCCCCCGTTGCAGCATCACCGTATTCAGGGGGCACATAGTTGTCATCGTACTCTTCTTCTTCGCCGTCTTCCATCATAACCCCTATTTCTCCGTGCCTCGTCCAAACATTATAGTGTGGCATGAAACCCTTGTAAAGCAGGTGGGAGTGAAGGATTTTCCGGTTAGAGTAAGACCTCGTATTCCCACATTCAGTGCATGGACAACACATAAAACCATTCTGCTTGTTTGCCTCAGCCGCATCGAGAAACTCATGCACGCCCTTAATGTACTCGCGGGTGTGTCTGTCATCGTACATCCATTGCCGGTTCATCTACGTGCATTATATGCAATTAAGTGTCCAAATTAATAGAAGTTCATCATCACATTAAAACCAAAGTGCATACATAGTTCTCATCTAATAACATATAGCTCTCCAGAGCATCTAATTAATTAAACCATACATTGAAACTATGTAAAACATTTCAATGCGAAAACAAATGCGATCATAATCGCAACCAAGGTAACAATTGATCCAACGGCATAATGATACCAAGCCACGGTATGAATGGCATATTTTCTAATCTTTCTAATCTTCAAGCACATTGCATCCATCTTGATCTTGTGATCATCGACGACATCCGCAACATGCAACTCCAATATCATCTTCTCCTCCTCAATTTTTTTATTTTTTCCTTCAACAAATTGTTTTCTTCTTCAACTAAATTTAACCTCTCGACAAGGTCGGTTGGCATTTCCGCTTCACATACATCCTAGATAAATAAAATCTATGTCACGTTGGTCGGCAAAATTTTCATAAACAATAAATGAACCAATAGTTATAAAGATAATATACATACCAAATCCGAATCATAGACAGGACGAGGGCCGACGGGGGCGGATACCAAAACCATCGCACTATATAAGATGCAATAAAAATGTAAGAAAATGATACAAGTATCTATCTAAACATACAAGTAAGAATATTTTTCCTTTCAGAAAGAAGATAAGAACAAGAGGCTCACCACGGTGGTGTCGGTGATGAGATCGGCGCGGGTGATCGACGGCGGTGAAGACGGGGAAGGGGCGTGACGGACCGCTAAATCTAGAGAAATCTCGAGGAAAATGGAGCTTGGAGGTCGAGCTTCGAGAGGAGAAAGCTTAAGTAGTGTGGCTCGGGCATTCCATCGAACACCTCATGTGCATAGGAGGTGAGCTAGAGCACCACAAAGCCCTCTCCCCCTCGGCCAGAGAAAAACAGAGCACTGGGGTGCTCTGCTCGCGAGCGAGGGGTATATATAGGCACCTCATTGGTCCCGGTTGGTGACATGAACCGGGACTAAAGGGGAGCCTTTGGTCCCGGTTCAAGCTACCAGCCGGGACCAATGGTGGTGGGCCAGGAGGGAGGCCCATTGGTCCCGGTTCATCCCACCAACCGGGACCAAAAGGTCCAGACGAACCGGGACCAATGGCCCACGTGGCCCGGCCGGCCCCCTGGGCTCATGAACCGGGACCAATGCCCACATTGGTCCCGGTTCTAGACTGAACCGGGACTAATGGGCTGATGCGGCCTGGACCATAGCCCTGTTTTCTACTAGTGCATATGGCTCCTGCCAGTTGCCGCTAACTTGGTTACAAAACATGATCATCTCATACAATAAAATTTAGCATCATGTCTTGACCATATCACATCACAACATGCCCTGCAAAAACAAGTTAGACGTCCTCTACTTTGTTGTTGCAAGTTTTATGTGGCTGCTACGGGCTTAAGCAAGAACCAATCTTACCTACGCATCAAAACCACAACGATAGTTTGTCAAGTTGGTGCTGTTTTAACCTTCGCAAGGATCGGGCGTAGCCACACTCGGTTCAACTAAAGTTGGAGAAACTGTCACCCGCTAGCCACCTTTGCGCAAAGCACGTCGGGAGAACCGGTCTCGCATAAGCGTACGCGTAATGTCGGTACGGGCTGCTTCGTCCAACAATACCGCCGAACCAAAGTATGACATGCTGGTAAGCAGTATGACTTATATCGCCCACAACTCACTTGTGTTCTACTCGTGCACATAACATCAACACATAAAACCTAGGCTCGGATGCCACTGTTGGGGAACGTAGTAATTTCAAAAATTTCCTACGCACACGCAAGATCATGGTGATGCATAGCAACGAGAGGGGAGAGTGTTGTCTACGTACCCTTGTAGACCGGAAGCGGAAGCGTTATGACAACGCGGTTGATGTAGTCATACGTCTTCACGGCCCGACCAATCAAGCACCGAAACTACGACACCTCCGAGTTCTAGCACACGTTCAGCTCGATGACGATCCCCGGACTCCGATCCAGCAAAGTGTCGGGGAAGAGTTTCGTCAGCACGACGGCGTGGTGACGATCTTGATGTTCTACCGTCGCAGGGCTTCGCCTAAGCACCGCTACAATATTATCGAGGAGTATGGTGGAGGGGGGCACCGCACACGGCTAAGAAAACGATCACGAGGATCAACTTTTGTGTCTATGGGGTGCCCCCTGCACCCGTATATAAAGGAGTGGAGGAGGGGAGGGCCGGCCCTCTCTATGGCGCGCCCTAGGGGAGTCCTACTCCCACCGGGAGTAGGATTCCCCCTTTCCTAGTCCAACTAGGAGTCCTTCCATGTAGTAGGAGTAGGAGACAAGGAAGGGGAAGAGGGAAGAGAAGGAAGGAGGGGGCGCAGCCCCTCCCCCTAGTCCAATTCGGACTAGGCCTTGGGGGGCGCGCGGCCTGCCTCTCCCTCTCCCCTAAAGCCCAATAAGGCCCATATACTTCTTCTCCCGTATTCCCGTAACTCCCCGGTACCTCCGAAAATACCCAAATCACTCGGAACCTTTCCGATGTCCGAATATAGTCATCCAATATATCGATTTTTATGTCTTGACCATTTCGAGACTCCTCGTCATGCCCTGATCTCATCCGGGACTCCGAACTCCTTCGGTACATCAAAACTCATAAACTCATAATATAACTGTCATCGAAACCTTAAGCGTGCGGACCCTACGGGTTCGAGAACAATGTAGACATGACCGAGACATGTCTCTGGTCAATAACCAATAGCGGAACCTGGATGCTCATATTGGCTCCCACATATTCTACGAAGATCTTTATCGGTCAGACCGCATAACAACATACGTTGTTCCCTTTGTCATCGATATGTTACTTGCCCGAGATTCGATCGTCGGTATCTCAATACCTAGTTCAATCTCGTTACCGGCAAGTCTCTTTACTCGTTTCATAATACATCATCTCGCAACTAACTCATTTGTTGCAATGCTTGCAAGGATTATGTGATGTGCATTACCGAGAGGGCCCAGAGATACCTCTCCGACAATCGGAGTGACAAATCCTAATCTCGAAATACGCCAACCCAACAATTACCTTTGGAGACACCTGTAGAGCTCCTTTATAATCACCCAGTTACGTTGTGACGTTTGGTAGCACACAAAGTGTTCCTCCGGCAAACGGGAGTTGCATAATCTCATAGTCATAGGAACATGTATAAGTCATGAAGAAAGCAATAGCAACATACTAAACGATCGGGTGCTAAGCTAATGGAATGGGTCATGTGAATCACATCATTCTCCTAATGATGTGATCCTGTTAATCAAATGACAACACATGTCTATGGTTAGGAAACATAACCATCTTTGATTAACGAGCTAGTCAAGTAGAGGCATACTAGTGACACTTTGTTTGTCTATGTATTCACACATGTATTCTGTTTCCGGTTAATACAATTTTAGCATGAATAATAAACATTTATCATGAAATAAGGAAATAAATAATAACTTTATTATTGCCTCTAGGGCATATTTCCTTCACTTACACTGATGTGCATTACTGAGAGGGCCCAAAGATACCTCTCCGATACACGGAGTGATAAATCCTAATCTCGATCTATGCCAACTCAACAAACACCATCGGAGACACCTCTAGAGCATCTTTATAGTCACCCAGTTACGTTGTGATGTTTGATAGCACACTAAGTGTTCCTCCGATATTTGGGAGTTGCATAATCTCATAGTCATAGGAACATGTATAAGTTATGAAGAAAGCAATAGCAATAAACTAAATGATCATAGTGCTAAGCTAACGGATGGGTCAAGTCAATGACATCACTCTCTAATGATGTGATCCCATTTATCAAATGACAACTCATGTCTATGGTCAGGAAACTTAACCATCGTTGATTAACGAGCTAGTCAAGTAGAGGCATACTAGTGACACTTTGTTTGCCTATGTATTCACACATGTACTAAGTTTCCGATTAATACAATTCTAGCATGAATAATAAACATTTATCATGATATAAGGAAATATAAATAACAACTTTATTATTGCCTCTAGGGCATATTTCCTTCACCCCCCTTGGCATGCCTCCTCTTTTCCCATATGGCCAAATAAGGCCCATTACTTCTCCCGATGAATTCTCGTAACTCCTCGGTACTCCGAAAAATACCCGAATCACTCGGAACCTTTCCGGTGTCCGAATATAGCCTTCAATATATGAATCTTTACCTCTCGACCATTTCAAGACTCCACATCATGTCTGTGATCTCATCCGGGACTCCGAACAAACTTCGATCATCAAATCACATAACTCATAATACAAATCATTGTCGAACGTTAAGCATGCGGACCCTACGGGTTCGAGAACTATGTAGACATGACCGAAACATATCTCCGGTCAATAACCAATAGAGGAACCTGGATGCTCATATTGGTTCCTACATATTCTTCAAAGATCTTTATCGGTCAAACTGCATATCAACATACGTTATTCTCTTTGCCATCGGTATGTTACTTGCCCGAGATTCGGTCGTGGTATCCACATACCTAGTTCAATCTCGTTACCGGAAAGTCTCTCTACTCATTCCGTAATGCATCATCCAGTAACTAACTCATTAGTCACATTTCTTGCAAGGCTTATAGTGATGTGTATTGCCGAGAGGGCCTAGAGATACCTCTCCAATACACGGAGTGAAAAATCCTAATCTCGATTTACGCCAACTCAACAAACACCATCAGAGACACCTATAGAGCATCTTTATAGTCACCTGGTTATATTGTGACGTTTCATAGCACACTAAGTGTTCCTCTGGTATTCGGGAGTTGCATAATCTCATAGTCATGGGAACATGTATAAGTTATGAAGAATGCAATAGCAATAAACTAAATGATCATAGTGCTAAGATAATGGATGGGTCAAGTTAATCACATCATTCTCTAATGATGTGATCCCATTCATCAAATGACAACTCATGTCTATGGTTAGGAAACTCAACCATCTTTGATTAACGAGCTAGTCAAGTAGAGGCATACTAATGACACTCCGTTTGTCTATGTATTCACACATGTACTAAGTTTCCGGTTAATACAATTCTAGCATGAATAATAAACATTTATCATGATATAAGGAAATATAAATAACAACTTTATTATTTCCTCTAGGGCATATTTCCTAGTCTCCCACTTGCACTAGAGTCAATAATCTAGATTACATAGTAATGATTCTAACACCCATGGAGTCTTGGTGCTGATCATGTTTTGCTCGTGAGAGAGGCTTAGTCAACGGGTCTGCAACATTCAGATCCGTATGTATCTTGCAAATCTTTGTGTCTCCCTCCTTGACTTGACCGCGGATGGAATTGAAGTGTCTCTTGATGTGCTTGATTCTCTTGTGAAATCTGGATTCCTTTGCCAAGGCAATTGCACCAGTATTGTCACAAAAGATTTTCATTGGACCCGATGCACTAGGTATGACACCTAGATCGGATATGAACTCCTTCATCCAGACTCCTTCATTTGCTGCTTCCGAAGCAACTATGTACTCCGCTTCGCACGTAGATCCCGCCACGACGCTCTGCTTGGAACTGCACCAACTGACAGCTCCACCATTCAATCAAAGTATGTATCCGGTTTGTGACTTAGAGTCATCCGGTTCAGTGTCAAAGCTTGCATTGACGTAACTGTTTACGACGAGCTCTTTGTCACCTCCATAAACGGGAAACATATCCTTAGTCCTTTTCAGGTATTTTAGGATGTTCTTGACCGTTGTCCAGTGATCCACTCCTTGATTACTTTGGTACCTCCCTGCTAAACTAATAGCAAGTCACACATTAGGTCTGGTACATGCTACCTCTTGAGCACTGCATTGGTTTTCCCTTGAAGAGGAAAGGGTGATGCAGTAAAGCAGCGTAAGTATTTCCCTCAGTTTTTTGAGAACCAAGGTATCAATCCAGTAGGAGACCACGCGCGAGTCACCTCATACCTACACATACAAATAAGAACCTCGCAACCAAAGCGATAAAGGGGTTGTCAATCCCTTCACGGCCACTTGCAAGAGTGAGATCTGATAGAGATAATAATAATAAGATAAATATTTTTGGTATTTTTATGATATAGATTGAAAGTAAAGATTGCAAAATAAAATAGATTGGAAACTTGTATGATGGAGAATAGACCCGGGGGCCATAGGTTTCATTGGTGGCTTCTCTCAAGATAGCATAAGTATTACGGTGGGTGAACAAATTACTGTCGAGCAATTGATAGAAAAGCAAATAATTATGAGAATATCTAGGTATGATCATGTATATAGGCATCACATCCTTGACAAGTAGACCGACTCCTTCCTGCATCTACTACTATTACTCCACACATCGACCGCTATCCAGCATGCATCTAGAGTATTAAGTTCATAAGAACATAGTAATGCCTTAAGCAAGATGACATGATGTAGCGGGATAAACTCATGCAATATGATGTAAACCCCATCTTTTTATCCTCGATGGCAACAATACAATACGTGTTGTTTCCCTTTCTGTCACTGGGATCGAGCACCGCAAGATTGAACCCAAAGCTAAGCACTTCTCCCATTGCAAGAAAGATCAATCTAGTAGGCCAAACCAAACTGATAATTCGAAGAGACTTGCAAAGATAAACCAATCATATATAAAAGAATTCAGAGAAGATTCAAATATTGTTCATAGATAAACTTGATCATAAACCCACAAATTCATCGGATCTCAACAAACACACCGCAAAAGAAGATTACATCGAATAGATCTCCAGGAGAATCGAGGAGAACTTTGTATTGAGCTCCATAGAGAGAGAAGAAGCCATCTAGCCACTAGCTATGGACCCGAAGGTCTGAAGTAAACTACTGACACATCATCGGAGGGGCCATGGAGTTGATGTAGAGGCCCTCCGTGATCAATGCCCCCTCCGGAGGGGCTCCGGAAAAGGCCCCAAGATGGAATCTCTTGGGTACATAAGGTTGCGGCGGTGGAAATAGGGTTTTGTGGTGCTCCTGGTTGTTTGCAAGGTATATGGATATATATAGGAGGAAAAAGTAGGTCGGTGGAGCAACGAGGGGCCCACGAGGGTGGAGGGCGCGCCCAGGGGGTGGGCGCGCCCCCTGCCTCGTGGCCTCCTCGATTGTTTCTTGACGTCCACTCCAAGTCTCGTGGATCACGTTTGTTCCAAAAATAACTCTCCCGAAGGTTTCATTCCGTTTGGACTCCGTTTGATATTCCTTTTTTGCGAAACACTAAAATAGGCAAAAAACAACAATTTGGGCTGGGCCTCCGGTTAATAGGTTTGTCCCAAAAATAATATAAAAGTGTAAAATAAAGCCCGTTATTATCCAGAACAGATAATATAATAGCATGGAACAATCAAAAATTATAGATACGTTGGAGACGTATCAAGCATCCCCAAGCTTAATTCCTGCTCATCCTCGAGTAGGTAAATGATAAAAACAGAATTTTTATGTGGAGTGCTTCCTAACATATTTCTCAATGTAATTTTTCTTTATTGTGGCATGAATGTTCAGACCCGAAAGATTCAAGATAAAAGTTTAATATTGACATAGAAATAATAATACTTCAAGCATACTAGCTAAGCAATTATGTCTTCTCAAAATAACATGGCTAAAGAAAGTTATCCCTACAAAATCATATAGTCTGGCTATGCTCTATCTTCATCACAGAAAATATTAAATCATGCACAACCCCGATGACAAGCCAAGCAATTGTTTCATACTTTTGAGGTTCTCAAACTTTTTCAATCTTCATGCAATATATGAGCGTGAGCCATGGATATAGCACTATGGTGGAATAGAATGGTGGTTGTGGAGAAGAAAAAAAAGGGAGAAGATAGTCTCACATCAACTAGGCATATCAAAGGGCTATGGAGATGCCCATTAATAAATATCAATGTGAGTGAGTAGGGATTGCCATGCAACGGATGCAGTAGAGCTATAAGTGTATGAAAGCTCAACAAAAGAAACTAAGTGGGTGTGCATCCAACTTTCTTGCTCACGAAGACCTAGGGCAATTTGAGGAAGCCCATCATTGGAATATACAAGCCAAGTTCTATAATGTAAAATTCCCACTACTTTATGAAAGTGACAACATAGGAGACTCTCTATCCTGAAGATCATGGTGCTACTTTGAAGCACAAGTGTGGAAAAAGGATAGTACCATTGTCCCTTCTCTCTTTTTCTCTCATTTTTTTATTTTGGCCTTCTTTCTTTTTTTTCGTTTTGTCCTCTTTTCTATTTTTTTCTTTTTCATCCAGAGACTCATCCCGACTTGTGGGGGAATCATAGTCTCCATCATCCTTTCCTCACTAGGACAATGCTCTAATAATGATGATCATCACACTTCTTTTTACTTACAACTCAAGAATTACAACTCAATACTTAGAACAAAATATGACTCTATGTGAATGCCTTTGGCGGTGTGCCGAGATATGCAATGAATCAAGAGTGACATGTATGAAAAAATTATGAACGGTGGCTTTGCCACAAATACGATGTCAACTACATGATCATGAAAAGCAATATGACAATGATGAAGCATGTCATAGCAAACGGAACAGCGGAAAGTTGCATGGCAATATATCTCGGAATGGCTATGGAAATGCCATAATAGGTAGGTATGGTGGCTGTTTTGAGGAAGGTATATGGTGGGTTTATGGTACCGGCGAAAATTGCACGGTACTAGAGAGGATAGCAATGGTGGAAGGGTGAGAGTGCGTATAATCCATGGACTCAACATTAGTCATAAAGAACTCACATACTTATGGCAAAAATCTATTAGTTATCGAAACAGAGTACTACGTGCATGCTCCTAGGGGGATAGATTGGTAGGAAAAGACCATTGCTCATCCCCGACCGCCACTCATAAGGAATGCAATCAATAAATAAATCATGCTCCGACTTCATCACATAACGATTCACCATACGTTCATGCTACGGGAATCACAAACTTCAACACAAGTATTTCTGAAATTCACAACTACTCAACTAGCATGACTCGAATATCACCATCTCCATATCTCAAAACGATCATCAAGTATCAAACTTCTCTTAGTATTCAATGCACTTATATGAATGTTTTTATTATGCCTAAAATAAAATTTCCATGTTGTTCTAAAGGACTCTCAAAATAATATAAGTGAAGCATGAGAGATCAATTATTTCTATAAAATAGAACCACCGCTGTGCTCTAAAAGATATAAGTGAAGCACTAGAACAAAAACTATATAGCTCAAAAGATATAAGTGAAGCACATAGAGTATTCTAATAAATTCTAATTCATGTGTGTCTCTCTCAAAAGGTGTGTACAGAAAGGATTATTCTGGTAAACTAAAAATCAAAGACTCAAATCATACAATACGCTCCAAGCAAAACACATATCATGTGGCGAATAAAAATATAGCTCCAAGTAAAGTTACCAATGAACGAAGACAAAAGAGGGGATGCCTTCCGGGGGCATCCCCAAGCTTAGGATTTTTGGTGTCCTTGGGTTTACCTTGGGGTGCCTTGGGCATCCCCAAGCTTAGGCTCCTGCCACTCCTTGTTCCATAATCCATCAAATCTTTACCCAAAACTTGAAAACTTCACAACACAAAACTTAACAAGAAAACCTCGTGAGCTCCGTTAGCGAAAGAAAACAAAACACCACTTCAAGGTACTGTAATGAACTCATTCTTTATTTATATTGGTGTTAAACCTACTGTATTCCAACTTCTCTATGGTTTATAAACTCTTTACTAGCCATAGATTCATCAAAATAAGCAGACAACACACACAAAACAGAATCTGTCAAAAACAGAACAGTCTGTAGTAATCTATAACTAATGCAAACTTCTGGAACCCCAAAAATTATAAAATAAATTGCTGGACGTGAGGAATTTATCTATTAATCATCTTCAAAAATAATTAACTAAATATCACTCACCAATAAAAAAATGGCAGCAATTCTCGTGAGCGCTAAAGTTTCTGTTTTTTACAGCAAGATCAAAAAGACTTTCCCCAAGTCTTCCCAATGGTTCTACTTGGCACAAACACTAATTAAACACAAAAAATGCAACCAATACAGAGTATAGATAAATTATTTATTACTAAACAGGAGCAAAAATCAAGGAATAAAAATAAAATTGGGTTGCCTCCCAACAAGCGCTATCCTTTAACTGAAATTGGAATCTAATATTTGGTAGGTAATCCATAAGTGGCTCTCATAATAGATCTAGGTATTGCCATCTTTGGTAGGCAATCCATAAGTGGCTCTCATAATAGATTCATATGGTAATTTAATTTTCTTTCGAGGGAAGTGTTCCATGCCTTTGCTTAACGGAAATTGGAATCTAATATTTCCTTCCTTCATATCAATAACTGCGCCAATCGTTCTAATTAAGGAAAGGTATACCAAGAATAATAGGACATGAAGGATTGCAATCTATATCAAGAACAATGAAATCAATGGGCACATAATTCCTATTTGCAACAATAAGAACATCATTAATCTTTCCCATAGGTTTCTTAATAGTGTAATCCGCAAGGTGAAAGTTTAAAGAACAATCATCAAATTCACGGAAACCTAGCAAATCACACAAAGTTTTTGGGATCGTGGAAACACTAGCACCCAAATCACACAAAGCATAGCATTCATGATCTTTAATTTTAATTTTAATTGTAGGTTCCCACTCATCATAAAGTTTTCTAGGGATAGAAACTTCCAACTCAAGTTTTTCTTCGTAAGATTGCATCAAAGCATCAACGATATGTTTAGTAAAAGCTTTATTTTGACTATAAGCATGAGGAGAATTTAGCATGGATTGCAACAAGGAAATACAATCTATCAAAGAGTAATTGTCATAATTAAATTCCTTTAAATCCAAGATAGTGGGTTCATTGCTATCTAAAGTTTTGACCTCTTCGATCCCACTTTTAACAATTTTTGCGTCAAGATCTAAGAACTCTGAATTTTTGGGACGCCTTCTAACTAGAGTTGACTCGTCTCCAGTCCCATCATTATCAAGATTCATATTGCAAAACAAGGATTTAATAGGGGACACATCAATCACTTTTAGATCTTCATCCTTATTATCATGAAAACTAGAAGAACACGCTTTTACAAAGCAATCTTTCTTAGCACGCATCCTAGCGGTTCTTTGCACCCATCAATGGAAATTCTCATGGCTTTGAGAGACTCATTGATATCATGCTTAGGTGGAATAGATCTAAGTTTCAAAGAATCAATATCAAGAGAAATTCTATCCATGTTCCTAGCCAACTCATCAATCTTAAGCATTTTTTCTTCAATCAAAGCATTGAAACTCTTTTGTGAACTAATAAATTCTTTAATACTAGATTCAAAATCAGAGGGCATCTTACTATAATTTCCATATGAATTATTGTAGGAATTACCATAATTATTAGAGTAATTACTAGGTAATGGCCTAGAATTAAAGTTATCTCTATACGCGTTGTTACCAAAATTGTTCCTACCAACAAAATTCACATCCATAGATTCATTATTATTATCAATCAAAGTAGACAAAGGCATATCATTAGGATAAGTAGAAGCACTCTTATTAGCAAACAATTTCATAAGTTCATCCATCTTTCCAGTCAAAACATAACCCGGGAGACTTGGAGTCCACGTAAGCGAAGCAACGAGGAAGCCACGAGGCAGGGGGCGCGCCCACCCCCTGGGCGCGCCCTACACCCTCGTGGGCCCCTCGTGGCTCCCCTGACGCACTTCTTCTGCCTATATATATCCATATACCCTAAAAACATCCGGGAGCACAATAGATCGGGAGTTCCGCTGCCAGAAGCCTCCGTAGCCACCAAAAGCCAATCTAGACCCGTTCCGGCACCCTGCCGGAGGGGGCAATCCCTCTCCGGTGGCCATCTTCATCATCTCGGTGCTCTCCATGACGAGGAGGGAGTAGTTCTCCCTCGGGGCTCAGGGTATGTACCAGTAGCTATGTGTTTGATCTCTCTCTCTCTCTCGTGTTCTTGAGGTGGTACGATCTTGATGTATCACGAGCTTTGTTATTATAGTTGGATCTTATGATGTTTCTCCCCCCTCTACTCTCTTGTAATGGATTGAGTTTTCCCTTTGATGTTATCTTATCGGATTGAGTCTTTAAAGATTTTATAACACTTGATGTATGTCTTGCCGTGCGTATCTGTGGTGACAATGGGATATCACGTGATTCACTTGATGTATGTTTTGGTGATCAACTTGCGGGTTCCACCCATGAACCTATGCATAGGGGTTGGCACATGTTTTCGTCGTGATTCTCCGATAGAAACTTTGGGGCACTCTTTGAGGTTCTAGGTGTTGGTTGAATAGATGAATCTGAGATTGTGTGATGCACATCGTATAATCATACCCATGGATACTTGAGGTGACATTGGAGTATCTAGGTGACATTAGGGTTTTGGTTGATTTGTGTCTTAAGGTGTTATTCTAGTACGAACTCTAGGGCTGTTTGTGACACTTATAGGAATAGCCCAATGGATTGATTGGAAAGAATAACTTTGAGGTGGTTTCGTACCCTAACATAATCTCTTCGTTTGTTCTCCGCTATTAGTGACTTTGGAGTGACTCTTTGTTGCATGTTGATGGATAGTTCTATGATCCAATTATGTTATTATTGTTGAGGGAACTTACACTAGCGAAAGTATGAACCCTAGGCCTTGTTTCCTATCATTGCAATACCTTTTATGCTCACTTTTATCATTAGTTACCTTGCTGTTTTTATATTTTCAGATTACAAAAAGTATTATCTACTATCCATATACCACTTGTATCACCATCTCTTCGCTGAACTAGTGCACCTATACAATTTACCATTGTATTGGGTATGTTGGGGACACAAGAGACTCTTTGTTATTTGGTTGCAGGGTTGCTTGAGAGAGACCATCTTCATCCTACGCCTCCTATGGATTGATAAACCTTAGGTCCTCCACTTGAGGGAAATTTGCTACTGTCCTACAAACCTCTGCACTTGGAGGCCCAACAACGTCTACAAGAATAAGGTTGTGTAGTAGACATCAAGCTATTTTCTAGCGCCGTTGCCGGGGAGGTGAGTTCTTGAAGGTATATCTTTAGATCTTGCAATAGAATCTTTTTGTTTCTTGTTTTATCACTAGTTTAGTTTATAAAAGAAAACTACAACAAAAAATATGGAATTGAGTTTACCTCATACGCTTCATCTTTTTAATATCTTTCGTGAGTATGATGGAAAGGAAAATTGTGCCAAAGTGTTAGAAGAAGAATGCATTAAAATGTTTGGCACTAAATATTTGAATGATTAGCATGATTGCAATGTTATTAGTATGAATTCCTTGAATATCCATGATGCTAATGATATGCAAAGCCACAAGCTTGGGGAAGCTATGTTTGATGAAGATGATATTTTTTGTCCCCCAAGTTTTGATGAGCAAATTTATTATGATGAAAGCATGCCTCCTATTTATGATGATTATATTGATGAAAGTGGATTTTTAGATGTCATGACTTTATTTTGTGATGAATCCACTATTTCGAAAGAGGTTCCAATTGATTACGAGAACAAAGTTGCTATCTATGATGATTATTGTGATGACTTGTATGCTATAAAGAATAATGATATCCATGAAACTTGTCATCATGATTTTAGTTTTCAATTGGATTATGCCTCACATGATAGCTATTTTGTTGAGTTTGCTCCCACTACTATTCATGAGAAGAAGTTTGCTTATGTGGAGAGTAATAAAAATTATATGCTTGTAGATCATGAAAAGAATGCTTTATGTCATAGTTATATTGTTGAATTCATTCATGATGCTACTGAAAATTATTATGAGGGAGGAATATATGCTTGTAGGAATTTCAATAATATCAAGTTTCCTCTCTATGTGCTTAAAGTTTTGAAGTTATGCTTGTTTTACCTTCCTATGCAAGTTGATTCTTGTTACCACAAGTTGTTTGCTCACAAAATCCATATGCATAGGAAGTGGGTTAGACTTAAATGTGCTAGTCATATTCTCCATGATGCTCTCTTTATGTTACAATTCTTATCTTTTATGTGAGCATCATTGAAATCATCATGCCTAGCTAGGGCGTTAAACGATAGCGCTTGTTGGGAGGCAACCCAACTTTATTTTTGCTCCTATTTAGTAATAAATAATTTATCTAGACTCTGTTATGATTGAGTTTTTATGTTTTAATTAGTGTTTGTGCCATGTAGAACCGTTGGGAAGACTTGGGGAAAGTCTTGTTGATCTTGCTGTAAAAAAACGGAAACTTTAGCGCTCACGAGAATTGCTGCCATTTTTATTGGATAGTGATATTTAGTTAATTCTTTTTGCATATGATTAATAGACAAATTACTCAGGTCCACCAATTTATTTCAGAATTTTATGAGTTCCATAAGTATACGTTTGATCCAGATTACTACAGACTGTTCTGTTTTTGACACATTCTGTCTTCATCGTGTTGTTTGCTTATTTTGATGAATCTATGAGTAGTATCGGAGGGTATGAACCATAGAGAAGTTGGAATACAGTATATATTACACCAATATGAATTTAGAATGAGTTCATTACAGTACATTATGATGGTTATTTGCTTTCTTATGCTAACGGAGCTTACGAGTTTTCTGTTAAGTTTTGTGTTGTGAAGTTTTCAAGTTTTGGGTAAAGATTCGATGGACTATGGAATAAGGAGTGGCAAGAGCCTAAGCTTGGGGATGCCCAAGGCACCCCAAGTTAATATTCAAGGACAACCAAAAGCCTAAGCTTGGGGATGCCCCGGAAGGCATCCCCTCTTTCGTCTTCGTTCATCGGGAACTTTACTTGGAGCTATATTTTTATTCGCCACATGATATGTGTTTTGCTTGGAGCGTCAATTTATTTTGTTAGGATTTGATTGATGTTTGAATAAAATACCAAGATCTGAAATTCTTAAATGTTAGAGAGTCTTCACATAGTTGCATAATTATTCGACTACTCATTGATCTTCACTTATGTCTTTCGGAGTAGTTTGTCATTTGCTCTAGTGCTTCACTTATATCTTTTTCGAGCACGGTGGTGGTTTTATTTTGAAGAATTAGATGAACTCTCGTGCTTCACTTATATTATTTTGAGAGTCCCAAACAGCATGGTAATTTTCTTTGGTTATGAATTTAGTCCTAATATGATGGGCATCCAAGAGGGATATAATAAAAACTTTCATATAGCGTGCATTGAATACTATGAGAAGTTTGATACTTGATAATTGTTTTGAGATATGGAGATGGTGATATTAGAGTCATGCTAGTTGGGTAGTTGTGAATTTGAGAAATACTTGTGTTAAAGTTTGTGATTCCCGTAGCATGCACGTATGGTGAACCGTTATGTGATGAAGTCGGAGCATGATTTATTTATTGATTGTCTTCCTTATGAGTGGCGGTCGGGGACGAGCGATGGTCTTTTCCTACCAATCTATCCCCCTAGGAGCATGCGCGTAGTACTTTGTTTTGATAACTAATAGATTTTTGCAATAAGTATGTGAGTTCTTTATGACTAATGTTGAGTCCATGGATTATACGCACTCTCACCCTTCCACCATTGCTAGCCTCTCTAATACCGCGCACCTTTCACCGGTATCATACACCCACCATATACCTTCCTCAAAACAGCCACCATACTGTCGGTGTACTAGAGTAGGGGTACCCTAGTATCCCAAACTTGTGCACGGGCAGTCGCAGCATCCCGCGGCAAGGCTTGCCGGGCGACCGCCAAGGTCCTCCGTGGTTCCTGTGGAGCCATTCAAGAACAAAGTATTTAAGCCAAGGAGACAAGACCCCGGCAAGAGGAGCTTGCCGGGAAGGCCAACCAAGGCATCTCAAGGAACTTGCCGCGACGCGCCACGCGTCCCGGCAAGGCCCGGTGAGCGACAAGCCCCCGGCAAGGCCCGGTGAGCGACAAGCTCCCGGACGCGACAAGACAACAACCGCGGCAAGGCGCTTGCCGCGGCAGGCTCCCACTCTGCGCCCACGCTCCAGCACACCCACCAACGTGTCGCTCTGGGACCCTTCCAGGCGTACGTGGCGGGAGGCTGTGCAGCCAGCGGTGCGCGGTGGCAAGCGGTGCTGACAAGATTGCCATCGTGGCGAGCGGTGGCGTCCCTGACGGTCCCTTTTGCACTATTTGGGCGACGCAGATGGGCATTTAATGCCCTTGTCCCCTGCCGTCAGGGTTTGGTATGATACACTGTAGCAGGTAGTTGTACCAACCGCAACACCTTTCCATTTTTACCCTTTCCTACGTTGCCACCTGTCGGTGACCCCTTGAGCATATAAAAGGAGGCCCATGCGCAACGTAGGGAAAAAAAGGGGAGGACAGAACACTCACGCTCGGTCTCGTTAGCTGCTGGTGTGTACTGTAGCACTCCGCGCTCCCTGTTGGTGTACTAGAGTAGGGGTACCCTAGTATCCCGAACTTGTGCATGGGCAGTCGCAGCATCCCGCGGAAAGGCTTGCCGGGCGACCGCCAAGGTCCTCCATGGTTCCTGTGGAGCCATTCAAGAACAAAGTATTTAAGCCAAGGAGACAAGACCCCGGCAAGAGGAGCTTGCCGGGAAGGCCAACCAAGGCATCTCAAGGAACTTGCCGCGACGCGCCACGTGTCCCGGCAAGGCCCGGTGAGCGACAAGCCCCCGGCAAGGCCCGGTGAGCGACAAGCTCCCGGACACGACAAGACAACAACCGCGGCAAGGCGCTTGCCGCGGCAGGCTCCCACTCTGCGCCCACGCTCCAGCACACCCACCAACGTGTCGCTCTGGGACCCTTCCAGGCATACGTGGCGGGAGGCTGTGCAGCCAGCGGTGCGCGGTGGCAAGCGGTGCTGACAAGATTGCCATCGTGGCGAGCGGTGGCGTCCCTGACGGTCCCTTTTGCACTATTTGGGCGACGCAGACGGGGATTTAGTGCCCTTGTCCCCTGCCGTCAGGGTTAGGTATGATACACTGTAGCAGGTAGTTGTACCAACCGCAACACCTTTCCATTTTTACCCTTTCCTACGTTTCCACCTGTCGGTGACCCCTTGAGCATATAAAAGGAGGCCCATGCACAACGTAGGGAAAAAAGGGGAGGACAGAACACTCACGCTCGGTCTCGTTAGCTGCTGGTGTGTACTGTAGCACTCCGCGCTCCTGAGCAAGAACTCAATACAAACCACAAAGCAGGAGTAGGGTTTTACGCATCCGTGCGGCCCGAACCTGGGTAAACTGCTCGTGTGCTTCGCCTCGATCTGCTCTTCGTGCGATCTCCGCCCTCCGCCGAACCGAAAGGGACTCGGTCCGCCGGTCCCATAGGTGTTCGTGGATTAGTCCCCCGACATCTTTGGCGCGCCAGGTAGGGGGCGTCGAAGTTGTGTGAACCAGATCCGGCATTCACACGAGCTAGATCTTCATCATCTTCATCGACATGCCGCCGAAGAAGAAGGCTTCGGAGGCGGCTGCTCTGTCCGCACCGAACCCACCACCATCGGAGCAAACGGCTGGTGGGGTAGACGCTGGCGGAAGAACGGGCGTCGACGAGGGAGCCCACGGTGCTGCAGGTCCAAGGACAAGGCTGCGCTGCCCATCGGCGGCGCAGTCGGCTCCCACAACGACCGGGCACACTCCAAGACCTCGGCGTCCGTACATGCACCGCGCCTATCCCAGGAGGCGCGGGACCGGCAGCGCAATGGTACTCACGGTGCCATACGTTTGCTGGACCAAGATCGGGCTGGTGGATCTCGGAGTGCTCAAGACCAGCATGCACGCCAACATGCTGGCACGAGCGAGGCACGGTCGCCTGGACAGGATACTGCTCCTTCTAACATAGTTAGGAGTCCGAGCATATCCCGCTCCTCGCACTGTTCGCCACCGCCGCCCGTCACTTCAGCAGAAGCTTTGGCGCGAGCTCAACTGCTCCTGGACTACCCTCCAACGGCAGACAAGATTGACGACTGGAGGGCCACCATTCAGGGTCTCATCGGCTTCGCCAACGGCGACATTCCACGGCAGCCGAGTGCGTCACAGCCGCGGCAAGTCAGCCAGGCACGAGCCGGTGGCGACAAGACCGGTGGGGGTGCAACCACTGTGCACTCTCCGCCCCGAAGGCCAAGATCGCCGACTCGCCGGATCCACCTCGACAGCGACTCCACCGCGTCATCAGATCCACGAGCTCGTCACGATCAGCGCCAAGTTCTTCACGAACGACAGCAAGAAGACGCTCGTACTCGCATCGAGCGCCGAAGAGAAGCGCGGCGTCAATCAGACCAGCGCGCTGGGCCCTCTGTCGACATGCATGCGCCAGGGGAACCAGGTGACTTGCCGTACGCGGTAGGTTGCCCTGCGTTTACTCGTGAGCTGCGGCAAGTCCAGTGGCCCAGCAAGAAGAATTTCAAGCCAGACGTAATAGAGAAGTACGACGGCAAGTCGCATCCGTCGGAGTTCCTCAGCATCTACACCATCGCGGTGCAGGCTGCCGGGGGGCGGGATGACAAGATCCTTGCCAACTACTTCCCGCTGGTACTCAAGCCCAACGTCAGGTCCTGGCTCATGCACTTGCCGGACAACTCCATATCCTACTGGGCAGACCTATGCCATCAGTTTGTCGGCGCCTTTACAGGCGGCCACAAACCTCATGGCCAAGAGAGTGACCTTCATCTGCTCACCCAGAAGGAAGGAGAGCCCCTGCGCAAGTACATTCAGAGATTCAGCCGTGTACAGCGCAGCATCCCAGATGTCCACCCTGTCGCGGTCATCAGCGCGTTCCATCAGAACGTGCGTAACCGCAGGATGAGAGAGGAGATGGCGATGTGCAAGATCAGAGACATCAGTGAGCTGTATGCCCTGGCCGACAAGTGTGCACGTGCTGAGGAAGGGAGGAAAATCCCCGGAGAGAATACAGGAGGAGGAGGATCTGACAGCGAGGATGCTGCCCCGGCGAAGAAAAACCGGCGGCGGAATAACAGGAAGAAGAAAGGCAAAGATGTGCTAGTCATTGAGCAGTCCGGCAACGAAGGTGGCGCCGAGAAAGCCAAAGTTGGTAGCTCCGGCAAGGAGATTGCCGCATGCACCAACTGCCAGGCTGTGGCGGTCGCCGACAAGCAGGACGACACCGACAAGCAGTACTGCAAGATCCACCGCACCAAGGGCCACGACCTCCAGAGCTGCAAGAAGGTCGAGCAGCTTGTCCAGCAGCAAAAGGCTGAATACGAGCGGCGCAACAAGGAGAGGGCCCAAGGAGGCGCTGGATAATCCGGCAAGAAGCGCGCCGGCCGGGGAGGACGCTGCGGCAAGGTCAAGCAGCGGCAAGGAGACAGACCTCCCCGCGGCCGCGACAAGGATGAAGATGACGACGACGACGAAGACATGGATGATGTCGAGACCAGTGAGCAGGAGTTCCAGAAAGCCACAGAGGTCTTGTGCCTTGACGGCGGTGCTTCTCTGCATACTTCACACCGCCAACTCAAGCAGTGGGTGCGGGAAGTCAATGCAGCAGAACCACCTGTCGAGTCACGCAAGCTTCTGAAATGGTCCAGCACGCCTATCATCTTTGATATTGAGGACCACCCTATTGGGGAACGTAGCAGAAATTCAAAATTTTCCTACGTGTCACCAAGATCTATCTATGGAGAAACTAGCAACGAGGGGAAGGAGAGTGTATCTACATACCCTTGTAGATCGCTAAGCGGAAGCGTTCAAGTGAACGGGGTTGATGGAGTCGTACTCGTCGTGATTCAAATCACCGATGATCCTAGTGCCGAACGGACAGCACCTCCGCGTTCAACACATGTACAGCCCGGTGACGTCTCCCATGCCTTGATCCAGCAAGGAGAGAGGGAGAGGTTGAGGAAGACTCCATCCAGCAGCAGCACAACGGCGTGGTGGTGATGGAGGAGCGTGGCAATCCTGCAGGGCTTCGCCAAGCACCGCAGAAGAGGAGAAGAACTTGGGAGAGAGAGAGGGGCTGCACCAAAGGCAAAAGGTGTGTTTGAGAGGCCCTCCTACCCCACTATATATAGGGATCCCAAGGGGGGGTGCGCCAGCCCCTAGGAGATCCAATCTCCAAGGGGGCGGCGGCCAGGGGAGGAGTCCTCCCCCCCCCAAGGCACCTAGGAGGTGCCTTCCCCTGATGGGACTCTTCCTTTAGGGTTTCCCCTTCACCCTAGGCGCATGGGCCCTAGGGGAAGTGGCGCCCCAGCCCACTTTGGGCTGGATCCCTTCTCACTTCAGCCCATGGGACCCTCCGGGATAGGTGGCCCCACCCGGTGGGCCCCAGGGACCCTTCCGGTGGTCCCGGTACAATACCGATGACCCCGAAACTTGTCCCGATGGCCGAAATAGGACTTCCTATATATAAATCTTTACCTCCGGACCATTCCGGAACTCCTCGTGACGTCCGGAATCTCATCCGGGACTCCGAACAACATTCGGTAACCACATACAAGCTTCCTTTATAACCCTAGCGTCATCGAACCTTAAGTGTGTAGACCCTACGGGTTCGGGAGACATGCAGACATGACCGAGACGATCTCCGGTCAATAACCAACAGCGGGATCTGGATACCCATGATGGCTCCCACATGTTCCACGATGATCTCATCGGATGAACCACGATGTCAAGGACTTAATCAATCCCGTATACAATTCCCTTTGTCTATCGGTATGTTACTTGCCCGAGATTCGATCGACGATATCCAATACCTAGTTCATCCGTAACACATCATCCCGTGATCAACTCCTTGGTCACATTGCGCATATGATGATGTCCTACCGAGTGGGCCCAGAGATACCTCTCCGCTTACACGGAGTGACAAATCCCAGTCTCGATTTGTGCCAACCCAACAGACACTTTTGGAGATACCTGTAATGTACCTTTATAGCCACCCAGTTACGTTGTGACGTTTGGCACACCCAAAGCACTCCTACGGTATCCGGGAGTTGCACAATCTCATGGTCTAAGGAAATGATACTTGACATTAGAAAAGCTTTAGCATACGAATTACACGATCTTTGTGCTAGGCTTAGGATTGGGTCTTGTCCATCACATCATTCTCCTAATGATGTGATCCCGTTATCAACGACATCCAATGTCCATGGTCAGGAAACCGTAACCATCTATTGATAAATGAGCTAGTCAACTAGAGGCTTACTATGGACATGGTGTTGTCTATGTATCCACACATGTATCTGAGTTTCCTATCAATACAATTATAGCATGGATAATAAACGATTATCATGAACAAGGAAATATAATAATAACCAATTTATTATTGCCTCTAGGGCATATTTCCAACAGTCTCCCACTTGCACTAGAGTTAATAATCTAGTTCACATCGCCATGTGATTAACACTCACAGGTCACATCGCCATGTGACTAACACCCAAGAGTTTACTAGAGTCAGTAGTCTGATTAACACTCAATGAGTTTTAGGTTTGATCATGTTGCTTGTGAGAGAGGTTTTAGTCAACGGGTCTGAATCTTTCAGATCCGTATGTACTTCACAAATTTGTTATGTCATTTTGTAGATGCAACTACTACGCTACATTTGGAGCTATTCCAAATAACTGTTCTACTATATGAATCCAGTTTACTACTCAGAATAATCTGGATTAGTGTCAAAGTTTGCATCGGCGTAAGCCTTTACGACGAACTCTTTGACCACCTCCATAATCGAGAAAATTCCTTAGTCCACTAGTTACTAAGGATAACTTTGACCACTGTCCTGTGATCCGTTCTTGGATCACTCTTGTACCCCTTGACTGACTCATGGCAAGGCACACTTCAGGTGCGGCACACAGCATAGCATACTGTAGAGCCTATGTCTTAAGCATAGGGGACGACCTTCATCCTTTCTCTCTATTCTGCCGTGGTCGAGCTTTAAGTCTTAACTTCATACCTTAGAACTCAGGCAAGAACTCCTTCTTTGACTGATCCATCTTGAACATCTTCAAGATCATGTCAAGGTATGTGCTCATTTGAAAGTACCATTAAGCGTTTTGATCTATCCTTATAGATCTTGATGCTCAATGCTCAAGTAGCTTAATCCAGGTTTTCCATTGAAAACACTTTCCAAATAACCCTATATGCTTTCCAGAAATTCTACGTCATTTCTGATCAATAATATGTCAACAACATACACTCATCAGAAATTCTATAGTGCTCCCACTCACCTTTTTGGAAATACAAGTTTCTCATAAACTTTGTATAAACCCAAAATCTTTGATCATCTCATCAAAGCATACATTCCAACTCCGAGATGCTTACTCCAGTCCTTAGAAGGATTGCTGGAGCTTTGCATACTTATTAGCATCTTTCAGGATTGACAAAAACCTTCCGGTTTGTATCACATACAACCTTTCCTCAAGAAAATCGTCGAGGAAACAATGTTTTGACATCCTATCTGCAAGATTTCATAAATAATGCAGTAATCGCTAATATAATTCCAACAGACTCTTAGCATCGCGACGAGTGAGAAAGTCTCACCGCAGTCAACTCCTTGAACTTGTCGGGAAACTTCTTAACGACAAGTCGAGCTTTCTTAATGGTGATACTTACCATCATTGTCCGTCTTCCTTTTAAAATCCATCTGTACTCAACAGCCTTACGACCATCGAGCCATGCTGCCAAAGTCTACACTTTGTTTTCATACATGGATCCTCTCTCGAATTTTATGGCCTCGAGCCATTTATCGGAATCCGGACCCACCATCGCTTCTCCATAGCTCGCAGGTTCATTGTTGTCTAGCAACATGACTTCCAAGACAGGATTACGTACCACTCTGAAGTAGTACACATCCTTGTCATCCCACGAGGTTTGGGAGTGACTTGATCCGAAGTCTTATGATCAATATCATAAGCTTCCACTTCAATTGGTGTAGGTGCCACAGGAACAACTCTTTGTGCCCTGCTATACACTAGTTGAAGTGACGGTTCAATAACCTCATCAGGTCTCCACCATCCTCCCACTCAATTCTTTCGAGAGAAACTTTTCCTCGAGAAAGGACCCGATTCTAGAAACAATCCCTTATTGCTTTCGAATCTGAGACAGGAGGTATACCCAACTGTTTTGCGTGTCCTATGAAGATGCATTTATCCGCTTTGGGTTTGAGCTTATCAGCCTGAAACCTTTTCACATAAGCGTCGCAGCCCCAAACTTTTAAGAAATGACAGCTTAGGTTTCTCTAAACCATAGTTCATATGGTGTCATCTCATCGGAATTACATGGTGCCCTATTTAAAGTGAATGTGGTTGTCTCTAATGCCTAACCCATAAACTATCGTGGTAATTCGATAAGAGACATCATGGTATGCATCATATCCAATAGGGTGCAGTTATGATGTTCGGACACACCATCACACTATGGTGTTCCAGGCTGTATTAGTTTTGAAACAATTTCCACAATGTCTTAATTCTGTGCCAAACTCGTAATTCAGATATTCATCTCTATGATCATATCATAGATATTTTTATCCTCTTATCATGACGATCTTCCAACTTCACACTGAAATTACTTGAACCTTTCAATAATTCAGACTCGTGATTCATCAAGTAAATATACTCAACATCTACTCAAATCATCTGTGAAGAACATAACGATATCCACTACATGCCTCATCACTCATTGGACTGCACACATCAAAATGTATTACTTCCAGCAAGTTGCTTTCTAGTTCCATTTTACTGAAAACGAGGCTTTCAGTCATCTTGCCCATGTGGTATGATTTGCATGTCTCAAGTGATTCAAAATCAAGTGAGTTCAAACGGTCCATTTGCATGGAGTTTCTTCATGCATATACACCAATAGACATGGTTCGCATGTCTCAAACTTTTCAAAAATGAGTGAGTCCAAAGATCCATCAACATGGAGCTTCTTCATGCGTTTTATACCGATATGACTTACGTGGCAGTGCCACAAGTAGGTGGTACTATCTTATATCTTTTGGCATGAACATGTGTATCACTACGATCGAGATTCAATGAACCATTCATTTTAGGTGCAAGACCATTGAAGGTATTATTCAAATAAACAGAGTAACCATTATTCTCCTTAAATGAATAACGGTATCGCGATAGACATAATCCAATCATGTCTATGCTCAACGCAAACACCAATCTCGATGGTAGAAGGAGCGTACGATATTTGATTATATCAACATTGGAAACACTTCCAACACATATCATCAGCTCACCTTTAGCTAGTCTCTGTTTATTCCGTAGCTTTTATTTCGAGTTACTAACACTTAGCAACCGAACCGGTATCTAATACCCTGGTGCTACTAGGAACATATCTAAACAGTAGAACTAAAGCGCGAGCTACGACATAATTTGCAAAATCCTTTTGACTATGTTCAGGATAATTAAGTTCATCTTATGAAGTCCCACTCAGATAGACATCCCTCTAGTCATCTAAGTGATTACATGATCCGAGTCAACTAGGCCGTGTCCGATCATCACGTGAGACGGACTAGCCAACGTCGGTGAACATCTTCATGTTGATCGTATCTTCTATACGACTCATGCTCGACCTTTCGGTCTTCTGTGTTCCGAGGCCATGTCTGTACATGCTAGGCTCGTCAACACCCGTTGTATGTGAACGTAAGGATCTATCACACCCGATCATCACGTGGTGCTTCGAAACGACGAACTGTAGCAACGGTGCACAGTTAGGGGAGAACACTTCTTGAAATTTTAATGAGGGATCATCTTATTTACAACCGTCGTTCTAAGCAAACAAGATGTATAAACATGATAAACATCACATGCAATCAAATAGTGACATGATATGGCCAATATCATATAGCTCCTTTGATCTCCATCTTGGGGCTCCATGATCATCTTGTCACCGGCATGACACCATGATCTCCATCATCATGATCTCCATCATCGTGTCTTCTTGAAGTTGTCACGTCATCTATTACTTCTACTACTACAGCTAACGGTTAGCAATAAAGTAAAGTAATTACATGACGTTTAAGTTGACACGCAGGTCATAAATAAATAAAGACAACTCCTATGGCTCTTGCCGGTTGTCATACTCATCGACATGCAAGTCGTGATTCCTATTACAAGAACATGATCAATCTCATACATCACATATATCATTCATCACATCCTTTGGCCATATCACATCACATAGCATACCCTGCAAAAACAAGTTAGACGTCCTCTAGTTGTTGTTTGCATGTTTTACGTGGCTGCTATGGGTTTCTAGCAAGAACGTTTCTTACCTACGCAAAGACCACAACGTGATATGCCAATTGCTATTTACCCTTCATAAGGACCCTGTTCATCGAATCCGATCCGACTAAAGTGGGAGAGACAGACACCCGCCAGCCACCTTATGCAACTAGTGCATGTTTGTCGGCGGAACCGGTCTCACGTAAGAGTACGTGTAAGGTTGGTCCGGGCCGCTTCATCCCACGATGCCGCAGAATCAAGATAAGACTAGTAACGGTAAGCATATTGAACAAAATCAACGCCCACAACTACTTTGTGTTCTACTCGTGCATAGAATCTACGCAATAGACCTAGCTCATGATGCCACTGTTGGGGAACGTAGCAGAAATTCAAAATTTTCCTACGTGTCACCAAGATCTATCTATGGAGAAACTAGCAACGAGGGGAAGGAGAGTGTATCTACATACCCTTGTAGATCGCTAAGCGGAAGCGTTCAAGTGAACGGGGTTGATGGAGTCGTACTCGTCGTGATTCAAATCACCGATGATCCTAGTGCCGAACGGACAGCACCTCCGCGTTCAACACACGTACAGCCCGGTGACGTCTCCCATGCCTTGATCCAGCAAGGAGAGAGGGAGAGGTTGAGGAAGACTCCATACAGCAGCAGCACAACGGCGTGGTGGTGATGGAGGAGCGTGGCAATCCTGCAGGGCTTCGCCAAGCACCGCAGAAGAGGAGAAGAACTTGGGAGAGAGGGAGGGGCTGCACCAAAGGCAAAAGGTGTGTTTGAGAGGCCCTCCTACCCCATTATATATAGGGATCCCAAGGGGGGGTGCGCCAGCCCCTAGGAGATCCAATCTCCAAGGGGGCGGCGGCCAGGGGAGGAGTCCTCCCCCCCAAGGCACCTAGGAGGTGCCTTCCCCTGATGGGACTCTTCCTTTAGGGTTTCCCCTTCACCCTAGGCGCATGGGCCCTAGGGGAATTGGCGCCCCAGCCCACTTTGGGCTGGATCCCTTCTCACTTCAGCCCATGGGACCCTCCGGGATAGGTGGCCCCACCCGGTGGGCCCCCGGGACCCTTCCGGTGGTCCCGGTACAATACCGATGACCCCGAAACTTGTCCCGATGGCCGAAATAGGACTTCCTATATATAAATCTTTACCTCCGGACCATTCCAGAACTCCTCGTGACGTCCGGGATCTCATCCGGGACTCCGAACAACATTCGGTAACCACATACAAGCTTCCTTTATAACCCTAGCGTCATCGAACCTTAAGTGTGTAGACCCTACGGGTTCGGGAGACATGCAGACATGACCGAGACGTTCTCCGGTCAATAACCAACAGCGGGATCTGGATACCCATGATGGCTCCCACATGTTCCACGATGATCTCATCGGATGAACCACGATGTCAAGGACTTAATCAATCCCGTATACAATTCCCTTTGTCTATCGGTATGTTACTTGCCTGAGATTCGATCGACGGTATCCAATACCTAGTTCAATCTCGTTACCGGCAAGTCTCTTTACTCGTTCCGTAACACATCATCCCGTGATCAACTCCTTGGTCACATGGCGCATATGATGATGTCCTACCGAGTGGGCCCAGAGATACCTCTCCGCTTACACGGAGTGACAAATGCCAGTCTCGATTCGTGCCAACCCAACAGACACTTTCGGAGATACCTGTAATGTACCTTTATAGCCACCCAGTTATGTTGTGACGTTTGGCACACCCAAAGCACTCCTACGGTATCCGGGAGTTGCACAATCTCATGGTCTAAGGAAATGATACTTGACATTAGAAAAGCTTTAGCATACGAACTACACGATCTTTGTGCTAGGCTTAGGATTGGGTCTTGTCCATCACATCATTCTCCTAATGATGTGATCCCATTGTCAACGACATCCAATGTCCATGGTCAGGAAACCGTAACCATCTATTGATCAACGAGCTAGTCAACTAGAGGCTTACTAGGGACATGGTGTTGTCTATGTATCCACACATGTATCTGAGTTTCCTATCAACACAATTATAGCATGGATAATAAACGATTATCATGAACAAGGAAATATAATAATAACCAATTTATTATTGCCTCTAGGGCATATTTCCAACACACCTTGATCGCACAACTGCGGTCGGGTGCTTGCCGATGTTGGTTTGACCAACTATCCGCAACCTCAAGGTCACTAAGATGCTAGTTAACGGCGGGGCCGGCTTGAACCTGGTCTCCTCCGCTGTACTCCAGAAACTCCGGATCCCTGACAGCGAGCTTGAAGAGACCGGCACATCCCAAGGAATCAACCCGGGAAGGAGCAAGCCGAAGGGGAAGGTCACGTTGCCAGTAACATTTGGCAGCGAGTTGAATTTCAGGACTGAGAGGGTCACTTTTGACGTTGCCGATTTTCCATTGCCTTACAATGGGATACTCGGCCGTCCAGCACTCGCCAAGTTCATGGCAGCCTCTCACTATGCATACGACATGCTGAAGATGCCAGGCCCGATAAGCGTCATCTCTGTCCCGGGCGACAAGAAGGATGCTCTTATCTGCGCCGACAAGATCTACCGGGAAGCGGCAACCGCAACAGATCGCAAGTCACCTGCCGTTGAAGCTCCCGGGGGGAAGAAGAAGACCAAGTCCGGTAAGAGTTCTGATGCCCACTCCGGCAAGCGCACCTCTTCGGAGTGCTGCGCTGCCGTCGAGGACGCACCATCGAGCTCCACCGGCAAGTGTAAGAAGAAAATGGCAGCTCCGCCAGAGACCAAGAAGGTGTCCGCCAAGGAGGACGGCATTGGTGGTACCTTCACCATCAGTGCCACTCTTGACCCTAAATAGGAAAGCGCGCTCATTGCTTTCCTGCGGGCGAACGTCGACGTGTTTGCGTGGCAACCGTCTAACATCCCCGGTGTTCCCAGGAAAGTAATTGAGCACCATCTTGCCGTTTGTCCGCATGCGCGGCCCGTCAAGCAGAAGGTCAGGAAGCAAGTAGTGGAGCGCCAAGAATTCATCGCAGAAGAGATCAAGAAGTTGGAAGCAGCAGGCCTTGTCAGAGGAGTGCTCCATCCTACGTGGTTGGCCAATCCTGTAGTCGTGCGCAAGGCAAACGGGAAATGGAGGCTTTGTATCGACTTTACCGATGTTAATAAAGCTTGTCCCAAAGACCCATTTCCCTTGCCGTGCATTGACCAGATTGTTGACTCCACGGCCGGATGTGACTTGCTTTCATTTCTTGACGCATACTCAGGATACCATCAGATCTTCATGGCAGAAGAGGATGAGGAGAAGACCGCATTTATCACTCCATGTGGCACGTACTGTTTCATACGGATGCCTTTCGGTTTAAAAAATGCTGGTTCAACATTTGCAAGAGTAGTCCATGTCGCTCTTGAGCCACAAATACACAGAAATGTGGAAGCCTACATGGATGACATAGTGGTCAAGAGCAAGGACAAGGCAACTCTGATTCAAGATTTAGACGAGACCTTTGCAAATCTGCGCAAGATCAGCCTCAAGCTCAATCCCGAGAAGTGTGTGTTTGGAGTCCCCTCTGGCAAGCTTCTCGGGTTCTTCATGTCTCAGCGGGGAATTGAAGCCAATCCCGACAAGATCATGGCCATTGAGCAGATTGAAGCACCAAAGCGCGTCAAGGATGTATGAAGACTTGCCGGTTGCGTGGCTGCTCTCAGCAGGTTTATCTCTAGGTCTGCTGAGCGCGCCCTGCCGTTTTTCAAAATATTGAAAAAGGCAGGTCCAATGAAATGGACTCCGGAAGCGGAGGCTGCGCTACAGGACTTGAAGAGATACCTGTCCTCCACTCCAACACTTGTCGCACCTAAGCCACAAGAGAAGTTTCTGCTGTATATAGCGGCAACCAATCAAGTGGTTAGTGCTGCGTTAGTGGCAGAGAGGGAGGCAGATGATGAGCCAGCAACCACGGCAGGCGCATCCAGCGACAAGCAGGGGGCTTTCCCGACAAGCTCTGGTCCCGACAAGGATGGATCTGCGCAGACGCGCGAGGAGATACAGAAGAGAATGGTGCAGCGCCCAGTTTACTTTGTCAGTTCCCTTCTGCAGGGGGCTAGGTCAAGGTACTCTGGTGTGCAGAAATTGCTTTTCGGCCTTCTCATGGCCTCGAGAAAGCTACGTCATTACTTCCAAGCACATGAGATCACATTTGTCACTCGCTTTCCGCTGAAGAGGATACTGCAGAATCCAGAAGCGACGGGCAGGATTGTTGAGTGGGCACTGGAACTGTCAAGCTTTGGCCTCAAGTTTGAGAGTACCTCAACTATCCAAAGCAGAGCATTGGCAGAATTCATAGCAGAGTGGACGCCAACACTAGATGAAGAAATTCCAGAAACAAGCATCCCCGTCAAGGAAGCAAGCAAAGAGTGGCTGATGTACTTTGATGGTGCCTTCTCGCTGCAAGGCGCCGGCGCTGGCGTGCTGCTTGTCGCACCCACCGAAGAGCACCTCAAGTACGTAGTCCAGATGCACTTTCCAAAGGAGCAAGCAACAGACAATACTGCAGAGTATGAAGGTTTGCTTGCCGGTCTCAGGATCGCGGCTGACCATGGGATCAAGAAGCTCGTTGTCAGGGGTGACTCGCAGCTTGTCATCCGCCAAGTGAACAAGAGTTATCAGAGTCCGTTGATGGAAGCCTACGTTAATGAAGTGAGAAAGCTAGAAGAGCACTTTGACAGCCTGTAGATGGAGCATATTCCAAGAGCTCAGAACGACATTGCCGATGGCCTCTCAAAGTGCGCCGCACTTAAGTTACCTATGGAACCAGGGATCTTTGTGCTCAAGCTGACTCAACCGTCCGTAACGCCATCAACTGGACAGAGCAAGAAGAGGAAGTTGATTTCTGGTGACTATTTTCCGGCAGAGCTTCCCGAAGCCGCCGCCAAGAAGGTCCCCAAGATCAACACCAAGAGTGCTGAGGAGCAGTCTGCTCCGGCAAGCCCTAGGGTTTGTTCCGTTGAAGCAGAGGCTCCCGACAAGTTTTGCTCCGGCAAGCTTGCCGGGGAACGTTAAGCTCCGGCGGAGCCGCAGGTTCTCGCCGTAGAAGCGGATGTTCCCGCAGCAGCAGTCGCCGCCAAGAAGGTCCCCAAGATCAACACCAAGAGTGCTGAGGAGCAGTCTGCTCCGGCAAGCCCTAGGGTTTGTTCCGTTGAAGCGGAGGCTCCCGACAAGTTTTGCTCCGGCAAGCTTGCCGGGGAACGTCAAGCTCCGGCAGAGCCGCAGGTTCTCGCCGTAGAAGCGGATGTTCCCGTAGCAGCAAATATGCCTTTAGTCCTTGTTGTCGAGCCACAAGCTCCAGCATGGGCACAGCAGATTGTCCGTTTCCTTCAGACAGGAGAACTTCCCGAAGAGCAAGAAGAAGCGGAAAGAGTAGCCCGGCAGCCAAGTATGTACCAGTTTGTCGACACACACTCTACAGAAGAAGACTCAACGGTGTGAAATTGAAGTGTATTCACCGGGAAGACGGACAAAAGCTGTTGGCAGAGATACATGGAGGCATATGTGGTCACCACATTGGCGCAAGAGCACTTGCCGACAAAGCATTCCGGCAAGGTTTCTTTTGGCCGACAGCCCTCCAGGATGCAACTGCACAAGTAACCAAGTGTGAAGCGTGCCAGTTCCATTCCAAGCAGATACACCAACCAGCTCAAGCTCTCCAGACGATCCATTTATCCTGGCCATTTTCGGTCTGGGGGATCGACATCCTCGGCCCCTTTCCCCGAGTAGTCGGGGGCTTTGAGTACTTGTACGTTGCAATCGACAAGTTCACAAAGTGGCCGGAAGTGGAACCGGTGAGGAAGGTGACAGCACAGTCAGCAGTCAAGTTCTTCAGGTCGATTGTTTGCCGCTTCGGGATCCCTAACAGGATCATCACCGACAACGGTACGCAATTCACGAGCCGCACCTTCATGCAGTACGTCCAAGATCTTGGCGCCAAGGTCTGCTTCGCTTCTGTTGCTCACCCGAGAAGCAACGGTCAAGCGGAGAGGGCAAATGCTGAAGTGCTGCGTGGGCTCAAGACCAGGACTTTCGACAGGCTGCAGAAGTGCGGAAGAAACTGGATTGAGGAGCTGCCGGTGGTTCTTTGGTCGATCAGGACGACGCCAAATCGAGCCACTGGCCAGACACCTTTCGCTCTAGTCTATGGAGCAGAGGCAGTTCTCCCCACGGAACTCGTATACGGGTCACCTCGAGTGCTCGCTTATGATGAGCTTGAGCAAGAGCAGCTGCGACAAGATGACACGCTGCTCCTTGAGGAAGACCGTCTTCAGGCTGCTATACGAGCTGCTCGCTACCAGCAAGCTTTGCGCCGCTACCATAGCCGCAAAGTTAACGCCAGAAGTCTCGAGGAAGGCGACCTTGTTCTTCAGCGTGTTCAGTCCGCCAAGAATTCCAACAAGTTGACGCTGAAGTGGGAAGGCCCTTACCGGGTGAAACGAGTCACTAGGCCTGGCGCTGTCCGCCTTGAGACCGAAGATGCCATTCCGGTGCACAACTCCTGCAACATTACGCGTCTTCGTAAGTTTTACCCGTAAGGCGCGGTTGCCGGAACCCATTCCGGCAACCACCTTTTGTACAAGTCTTGCCGCTGTTGCATGTAATCCTTTGTACAAAGCCGGGCGCAGACCCCGTGCATAAGTAAAGCTCATGTGCTCCGCACATCTTGTCAATTTCATGCTTTCTATTTTTTGCATGTGTTATCTGACACTCTGTGCAGCACCTGCCCCCAGTAAGCAACAACGAGCCATAAGGCTCCATATCTTTATTTTCTCTTCTTTCTTTTTTCTCAAGGAAAGGAAGGTTCCCTCGCGCACAAGTTTGCCGGGAGGGAAGGAGAAGATAATGGTATGGACCAGGCGTCGTTCAAGAAAGTTTCGCCTTACCGGGAAGCAAACAACAGAAAAGATAAGTCGCCAAAGTTTGAGCAATCAGATTTTTTAAAATTTTAAGTTATCTTCCTTGAACGGCCGTGCTTTGTATGGAAAACCTGTGCGCGGAGGAACCAACTCGTAGCTAGTTGCACCCTTACTTTGTTTCGAGTCCGCTCAACAACTTAAGTGAGCTGCGACTAGTTGCGACAAGGTTTCTTGTCACTAGTCGCGCCCTTACTTTGTTTCGAGTCCGCTCAACAACTTAAGTGAGCTGCAACTAGTTGCGACAAGGTTTCTTGTCGGTAGCGGCACCGCCAGCAGGCTGCTGACGTCCCGCACTCAGCGCTCGCGGCTAAGGTGCCTGCGCCGGCAAGTTCCCTAAAAGCGTAGGGCAAAAACATACAAAGGAAGGAATCAAGTAAAGGAGATAACATTGCAATCACTACCCAAAACAGAGTTATATTACAAGATAGCTTGTCGCGGCTCTAACAGATTGTTTTCATAACATGACCAGCAGCGACAAGAAAAGAAGAAAACGGGCGGCCTAGTCTACGCGATCGCCCTCAAGGAAGAGAACACTCATGCTCGGTCTCGTTAGCTGCTGGTGTGTACTGTAGCACTCCGCGCTCCCGAGCAAGAACTCAATACAAACCACAAAGCAGGAGTAGGGTTTTACGCATCCGTGCGGCCCGAACCTGGGTAAACTGCTCGTGTGCTTCGCCTCGATCTGCTCTTCGTGCGATCTCCGCCCCCCGCCGAACCGAAAGGGACTCGGTCCGCCGGTCCCATAGGTGTTCGTGGATTAGTCCCCCGACACATACCTACCTATTATGGCATTTCCATAGCCATTCCGAGATATATTGCCATGCAACTTTCCACTGTTCCGTTTACCATGACACGCTCCATCATTGTCATATTGCTTTGCATGATCATGTAGTTGACATTGTATTTGTGGCAAGGCCACCTTTCATAATTCTTTCATACATGTCACTCATGAGTCATTTCACATCCCGGTACACCGCCGGAGGCATTCATATAGAGTCATATTTTGTTCTAAGTATCGAGTTGTAATTCTTGAGTTGTAAGTAAATAAAAGTGTGATGATCATCATTATTAGAGCATTATCCTAGTGAGGAAAGGATGATGGAGACTATGATTCCCCATAAGTCGGGATGAGACTCCGTACGCAAAAAAAAAGAGGCCAAAGAAGCCCAAAAAAAGAGGCCATAAAAAAGGGAGAAGGCCCAAACAAAAAATGAGAGAAAAAGAGAGAAGGGGCAATGCTACTATCCTTTTACCACACTTGTGCTTCAAAGTAGAACCATGATCTTCATGATAGAGAGTCTCCTATGTTGTCACTTTCATATACTAGTGGGAATCTTTCATTATAGAACTTGGCTTGTATATTCCAATGATGGGCTTCCTCAAAATGCCCTAGGTCTTCGTGAGCAAGCGAGTTGGATGCACACCCACTTAGTTCGTTTTGTTGAGCTTTCATATACTCATAGCTCTAGTGCATACATTGCATGGCAATCCCTACTCAGTCACATTGATATCTATTGATGGGCATCTCCATAGCCCGTTGATACGCCTAGTTGATGTGAGACTATCTTCTTCCTTTTTGTCTTCTCCACAACCACCATTCTATTCCACCTATAGTGCTATGCACATGGCTCACGCTCATGTATTGCGTGAAGATTGACAAAGTTTGAGAACATCAAAAGTATGAAACAATTGCTTGGCTTGTCATCGGGGTTGTGCATGATTTAAATATTTTGTGTGGTGAAGATGGAGCATAGCCAAACTATATGGTTTGGAGGGATAACTTTCTTTGGCCATGTTATTTTGAGAAGACATGATTACTTGGTTAGTATGCTTGAAGTATTATTATTTTTATGTCAATATTAAACTTTTGTCTTGAATCTTATGGATCTGAATATTCTTGCCACAATAAAGAGAAATACATGGATAAATATGTTAGGTAGCATTACACATCAAAAATTCTGTTTTTATCATTTACCTACTCGAGGACGAGCAGGAATTAAGATTGGGGATGCTGATACGTCTCCAACGTATCTATAATTTTTGATTGTTCCATGCTATTATATTATCAACCTTGGATGTTTTATATGCATTTATATGCTATTTTATATGATTTTTGGGACTAACCTATTAACCTAGAGCCCAGTGCCAGTTTCTGTTTTTTTTCTTGTTTTAGAGTATCACAGAAAAGGAAAATCAAACGGAGTCCAATTGACCTGAAACTTCACGGAACTTATTTTTGGAAGGAAAGCAACCCGGGAGACTTGGAGTCCACGTAAGGGAAGCAACAAGGAAGCCACGAGGCAGGGGGCGCGCCCACCCCCCTAGGCGCCCCCTCCACCCTCGTGGGCCCCTTGTGGCTCCCCTGACGTACTTCTTCCACCTATATATCCATATACCCTAAAAACATCCGGGAGCACAATAGATAGAGAGTTCCGCCGCCAGAAGCCTCCATAGCCACCAAAAGCCAATCTAGACCCGTTCCGGCACCCTGTCGGAGGGGGCAATTCCTCTCCGGTGGCCATCTTCATCATCCCGGTGCTCTCCATGACGAGGAGGGAGTAGTCCTCCCTCGGGGCTGAGGGTATGTACCAGTAGCTATGTGTTTTATCTCTCTCTCTCTCTCGTGTTCTTGAGGTGGTACGATCTTGATGTATCACGAGCTTTGCTATTATAGTTGGATCTTATGATGTTTCTCCCCCCTCTACTCTCTTGTAATGGATTGAGTTTTCCCTTTGAAGTTATCTTATCGGATTGAGTCTTTAAAGATTTGATAACACTTGATGTATGTCTTGCCGTGCATATCTGTGGTGACAATGGGATATCACGTGATGCACTTGATGTATGTTTTGGTGATCAACTTGTGGGTTCCGTCCATGAACCTATGCACAGGGGTTGGCACATGTTTTTGTCGTGATTCTCTGTTAGAAACTTTGGGGAACTCTTTGAGGTTCTATGTGTTGGTTGAATAGATGAATATGAGATTGTGTGATGCATACCATATAATCATACCCACGGATACTTGAGGTGACATTGGAGTATCTAGGTGACATTAGGATTTTGGTTGATTTGTGTCTTAAGGTGTTATTCTAGTACGAACTCTAGGGCTGTTTGTGACAATTATAGGAATAGCCCAATGGATTGATTGGAAAGAATAACTTTGAGGTGGTTTCGTACCCTACCATAATCTCTTCGTTCGTTCTCCGCTATTAGTGACTTTGGAGTGACTCTTTGTTGCATGTTGAGGGATAGTTATATGATCCAATTATGTTATTATTGTTGAGGGAACTTACACTAGCGAAAGTATGAACCCTAGGCCTTGTTTCCTATCATTGCAATACCATTTATGCTCACTTTTATCATTAGTTACGTTGCTCTTTTTATATTTTAAGATTACAAAAACTATTATCTACTATCCATATACCACTTGTATCACCATCTCTTCGCCGAACTAGTGCACCTATACAATTTACCATTGTATTGGGTGTGTTGGGGACACAAGAGACTCTTTATTATTTGGTTGCAGGGTTGCTTGAGAGAGACAATCTTCATCCTACGCCTCCTACGGATTGATAAACCTTAGGTCATCCACTTGAGGGAAATTTGCTACTGTCCTACAGACCTCTGCACATGGAGACCCAACAATGTCTACAAGAAGAAGGTTGTGTAGTAGACATCATACATCTCTTCGAGCCTCATGTCGAGGAAGTGCTGAATAGTTCGCGGTCCTTCCGGGTTGAATTCCCACATACGGAGGGGTCGACGTTTGCAAGGCGGGACTCGACGAACTAGCATGACTTGCATTACCATGACCAAACTGACATCTCTCAGAAGGAGATCTCGGATGCGACTCTGCAATACCGGCACATCATTTACTGGCCCCCATTCCAGCCCCTTGTTGATCCATGATGTTAGTTGTGGTGGGGGGGGGGCGAGCGAAAGGCAGGGGCGGCTACCCACTTGGTACTCCGGGGATCTGTGATATAAAACCACTCCCGTTGCCATAAACCGGACACCTCTAGGAAGGAACCCTCGGGCCATGGAACATCAGCGCTTTTGCTTATTATGACACCTCCGCACTCTGCGCGTCGCCCCTCAGTCATCTTCGGCTTCACATTGAAAGTCTTGAGCCACAAGCCGAAGTGTGGGGTAATGCGGAGGAAGGCCTCACACACGATGATGAACGACGAGATGTGAAGGAGGGAATCCGGGGCTAGGTCATGGAAATCCAGCCCATAATAGAACATGAGCCCCCTAACAAAGGGATCCAGAGTGAGGCCTAGCCCTCGGAGGAAGTGAGAAATGAATACAATGCTCTCGCCGGGTTCGGGAGTGGGAATGACCTGCCCTCGGGCAGGCAGCCTGTGCCAGATTTCGCCGGTCAAATACCTGGCCTCTCTTAGCTTCTTGATGTCTTCCTCTGTGACAGAGGAAGGCATCCACCGACCTTGAAGGTTGGATCCGGACATGGTTGAATGTCCGAAGTGCCTGACCTGAGCCTTGGGTGTTGGAACTCGAGGCGGGGGAAGGATTCAATTGAGCACGAGAGGGAAAAAAGGACATGCCTTGGCCTCTTTATAAAGAGGGTGAATATCAAGCGTCCTCCTCATGGCCATTTGGGACTTGCCTAAAATCGAGGAGTCATACCAACAGGAACGATTAGGTTACCCACGTCCATATTGATGAGAATCCCGTAATAAGGGGTACACGATCTCTACTTCGACAAGACGTGTCAAGAAAACCGCCTCGCGATATGTGCAGTGCTGGTTCAGAAAAACGGTTCGAATAATGACCGGGCCATGGCATGATGTCATGTTGCTAAACGTGTCGGTAGATTAGATTTGTGGAAATATTATTCTCTCTATGGTGGTATGTGGAACTTGTTTTGCAGAGCCAGACACTATCCTTGTATTCAAAATCTTCTATGGAGTATTCGGAGGAAGAACCCGCCTTGCAATGCCGAAGGTAAATCTGCGCGCCGGACTCATCGTCATTGAAGCCTGGTTCAGGGGCTACTAAGGGAGTCCTGGATTAGGGGGTCTCCGGACAGCCAGGCTATATCCTTTGGCCGGACAGTTGGACTATGAAGATACAAGATTGAAGACTTCGTCCCGTGTACGGATGGGACTCTCCTTGGCGTGGAAGGAAAGCTTGGCAATACAGATATGTAGATCTTCTTCCTTCTAACCGACTCTATGTAACCCTAGTCCCCTTCGGTGCCTATATAAACTGGAGGGTTTAGTCCGTAGGACAATATACAATCATACCATAGGCTAGCTTCTAGGGTTTAGCATCTACGATCTCGTGGTAGATCAACTCTTGTAATACTCATATCATCAAGATCAATCAAGCAGGACATAGGGTATTACCTCCATCGAGAGGGCCCGAACCTGGGTAAACATCGTGTCCCCAGCCTCCTGTTACCATCCGCCTTAGACGCACAGTTCGGGACCCCCTACCTGAGATCCGCCAATTTTGACACCGACAAACATGATCCAGAGGACTTGGACCCTACGTCAAGAAACCAACGAGGAAGGCATGAGGTAGGGGGCGCGCCCTCCACCCTTGTGGGGCCCACATTGCTCCACCAACATACTCCTTCCTCCTATATATACCTACGTACCCCCAAACTACCAGATACGGAGCCAAAACCCTAATTCCACCACCATAACTTTCTGTATCCACGAGATCCCATCTTGGGGCCTTTTCCGGAGCTCTGCCGGAGGGGGTATCGATCACGGAGGGCTTCTACATCAAGACCATAGCCTCTCCGATGAAGTGTGAGTAGTTTACTTTAGACCTACGGGTCCATAGTTATTAGCTAGATGGCTTCTTCTCTCTTTTTGGATCTCAATACAAAGTTCTCCCCCTCTCTTGTGGAGATCTATTCGATGTAATCTTCTTTTGCGGTGTGTTTGTTGAGATCGATGAATTGTGGGTTTATGATCAAGTTTATCTATGAACAATATTTGAATCTTCTCTGAATTCTTTTATGTATGATTGGTTATCTTTGCAAGTCTCTTCGAATTATCAGTTTGGTTTGGCCTACTAGATTGATCTTTCTTGCAATGGGAGAAGTGCTTAGCTTTGGGTTCAATCTTGCGGTGTCCTTTCCCAGTGACAGTAGGGGCAGCAAGGCACGTATTGTATTGTTGCCATCGAGGAAAACAAGATGGGGTTTATATAGCATCCCTCTACATCATGTCATCCTGCTTAAAGCGTTACTCTGTTCTCTTGAACTAAATACTCTAGATGCATGTTGAATAGCAGTCGATGTGTGGAGTAATAGTAGTAGATGCAGGCAGGAGTCGGTCTACTTGTCTCGGACGTGATGCCTATATACATGATCATACCTAGATATTCTCATAACTATGCTCGATTCTGTCAAATGCTCAACAGTAATTTGTTCACCCACCGTAATACTTATGCTCTCGAGAGAAGCCTCTAGTGAAACCTATGGCCCCTAGGTCTATTTTCCATCATATTAATCTTCCAATACTTAGTTATTTCCTTTGCTATTTATTTTACTTGCATCTTTATTTCTCTTTATCATAAAAATACCAAAAATATTATCTTATCATATCTATCAGATCTCACTCTCGTAGGTGACCGTGAAGGGATTGACAACCCCTTTGTCGCGTTGGTTGCAAGGAGTTTATTTGTTTGTATAGGTGTGAGGGACTCGTGTGTGGCCTCCTACTGGATTGATACCTTGGTTCTCAAAAACTAAGGGAAATACTTATGCTGCTCTACTGCATCACCCTTTCCCCTTCACGGGAAAACCAACGCAGTGCTCAAGAGGTAGCAGCGCCGCTCTAAGCCCCGCCATAGCAAAAGCAGCGATAGCGGCACAAGAGACAATAACGCTGTGGATAGTGCCGAAGACGAAGACAATCCCCTCTAGCCAGGCTTTGAGCGGGAGGATGGGCAAGCTAGCCCTAAGGAACAGGCGACAGACAGAGAATCAGAGGATGACAATTACGTGCCCCTCTCCGAAGACGAGGTGAGCCTCGACGACGAAGAATTCATCGTGCCTGAGGATCTCGTCGAGCAGGAGCGCTTCAAGTGCCGGCTTATAGCCACAGGAAAAAGTCTGGAGAAAAAGCAGCAGCAACTTATAGCCACATTCTCTCACTGAAGCACACTACACAGTTCTACAGAATTCCGCCTCGGTGGCTCCGTATATGGACGAACACAAGAATTTTCTATGCTCCAAACACCCGGAGCGGTCTGATGACTGGATTACACAAGAACAGACCAGGAGTTTCGCCTGCTGGTTGCAGACACGTACCATGCATGACGCCTCTATTGAAGATGACATGTACTTGTTGTCCCAGTTACCATCTTCTAATATAATGACTTTCAAAGGGTACGAGATAAATGGTAATACATTTTACACGATCGCCCAAGATAAGAAGAGCACTAACCAAAACAGTGGTGTCCGCTTTGATGCAACAACCAAGACGGGAAAGGAAACATATTATGGTTACATAGAGGACATATGGGAACTTGACTATAGACGTGGTTTGAAGGTCCCTTTGTTTCGGTGCAAAGGGGTCAATATGACACGAAGCGGGGTAACAGAAGACCCGCAGTACGGAATGACAACAGTGGATCTCAACAATCTTGCGTATGCAGACGAACCATTCATCCTAGCCAATGATGTGGTACAGGTTTTCTATGTGAATGACATGTCTACCAAGCCGAGAAAAAGAAAAGATAAGGAAGCGAATGCATCATGCGATGAGCCAAAGCGCCACATAGTTCTTTCTGGGAAGAGAAACATCGTGGGAGTGGATGACAAGACATACATGTCAGAGGATTATGAAAAGTTTGATGAAATTGCTCCATTCACAGTGAATATTGACCCGAGCATCCCGTTAAATGATGAAGATTTTCCATGGCTATGGCGCAAAGGGACACACGCGAAGAAAAAGTTTCACACCCAAAGATCTGGGATGTGATCGGCTTCACTATCATCATTGTCTTCTGTGTTTCACACCCAGGAGGGAATCTCTGTAATAGTTAGGGTAGTTATGTCTTTTGTCATTTCAAACGCGAAGAAATTTTATGTGCAAACAAATTATTTCATGCATTTACTGATTTTTTCCAGCTAAATGACCCTGAAATTGAAAAGCACTTCAAATGAACTCAGAAAAGGTTGAAAGTTGGCAAGGTATCATAATTTCACCCACATAGCATGTGCAAAAAAGTAGAGAGTGTTACCGCAAAAACTAGATGCACTTCGTGTACAAAATGGACAATCTCTTTCGAAGTATCAGGGTTTCGGACAAAAACTCATCTGTTACAAAGGCATTTCACTTTTTAAATAACCTAAACATTACCAAATTGAAAATAATGATAAAACAAACTAATATTAAACATAAGAAAAAAGAATCACTGAAAAATCTATTTTCAAAGTTAAGTTATTCACAAACTAGTGATTCACACAAATTTCAAATAATTTAAAATTTAAACTATTCAAATTTGAAAACTACCGACACTAACAGAAAGTTAGTAATTTTTTGTACCTAAAGCAAAAATATTCACAAAGAAACTCTAAATACAGCAAAAAACAACTCAAAAATAAATAAAGCAAAAAAATAAAAAAATAAAAAAGCCCGCCTACTGGGCCAGAGCGGCCTGCACACGACTAGAAACCCAACGTCTTATTGGGCCAGGATGCGGGCCCACAAAGGCCCAGTAGGCCCACATGGCAGCAGAGAACATATAGGCCCAGTAGGCCTCCTTTGGAGAGGAGCTCGAGAGAGTTGCCGCACTGGGGCTTATAAACCAGTGCGGACGCCCCTCGGCTAGCGATGTGGGACTAAACTTGCCGCACCGCACATGCGCCAGCGCACCCCCTTTAGTACCGGGTCGTGGCTCCAACCGGTAGTAAAGGAGGGGGCCTTTAGTACCAGTTGGTGCCACCACCCGGTACTAAAGGGGTGCAGCTCCCGCCGCTTCGCCTGGCCAAAACAGACCTTTAGTACCGATTGGTGGCTCCAACCGGTACTAAAGGTGCCTTCTATATAAGCAGCACTTGAAAAAATTTCATTCTCCCTCTGTTTCCCCATCGAAGCACCGCCTGCCCCGATCGATCGACGCCGTCGCCGCCCCCGTCCCGCGCCGTCCCCGTCACCGCCCCCGTCACGCGCCATTGTCGTCGCCGCCCTTGTCTCCATCGCCGCCCCCGGCCTGACCCCGCGTCGCCGCCCTCGTCATGTCGCCGCCCCCCGTCGCCGCCCCCGGCCGTCGCCTCGCCGTCGCCGTTGCCTCGTCGTCGCCCCGCTGTGAGCTTTCCCCCCTCTATCCCCTCTCCCTAGCCCCCGGCAGCCACCATGGGCGCCGCCCCTCCCCGAGCCCATATATAATGTTCTTTTTCTGTTTTTAATGGATGTATAGAAGTTATTTTTTCTGTTTTTAGTGTTAGATGCTTAATTAGTATGAAATTTCATATAGAATTGCTTAATTAGTATGATAGCATTTTTAAATTTTGTATATAAGAAATCACAATCCAATAATTTAAAAAATGTTAACTTTTGCGGCATATAGTATTTTTTTCTCGACGATGCCCGGCCCGCATCCACGTCGTCGACCCGTTCGCGACGATGTCCTGCTTCAGAGGACCCATGTCCGGGACTGGGCTCCGCCGGGCTGGCACTAGGAGGTGCTACCTTCAGGGGCTCGTCGCTTGGAGAGGAACCCAGGTCCCGTCGTCGACCCTGATCTCCTTTGGTGGCATTCACGTGGGCCACGTTCGGTGCAGAGGGAGCCGGCCCCGCCGAAGGTGGTGCGTCGCCGTGTCAGGGAGGAGGATGAGCACGTCCATTGCTACATGGCTGCTATGGACGTCGGGTTCTCCAATACCTGATAGGTTCTTTGGGCAGATGACCGGAGATATGATCCTGTGATGGTTCCTTCTCTTTGGGTGTCCACGTGATTCTTGTGTAGTATTCGATATTTATTATTTACCTAGCCAGTGATTATTCGAAACGATGTATTCGAGATTATATATTATTCGAGACGATGTATTCGAGATTATATATTATTCGAGACGATGCATATTATGTACTATATGATTTAGTTTTTCCTTATTGATTGCATCCATGCATTATAATTTGAATACTAAATTCTTTTATATTTCTTCTGGATTAGTGTTAAATAAAATATATGGCGGACAATACCGGCAGAGAGGGAGAAGAGGCCATGTTCGAGATCATACGCAACCCTACCAGGCCAGATGATCTGAATGAAGCAGATGACGGCTCCCAATATCTGAACAATACCGGGGAGGGTGATGATAAGATATTCGATCAGGACGACCGAGCTGATGAAGTCATGAACTATGATTATGATTATGATGAAACAGACAATTTTGATCTTGAAATAACAAAGACTATCGACGAGGTATATTTTTATAAGCAGGCATCTAGTGATCATCACATGTTTTTTTATTTGAAGATATATTAACGAATCGCTCTTTCTTCTTTCAGCCCTCCGGATCGAGCAAATCTGCTTCTACAGACAGCAGGAGAAAGCGAGGCCCGGCCAAAAAGTTGAAGGAGGGTGTAAAGTACAACATCGATTCCATCAAAGCTTCTGGCGAACCCCTTTCACCTAAGAACATTGCGAACAAGTTCGTTCGTCAGTGCGGAGTTCTTGTGAAGGACCAACTCCCGATCTCCATTCAAGAATGGAAAGAGCCAAAAACTAAATGTCCAGATGTTACTTGGGTCAATGACAGAGCAAAAGGCAATCTTTGGGAATCTCTGATGGAACATTTCACCCTACCAGATTATTTCACTGATGCAGATGTGCAGAAAGTCAAGGACGCTGCTCTTAAGAAGATGGCAATTGCATTCAAAACCCACAAGAAAACTGTATGGACCAACTACCTCGCTGCAGACAGGAAGACTCCTGAATTCACGGGAACACTGGCCCGCTTTCGTGGAATTCAAGGAATCGGAATTATCTAAGGAATGGTCGAGAAAAAACAAGGCCAATGCCACAAAAAAGACGCAGTTCCATAGGCTGGGGCCAGGTGGCTACGCGGTGGTAATGCCTAAGTGGGATAAGTCTGAGCAAGATATGGAGGATGCAGGGGTCACTCCAGTTACTAGGAGTTGGCCCCCCAGGTGCAGAACTTGGTTCTATGCGCATGGGGGGGGGAGTTGGAGCCGAAGGCAGGCGAGGTTCCGAATAAGGCAAGTCTAAAAGGAGCCGAACAAAAGTTACTTGACGCAATAGAAGATGCTAGAAACGGGGTGTTCACGCTCATCAGAGAGAACGATGAGCTTACGTGCACCCTGGGAAATCCTGGACACCCGGGAAGAACACGAGGCAAGGGCCTTATTCCCTGGTATGAGGGCTTTTCGGAATGGAAGGACGACTACAGGAGCCATGCAAGAAAGAAGAGGGAGGAGGAGAATAAGAGGAAGCTAGAGGAGGAGCAGAGGAAGCAGGACGCAAGACACCTTCAAGGCCTAGAAGCAAGGCACGCGGACTTGGCACTCAAATTCCAGCAGTAGCATTAGATCGACTCACTTAGCCAGGAAAGGGGGTCTCAGCAGCGGCGGCAGCAAGCGGATGATCGTCCAGCATTGGATAGCACCGTCCCATCCATGCCAAGAAGCAGCGTTGGTTCCGCCCCGGGCGACGCACTGCTGGATACATACCCTGTGGATGACATCATAGAGAACACTAACTATGAGCTACACTTCAAAATGAAGAACATATCCAGGAAGGTGGCGGACGCCGTTGCTTTTACAATTACCCCCGAAGCAACCTTCCATTGCACCCCGATTCCAGCGGGCTATGCTCGTGTCTTGGTTGATGAGGTGGTGGACCCATATTCGGGGCTACAGCTTGACATTCCTGGAGGTGACGACGAGCACACACTGGGAGAGGCCATACATCGTATCATCCTATGGAGAAAGGATTGCATCGTCTTTCGAAATCCACCGACACTGCGTCTGCAGACTCCTCCTCGAAGTCCGCCACCGAGTCAGGGGACTCCCGCTCCTCCATGTCCACAAACGCGTGAGCCGACTCCTCCTCAAAGTCCGCCACCGTGTCTGCAGACTCCCACTCCTCCAAGTCCACGAACGCATGAGCCGACTCCTCCTTGAAGTCCGCCACCGTGTCAGCAGACTCCCGCTCCTCCAAGTCCACCAATGCGTGAGAAGACTCCTACTCCAACTCAGCCACGTCAGCCGCCTCCGCCGCCTCCGCCGCCTCAGCAATCGCAGAACAGACACGCCGCAGCAATGGTGCGTAGCGGTACGAGTCTAGGTAGTACAGGAGGTATAGGCGGAGGCAAGCGATATAAATATGGTCCAAGCAGCCTCGCTCCTCTTCCTCAGAGGCCTTACAACATGACCGAGGAGCAAAACAAAGCCATAGTGAAGGCCCAAGTGGATGCCCATTTCGGACCGAAACCGGCACCGCCGCCAAGGGAGAAAGTGCCTGAGGAAAAGGTTGACCACTTCATTCGTATGGCTAGACCACCAGCTCCCAAGCCTGTTGACTCTGACTATGAGCGCCAACTCAGGAAGGCACATCGAGGACGACTACAGAGGGAAGCAAGCTCGAGCTCGAGCCAACAAGCAGCTGCCAAAAAATGCGGGAAAACCGTTCCCCAGCTGGGAGAACAGGCGCAATCGACACCCCCCCCCCCCCCCGCGCGCTTGTTGTGCCAACAACACATGAGAGTACGCGCGCCGTATATTATTGTGGGCAAACCGTTCCCCAGTTGAACAATCTGGTAATGACCGAGGAGCATATAAGGAATGCTAAAATGCTCGGTATCAGTGTTGGACAACTCCTCGACATCGAGCCCATGTCTCCGCTTAGAGAGGAGGAAATAAAACGGTAATATGTCCGCGGCCAACCTTTGGTCAAGCCCGAGGAGGTCAAGAACCTCCCAACGAGAATGTATGAATTGCATCAATGGTACATGAACATTACCAAGATTTCCAATCGAGAGTCCCTCATGGTGAATGTCAAGGCGGAGCATTACTTCCATGAGAAATCTCTGGCCGTTGAGTATACAGAATGGTTTCAATTATTCAATCAAGACCAACTCAACAAATCTCTCGTCAGTTGCTATTGTCCGTAAGTGATTTCTTTCTGTAATTTAAGTCTCAAGCTAGCTGTAGTGATCATTTTGATCAATCATCACCTGTAATTATCCTCACTATATTCTTTTCTGTGGTATTATGCAGGATGAAGATGTATGAAATGGAAAAATCTGGACGCTATGGCATTGGGTTCATTGACCCTAATACCGTTAATGAGTACACATGGAATATTCTAAGTTGTCGAGCAAGTTTAGAGGAAAGCATGCTAGAGTTCTTCAAGCGTCTCAATAGCAATGAAGATATACTATTTCCTTACAACTTCCTGTGAGTCACACTGTCTTGTACTACAAATTCTGTTTTTGCTTACTAGCTAGCTAGATGTTAATAATTAAGTGTATAGGGTTTATGCTAGTTGATTAGTGTTGTGCACATGCCCGCTTAATTAAGACATGCAAATGTGTGTGCATGCAGTTTCACTGGATCTCGTTAATCATTAAAGTTGATAAAGGAATAGTTGAAGTACTAGACTCACTACTTAAGGAAGAAAGTGACTTCGCCATCTTGAAGGGGATAGTCGGCAGGTAATTTCAATCATTATTAACTATATCTCGGCCTATTTAATTAGTTCATCATTTCCTGATATCAACTATTTAATAATCTCTTTATTCATTTTCTTTGCTGGCGGGCAGGGCTTGGGAAAAGTTCATCAAGGTGACTCCAGGCAAATGGCGACAAAAGTTGTTTTGGTTTCGACCCAAGGTAAGTAATTAAGTATTACTAGCTAGCTTACCATCTCTTTAATTCTTATTTCAATACCATTAATTAATTATCATGCTTGATTAATTATTATCTAATTAAATTCCATTCTCGTAAAGGCCCTGAGGCAGGCTCCAGGGACTAATCTGTGTGCATACTACGTTTGCGAGAACATTCGCATGATGGCGTCCGAAAGGAGCAAATCTCAAAGACAGGAATGGGTACGTTTGCCAGAACACTATTCACAATATTTACATCATTATCGATATCTAGTCACACAACTAATACACATGCAGATTGATCTCCTTCTTAACAGTTCAAAGAGGTGCGGGAGAAGCTCCTAGCAACGGAGCGCATACTAGCACTTCAAGAGGAAATAGCGGGATTTTTGCTCGACCAGGTCATAGATCCCAAAGGAGAATACTATTACCCGCTACCGCCCCCATGAACTACTTGTCGTCGTGCTCCGAAGGCACCAAGGCAACATGTAGGAGAAATTGTATATATATATATTATATGCATGTGTATGTGTGAATAATTAATGGTGGTTGTGAGACATTCAATGATATATATATATATATGATCGGTTCTACGAGAAAATCTATTAATATATATGCATAACGTCTACAATACATAGTATCGTAAAATACCAGCAAACAAAAAAGAATTAAATGGAAAACACAAAATTAATGGAAAAATAAAACCAAAACCACCCCAAACATTTAGTGCCGGTTGGTGTTACCAACCGGTACTAATGTCCTACACGCACCCGGGCCTGGCTCGTGCCACGTGGCGGCACTTTAGCGCCGGTTCGTGATGAACCGGTACTAAAGAGGGGACCTTTAGTCCCCACTCTTTAGTGCTAGTTCTGGAACCGGCACTAAAGGCCCTTACGAACCGGCGCTAAAGCCCGATTCTGCACTAGTGTATCAGTAGCCCCTAAGACTTGAAACAGTTTGCACAACTGATTTAAGGATCATTATATGCGTAGGTTCTTACGGGGAAGAATACCCAGTTGTCTCAAGAGCTGGAGGAGTGCAAGGCCCAGCTACGGGCCGCAGTTGCCGGAATGGAGGAGTCCAAGAAGGCCCCATCTGGTAATACTTGTCCTGATCGGAAAGAATGAAATGACATGTACCGGTTAGTATTCGGCATGCATGCAAATCTAACAATAGATTCTGTAGATGATCCCGGATTGAACATGAAGATCGTGCGAGGGGATGAGCAGCATGCTCAATGACAGCTGGAGGCTGGCGAGCGTGTGCTTGCGCGGGTTAGGCAGGAGAAAAATGATCTCCAAGATGCCAATACCCGGCTGGGCATTGGACTGAAAGATGTTCGAGCCCAACTAGCTGACTCCGTAAAGGAGAATAAGAGGCTTCGACGCGGCATTTTTAGTAAGTGCTTGAACGAACTTTTATAGAGTTCGGAGAAGAAACGGGCTAACAGAGTTATATCTATAGGTATGCTGACGGGTCGTCCCGAAGAGGAGATGCCCGGATCTGCGGGCGATCTTTTGCCAGAGCTCTCACAACTGCACGAACAAGTTCGGCAGGTGATGCAGGGCATTTCCCAGGCCGGGTGGCCATCCGCCTCCCTGCTAGGAGGCATGGGGGAGCTCGTAGAGATGCTCAAGGGAGCGTGGCGGCGCTTCCGAGTATGGAAGATATCTGCCTGCCGACAAGGTGCAAAGGAAGCCTGGGCCATGGTGAAGACGCGATATACCAAGGCTGACCCGAACCACATGGCCGAGGTCGGACCTATAGGGTCTGATGGGAAAGAGATCCCCGGCCGTTAGTCTGGTATATGACCAGGTAAAATTAGCCGCAAAGTATTCGCAACAGGATTGTAAGCTAGACAGCCTGTTGGATGGTATAGAAGAAGAATTTAGTCAGTCCAAGTGACTGTGTACTTCAAGTGACATATTTTGTCAAGCCGGATTGTAAATCATTTGTCATGGCGGACCTTTTCGCTTCGACCTCCGGACCCGACAGTCTGGAGTGTATCCGAATACCCGCTTAGTTATGTAAAAACCGGGGTACGCATGGAAACCAGGCATAGGGGTCATAAGTGCTTAAACAGACAAGTACCCAACTAGCTATGTTATATTACATGGATAGTAAGAAACATCTTCCAGGGAGAATAGTTCCGTTAAGGGTTCCTTTCCCTGGGAACACATGCATAAATGTGCATGTCCGAACTGCGAAAAGAGACGCAGGATATAAACATCCGGGGGCATGTATTGCAATAAGTAAAAGTCATCTTTTGTTCACCGACCGAATATTCCCTTAAGAACGCTATATTTCGGCTTCACCCAGTCTGAGGTACACATCCGGCTGACCCGGCAGTAACAATCGCAGAGGTGCTCCCCTTATGCCTTAGTCGAATTAATGGGAACGTAGGGCATAAACACAAGAGCCAGGCAACCCAGCTTGGCCAAAACCTAAGTCATATCGATGCATATAATGGCGAAGGAAAGGTACATGTGGAAAAGTAACACATGTGCAGGCGGAGGTAAGGAGATGAACACAGAGTCCGGCACTAGGCGTAGAACCTTCGGAGTCTGGCCGCGTTCCATGGGTTTGACTCGAGTCGATTGTCTGATGCATCATGCAGACGGTACGCTCCATCGGTTAGAACTTTGTCGATGATGAAGGGACCTTCCCATTTGGGCCTGAGCTTGTCCTTTTTCTTCTCGGGTAGGCGTAGAACGAGTTCGCCAACGTTATAAGTTTTGGCCCGTACTTCTCTGCTTTGATACCGTCGAGCCTATTCCTGATAGAATGCGGAGCGGGCTTTTGCAACGTCACGCTCCTCCTCCAAGGCATCTAAATTGTCTTGTCGATCAACCTCGGCTTCTTTCTCTTCGTACATGCACACTCGAGGTGATTCATGAATGATGTCGCAGGGCAGTAACGCCTCTGCGTCGTACACCATAAAAACGATGTGTATCCGGTAGTGCGATTCGGCGTGGTCCGCAGCTCCCATAGTACGGAGTCGAGCTCCTCAACCCAGTGCGTATCTGATTCCTTCAAGGATCGCACTAATCTAGGTTTAATGTCGCTCATAATAAGACCATTTGCTCATTCGACTTGGCCGTTTGTTTGGGGGTGATAGACGGAGGCATAATCGAGCTTAATGCCCATGTTGCCGCACCAAGTTTTTACCTCGTCAGCTGTAAAGTTCGAGCCGTTATTGGTGATGATAATGTGGGGGCACCATAACGGTGTACAACCCCGGATATGAAGTCTATCACTGGTCCGGACTCGCCCGTTTTAACTAGTTTGGCTTCTATCCATTTGGTGAATTTATCCACCATGACCAATAGGTACTTTTCTTATGTCTTCCTCCTTTAAGGGGTCCAACCATATCAAGCCCCCAGACCGCAAAGGGCCAAGTAATGGGGATTGTTTAGAGAGCGGTAGGTGGCATATGGCTTTGGTTTGCAAAAAGCTGGCAACCACGCAATGTTGGGTGAGGTCCTGTGCGTCTGCTCGAGCTGTCGGCCAGTAGAAACCTGTACGGAAGGCCTTGCTTACAAGGGCCCGAGCTGCGGCGTGATGGCCACCGAGTCCAGCATGAATTTCTTCCAAAAGTTGTCGTCCTTCCTCTTCGGAGATGCACCTTTGAAGTACTCCGGTAGCGCTTTTCTTATAAAGCTCTCCCTCGTGGACCTTGTAGGCTTTAGACCGCCGCACAATGCAACGTGCCTCGTTTGGGTCCTCAGGGAGTTCTTGCCTATTGAGGTAAGCCAAGAAGGGTTCTGTCCACAGGGCGATGACAGCCATAATCACGTGGGCCAAAGGTGTTATTTCAGTGGCAGAGCCTCCGATTACGTCAGAGTGTTCGGGTTCTGGTGTTGTGGCCAGATTCGGACTGTTGTTGCCGGTCTCCCCTTCCCACACCACAGATGGCTTAAACATCCTTTCCAATAAGATATTACGTGGGACAGGGTCGCGCTTAGCGCCAATGCGGGCGAGGATATCCGCCGCTTGATTGTTTTCTCGGACCACATGGTGGAATTTGAGCCCCTCGAACCGAGCTGACATTTTGAGGACGGCATTGCGGTAAGACGCCATTTTTGGGTCCTTGGCGTCAAAGTCTCCATTTATTTGAGATATTGCGAGGTTCGAATCCCCATGCACCTCTAGGCGTTGAATGCCCATGGTGACTGCCATCCGGAGACCATGCAATAGGGCCTCATATTCTGCTGCATTGTTGGAGTTTGTGTATAATATTTGGAGTACGTATTGGACTGTATCTCCGGTGGGGGGTGTCAGGATGATGCCCGCCCCTAGACCAGCCAGCATCTTAGAGCCGTCTAAGTGCATGATCCAATTGGAGTACGCGCCGTAGTCTTTAGGCAGTTCGGCTTCTGTCCATTCGAAAACGAAATCAGGCAGTTCTTGCGACTTAATGGCTCGCCGTGGTTTGTATGTTATGTCGAACGGGAGGAGCTCAATAGCCCATCTAGCAATCCGGCATGTGGCATCGCGGTTATTTATTATGTCGTTGAGTGGTACTTCAGAGGCCACCATAATTGAACACTCTTGAAAGTAGTGTCGTAGTTTTCGAGATGTCATGAAGACCGCGTATGCTATCTTTTGATAATGTGGGTACCGTGATTTGCATGGAGTGAGGACAATGGATACATAGTATACCGGCTTTTGAAGCGGGAACTTATGTTCGTCCATCTCTCATTCGACGACGAGCACTGCGCTTACAACCTGGTGTGTTGCCGCTATATATAACAGCATTGGTTCTCCGATATTTGGCGCGGCCAAGATTGGGTTGCTGGCCAAGAGGGCTTTTATTTCTTCCAATCCGGCCGTGGCCGCGTTCGTCCATTCAAAGTGTTCGGTGCACCGAAGAAGGCAATAAAGAGGTAATGCCTTTTCTCCCAATCGGAAGATAAAGCGGCTTAAGGCAGCCACGCATCCGGTTAATTTTTGGATTTGCTTGAGGTTTGTTGGGATAGCCAACTGTGACAGAGCTTGGATTTAAGCCGGATTTGCTTCAATTCCTCTATTGGAAATGATGAAGCCCAAGAGCTTTCCGGCGGGCACGCCAAAAACGCATTTTTCTGGATTGAGCTTGATGTCATATGTTCGGAGATTGTCGAACGTAAGCCTCAAGTCGTCTATTAAAGATTTGACGTGTATGGTTTTAATGACCACATCGTCTACATATGCCTCCACTGTTTTGCCGATTTGTGTTTCCAGGAATGTCTGAATCATGCGTTGATAGGTTGCACCGGCGTTTTTCAACCCGAAAGGCATGGTGTTAAAACAGAAGGGGCCGTATGGAGTGATGAATGCCGTTGCAGCTTGATCAGACTCCGCCATCTTGATTTGATGGTATCCGGAGTATGCGTCGAGGAAACACAATGAGTCATGTCCTGCGGTAGCATCGATAATTTGATCGATGCGGGGGAGGGGAGGGATCCTTGGGGCAAGCCTTGTTAAGGTCCTTGAAATCGACACATAGGCGCCAGGATTTGTCCTTCTTTGGTACCATCACCAGGTTTGCTAGCTAGTCTGGATGTTTTATTTCTCTAATGAATCCGGCCTCGAGTAACTTGGCTAGCTCTTCTCCCATGGCTTGTCGCTTGGGCTCTGAGAAACGCCGAAGAGTCTGCTTGACTGGCTTGTATCCCTTTAGAATGTTTAGGCTATGCTCGGCTAGCCTGCGTGGAATTCCTGGCATGTCTGAAAGATGCCAGGCAAAGATGTCCCAATTCTCGCGCAAGAACTCCCGCAGTGCGGCGTCTGTTGTGGGGTTCAGCTGTGCCCCGATGGATGCTGTTTTTGTAGGGTCCTTTGGGTGGACCTGGAATTTGACTATTTTGTCCACTGGTTTAAAAGAGGTGGACTTGGGTCTTTTGTCGAGTATCACGTCATCCCTGTCCACTGTGGAGCGCAGCGCAGTTAGTTTTCGGCCATGAGGGCTTCGGATAATGCCTCGAGGGCTAGTGTGGCGGTTTTTTTTCGGCACGGAGTGCTATGTCCGGATCACTAGCTAGAGTGATGATTCCATTGGGCCCAGGCATCTTGAGCTTCATGTACCCGTAATGGAGTATAGCTTGGAAGATTGTGAATGCCTCCCGCCCTAAAAGGGCGTGGTATCCGCTACTAAACGGGGCCACTTGGAATGTAATTTCTTCGGACCTATAATTGTCCGGCGTGCCGAATACAACATCTAGTGTGATTTTTCACGCACATCGTGCCTCCCGACTAGGGATGATTCCTCTGAAGGTTGTGCTGCTTTGCTCAATGCGGCTCTTGTCTATTTCCATTTTGCTAAGAGTCTCCTCATAGATGAGGTTTAATCCGCTGCCACCATCCATGAGCACTTTAGTAAGACGGAAGCCGTCCACAATTGGACTAAGGACCAAAGCGGCTGGTGCTCGGGCTGTTCGGAATTGAGGTTTGTCACTGGCATTGAAGGTTATAGCCGTATCGTTCCATGGATTTATTGTTGCAACGTGGAAGACTTCGACGAGGCTGCGGAGTGCTCGCTTGCGCCTATTATTTGAGGCGAAAGTCTCGAAGACTGTCAGTACTGTATTGGTATTTTCCATGGGATGGTGCTCTGTGGTATTGTTGATGAGGAGATCCTCGCTGCTCTTGGCTACCTGCCGGAGTATCCAACATGCTCTAAGGCTATGTGTTGGCATGGTATCCGGTGTACTGTGAATTTTTCATGGCCCATTGAGCCATCCCTCCAATACGGTTCCATGCCCTGTAGTGGGCTTTGGTTTCTTTGTAATTGGATCGGGTGACTTACGAGAGTACACCCTTTTAGTTCGGACGGAGTGTTTAGTGAGAGCCGGAGGATCCCAGAATTTTGTTTGGGTTTTCCAGGTGCTTTCCATCACACAATACTTCTGTACTATGGCCGCCAAGTCAGCGAAGTGTGCTATGTCACGGCGACTTATGGCGTTGAGGATTCCCTTGTCCGTGCAATTTTTGCAAAAGAATGAAATTGCGTCTTCCTCGCGACAGTCCTTGACCTTGCTCATTGCAAGGAGGAATCTGGCCCAATAGTGATGTACTATCTCTTGGGGCTCTTGTCTAATGTGGGAAAGATCACTTATGTGAGGGTGGGTGGGTAGATTTAGGTCCAAACCCTGACCCGATCAGAGACCCAGGGGCAGAGGAGTTTCCGAGCTTGGCAGTTCGGGCTCCTGGACGTTGCCCAATAGTTCTGGCCCGCTGTTCGATTATAGGTTTGAAGCTTGGGCCATGTCCTCCCATAGACGGGTATCCGGCTCGGAGAGCTCAGGAATCCGGACCTACTTTGTCCTCAAAATAGAGGAAGAATCGCTGCATTGCTCCTCCACCATCGCTATCTGATGGGTGACCGGCGGAGAGTTAATCTCTCTTTGGTTGGGTTTAAGCCCGATCCGATCATAGTCCGTAACAACTCCCAAGGCGGCGATGCGATCCAAGAGCTCGTTCAAGGAAGAGAGCTCCATTGGATTCATCTTCTCGGTGAATGCCGAGCCGACGTGGAGGCTGTTTTTGATGACCCGAGAAGTCATCGTCGGCGCGACGGCCGAACGGGCGGTCATGAAGAAGCCGCCTAGTTGGAGAGTTTGGCCTACATGCAGGGCTCCCCCAGAGGTAATGTTGTCCTTGACAACAAGACAATCCATCAAGCCTTATCGTGACGGCATAGTGGAACTCTCAATGAAAGCACCAATGTCGGTGTCAAAACCGATGGATCTCGGGTAGGGGGTCCCAAACTGTGCGTCTAAGGCTGATGGTAACAGGAGGCGGGGGCCACAATGTTTACCCAGGTTCGGGCCCTCTCGATAGAGGTAATACCCTACTTCCTGCTTGATTGATCTTGATGATATGAGAATTACAAGAGTTGATCTTCCACGAGATCGTAGAGGCTAAACCCTAGAAGCTAGCCTATGATTATGATTGTTGTTGTCCTACGGACTAAACCCTCCGGTTTATACAGACACCAGAGGGGGCTAGGGTCACATAGAGTCGGTTACAAGGGAGTAGATCTACATATCCGAATTGCCAAGCTTGCCTTCCACACAAAGGAGAGTCCCACCCGGACACGGGACGAAGTCTTCAATCTTGTATCTTCATAGTCCAACAGTCCGGCCAAAGTATATAGTCCGGCTGTCCGAGGACCCCCTAATCCAGCACTCCCTCAGCAACTTGCTTGTTGTTCTTCTTGAAGTTCCGCTTCTTCCCTTTCCCCTTCTTCTTGAAACTGGTGGTCTTTTTGACCATCAAGACGGGATGCTCCTTCTTGATTTCTACCTCTGCAGCCTTTAGCATTGCAAAGAGCTCGGGAATTGTCTTATCCATCCCTTGCATATTATAGTTCATCGCGAAGCTCTTGTAGCTTGGTGGCAGTGATTGAAGAACTCTTTCAATGACACTATCATCAGGAAGATTAACTCCCAAATGAGTCAAGTGGTTGTAGTACCCAGACATTCTGAGTATATGTTCACCGATAGAACTATTCTCCTCCATTTTGCAGCTGTAGAACTTATTGGAGACTTCATATCTCTCAATCCGGGTATTTTCTTGAAATATTAACTTCAAATCCTGGAACATCTCATATGCTCCATGACATTCAAAATGTCGTTGAAGTCCCGGTTCTAAGCCATAAAGCATGGCACACAAAAGTATCGAGTAGTCATTAGCTTTGCTTTGCCAGACGTTCTTAACATCGTCAGCAGCATCTGCAGCAGGCTTGTCACCCAGCGGTGCTTCCAGGACGCAATTCTTTTGTGCAGCAATGAGGATAATCCTCAAGTTACGGACCCATTCCGTGTAATTGCTACCATCATCTTTCAACTTATCTTTCTCTAGGAACGCATTAAAATTCAACGGAACAACACCACGGGCCATTTATCTACAACAACATAGACATGCAAAATACTATCAGGCACTAAGTTCATGATAAATTAAAGTTCAATTTGATCATATTACTTAAGAACTCCCACTTAGATAGACATCCCTCTAATCATCTAAGTGATCATGTGATCCATATCAACTAAACCATGTCCGATCATCACGTGAGATGGAGTAGTTTTGAATGGTGAACATCACTATGTTGATCATATCTACTATATGGTTCACACTCAACCTTTCGGTCTCAGTGTTCCAAGGCCATATCTGCATATGCTAGGCTCGTGAAGTTTAACCCGAGTATTCTGCTTGTGCAAAACTGGCTTGCACCCATTGTAAGTGAACATAGATCTTATCACACCCGATCATCACGTGGTTTCTCGGCACGACGAACTGTAGCAACGGTGCATACTCAGGGAGAACAATTGTACCTTGAAATTTAGTGAGAGATCATCTTATAATGCTACCGCCCTACTAAGCAAAATAAGATGCATAAAGGATAAACATCACATGCAATCAAATAAGTGATATGATATGGCCATCATCATCTTGTGCCTTTTGATCTCCATCTCCAAAGCACCGTCACCATCGTCACCGGCTTGACACCTTGATCTGCATCGAAGCATCGTTGTCATCTCACCAACTATTGCTTCCACGACTATCACTACCGCTTAGTGATAAAGTAAAGCAATTACATGGCGATTGCATTTCATACAATAAAGCGACAACCATATGGCTCTTTCCAGTTGCCGATAATTGTGCTACAAAACATGATCATCTCATAAAAAAATTTATATATCATCACGTCTTGACCATATCACATCACAACATGCCCTGCAAAAACAAGTTAGACGTCATCTACTTTGTTGTTGCAAGTTTTACGTGGCTGCTATGGGCTTCTAGCAAGAACCGTTCTTACCGACGCATCAAAACCACAACGTAGTATAGTTATTGCTTTTTTATCTTCAGAAAGAACCCTGTTCATTGAAACCGATTCAACTAAATTTGGAGAAACAGACACCCAGTAGCCACCTGTGTGCGAAGCACGTTGGTAGAACCAGTCTCGCGTAAGCGTATGCATAATGTCGGTCTGGGCCGCTTCATCCAACAATACCGCTGAATCAAGAATCAACTAGTGACGGCAAGCAATATGTATATACACACGCCCACAACTCCTTTGTGTTCTACTCATGCATATAACATCCAGTTGAGGCTGAGGGAGAGTTTCGTCAGCACGGCGGTGTGATGATGGTGATGATGAAGTTACCGACGCAGGGCTTCGCCTAAGCAGTACAACGATATGACCAAGGTGGAATTCTGCGGAGGGGGCACCGCACACGGCTAAGCAATCAACTTGTGTGTCTATGGGGTGCCCCCTCCCCCGTATATAAAGGGGTGGAGGAGGGGGCCGGCCGACCACCTTGGGCGTGCCCCCAAGGGGGGAATCCAAGTAGGTTCCCCCCTTTCCTAGTCCTAATAGGAGGGGGAAGGAAGGGAGAGAGGGGAGGAAGGAAAGGGGGGCCGGCCCCCCACCCTTTTCGGATTGGTCTTGGGGGTCCTCCCCTTGGCCTTCTCCTCTATCTTCAACTAAAGCCCATGTAGGCCCATTAAGCCCCCCAGGGGGTTCCGGTAACCTCCCGGTACTCTGGTAAATGCCCGAGCACATTCGAAACCATTCCGGTGTCCAAACATAACCTTCCAATATATCAATCTTCATGTCTCGACCATTTCAAGACTCCTCGTCATGTCCGTGATCACATCCGGGACTCCTAACTACCTTTGCTACATCAAAACACATAAACTCATAATACCGATCGTCTTCGAACGTTAAGCGTGCGGACCCTACGGGTTCGAGAACTATGTAGACATGACCGAGACTCATCTCCGGCCAATAACCAATAGCGGAACCTGGATGCTCATATTGGTTCCCACATATTCTATAAAGATCTTTATCGGTCAAACCGCATAACAACATACGTTGTTCCCTTTTGTCATCGGTATGTTACTTGCCAGAGATTCGATTGTCGGTATCTCAATACCTAGTTCAATCTCGTTACCGGCAAGTCTCTTTACTCGTTCTGTAATGCATCATCCCGCAACTAACTCATTAGTCACATTGCTTGCAAGGCCTACAGTGATGTGCATTACCGAGAGGGCCTAGAGATACCTCTCCGATACACGGAGTGACGAATCCTAATCTCGACCTATGCCAACTCAACAAACACCATCGGAGACACCTGTAGAGCATCTTTATAGTCACCTAGTTACGTTGTGATGTTTGATAGCACACTAAGTGTTCCTCCGGTATTCGGGAGTTTCATAATCTCATAGTCATAGGAACATGTATAAGTTATGAAGAAAACAATATCAATAAACTAAACAATCATAGTGCTAAGCTAACGGATGGGTCAAGTGAATCACATTATTCTCTCATGATGTGATCTCGTTCATCAAATGACAACTCATGTCTATGGTTAGGAAACTTAACCATCTTTTATTAACGAGCTAGTCAAGTAGAGGGATACTAGTGACACTCTGTTTGTCTATGTATTCACACATGTACTAAGTTTCCGATTAATACAATTCTAGCATGAATAATAAACATTTATCATGATATAAGGAAATATAAATAACAACTTTACTATTGCCTCTAGGGCATATTTCATTCACTCCCCTTGGATGCCTCCTCTTTTCCCATATGGCCCAATATGGCCCATTACTTCTCCTGATGAATTCCCGTAACTCCTCGGTACTCTGGAAAATACCCGAATCACTCAGAACCTTTCCAATGTCCGAATATAGCCTTCCAATATATGAATCTTTACCTCTTGACCATTTTGAGACTCCACGTCATGTCCGTGATCTCATCCGGGACTCCGAAAAAACTTTGGTCAACAAATCACATGACTCATAATACAAATCGTCGTCGAACGTTAAGCGTGCGGACTCTACGGGTTCGAGAACTATGTAGACATGAACGAGACACATCTCCGGTCAATAACCAATAGCGGAACCTAGATGCTCATATTGGTTCCTACATATTCTTCGAAGATCTTTTTCGGTCAAACCGCATAACAACATACGCTATTCGCTTTGCCATCGGTATGTTATTTGCCCGAGATTCGATCGTCGGTATCCACATACCTAGTTCAACCTCGTTACCGGCAAGTCTCTTTACTCGTTATGTCATGCATCATCCCGTAACTAACTCATTACTCACATTGCTTGCAAGGCTTATAGTGATGTGCATTACCGAGAAGGCCCAGATATACCTCTCTGATACATGGAGTGACAAATCCTAATCTCGATCTATGCCAACTCAACAAACACCTTCGGAGACACCTGTAGAGCATCTTTATAATCACCCAGTTACGTTGTGATGTTTGATAGCACACCTGGTGTTCCTCCAGTATTCGAGAGTTGCATAATCTCATAGTCAGAGGAACATGTATAAGTCATGAGGAAAGCAATAGCAATAAAACTAAACGATCATTATGCTAAGCTATCGGATGGGTCTTGTCCATCACATCATTCTCTGGTGATGTGATCTCGTTTATCAAATGACAACACATGTCTATGGTTAGGAAACTTAACCATCTTATATTAACGAGCTAGTCTAGTAGAGGCTTACTGGGGACACTGTGTTTTGTCTATGTATCCACCCATGTATCAAGTTTCCGGTTAATACAATTCTAGCATGGATAATAAACATTTATCATGGTATAAGGAAATATAAAATAACAAATTTATTATTGCCTTTGGGGCATATTTCCTTCAATAAAGTGTATGCCTGGAAAGGTTATTAACTCTTTCACTCCCTCGTCTCACATGGAAGATGAAATAAATATGAGTTAGTAGATGAAACAAATAAGATTTATGAGAATTTTTTCTTGGAATATGTACATAGGTCACTTCCATTTATCCCTTGCCTCACATGGAACAACTTTTCCATGAGCAATTAAAAAGGAGCTACATGGCATTGTTTCGACCTAGCATGAACTCTCAGATACCATCTCGGTGTATGCATGGCATCGCATTGTGAATTGTTGTTCTATATATATTGCTATGTGTGCGGGGCTAGAACTTATGTGATAAATTTGTGTCATAATGTTAAGAGTTTGTATCGTATAAAATAGTCCACCCAGAAAACTAAAACGGTGCTTATAATGATAATGTGAATGTGATTGTTACAAGGTGGTTCTTGCTAGCTTGACACCATCCTATTGCTATTTCAGTTCAAATAAAATCAATGTGGGATAATTTGGAGATACCATGAAATATATTTTTAACTCGATAATTACACATTGTCGCAAAGAAACAACTTTAATTCTGGTGAATATCATACTATGCAGGTTGCATATGGTATTTGAAATTTCTTTAGCAAAAGAGGGGAAGAATAGGAAATTCGAAATATGGAAGCAGATACTACAAAAAACGAATATAGAACGAATAAGGAGAGGTATGGATAAAATAGTGGACATTTTTAAACATGAAGTATCCTTGGACTATATAAAAACACAAAGTAGGTCAATTTTTCCAACATGACCACAAATATTATCATGCATGAAGTTTATATAAAGCAATGTCGATTGGGTGATTAGTGGAAGAAGAGGACTCGGTAGAGAGGTTAGGATTATGGTAGGGTTGAATGGATGGATGGGATTAGACCACATGTTTATAGATATGGGTTTTTATCGTTTATGCCATCAGTTGTGTCTCACTACTCAGTTTTGCCATTAGAAATTACAACTGCTCAAAAATGTCATCGTTCCGTGAGATATTTTCTCAAAATGCCATTAGATATCTCAAAAATGCCATCGTTCCATTATATGTTTGCTCAGAAATGCCATTAGACATCGTTATTGTCAGGTCAAACTCGTTGACCATGTTATATGACAAAAATACCCCTACACTGGTAGAAAAAAGGGCATGTTGTCCCGGTTCCTGAACCGGGACTACAGGGTCGGTACTAATGCCCTGACCCTTTAGTCCCGGTTCAAACCAGAACCGGGACTAAAGGCCCTCCACGTGGCCGGTCCACCTTTAGTCCCGGTTGGTAACACCAACCAGTACTAAAGGAAATTTTCTGATTTTTTTTTGAAACTTTCTGAAACTTTTTTTATTTTCAAATTTCTGAATTATTTTAACCTCTAATCTCTAATCACCCCTCATCACTGCTCAATTTAATCTCTAATCACCCCTCATCATTCCAAATCATCTAACTTCCCGGACAGTCACCCATCCTCCCACTGAAGGAAATATGCCCTAGAGGTAATAATAAAGTTATTATTTATTTCCTTATATCATGATAAATGTTTATTATTCATGCTAGAATTGAATTAACTAGAAACATAATACATGTGTGAATACATAGACAAACAGAGTGTCACTAGTATGCCTCTACTTGACTAGCTCGTTAATCAAAGATGGTTAAGTTTCATAACCATGAACAAAGAGTTGTTATTTGATTAACGGGATCACATCATTAGTTGAATGATCTGATTAACATGACCCATTCCATTAGCTTAGCACCCGATCGTTTAATATGTTGCTATTGCTTTCTTCATGACTTATACATGTTCCTATGACTATGAGATTATGCAACTCCCGTTTGCCGGAGGAACACTTTGTGTGCTACCAAACGTCACAACGTAACTGGGTGATTATAAAGGTGCTCTACAGGTGTCTCCAAAGGTACATGTTGGGTTGGCGTATTTCGAGATTAGGATTTGTCACTCCGAATGTCGGAGAGGTATCTCTGGGCCCTCTCGGTAATGCACATCACTTAAGCCTTGCAAGAATTGCAACTAATTAGTTAGTTGCGGGATGATGTATTACAGAACGAGTAAAGAGACTTATCGGTAACGAGATTGAACTAGGTATTGGATACCGACGATCGAATCTCGGGCAAGTAACATACCGATGACAAAGGGAACAACGTATGTTGTTATGCGGTCTGACCGATAAAAGATCTTCGTAGAATATGTAGGAACCAATATGGGCATCCAGGTCCCGCTATTGGTTATTGACCGGAGACGTGTCTCGGTCATGTCTACATTGTTCTCGAACCCGTAGGGTCCGCACGCTTAAGGTTTCGATGACAGTTATATTATGAGTTTATGAGTTTTGATGTACCGAAGGAGTTCGGAGTCCCGGATGAGATCGGGGACATGACGAGGAGTCTCGAAATGGTCGAGACATAAAGATTGATATATTGGAAGCCTATGTTTGGATATCAGAAGTGTTCCGGATGAAATCGGGATTTTACCGGAGTACCGGGAGGTTACCGGAACCCCCCGGGAGATTTATGGGCCTTAGTGGGCCTTAGTGGAAGAGAGGAGAGGTAGCCAGAGATGGGCCGCGCGCCCCTCCCCTCCCTTGGTCCGAATAGGACAAGGAGAGGGGGCCGGCCCCCCTTCCTCCTCTCTCTCCTCCGCGAAACCTATTCCAACTAGGAAAGGGGGGAAGTCCTACTCCCGGAGGGAGTAGGACTCCTCCCGGCGTGCCTCCTCTTGGCCGCCCCCACCCCCTTTGAGCCTTTATATACGGAGGCAGGGGAACCCCCTAGAGACACAAGTTGATCCACGTGATCATATTCTTAGCCGTGTGCGGTGCCCCCTTCCACCATAGTCCTCGATAATATTGTAGCGGTGCTTAGGTGAAGCCCTGCGACATTAGTACATCAAGATCGTCACGACGCCGTCGTGCTGACGGAACTCTTCCCCGACACTTTGCTGGATCGGAGTCCGGGGATCGTCATCGAGCTGAACGTGTGCTAGAACTCGGAGGTGCCGTAGTTTCGGTGCTTGATCGGTCGGGCCGTGAAGACGTACGAATACATCAACCAAGTTAACGCTTCCGTTGTCGATCTACAAGGGTACGTAGATCACACTCTCCCCTCTTGTTGCTATGCATCACCATGATCTTGCGTGTGCGTAGGAAATTTTTTGAAATTACTACGTTCCCCAACAGTGGCATCCGAGCCTAGGTTTTATGTGTTGATGTTATATGCACGAGTAGAACACAAGTGAGTTGTGGGCGATATAAGTCATACTGCTTACCAGCATGTCATACTTTGGTTCGGCGGTATTGTTCGACGAAGCGGCCCGGACCGACATTACGTGTACGCTTACGCGAGACCGGTTCTCCTGACGTGCTTTGCACATAGGTGGCTTGCGGGTGACAGTTTCTCCAACTTTAGTTGAACCGAGTGTGGCTACGCCCGGTCCTTGCGAAGGTTAAAACAGCACCAACTTGACAAACTATCGTTGTGGTTTTGATGCGTAGGTAAGATTGGTTCTTGCTTAAGCCCGTAGCAGCCATGTAAAATTTGCAACAACAAAGTAGAGGACTTCTAACTTGTTTTTGCAGGGCATGTTGTGATGTGATATGATCAAGACATGATGCTAAATTTTATTGTATGAGATGATCATGTTTTGTAACCGAGTTATCGGCAACTGGCAGGAGCCATATGGTTGTCGCTTTATTGTATGCAATGCAATCGCGCTGTAATGCTTTACTTTATCACTAAGCGGTAGCGATAGTCGTGGAAGCATAAGATTGGCGAGACGACAATGATGCTACGATGGAGATCAAGGTGTCGCGCCGGTGACGATGGTGATCATGACGGTGCTTCGGAGATGGAGATCACAGGCACAAGATGATGATGGCCATATCATATCACTTATATTGATTGCATGTGATGTTTATCTTTTATGCATCTTATCTTGCTTTGATTGACGGTAGCATTATAAGATGATCTCTCACTAAATTATCAAGAAGTGTTCTCCCTGAGTATGCACCGTTGCGAAAGTTCTTCGTGCTGAGACACCACGTGATGATCGGGTGTGATAGGCTCTACGTTCAAATACAACGGGTGCAAAACAGTTGCACACGCGGAATACTCAGGTTATACTTGACGAGCCAAGCATATGCAGATATGGCCTCGGAACACGGAGACCGAAAGGTCGAGCGTGAATCATATAGTAGATATGATCAACATAGTGATGTTCACCAATGAAACTGCTCCATCTCACGTGATGATCGGACATGGTTTAGTTGATTTGGATCACGTGATCACTTAGAGGATTAGAGGTATGTCTATCTAAGTGGGAGTTCTTAAGTAATATGATTAATTGAACTTAAATTTATCATGAACTTAGTCCTCTTAGTATTTTGCAAATTATGTTGTAGATCAATAGCTCGCGTTGTTGCTTCCCTGTGTTTATTTTGATATGTTCCTAGAGAAAATTGTGTTGAAAAATGTTAGTAGCAATGATGCGGATTGGATCTGTGATCTGAGGTTTATCCTCATTGCTGCACAGAAGAATTATGTCCTTGATGCACCGCTAGGTGACGGGCCTATTGCAGGAGCAGATGCAGACGTTATGAACGTTTGGCTAGCTCAATATGATGACTACTTGATAGTTTAGTGCACCATGCTTAACAGCTTAGAATCGGGACTTCAAAGACGTTTTGAACGTCATGGACCATATGAGATGTTCCAGGAGTTGAAGTTAATATTTCAAGCAAATACCCGAGTTGAGAGATATGAAGTCTCCAACAAGTTCTATAGCTAAAAGATGGAGGAGAATCGCTCAACTAGTGAGCATGTGCTTAGATTGTCTGGGTACTACAATCACTTGAATCAAGTGGGAGTTAATCTTCCAGATAAAATAGTGATTGACAGAATTCTCTAGTCACCATCACCAAGTTAGTAGAACTTCGTGATGAACTATAATATGCAAGGGATAACGGAAACAATTCCCAAGCTCTTCGTGATGCTGAAATCGACGAAGGTAGAAATCAAGAAAAACATCAAGTGTTGATGGTTAACAAGACCACTAGTTTCAAGAAAAGGGCAAAGGGAAGAAGGGGAACTTCAAGAAGAACAGCAAGCAAGTTGCTGCTCAAGTGAAGAAGCCCAAAGTCTGGTCCTAAGCCTGAGACTAAGTGCTTCTACTGTAAAGGGACTGGTCACTGGAAGCGGAACTACCCCAAGTGATTGGCGGATAAGAAGGATGGCAAAGTGAACATAAGTATATTTGATATACATGATTATTGATGTGTACTTTACTAGTGTTTATGGCAACCCCTCAGTATTTGATACTAGTTCAGTTGCTAAGATTAGTAACTTGAATTGGGAGTTGCAAAATAAACAGAGACTAGTTAAGGGTGAAGTGACGATGTGTGTTGGAAGTAGTTCCAAGATTGATATGATCATCATCGCACACTCCCCTATACTTTCGGGATTAGTGTTGAACCTAAATAAGTGTTATTTGGTTTTTTCGTTGAGCATGAATATGATTTGATCATGTTTATTGCAATACGGTTATTCATTAAAGTCAGAGAATAATTGTTGTTCTGTTTACATGAATAAAACCATAGATGGTCATACACCCAATGAAACAAGTTCGTTGGATCTCGATCGTAGTGATACACATATTCATAATATTGAAACCAAAAGATGCAAAGTTAATAATGATAGTGCAACTTATTTGTGGCACTGCCGTTTAAGTCATATTGGTGTAAAGCGCACAAAGAAACTACATGCTGATGGGCTTTTGGAATCACTTGATTATGAATCACTTGATGCTTGCGAACCATGACTTAGGGGCAAGATGACTAAAACGCCGTTCTCCGGAACAATGAAGCAAGCAACAGATTTGTTGGAAATCATACATACTGATGTATGTGGTCCGATGAATATTAAGGCTTGTAGCAGGTATCATTATTTTCTGATCTTCATAGATGATTTGAGCAGATATGAGTATATCTACTTGATGAAACATAAGTCTGAAACATTTGAAAAGTTCAAAGAATTTCAGAGTGAAGTGAAAAATCATCGTAACAAGAAAATAAAGTTTCTATGATCTGATCGTAGAGAAGAATATTTGAGTTACGAGTTTGGCCTTCAGTTAAAAACAATGTGAAATAGTTTCACTACTCACGCCACCTGGAACACCACAATGTAATGGTGTGTCCGAACATCTTAACCATACTTTATTAGATATGGTGCGACCTATGATGTTTCTTACCGATTTACCACTATAGTTTTGGGGTTATGCATTAAAGACAGCTGCATTCACGTTTAAAAGGGCACCATCTAAGTCCGTTGAGACGACACAATCTGAACTGTGGTTTGGCAAGAAACCAAAGTTGCCGTTTCTGAAAGTTTGGGGTTGTGATGCTTATGTGAAAAAGCTTCAACCTGATAAGCTCGAACCCAAATCGGAGAAATGTGTCTTCATAGGATATCCAAAGGAGACTATTGGATACACCTTCTATCACAGATCCGAAGGCAAGACTTTTGTTGCTAAGTTCGGAAACTTTCTGGAGAAGGAGTTTCTCTCAAAAGATATGAGTGGGAGGAAAGTAGAACTTGATGAGGTAACTGTACCTGCTCCCTTATTGGAAAGTAGTACATCACAGAAATCTGTTTCTGCGACACCTACACCAATTAGTGAGGAAGCTAATGATAATGATCATGAAACTTCAGGACAAGATACTACTGAACCTCGTAGATCAACCAGATTGAGATCCGCGCCAGAGTGGTACGGTAATCCTGTTCTAGAGGTCATGTTACTTGACCATGACGAACCTACGAACTATGAGGAAGCGATGATGAGCCCAGATTTCGATAAATGGCTTAAGGCCATGAAATCTAAGATAGGATCCATGTATGAGAACAAAGTGTGGACTTTGGTGGACTTGCCCGAGGATCGGCAAGCCATTGATAATAAATGGATCTTCAAGAGGAAGACGGACAGGGATAGTAGTGTTACTATCTACAAAGCTAGAATTGTCGCAAAAGGTTTTCGACAAGTTCAAGGTGTTGACTACGATGAGAGTTTCTCACTCGTATCTATGCTTGAGTCTGTCCGAATCATGTTAGTAATTGCCGCATTTTATGAAATCTGGCAAATGGATAAACAAAACTGCATTCCTTAATGGATTTATTAAAGAAGAGTTGTATATGATGCAACTAGAAGGTTTTGTCAATCCGAAAGGTGCTAACAAAATGTGCAAGCTCCAGCGATCCATCTGTGGACTGGTGCAAGCATCTCGGAGTTGGAATATACGCTTTGATGAGTTGATCAAAGCATATAGTTTTATACAGACTTGCGGTGAAGCCTGTATTTACAAGAAAGTGAGTGGGAGCACTACAGCATTTTTGATACGTATATGTGAATGACATATTGTTGATCAGAAATAATGTAGAATTATTCTGTAAAGCATAAAGGAGTGTTTGAAAGGAGTTTTTCAAAGAAAGACTTCGGTGAAGCTGCTTACATATTGAGCTTCAAAATCTATAAAGATAGATCAAGACGCTTGATAAGTTTTTTCAATGAGTACATACCTTGACAAGATTTTTAAGTAGTTTAAAATGGAGCAGTCAAAGAAAGAGTTCTTGCCTGTATTACAAGGTGTGAAGTTGAGTAAGACTCAAAGCCCGACCACGGCAGAAGATAGAAAGAGAATGAAAGTCATTCCCTATGCCTTGGCCATAGGTTCTATAAAGTATGTCATGCTGTGTACCAGATCTATTGTATACCCTGCACTGATTTGGCAAGGGAGTACAATAGTGATCTAGGAGTAGATCACTAGACAGCGGTCAGAATTATCCTTAGTGAAATAAGGATATGTTTCTCGATTATGGACGTGACAAAAAGGTTCGTCGTAAAGGGTTACGCCGATGCAAGTTTTTTGACACTGATCCAGATGATTCTAAGTCTCAATCTGGATACATATTGAAAGTGGGAGCAATTAGCTAGAGTAGCTCCGTGCAGAGCATTCTAGACATAGAATTTTGCAAAATACATACGGATCTGAATATGGCAGGCCCATTGACTAAATTTCTCTCACAAGAAAAACATGATCACTCTTTGGGTGTTAATCACATAGCGATGTGAACTAGATTAATGAATCTAGTAAACCCTTTGGGTGTTAGTCACATGGAGATGTGAACCAATCACATAAAGATGTGAACTATTGGTGTTAATCACATAGCGATGTGAACTAGATTATTGACTCTAGTGCAAGTGGGAGACTGAAGGAAATATGCCCTAGAGGCAATAATAAAGTTATTATTTATTTCCTTATATCATGATAAATGTTTATTATTCATGCTAGAATTGTATTAACCGGAAACATAATACATGTGTGAATACATAGACAAACAGAGTGTCACCAGTATGCCTCTACTTGACTAGCTCGTTAATCAAAGATGGTTATGTTTCCTAACCATGAACAAAGAGTTGTTATTTGATTAACGGGATCACATCATTAGTTGAATGATCTGATTAACATGACCCATTCCATTAGCTTAGCACCTGATCATTTAATATGTTGCTATTGCTTTCTTCATGACTTATACATGTTCCTATGACTATGAGATTATGCAACTCCCGTTTGCCGGAGGAACACTTTGTGTGCTACCAAACGTCACAACGTAACTGGGTGATTATAAAGGTGCTCTACAGGTGTCTCCAAAGGTACACGTTGGGTTGGCGTATTTCGACATTAGGATTTGTCACTCCGAATGTCGGAGAGGTATCTCTGGGCCCTCTCGGTAATGCACATCACTTAAGCCTTGCAAGAATTGCAACTAATGAGTTAGTTGCGGGATGATGTATTACAGAACGAGTAAAGAGACTTACCGGTAACGAGATTGAACTAGGTATTGGATACCGACGATCGAATCTCGGGCAAGTAACATACCGATGACAAAGGGAACAACGTATGTTGTTATGCGGTCTGACCGATAAAAGATCTTCGTAGAATATGTAGGAACCAATATGGGCATCCAGGTCCCGCTATTGGTTATTGACCGGAGACGTGTCTCGGTCATGTCTACATTGTTCTCGAACCCGTAGGGTCCGCACGCTTAAGGTTTCGATGACAGTTATATTATGAGTTTATGAGTTTTGATGTACCGAAGGAGTTCGGAGTCCCGGATGAGATCAGGGACATGGCGAGGAGTCTCGAAATGGTCGAGGCATAAAGATTGATATATTGGAAGCCCTGCGACATTAGTACATCAAGATCGTCACGACGCCGTCGTGCTGACGGAACTCTTCCCCGACACTTTGCTGGATCGGAGTCCGGGGATCGTCATCGAGCTGAACGTGTGCTAGAACTCGGAGGTGCCGTAGTTTCGGTGCTTGATCGGTCGGGCCGTGAAGACGTACGACTACATCAACCAAGTTAACGCTTCCGTTGTCGATCTACAAGGGTACGTAGATCACACTCTCCCCTCTCGTTGCTATGCATCACCATGATCTTGCGTGTGCGTAGGAAATTTTTTGAAATTACTACGTTCCCCAACACCCACTCCCCCAGCCTGAGCACGCTTAACTTCCGGGTTCTATTCTCCCTCGTTTCCAAGTCTACACTCGTTGTTTTCCTGACAATAGTAAGATGTCAATCCTATTAACCCTCAAGAGTTTAGCTTGAGCATGAAGTCACACATTTCACTGTTTGAGTTTGAAACTATTGTTCTAAAAAACAATAATTTTTTAGTAACACTAATGTTTCTTGAATAAGTAGTTTGACCATTGTTTGACCACAGTTTAACCATAGTTTGACCAGATTTGACCAAAATTCAAAAAAACTGAAATAATTATTTAATAACACTAATATTCTTGAATAATTATTTAGTAACACTAATACTTCTTGAATAAGTAGTTTGACCATAGTTTGACCAAATTTAATGAAAATTAAAAAAACTGAAATTTGAGCATAACTTTTTTTCAAGGTGTCACAGTCTACAAAGCTAGACTTGTCGAAAAAGGTTTTGAAAAAATTCAAGGTGTTGACTACGATGAGATTTTCTCACTCATAGCGATGCTTAAGTCTATCCGAATCATATTAGCAAATTGCCACATTTTAAGAAATCTGGCAAATGGATGTCAAAACTGCATTCCTTAATGGATTTCTTAAAGAAGAGTTGTATATGATGCAACCAGAAGGTTTTGTCGATCCTAAAGGTGCTAACAACAGGTGCAATATCACAGTGATTGACAGAGTTCTCTAGTCACTATCACCAAGTTGCTAGAACTTCATGATGAACTATAATATGCAAGGGATAACGGAAACGATTCCCAAGCTCTTCGTGATGCTGAAATCGATGAAGGTAGAAAACAAGAAAAGCATCAAGTGTTGATGGTTAACAAGACCACTAGTTTCAAGAAAAGGGCAAAGGGAAGAAGGGGAACTTCAAGAAGAACGACAAGCAAGTTGCTGCTCAAGTGAAGAAGCCCAAGTCTGGACCTAAGCCTGAGACTAAGTGCTTTAACTGCAAAGGGACTAGTCACTGGAAGCGGAACTGCCCCAAGTATTTAGCGGATAAGAGGGATGGCAAAGTGAACAAAGGTATATTGGATATGCATGTTATTGATGTGTACTTTACTAGTGTTTATAGCAACCCCTCGGTATTTGATACTAGTTCAGTTGTTAAGAGTAATAACCTTAAACGGGACTTGCAGAATGAACAGAGACTAGTTAAGGATGAAGTAACGATGTGTGTTGGAAATAGTTTCAAGAATCATATGATCATCATGGAACACTCACTATACTTTCGGGATTAGTGTTGAACCTAAATAAGTGTTATTTGGTGTTTTCGTTAAGCATGAATATGTTTTGATCATGTTTATTGCAATACGGTTATTCATTTAAGTTAGAGAATAATTGTTATTCTGTTTACATGAATAAAACCTTCTATGGTTATATACCCAATGAAAATGGTTTGTTGAATCTCGATCGTAGTGATACACATATTCATAATATTGAAGTCAAAAGATGCAAAGTTAATAATGATAGTGCAACTTATTTGTGGCACTGCCATTTAGGTCATATTGGTGTAAAGCGAATGAAGAAAATCCATGTTGATGGCTTTTGGAATCACTTGATTATGAATCAGTTGATGCTTGTGAACCATGCCTCATGGGAAAAGATGGCTAAGACTCCGTTCTCCAGAACAATGGAGCGAGCAATTGACTTATTGGATATAATATATACTGATGTATGAGGTCCGATGAGTGTTGAGGCTCGCGGCGGGTATCATTATTTTTTGACCTTCACAGATGATTTGAGAAGATATGGGTATATCTACTTGAAGAAACATAAGTCTAAAACATTTGAAAAGTTCAAAGAATTTCATAATGAAGTGGAAAATCATCGTAACAAGAAAATAAAGTTTCTATGATCTAATCGCAGAGGCGAATATTTGAGTTATGAGTTTGGTCTTCAAATTAAAACAATGTGGAATAGTTTCACAAACTCATGCCACCTGGAACACCACATCGTAATGGTGTGTCCGAATGTCGTAACCGTACTTTATTTGATATAGTGCAATCTATGATGTCTCTTACCAATTTACTACTATCGTTTTGGGGTTATGCATTAGAGACAGTTGCATTCACATTAAAAAGGGCACCATCTAAATCCGTTGAGACGACAGTGTATGAACTGTGGTTTAGCAAGAAACCTAAGCTGCCGTTTCTTAAAGTTTGGGGTTGCGATGCTTATGTGAAAATTTTTCATCTTAATAAGCTCAAACCCAAGTCGGAGAAGTGCGTCTTCATAGGATACCCAAAAGTAACTGTTGGGTACACTTTCTATCACAGATCCGAAGGCAAGATATTTGTTGCTGAGAATGGATCCTTTCTAGAGAAGGAGTTTCTCTCGAAAGAAGTGAGTGGGAGGAAAGTAGAACTTGATGAGGTAACTGTACCTGCTCCCTTATTGGAAAGTAGTTCATCATAGAAATCTGTTTCTGTGACTCCTACACCAATTAGTGAGGAAGCTAATGGTTTGATCATGTAACTTCAGATCAAGTTACTACCGAACCTCGTAGGTCAACCAGAGTGAGATCCGCACCTGAGTGGTACGGTAATCCTGTTCTGGAGGTCATGTTAATTGACCATGACGAACCTACGAACTATGAGGAAGCGATGATGAGCCCAGATTCCGCGAAATGGCTTGAGGCCATGAAATCTGAGATAGGATCCATGTATAAGAACAAAGTGTGGACTTTGGTTGACTTGCCCGATGATCGGCAAGCCATAGAATATAAATGGATCTTTAAGAGGAAGACGGACGATGATAGTAGTGTTACTATCTACAAAGCTAGACTTGTCGAAAAAGGTTTTGACAAAATTGAAGGTGTTGACTACGATGAGATTTTCTCACTCATAGGGATGCTTAGGTCTGTCCGAATCATGTTAGCAAATTGCCACATTTTATGAAATCTGACAAATGGATGTCAAAACTGCATTCCTTAATGGATTTCTTAAAGAAGAGTTGTATATGATGCAACCAGAAGGTTTTGTCGATCCTAAAGGTGCTAACAACAGTCTCCATCGGATGTAACTTTTCAAGTAGATGATTTTTCATATAAAAAACTTTTTAATCCGAGTTCGTATGCAAAAGTTATGCCCATTTTACAAATTCCAGAGAGATTTTGTAAATAAAGTCGAAATTCATATTTGTAAATTTTCCCAACAACTAGACCACATATCACATGGGAAACTTATTTTATTTTATTTTTTTGACATTTCCATCATTTTCTTTTGTTTTTTCTAAAACTGAAAAGGCGGTCCCCGGGGGGGAAGAGTTTGAAAATGGGACCTTTAGTACCGGTTCGTGCCATGAACCGGTACTAATGCCTCAAAGCCCATTAGTCCCGGTTGGTGGCACCAACCGGGACTAAAGGTTAGACCTTTAGTCCTGGTTGGTGCCACCAACCGGGACTAATGGGCATCGCACCCTTTAGTCCCGGTTCGTGGCACGAACCGGGACTAAAGGGCCCAGGTGAACCGGGACTAATGCCTTAGCCGCACGAACCGGGATAAATGCACCCATTGGTCCCGGTTCTGGACTGAACCGGGACTAATGGGCTTACCCGGCCTGGACCAAAGCCCCCTTTTCTACTAGTGCTATACCCACATGTCAGCTATGTCTATCTCACAATGATAAGTGTGGACCCCACTTGTTAGGAATAAGCAAGCGAATAGTTCTAAAGAAAAATAAGAACGTTGTTGGTATTTAAGTGGGACCCACACTTTATTATAGTGACATAGATGGAGAGCTGACATGTTGATTTATAGGTATTTTGGTCATTATGACATAGCAAACGAGATTTGAGCTAACAATCATGGTGTCGAGTAGCATTTTTGAGCATGCGCGTAACGAAGCGATGTCATTTTGAGCAGTTGAAATTCTTAGTGGCAAAACTGAGTAGTGAGATACAACCAGTGGCATAAATGATAAAAACCTATAGATAATGAATAAGAAAAACGAAGATTCCCATATGTATAAATACAGATTCCTGCTGCATGTTTTTCTACTACAAGTCATCGTTCTGTTTTGGTTTGTTCATGCAAGTTCTGTTTATAATTCCCTAATTTTTCATTCCAATTTACCCCTTGTTGGCAAAGTCCACTTAATACATGTGTGTAAATTGAAGGAAACAACTTGTCATATCTCCGAAACCTGATGCAACAAAGAAATTGCATCTGCCATACTCCAAACTGCATTAGGACATGAGTGCACACCTGTGAGAAGTTGACCACAGACAATCTCCTTCGGACTCCAACTGATCATCAAATACTTCGACTTGCTTCACAGTTTCGTGGGTCTGCCCTTGCGAGTGTAAGTTTTAGATGCCCCGGTTCAAAGTAAGTAACTCGACACCACCACCTGTGGGCACAATCTCTCAGGACCTTTCCACCATCAAGTCAAAGGTGTTTTCCTGATGCCACTCATTCCGAACTTTCGAGAAGCATGAGTGCGTGGTACCATACGCGCGCAATGTCTCATGCCTACACGGACTACATGCTTAACTGCCTATGGCCTAAACAGAGCTTGACGGTTTCGGTACCAAAGTAGATGTTGGTAGGCTGAGAAGGAGAACCAGGGAGGCACATGAGTCTTTTTTTTGAGGATCAATGTATCTTTATTTAAACGTATCCAGGAATCTCATCTGAGATAATCTGGAGAATAGACTCCGGTGGTACATTCCACCACACATTACAAAACTCATCACCCAAACCAACTTTAGCAAGCTTATCAGCAGCGCCATTCGCTTCTCTCCTCGCCCAAGATACTCTAACTTGCAGAAACTGGGTTAGCATGCGCTTAATCTCCTGAATGCTCGGCCCCAAGGGCGAGAGATCTTGGTCATTCTTGTTGATCGCTGCCACCACCCCAAGGTTGTCCAGCTCCACATGTAGCCATTGCACCTTTGCTTCGGTTGCCAGCTGGATCGCTCGCCAGCAAGCCACCACCTCCGCCTGCTCCGCGCACGTCGCATGGTCGATGAAAAGGCATGCCGCACCTATAAAACCTCCCTCATGGTTTCTCAAGACCACCCCCGCACCACCCTGACCTCTACTTTTGGAAAAACGCCCCATCAGCATTTACCTTTACCCATCCCTCCTCCGGGGCTTCCCATCTCGCACGAACTATCGGGTGGCGCTCAGTAGTTTGTTTCTCATGAACTTGTTGCCATTCTTCAACTAGCCTCATCACCCACTTCATTATTTCATGTGGTTCCTCAATCCGTTTGCCATCCCGGGCCTCGTTGCGAGCTAGCCAAAGTGCGTATACCCCCTGTATCATAACAGCTCTCTCCTCCTCTCCTGCATGCTCGAACCACTCAAGGAGCCATCTTGCAACTGCCCTCTGGGAATCAAGCTGACACGGCGGGATCGCCACCGCAATTCCCTTTTCCGATTGCAGTTTTTTCCAAAAAACAGCTGAGTGAGGACATCCCCAGAATCTATGATAAATTGTCTCATCCCTTCCACATGCTGTGCAAAAAACTCCCGCTTTGATTTTGTGTCGCTGTAGTTCATGCCCAACAGCCAGACCATTGCGGAGCAAACGCCACATGTGAATCTTTACCTTTCCCGGAGTCGACGTGTCCCACACAGCCATCCAGCTCTTGTGTTGATTTACTGTTGAGGAGGGTCCCTGTCCGCCTGATCTAGCCCGATTCTGAGATATTCGCAGGTGATACGCCGACCGTACTGTAAACTGTCCATCCTTGGTAAAGTTCCACGCTAGGTAATCCTCCACATTCTCTCCGCCAATATTGATCTGCTTTATATCCACTGCATCTTGTGATGAGAACATGGAGTCCAGCAGCTGTTCATTCCATCTCAATCCCGACTGATCAAACAGGTGACAAACCTTTGTAACACCTGCAACATACTCAGCACCCAGTGGTGCTAAGCTGCCATTCCGCGGAATCCACTGGTCATGGTGGATATTTATCCTGGAGCCGTTTCCCACCCGCCAAACTAGGCCCGCTCGAAGCAAATCCCGACCATGAAGAATGCTCCTAAAAGTGTAGGAGCCGCCATTAGGACAAGTTGCACTCATAATCCCTCCCTCGCTGAAATATCTTGCCTTCAGTACCCTTGCACAAAGCGAGGAGGGAGCTCTAAGGATCCGCCAAGCTTACTTTGCAAGTAGAGCTTGGTTAAAAGCCTCGGCATCTCTGAACCCCATGCCACCCTCTTTCTTTGCTGCACACATTTTGTCCCAAGAGATCCAATGTACTTTACGCTCACCATTAATTGCCCCCCACCAGAATTTTGAAGAGATAGAAGTCAGGTTCTAGCACATCTTCTTTGAGAGGTGAAAACAACTCATGGTAAACGCTGGAGTAGATTGAAGCCCTGATTTGACAAGTACTTCTCTTGCTTTCTTAGACAAACCCTGCCCCTTCCAACCTGTAACTTTTTTCTTTGAGCTCTCCACAACATATTGAAATGATCCATCCTTTGCCCTCCCAACAACCGTTGGGAGACCCAAATATCGCTCACTCAATGCCTCAGATCTGATCCCAATGGTCTCCTTTAAGGAGTCCTTGAGGTCCTGCTGACATCCATTGCCAAAGAAAACCGAAGATTTTTGTAGATTCACTTTCTGACCTGAAGCCTCCTCGTAGACACCCAAGATCTCCTTCAGCGCTTGAAAATTATCAACAGAGCCCTGAAGGAAGACAATACTATCGTCAGCAAATAGGAGATGTGTTATCTGGGGGCCAGTGCACCCAAAAGACACTCCTTTAATTTGATTATCTTCTTGGGCTTTCTTTAGTAGCGCAGAAAACCCTTCGACACAAAACAAGAACAGATACGGGGACAACGGATCCCCTTGCCACAATCCACGGGATGGAGTGAACATCCTGGATAATCCCCCATTCAATTTCACCACAAAATTTGCAAAGGTCACACACCTCATTATCATGGAAATCCACGCATTATCAAAACCAAAACGTGCTAGCATTTGTTGAAGGAAAATCCACTCAACCCTGTCGTATGCCTTCATCATATCCAATTTTACTGCACATAAAGGTTTCTTCCTCTTCCTCTTTTTGATAGCATGCACACACTCATAGGCCACAAAAACATTGTTAGTGATTAACCTGCCCGGTACAAATGCACTTTGTTCCTCAGAGATCAGGATAGGGAGAAAGGCCTTTAGTCTGTTTGCTAACACCTTTGATGCTATCTTGTATAACACATTGCAGAGGCTAATGGGGCGGAATTGCGCTAGTAACTCCGGTGAGTTTACTTTCGGTATCATTACAATAACAGTCGCATTAAAAGCATCCGGTGCTGCCTCACCCGCAAGGAAATCACGGACAACTCTGCACACCTCATCCTTCACCAGCGACCAGTGTCGTTGGTAGAATAAAGTAGGTAGCCCGTCCAAACCCGGAGCTTTAGTTGGACCCATCTGGAACAGCGCGATCTCGACTTCCTCGTCCGTGATTGGTGCCACAAGTTTTTGGTTCATGTTCTCAGAGACCATCGATGGGATATTTTCCAACAAAGCCTGGGCACCTACGGATCCTTCAGATGTGAATAACGACTCATAGAACATTGCAGCCATCTCTCTCATCTCTTCATCAACCGTGCACCTCGAGCCATCCTCCCAGACTAGCGCTCGGACCGTGTTCTTTCTTTTCCTGTGAGAAGCCCTTGCCTGAAAATACTTTGTGTTCATATCTCCTGCCGCTAGCCAATCCACACGTGATCTTTGCCGCTGCATCACTTCCTCCCTAGCATAAACCTCTCAGAGTTGTTCCTCAATATCTCTAATTTCCGTAGAGTATCCGGTACGTAGTGATCTGAATTTAGCATCATTTAGCTGCACTTTCAGTTGCTTTATCTGATTTCGGATGGATCCAAAGACAACTCTTCCCCACTCTTGCATGCTCGTGGTCAAGTTTCTCAGTTTACGACACATCTCAGAAAGGCTAGTGCCTCCTGTATCCGGTTCCACCCATTTTTCAGCAATCATCTGCTCATACCTCTCATGGCGTGTCCACGCTTCTTCATACCTGAATTGCCTCATGCCAGTACGTTCCTGATCTGGAGCTGTCTCCAGAACATGCGCAAGCAACGCCACATGATTAGATTCCTCCGTAACAATATGCTGGACATGCGTTTTCGGGAACATGGCAAGAAAATCATCATTACATGTGCCTCGATCCAGCCGGACTTGTATATTGTCGAGCCCTTGTCTTCTGTTATCCCACGTGTAAGGATACCCAGAGAAGCCCAGGTCAGCAAGGCCGCAGTCGGCCAAACAATCACGAAAATCTTCCATTTGCATGAAACTCCTAGGATTTCCACCCCTTTGTTCAGAAAGCAATAAGGCTTCATTGAAATCCCCTAGACATAGCCATGGTAGATCATCCTGTCTTCTCAGGTATCTAATTGCATCCCAGGATTTCTTCCTTTGTTCAACAACGGGCTCGCCGTAGAATCCAGTGATTCTAACGGTCTTCCCTTCCCATATCACCTCAGCGTCGATAAAATATTGGCTCCATGGCCTGACAGTAACTTGGAGATGATCTCTCCACCACATAGCCAAACCCCCACTCTTTCCCCGACAATCAACCGCCACTCCACATCTAAAGCCCAAACTCCATTTCAGTTTTTCCATAGCTCTTGCCTTCTTTTTTGTTTCACTCAAGAAAACCACCGCTGGGTTGTGAGACCTAATCAGGTCACGGAGTTCGCCCACTGTCGAGTCCAACCCCAGTCCTCGACAGTTCCAGGCTAAGACGATCATTGCTCCCGGCGGCCCCGTCCTTCGGGGTCCGCCGCTTTATCCAAGTTCTCTAAGATGCGCTCAAACACTGTCGACGTCTTACGTCGCGTATCACGAATGAAAGCATTCGGTCCATCTACTCTTTCTCCTTCTCCCTTTGCCACCCAAACTTGCCTTGGCCCGCGCTTCCGGCTATCATAGTTGGTTCTGTCACGCTGGCCCTCATGGCGAACATAATCATGGTTTTGTCTGGGTTTCCGGACATAGTAACCTCTTCGTCTCCCAAACTGTCCCTGCTCTCTATGCCCCTCCTGTACCTCATCCTTCTCATAGTTCTGATTATAGCGACCTCCTGATGTGGCCTGAGCCGCTTCCTTGCCATTCCTTTCCCAATGGATATCCCTAGCAAAACGCCTATCTCTCTCTTGGCTGGATTCGAACAGTTTTTCTCTCAGATCCTGCTCCCTTCTTCTCTCCAGCCCCTCTCTCAGATCATACTCTCTTCCACCTGCACCCCTTATGTTATCTCGTCTCGGGTTGTTAACCTCACCATCACGCTGCTTACTCTGCCCGCCAGTGCGGTTTTCAGCAGACTGAGAGAACTGAGAGCTTAAGTTTCTCTTTGTTGGCAAATCCCTCACGTGAACATGCTCATCTCTGTTCCTAGGCCTACCTCCTTCTTCATGCACCGATTGGTTCCTGCTATCGCTACTGCTGGCTGCTCCCCCGGCAGAATTTTCTTTGCTTGTGTATCTTCCAGGGGAAGCACGCAACCACCCTCCCCATTGCAACGATGAGTCAATTGGGGGCTCACAAAACCCCGACTTATGCACAAGCCGGCCACAATCAAAACAGAAGTGTGGAACTTTCTCGTAGTAAAAATCAAACCAGGTGCCTACCTTCTCCTCCTTTGATTTCTTCAGATGGAAACCCCTAACCAGGGGTTCATACACGTCAATCTTAGCTCTAACTCGAAGCTGATTCCCCCTTGCAATTCCATCCTTATCCACGTCAACCTTCACCACTTCACCAATCTAGTTTCACAAAGCTTTCCCAAAGACTGCTGTCCTCTTATCCGGTGGCAGATCCACCACTTTTACCCACATATCTACCTTGTCGAAAACCATCTCTGATGGTCTCGTCTTCCCTTCATAATCCTTCATAATTAGCACACTGAAGTCAAATTGCCACGGCCCATTGTTCATCACATGTTTGTAATCCCCTTCACTACCAAAGTGCACCACAGAAATATTAGATCCCATATCTCTGAATTGAGCTTCACGATGCAAACCCCACGCCCTTGTCATAGCCCTCTCTAGGCCAGTCTTGTTCACTGGGCGCCTGGTGCACGCCTTACAGACCGCCGACCATCTAGAGCTTTTTGGCAACTCTGGCTCCGGATCTTCAAAGACGAAACCCTCAGCTTCCTTATCCATGAGAACCATCCCTCCCAACCTTGCAGACAAACTCGACGTTGGGTCCGGGGTTCTGCTCTCCAGCGGAGACTTCGACTCCTCCCTGGGTCCTGACGCACCCGACTGTCGCGCCACCGGCGTTGCCGCCGTCGCCTTCTTCGGGGTAGCCGGTTTGGTTCCTGTTCCCGTCCCTGATGCCGCCGCCGCCCTAGGCGTTTTAATGTCGTTTTTTGCAGCCGCCGTCGACTTCCATCCCCCGTTCCAGCCATGAGCCACAGCCCACAGCGGGAGCTCCGATCGTAGCGTGCGTCTAGGGTTGCGCCGTCGCCCCCCCCCTTCGCCGCCAGATTCCAAACCACCCCCGATGAGCAAAACCCTAACCCTAGCGTAGGATGCGCAATCGCCTCGCGATCGCCCCTCCTATCGCCTTAGCGTTTTCTCTCATGGTGGACCCTCCATAGGTATATTTATTTCCCTTTGAGCTTTTCAAAAGGGGAGGCACATGAGTCATGACGGTTGTGTGTGTATATAGACCTAGTAGGTGGGCTTCCAGCTTCCGAGAGGCGGGCCTAAACAAACAAAGCCCGTGAACGAATATTTAGACCATGTGGCCCGGGCAGCGTGCAAACGAATCCCACGCGATCTCTCTTTCTCCTTTTTGGGTCTCCGATGTGTCCCTGAGCGTTGCCAAAATTCCCCTTCAAAACCTCCACACGCGAGACACCCAGCGAATCCACCGCCACACACACGACCCTAGCCGGAGAAGAAAGATCCATCCATCCATCCGCATACCAATCCGGCCCATGGCAGACGCCGCCGCGCTCGTCGCCGCTGAGCCAGATGGCGGCGAGCGGGACGCACCGGCTACAGCTCAAGTAGTGGCTCAGGGAGGAGGACCTGCTGGCGCGCAGGGCCGGCCCTGGGGCATGGGCAGAGGGGCGACGGCCCAGGGCCCAGGCCGAAGGGGGCCCATGATGTAGTACACATATAGTATAGCCCAGAAAAAAATAGACAAGGAAAAAATTATGAGAGGAAGAAAACAAGATGGGCTCGGCTCATCGGATCTCTTGGTAATGCGTAGCAAGGCGTCGCACACGCAAGTCACAGCCGCTCGATGCACGCGTACGTGTGAAACAAATCAATCGGAATGTCTGGCTTTCCCTTTCTTCTCAAAAATAAAAAATAAAAATCTGACTTTTCCCATTCGTCGCTCGTCGGTTCTTCTTCGTCGTCATCTGCCCGTCGCTCTGTCGTTCCTCGCTCGGTGCCTCAGCCACTCATTGTCTCCACGGCACGCAGCAATCCGACAACTCGGCCTTCCAGCAATGCGGCAATACATATGTATGCGAACGCAGGTCCGTACCCAATATCCATGTTCGGATGTTCCCGATCCATTCGTCCATCCCTAATTTCAGTAGTTTCTTTAGTACGTATATTAAACTATTCATCTCATGAAGTATCTATTTTGTGATGTATAATTTTCTAATTCAATCTTTCATAGTATGTATTCAACCATCCTAATTTTTTGTCATTCTGTATACATGTCTAGGGTTCTGATCATCCGATCTATAAATTTCTAATTTGTTGTCTACTCTTTGCTTCGTAATATTAGGGCATTAGCATGCCATGTTGCATAAGAAGCATTTGTCGGGTGCTGAAAAAAGAAAAAAAGAAAGAAATACATCTGAAAATTCAACCACTGAAGGGTTATTTGACAAAGTATTTTACATCTTCAAGTATTGTTGATGTCAGTGAAGAACATAGGCAAGGAACTAATCCCGAGCATGAAAATTCAGATGTTAAGGTCAATGAAGATTGTGAAAGTATACAGAGAAGCAAATAAATTTGTTTCCTATTTGAGGTAATCATGTCATGTTTGTTTTATTTTACATTGTCCAACAACTATTGTAGTCAAATTTCAAACTAAAGATGTGTGGTCGAAAGTTTACTTTTAATATTACGCAAATGAAGTTATATATATGTATCACGCAAACACATACGTATAAATATGGTCTTAGGACTTAAAGGGCCCATGTCGTCGAGTTCGTCTAGGGCCTCCCGAAACACAAGGCCGGCCCTGCTGGCGCGCCGGCACGCGCATGGAAATTGCCCTTCTCGACCTCGTCCTCTTTCTCTCTGCCTCCATCACCTCCGACCCGTCCTCGTCCTCATGGTCATGGCGGTGCTCCTGGATCCTCCATCCCCTTGCGCTCAGCCCGGCGGTATAAGGCCGGCATGGAGGCCAATGAGCATGCAACTTTTCACAAATCTCCAAGTGGAAGGACTCACAACGACTACTGCACACGCATGACGCTGAAGAGGAGATTACTACGTACGGAGAGAAGGGGGTCAGATCGTATCGTACACTGGTCGCTTGCCGGCGTTGAAGAGGATGCGGCCGGTCTCTTCGCCGATGAGGCACTCGTCGGCCCTTATGGGAGGTGGGCGTTATTGATGATGGTGTTGGAGGTGTGTCCCTATTAAGATTGTCAGATACTCAGATCAGAGTTCGGGAGGGGTGAATTTAATATGCAGTTTTGCTAGAACTCATCTAGATGAGATATAATTTGGTCTCATTCACCTTTTATAGCCATTGGATGTGATGTTATAAGATGCGTGTGTGCTAACGTAGGTTGTTTTTGTTTTTGATTCCAAGTGAATGAGACCAAATTATATCTCATTTAGATAAATTCTAGGTACTCCCTTTAATATGGAAGGTGTGTCCGTATTAATATCACAGTGTTCTTCAGGAGCGTAACTGCAGCACAGAAAGCAGACATCAATACAAATTGATACACGGATATCTGCACGTCTGCTACTACAAATTACTTGGAGTTTTGGTTATTGTTACTTTTTCATGAAAACATGAAATCATCTTCCGGGCAGTTGGAATCACATATTTTACATGAACAAATTCACACAGGCTGGTGGAAGTGGAATCAGATTAATTAAAGTGAGACTCTAATTCTTCCACAAGCTCGTTACATGGTTGATATGTTTTTTTCTTGCTGCTGTACCTGTACTACATGGAATTAATGGTTCTACAGTTTCACTTGATACATAAGTTTGTGTATATGTTTTTTTTGAATCCATGTTATTTTAGGGTATTTTGAATCCATGTGTATATGTACATATAAACAGAGTAGGAAGACCAGAGGGGTGAGCTTCCAACTTCGGAGAGGCGGGCCTGGATCAAACAGAGCCCGTGAAAGAATCTATAGCGCATGTGACCCGGGCAGCGTTGAGTAGCCTTGGGTGCGCGGTATTGACGTATAATGTGTTGTCTAGTCTTTTCCATCAAATCGGTTTTTTGGTTGCATTGGCTAGAGCATGCACTTCTACACGCGGCCTCTCTTCACTCCCATGTGATCTCTCTTGCTTTTGGCAAAGCCTCGCCACTCCTCTCCCCGATCGTTACCAAAAATTCCCCTTCAAAACCTCCCCAGGCGGAACGCACCATCCCCACCCAGACTTACCCTCGCCGGAAAAGAAGGATCCATCGATCCACATACCAATCCAGTCCATGGCCGACACCACCGTGCTCATCGCCGTGCCGCTGTAGCAGCGGCACCCGCTGAACCAGATCGCGGTGAGTGAGCGGGACGCACAGGCTGCTGCTCAAGCAGTGGCTCAAGGAGGAGGACCTACTGGCGCGCCGCATCGCGCTGCGGGAGGCCTGTCTCGACGGCACACGCATGGACATCGCCTCTCTCTACTACACCTTCTTCGCCTTCCACGGCGCCTCTGTCCTCGTCCTCTTCCTCTCCGCCTCCATCCCCTCCGAACCGTCCCCATCCTCATGGCAGTGCTCCCTCGTCCCTCCCCTTGCGCTGAACCCTGCGGTATAAGGCCGACATGGAGGCCAATGAGCATGCAAATTTTCACAAATCTCCAAGTCGAAGGACTCAAAACGACTACTGCACACGCGCATGACGCTGAAAAGGAGATTACTACATACAGAGAGAAGAGCAGATCGTATCGTTCACTGGTCGCTTGCCGGCGTTGAAGAGGATGCAGTGGGCGTTATGGATGATGGCGTTGGAGGTGTGTCTGTATTAATTAAGATGGCGGATCTGGCGTGCGGGTGAGGTTCCGGGGGAAACCCCTGGCTGGCGCGGCAGCCTCCCCCAAGTCAACGCCTGTGGCGCCGATCCCCTTCCTGGAGGCTTTGGGCTCCCTTCCGCCTCCTCCTCGAGCTATGGCGAAAGCTTTTGTTTCCCTGTTCTGGGCGTCGACGGCACCCTGGTGTCATGTTCCTTCTTGAAGGCGGCGGCTGGAAACAGCTCTTGGTGACGGGGCTGCTGGTAGCGTGGTGGCGGTGCGACTTCGGCCTTCTACATGGTGCTGCGCCTTGCTTCGCAGGACCAGCAGACGGTTTCTTTGGTGGAGCGGTGCTTCATCCATACATTGATGGCGACGGATCTTGACGGCGTGGCGCAGTGCAGATTCGGAGTTCGATGTGGGGGGATGGACTCGTGTCAGAGGACGATGCTGTCTGGTGTCGTGGTGGCGTCGATAGTAGAGAGACCTGGCACGGTAGATGCATAGTACAGCTCTGAAGATGGACTCATGGCAGGTGGCTGCGGCGGCCTCATACCCGGCAGACGTCCTGGTTGAGGAGTGCGCCGGACTAGTAGATGCCCCATACCAGGCAGGCGTCCTGGTTGGGATCTCAGGTCTTAGATGTTTAGGTTTGGCTGCGATGTCTGTTTGGTATTAGGCCCAGGCTATCAGCGTCCCTTCATCAATTGGATAAGTGTAGCGATAGTTGTTGCTTAGACGGTGACTAGTCTTATTGTTGTAGGACTTTGTAAGGTCTTGTGAAAATAATTAATAAAATGGTTGTATGTATCGCCCAGATGCAGAGGCCGGAAGTCATCCTCCTTTTCTAAAAAGATTAAAATCATCAGATACTCAGATCAGAGTTTGGGAGGGGTGAATTTAATATGGGAGGTTCCTGACTTGTGAGTCTCGAGTCGTGATCAAGGAGGACATGAGCGATGGCGTGGGTGAGGTGTTAAATTATACACTACAATTGCCGTAGTTGTCAAAAATAAAGACACTACAATTGCCGTGATAGAAAGAAAATAATCCTATGAGATTTTTCTCATTACTGAAGAACCAAGTTATTGTTGGTGAGGCACGCGAGGAGGATGAGCATGAGCTCCTCGGCATGAACCCAATGTCGGTGCACACCTGGGCCTCTCTTGCTGGTCCTCGCTCTTGATAAGAAAAGAAGAAAGAGACGACAGAGGAATAGAAATTTGTAGATGTACTCTTCGGCATTGTTTACTCTGGAAAGATCATCGCACACTGTTCTTTCAGGAGCGTAACTGCAGCACAGAAAGCAGACATGAATATCGAGAAGGGTGTAACGAAAGGATGTCTGCTTGTCTGCTACTACAAATTTCTTGGAGTTTTGGTTATTGTTACTTTTTCATGAAAACATGAATCATCTTCCTGCCAGTTGGAATCACATGTTTTACATTAGCAAATTCATACAGGCTGGAGGAATCAGATTAATTAAAGTCAGCCTCTACTTCTTCCTCTAGCTAGTTAGATGGTTGATAATTTTTTTCTTGCTTCTGTACCAGTACTACATGGAAGTAGTGGTTCTACAATTTAACTTGATACATAAGCGAACTAGATTGCTGAAAGCTGTGCTGCCAACAAAATGATATACTGTCATTCGGAGATTGCAGTTACCCAGTGATTAAGTAAAGTTGTACTGTGGCAATGCGGCATTATTAACCTTGGCAAGAATATGATGTGTTGAAACCCTGACCCAGGAAAAAAACACGGGATACAACTTTTTCTGTTAGTGTAAAACGCTGTGGTGCTGCGCTCATATATGATAGCTGATTAGTAGTAATTCACATCCCTACACTAATTTGTAACTGTATAGTAACAAAGAAATTCAAAGCGTGGTATGCAGACACAAATGATGGTGAGCTCTAGAGACTATAAACACACATGCCTTGCTATATCGTCAGGCGAAGAAGAAGAAGAAGAAGAAGAAGAAGAAGAAGAATCCCTTTGGTGCCCTATGCGGTAGAGCAATACTAATAGATGCTTGGAATGGGCTGCTGACACAACTCTTTATCTTTCTATTTATACCTTCAACTCCTTATCTCTCAGTTTGTTTGATAGCACATTGGTAGTTCTATTTCAGCTGTTGTACTGCAACCACCTGTGTGGCTGACAATTGAGAACCTGCATGCAGAAATTCATACTGCAAGATGGTTTTACTTCTAGAAATTCAGAGAGGAGAGACATGACGGATCAAATGGTTGATGAGGCCTAAATAAAGAGACTCTGGAAGAAGCAGTAATATAGAGACAACCTTTGTCCAATGATGAAAATTTTGTATTTCAGTCAATCTGATGATAAACTAAAACATGGATTTTGCTACAAAAAACAAAGATAGATAGTACATAAATTATAAAATTAAATTAGTCTCTTCATGGAAAGATATGAGTCTTAGGGGGTGTTTGGTTCAGAAGTCTTAGGACTTTTTCTAGTCCCAGGGACTAATCAAAAAAGACTTTCTAGTAGAGTCTTTTTTTAGTCCCTGTAGAAAAAGTCCGTCCCGTTTGGTTTCTAGGGACTTTTTAGGGACTTTTTCTAGTTTCTCGGACTAAAAAGTCCCTGAACCAAACACCCCTTTAATTCATAATTAGAGGATATCACTACCGATACAGGGGAACTCTGTTGGCCACCACAACAAAACAGGGTAACCCCTGAAGTGACTCAAGAAGCCGAGATGCTGGCAACAAGCAAGACGACCTGTGCAACGCTGCCTGAAAAGCTTCCTTTTCTTATTTGTGCTTGTACTGAGATTAATAGTTGCTTCTACCAGGACTAGTACAGTTTCTCTCTTTGCAACTCCATTCTGTATAAAGCAGCACAAATTAGGGTTTGTGGATTTGTCCCCCTTGCAGTTTTCTGGAAGAGTTTGTGGATTTGTTCGGATTCAGAATTATGTGCATACACACATGCATTAATGTTTTTTTTAGAATTCAGTTTCAAGTTCTTTTTATGTCTGCTCCTCAACCTTGCCGCCATCGAGTTTCTTGTGCCTCCCGCCGGCGTCGCCGCCTATCTTCCTTGTCCTCTGTGGCCTTAGGGTCTTGGAGGTGCGGTGTATCCCAGCCTTTGCCAACGGAAGGGCTTTGTTTTTTGATGTTTTTGTGAGTTTTGTTAGGGTTTCTGTCCTGCTCGAAGAGGCAAGGCGGCGGCGGCTTTCTGAAGATGTAATAAGGTTCTCCCTGCCTAGCCCATGTTCCGACCATGCATCTAGCATTGTTGAAGGGCGTGTGGAGATTTTTCTTTGGCAGATATCATGGGATTCGGTTGGCGTTTCTCTTCGATGGATCAACGTGGATCAGGTCTTCGTTCATGAGTGGTTGTGTGTCTACAAGTTAGATCCTTTCGATTTACGCTTCTCTTCATAGGTGGCTGTTGTTGTTCTGTTGCGCTGGTCCTATAGGGCCTTAGCATGACAATTTCCCGACTGTCTACTACAACAAGTTTTGTTCGGCTCCGGCGAGGGAGGGGCGATGAAGGTGACACGCCTTCTACTCGCTTCAGTGCTTATAGTCGTCGCTAGCTAGTCTACGAATCTGAATGTAATCTATAATACCTAGTTGATCCCCACTACTTCTAATTCTATCAACATGCAAGCCATCCACCTCACTAAGCGTGCCACGTAAGAATCCATTTTTCAACCCATGCAAACTATATTCCAGTAACACTAATTCTCTCAACATACAATCATCCCACTTCACCGTACACTAATATTGGTTTCAGTCCATGCAAACCATACCAATATGTTTATTTTTGTCACTGGACATATGTAGCAGATTAGATAATTATTCAATTTGTTTACTTCCTAAGGGTTGTGGAATGCCCTGATTTACACGGAATGCAAGTAGGGAGTATTTATGTGTTAAAATTAGTAGCTTTTGATTTAGATATTTTCCTTCATATATAAGTCATCTATAATTAATCCTTATATTCCCGCAGCAATGCATGGGGAAATTACCTAGTTTTTATTATTACTTGTGTTCGTTGTACTGTAATGATTGAAGAAAGATTAGAGCTGTTTCCCACAAAAAAAGTTATTTTATGTTATCTCGATAAATGTTTGTGTTTTTATCTTGTGAAATTAATTTCACGTACTGACTTCTGATTTTTGACAGTTTAAATAGAGAGCTTGACAAGTTTTCTGATTTTTTCTAGATTGGTACCGTGTTCATGCGGGATTATGTGAGCAAAGGTGACGTTGGTAGGATCCATCGGAGTAATGCTAGACGTAACGTAAGCAACAATATTATGTCTTTTAGAATATCAGGGGAGGATAAGAATTAGTTAGGGCACCTCTAAGGTGAACCCGAAAACCTCCGGTAACCATGCAGGCCGTGCTGTCCGGACCGCGTAAGTCATCCAAGGCGGTCATGTATCGGTTCACAGGGCGGTCCGGGCGCGATTTCTGTCGCAGACCGAAGACAAACGTAGGGAGGTTTGTGAGAGTCCCTACCAATCCCACATCCGCTTATGACCGCTCTGACCCACCAAACACCCTCTTCCCTTGTTCGTGCATGTTCTCGTCCGGAGCCAGCTGCCCGCATTCATGCCGTTGTAGAGTGCGCGCTCAACATTGAAGACAGCTCAGGGCAAACGCGAACTCTCACTGCCTTCGCCATTGAAGCAATGCGCCGGCCGAGGGCGCCGGCCGCGACGCGTCTCCGGTGTCCGCGCCTATTCAATACCGGAGACGCGTGACTGGATGGTGCGGGATGGATATCTACCACGCTCATTCAATGCCGATATTCGTCCGTATGCCGCCATTAAGCAGGCTTGCTGGCCAAGAAACTCACTCTGCCGCCGCGCATTGACGCACCCGGACGCCTCGCCTCACCGGAATCTGCTATATAAAGGCGGCCACACCCGGTTAACTCCATAGCACAACACAAGCCCCTTCACATCCTACTCCCTTGCACTGCATCCGCCATGGTTCGTACGGTGGGATAGTATGTCGCTGGAGATGAAGCACACGGTGGCCGTCCTTACCGCCGCCTGGCATAGCCACCGTGCCAGGCGGATTGAGGCCGCCTTGCCGGCCAACTCGCTTGAGGTCTCCGACGATGAGGAGGACACCATGATGGAGACGGGCTCCGAGGACTCCGCCCTGGCTCCCACACCTCCTGTGCATGCCCACTTCACCATAGAGCAGGCATAGGCGCACTTCAACGCCACCATGACGGAGGTGCAACCTGCGTTGGCGCCTTTGTCGGCATTCCAGCAAGCGCAGGAGGAACAGTGGTACAACTTGTTCCTCCTGGAGCAGCACCGGCTGACGGAGGGCAAGATCTATGGTGAGCGCACAAGCGAGAATGACATCTGAAATTTCGTCGCCGAGCGACGTGCCATCTACCATGCTATCCGCGCTCAAGCGGCCGCTCGCCAGGAAGCGACAGTCGCGGAGGCGCAGCTGCAGGCGATCGCGGAGGAGAACAACGCCAGCGGTGCTTCCTACGCGCCGCCGACGAATCATCAGCCGGCCAGGTGAAACGACGACAGCGTCAGCGCCACCATTTCCCATGTGGACCTCACATCCATCGGTGACGGACAAGGCGTGGACTCCTCCGAGGATGAGTGTGCCATGGGAGACTGCGAGCCCTGGTGTCCCATGTGGGTCGGTCCATCTCCCGTGTTCTACTCTTTCTCGCCGGAGACCGCACCTTCACTTCATTGGTCTTATCACCGGTGCTCATGGAGACGGCGAAAGGAGGACGTGATGGGCCTGGATGCCGGGAGCCACCGCCGTAGGATAGGTTTAGGGGCGGGTCTTTTTTTGTTCTAAATGTTCAGAATGTAATTAAATCCGTGTTGTTTGTATGAAATTTGTCATGTTTGTTTTAAAACTCAACCGTGTTTGAATGAATTTCATCCGGTTTGCTGAAAAAGTGTTTGAAATTTATACAGTTAGCGTTGGATGACGTCCTCCCGTATCCGTATCCGTCTCCGAGGACTGATTCCCTGTCTACAGACGGATACGGAAGGATTTTCGTGGATTGCCGTTGGAGATGCCCTTATAGGAAATTAATTCACCGAGGATTTAGTAGTGAACCCGTAGATGTAGGATTATTGTATCCATCATATGCTCTGTGGGCAGTCGCGAACACCTACATGAGCTACCTGGACGCCGCAAGCATACGCTGGAGGCCGGGACACGGGTGAATAGTTACACTTCCAGTCCAAATCGTACAACAGCTGGCGCTGGTGCCACTCTAGAGAGCTGACATACGTTATCCGTGAAGAGTCGCATTTGTTGGATATGTTTTTCTGATGCCACTCATTCTTACCTCTCAAGAAATGTGTTGGCGTTATCAGAAGCGTGCGTGAGTCGTATTGTTTCATAAGGAAAAAGAACACGAGTGACTCATACGTCGAACCAATTAAACCGCAGGAGCAATCATGGCTTCTGTTGTAGAGCTCTCTGTGTTGTATGCGCAAACAAATTGAGCGTGCACACGTTACAAAGAGAGTATATATATACACCGAAATTTTTTTGAGTTGGTAGATGAAACAAATTGATTTATCACCAGCTCTTTTAGTATTCATGCATTTTTTTTTTCAAACAGTAGATAGACCCCCGGACTCTGCATCACGTGATGCACACATTGATTTTATTAAATAAAGTACAAAGTTTCAAAGGTCTCAAGCAAAACGTGTAACTAAGTAAAAAGGGAAAAGGTGCCACAACCGGCAAAAATAGTGGATGACTAAACACCTACCCTATTGTTGGTCCGTCATCCAAGCCGGCTGTAGGTATCATGTCTACTATTTCCAACTGTTGCACCCACTAGCCATAAGCTCCCTATGATCCGCATGGCTGAGTACGTAACGACCACGTATGAATCTAAACAGATGCCCGGAAGATGACCTGCAAAAATTTGGGATAGTTTGTTTGCTAAAAGTGACATATTCCGACAATTTCATATGACCCAGTAATACACATACTCTTACTCGAATATGTCTCGTTGTCTTGGGATCTATCATGTTTAACCAAGTCTCAAATAAACTGGAAATAGTGCTGGGCTACAAACATCAAAGGACACATGGATAGTACGCCATAATAACTTGGCTAGTGGATATTTGAGAAAAAACGTTGAATTGACTCATCCTGATCACAAAAACAATGACATTTACTACCTTCTCAACTATCCTTTGTCGAGTTGTTCTTAGTTAAGATCACTCCCTTGCGCACAAATCACATAAATACCTTTATTTTTAAAGACACCTTAACTTTTCAAATATGATGTAACCTTGGGATAGGGCATCTATATCCATGGATTTAACTGAGAATGCGCCTGACACAGAGAGCTTCCAGTGTAGGGTATCCGGTGCATCAGAAAGGTTAACCTCAATCAACCTATGCACAAAATGCAACCATGTATCCCATTGTTCCCCCCACCAGCACCCGCCTGAACTGAATATTAAAAGGAACAGAACCAAGTATTGTACAGACAACAGCATCTTTATGTTATACAATGTTATACCGAGAAGGATACTGTAAGGGTAGTGGCTTTTCCCCGAGCCGATATGTTCCTAGAATCTACTGTTATTTCCATTCCCAACTGTAAATTTACTCTTATTGATGAAGGTTGTTTTCGTCCTCATTAACCGCTTCCAGAAAGGAGAACCAGTCGGTTGCGCCATGACTTGTGTGACGGTTTTGGATTGTAGATACTTGTTATGCAACAGGTGTATCCACACACCATCCTCCTCAGTAAGCATCTATTCTTCACCTCTAGATTTTCGATACCTAAACCTCTTTGGTCCTTTGGTCTATAAATTATGCCCCATCTGGCTAATCTATATTTCGTTTTGTTTTCATCTATCTTCCAAAAAAAGCGTGATCGATAAAAATCGAACCTTTTCCATACCCCCATGGGTATTTCAAAGAAGGATAACAGGAACATTGACATACTCATTAGCACAGAGTTTGTAAGTATTAACCGAACCCCGTAGGACATAAGCTTGCCCTTCCAACAGCTTAATTTCTTTTCAAATTGATCTTTAATGCATTTCCATTAATTGTTGGTTAATCTATGATGATGAATTGGTAGTCCTAGGTATCTAAATGTAAGGGACCCCAACTCACGCCCAAACAACTGTCTATAATTATCTAGCTCTTCCTTGACGCGTCCAAAGCAGAACAACAAACTCTTATTGAAATCAATTTTTAAGCCAGACAATTGTTCGAGAAGACATAAAACCAGCTCCATGTTTCTTGCCTTAGCCATGTCATGTTCCATGAAAATTATGTGTCATCTACACATTGTAAAATGGACACCCCACCATCCACAAGATGTGGGATGAGTCCACCTACCTAGCCGTTCTCTTTAGCTCTACCAATGAGAACCACCAGCATATCAACAACAACATTAAACAAGATAGGAGATATCGGATCCCCCTGTCCTAGTCCTTTTTGCGTCTGGAAATAATGACCAATGTCATCATTAACCTTGATCCCTACATTCTCTGCTTGTACAAAGGATTCTACCTACTTCCTCCAGGCTGCATCAAAACCCTTCATACGCAAGGCCTTATGCAAGTGAAGGAAATATGCCCTAGAGGCAATAATAAAGTTATTATTTATTTCCTTATTTCATGATAAATGTTTATTATTTATGCTAGAATTGTATTAACCAGAAACATAATACATGTGTGAATACATAGACATACATAGTGTCACTAGTATGCCTCTACTTGACTAGCTCGTTAATCAAAGATGGTTAAGTTTCATAACCATAGACATGAGTTGTCATTTGATTAACGGGATCACATCATTAGGAGAATGATGTGATTGACTTGACCCATTCCGTTAGCTTAGCACTTGATCCTTTAGTATGTTGCTATTGCTTTCTTCATGACTTATACATGTTCCTATGACTATGAGATTATGCAACTCCCGTTTACCAGAGGAACACTTTGTGTGCTACCAAACGTCACAAAGTAACTGGGTGATTATAAAGGTGCTCTACAGGTGTCTCCGAAGGTACTTGTTGAGTTGGCGTATTTCGAGATTAGGATTTGTCACTCCGATCGTTGGAGAGGTATCTCTGGGCCCACTCGGTAATACACATCAATATAAGACTTGCAAGCATTGTAACTAATGAGTTAGTTGTGGGATAATGTATTACGGAACGAGTAAAGAGACTTGCCGGTAACGAGATTGAACTAGGTATTGAGATACCGACGATCGAATCTCGGGCAAGTAACATACCGATGACAAAGGGAACAACGTATGTTGTTATGCGGTTTGACCGATAAAGATCTTCGTAGAATATGTAGGAGCCAATATGAGCATCTAGGTTCTGCTATTGGTTTTTGATCGGAGACGTGTCTCGGTCATGTCTACATAGTTCTCGAACCCGTAGGGTCCGCACGCTTAACGTTCGGTGACGATTTGTATTATGAGTTTATGTGTTTTGATGTACCGAAGGTAGTTCGGAGTCCCGGATGAGATCGGGGACATGACGAGGAGTCTCTAAATGGTCGAGACGTAAAGATCGATATCTTGGACGACTATATTCGGATATCGGAAAGGTTCCGAGTGATTCGGGTATTTTTCAAAGTACTGGAGAGTTACGGGAATTCGCCGGGGAGTATATGGGCCTTATTGGGCTTTAGGAGAAAGAGAGAGGAGAGGCTGCCCCCCCCCCCAATGCTTAGTCCGAATTGGACTAGGAGGAGGGGCGGTGCCCCCTCCTGCCTTCTCTTCTCTTTTCCCTTTCCTTCTCTCCTACTCCTACTACTTGGAAGGGTTCCTAGTTCTACTAGGAAAGGGGGAATCCTACTCCCAGTGGGAGTAGGACTCCCATAGGGCGCGCCATAGAGAGGGCCGGCCCTCCCCCTCCTCCACTCCTTTATATACGGGGAGGGGGCACCCCTTGGAGACACAACAATTGATCATTGATCTTTTAGCCGTGTGCGGTGCCCCCCTCCACCATAACCCACCTCGGTCATATCGTAGCAGTTCTTAGACGAAGCCCTGCGTCGGTAGCATCATCATCACTGTCATCACGCCGTCGTGCTGACGGAACTCCCCCTCGAGGCTCTGCTGGATCGGAGTTCATGGGACGTCATCGAGCTGAACGTGTGCTGAACTCGGAGGTCCCGTACGTTCGGTACTTGGATCAGTCGGATCGTGAAGACATACGACTACATCAACCGTGTTGTGCTAACACTTCTGCTTTCGGTCTACGAGGGTACGTGGACACACTCTCCCCTCTCGTTGCTATGCATCACCATGATCTTGTGTGTGCGTAGGATTTTTTTTGAAATTACTACGTTCCCCAACAGTGGTATCAGAGCCTGGTTTTATGCGTAGATGTTATATGCACGAGTAGAACACAAGTGAGTTGTGGGCGATACAAAGTCATACTGCTTACTAGCATTTCATACTTTGGTTCGGCGGTATTGTTGGATGAAGCGGCCCGGACCGACATTACGCGTACGCTTACGCGAGACTGGTTCTACCGACGTGCTTTGCACACAGGTGGCTGGCGGGTGTGAGTTTCTCCAACTTTAGTTGAACCGAGTGTGGCTATGCCCGGTCCTTGAGAAGGTTAAAACAGCACTAACTTGACGAACTATCATTGTGGTTTTGATGCGTAGGTAAGAACGGTTCTTGCTCAGCCCGTAGCAGCCATGTAAAACTTACAACAACAAAGTAGAGCACGTCTAACTTGTTTTTGCAGGGCATGTTGTGATGTGATATGGTCAAGGCATGATGCTAAATTTTATTGTATGAGATGATCATGTTTTGTAACCGAGTTATCGGCAACTGGCAGGAGCCATATGGTTGTCGCTTTATTGTATGCAATGCAATCGTCCTGTAATTGCTTTACTTTATCACTAAGCGGTAGCGATAGTCGTAGAAGCAATAGTTGGCGAGACGACAACGATGCTACAATGGAAATCAAGGTGTCGTGCCGGTGACAATGGTGATCATGACGGTGCTTCGGAGATGGAGATCACAAGCACAAGATGATGATGGCCATATCATATCACTTATATTGATTGCATGTGATGTTTATCTTTTATGCATCTTATTTCGCTTAGATAGACGGTAGCATTATAAGATGATCTCTCACTAAATTTCAAGGTATAAGTGTTCGCCCTGAGTATGCACTGTTGCAAAAGTTCTTCATGCTGAGACACCACGTGATGATCGAGTGTGATAAGCTCTACGTTTAAATACAACGGGTGCAAAACAGTTGCACACGCGGAATACTCAGGTTAAACTTGATGAGCCTAGCATATGCAGATATGGCCTCGGAACACTGAGACCGAAAGGTCGAGCGTGAATCATATAGTAGATATGATCAACATAGTGATGTTCACCATTCAAAACTACTCCATCTCACGTGATGATCGGACATGGTTTAGTTGATTTGGATCACGTGATCACTTAGATGATTAGAGGGATGTCTATCTAAGTGGGAGTTCTTAAGTACTATGATTAATTGAACTTTAATTTATCATGAACTTAGTCCTGGTAGTATTAGCATATCTATGTTGTAGATGAATAGCTCGCGTTTAGCTCCCCTGTTTTATTTTTGATATGTTCCTAGAGAAAAATAAGTTGAAAGATGATAGTAACAAAGATGCGGACTAGCTCCGTGATCTTAGAATTATCCTCATTGCTGCACAGAAGTATTATGTCGTTGATGCACCGCTAGGTGACAGAACTATTGCAGGAGCAGATGCAGACGTTTTGAACGTTTTGACAAAAGCTCGGTATGATAACTACTTGATAGTTTAGTGCACCATGCTTTACGGCTTAAAACCGGGACTTCAAAAATGTTTTGAATGCCACTGAGCATATAAGATGTTCCAAGAGTTGAAATTGGTATTTCATACTCATGCCCGTGTCGAGAGGTATGAGACCTCTGACATTACTTTGCCTACAAGATGGAGGAGAATAGCTCAACCAGTGAGCATGTGCTCAGATTGTCTGAGTACTATAATCACTTGAATCAAGTGGGAGTTAATCTTCCAGATAAGATAGTGATTGACAGAGTTCTCTAGTCACTATCACCAAGTTGCTAGAACTTCATGATGAACTATAATATGCAAGGGATAACGGAAACGATTCCCAAGATCTTCGTGATGCTGAAATCGACGAAGGTAGAAATCAAGAAAAGCATCAAGTGTTGATGGTTAACAAGACCACTAGTTTCAAGAAAAGGGCAAAGGGAAGAAGGGGAATTTCAAGAAGAATGGCAAGCAAGTTGCTGCTCAAGTGAAGAAGCCCAAGTCTGGACCTAAGCCTGAGACTAAGTGCTTTTACTGCAAAGGGACTAGTCACTGGAAGCGGAACTGCCCCAAGTATTTGGCGGATAAGAGGGATGGCAAAGTGAACAAAGGTATATTGGATATACATGTTATTGATGTGTACTTTACTAGTGTTTATAGCAATCCCTCGGTATTTGATACTAGTTCAGTTGCTAAGAGTAATAACCTTAAACGGTAGTTGCAGAATGAACAGAGACTAGTTAAGGATGAAGTAACGATGTGTGTTGGAAATAGTTTCAAGAATGATATGATCATCATGGAACACTCTCTATACTTTCGGGATTAGTGTTGAACCTAAATAAGTGTTATTTGGTGTTTTCGTTAAGCATGAATATGATTTGATCATGTTTATTGCAATACGGTTATTCATTTAAGTTAGAGAATAATTTTTATTCTGTTTACATGAATAAAACCTTCTATGGTTATATACCCAATGAAAATGGTTTGTTGAAAATCGATCGTAGTGATACACATATTCATAATATTGAAGTCAAAAAATGCAAAGTTAATAATGATAGTGCAACTTATTTGTGGCACTGCCGTTTAGGTCATATTGATGTAAAGCGAATGAAGAAAATCCATGTTGATAGCTTTTGGAATCACTTGATTATGAATCAGTTGATGCTTGCGAACCATGCCTCATGGGAAAAGATGACTAAGACTCCATTCTCCAGAACAATGGAGCGAGCAACTGACTTATTGGATATAATACATACTGATGTATGAGTTCCGATGAGTGTTGAGGCTCGCGGCGGGTATCATTATTTTTTGACCTTCACAGATGATTTGAGAAGATATGGGTATATCTACTTGAAGAAACATAAGTCTGAAACATTTGAAAAGTTCAAAGAATTTCATAGTGAAGTGGAAAATCATCGTAATAAGAAAATAAAGTTTCTATGATCTGATCGCAGAGGCAAATATTTGAGTTATGAGTTTGGTCTTCAAATTAAAACAATGTGGAATAGTTTCACAAACTCATGCCACCTGGAACACCACATCGAATGGTGTGTCCGAACGTTGTAACCGTACTTTATTTGATATAGTGCAATCTATGATGTCTCTTACCAATTTACCACTATCGTTTTGGGGTTATGCATTAGAGACAGTTGCATTCACATTAAAAAGGGCACCATCTAAATCCGTTGAGACGACAGTGTATGAACTGTGGTTTAGCAAGAAACCTAAGCTGTCGTTTCTTAAAGTTTGGGGTTGCGATGCTTATGTGAAAAAGTTTCATCTTGATAAGCTCAAACCCAAGTCGAAGAAGTGCGTCTTCATAGGATACCCAAAAGTAACTGTTGGGTACACTTTCTATCACAGATCCGAAGGCAAGATATTTGTTGCTGAGAATGGATCCTTTCTAGAGAATGAGTTTCTCTCGAAAGAAGTGAGTGGGAGGAAATTAGAACTTGATCAGGTAACTGTACCTGCTCCCTTATTGGAAAGTAATTCATCATAGAAATCTGTTTTTGTGACTCCTACACCAAAGTGAGGAAGCTAATGGTTTGATCATGTAACTTCAGATCAAGTTACTACCGAACCTCGTAGGTCAACCAGAGTGAGATCGACACCTGAGTGGTACGATAATCCTGTTCTGGAGGTCATGTTAATTGACCATGACATACCTACGAACTATGAGGAAGCGATGATGAGCCCAGATTCCGTGAAATGGCTTGAGGCCATGAAATCTGAGATAGGATCCATGTATAAGAACAAAGTATGGACTTTGGTTGACTTTCCCGATGATCGGCAAGCCATAGAATATAAATGGATTTTTAGGAGGAAGACGGACGATGATAGTAGTGTTACTATGTACAAAGCTAGACTTGTCGAAAAAGGTTTTGACAAAATTGAAGGTGTTGACTACGATGAGATTTTCTCACTCATAGCGATGCTTAAGTCTGTCCGAATCATGTTAGCAAATTGCCACATTTTATGAAATCTGGCAAATGGATGTCAAAACTGCATTCCTTAATGGATTTCTTAAAGAAGAGTTGTATATGATGCAACCAGAAGGTTTTGTCGATCCTAAAGGTGCTAACAACAGGTGCAAGCTCCAGCGATCCATCTATGAACTGGTGCAAGCATCTCAGAGTTGGAATATACACTTTGATGAGTTGATCAAAGCATATAGTTTTATACAGACTTTTGGTGAAGCCTGTATTTACAAGAAAGTGAGTGGGAGCACTACAGCATTTCTGATAAATATATGTGAATGACATTGTTGATCGGAAATAATGTAGAATTTTCTGGAAAGCATAAAGGAGTATTTGAAATGAGTTTTTCAAATAAAGACCTCGGTGAAGCTACTTACAGATTGAGCATCAAGATCTATAGAGATAGATCAAGACGCTTGATAAGTTTTTTCAATGAGTACATACCTTGACAAGATTTTGAAGTAGTTCAAAATGGAACAGTCAAAGAAAGAGTTCGTACCTGTGTTACAAGGTGTGAAATTGAGTAAGACTCAAAGCCCGACCACGGCAGAAGATAGAAAGAGAATGAAAGTCATTCCCTATGCCTCAGCCATAGTTTCTATAAAGTACGCCATGCTGTGTACCAGATCTATTGTATACTCTACACTGAGTTTAGCAAGGGAGTACAATAGTGATCTAGGAGTAGATCACTGGACAGCGGTCAAAATTATCCTTAGTGGAATAAGGATATGTTTCTCGATTATGGAGGTGACAAAAGGTTCGTCGTAAAGGGTTACGTCGATGCAAATTTTGACACTGGTCTAGATGACTCTAAAGTCTCAATCTGGATACATTTTGAAAGTGGGAGCAATTAGCTAGAGTAGCTCCGTGCAGATCATTGTTGACATAGAAATTTGCAAAATACATATGGATCTGAATGTGGCAGACCCGTAGACTAAACTTCTCTCACAAGCAAAACATGATCACACCTTAGTACTCTTTGGGTGTTAATCACATAGCAATGTGAACTAGATTATTGACTCTAGTAAACCCTTTGGGTGTTGGTCACATGACGATGTGAACTATGGGTGTTAATCAGATGGTGATGTGAACTATTGGTGTTAAATTACATGGCGATGTGAACTAGATTATTGACTCTAGTGCAAGTGGGAGACTGAAGGAAATATGCCCTAGAGGCAGTAATAAAGTTATTATTTATTTCCTTATTTCATGATAAATGTTTATTATTCATGCTAGAATTGTATTAACCGGAAACATAATACATGTGTGAATACATAGACATACATAGTGTCACTAGTATGCCTCTACTTGACTAGCTCATTAATCAAAGATGGTTAAGTTTCCTAACCATAGACATGAATTCTCATTTGATTAACGGGATCACATTACTAGGAGAATGATGTGATTGACTTGACCCATTCCGTTAGCTTAGCACTTGATCATTTAGTATGTTGCTATTGCTTTCTTCATGACTTATACATGTTCCTATGACTATGAGATTATGCAACTCTCATTTACTGGAGGAACACTTTGTGTGCTACCAAACGTCACAACGTAACTGGGTGATTATGAAGATGCTCTACATGTGTCTCTGAAGGTACTTATTGAGTTGGCGTATTTCGAGATTAGGATTTGTCACTCCGACCGTTGGAGAGATATCTCTGGGCCCACTCGGTAATACACATCACTATAAGCCTTGCAAGCATTGTAACTAATGAGTTAGTTGTGGGATGATGTATTACGGAACGAGTAAAGACACTTGCCAGTAACGAGATTGAACTAGGTATTGAGATACCGATGATCGAATCTCGGGCAAGTAACATACCGATGACAAAGGGAACAACGTATGCTGTTATGCGGTTTAACCGATAAAGATCTTCGTAGAATATGTAGGAACCAATATGAGCATCCAGGTTCCGCTATTGGTTATTGACCGGAGACGTGTCTCGGTCATGTCTACATAGTTCTCGAACCCGTAGGGTCCGCACGCTTAACGTCCGGTGACGATTTGTATTATGAGTTTATGTGTTTTGATGTACCGAAGGTAGTTCGGAGTCCCGGATGAGATCGGGGACATGACGAGGAGTCTCTAAATGGTTGAGACGTAAAGATCGATATATTGGACGACTATATTCGGACATTGGAAAGGTTCCGAGTGATTCGGGTATTTTTCGGAGTACCAGAGAGTTACGGGAATTCGCCGGGGAGTATATGGGCCTTATTGGGCTTTAGGGGAAAGAGAGAGGAGAGGCTGCGCCCCCCCAATGCTTAGTCCGAATTGGACTAGGGAGAGGGGCGGTGCCCCCTCCTTCCTTATCTTCTCTTTTCCCTTTCCTTCTCTCCTACTCCTACTACTTGGAAGGGTTCCTAGTTCTACTAGGAAAGGGGGAATCCTACTCCCGGTGGGAGTAGGACTCCCCTAGGGCGCGCTATAAAGAGGGCCGGCCCTTCCCCTCCTCCACTCCTTTATATACGGGGAGGGGGGCACCCCTTGGAGACACAACAATTGATCATTGATCTTTTAGCCGTGTGCGGTGCCCCCTCCACCATAATCCACCTCGGTCATATCGTAGCGGTGCTTAGGCGAAGCTCTGCGTCGGTAGCATCATCATCACCGTCATCACGCCGTCGTGCTGACGGAACTCCCCCTTGAAGCTCTGCTGGATTGGAGTTCGTGGGACGTCATCGAGCTGAACGTGTGCTGAACTCGGAGGTCCCGTACGTTCGGTACTTGGATCGGTCGGATCGTGAAGACTTACGACTATATCAACCGCGTTGTGCTAACGCTTCCTCTTTCGGTCTATGAGGGTACGTGGAGACACTCTCCCCTCTCGTTGCTATGCATCACCATGATCCTGTGTGTACGTAGGACATTTTTTCAAATTACTACGCTCCCCAACAGCAAGAATGATCACTTGACTTTATCATAAGTCTTCTCGAAATCCACTTTGAAGACAACTCCATCTGTTTTCTTCGAGTGAATTTCATGCAAGACAACCACTCCCTCCATAATATGTCATCCAGCCATGAACGCCGTTTGGATCGGCTGTACCACAGTATACACAATTTTTGTCACGTGATTAGTCCCAACTTTGGCGAAAATCTTAAATCTCACAATAAGTAGTTATATCGGTTGGACTGCTCAATGCGAACATATCAGTTACTGCAGACAGGCGAGGCGACGGCTTTCAAGACGCGTTGGCATTAATGCGGGCAGGCGAGCGGCGCGCGCCAGGCGAGGCGGTGGCTGGCGATGGGACAAGTCTGCGTTATTGCGGGCAAGCGGGCGGTGCATGGCAGGCGCTGATGAGAGGTGGCAGGCATGACAGGCCACAGGTACCGCGCATGTCCACGACCGAAACTGGCACGATTGACGGCTGACCCACGCCGCAAGTTGCCCCAAATCGGACCCACTAGTAAAGAAAAAAATATTATATACATATACATACAGGCACGTCCCGCCGTCGATGGGCGGGTAGCATCTTTTTAAATATATGACAATCATGCCCTTCGTTATGAAGAGGTATCGCACAATCTTCGTCCTTCATGCCTCCGAGCTAATGGAGGATGCTGCCACGTGCCTTCCTTATGGCGGCGTTGTGTCGGTTGTACCATGCCTGCAGGCGCGCCACCTGCTCCTCCTCGGAGATGACGACCCTCGACCCCGAGGAGCCACCGATATCGATGCCTCCGAGGTGATGGAGGATGCTGCTATGCGCCTTCCTTATGGCGGCGGCAGCTCCTCGACAGCTTGGCGGCAGATACGGCGGGGCTGCGAGTCAGGCCCACTAATGTGTACGCATCGGTTGTGCGCCGCGGCGATGTGGGTTCGTCCTTCATACTGTGTCAAATATGGACCTGGCGACCGTGCCTGCGCGGGGGTGGGGAGGAAAGCTCCTCCTTGACCCGTCGGGGTGGGGACGGTAGCGCAGCTGGGACGGTGGCTCCTCCTTGACCCGCGCCGACGACGGTGGTGCCAGGCCAATCTGACGGAGCAAGCACTTCGGCATGATCTCCATCTGACGGTCAAATTCTTTGTCCGTCAGAGCGAGGAGGCCCTCGCTGCTCCGGCTGCTAGTCCTCCTTGTTGCTGGAGTTGAGGACGATCTCCTCATTGCCGGTGGAGCCAGCCGCCATGGACGTCGAGGGGCTCAGAACTCGCGGGCATCGGAGCCAAGATCCACCTGACGATGAACTCCTATTGCCACCGCCTATTGGCGTGGACCACCACGACTTTGGCATCGCCTCTATAGGAGGAGGGGCTCAGAGAGGTAGAGGACGAGCTTGGAGAGCAGGAGATGCAGATGTGCATCGCAGGAGCATGACTTATATCGCCGCGGCCAGGCTAGGCGAACGGGCGGTCAATCCACATCTACATATATAGTTCGTATGCATACCGGGTAAATTCTGCTAAGCTTAGTTGTTTACGATTATCAATTGCATAAGTAATAATATTATCTGTTAACATGAACAGAATGTGCTATTTATGTTCTCTGTCAGATTATGGCATTCTAAAAACATTAATGATTATAATGATCGGTTTGTCAGATTATGGCATTCTAAAAACGTTAATGATTATAATGATCACACGTAGACAAGAAAATTAATCAAAGTACGAGTGTCATATGTTGTGTATCTCGTGGCTTGATGGGATTGTGCAAGCGCAGGTTTACTCCCAGAGGGGGTGAATAGGCGATTTTTAGAAATTCATCTAACTCTGATGAATTTGACGAAGATCGGACTGAAGAAACAGAAATAGGAACGAGACTAATTCATCACAGAAACATAAAACATGCATACAAGATAGATGCAAGTGAAGAACATGCAATCATACAAGAATCCAGACATACAAAAGATGAACTAAGAAAATGAAATGCAACAGGATGAAAGTCTTCAGTTCAAATTTTTCAAAGTAGATCACAGATTATTCAGCAGCATAATAATAGAAAGTAAAGGAGTTGAGGAATTTGAAACCAGTTTGGCTCGGTGAGGAGAAGATGCTTTGGTAGACATGTTCCGGTTGCTATATCAACTATATGTCTGGTTAAGATGGCTGAGATTGAACTCTGAAGAAACATGTCTTCACCGTATTCCTCCTGAGCTAAGGTCAGAGCATACCTCGCCCATTCATTCTTGGTAAGTATTCAAGGTAGACTTCCAAAACCTTCACAGACTTGTTCACCGACGCGCCACAATTACTCTTGGTTGCTCAGAACATGACGCCTAACCATCTAGAAGAATGGCAGTCTTCAAAGGTAACAAGTGTTGGATCACACAGATCAAACTCTTCAGTGATCCTCAATCACTTTGGTTTTAGGTTTATCCTCACTTAGGTTAATCACAAAGTCGTCAGAGGAAGGGTTGCTCTTAAATGACAAGTGTCAATTTCTCTCTAGAGCAGCCAACCAACAAGTGGTAGTGAGGGCGGCTATTTATAGTCAGGGGCAATCATATTACCCGATCAAAGATCATAGTTTTTCACCCTGGAGAAAGTCCGCGCTCTCAAAACGGTGCCTTCAACAGGGCCACTGCTAGGCACAACCAATTAAGGTCAAACCTTAGATTTTCATCCTAATAAGACTTTGTACTCCTCCTAGTGTTGCAACCCCAGCTTGTCGATGTCGCTGCCACAAGTCACGACACACCGAGAAATTCTTCATTGCCTCAAAAACACAGTCCTCCATTACTACTCCTCAAACCTCAGCCGCTATGACATTGTCTGCCATTGTATACACCAAGGAAATAGAAAGACCAACATGTCCCATAATGTCAACAACCAATGGAGGTTTGCGCCACATCCTCCCGAAGCCGCACGAGCTGAAATAAGGACGCACACGACCGGATCCCATCCGATCCAGCAATAGAGGTGTAACGCGCCCAAAGGATATCTCCGGCGGAGCATTCCGAAACTCATCAACGACCAGATCAAGGAAGACAAGCATCAAGAAGGTCATCAGCTTGGCATGAGAAGAATCCAAGGACCGACTTCTTATTCAAGCAAATCCACCAGGCCCCAACGCCGCCGATCAAATCAGCGGAGGAGAAAGTGGCCGTTGTGCCGTACGTGTCTACCTCACCTCTCCGGCTTGCACTATGGACCCGACCACTAGGGTCGCGACATCCTGCGCCTTGATCTCCCGGAGGCAACAAGGGAAGAGGTTCGTCCACGACCTAGCTTTTCCATGGGGATCCCCCGAAGGCAATGAACAGCACCTCCTCCGCCAGATCCTTGCCACCCGGGAAGATCACCACCACCACCCCAACGCAGGGGCGCCACCCTGGTCGCTGTGCGTCGATGATCCGCCATCGCCGCCTCAACAGCTCCTATGTTCAGCTCCATCTCCCACCCGCCCCAGGAGCTCCCGTGTTCGCCTTCATCACTTCACAGCAAGACAAAATACAAGGACACGAAAACACTCAATAGTGTGGTTCATTTTCTTGCTTTGCTGTTTTTTCAACATCTTACTTACAAATTAAATATTCAATAAAACAATTGACATTTAGTGAAGGAAAACACACAAGCACATATGGAAAAATGTGAGGTACATATATTTCTCGAAAAGGGAAAACTGAGAAGTAGTTCTTTTCCCAACAACCCTAGCCTCTGGTTCTTGCCATTCCGCTTGTGGTTCGTACGTGGTCTCCAGTGGTTTGCTCGTGAAGTGAGAGTGGACATGTCATTAGAGCATCTTGAACCGAGGCCTCTAAATTCTCCTCCGATCCTATGTCCGGACGGACAGCCGAGACGTTCGGACACAAAAACGCCTTTTCAATGAAGATCTCAAAATTCCCTTATTTGTTCAGGCTGTACGCAAATTCTCAAACGTGTGTGGAGAGGAAATAGGGGTGTTTGGACGTGTCCGAACAGTTCACCCTGTCAGACCCGGCCCACCACGGACCACTTTCGTCTTTCTTTTTATTTCTCTTCTCTATGCATGCATCAGGACAATATGGAGATAAATTAAGAGACACCATGTTTGCCGAACAAATGGGGCTCGGACATGCCCCGACACTTCTTGCTTCCATGGAAAGCACATCAATTACTTGTAGAGCAGCAGTGAGATGGTAGTCTTGCAGGGCCGGGGGGGGGGGGGGGGGGGGGGGGGGGCGGGGGGGGGGGGGGGTCGACCATGAACCACCTTAATACTCTGCCTATGCAGCGCCATTGAAGCCAGTTGTAAGGACGATCTCATGTCATGCAACGTAGATACAAGGTAATGTTTTTCTGATGCCTCTCGTTCCAAAATCGTGATGAATCCCCACATTCAACTGAGTTGCACAACTTGCACTACACTCAGGCTGGGAACTTCTATGAGATTCCAGCATCGACCAAATCGTGTGGACCAGCTACGCGCATATATATTTAAATTAAGATCACTGGTTCTCTGTATGCATAATGATGTGGATGTAATAGTTGCTTCACTAATATACTGGTTAATTACATCACTGGGCTTCCACAAACTAAAATTTGGATTCGCCGCCGTGCTCAAGAGAGCAGACATACGTTATCTGTGACCAGTCACATTAGTTGCTTCACTAATAGCCTGAATTGTACAATAGCAAACTCTGGGCGGCCTGCTCAAGAGAGCAGACATACGTTATCTGTGACCAGTCACATTAGTTGGATATGTTTTTCTGATGCCACTCACTCCGATCTCCCAAGAAATGTGCACACGTTATCACAAACACACGTAATTGGCACTTTTCAGAAGGAAAAGAACATGTTTGAGTCACACCTTCGTCGATGTGGACTGCTCCATGCATGGCTTCTGTACGTGGAACCAGTTAAAGTGGAGGAGCAACCATGACTTGTGTTGTATGCGCAAGCAAATTGAGTGTGCGCACGTTACCAGCAAGTATAAATGAACCAAGAAAATTTTGAGTTGGTAGATAAAATAAATAGATTTATCACTAGCTGTTTTACTATCATATATGGATGCTATTTATATACAGAGGCGAGTGCAATCTCGCACCTCACATGGCAGGGCTGGGCACTCTCCCAACTAGATTCTTCTTCTCTTGTTCCTCTCCGGGATGTTTGTAATTGCGTCACACAAAATACGGCAACAAATCCATTGAAAGTAGAATAGTGCATGATCAAGCAGTCCATGTCAACTCAGTGTCACATACTTGTGTGTGTGGCAATGTGTATGCACTTCTTTGAAGCCTGGAATGAGTGGCAGGCTTGCAGCACAAGAACATCTTCAACAATGTTGCCCATCGAGATAGCTAGTCCACACTAGTGGTCCTGTCACATAGCTTCGTTTTCTCTAGGAGTGTGCTATGCTTCATCAGAGTAACGATGACGAGTGGGCATGAACCGTATGCGTTCTTGTCACAGCTCGCACTGGGAGTAGGTTGATTGAGTGAACAAGTAAATGGTGGTTAGTCAAGAAAAGAAGATTCCTTTCTTCTATATGAAACAAAACGTTCGTCCGCAAGCAAAAACATGTATATTGTCATCTTCTAATCGTACTATGCTAGTTACAAAAACAAACTCATTGAATTATGTCATCCATCAAATCTTGTTCTTTATAGATTTAAAATAAACTCATATTTCCCTGCAAAAGACCATATTTTTCCCTCTCAGTGCCATACTCCACTGATCTTCTACTCAACTAGTACTCCCTCTATAAACTAATATAAGAGTGTTTAAATCACTAGCAGTTCTTGCGACTGATTAGAAATTGTAGCCTTTACACCTATTTTGTCCATATGTACCTTATTCTGTTGCCCAAGGCTGCCACATCACATCATGATCATTGAAGTATCTGATGTATGTTTCTCATCGACTAGGATGTAACCATAGAACTGAGACATGCATGTATCCAGGTCAATGCACCACATGGGACATGTCCGCACTGTTAACATTGACGAACGCATTGGGGAGCTAGTGCCCCAATGCGTGGCACCCGTAGAATGTAATTGTTGCCCATGTAGCACTTCAACCTGATAACGTGCACGTGACGCATGCATGATAGCAAGCGCAATAATGCTAAACATATAAAAAGGTACACGCAATTACACGCTGACTAGGATTTTCTTCATCTACTAACCAATCATAAACTTGTCCCTCCCCCCTCTCCCCCCTCCTTGATTTTCAGGAGGGTGGACCGCCTCCCCACCTATTGACCAATCAAATTAACCTTTTTTGTAAAACCTTATAACTCGTTTGTACGTGTAGCATTATTTTATGATAGCGTCCATGCATTTGTTCCGAATGAGATGTTTATGGAAAGTACAAGGACAGATGGGTTGCAGCTAGTACTTGGAGGAGTACTAGAATGCTAGCAGGCTAGATCGGTCCATTACCACTGACACGTCATGAGTAAACCATGGACCATTTGGTGCAGTGACTGAAAACTTGTCCTATTTGGCCGTATGCATCGCTCTTTTTTGGAAAAAAGTGACTGAAAACTTGTCCTATTTCTAATGATCTAACTACACCTACTGGCGTCTCTACCTAAAAAGCAGCAAAGACACTTATGAAACTATCAAGTTCAGAATTCTTGATCGCATAAACACGACCAAATAGATGATCACACTCAGCGTTCTTAGAAAGTAAGTAGTACTCCTTCTGTTCCATAATGTAGTGCTTATGGATTTTTTTCAAAAGTTAACTTTATGAAGTTCTACCAAGTTTATTTAAAAATAGTATCCACGAGGCTATCCCATGCCTAGCATCAACGAATGTAAGTAAATATTTTCCTTCGACTTGAGGATGCGTACACTCATCTTATGGAAATCTCTCACGGCTTATTTCCCAAGCACAACTTGTTGGATAGAAAGCAACATCTCCTATGTGCTCTAGCCCCCAAGGCATGTCAAGGTACCTTACACAAACAAATCAGTTGTTTAGACCATAATGGTCGAAACAGGCATGAGCATAGTAGGTTCCCAAATTCATGCATGAAGCAATCATTCTGTAGTGTGCCAACATTACCAGTACCTCCAACATGGCCATCCCAATTCCAGTGCATGGATTGCATCTTCAGCTGAACTATATCTCCATTTTTTTCTCTGTGCACTCAACTTACAAACAACATACTCCACCGTTACCTCTATATAAAAGAATGCCAAGTGTTGATGAGCATGTATAAAGATAGAAATAGCAGAGAGCGGCGTTCCTGAGAAGGGTGGTATCTGCACATGTTATCCTGATCGTAGGTCCAGCTCTAGGGATTCGTGCTAGTGGGTCCATGCCATCATATACGGTCGTGAGGAAAGTGAGAAACGCTGGCAGAATACGGGATGGAACAATACTATACGCTAGCTGGCGGGCTTCTTTTTGAATTGATCGTTACGGTGGGGAGCCGAGCCATGGATCGGGTTCGTCATGCGAAACCTGATACTGGATCAGAACCGTAAAAAGCGCACCATGAGATGAGATGGTGCCGCCATCAAAGGGTGAGTAAATGCTGGTCGCCTGGTCGGTAGATGACAGTGTGGCTCAACCAAAGAAATCGAGCCTCCCCCTCCCCTGTAGATAGTTCAGCACCTTTCCTTTCCCCTTTTCCCCTCTTCCTATCACAGCTACCAGGCGTAGGCGAACCAATGGCGGCGGCTGGAAGTGCGACGACGGCCGTGGAGTTGCTCCATGGCGGGATGGAATTTCCGCTAGATCCAGTTGATAGGTACGGTCCACACCGCTCTATTCAGTTTGATTCGAAACTGGGGCGCGGTAGCAAGGAAAACTCACTGTTTTTTGGGATTCATTGACATTCCATAGATTCCCGCTGACAGAAGTCACCGCCTGAAAGCACAAGTGCTCCCTAGGTGGTTTTGGTAATTAATGACAACATATCTCTTGTTGGACTAACAATTTTACCTAGTATGTTTCAGACAAGTTCAACAAATTAAGTGGCATGGACTAAAGGATGTGGAACCCCTTCAAGGTGCTAAGGACAAAGGATTGGCTCAAGCTTCAAGATCAAGACTCTACATTTTATATTTCAGTGATCCAAGATCACATTGAGTCTATAGGAAAAGCCAATACTATCAAGGAGGGATGAGGTGTTGCTTAATGGCTTGCTTGCTCAAAGTGCTTAGTGATATGCTCCAAAACCCTCAACTACCTTCCCACATCCACATATGACCTAAACCAAAAATCAAACTCGGCCCCACCGATTCCTTCTATCCGGCGCCACCGAGTTCAGACGTCATAGCCACTGCCAAAACCCTAATCAATTCGGTCTCACCGATGGGATCTCAGTCTCACCGAGATGGGCTTACAAACTCTCGGTTACCTACTGCAATATTTTCGGTCCCTCCGAGATATGCAATTGGCCCCACCGAGTTTGCTTGGCCAACTCTCTGTTTCACTTATTACCCAAATCGGTCCCACCGAGTTTGAGTAATCGGTCAAACCGAGTTTTGGATTTACCCTAACCCTAGCACATCGGTCCCACCGAGTTGATCCAGTCGGTCCCACCAAAAACCCTAACGGTCACTAGGTTTGCTAAATCGGTCCGACCGAGTTTCTCAATTCGGTCTCACCGAGATTGGTAAATTGTGTGTAACGGTTAGATTTTGTGTGGAGGCTATATATACCCCTCCACCCACTCTTCATTCGTGGAGAGAGCCATCAGAACATACCTACACTTCAAATACACATTTTCTGAGAGATAACCACCTACTCATGTGTTGAGGCCAAGATATTCCATTCCTACCATATGAATCTTGATCTCTAGCCTTCCCCAAGCTGCTTTCCACTCAAATCTTCTTTCCACCAAATCCAAATCCTGTGAGAGAGAGTTGAGTGTTGGGGAGACTATCATTTGAAGCACAAGAGCAAGGAGTTCATCATCAACACACCATTTGTTACTTCTTGGAGAGTGGTGTCTCCTAGATTGGCTAGGTGTCACTTGGGAGCCTCCGACAAGATTGTGGAGTTGAACCAAGGAGTTTGTAAGGGCAAGGAGATCGCCTACTTCGTGAAGATCTACCGCTAGTGAGGCAAGTCCTTCGTGGGCGATGGCCATGGTGGGATAGACAAGGTTGCTTCTTCGTGGACCCTTCGTGGGTGGAGCCCTCCATGGACTCGCGCAACCGTTACCCTTCGTGGGTTGAAGTCTCCATCAACGTGGATGTAGGATAGCACCACCTATCCGAACCACGGGAAAAACATCCGTGTCTCCAATTGCGTTTGAATTCTCCAAACCCTTCCCTTTACATTCTTGCAAGTTGCATGCTTTACTTTCCGCTGCCTATATACTCTTTGCATGCTTGCTTGATATGTATTGTGATTGTTAAATTGTGCCTAAACTCCACTTAAACCGAAAAAGCTTAAAACTGCAACTTTAGCATTAAGTGTCTAATCACCCCCTCTAGACACATCTACTTCAAGGTCCTACAAGTGGCATCAGAGCATTGGTCTCCATTGCCTTGGTTTAATCACCATTGGAGGAAGATGGATGTGTCTACTTTAGGGAGTCTTAGACATAGAGTGCCTATTCTTGATGGAGAGTATTTTCATGAGTGGAAAAATGAGATGCTTGTAATTTTCAATCAATATCATTTGAACAATTATATTGCTAGCCCTTGTGCACCTCATATTGATCCTTTCTTGACGAAGAAGGGATTTCACACGAGTTCTCGGCTACGTACACACCTCAACAAAATGGAGTTGTTGAGAGGAAGAACCGGATGCTCATCGAAATGGCGAGAACGATGCTTGATGAGTACAAGACGCTGAAGCACTTTTGGGCAGAAGCGGTTGAGACAGCTTGTCATGCAACAAATCGCTTGTATCTTCACAAGCTACTCGGCAAGACGGCACACGAGCTCCTCACCGGTAACAAACCCCAAGTTGGATACTTTCGAGTATTCGGCTCAAAGTGCTACATTCTTGACAAGCATCGTCGTTCAAAGTTTGCTCCTAAATCTCATGAAGGTTTTCTACTTGATTATGGCTCAAACTCTCACACTTACCGTGTCTACAACAATTTCACCCGAAAGGTTGAAGAGACGGTAGATGTGAAGTTTGATGAATCTAATGGCTCGCAAGTAGAGCAATTGCCAATCGATGTAGGAGACAAAGACCCTTCAGAAGCAATCCAAGACTTGCCTATTGGCAAAATTCGTCCAACGGAGGTGAAGGAGAGTACCTCGTCCGTCCAAGTGGAAGCTTCTACTTCACGACAAGGTGAACCAAGAATTGATACGGAAGCATCCACAAGTGGGACACACCAAGATGAAGAAGACGAGGAAATGCATCAAGACGAACATCAACAACCTCCTTCTCCACCACGACAAGAGAACGAGAATGTCAACAATGAAGAAGGCCAAGAAGAAGAACAAGATGAAGAAGATGTTCAACGAAGACCCAAGCAAAAGCTCTCACGAGTTCGAGCAAGAATTGCCAAAGATCATCCCGTCGAGCAAATCTACAATGATATTCAAACCGGGAGAATCACTCGCTCAAAAACTCGTTTAGCTAACTTTTGTGAAAACTATTCATTCATCTCTAGCATTGAACCTATGAAGGTTGAAGAAGCATTGGAAGATCCGGATTGGATAAACGCTATGCATGAAGAGCTACACAACTTTGAGAGAAACCAAGTTTGGACATTGGTTGAGAAACCCGACAACAACCACAACATCATTGGTACCAAATGGGTGTTTCGCAACAAGCAAGATGAAGATGGACAAGTGGTTTGCAACAAAGCACGTCTCGTCGCCCAAGGGTACACACAAGTTGAAGGTATGGACTATGGTGAGACATATGCTCCCGTTGCTAGACTTGAGTCCATTCGCATCTTACTTGCCTATGCCAATCACCATAATATCACCTTGTACCAAATGGACATTAAAAGTGCTTTTCTAAATGGTGAAATAGAGGAGGAAGTTTATGTCAAACAACCTCCCGGCTTTATCAATCCTAAGAAACCAAATCATGTTTACAAACTTCACAAAGCTCTTTATGGTCTTAAACAAGCTCCTAGAGCATGGTATAAATGCTTGACCAAGTTCCTTATTGCAAGTGGTTTTGAAATTGGTAAAATTGATTCTACTCTTTTTACTAAAAGGGTTAATGGGGAACTATTTGTATGCCAAATTTATGTTGATGATATCATATTTGGTTCAACTAACCCTCTCTTTAGTGAAAAGTTTGGAAAGCTAATGTCAGAGAAGTTTGAGATGTCTATGATGAGTGAACTCAAATTCTTTCTCGGTTTGCAAATCAAGCAAACTAAGGAAGGTACATTTGTCTCTCAAATGAAGTACACCAAGGACTTATTCAAGAAGTTCAATATGCAAGAATGCAAAGGTATGCCTACACCCATGCCTACTAGTGGACATCTTGATTTGACCAAAGATGGTGAACCGGTTGATCAAAAGGTTTATCGTTCTATGATTGGTTCTTTGTTATACCTATGTGCTTCACGTCCCGACATTATGCTAAGTGTGTGCATGTGTGCACGTTATCAAGCTGCTCCTAAAGAATGTCATCTTAAGGGCGTGAAAAGGATAGTGAGATACTTAATTCATACACCAAACTTTGGCATTTGGTATCCTAAGAGGTCTTCTTTTGATCTTGTTGGCTATTCCGACTCGGATTATGCCGGAGACAAGGTTGATAGAAAGTCCACTTCGGGTACTTGTCAATTTCTTGGTAGATCTCTTGTGTCTTGGTCTTCCAAGAAACAAAACTCGGTATCCTTATCCACCGCCGAAGCGGAATACATTGCCGCTGGTTCATGTTGTGCTCAATTACTTTGGATGACCCAAACTCTTAAAGATTATGGGATCTATGTGAAACATGTTCCACTTCTTTGTGACAATGAAAGTGCTATCAAAATTGGTCATAATCCTGTACAACATTCTCGAACTAAACATATTGAAGTTCGTCATCATTTCATTTGAGACCATGTTGAAGGAAATATGCCCTAGAGGCAATAATAAAGTTATTATTTATTTCCTTATATCATGATAAAAAGTTTATTATTCATGCTAGAATTGTATTAACCGGAAACATAATACATGTGTGAATACATAGACAAACAGAGTGTCACTAGTATGCCTCTACTTGACTAGCTCGTTAATCAAAGACGGTTATGTTTCCTAACCATGGACAAAGAGTTATCATTTGATTAATGGGATCACATCATTAGTTGAATTATCTGATTGACATGACCCATTCCATTAGCTTAGCACCCGAGCGTTTAGTATGTTGCTATTGCTTTCTTCATGACTTATACATGTTCCTATGACTATGAGATTATGTAACTCCCGTGTGCCGGAGGAACACTTTGTGTGCTACCAAACGTCACAACGTAACTGGGTGATTATAAAGGTGTTCTACAGGTGTCTCCAAAGGTACATGTTGGGTTGACGTATTTCGAGATTAGGATTTGTCACTCCGATCATCGGAGAGGTATCTCTAGGCCCTCTCGGTAATGCACATCACTTAAGCCTTGCAAGCATTGCAACTAATGAGTTAGTTGTGGGATGATGTATTACAGAACGACTAAAGAGACTTGCCGGTAACGAGATTGAACTAGGTATTGGATACCGATGATCGAATCTCGGGCAAGTAACATACCGATGACAAAGGGAACAACGTATGTTGTTATGCGGTCTGACCGATAAAAGATCTTCGTAGAATATGTAGGAACCAATATGGGCATCCAGGTCCCGCTATTGGTTATTGACCGGAGACGTGTCTCGGTCATGTCTACATTGGTCTCGAACCCGTAGGGTCCGCACGCTTAAGGTTTCGATGACAATTATATTATGAGTTTATGCGTTTTGATGTACCGAAGGTTGTTCGGAGTCCCGGATGTGATCACAGACATGACAAGGAGTCTCGAAATGGTCAAGACATAAAGATTGATATATTGGAAGCCAATGTTTGGATATCGGAAGTGTTCCGGGTGAAATCGGGATTTTACCGGAGTACCGGGAGGTTACCGGAACCCCCCGGGAAATATATGGGCCTTAGTGGAAGAGAGAAGAGGCAATCAGAGATGGGCCGCGCGCCCCTTCCCTCCCTTGGTCCGAATAGGACAAGGAGAGGGGGCCGGCCCCCCTTCCTCTTTTCTCTCCTCCGCGAATCCTATTCCAACTAGGAAAGGGGGGGAGTCCTAGGAGTAGGACTCCTCCTGGCGCGCCTCCTCTTGGCCGGCCGCCCCCCCCCCCCCCTTGAGCCTTTATATATGGAGGCAGGGGCACCCCCTAGAGAAAAAAGTTGATCCACGTGATCATATTCTTAGCCGTGTGCGGTGCCCCCTTCCACCATAGTCCTCGATAATATTGTAGCAGTGCTTAGGCGAAGCCCTGCGACATTAGTACATCAAGATCGTCACCACGCCGTCGTGCTGACAAAACTCTTCCCCGACACTTTGCTGGATCGGAGTCCGGGGATCGTCATCGAGCTGAACGTGTGCTAGAACTCGGAGGTGCCGTAGTTTCGGTGCTTGATCGGTCGGGCCGTGAAGACGTACGACTACATCAACCGCGTTGTGCTAACGCTTCCGCTGTCGGTCTACAAAGGTACGTAGATCACACTCTCCCTTCTCATTGCTATACATCACCATGATCTTGCGTGTGCATAGGAATTTTTTTGAAATTACTACGTTCCCCAACAGTGGCATCCGAGCCTAGGTTTTATGTGTTGATGTTATATGCATGAGTAGAACACAAGTGAGTTGTGGGCGATATAAGTCATACTGCTTACCAGGATGTCATACTTTGGTTCGGCGGTATTGTTGGACGAAGCGGCCTGGACCGACATTACGCGTACGCTTACGCGAGACCGGTTCTCCCGACGTGCTTTGCACATAGGTGGCTTGCGGGTGACAGTTTCTCCAACTTTAGTTGAACCGAGTGTGGCTACACCCGGTCCTTGCGAAGGTTAAAACAACACCAACTTGACAAACTATCGTTGTGGTTTTAATGTGTAGGTAAGATTGGTTCTTGCTTAAGCCCGTAGCAGCCACGTAAAACTTGCAACAACAAAGTAGAGGACGTCTAACTAGTTTTTGCAGGGCATGTTGATGTGATATGGTCAAGACATGATGCTAAATTTTATTGTATGAGATGATCATGTTTTGTAACCGAGTTATCGGCAACTGGCAGGAGCCATATGGTTGTCGTTTTATTGTATGCAATGCAATCGCGTTGTAATGCTTTACTTTATCACTAAGCGGTAGCGATAGTCGTGGAAGCATAAGATTGGCGAGACGACAACGATGCTACGATGGAGATCAAGGTGTCGCGCCGGTGACGATGGTGATCATGACGGTGCTTCGGAGATGGAGATCACAGGCACAATATGATGATGGCCATATCATATCACTTATATTGATTGCATGTGATGTTTATCTTTTATGCATCTTATCTTGCTTTGATTGACGGTAGCATTATAAGATGATCTCTCACTAAATTATCAAGAAGTGTTCTCCCTGAGTATACACCATTGCGAAAGTTCTTCGTGCTGAGACACCACGTGATGATCGGGTGTGATAGGCTCTACGTTCAAATACAACGGGTGCAAAACAGTTACACACGCGGAATACTCAGGTTATACTTGACGAGCCAAGCATATACATATATGGCCTCGGAACACAGAGACCGAAAGGTCGAGCGTGAGTAGATATGATCAACATAGTGATGTTCACCAATGAAACTACTCCATCTCACGTGATGATCGGACATGGTTTAGTTGATTTGGATCACGTAATCACTTAGAGGATTAGAGGGATGTCTATCTAAGTGGGAGTTCTTAAGTAATATGATTAATTGAACCTAAATTTATCATGAACTTAGTACCTAATAGTATCTTGCTTATGTATGTTTGATTGTAGATAGATGGCCCGTGCTATTGTTCCATTGAATTTTAATGCGTTCCTTGAGAAAGCAAAGTTGAAAGATGATGGTAGCAATTACACGGAGTGGGTCCATAACTTGAGGATTATCCTCATTGCTGCACAGAAGAATTACGTCCTGGAAGCACCGCTGGGTGCCAGGCCTGCTGCTGGAGCAACACCAGATGTTATGAACGTCTGGCAGAGCAAAGCTAATGACTACTCGATAGTTCAATGTGCCATGCTTTACGGCTTAGAACCGGGACTTCAACGACGTTTTGAACGTCATGGGGCATATGAGATGTTCCAGGAGTTGAAGTTAATATTTCAAGCAAATGCCCGGATTGAGAGATATGAAGTCTCCAATAAGTTCTATAGCTGCAAGATGGAGGAGAACAGTTCTGTCAGTGAGCATATACTCAAAATGTCTGGGTATAATAATCACTTGATTCAAATGGGAGTTAATCTTCCAGATGATTGCGTCATTGACAGAATTCTCCAATCACTGCCACCAAGCTACAAGAGCTTCATGATGAACTATAATATGCAAGGGATGAATAAGACTATTCCCGAGCTCTTCGCAATGCTGAAAGCTGCGGAGGTAGAAATCAAGAAGGAGCATCAAGTGTTGATGGTCAACAAGACCACTAGTTTCAAGAAAAAGGGCAAAGGGAAGAAGAAGGGGAACTTCAAGAAGAACAGCAAGCAAGTTGCTTCTCAAGAGAAGAAACCCAAGTCTGGACCTAAGCCTGAAACTGAGTGCTTCTACTGCAAGCAGACTGGTCACTGGAAGCGGAACTGCCCTTGGCGGATAAGAAGGATGGCAAGGTGAACAAAGGTATATGTGATATACATGTTATTGATGTGTACCTTACTAATGCTCGCAGTAGCACCTGGATATTTGATACTGGTTCTATTGCTAATATTTGCAACTTGAAACAGGGACTACGGATTAAGCGAAGATTAGCTAAGGACGAGGTGACGATGCGCGTGGGAAACGGTTCCAAAGTCGATGTGATCGCGGTCGGCACGCTACCTCTACATCTACCTTCGGGATTAATATTAGACCTAAATAATTGTTATTTGGTGCCAGCGTTAAGCACGAACATTATATCTGGATCTTGTTTGATGCGAGACGGTTATTCATTTAAATCAGAGAATAATGGTTGTTCTATTTATATGAGTAATATCTTTTATGGTCATGCACCCTTGAAGAGTGGTCTATTCTTATTGAATCTCGATAGTAGTAACACACATATTCATAATGTTGAAGCCAAAAGATGCAGAGTTGATAATGATGGTGCAACTTATTTGTGGCACTGCCGTTTAGGTCATATCGGTGTAAAGCGCATGAAGAAACTCCATACTGATGGACTTTTGGAACCACTTGATTATGAATCACTTGGTACTTGCGAACCGTGCCTCATGGGCAAGATGACTAAAACACCGTTCTCCGGTACTATGGAGAGAGCAACAGATTTGTTGGAAATCATACATACAGATGTATGTGGTCCGATGAATATTGAGGCTCATGGCGGATATCGTTATTTTCTCACCTTCACAGATGACTTAAGCAGATATGGGTATATCTACTTAATGAAACATAAGTCTGAAACATTTGAAAAGTTCAAAGAATTTCAGAGTGAAGTTGAAAATCATCGTAACAAGACAATAAAGTTTCTACGATCTGATCGTGGAGGAGAATATTTGAGTTACGAGTTTGGTGTACATTTGAAACAATGCGGAATAGTTTCGCAACTCACGCCACCCAGAACACCACAGCGTAATGGTGTGTTCGAACGTCGTAATCGTACTTTACTAGATATGGTGCGATCTATGATGTCTCTTACTGATTTACCGCTATCGTTTTGGGGTTATGCTTTAGAGACGGCCGCATTCACGTTAAATAGGGCACCATCAAAATCCGTTGAGACGACGCCTTATGAACTATGGTTTGGCAAGAAACCAAAGTTGTCGTTTCTTAAAGTTTGGGGCTGCGATGCTTATGTGAAAAAGCTTCAACCTGATAAGCTCGAACCCAACTCGGAGAAATGTGTCTTCATAGGATATCCAAAGGAAACTATTGGATACACCTTCTATCACAGATCCGAAGGCAAGACTTTTGTTGCTAAGTTCGGAAACTTTCTGGAGAAGGAGTTTCTCTCGAAAGATGTGAGTGGGAGGAAAGTAGAACTTGACGAGGTAACTGTACCTGCTCCCTTATTGGACAGTAGTACATCACAGAAACCTGTTTCTGCGACACCTACACCAATTAGTGAGGAAGCTAATGATAATGATCATGAAACTTCAGGACAAGATACTACTGAACCTCGTAGATCAACCAGAGTGAGATCCGCGCCAGAGTGGTACGGTAATCCTGTTCTGGAAGTCATGCTGCTAGATCATGATGAACCTACGAACTATGAAGAAGCGATGGTGAGCCCAGATTCCGCAAAATGGCTTGAAGCCATGAAATCTGAGATGGGATCCACGTATGAGAACAAAGTATGGACTTTGGTTGACTTGCCCGATGATCGGCAAGCAATTGAGAATAAATGGATCTTCAAGAAGAAGACTGACGCTGACGGTAATATTACTGTCTACAAAGCTCGACTTGTCGCAAAAGGGTTTCGGCAAGTTCAAGGGGTTGACTACGATGAGACCTTCTCACCCGTAGCGATGCTTAAGTCTGTCCGAATCATGTTAGCAATTGCCGCATTTTATGATTATGAAATTTGGCAGATGGATGTCAAAACTGCATTCCTGAATGGATTTCTGGAAGAAGAGTTGTATATGATGCAACCGGAAGGTTTTGTCGATCCAAAGGGAGCTAACAAAGTGTGCAAGCTCCAGCGATCCATTTATGGACTGGTGCAAGCCTCTCGGAGTTGGAATAAACGCTTTGATAGTGTGATCAAAGCATTTGGTTTTATACAGACTTTCAGAGAAGCCTGTATTTACAAGAAAGTGAGTGGGAGCTCTGTAGCATTTCTGATCTTGTATGTGGATGACATATTACTGATTGGAAATGATATAGAATTTCTGGATAGCATAAAGGGATACTTGAATAAGAGTTTTTCAATGAAAGACCTCGGTGAAGCTGCTTACATATTAGGCATAAAGATCTATAGAGATAGATCAAGACGCTTAATTGGACTTTCACAAAGCACATACCTTGACAAGATTTTGAAGAAGTTCAAAATGGATCAAGCAAAGAAAGGGTTCTTGCCTGTGTTACAACGTGTGAAGTTGAGTCAGACTCAATGCCCGACCACTGCAGAAGATAGAGAGAAAATGAAAGATGTTCCCTATGCTTCAGCCATAGGCTCTATCATGTATGCAATGCTGTGTACCAGACATGATGTGTGCCTTGCTATAAGTCTAGCAGGGAGGTACCAAAGTAATCCAGGAGTGGATCACTGGACAGCGGTGAAGAACATCCTGAAGTACCTGAAAAGGACTAAGGATATGTTTCTCGTATATGGAGGTGACAAAGAGCTCATCGTAAACGGTTACGTCCATGCAAGCTTTGACACTGATCCGGACGATTCTAAATCGCAAACCGGATACGTGTTTACATTAAACGGTGGAGCTGTCAGTTGGTGCAGTTCTAAACAAAGCGTCATGGCGGGATCTACATGTGAAGCAGAGTACATAGCTGCTTCGGAAGCAGCAAACGAAGGAGTCTGGATGAAGGAGTTCATATCCGACCTAGGTGTCATACCTAGTGCATCGGTTCCAATGAAAATCTTTTGCGACAATACTGGTGCAATTGCCTTGGCGAAGGAATCCAGATTTCACAAAAGAACCAAGCACATCAAAAGACGCTTCAATTCCATCCGGGATCTAGTCCAGGTGGGAGACATAGAGATTTTCAAGATACATATGGAGCTGAATGTAGCAGACCCATTGACTAAGCCTCTTCCACGAGCAAAACATGATCAGCACCAAAGCTCCATGGGTGTTAGAATCATTACTGTGTAATCTAGATTATTGACTCTAGTGCAAGTGGGAGACTGAAGGAAATATGCCCTAGAGGCAATAATAAAGTTATTATTTATTTCCTTATATCATGATAAAAAGTTTATTATTCATGCTTGAATTGTATTAACCGGAAACATAATACATGTGTGAATACATAGACAAACAGAGTGTCACTAGTATGCCTCTACTTTACTAGCTTGTTAATCAAAGATGGTTATGTTTCCTAACCATGGACAAAGAGTTGTCATTTGATTAACGGGATCACATCATTAGTTGAATGATCTGATTGACATGACCCATTCCATTAGCTTAGCACCCGATCGTTTAGTATGTTGCTATTGCTTTCTTCATGACTTATACATGTTCCTATGACTATGAGATTATGTAACTCCCGTGTGCCGGAGGAACACTTTGTGTGCTACCAAACGTCACAACGTACCTGGGTGATTATAAAGGTGCTCTACAGGTGTCTCCAAAGGTACATGTTGGGTTGACGTATTTCGAGATTAGGATTTGTCACTCCGATCGTCAAAGAGGTATCTCTGGGCCCTCTCGGTAATGCACATCACTTAAGCCTTGCAAGCATTGCAACTAATGAGTTAGTTGCAGGATGATGTATTACGGAACGAGTAAAGAGACTTGCCGGTAACGAGATTGAACTAGGTATTGGATACCGACGATCGAATCTCGGGCAAGTAACATACCGATGACAAAGGGAACAACGTATGTTGTTATGCGGTCTGACCGATAAAAGATCTTCGTAGAATATGTAGGAACCAATATGGGCATCCAGGTCCCGCTATTGGTTATTGACCGGAGACGTGTCTCGGTCATGTCTACATTGTTCTCGAACCCGTAGGGTCCGCACGCTTAAGGTTTCGATGACAATTATATTATGAGTTTATGCGTTTTGATGTACCGAAGGTTGTTCGGAGTCCCGGATGTGATCACGGACATGACGAGGAGTCTCAAAATGGTCGAGACATAAAGATTGATATATTGGAAGCCTATGTTTGGATATCGGAAGTGTTCCGGGTGAAATCGGGATTTTACCGGAGTACCGGGAGGTTACCGGAACCCCCCGGGAGATATATGGGCCTTAGTGGGCCTTAGTGGAAGAGAGAAGAGGCAGCCAGAGATGGGCCGCGCACCCCTCCCCTCCCTTGGTCCGAATAGGACAAGGAGAGGGGGCCGGTCCCCCTTCCTCTTTTCTCTCCTCCGCGAATCCTATTCCAACTAGGAAAGAGGGGGAGTCCTACTCCCGAAGGGAGTAGGACTCCTCCTGGAGCGCCTCCTCTTGGCCGGCCGCCCCCCCCCCCCCTTTGAGCCTTTATATACGGAGGCAGGGGCACCCCCTAGAGAAAAAAGTTGATCCACGTGATCATATTCTTAGCCGTGTGCGGTGCCCCCTTCCACCATAGTCCTCGATAATATTGTAGCAGTGCTTAGGTGAAGCCCTGCGACATTAGTACATCAAGATCGTCACCACGCCGTCGTGCTGACAGAACTCTTCCCCGACACTTTGCTGGATCAGAGTCCGGGGATCGTCATCGAGCTAAACGTGTGCTAGAACTCGGAGGTGCCGTAGTTTCGGTGCTTGATCGGTCGGGCCGTGAAGACGTACGACTACATCAACCGCGTTGTGCTAACGCTTCCGCTGTCGGTCTACAAGGGTACGTAGATCACACTCTCCCTTCTCGTTGCTATACATCACCATGATCTTGCGTGTGCGTAGGAAATTTTTTGAAATTACTACGTTCCCCAACACATGTTGCTAAGGGTGACATTGATCTTAAGCATGTTCGCACCGATAAGCAATTAGCGGATATATTTACTAAACCTCTTGATGAGAAAGTATTTTGCAGGTTGAGAGGTGAATTGAACATTATTGATGCTTCGAACTTGGAGTAGGAACTCCATTGGATACATGCAAGACATGAGCTTATGACTAATCCAGGACATATCTCTTATGATGACTATCTTATGTCTTGGATACATTTGTACCTTGCATGTTGTCTAACCCATGTAGGTGCTTGGTTGAATCTAATTCCATGAGATTGTGACTCACTCACATCTTGAGCAATCTCTACATCACCAAGTCTCTACACAATGGTGGTTGAAGACAAGGAAGCACAAAACCATTCAAACATATCCTTTGACAAATTCTATGTTGAGCTTCATGATTGTCATTTTTGGATACACAAGTGCTCTTCCTTGCAAGAACTAACCCATGTAGGTAGATGAACTCAAACTCCAAGTGGTGCTCCCAACTCTTGATGAGCTACATCAACCTTGATCAGCCACACAAGTTCAACTACATGAGCAAGAACCACACCACCACCCAAGGTATGGCATTCCATCTTAGAGAAGCTTTACTCCAAGACATGAGTCAAAGCAACTCAACAAGATGTGAATACATCAAGATGCTTAAACAAAAAATGGTAACCCCATTTTGAGCTTAAACGATGAGTATGACCTATGATCAAGTGTTCTCACTTGACTCCTAAGTCAATATACTCTAACATAGGTGACTATGTCACCGCCCAACTCTAGATGAAGTTCTCTTGTGTTCTTCATCTAGATCTTTCAGTTTCTTCTCTTTTCTTTTTGTTTTTGTTCTGCATTTTCTGCATTTAATTCATTGCAAATCTTTGTGAGATGCTACATGTTTAGTGAGCTGAGGTGACAAGTGTTTTTATCTGTGTTGAACTCGGTTTCACCGACTTGTAGTTTTCGGTCCAACCAAATCTTTTCGGTACCACCGAAACATGCCACTCGGTGCCACCGACTTCACAACAGGAAAAACACTTTGCCACCTGTTCTATATTTCTTCTGATCCAGCTCTACTCAATGAATCTTGTCCTCTACAAGCATCACAGTTTTATCCATTGCTTTGTGCTGAGTCTCAAGGACCAAACCTATACGACGGATTCCAGAAAGCCCTTCTTGGAAATTGATGTCAAAGGGGGAGAGAGAGATCACATCAAAGCTTATCACCTACAAGGGAGAAAGTATTAAGGGGGAGAAAGAGATTTCCAGGGGGAGAGAATACTCAAGGATCCCAGATGCTTGATGTTCAAGAGGAGAGATGTCACATGTCTTTTGGGGGGAAAGACATGTTCATATGTGCTTATTTGCATTAAGTTCTATCCATTTGTATCTTTCAGCTCTGATTTTCTGTTCCCTATCTTCTCCCAATATCCCATGTAAGATTCAGGGGGAGCAAGACACCTAAGGGAAAGAAATCAGTCAAATTCATTGCATATCTTTACTCTTGGGGACATGTTGAATCCATTGTGGTACCTGGTACTCACTCTCTACATGTCATCCCAGTCTTGGTAGTATTGTGGCTTGTTTGGTTTGCTCTGGCTAGTGGAGGTACCTGTGTTATCTAACCATGTTTGTGCAGGTTCATTCCATCCTAAGCCAGCTAAAGAATACAAGGTAAGTGTATGCATCAAAATCATGAGTATGAGGAATTCTTGCTTATGTACATACTGTTTGCAAGAAGGACTCATGAGCATGAAGGTATTTTCCTTGATAATCTTTTACTCCGATGCATATGGCCAAGATACATGTAACACATTGCCTACTCTGTCATGGTTATGCTCTCACATGCCTCTATATTTCACATTTACATGAGTGCATACATGTAGGGGGAGCCTATGCTTGTTACATGTCCTTCCAAAGCTTTACTTGCTGTTCTTTATATCTTTATCTAAAGCTTTGATGTATGTTGCCATCAATTACCAAAAAGGGGGAGATTGAAAGCACAAGTGCTCCCTAGGTGGTTTTGGTAATTAATGACAACATATCTCTTGTTGGACTAACAATTTTACCTAGTATGTTTCAGACAAGTTCAACAAATTAAGTGGCATGGACTAAAGGATGTGGAACCCCTTCAAGGTGCTAAGGACAAAGGATTGGATCAAGCTTCAAGATCAAGACTCTACATTTTATATTTCAGTGATCCAAGATCACATTGAGTCTATAGGAAAAGCCAATACTATCAAGGAGGGATGAGGTGTTGCTTAATGGCTTGCTTGCTCAAAGTGCTTAGTGATATGCTCCAAAACCCTCAACTACCTTCCCACATCCACATATGACCTAAACCAAAAATCAAACTCAGCCCCACCGATTCCTTCTATCCGACGCCACCGAGTTCAGACGTCATAGCCACTGCCAAAACCCCAATCAATTCGGTCTCACCGATGGGATCTCGGTCTCACCGAGATGGGCTTGCAAACTCTCTGTTACCTACTGCAATATTTTTTGTCCCACCGAGATATGCAATTGGCCCCACCGAGTTTGCTTGGCCAACTCTCTGTTTCACTTATTACCCAAATCGGTCCCACCGAGTTTGAGTAACCGGTCAAACCGAGTTTTGGATTTACCCTAACCCTAGCACGTCGGTCCCACCGAGTTGATCCAGTCGGTCCCACCGAAAACCCTAACGGTCACTAGGTTTGCTAAATTAGTCCGACCAAGTTTCTCAATTCGGTCTCACCGAGATTGGTAAATTGTGTGTAACGGTTAGATTTTGTGTGGAGGCTATATATACCCCTCCACCCACTCTTCATTCGTGGAGAGAGCCATCAGAACATACCTACACTTCCAATACACATTTTCTGAGAGATAACCACCTACTCATGTGTTGAGGCCAAGATATTCCATTCCTACCATATGAATCTTGATCTCTAGCCTTCCCCAAGTTGCTTTCCACTCAAATCTTCTTTCCACCAAATCCAAATCCTGTGAGAGAGAGTTGAGTGTTGGGGAGACTATCATTTGAAGCACAAGAGCAAGGAGTTCATCATCAACACACCATTTGTTACTTCTTGGAGAGTGGTGTCTCCTAGATTGGCTAGGTGTCACTTGGGAGCCTCCGACAAGATTGTGGAGTTGAACCAAGGAGTTTGTAAGGGCAAGGAGATCGCCTACTTCGTGAAGATCTACCGCTAGTGAGGCAAGTCCTTCGTGGGCGATGGCCATGGTGGGATAGACAAGGTTGCTTCTTCGTGGACCCTTCGTGGGTGGAGCCCTCCGTGGACTCGCGCAACCGTTCCCTTCGTAGGTTGAAGTCTCCATCAACATGGATGTAGGATAGCACCACCTATCCGAACCACGGGAAAAACATCCGTGTCTCCAATTGCGTTTGAATTCTCCAAACCCTTCCCTTTACATTCTTGCAAGTTGCATGCTTTACTTTCCGCTGCCTATATACTCTTTGCATGCTTGCTTGATATGTATTGTGATTGTTGAAATTGTGCCTAAACTCCACTTAAACCGAAAAAGCTTAAAAACTGCAACTTTAGCATTAAGTGTCTAATCACCCCCCCTCTAGACACATCTACTTCATGGTCCTACACCGCCGATGTGGAGTAGCCAGATCCATTGGTGTCGATGGACGCCCGACGGTCAGCACCAGCCACCAACGACTCTTCTTGCGCCGTTGTGATTGGCAACCTCGGTGATTCTTCAGAACAAAACAAAATCCCCCGCAAGAGGGCGCATTCGCCGACCCAGTCCGCCGAGTCCACGAGAAAGGTGAACATAGAAGCGCTGGGGTGGACCAGAAGGTATATATCTAATTTATATCGAATGGAAAAAAATGTTCATCCTAAAATATCTCCATGTTGAAAAAATTTGTACAAGCTGGAAAAATATGTCCGTAAAATAAAAAATGGTACAACTACTATTGGTAGTCAGAAGCGTTGTTTGAAAATGTGACTGTACTAAAAGACTGCAGTTTCAAAATTTCAGGCTCCGAATTGGGCGTGCACCTCCGGATAGGGCACCATGTGCTGATAGAGTCACCCCTTTAGAAGAAACCATAAGGAAATTGCTGACAAACCTACGGATAACGTATTGAAGCCCGAGATTGGGATGAGTTTTGATTCTCTTGGTGAAGCATATGATTTTTGTAACCTATACTTTTGGGAGCTTGGATTTGGTATAAGATATGGTAAGAGTCGTTTGAGTGTCGAGAGAACAAAATGTATGCAAGAGATTGTGTGTGGATGCTCGGTGAGTACTTAACATATTTACTTTGGCATTCTAATTGGTATGTGTAGCTCTAGACTTCAAGTTATGTTGTGATCTGACAAAAATGAGGAAAACATTGCAGGGGAAACCAGAGCAACAAAACAGCCGGTCCTGCCGCTGCGAGTGCCCTACGATGATCAGATTACTAAGAGCCGCAGACAATGGGTGGTACATTGTTGAGCATAGGTCGAGTCACAACCACTCACTCTCTCTTACTTGCGGTGAAAAGGTTCATTGGCCGGGTCACAAGCACATAGACGTTTACACAAAAGATTTGGTGAAACAGCTTAGGGTGAACAATGTGAACCTCAACAAAGTTTATAGCATAATAGGCAGCTTCTTCGGGGCATCACAAAATGTTCCTTTCACAAAGAGATCGTTACGCAATCTGTGTGGGCGACTTAGTCGGGATCAGGCTGACGATGATGTGAAAAAAACGCTAGCAAGTCAGGACCAACTTGTATGACATGCCCTTTGGGTTATTTGTTGGCATGAGCAATCACTTCCAAAGCATAATACTTGCTGGAGTCCTTATGCGTGATGAGCAAGCGGAAAGCTTCCAATGGGTTTTTTTCTGAATTCATCAACATAATGGGCCGTAAACATCCACAGACAATATTGACAGGTATGTGCCAAGCTTGAATGTCTGCAACCATATGTAGGTGTGCCTTGTTATATAAAAGCATTCATTTTGACCGTGTTCTTTCTGCTCTGCTATGCTATTTGTAGACTAAGCAAGGGTCATGGAGGTAGTGATAAAGAGTGAACTTCCTGGGACTGTGCATAGATGGTGCAAATGGCATATACTCAATAAAGCAAAGGAGAACATTGGCCCTCTGTACATCAGCAAGAGAGAATTCAGGGCTGAATTCCACAAAGTGGTGAATCACATGATAACTGTGGAAGAATTTGAGACGGCATGGGGTATACTAGTCGAGAAATATAATCTGAAGAGCCACAATTACATGACAAATCTATACGAGATACGTCGGTAGTGGGCGAAGCCATACTTCAAAGGTGTATTCTGCGCCAAAATGACCAGCACGCAGCGGAGCGAGAGTGCAAACAATATGCTGAAAATGTACATGCCACCGTCATGCCCGATGCATGTGTTCGTTCATCAGTACATGAGTCTTCAATTTGACAGGGAATCAGATGAGAGCTACCAAGAAAAGAGGACACGGATTGTAAGCAAAAATATATTTGCATCACCTTTAATTTTTCTCTCTCTCTCTCATTTGAAGGTTTATTTATGTACTTTTGCTCTCTTCTCAGAGTGGAGCTGTGATGAGGACAAACATTGCTATCGTGAGGCATGCAAGTAAAATGTATACAAGGAGGATGTTTGAACAATTTGGTGAGCATCTGTTTGAAGGGGGGTCGTACCAGGTCGAGGAAGTGGAAAATAAAAAGAAGTATATCGCAAGGCACTACAACGCCGAAAGACGAGAAAGGTGAAGTAAGGTGGAATATGAGGTGACAATATCAGACGAGGGGGATTGGTCCGAATGTGAGTGCGGGCAGTTTGCCCACATGGGAATGCTTTGCTGCCATGCATTGAAGGTTTGTTGATAGCTATGAACTTATCTATGGGTTGTCAACTTGTCATCGCTCGTCCTCGATATCAGACATTGCATACTTACATAATAGCTAATTTGCACAGGTGATGGACCACATTGGCGTACAGGAGATACCCAAACGACACATTCTAAAAAGGTGGACAAAAGATGCTAGGGACATCTTGCCACAACACATTGCTCACTTCCAAAAAGACCATGCTTCTCATCAATCTTTTACTTGCCGGAACTCAACTCTGTACCTGCACGCTATGGAGCTGGTGAGGATTGGTGACTCATTGGTCCCTGCATACGAGCTTGTGCTTTTTTTAGGAGGATGAAAGACTTAATCGCACTCCGATGGCGGAAAACAGAGATGGACTAGGTATCAAGGACATGATAGCTGTTGAAGCAAGTAGGAAAAACAATGTTTCCGCTGTGGCATTCCTGGACAAGGACACTGAAATGGTTGACAATGAGAACATCATGACTGCATCTGGCAGCTGGGACGCGCTCGCTGCACTGTCAGCTCCAAGCAAGAAGCGTGCAGTTGGCCGGCCATGTTCGAGCAGAGATAAAGCCCCATACGAAGGGTTGAGCAAACAGACAAGGTTATGCAGTATATGCAACCTCCCAGGGCATAAGAGAACCACCTGTCCAGAGAGAGGTGATTTGCTAATGCCACCGCGCAAACCTGTAACGTCCTGCACGAGGCCTCTTGTCCCAAATGCATTTTAAGGCTTTCAAATAAACTTAAAATGACATGTGTAACACTAGAATAATCAACAATGTTGTACTTTGTGCCCTGTGGACATAATTCAACACTTTGTTTCCTCCAGTCTGTAAACTGATTCTTTTCCAGTTAGAAGTTGAGTTTGTCTGAACGAATGAATCTGAATATTGCAACCACAATACTATGCATTTTGGAATCTGAATCTTCCTCTTATGGCTGAGCGATGTTGAATTGCATATGAATCAGCAGATTGGTGCTGCATGCTGGTGACACAATAGAAGTTCCAAAAAAAAATTCATGGTAATTCCCTGCTGGCATTTTTTGAATATGGATTGCTGGTGCAAAAATTAATGCGTTCCTCCACGTGTCAATGGCTTTGTCTCCAGGGGAGCGCACGTATGCGGGGCATGCATTCAAATTTGAAACACAATCTGGCGCTCGGATGTGGACTGCTCTCAGTACTTAAGCTGCTATGGGGGGCGTGGACGGGAGGGAGTGAAGTCTTCGCAACTAGCTACCGCTCTGCTTCAATAGCTGCGTGTGACAACCATGGCGCCGGTGTTCAGTGAGCACCCGGGGGCCGGTTCGGCAAGCACAGGAACGTAACTGATCCATCCGTGCTTATCCTAATCCGCCACGGAGTGAACGCTCAGCACCGATTAAATGCGCGGGGCCCATCATCATATACGGAGTGCGAAAAACGGCAAAATACGCTCTGAAATATGTATGTACACGTCAATCCCGGGAAAGACCAACGGATGGGATTCCGGCCTCATCTGTGCCCACGATCAGAAACGAATTTTCGTCTTTCTATTTTGATACATTGATTAGTAGTAGTGCTATTTCCGAAAATTCGTTTCTGATCGTGGGCACAGATGAAGCCGGAATCCCATCCGTTGGTCTTTCCCGGGATTGACGTGTACATACATATTTCAGAGCGTTTTTGCCGTTTTTCGCACTCTGTATATGATGATGGGCCCCGCGCATTTAATCGGTGCTAAGCGTTCACTCCGTGGCGGATCAAGATAAGCATGGATGGATCAGTTACGTTCCTGTGCTTGCCGAACCGGCCCCCGGGTGCTCACTGAACACCGGCGCCATGGTTGTCACACGCAGCTGTTGAAGCAGAGCGGTAGCTAGTTGCGAAGACTTCACTCCCTCTCGTCCACGCCCCCCATAGCAGCTTAAGTACTGAGAGCAGTCCACATCCGAGCGCCAGATTGTGTTTCAAATTTGAATGCATGCCCCGCATACGTGCGCTCCCCTGGAGACAAAGCCATTGACACGTGGAGGAACGCATTAATTTTTGCACCAGCAATCCATATTCAAAAAATGCCAGCAGGGAATTACCATGAATTTTTTTTTGGAACTTCTATTGTGTCACCAGCATGCAGCACCAATCTGCTGATTCATATGCAATTCAGCATCGCTCAGCCATAAGAGGAAGATTCAGATTCCAAAATGCATAGTATTGTGGTTGCAATATTCAGATTCATTCGTTCAGACAAACTCAACTTCTAACTGGAAAAGAATCAGTTTACAGACTGGAGGAAACAAAGTGTTGAATTACGTCCACAGGGCACAAAGTACAACATTGTTGATTATTCTAGTGTTACACATGTCATTTTAAGTTTATTTGGAAGCCTTAAAATGCATTTGGGACAAGAGGCCTCGTGCAGGACGTAACAGGTTTGCGCGGTGGCATTGGCAAATCACCTCTCTCTGGACAGGTGGTTCTCTTATGCCCTGGGAGGTTGCATATACTGCATAACCTTGTCTGTTTGCTCAACCCTTCGTATGGGGCTTTATCTCTGCTCGAACATGGCCAGCCAACTGCACGCTTCTTGCTTGGAGCTGACAGTGCAGCGAGCGCGTCCCAGCTGCCAGATGCAGTCATGATGTTCTCATTGTCAACCATTTCAGTGTCCTTTTCCAGGAATGCTACAGCGGAAACATTGTTTTTCCTACTTGCTTCAACAGCTATCATGTCATTGATACCTAGTCCATCTCTGTTTTCCGCCATCGGAGTGCGATTAAGTCTTTCAACCTCCCAAAAAAAGCACAAGCTCGTATGCAGGGACCAATGAGTCCCCAATCCTCACCAGCTCCATACCGTGCAGGTACAGAGTTGAGTTCCGGCAAGTAAAAGATTGATGAGAAGCGTGGTCTCTTTGGAAGTGAGCAATGTGTTGTGGCAAGATGTCCCTAGCATCTTTTGTCCACCTTTTTAGAATGTGTCGTTTGGGTATCTCCTGTACGCCAATGTGGTCCATCACCTGTGCAAATTAGCTATTATGTAAGTATGCAATGTCTGATATCGAGGACGAGCGATGACAAGTTGACAACCCATAGATAAGTTCATAGCTATCAACAAACCTTCAATGCATGGCAGCAAAGCATTCCCATGTGGGCAAACTGCCCGCACTCACATTCGGACCAATCCCCCTCGTCTGATATTGTCACCTCATATTCCACCTTACTTCACCTTTCTCGTCTTTCGGCGTTGTAGTGCCTTGCGATATACTTCTTTTTATTTTCCACTTCCTCGACCTGGTACGACCCCCCTTCAAACAGATGCTCACCAAATTGTTCAAACATCCTCCTTGTATACATTTTACTTGCATGCCTCTCGATAGCAATGTTTGTCCTCATCACAGCTCCACTCTGAGAAGAGAGCAAAAGTACATAAATAAACCTTCAAATGAGAGAGAGAGAGAAAAATTAAAGGTGATGCAAATATATTTTTGCTTACAATCCGTGTCCTCTTTTCTTGGTAGCTCTCATCTGATTCCCTGTCAAATTGAAGACTCATGTACTAATGAACGAACACATGCATCGGGCATGACGGTGGCATGTACATTTTCAGCATATTGTTTGCACTCTCGCTCCGCTGCGTGCTGGTCATTTTGGCGCAGAATACACCTTTGAAGTATGGCTTCGCCCACTACCGACGTATCTCGTATAGATTTGTCATGTAATTGTGGCTCTTCAGATTATATTTCTCGACTAGTATACCCCATGCCGTCTCAAATTCTTCCACAGTTATCATGTGATTCACCACTTTGTGGAATTCAGCCCTGAATTCGCTCTTGCTGATGTACAGAGGGCCAAGGTTCTCCTTTGCTTTCTTGAGTATATGCCATTTGCACCATCTATGCACAGTCCCAGGAAGTTCACTCTTTATCACTACCTCCATGGCCCTTGCTTAGTCTACAAATAGCATAGCAGAGTAGAAAGAACACGGTCAAAATGAATGCTTTTATATAACAAGGCACACCTACATATGGTTGCACACATTCAAGCTTGGCACATACCTGTCAATATTGTCTGGATGTTTACGGCCCATTATGTTGACGAATTCAGAAAAAACCCACTGGAAGCTTTCCGCTTGCTCATCACACATAAGGACTCCAGCAAGTATTATGCTTTGGAAGTGATTGTTCACGCCAACAAATAACCCAAAGGGCATGTCATACAAGTTGGTCCTGACTTGCTAGCGTTTTTTTCACATCATCGTCAGCCTGATCCCGACTAAGTCGCCCACACAGATTGCGTAACGATCTCTTTGTGAAAGGAACTTTTTGTGATGCCCCGAAGAAGCTGCCTATTATGCTATAAACTTTGTTGAGGTTCACATTGTTCACCCTAAGCTGTTTCACCAAATCTTTTGTGTAAACGTCTATGTGCTTGTGACCCGGCCAATGAACCTTTTCACCGCAAGTAAGAGAGAGTGAGTGGTTGTGACTGGACCTATGCTCAACAATGTACCACCCATTGTCTGCGGCTCTTAGTAATCTGATCATCGCAGGGCACTCGCAGCGGCAGGACCGGCTGTTTTGTTGCTCTGGTTTCCCCTGCAATGTTTTCCTCATTTTTGTCAGATCACAACATAACTTGAAGTCTAGAGCTACACATACCAATTAGAATGCCAAAGTAAATATGTTAAGTACTCACCGAGCATCCACACACAATCTCTTGCATACATTTTGTTCTCTCGACACTCAAACGACTCTTACCATATCTTATACCAAATCCAAGCTCCCAAAAGTATAGGTTACAAAAATCATATGCTTCACCAAGAGAATCAAAACTCATCCCAATCTCGGGCTTCACTACGTTATCCGTAGGTTTGTCAGCAATTTCCTTATGGTTTCTTCTAAAGGGGTGACTCTATCAGCACATGGTGCCCTATCCAGAGGTGCACGCCCAATTCGGAGCCTGAAATTTTCAAACTGCTGTCTTTTAGTACAGTCACATTTTCAAACAACGCTTCTGACTACCAACAGTAGTTGTACCATTTTTTATTTTACGGACATATTTTTCCATCTTGTACAAAAATTTTCAACATGGAGATATTTCAGGATGAACATTTTTTTCCATTCGATATAAATTACATATATACCTTCTGGTCCACCCCAGCGCTTCTATGTTCACCTTTCTCGTGGACTCGGCGGACTGGGTCGGCGAATGCGCCCTCTTGCGGGGGATTTTGTTTTGTTCTGAAGAATCACCGAGGTTGCCGATCACAACGGCGCAAGAAGAGTCGTTGGTGGCTGGTGCTGACCGTCGGGCGTCCATCGACACCAATGGATCTGGCTACTCCACATCGGCGGTGTAGGACCATGAAGTAGATGTGTCTAGAGGGGGGGTGATTAGACACTTAATGCTAAAGTTGCAGTTTTTAAGCTTTTTCGGTTTAAGTGGAGTTTAGGCACAATTTCAACAATCACAATACATATCAAGCAAGCATGCAAAGAGTATATAGGCAGCGGAAAGTAAAGCATGCAACTTGCAAGAATGTAAAGGGAAGGGTTTGGAGAATTCAAACGCAATTGGAGACACGGATGTTTTTCCCGTGGTTCGGATAGGTGGTGCTATCCTACATCCATGTTGATGGAGACTTCAACCCACGAAGGGAACGGTTGCGCGAGTCCACAGAGGGCTCCACCCACGAAGGGTCCACGAAGAAGCAACCTTGTCTATCCCACCATGGCCATCGCCCACGAAGGACTTGCCTCACTAGCGGTAGATCTTCAAGAAGTAGGCGATCTCCTTGCCCTTACAAACTCCTTGGTTCAACTCCACAATCTTGTCGGAGGCTCCCAAGTGACACCTAGCCAATCTAGGAGACACCACTCTCCAAGAAGTAACAAATGGTGTGTTGATGATGAACTCCTTGCTCTTGTGCTTCAAATGATAGTCTCCCCAACACTCAACTCTCTCTCACAGGATTTGGATTTGGTGGAAAGAAGATTTGAGTGGAAAGCAACTTGGGGAAGGCTAGAGATCAAGATTCATATGGTAGGAATGGAATATCTTGGCCTCAACACATGAGTAGGTGGTTATCTCTCAGAAAATCTGTATTGGAAGTGTAGGTATGTTCTGATGGCTCTCTCCACGAATGAAGAGTGGGTGGAGGGGTATATATAGCCTCCACACAAAATCTAACCGTTACACACAATTTACCAATCTCGGTGAGACCGAATTGAGAAACTCGGTCGGACTAATTTAGCAAACCTAGTGACCGTTAGGGTTTTCGGTGGGACCGACTGGATCAACTCGGTGGGACCGATGTGCTACGGTTAGGGTAAATCCAAAACTCAGTTTGACCGATTACTCAAACTCGGTGGGACCGATTTGGGTAATAAGTGAAACAGAGAGGGTGCCAAGCAAAATCGGTGGGGCCAATTGCATATCTCGGTGGGACCAAAAATATTGCAGTAGGTAACAGAGAGTTTGCAAGCCCATCTCGGTGAGACCGAGATCCCATCGGTGAGACCGAATTGATTAGGGTTTTGGCAGTGGCTATGACGTCTGAACTCGGTGGCGCTGGATAGAAGGAATCGGTGGGGCCGAGTTTGATTTTTGGTTTAGGTCATATGTGGATGTGGGAAGGTAGTTGAGGGTTTTGGAGCATATCACTAAGCACTTTGAGCAAGCAAGCCATTAAGCAACACCTCATCCCTCCTTGATAGTATTGGCTTTTCCTATAGACTCAATGTGATCTTGGATCACTGAAATATAAAATGTAGAGTCTTGATCTTGAAGCTTGAGCCAATCCTTTGTCCTTAGCACCTTGAAGGGGTTCCACATCCTTTAGTCCATGCCACTTAATTTGTTGAACTTGTCTGAAACATACTAGGTAAAATTGTTAGTCCAACAAGAGATATGTTGTCATTAATTACCAAAACCACCTAGGGAGCACTTGTGCTTTCAATCTCCCCCTTTTTGGTAATTTATGGCAACATACATCAAAGCTTTAGATAAAGATATAAAGAACAGCAAGTAAAGCTTTGGAAGGACATGTAACAAGCATAGGCTCCCCCTACATGTATGCACTCATGTAAATGTGAAATATAGAGGCATGTGAGAGCATAACCATGACAGAGTAGGCAATGTGTTACATGTATCTTGGCCATATGCATCAGAGTAAAAGATTATCAAGGAAAATACCTTCATGCTCACGAGTCCTTGCAAACAGTATGTACATAAGCAAGAATTCCTCATACTCATGATTTTGATGCATACACTTACCTTGTATTCTTTAGCTGGCTTAGGATGGAATGAACCTGCACAAACAAGGTTAGATAACACAGGTACCTCCACTAGCCAGAGCAAACCAAACAAGCCACAATACTACCAAGACTGGGATGACATGTAGAGAGTGAGTACCAGGTACCACAATGGATTCAACATGTCCCCAAGAGTAAAGATATGCAATGAATTTGACTGATTTCTTTCCCTTAGGTGTCTTGCTCCCCCTGAATCTTACATGGGATATTGGGAGAAGATAGGGAACAGAAAATCAGAGCTGAAAGATACAAATGGATAGAACTTAATGCAAATAAGCACATATGAACATGTCTTTCCCCCAAAAAAAGACATGTGACATCTCTCCTCTTGAACATCAAGCATCTGGGATCCTTGAGTATTCTCTCCCCCTGGAAATCTCTTTCTCCCCCTTAATACTTTCTCCCTTGTAGGTGATAAGCTTTGATGTGATCTCTCTCTCCCCCTTTGACATCAATTTCCAAGAAGGGCTTTCTGGAATCCGTCGTATCGGTTTGGTCCTTGAGACTCAGCACAAAGCAATGGATAAAACTGTGATGCTTGTAGAGGACAAGATTCATTGAGTAGAGCTGGATCAGAAGAAATATAGAACAAGTGGCAAAGTGTTTTTACTGTTGTGAAGTCGGTGGCACCGAGTGGCATGTTTCGGTGGTACCGAAAAGATTCGGTTGGACCGAAAACTACAAGTCGGTGAAACCGAGTTCAACACAGAGAAAAACACTTGTCACCTCAGCTCACTAAACATGTAGCATCTCACAAAGATTTGCAATGAATTAAATGCAGAAAATGCAGAACAAAAACAAAAAGAAAAGAGAAGAAACTGAAAGATCTAGATGAAGAACACAAGAGAACTTCATCTAGATTTGGGCGGTGACATAGTCACCTATGTTCGAGTATATTGACTTAGGAGTCAAGTGAGAACACTTGATCATAGGTCATACTCATCGTTTAAGCTCAAAATGGAACCGTTTCCCACGCGCATCGTCACCTCATCCTTAGCTAATCTTCGCTTAATCCGTAGTCCCTGTTTCGAGTTGCAAATATTAGCAACAGAACCAGTATCAAATACCCAGGTGCTACTGCGAGCATTAGTAAGTTACACATCAATAACATGTATATCACATATACCTTTGTTCACCTTGCCATCCTTCTTATCCACCAAATACTTGGGGCAGTTCCGCTTCCAGTGACCGGTCTGCTTGCAGTAAAAGCACTCAGTTTCAGGCTTAGGTCCAGACTTGGGTTTCTTCTCTTGAGCAGCAACTTGCTTGTTGTTCTTCTTGAAGTTCCCCTTCTTCTTCCCTTTGCCCTTTTTCTTGAAACTAGTGGTCTTGTTGACCATCAACACTTGATGCTCCTTCTTGATTTCTACCTCCGCAGCTTTCAGCGTTGCGAAGAGCTCGGGAATAGTCTTATTCATCCCTTGCATATTATAGTTCATCACGAAGCTCTTGTAGCTTGGTGGCAGTGATTGGAGAATTCTGTCAATGACGCAATCATCTGAAAGATTAACTCCCATTTGAATCAAGTGATTATTATACCCAGACATTTTGAGTATATGCTCACTGATAGAACTGTTCTCCTCCATCTTGCAGCTATAGAACTTATTGGAGACTTCATATCTCTCAATCCGGGCATTTGCTTGAAATATTAACTTCAACTCCTGGAACATCTCATATGCCCCATGACGTTCAAAATGTCGTTGAAGTCCCGGTTCTAAGCCGTAAAGCATGGCACATTGAACTATCGAGTAGTCATCAGCTTTGCTCTGCCAGACGTTCATAACATCTGGTGTTGCTCCAGCAGCAGGCCTGGCACCCAGCGGTGCTTCCAGGACGTAATTCTTCTGTGCAGCAATGAGGATAATCCTCAAGTTACGGACCCACTCCGTGTAATTGCTACCATCATCTTTCAACTTTGCTTTCTCAAGGAACGCATTAAAATTTAACGGAACAACAGCACGAGCCATCTATCTACAATCAAACATACATAAGCAAGATACTATTAGGTACTAAGTTCATGATAAATTTAGGTTCAATTAATCATATTACTTAAGAACTCCCACTTAGATAGACATCCCTCTAATCCTCTAAGTGATTACGTGATCCAAATCAACTAAACCATGTCCGATCATCACGTGAGATGGAGTAGTTTCATTGGTGAACATCACTATGTTGATCATATCTACTATATGATTCACGCTCGACCTTTCAGTCTCTGTGTTCCGAGGCCATATCTGTATATGCTTGGCTCGTCAAGTATAACCTGAGTATTCCGCGTGTGCAACTGTTTTGCACCCGTTGTATTTGAACGTAGAGCCTATCACACCCGATCATCACGTGGTGTCTCAGCACGAAGAACTTTCGCAACGGTGCATACTCAGGGAGAACACTTCTTGATAATTTAGTGAGAGGTCATCTTATAATGCTACCGTCAATCAAAGCAAGATAACATGCATAAAAGATAAACATCACATGCAATCAATATAAGTGATATGATATGGCCATCATCATCTTGTGCATGTGATCTCCATCTCTGAAGCACCGTCATGATCACCATCATCACCGGCGCGACACCTTGATCTCCATCGTAGCATCGTTGTCGTCTCGCCAATCTTATGCTTCCACGACTATCGCTACCGCTTAGTGATAAAGTAAAGCATTACAACGCGATTGCATTGCATACAATAAAACGACAACCATATGGCTCCTGCCAGTTGCCGATAACTCGGTTACAAAACATGATCATCTCATACAATAAAATTTAGCATCATGTCTTGACCATATCACATCACAACATGCCCTGCAAAAACAAGTTAGACATCCTCTACTTTGTTGTTGCAAGTTTTACGTGGCTGCTACGGGCTTAAGCAAGAACCAATCTTACCTACGCATCAAAACCACAACGATAGTTTGTCAAGTTGGTGTTGTTTTAACCTTCGCAAGGACCGGGTGTAGCCACACTCGGTTCAACTAAAGTTGGAGAAACTGTCACCCGCAAGCCACCTATGTGCAAAGCACGTCAGGAGAACCGGTCTCGCGTAAGCGTACGCGTAATGTCGGTTCGGGCCGCTTCGTCCAACAATACCGCCGAACCAAAGTATGACATGCTGGTAAGCAGTATGACTTATATCGCCCACAACTCACTTGTGTTCTACTCATGCATATAACATCAACACATAAAACCTAGGCTCGGATGCCACTGTTGGGGAACGTAGTAATTTCAAAAAATTTCCTACGCACACGCAAGATCATGGTGATGTATAGCAATGAGAAGGGAGAGTGTGATCTACGTACCCTTGTAGACCGACAGCGGAAGCGTGAGCACAACGCGGTTGATGTAGTCGTACGTCTTCACGGCCCGACCGATCAAGCACCGAAACTACGGCACCTCCGAGTTCTAGCACACGTTCAGCCCGATGACGATCCCCGGACTCCGATCCAGCAAAGTGTCGGGGAAGAGTTCTGTCAGAACGATGGCGTGGTGACGACCTTGATGTACTAATGTCGCAGGGCTTCGCCTAAGCACTGCTACAATATTATCGAGGACTATGGTGGAAGGGGGCACCGCACACGGCTAAGAATATGATCACGTGGATCAACTTTTTTCTCTAGGGGGTGCCCCTGCCTCCGTATATAAAGGCTCAAGGGGGAGGCCGGCCAAGAGGAGGCGCGCCAGGAGGAGTACTACTCATAGGACTCCCCCACCTTTCCTAGTTAGAATAGGATTCGCGGAGGAGAGAAAAGAGGAAGGGGGGTCGGTCCCCTCTCCTTGTCCTATTCGGACCAAGGGAGGGGAGGGGCGCGCGGCCCATCTCTGGCTGCCTCTTCTCTCTTCCACTAAGGCCCACTAAGGCCCATATATCTCCCGGGGGGTTCTGGTAACATCCCGGTACTCCGGTAAAATCCCGATTTCACCCGGAACACTTCCGATATCCAAACATAGGCTTCCAATATATCAATCTTTATGTCTCGACCATTTCGAGACTCCTCGTCATGTCCGTGATCACATCCGGGACTCCGAACAACCTTCGGTACATCAAAATGCATAAACTCATAATATAATTGTCATCGAAACCTTAAGCGTGTGGACCCTACGGGTTCGAGAACAATGTAGACATGACCGAGACACGTCTCCGGTCAATAACCAATAGCGGGACCTGGATGCCCATATTGGTTCCTACATATTCTACGAAGATCTTTTATCGGTGAGACCGCATAACAACATACGTTGTTCCCTTTGTCATCGGTATGTTACTTGCCCGAGATTCGATCGTCGGTATCCAATACCTAGTTCAATCTCGTTACCGGCAAGTCTCTTTACTCGTTCCATAATACATCATCCCGAAACTAACTCATTAGTTGCAATGCTTGCAAGGCTTAAGTGATGTGCATTACCGAGAGGGCCCAGAGATACCTCTCCGATGATCGGAATGACAAATCCTAATCTCGAAATACGTCAACCCAACATGTACCTTTGGAGACACCTGTAGAGCACCTTTATAATCACCCGGTTACGTTGTGACGTTTGGTAGCACACAAAGTGTTCCTCCGGCACACGGGATTTACATAATCTCATAGTCATAGGAACATGTATAAGTCATGAAGAAAGCAATAGCAACATACTAAAGGATCGGGTGCTAAGCTAACGGAATGGGTCATGTCAATCAAATCATTCAACTAATGATGTGATCTCGTTAATCAAATGACAACTCTTTGTCCATGGTTAGGAAACATAACCATCTTTGATTAACGAGCTAGTCAAGTAGAGGCATACTAGTGACACTCTGTTTGTCTATGTATTCACACATGTATTATGTTTTCGGTTAATACAATTCTAGCATGAATAATAAACTTTTTATCATGATATAAGGAAATAAATAATAACTTAATTATTGCCTCTAGGGCATATTTCCTTCAACATGGTCTCGAATGAAATGATGACGAACTTCAATATGCTTAGTTCGAGAATGTTGTACAGGATTATGACCAATTTTGATAGCACTTTCATTGTCACAAAGAAGTGGAACATGTTTCACATAGATCCCATAATCTTTAAGAGTTTGGGTCATCCAAAGTAATTGAGCACAACATGAACCAGCGGCAATGTATTCCGCTTCGGCGGTGGATAAGGATACCGAGTTTTGTTTCTTGGAAGACCAAGACACAAGAGATCTACCAAGAAATTGACAAGTACCCGAAGTGGACTTTCTATCAACCTTGTCTCCGGCATAATCCGAGTCGGAATAGCCAACAAGATCAAAAGAAGACCTCTTAGGATACCAAATGCCAAAGTTTGGTGTATGAATTAAGTATCTCACTATCCTTTTCACGGCCTTAAGATGACATTCTTTAGGAGCAGCTTGATAACGTGCACACATGCACACACTTAGCATAATGTCGGGACGTGAAGCACATAGGTATAACAAAGAACCAATCATAGAACGATAAACCTTTTGATCAACCGGTTCACCATCTTTGGTCAAATCAAGATGTCCACTAGTAGGCATGGGTGTAGGCATACCTTTGCATTCTTGCATATTGAACTTCTTGAATAAGTCCTTGGTGTACTTCATTTGAGAGACAAATGTACCTTCCTTAGTTTGCTTGATTTGCAAACTGAGAAAGAATTTGAGTTCACTCATCATAGACATCTCAAACTTCTCTGACATTAGCTTTCCAAACTTTTCACTAAAGAGAGGGTTAGTTGAACCAAATATGATATCATCAACATAAATTTTGCATACAAATAGTTCCCCATTAACCCTTTTAGTAAAAAGAGTAGAATCAATTTTACCAATTTCAAAACCACTTGCAATAAGGAACTTGGTCAAGCATTTATACCATGCTCTAGGAGCTTGTTTAAGACCATAAAGAGCTTTGTGAAGTTTGTAAACATGATTTGGTTTCTTAGGATTGATAAAGCCGGGAGGTTGTTTGACATAAACATCCTCCTCTATTTCACCATTTAGAAAAGCACTTTTAATGTCCATTTGGTACAAGGTGATATTATGGTGATTAGCATAGGCAAGTAAGATGCGAATGGACTCAAGTCTAGCAACGGGAGCATATGTCTCACCATAGTCCATACCTTCAACTTGTGTGTACCCTTGGGCGACGAGACGTGCTTTGTTGCGAACCACTTGTCCATCTTCATCTTGCTTGTTGCAAAACACCCATTTGGTACCAATGATGTTGTGGTTGTTGTCGGGCTTCTCAACCAATGTCCAAACTTGGTTTCTCTCAAAGTTGTGTAGCTCTTCATGCATAGCGTTTATCCAATCCGGATCTTCCAATGCTTCTTAAACCTTCATAGGTTCTATGCTAGAGATGAATGAATAGTTTTCACAAAAGTTAGCTAAACGAGTTTTTGAGCGAGTGATTCTCCCGGTTTGAATATCATTGTAGATTTGCTCGACGGGATGATCTTTGGCAATTCTTGCTCGAACTCGTGAGAGCTTTTGCTTGGGTCTTCGTTGAACATCTTCTTCATCTGGTTCTTCTTCTTGGCCTTCTTCATTGTTGACGTTCTCGTTCTCTTGTCGTGGTGGAGAAGGAGGTTGTTGATGTTCGTCTTGATGCATTTCCTCGTCTTCTTCATCTTGGTGTGTCCCACTTGTGGATGCTTCCGTATCAATTCTTGGTTCACCTTGTCATGAAGTAGAAGCTTCCACTTGGACAGACGAGGTACTCTCCTTCACCTCCGTTGGACGAATTTTGCCAATAGGCAAGTCTTGGATTGCTTCTGAAGGGTCTTTGTCTCCTACATCAATTGGCAATTGCTCTACTTGCGAGCCATTAGATTCATCAAACTTCACATCTACCGTCTCTCAACCTTTCGGGTGAAATTGTTGTAGACATGGTAAGTGTGAGAGTTTGAGCCATAATCAAGTAGAAAACCTTCATGAGATTTAGGAGCAAACTTTGAACGATGATGCTTGTCAAGAATGTAGCACTTTGAGCCGAATACTCGAAAGTATCCAACTTGGGGTTTGTTACCGGTGAGGAGCTCGTATGCTGTCTTGCCGAGTAGCTTGTGAAGATACAAGCGATTTGTTGCATGACAAGCTGTCTCAACCGCTTCTGCCCAAAAGTGCTTCGGCGTCTTGTACTCATCAAGCATCGTCCTCACCATTTCGATGAGCGTCCGGTTCTTCCTCTCAACAACTCCATTTTGTTGAGGTGTGTACGTAGCCGAGAACTCGTGTGAAATCCCTTCTTCGTCAAGAAAGGTGTCCACATTTGCGTTCTTGAACTCCGTTCCGTTGTCACTCCGAACCTTCTTGATCTTCACGTCAAACTGATTTTGGGCTTTCCTAGCGAAGTTTTTGAAGATCTTCTGGACCTGCGACTTGTCATCAAGAAAGAACACCCACGTAAATCTTGAAAAATCATCAACTATAACTAGACCAAAAGAATTTCCACCGAGACTCTTATAGGCGTTGGGACCAAAAAGATCCATATGAAGTAGCTCGAGTGGCCTCCTTGTGGTCATGATGTTCTTCACGGGATGCCTTCCTCCAACCTGTTTACCTGCTTGACAAGCACTGCAAAGTCTATCCTTATCAAATATGACATCGTTAACTCCAAGGATATGATTTCCTTTAATAAGCTTGTCAAGATTTCTCATGCCAACATGACCTAGTCGTCTATGCCACAACCAACCTTTTGAGGACTTAGCAATAAAGCAAGTTTTAGGTTGTGCCTTTTTAGAGAAATCGACAATGTAAAGATCACCTCTACGTATACCAGTAAAGACCATTTTATGATTGTCTCGACGAAACATTTGGCAATCTACCTCAGTAAATAGGACATTCAAACCGAAATCAGCAAGTCTAGATACTGAAAGTAAGGTGTAGCCGAGAGATTCAACGAGCATGACATTTTGAATGGAACTATCATGTGAGATGGCTACCTTACCAAGGCCAACCACTTTACCCTTTGAATTATCACCAAAGGTGACATATTTTCGAGGGTCGTCATTTTCAGCAAGCTCACGGAACATCTCTTCATCTCCGGTCATATGATCAGTACATCCACTATCAAGAACCCATTCCTTTCCTCCTGACACATATCCCCGAAGATTTGCCGTAAGACCAAAATGTCTCATTGCATCATCAAGATCGAAGTCACTATCATCATCATCATCATAGTATCCATGTTCACCATGATCTTGTGACTCATCATTTCCTAGAGAGGGTAATTCATTAGATAAATGATCATCAAAGTGGTCACCTTTATGAATTCTTATAGCTTCGGATATAATGATTCCAACATCTCCTTTAGCACGCTTGAGATTGGTAAGCTCAAATAGACAATCACCAAAACTAGGATCACTAGAGTTCATCTTACTCAAGGCAATAGATTTATGGAGAATTTCATCCAAATTTTTCAAGGAATAATCGGGAAATCGTTCCTCAAGAAATTTCCATATAGTATAGGCACAATTAAGAGTAGGCAAACTAGCAATCAATTTTTTGGGCAATCCTCTAATGATGAGCTCAACAGTTCTAAGATTGCGAATTATGTCAATATCTTCATCTAGGGTAGGATGCAAAGGATCAATATGAGGTGCACAAGGGCTAGCAATATAATTGTTCAAATGATATTGATTGAAAATTACAAGCATCTCATTTTTCCACTCATGAAAATACTCTCCATCAAGAATAGGCACTCTATGTCTAAGACTCCCTAAAGTACACACATCCATCTTCCTCCAATGGTGATTAAACCAAGGCAATGGAGACCAAAGCTCTGATGCCACTTGTAGGACCTTGAAGTAGATGTGTCTAGAGGGGGGTGATTAGACACTTAATGCTAAAGTTGCAGTTTTAAGCTTTTTCGGTTTAAGTGGAGTTTAGGCACAATTTAACAATCACAATACATATCAAGCAAGCATGCAAAGAGTATATAGGCAGCGGAAAGTAAAGCATGCAACTTGCAAGAATGTAAAGGGAAGGGTTTGGAGAATTCAAACGCAATTGGAGACACGGATGTTTTTCCCGTGGTTCGGATAGGTGGTGCTATCCTACATCCACGTTGATGGAGACTTCAACCCACGAAGGGTAACGGTTGCGCGAGTCCATGGAGGGCTCCACCCACGAAGGGTCCACGAAGAAGCAACCTTGTCTATCCCACCATGGCCATCGCCCACGAAGGACTTGCCTCACTAGCGGTAGATCTTCACGAAGTAGGCGATCTCCTTGCCCTTACAAACTCCTTGGTTCAACTCCACAATCTTGTCGGAGGCTCCCAAGTGACACCTAGCCAATCTAGGAGACACCACTCTCCAAGAAGTAACAAATGGTGTGTTGATGATGAACTCCTTGCTCTTGTGCTTCAAATGATAGTCTCCCCAACACTCAACTCTCTCTCACAGGATTTGGATTTGGTGGAAAGAAGATTTGAGTGGAAAGCAGCTTGGGGAAGGCTAGAGATCAAGATTCATATGGTAGGAATGGAATATCTTGGCCTCAACACATGAGTAGGTGGTTATCTCTCAGAAAATGTGTATTGGAAGTGTAGGTATGTTCTGATGGCTCTCTCCACGAATGAAGAGTGGGTGGAGGGGTATATATAGCCTCTACACAAAATCTAACCGTTACACACAATTTACCAATCTCGGTGAGACCGAATTGAGAAACTCGGTCGGACCGATTTAGCAAACCTAGTGACCATTAGGGTTTTTGGTGGGACCGACTGGATCAACTCGGTGGGACCGATGTGCTACGGTTAGGGTAAATCCAAAACTCGGTTTGACCTATTACTCAAACTCGGTGGGACCGATTTGGGTAATAAGTGAAACAGAGAGTTGGCCAAGCAAACTTGGTGGGGCCAATTGCATATCTCGGTGGGACCGAAAATATTGCAGTAGGTAACAGAGAGTTTGCAAGCCCATCTCGGTGAGACCGAGATCCCATCGGTGAGACCGGATTGATTAGGGTTTTGGCAGTGGCTATGACGTCTGAACTCGGTGGCGCCGGATAGAAGGAATTGGTGGGGCCGAGTTTGATTTTTAGTTTAGGTCATATGTGGATGTGGGAAGGTAGTTGAGGGTTTTGGAGCATATCACTAAGCACTTTAAGCAAGCAAGCCATTAAGCAACACCTCATCCCTCCTTGATAGTATTGACTTTTCCTATAGACTCAATGTGATCTTGGATCACTGAAATATAAAATGTAGAGTCTTGATCTTGAAGCTTGAGCCAATCCTTTGTCCTTAGCACCTTGAAGGGGTTCCACATCCTTTAGTCCATGCCACTTAATTTGTTGAACTTGTCTGAAACATACTAGGTAAAATTGTTAGTCCAACAAGAGATATGTTGTCATTAATTACCAAAACCACCTAGGGAGCACTTGTGCTTTCAGGCGGTGACTTCTGTCAGCGCGAATCTATGGAATGTCAATGAATCCCAAAAAACAGTGAGTTTTCCTTGCTACCGCGCCCCAGTTTCGAATCGAACTGAATAGAGCGGTGCGGACCGTACCTATCAACTGGATCTAGCAGATATTCCATCCCGCCATGGAGCAACTCCACGGCCGTCGTCGCACTTCCAGCCGCCGCCATTGGTTCGCCTTCCGCCTGGTAGCGTTGGTAGGAAGAGGGGAAAAGGGGAAAGGAAAGGTGCTGAACTATCTACAGGGGAGGGGGAGGCTCGATTTCTTTGGTTGAGCCACACTGTCATCTACCGACCAGGCGACCAGCATTTACTCACCCTTTGATGGCGGCACCATCTCATCTCATGGTGCGCTTTTTACGGTTCTGATCCAGTATCAGGTTTCGCATGACGAACCCGATCCATGGCTTGGCTCCCCACCGTAACGATCAATTCAAAAAGAAGCCCGCCAGCTAGCGTATAGTACTGTTCCATCCCGTATTCTGCCAGCGTTTCTCACTTTCCTCACGACCGTATATGATGGCATGGACCCACTTGCACGAATCCCTAGAGCTGGACCTACGATCAGGATAACATGTGCAGATACCACCCTTCTCAGGAACGCCGCTCTCCAAAGCCATTCCAAATACAAAAAACTTTTAGCCTTCACACACACTAAAGATAGAGTAGTACTGCAAATCCATGCATGAACATTCTATTTATTACCCAAGTTGCATCCTGCCAAGCATGACTACTTCGTCACTTTAGAGTGCAAAGATAATGAGGTGTGTGACTTCTCCATGACACTAGCAACCAACACCAAATTCCCATTAATTCTTAGTGCTTCACTCTGCGTTAGTGAGTTGTGCAGGGACAAGGCATGTTAGAGGAGTGCCTTTTTGCAGAAGTGCAACTAGCCAGAAAGAGTGTCTTACTTACTTCCTTTCTCTCCTACATAAAAAAGTCCTTACAAAATATTCTCATGTCTTCCAGCCTAAGTACTTCAAGACATGATTATTATTTCCCTTGTATAGACTTGTTTGCATAGACTACCAGAGCAATGCTAGCTTCATTAGTGACTATAACTTTCGGAGGATGATTCAAAGCATGTAGTCACTCACTATATTAGTGACTGCAACTTTGGCAATACCATCATCCAACCCGTCTAAGCAACATCCAACGGCCAAAGATCCGCAATCACCCCCTCTAGTGCCCCCCTCCACCTCTTTACTATGCAGCCCACTGTTGCGAGCTCTTCCTTACGCACTTATGATATAATGATATCTCTTCCTTTTGGAGAAATCTGAGAAGAGGCAGGCAATGGACGAGGTGAGAACCAAGGAGCCAAGCTAGTTGTGCTTGGAGTCAGTCCTCACCCGCAAGGTACCAATGCAGCATTGTCCATGAGGCCATCGTGCACACCATCAATTTTGTCCCTTTGTTCATGGTGTACCCCGATAGTGTTTTCTGTGTGTGCTTTTTAACTGACTACGCATGATATTGGCAAACGTCAAACGTCTCTGTCTAGCATTCCTGATGCGGTTGCTCAACATTAGCATGGCTATAGTCCCAGATTCCCATTAGCCCCGAGGAAAATAAATAATTAATGGGCAGAGGTGAGCTCCTTGGGCCGCTTTGCGCAAAAGAAGAAAAAAAAACTAGTATGTTGCTTTTGCTTAAGAAAGTGATAAAAATGGATTTGAGGATAAAAAGAATTACATTTTATTAAATAAGAATTTGAATTCATGTCCTGCAGTATTTTGCAAAAAAAGAAATACTATGTAAAACGGGACATCTTAGATCAAGATCTTGTGTTTGAAGAAGATCAACACCACGCCGGCGACACAGCGAGCACAACGCCGTCGTTTTGCAAGGAAAAAAACAAATCATCATGGCCGAGGCATGCGATCTGTCGTGGAAGTAGAAGCCACGGCGGCGAGAATTATGAAGAACAAACTTTGTTCAGGCTACCTTTGTGATTCAAAAACAAATCCCATCCCATTTCTCCTACGTGACGGCCGACGGATCACACAGAGCGAGCAGCAAGGCCCCGTGTGGAGGCATCGCACGGCCAGTTCCTCTCATGGCGGCACGAGCTGTCAGAACCTGTCGTGGCTGCGTGACGTGACGAGCTCCCTTGCGGCGGTCCGACATGCAGATCTATTCTAAGGCGCCACGGCGAGGTCCTCTGAGACAGCGGGGCGACCTCCTCCTAGTCCATAGTGCCACGGCGGGCTCCTCCAAGGCAGCGAGGCGACCTCCTCGTCCTGAGTAATTATGGCGTCTCACTCATCAGCGTCATCCGCGTGGCAGTCGTTGTGCACCGGACCATGCTTCTGGCTGACAGAGACGGCCAGTTTGCCTGTGAAGAAGCAATAGTGTGGGGACAAATTAATTCTATTTTCTTCTTGACTGGGAGCGCTCATTCGCTGGAAATGGGTTGGTGGTTGCACCAGTTCCAAGCCATATTGTCAGAGTTTTCCCTAGGCCTCTTATTCCCAGACAAATGTGTACCCGCTGTGCGTGGGCATGATCGAAGTTCTTCGTTCTTCATATCGTAGAATGGGCAGCTGACTATGACAAGCTTATGTTGTGGCCATCTGAACCAAAAGACTAATTAGGTACGCTACAATATCCAAGAGATATAGAATACAAAGCGCTGTATATATATGGCTGATCGATCAAAAGAGTTGGTTCATATAAGATGGAGTGAACAAAAAAAGTGATGGCTATGCCTAAGGAACAACCGAAATATCAGCTTTTGATATGTCATAAATTAGACTTATGGTTAGCAGTTCAATAGCAGGTACTAGTATGCCTACCATCCAGCATATGTTGTTGCCTCTCGTGTTCGTGACTCAACAGCCATTGCATTTTAGGCTGTAATTCGTGTGCCTCTGCCGATGCCACCTCACATGGTCATTTCTTTGACAAAGAAAATATATTAATATCGAGGAGATATCAATTACACCCAACCTTTGTACCAACAAAATGTCTAAAAACATCAAGGATACACACAGCCAAAAAAGAAAATAAAGAGAACCGAAGAAAAAAGACCCTGCCATAATGATCAATCACTAGCAACAACAACACTCTAACCACTGCCGAAAACAACACTCGGATTACAAAAGAGGTTCTCCAAAAGCAACACCTTCAAGAAGGAAACAATGCACAAGCGTTGTCATTACCTGATCGAAGATCTTGAGTTTTCATCCTGGAGAAAGTCCGAATTCACTCAAAAACAATGCCTTCAACAAGGTCATTGCCAGGAACAACTAGTAAAGGCCAGACCTTGGATTTTCACCTTGGGAATCGAGACTCGGTACTTGAGGAGCACCACCAAATTTGCAATCCTCCAGTATTGCCGTCCCCGCTTGCCGAGGCTGCTATTGCAAGTCACCAAACACCTAGCACACAGTCTTCAATGCATCCAATACACCGTTGCGCCAACTCTTTGAGACATCCAATCGCAGCTGCCATGATTTACACTGCCTCTATCAATGCCTTGGGAATCTTGACTTAGACGTGTCACATAACTCGGATAAGAAAGCGAAGTTCCGCGCCGAACCCTTGAAGCCGTGATGGCTAGTAATGTGAGCGCACGCAACCGCGATCTTCCGATATAGATATCCAGGGATGCCAATCCGTATAGATCTCCACAATGAGGAAGACCGGAGAAATCATGTCGCCTTGGCCTGCAGCCATCCTGTGGCGGCACCACACCCGAGACCAGTTTGTACGTCGATCGGGCGGCACCCATGGGAAAGGGTCACCAACAGCACACCCAGACCCAGACCCAGTGCCCGGTGTCAACAAAGGGGTGGTGCGCCGGCAGGCTAGCCCGCCGCTGATCTTCTCCACGCAGGAACCGAGTGCATGTGCATGGCCCTGATGGTGGAGCGACATGCATCCAGCCTAGCAATGGTACATGCGTTGCATGCTTGGCATGCATGAGGCTTGGACGAACGAATCTTGCTGCGTATCTTGTGCGACGCAGCCGTGATCCGCGGAGATGACTGCAGATCCAAAGACCGGTGGCCTGCCAGATCGTGAAGCTGCTGGCGGCCAGATCGCGATGCCTTCGGCCGCAGCCAGATCAAGAGGCCGAGAGGCAGGACGACGATGACCAGATCGGAAGCATTCTTGATAGGGTTGAGTTGAAGACCGAAAAGCTAGAGAAAGAAAAAAGACGAGTGGACATGCCCCGCCGCCGCCGTCCGCCGTGCGACGGCCTCCTCCGGCGGCGGAGTGGTGAACTGGGAGGCGGGGAAGGGCCTTGTAAGGTCCCGGCGGCGGCGCCTCCGAAGTCGCCCTAAGCGACCCGGGAGGCAGTTCAGGGATGTGTCCAAACAAAAGATACTATCATTAAACCCATTAAGCTATGTGTGAAGGACGGTCAATCAACTATGTTACATGACGCAAGGTGGTTGGTCGTGATGAGAAATTTTTTAGATTTTCTTTAAACGAAGATATGGATTATTTTTAAATGTATTTTTTCCTTTTCAGATGGAGGTGAACGTAGACCAGGACTATTTTTCTAAATGGAAACGTGCGCACAGCTTTCTCTCAAGCGGAGCAACAGCGTGGCGTCATATGGCGGCAGTGGACACTCTAGCGGGCATGTCGTGTTGACGTTTATGTTATAGTTGTATGCTAATGACAGCCTCGACGCTCCCACGCTCCACGCTCCCACACCGGCGGCCATTCCGGCCCCGACGTCCATGACCTCTCACATCGCTAGCCACTCTGGCTCCGCCGCCCACCTCATGGCCTCCCCATCTTGCCCCGTCGGTGGTGGCCGGAACCGCGAGCTCCGCGGGCTCGAGGCCAACCCTTCTCCGTCCAGCCCCAATGCCCATGGCACCACGCCTTCCTACCATTTAGAAATCCACCGTGTTCATCTGGTGAATGAGCTGGGCCCGAGAAGGAGCTAAACCCATGCCTACCGTCCAACATATGTTGCTGGAGCGAACCAATTTGTGGTTGGATAGTTAGGAGGAGAGTGGAATTCGCCCACAAGTGTTCAAGTCCTAGACTTACACTAGTAGAAAAGGGGTCATTTGTTCCAATTCATAAGGCCCATCTGTCCCGGTTGGGAAACCAGGACTAAAGGGTCATTACTAATGCCCTAGGCCTTTAGTCCCGGTTCTTATACTAACCGGGACAGATGGGTCTCCACGTGGCCGGTGCTGCGAGCCCAGGCAGGAGGCCCTTTAGTCCCGGTTGGTGGCACCAACCGGGACCAATAGGCATCCACGCGTCAGCTGTTCAGGGGCTATGGTTTTTGTTTTTTTCTGAAGGGGTGGATTTGGGGGTTTTGTATGGTTAATTAAGGTGTTTCATATATTGTGTTAGGTAGCTAATTAATTAATAGAGAGAAGTGTCCTCTCTTATCTCCGTGCTTGGTCGACGCTACGTATTATACGTATAGAGAGGCCCTCGACACGCTAGCCAGTAAGAAAATGAAGGAAACCATTAAGTACAGAAGTTCGTCATGCATAAGGAGAGAAGTGATTGACCTCTTCTTCTCCGAGAGATTGGTCGAACAACAAGTTTTCATATTATCTATCCGACGCTACTGGCTACATACATATACAATATGTAAGATCTCTTACAATCCCCTAGCATCTGAAATCAAGTTCCACATGGTATTCTCCGGCTTTATTGATGACGTGGTCAAGAAAGAATCCCGCTAATTCCTCTTGAATTGCTTTCGTGCGATCTTCTGGTAGGAGTTCATTCCGCATCTCCCACGTCTAATTTCAAGAGGGGGTTAATACATATATATGAATGAAACTCAATAGAAATGATGGTGTAATAAAATGAAATTGTGAATATTATTGCTTACGCACATCAACTGTCTTTTAGAGTAGCCCCGCTTATCTTTGCAAGTCACGTTGTAGATGAACTCGCACGCGTAGTATCCACAGTAATCATTTCCTTGTTCCTGCCACAAGTACTTTATGAGAAATAGAGGTCAATCAAACTGATAATGAAGCATTATAAATGGCATTGATGAAAGTAGCTAGAATCAACGGGAGATGCGCGGAACTAGCTAGCTAGTAGTACTTACTTTCGGGTATGTATATTGCAGCTCCTTTGGCAGTCCCGGAGCTTCTTTGGTGAACTTTTTCCAAACCCTGCAAGACAAAGAAAATAATTATTACTTGAGATATCAGGAAATGAACAAAAAGTTGCCGATATGGTGCGATAATGATCGATTGAACTTACTTGTTGAGAATTTTAGTCATATCCGCATAGGTCTCGGGATCTTTTCGTCTCGAGTCTAAGACGGTTACTAGTCCCTTGCTCAAGCTTAATCTCCAGGAGAATATAGTGGAAGTTGCGCACGCATGCATAACTCATCAATTACATTACTATAACCTCGCTCGAGTAATAAGGGAAATCGAATATGCACAAGACAGTAACACTCACTCGAAGTTGTAAGGAAAGAGTATTTTATCTTTGTTTTGATTTATTATCAATGATTTGAGCAAGTTGGCCTCAGCATCATCGGCGTTATTTTTAACCTAAAATTCATCTATGAGATTTGTGTTAATGAACCCAATATCATACATTTCTGCTTTTCTGCACTCGACGATCTTCAATCTGCATAATATAGTGAGGATAATCATATATACATGCAATGAAAGAGCTGAGCTATATATAGAAACTTAATGACAGAAGTACGTAGTACTTACAGACAGTAGCAGGTGACCATTAATTTATCGAGGGCCTTTTGATTGAACCACTGGAAGAGCTCCTCAAATGGAACAGTTAACAAATCAATTCCAACGAGGTCGTGCTCCTCTTTAACTCTCAGATACAAAGTATTCGTCCCCCCAGACTCTCTGTAGGTTTTCATGTACCAATCATGGAATCTTTGCATCATCGTTGTTAGAGAATTTTCATCTTTCACAAGAGGCTTCCCGTATTGGTGTTCTTCCACCTCCAAGAAATCATAATGTACATCGTCGGGCAGGTAATCTTCAAGATTGCTATAACCGGGCACCATCCTCGGATCATTAGCGACGATATCGCTAGACACCTTGAGCGGGGGGCACGATTGGTCCTCTTGTTCGCCGAGCTGGACAATTTTTTTCCCAACTCGTCGTTCTGCTAACCTTCGATCACTGATAGTATTTCCCGACCGCTCTGCTTTGATATATACCTTTGCAGTAATGCGCTCATAGTTGTTTTTCAGCGGAGACTTTGGTGGTTTCCTCAGGGCATCGATAGTGCGCTTTGCTTTCACCCGGTCTACCTTCTCCTCCGGAGATGGATGTCTATTTGCTTTCACCCCTTCAAAGAAGTCCTTCACTTCTTTTTCCACGATCTTCGCGTTTTCTTCCACGGTCCTCTCGTATGGTAACTTCTCTAGAGGCTTGAGAGGTGGACCGAATCTGTATTGCCTCCCGCCTCTGGCTGTACTGCTAGACGCCGAAGCAGACGGAGCGGCTGCGGCTGTTTTCTTTCGTGCTTGCTTACGAGGCGGAGGAGAAGGACTAGGACGCGCCGGAGCAGCCGGGGCGGCGGCGGGTCTCTTCCGCCCTTGCTGGCGAGGCAGAGAAGGAGGAGGCTGGTGGCTGCTCGGGCGCGCCGGCGCAGGCGGAGAAGGAGGCTGAGTGCCGCCACGCGCCGGAGAAGGAGGCTGAGTGCCCTGATCACTCGCCGGAGGAGGAGGCAGTGGAGGAGGCGGAGTGCCCTGACTCGCCGGAGGAGGAGGAGGAGGCGGAGGCGTCCAGTTCGGAAGGTTGATGAGCTCCTTCCGCCATAGGCATGGAGTCTTCAGATAAGAACCCAGCCGAGTCTCCCCGTCACCCGTAGGGTGGTCAAGCTGGAGGTCCTCAAATCCTTCTGTGATTTCATCCACCATCACCCTAGCATATCCTTCTGGAATCGGCCGGCACCGAAAAGTTGAGCCAGGTTCAGGAGGTGCAACAGAGCCAACAGCCGCCTTGACTTTAAATTCCATCCACTACGTCATAAGGTGGCAATTCCGAGACTCCGTGATAGAATCCACGGGGTAGCTAGCAGGAGCCGTGAAGACAGGCTCCTGAAGCAGCTCCGTGGAAGCCACGCTGCTTCTCCGCTGAGATGGCAGGGTAGCTTCGGGTGTAGCAGCTTCGGCAGGTCGCGTGCTGCGGGCCTCGTCTCGTTCCTCTAGCGCTTGTACCCTTGCGTGCAGCGCCCGTAGTTGGGTCAACTCCTTTTTCTTCTTCCTCTCCCAGCGTTTGTAACCGCCTGCGTCAGGAAATCCAGCCTTGCACGAAAGGGAGCCTGGCATGCCTCGGGTCCGTCCGGGGTGCTCAGGATTCCCGAGGGCCTCTGTGAGCTCGTCGTTATCTCTGTCCAAAACGAACGTCCCTTGCTGCGCCTTTTTGATATACTCCTGAAGCTTCTCGATGGGTGTGTTCAGCTGCTCGTTGGTCCAAACGCACTTTCCTGTTACAGGGTCCAATTTTCCCCCAACCCCGAAGAACCAAGTCCTGCAATGGTCTGGCCAGCGTCGCGTCTCTGGTTCGATCCCTTTATCAATGAGGTCATTCTTAGCCTTGGCCCACAACGGCCGGGCTTTCAGGTAGCCACCTGACCCCATGCGATGATGATGCTTCTCCTTTGCAGCATTTTTCTTGTTTGTCGCTGACATCTTCGCTGCTCTCTCAGATTTCTTCTTGGTGACAAATGCGGGCCACTGATCTTTTATCTTCTCAAATCGGCCGATGAATTCTGGAGTCTTGTCTTGGTCGACAAACGATGATTTCAGCTCATTCTTCCACCTCCTGAATAGCTCAGCCATCTTCTTAAGAGCATAAGCCTTGATCATTGGCTTTTTAACTAGATTCTTCGGATCCTCCTCTGGCGGGAAGGTGAAATTTTCCTGCAGCGCGGTCCAAGGATCAACTTTCTGCCTATCGCTGACATAAGACACTTGAGAGTCTTTGTCCTTAGGCTTCAACCATTGCTCGATGCTGATCGGGATCATGTCCCTAACTAGAACCCCGCACTGAGCATTAAATTTTTGCTTGGTCCGGAGGGGTTCAATCGGTTGGCCAGCGCGATCAATTTCGATGATCTTGTACCTTTCATCCGCGCGCAACTTTCTCTTCAAGCCTCGTCTCGTTACCGAAGTGTTGCTCGATCCGGAGGGCTAGAAAAGAAGAAAAAGAAGAGAGTTAATATGTGTACATACCAAAAACAATTAATGCATCAATTAGCTATAGTCAGCACAAGCTTAATTAATTAATATATATACCTGGCCGGACTCCGTTCGGTCACCGGAGCCGTCATCACGGTGTCCTTCCCCCTCCATTCGGTCACCGGAGCTGACATCACGGTGTCCTTCCCCCTCCATTCAGTCACCGGAGCCGTCATCATGGTCTCCTTCCTCCTCCATTGTTTGATCATCGTCGTCGTAGTCTGCTTCTTCATCATGTCTTTCCAGACCATCGGTGCATGTGTCGTTGAGAAGCGACAAGACGGCATCACTTCCGTGTGCGATTATCTCCCCCAACACCGCTTCTGTTGCTTCGTCTCAGTGGTGCGGATCCATAGTTTCTGCAAATATTTACAACATGGAAATTATTATTCAAACATGACAGATGGATATATTAGTGGAAAACGTAGAACTAGCTAGCTAAGCACAATAAGGAATCATATTAGTGGCCTGGCCTCGATGCTTCTCTAGGGTTTGGGGTGGCCTCGACAACGCTTCAAGGGTCTAGGGTGGCCTCAACAATGCTTCAAGGGTTCGGGGTGGCCTCGACGACAACGCTCTTTTAACTTGGTAAATTTGGGTGGCCTCAAGAGAGTTTGTCGATTGGGTAGGGGCGCGGCGGGAGGGGGTAGGAGACCGACATCGTTTTTTCTAGGGTTTGGGTGTCCTCGAGAGTTTTGGTCGAGCGAGAGGGCCGGGGGGTGCTCCCGACGCCCCCCTCACTGTAACAAAGAACTACCTTAAACAAAGACTTGCTTCGCCGCCGGTGCTCGATCGGTGCGACGCGGACTCATCGGTGGAAACACTTTATGAAAATGCGGTGGTGGCCGGGTCGGGCGGTTTTCTTTTCCTTCTTCATTTTTTTCCTTTGTTTTTTCTTATATGTTTGTTTTTGTTTTCATTCTACATTTTCGTACATACGAAAAAAAATAAAGTTTCTATACAAAAGTGCACAATTTTTATGAACAAATTACAACATCTAAATTAACTATACATCTAAATAAATATAACTACACATCTAAAATTTTCCTAATCTTAAAACTAAACTAAACATAAACTAAAATAATATAACTACACATCCATCCATACATACATACACTACATATACATCTACATTATATATGAAAAAAAATCTAACTTTTGCATATTCATTTATGAACAAATTACAACAACTCAATTAACTACACGTCTAAACTACACATCTAAATTAGGAAAATTCATATGAGCTCACTAAGGGGGCGGCGATCGACGAGGAGGCAGAGCATGCACGGGGGCGACGGTGAGGGGCGCGGCGACGGTGAGGGGCGCGGCGACAGGCGACGATGAGGCAGGGGGCGGCGACGGGTGACGAGGAGGCAGGCCGGGGGCGGGTGGGGCGCGGCGACGGGCGTCGAGGAGGCAGGGGGCGCAGGGCGGCGACGGCGTTTAGGCGGCGCGGGACGGCGTCGGAGGCAGGGCGACGACGGCGAGGGCGAGGCGCAGAGGGGCAGCCTGGCGGCGTCGTCGGGGTGGGGAAGACGAACTGAATGAAGAATTTCACAAGTGCCAGTTATATAGATGAAGCAATGGTCCCGGTTCGGGCACCAACCGGGACGAATGCCACCTTTAGTACCGGTTGGTGCCACCAACCGGGACCAAAGGCCTCTTTTCAGCAGCCTTTGGTCCCGGTTGGTGGCACCAACCGGAACTAAAGGGGGGGGGGATTGGTGCCACCAACCGGGACCAGATGCCTTGTGCTGCCGGCGTCAAAAGTTTAGTCCCACCTCGCTAGTTGAAAGAGCTCGAGAGTGGTTTATAAGCGCTGCTGCGCCCACCCTGTCGAGCTCCTTTTAACTGCAGGCTGTCGGGCCTAATCTGTCACTTGTGCCTGTGGGCCTGCTGGGCCAACCGTGGGCCTGAATCCTGGCCCAATGGGGTTTCTAGTCGTATTCGGGCCGTTATGGCCTAGTAGGTGGCATTTTTTCTAGTTTTTTGTTTTGTTTTTGCATTATTTATTTTCTTTTCTTTTTTGCTTTATTTCTTTAATTTTTTTGCTGTAGGGTCACTAAAATTATAGACTTTCTGTTAGTGCCATTAATTTTCAAATTTGAATTCTTTTAAATTAGTGTGAATTACTAGTTTGTGAATAAGTTTACTATAAAAATATATTTTTGAGTGATTCTTTTTTCCAGCTATTTAACATTATTGTGTTTTATCATTATATTAAATTTGGTAATTTTTAGGTAATTTTAAATCTGTATTTTAATCAAGAACAGATTTTGTTATTTTAGTTTTCTATTAAAGTTTTTAACAAAAAAATTTATTTATGAAAATTCTTTTTTTCATTAATGTTTTGAACAGAAAATACTTTGATAATTTTAGTTGCATAAATTTTCTATAATTGTAGTTTAAAAAATACTAGAGGTTTATAAAAACTTTTTAGTTGATTTCTTTTGCTATTAGATTTTTATAAAAACTTTTTAGTTTATTGTTTTTTCTATTGAAGAATATTATAGTTTTTTTTAGTTTATCATAACATATTATTATAATTGATTATTTTAAGTTCATTATTTTTGCTATTAGTTTATTCTTTTTGCACTAAATGACCCTAAAATTGAAAAGCACTACAAATGAACTCTAAAAAGGTTGAAATTTGGCATGGTATCATCATTTCACCCACATAGCATGTGCTAAAAAGTTGAGAGGGTTATGGCAAAAACTGGATGCATTTCGTGTACAAAATGGATAATCTCTTTCGAAGTATCAGGGTTTCGCACGAAAACTAATCTGTTACAAAGGGATTTCATTTTCTTGAACTTTTTTGAACTCCAAACTTTGTGTGTGTTCAAAATGCACCATTCAAAGCCACATCATCAATTTTCAACTCTTTCTGACTTCATTTGTTATTTTTCATGCATTTACTGATTTTTTAGCTGAATGACCTTGAAATTGAAAAGCACTACAAATGAACTCTGAAAATGTTGAAAGTTGGCATGGTATCATCATTTCACCCACATAGCATGTGATAAAAAGTTGAGAATGTTACGGCAAAAACTGGATGCACTTCGTGTACAAAACGGACAATCTCTTTCGAAGTATCAGGGTTTCGGACGAAAACTCATCTGTTACAAAAGGGATTTCATTTTTTTGAACTTATTTCAACTCCAGACTTTTTGTGTGTTCAAAATGCACCATTCAAAGCCACATCATCAATTTTCAACCCTTTCTGACTTCATTTGTTATTTTTCATGCATTTACTGATTTTTTTTGAGCTATAAGACCCTGAAATTCAAAAGCATTTCAAATGAACTCTGGAAATGTTGAAAGTTGGCATGGTATCATCATTTCACCCATATAGCATGTGCATAAAAATTGAGAGGGTTACAGCAAAAACTAGATGCACTTCGTGTACAAAACAGACAATCTCTTTCGAAGTATAAGGGGTTCATACGGAAACTCATCTGTTACAAAGGGATTTCATTTTCTTGAACTTATTTGATCTCCAGACTTTGTGTGTGTTCAAAATGCACCATTCAAAGCCACATCATCAATTTTCAACCATTTCTGACTTCATTTATTATTTTTCATGCATTTACTGATTTTTTTAAGTTGAATGACCTTGAAATTGAAAAGCACTACAAATGAACTCTAAAAAGGTTGAAAGTTGGCATGGTATCATCATTTCACCCACATAGAATATGCTAAAAAGTTGAGAGGGTTACGACAAAAACTAGATGCACTTCGTGTACAAAATGTACAATCTCTTTCGAAGAATCAAGGTTTCGGACGAAAGCTCATCTATTACAAAGAGATTTCATTTTCTTGAACTTATTTGAACTCCAAACTTTTTGTGTGTTCAAAATGCACCATTCAAAGCCACATCATCAATTTTCAACCCTTTCTAACTTCATTTGTTATTTTGCATGCATTTACTGATTTTTTTAGCTGAATGACCTTGAAATTGAAAAGCACTACAAATGAACTCCAAAAATGTTGAAAGTTGGCATGGTATCATCATTTCACCCATATAGCATGTGCTAAAAAGTTGAGAGGGTTACGGCAAAAACTGGATGCACTCCGTGTACAAAACGGACAATCTCTTTCGAAGTATCAGGGTTTCGGACGAAAACTCATCTGTTACAAAGGGATTTCATTTTTTTGAACTTATTTCAACTCCAGAATTTTTCTGTGTTGAAAATGCACCATTCAAAGCCATATCATCAATTTTCAACCCTTTCTGACTTCATTTGTTGTTTTTCATGCATTTACTGATTTTTTTTGAGCTATAAGACCCTGAAATTCAAAAGAATTTCAAATGAACTCTGAAAATGTTGAAAGTTGGCATGGTATCATCATTTCACCCACATAGCATGTGCATAAAAACTGAGAGGGTTACGGCAAAAACTAGATGCAGTTCGTGTACAAAACACACAATCTCTTTCAAAGTATAAGGGTTTCATACGGAAACTCATCTGTTATAAAGGGATTTCATTTTCTTGAACTTATTTGAACTCCAGACTTTTCGTGTGTTCAGAATGCACCATTCAAAGCCACATCATCAATTTTCAACCCTGACTTGATTTGTTATTTTCATGCATTTACTGATTTTTTTGAGCTGGATGACCTTGAAATTGAAAAGCACTACAAATGAACTCTAAAAAGGTTGAAAGTCGGCATGGTATCATCATTTCACCCACATAGCATGTGCTAAAAAGTTGAGAGGGTTACGACAAAAACTAGATGCACTTCGTGTACAAAATGGACAATCTCTTTCGAAGTATCAGGGTTTCGGACGAAAACTCATCTGTTACAAAGGGATTTCATTTTTTAAAACTTATTTCAACTCCAGACTTTTTGTGTGTTCAAAATGCACCATTCAAAGCCACATGTATAGATAAGTGACCAAAATAATAGAAGTTCATCATCACATTATGTGTGTCAAAGACCATTACAAATTCACATGGATTGATAAGTGACCAAATTAATAGAAATTCATCATCACATTAAAAACAAAGTACATACATAGTTCTCATTGAACAACATATAGCTCTCCAGAGCATCTAGTTAAAACATATATTGAAACTATGTGAAACCTTTTAATGCAACAATAAATGCGATCATAATCACAACCAAGGTAAAAATTGATCCAACGGCATAATGATACCAAGCCTCGGTATGAATGACATATTTTCTAATCTTTCTCATCTTCAACCGCATTGCATCCATCTTGATCTTTTGATCATCGACGACATCCGCAACATGCAACTCCAATATCATCTTCTCCTTCTCAATTTTTTTTATTTTTTCCTTCAAGTAATTGTTTTCTTCTTCAACTAAATTTAACCTCTCGACAATAGGTCGGTTGGAATTTCCGGTTCAACTACCTCCTACATAAATAAAATCTATGTCAACTTGATGGGCATAATTGTCATAAACAATAAATGGACCAAATAGTTATAAAAGATAATATATACCACATCCGAATCATAGCCAGGACGAGGGCCGACGGTGGCGGATACCAAAACCATCGCACTATATAATAACAAGCAATAATAAAAGTAAGAAAATTAGACAAGTATCTATCTAAAGTAAGAATTTTTTTTCTTTCAGAAGAAGATAAGAGGCTCACCACAGTGGTGCAGGCGACGAGATCGGCGCAGGCAATCGACGGCGGTGAAGACGGGGACGGGACGTGATGGACCGCTAAACCTAGACAAATCTCGGGGAAAATGGAGCTTGGCGGTCGAGCTTCGAGAGGAGAAAGCTTAACTAGCGTGGCTCGGGCATTTCATCGAACACCTCGTGTGCATAGGAGGTGAGATAGAGCACCCAAATGCCCTCTCCTCGCCGGCCAGAAAAAACAGAGCACTGTGGAGAGCTCTGCTCATGGGTGAGGGGTATATATAGGCAACTCATTTGTCCCGGTTCGTGGCTGGAACCGGGACTAAACCCCAGCCTTCTGTCCCGGTTCGAGCCAAGTGTTGGGGAACGTAGTAATTTCAAAAAAATTCCTACGCACACGCAAGATCATGGAGATGCATAGCAACAAGAGGGGAGAGTGTTGTCTATGTACCCTCGTAGACCGAAGCGGAAGCGTTGACGCAACATAGAGGAAGTAGTTGTACGTCTTCCCGGACCAACCGATCCAAGCACCGTTACTCCGGTACCTCCAAGTTCTTGACACACGTACAGCTCGATGACGCACCCCGGGCTCCGATCCAGCAAAGCTTTGGGGAGGAGTTTCATCAGCACGACGGCGTGGTGACGATCTTGATGTTTAACCGTCGCAGGGCTTCGCCTAAGCACCGCTACAATATGATCGAGGTGTAATATCGTGGAGGGGGGCACCGCACACGGCTAAGGAACGATCACGAAGATCAACTTGTGTGTGCTAGGGTGCCCCCTTGCCCCCGTATATAAAGGAGCCAAGGGGGGTTGCGGCCGGCCCTAGAAGGAGGCGCGCAGGAGGAGTCCTACTCCTACCGGGAGTAGGACTCCCCTCCCTTTCCTTGTCCAAGTAGGAGAGGGGGAAGGAAGGGAGAGAGGAGAGGAAGGAAAGGGGGGCGCCGCCCCTCCCTCCTTGTCCAATTCGGACAAGGGGGAGAGGGGGCGCGCGGCCTGCCCTGGCTGCCTTTCCTCTTCTCCACCTTAGGCCCATGAGGCCCATTAACCCCCCGGGGGGTTTCGGTAACCCCCCGGTTCTCCGGTTTTATCCGAAACTTCCCCGGAACACTTCCGGTGTCCGAATATAGCCGTCCAATATATCAATCTTTATGTCTCGACCATTTCGAGACTCCTCGTTATGTCCGTGATCATATCCGGGACTCCGAACAACCTTCGGTACATCAAAATACATAAACTCATAATGAAACTGTCATCATAACTTTAAGCGTGCGGACCCTACGGTTCGAGAACAATGTAGACATGACCGAGACACGTCTCCGGTCAATAACCAATAGCGGGACCTAGATGCCCATATTAGCTCCTACATATTCTACGAAGATCTTTATCGGTCAGACCGCATAACTACATACGTTGCTCCCTTTGTCATCGGTATGTTACTTGCCCAAGATTCGATCGTCGGTATCCAATACCTAGTTCAATCTCGTTACCGGCAAGTCTCTTTACTCGTTCTGTAATACATCATCCCGCAACTAACTCATTAGTTGCAATGCTTCCAAGGCTTAAGTGATGTGCATTACCGAGAGGGCCCAGAGATACCTCTCCGACGATCGGAGTGACAAATCCTAATCTCGAAATACGTCAACCCAACATGTACCTTTGGAGACACCTGTAGAGCACCTTTATAATCACCCAGTTACGTTGTGATGTTTGGTAGCACACAAAGTGTTCCTCCGGCACACGGGAGTTACATAATCTCATAGTCATAGGAACATGTATAAGTCATGAAGAAAGCAATAGCAACATACTAAACGATCGGGTGCTAAGCTAATGGAATGGGTCATGTCAATCAGATTATTCACCTAATGATGTGACCTCGTTAATCAAATAACAACGCTTTGTTCATGGTTAGGAAACATAACCATCTTTGATTAACGAGCTAGTCAAGTAGAGGCATACTAGTGACACTTTGTTTGTCTATGTATTCACACATGTATTATGTTTCTGGTTAATACAATTCTAGCATGAATAATAAACATTTATCATGATATAAGGAAATAAATAATAACTTTATTATTGCCTCTAGGGCTAATTTCCTTCAGTCTCCCACTTGCACTAGAGTCAATAATCTAGATTACACAGTAATGATTCTAACACCCATGGAGCCTTGGTGCTGATCATGTTTTGCTCATGGAAGAGGCTTAGTCAACGGGTCTGCTACATTCAGATCCGTATGTATCTTGCAAATCTCTATGTCTCCCACCTGGACTAGATCCCGGATGGAATTGAAGCGTCTCTTGATGTGCTTGGTTCTCTTGTGAAATCTGGATTCCTTTGCCAAGGCAATTGCACCAGTATTGTCACAAAAGATTTTCATTGGACCCGATGCACTAGGTATGACACCTAGATCGGATATGAACTCCTTCATCCAGACTCCTTCGTTTGCTGCTTCCGAAGCAGCTATGTACTCCGCTTCACATGTAGATCCCGTCACGACGCTTTGTTTAGAACTGCACCAACTGACAGCTCCACCGTTTAATGTAAACACGTATCCGGTTTGCGATTTAGAATCGTCCGGATCAGTGTCAAAGCTTGCATCAACGTAACCGTTTACGATGAGCTCTTTGTCACCTCCATATACGAGAAACATATCCTTAGTCCTTTTCAGGTACTTCAGGATGTTCTTCACCGCTGTCCAGTGATCCACTCCTGGATTACTTTGGTACCTCCCTGCTAGACTTATAGCAAGGCACACATCATGTCTGGTACACAGCATTGCATACATGATAGAGCCTATGGCTGAAGCATAGGGAACATCTTTCATTTTCTCTCTATCTTCTGCAGTGGTCGGGCATTGAGTCTGACTCAACTTCACACGTTGTAACACAGGCAAGAACCCTTTCTTTGCTTGATCCATTTTGAACTTCTTCAAAATCTTGTCAAGGTATGTGCTTTGTGAAAGTCCAATTAAGCGTCTTGATCTATCTCTATAGATCTTTATGCCTAATATGTAAGCAGCTTCACCGAGGTCTTTCATTGAAAAACTCTTATTCAAGTATCCCTTTATGCTATCCAGAAATTCTATATCATTTACAATCAGTAATATGTCATCCACATACAAGATCAGAAATGCTACAGAGCTCCCACTCACTTTCTTGTAAATACAGGCTTCTCTGAAAGTCTGTATAAAACCAAATGCTTTGATCACACTATCAAAGCGTTTATTCCAACTCCGAGAGGCTTGCACCAGTCCATAAATGGATCGCTGGAGCTTGCACACTTTGTTAGCTCCCTTTGGATCGACAAAACCTTCCGGTTGCATCATATACAACTCTTCTTCCAGAAATCCATTCAGGAATGCAGTTTTGACATCCATCTGCCAAATTTCATAATCATAAAATGCGGCAATTGCTAACATGATTCGGACAGACTTAAGCATCGCTACGGGTGAGAAGGTCTCATCGTAGTCAACCCCTTGAACTTGCCGAAACCCTTTTGCGACAAGTCGAGCTTTGTAGACAGTAATATTACCGTCAGCGTCAGTCTTCTTCTTGAAGATCCATTTATTCTCAATTGCTTGCCGATCATCGGGCAAGTCAACCAAAGTCCATACTTTGTTCTCATACGTGGATCCCATCTCAGATTTCATGGCTTCAAGCCATTTTGCGGAATCTGGGCTCACCATCGCTTCTTCATAGTTCGTAGGTTCATCATGATCTAGCAGCATGACTTCCAGAACAGGATTACCGTACCACTCTGGCGCGGATCTCACTCTGGTTGATCTACGAGGTTCAGTAGTATCTTGTCCTGAAGTTTCATGATCATTATCATTAGCTTCCTCACTAATTGGTGTAGGTGTCGCAGAAACAGGTTTCTGTGATGTACTACTGTCCAATAAGGGAGCAAGTACAGTTACCTCATCAAGTTCTACTTTCCTCCCACTCACTTCTTTCAAGAGAAACTCCTTCTCTAGAAAGGATCCATTCTTAGCAACGAATGTCTTGCCTTCGGATCTGTGATAGAAGGTGTACCCAACAGTCTCCTTTGGGTATCCTATGAAGACACATTTCTCCGATTTGGGTTCGAGCTTATCAGGTTGAAGTTTTTTCACATAAGCATCGCAGCCCCAAACTTTAAGAAACGACAACTTTGGTTTCTTGCCAAACCATAGTTCATAAGGCGTCGTCTCAACGGATTTCGATGGTGCCCTATTTAACGTGAATGCGGCCGTCTTCTAAAGCATAACCCCAAAACGATAGCGGTAAATCAGTAAGAGACATCATAGATCGCACCATATCTAGTAAAGTACGATTACGACGTTCGGACACACCATTACGATGTGGTGTTCCGGGTGGCGTGAGTTGCGAAACTATTCCGCATTGTTTCAAATGTACACCAAACTCGTAACTCAAATATTCTCCTCCACGATCAGATCGTAGAAACTTTATTTTCTTGTTACGATGATTTTCAACTTCACTCTGAAATTCTTTGAACTTTTCAAATGTTTCAGACTTATGTTTCATTAAGTAGATATACCCATATCTACTTAAGTCATCTGTGAAGGTGAGAAAATAACGATATCCGCCACGAGCCTCAATATTCATCGGACCACATACATCTGTATGTATGATTTCCAACAAATCTGTTGCTCTCTCCATAGTACCGGAGAATGGTGTTTTAGTCATCTTGCCCATGAGGCACGGTTCGCAAGTACCAAGTGATTCATAATCAAGTGGTTCCAAAAGTCCATCAGTATGGAGTTTCTTCATGCGCTTTACACCGATATGACCTAAACGGTAGTGCCACAAATAAGTTGCACTATCATTATCAACTCTGCATCTTTTGGCTTCAACATTATGAATATGTGTGTTACTACTATCGAGATTCATCAAAAATAGACCACTCTTCAAAGGTGCATGACCATAAAAGATATTACTCATATAAATAGAACAACCATTATTCTCTAATTTAAATGAATAACCGTCTCGCATTAAACAAGATCCAGATATAATGTTCATGCTCAACGCTTGCACCAAATAACAATTATTTAGGTCTAATATTAATCCCGAAGGTAGATGTAGAGGTAGCGTGCCGACCGCGATCACATCGACTTTGGAACCGTTTCCCACGCGCATCGTCACCTCGTCCTTAGCTAATCTTCGCTTAATCCGTAGTCCCTGTTTCGAGTTGCAAATATTAGCAACAGAACCAGTATCAAATACCCAGGTGCTACTGCGAGAATTAGTAAGGTACACATCAATAACATGTATATCACATATACCTTTGTTCACCTTGCCATCCTTCTTATCCGCCAAATACTTGGGGCAGTTCCGCTTCCAGTGACCAGTCTGCTTGCAGTAGAAGCACTCAGTTTCAGGCTTAGGTCCAGACTTGGGTTTCTTCTCTTGAGCAGCAACTTGCTTGTTGTTCTTCTTGAAGTTCTCCTTCTTCTTCCCTTTGCCCTTTTTCTTGAAACTAGTGGTCTTGTTGACCATCAACACTTGATGCTCCTTTTTGATTTCTACCTCCGCAGCTTTCAGCATTGCGAAGAGCTCGGGAATAGTCTTATTCATCCCTTGCATATTATAGTTCATCACGAAGCTCTTGTAGCTTGGTGGCAGTGATTGGAGAATTCTGTCAATGACGCAATCATCTGGAAGATTAACTCCCATCTGAATCAAGTGATTATTATACCCAGACATTTTGAGTATATGCTCACTGGCAGAACTGTTCTCCTCCATCTTGCAGCTATAGAACTTATTGGAGACTTCATATCTCTCAATCCAGGCATTTGCTTGAAATATTAACTTCAACTCCTGGAACATCTCATATACTCCATGACGTTCAAAACGTCGTTGAAGTCCCGATTCTAAGCCGTAAAGCATGGCACACTGAACTATCGAGTAGTCATCAGCTTTGCTCTGCCAGACGTTCATAACATCTGGTGTTGCTCCAGCAGCAGGCCTGGCACCCAGCGGTGCTTCCAGGACGTAATTCTTCTGTGCAGCAATAAGGATAATCCTCAAGTTACGGACCCAGTCCGTGTAATTGCTACCATCATCTTTCAACTTTGCTTTCTCAAGGAACGCATTAAAATACAAAGGAACAACAGCACGGGCCATCTATCTACAATCAAACATACATAAGCAAGATACTATCAGGTACTAAGTTCATGATAAATTTAAGTTCAATTAATCATATTACTTAAGAACTCCCACTTAGATAGACATCCCTCTAATCCTCTAAGTGATCACGTGATCCAAATCAACTAAACCATAACCGATCATCACGTGAAATGGATTAGTTTTCAATGGTGAACATCATTATGTTGATCATATCTACTATATGATTCACGCTCGACCTTTCGGCCTCCGTGTTCCGAGGCCATATCTGCATATGCTAGGCTCGTCAAGTTTAACCTGAGTATTCTGCGTGTGCAAAAACTGGCTTGCACCCGTTGTAGATGGACGTAGAGCTTATCACACCCGATCATCACGTGGTGTCTGGGCACGATGAACTTTGGCAATGGTGCATACTCAGGGAGAACACTTCTTGATAATTTAGTGAGAGATCATCTTATAATGCTACCGTCAATCAAAGCAAGATAAGATGCATAAAAGATAAACATCACATGCAATCAATATAAGTGATATGATATGGCCATCATCATCTTGTGCTTGTGATCTCCATCTCCGAAGCACCGTCATGATCACCATCATCACCGGCGCGACACCTTGATCTCCATCGTAGCATCGTTGTTGTCTCGCCAATCTTATGCTTCCACGACTATCGCTACTGCTTAGTGATAAAGTAAAGCATTACAGCGCGATTGCATTGCATACAATAAAGCGACAACCATATGGCTCCTACCAGTTGCCGATAACTTGGTTACAAAACATAATCATCTCATACAATAAAATTTAGCATCATGTCTTGACCATATCACATCACAACATACCCTGCAAAAACAAGTTAGACGTCCTCTACTTTGTTTGTTGCAAGTTTTACGTGGCTGCTACGGGCTTAAGCAAGAACCAATCTTACCTACGCATCAAAACCACAACGATAGTTTGTCAAGTTGATGCCGTTTTAACCTTCGCAAGGACCGGGCGTAGCCACACTCGGTTCAACTAAAGTTGGAGAAAAAGTCACCCGCAAGCCACCTATGTGCAAAGCACGTCGGGAGAACTGGTCTCGCGTAAGCGTACGCGTAATGTCGGTCCGGGCCGCTTCATCCAACAATACCGCCGAACCAAAGTATGACATGCTAGTAGGCAGTATGACTTATATCGCCCACAACTCACTTGTGTTCTACTCGTGCATATAATATCAAACCATAAAACCTAGGCTCGGATGCCACTGTTGGGGATCGTAGTAATTTCAAAAAAATTCCTACGCACACGCAAGATCATGGTGATGCATAGCAACGAGAGGGGAGAGTGTTGTCTACGTACCCTCGTAGACCGAAGCGGAAGCGTTGACGCAACGTAGAGGAAGTAGTCGTACGTCTTCCCGGTCCAACCGATCCAAGCACCGTTACTCCGGTACCTCCGAGTTCTTGACACATGTACAGCTCGATGACGCACCCCGGGCTCCGATCCAGCAAAGCTTCGGGAAGGAGTTTCGCCAGCACGACGGCGTGGTGACGATCTTGATGTTTAACCGTCGCAGGGCTTCGCCTAAGCACCGCTACAATATGATCGAGGTGTAATATCGTGGAGGAGGGCACCGCACACGGCTAAGGAACGATCACGAAGATCAACTTGTGTGTGCTAGGGTGCCCCCCTGCCCCCGTATATAAAGGAGCCAAGGGGGGGTGCGGCCAGCCCTAGAAGGAGGCGCGCAGGAGGAGTCCTACTCCTACCGAGAGTAGGACTCCCCTCCCTTTCCTTGTCCAAGTAGGAGAGGGGGAAGGAAGGGAGAGAGGAGAGGAAGGAAAGGGGGGGCGCCGCCCCTCCCTCCTTGTCCAATTCGGACTAGGGGGAGAGGGGGCGCGCGGCCTGCCCTGGCTGCCTTTCCTCTTCTCCACTTTAGGCCCATGAGGCCCATTAACCCCCCGGGGGGTTCCGGTAACCCCCCGGTTCTCCGGTTTTATCCGAAACTTCCCCGGAACACTTCCGGTGTCCGAATATAGCCATCCAATATATCAATCTTTATGTCTCGACCATTTCGAGACTCCTCATTATGTCCGTGATCATATCCGGGACTCCGAACAACCTTCGGTACATCAAAATACATAAACTCATAATGAAACTGTCATCATAACTTTAAGCGTGCGGACCCTACGGTTCGAGAACAATGTAGACATGACCGAGACACGTCTCCAGTCAATAACCAATAGCGGGACCTAGATGCCCATATTAGCTCCTACATATTCTACGAAGATCTTTATCGGTCAGACCGCATAACTACATACGTTGCTCCCTTTGTCATCGGTATGTTACTTGCCCGAGATTCGATCGTCGGTATCCAATACCTAGTTCAATCTCGTTACCGGCAAGTCTCTTTACTCGTTCTGTAATACATCATCCCACAACTAACTCATTAGTTGCAATGCTTGCAAGGCTTAAGTGATGTGCATTACCGAGAGGGCCCAGAGATACCTCTCCGATGATCGGAGTGACAAATCCTAATGTCGAAATACGTCAACCCAACATGTACCTTTGGAGACACCTGTAGAGCACCTTTATAATCACCCAGTTATGTTGTGACGTTTGGTAGCACACAAAGTGTTCCTCCGGCACACGGGAGTTACATAATCTCATAGTCATAGGAACATGTATAAGTCATGAAGAAAGCAATAGCAACATACTAAACCATCGGGTGCTAAGCTAATGGAATGGGTCATGTCAATCAGATCATTCAACTAATGATGTGATCCCGTTAATCAAATAACAACTCTTTGTTTATGGTTAGGAAACATAACCATCTTTGATTAACGAGCTAGTCAAGTAGGGGCATACTAGTGACACTTTGTTTGTGTATGTATTCACACATGTATTATGTTTCCGGTTAATACAATTCTAGCATGAATAATAAACATTTATCATGATATAAGGAAATAAATAATAACTTTACCTCTAGGGCATATTTCCTTCACCAAGAACCGGGACCAATGGTTGTGGGCCAGGAGCGAGGCCCATTGGTCCCGGTTCGTGCCTAGAACCGGGACAAATGGGTCCATACGAACCGAGACCAATGCCCACGAGGCCCCGGCCGGCCCCCTGGGCTCACGAACCAGGACAAATGCATCCATTGGTCCTGGTTCGTGGAAGAACCGGGACTAATGGGCTGGCCAGGCCCGAACGAAAGCCCCTTTTTCTACTAGTGTTACATTGGTGCTCGCATTTTTTTGGATTTATTCCAGGCCTTCGGGATGTCCGTTCAGTGGGAGGAGACGTTTCCGTCGACTACGAATGCTCTCAAGATGATGTATTGGCTTAGTCTCTTAGAGGTGCTCATAAAGATAAGGTGTGAGTATGTGCGTTTGTAGGGATGGGTGTATATTTGTATGTATAAGCGTTTCTTATGTACTGTATTACAAAGGCATATGTTTTTTGCTAGTGTCTGGCGTTCATGACTCAACAGCCGTACGATTTTAGGCGAGGTGTAGTCTATCGGAAGGGCTTATAAGTGAACTCACATTAGTGGTGGGCGCAGTCCAGAACATCCCACTACGATAGGCTTACTAGTGAACGACACCAGTTTGCGCCTGCCACTGGTAACAGCTGTCCAGAGTTGTCGTGGGACAGATGTTACCAGTGGTGGGCCCAAAACCGCGTCTGCCACTGCTACTTGATTTACCAATGGTGGGTAGCGATATGTGCCCGCCACTGGAATTTTTGGTCCCATGACAAATTTGTTCAAAAATAAGAGTGGCGGGATGCAATACGTGCCCATTACTGATAACTCGAGTAGTAGTGGTGAGCACGGTTTTGTGCCCATCACTAGTAACTTTTTCTGCCCGACGGGCTAACTTTTTTCTACAAGTGGCGTGGCGCATTTTTTGTGCCTGCCACTAGTATTTTGTTGCCATTTTTTAATGCAAGGGTTTAAATGTTTTAGGTTTAGTCTTACGGATAAAAAAAATTCTACATGAAAGGTACATCAAGTTTCATGTATGAGTTCTGGCCCAAATTAGGCTTTATTTTCTCTTTATTCAAAGCAAAAAGGCCTGGGGCAATGAATAATGAGTCGATCGATGGCCTCCATTGTAGCAAACGGGTCATTCAGTCAGGTGCCCTCCCAGACTAAACGTTCGGTCAATATTGGGGTCCAATTTTTTTTGGTTTCTACGCCGAACTCTCTGTTTGTGTTTCCTTGTATTTCTTTTTTCCATTGCTATTTACGGCTAGTGCGAGATCTTCCTGAGGCACTTGCTCGATTTGCTTCCTTTTGGAGAAAATTGAGAAGCCAGAAGCACTAGAGGAGGTGACAACCAAGGGGCTGCGCTCCGAGGCAGAACATGAGAGAGGCCTCACATGCAAAGTATCAACGCAACTTGGAGATGTAAAGAATTACATTTGATAAACTTAGAAGTTAAATTCACTATTCATGTACTATATATAGTGAACGGTACATAGACATTGAGTCAATCTTGTGTTGGAATAACATAGCGCTCCACAAGTTCATCCTAAACCAAATATGTAATGTATGGACTATATATTTTCAGTGGATGCTTCTCTTTGTGGATGTGAAAGCCAGGAAGAAGATCATCTCCACGCCAGCGACACGGCGAGGGAGTAGCGCAGTGGTGTCGTTCTCCGAGAGAGAAAAAACAAATCACTCGCACGCTGTGGCTGAGGCATGCGATCGGCTCATCCAACCCTTCAAGTCTGTTGTGGAAGCCACGGCGGCGAGAATTAAAGAACAAAATTTGCTCAGGCTCCCCTTTCTGATAGGCAAGAAAAACAGCCCGTCCCTTTTCTCCTATGTGACAGTCGACGGCTCACACAGAGCAAGCAACAAGGTCCCCCTGTGGAGGCATGACAGCGGGACCACGTCCTCCTCGTCGGCAGTTGCACTGCTGGTTCCGCCGAGGCAACGAGTGGACCTCGTCGTCCCGACTAATTATGGTGTCCCAGTAGGCCCTCGTCATCCATCAGACCTGACGGTGCTTCTTTTTTTTTGCGGGGGAGACCTGACGGTGCTTCTTTTTTTTCTTTTTTTTTTTGCGGGGGAGACCTGACGGTGCTTCTGACGGACACATATGGCCAGTTCGTCTGTCAAGAAGCAACAAAGCAGAGAGAGGAGACTAGTGAATTATATTTTCTTTCTGTTTGTGAGCGCTCCTTCGCTGAAAACAGGCTGGCGGATGCATCAGCTCCAAGCCCTATAGTCAAAGTTTACTCTAGGCCTCTTATTCCCAAAAAACATGCGTGCATGTCACCGTGCACACTGGTGCATGGACACGATCAAAGTGCTTGTGCTTCGTTCTCCATATTGTAGAATGCGTAGCTGATTACGACAACCTTATGTTGTGGCCATCTGGACAAAAAGATTAGGTACGCTACGATATCCAAGAGATAGAGTACCAGAGCGCTAGTTGTATATACTAGTTGATACCCCGCACGTTGCGTTGCGTCAGGAATTCGTAGCAAATCAAAAATAAAAATTGTATAAAAATAAAATATAACTAATTTGTGTAGTATTGTAAGGTAAAAAAAATTAGAGATATCTGCTATACATGATGGTTAGAATAGTTGAAAACTATTACAATCGTGGAACTAGATGAACATTATTACCTCCCGTGATTTGTACCATCGTATTCTCAAGGTTTTAGTAACATGATTGTTTTGCACAAACACAATTGTCTAGAAAGATCTCCTTGATGCCAAGCTTATACAAAGTCGTACACACAAAATTAGGATCATGAAGGTTCAATCGTAACCTGTCGGCAATCACACAAAAAAAATAAGCGAGAGATGGTCAGGAAATTTAAGAGATAATTACCTTGGACGTGGTGTTGAGCTGGTAGGTTACCTGTAGATGAACATGGAATGAAAGGATCAAATCATGTGCTGTATTACCGTTTAGGAGAACAGAAACTGGCAGAAGAGAGATAGACATGGTGAACCTACCAAGATAAATAAAAAGGTACTGTATTGTTGATGGCATGACAGCAAGAGAATTGGTAATGTGATAACGTGGCTGCACCATGGAGCAGGAAAATAGTTAGTGGGGGACAACAAATTACATATCCAAGAGGACGGATGAAATACTTAATCTTATATCCCAGTGCAAATTCTGAAGAAGATAATACAAATCTGAGAACAGAGTACAGAAGCTTGAATTTCTCTGTTGTCGTTGCCATACTCTGAAGTTGGTAGAAGCTCGTCTCTGAATCAGCCGGGGCGCCACCCACCGGAGGAGCTGGACCCAGCGCTACTCCAAGTCGTCTCTGTGAATGGAGGGACCAACATCGTCAATAGATCGACCCTTTCAGGACGGAAAGAATCCCTGCCCGGCGTCACGTCTACTCCATGACTGACACCAACGTGGTTACCAAATCGTCCACCAAGGACGGAAACAAACCCAACTCAGGACCGAGCCACTGGTCCGATTTTGGACCAGAGCAAACCTGCCCGGTGGGATGGGGGAGCTACCTTGGTGGGAATGGGCACAAAGAAGGAAGATGAGGTCCACAAACGCCGCCTCGACGAAGCAGGCACCACGGGCAATTGCGAGAGAGAATCCTTTAAGAGCTGTGGAGGCGATCTGGACCGGCGGTCGTGACGGATGAGCGCCCTCGCACAGACACAGTACTCTAGACAGGGAAAGAATTTAAGAAGGCTCGATGGGATATGGGATGTGGAGATAGGTCGTTCCCCTTCATTCGTCCACCTAAATCTCCGGTCATGACGAAGATTGATCGTGTGCTCGTCTCGGTGGTATGGGAACTCAATCATCCGGATTTTCTCCTCCGAGCTTTTGAAATAGGCTTTCGCCCTGCTATATAGATATAGCAACCATCCAATACAACATTCCGATCAACGCTGGAGCTAATAGCACAAGCAGGCCCAAAAGAAAATACAAGAGAAAATAAGAGAAAAAATGCCAACAACGCCGGATCAACGAAAGCTACAGCACCCCGCGACCGCTGCGCCCATCGAAGATAACCACCATGCTCCAAAGACGCCGAGTTGCCATGTACCAAGCACCACCTTCACGAAGGGATGCGACGATTACGTCGCTGCTGCCCGGACGAGTCCTAGGATTTCTCCCGGTACACGGAGGGTAGTGGGGGGAGAGGGTCACCCGACGCCCTTCAAGAAGGATGGTGGCGCCCGCAGGCGTCACCGCGTCGGTACCGGCAAGACCCGAGATGGATTTCTCTCGACCCCTCGCGCCCACCACCCAGGACCAGCATTCGGCTCCACCACACCTGCCGCCCACCAACATGCGCCAACACAGTCACGAGGACACCGCCGTCGTCTCACCATGGCCAACGAAGCGAGGCCGGCCGGATCCCAAACGAGACACCCGTAGACAAGGACCGGCAGCACCGCAGCCACGAGGGAGGGAACAACCTCCATCGGCTTAGGCGGTAGCAGACCGGGCGTAGCAGAAGAGGCACACCAGACCAAATGTCCGGTCGAGCCCTGAACGGGCCCGTGAAGCTCCGCCGCCATAATGCAGCAGTCGTGGCACAACAGCCGTCGTCCATGTCGCAAGGAGCTCGCCAGAACCGCCGGAGAACAACCCACCGCAGCCTCTCAGCAGGCCCGTCCCGACCCAGATTGGGCCCATAGGGCCTAGATCTAGGCCAGTCGGGCGCCACCGGCCGCCGTCGCCATGGGTTGTCACCGCCGCCAAGGGGCAACGCCACCGCACTGCCACCGTCCAGATCCGCGCCGGAACTCCGCCGGCCGAAGGGCTCCGCCGCCAGGACCGCACGCCCGAGCCGGGGTCCATCGACGGGGGAAGAAGGAGGGCCGCCACCGCCGGGCTGCGGGGCGCCGCGCGGGCAATGCCCGGCCACGCCCGTCGGCGACAGTGGCGAGGGGAGGGGTCGGCGACTCACGGGAAGGGGGGGAGGGGAGCCACCCCGGTCGCCTCGCTCGGGGAGGGCGACGCGGGGGGCCGAGCTCTCAAAAAAAGCAACACAGGCTCTCCCCTCCAAGCTCTCTCCACCAACATCTCGGACCATGCTCCTTTACATCTAACTACCTCAGCCCCTTTCTGCCCCAAGCGTAGATTCCGCTTTTAGATGTATTGGACCAAGTTGGAGGGGTTTGAGCAGGCCGTTTGAGATGCTTGGGTGTGTGATGAAAATATTGTTGACCCCTTTAAGAGGATGGATGCTCTGCTTAGGAACACGGTTGTGGCTCTACAAGCTTGGGGACAAAGGAAGACGGGCAACATTAAACTTCAAATCGCCATAGCAAACTACGTCATTCGCAGGTTTGATCGTGCCATGGAAGCTAGGGCTCTAACCCGCGCGGAGCAGTGGCTTAGAAGAACGGTAAAACACGCGTTGTTGGGGCTCTCCTCACTGCAACGCACCATCGACCGCCAGCGCTCGCGGCTGCACTGGATCCGTGAAGGGGATGCCAATACCAAGATTTTTCAAGCTGTGGCGAATGGGAGACGCTCCAAAAACTTCATCCCCCACATCAGGCATAACGATGAGCTTATTACAGAACAAGAGAGGAAGGGAGAGATTTTTACCGAGGCCTATGAAAATTTGTTGGGACACGTCGTGTCTAGGGAGGCTGTTCTCGATCTAAATTTTGTGGGTATGGAGACGCACGATCTGGCAGACCTCGAGACCTTTTTCACTGTGGAGGAAATCTGGAACACCATAAAGAAATTGCCGCTGGTTCACACCCCTGGGTCGGACGGGTTTGTGGCTGCTTTTTACCAAAAGGCATGGCAGATCATCAAAAACGACGTTATGGCCATGGTGATGAAGCTCTATGTGGAGGACAGAAGGGGTTTTGGAAAGCTGAACAAAGCACACATTGTGCTCATCCCGAAGAAGCCGGATGCCGAGGCTGTGGGAGACTTTCGTCCTATCAGTCTCAGTCACAGCGCCGCCAAGCTGTTTGCCAAAATGCTCACCAACCGTGCGAGGAGAAGGATGAAGGAGATTGTCACGGCAAACCAATCCGCTTTCATTTGTGGCAGACATGTACATGACAATTTTCTTTTGGTTAGGCAAGTGGCTAGAAAGATACATGCTCGCAAGGAGGCTGGGGTGTTTCTAAAACTTGAAATTTTGAGGGCTTTTGATTCCATCACTTGGCCTTTCCTATTCGAGGTGATGAGGACCAAAGGTTTCGGTCAAAAATGGTTGGCGAGGATTGCAATCCTGCTTAGGACGGCATCCATTAAGGTGGTGGTCAATGGAGTCCCGAGCAGAAGCTTCATGCTCGCGCAAGGGCTAAGACAAGGAGATCATGTGTCCCCCTGCTGTTCATCATCTCGATGGACGCGCTGTCATGCATCATGGCCAAGGCAGCTGAACTGGGAGTGCTACGTCCGTTCATCGGGGTCAAGCCAAATCAAAGTGTTTCAATCTATGCAGATGACGTGGCCTTATTTGTTAGGCCTAATGAGGTGGAACTTCGGTTTGTCACCTTGGCCCTCAAAGCTTTTGGAGATGCATCTGGCTTGAGAGTTAACTACGCAAAATCTTCTGCTATCCTAATACATGGCGATGACGAGGATCAAAATAGAGTTACCAACCTGCTGCACTGCGATCTTGCGAAGTTCCCCTGCAAATATCTAGGCCTACAACTTGCCATTCACCAGCTAAAGAGGGCGGATTGGCAGCCTATGCTGGATAGTGCAAAGAAGTGTGCCCCGGGTTAGCAACGAGGCCTGTTGCAACGATCAGGATGGCTAGTGTTGGTTAAGTCTGTTGTTGCCGCAAAGCCCATACACCACTTCATGTTCACGGATGTGCCACCATGGGGTTTTGAGGAGCTGGATAAGTGGATGAGAGCCTTCTTCTGGGCTGGCAAAGAGAAGGCTTCGGGTGGCCAGTGCATGGTTGCATGGAACACGGTGTGCAAGCCGACGTGTTTTGGAGGGCTGGGAATCAGAAACCTAAAATTGCAGGGCCTTGCATTAAGGGTCAGGTGGGAGTGGCTGAAACGTACGGACCCGGAGTGCCCATGGCAGGGCCTGAGCATGATCAAGGATGATGATGCACGAGTAGGTTTTGACAATATGGTCAAAATCGAGGTTGGGGAGGGCTCCAAGGTCCTATTCTGGAGGGATCGTTGGATCCATGGTTTTGCCATTGTTGACATTGCACCCATGATACACGGCATGGTTGATCCGCGCACAAGGAACATGCACACAGTCAGGGAAGGATTGGACAACGGGAGATGGCTGCATGATGTGGATGGGGAACTAACTTTTGTAGGCCATCTACAATTGGTGCATCTTAATCTGGCCTTGAGCACGGTGCAAAGAGATCCTAACGCCCCAGACTACTCCTCCTGGCACGCTGACCCATCCAGTCTGTACACGGCTAGGTCGACCTACCAGCGGCTACGCCTTGGTGACGAACGAGCCCCTTATGCATCGTGTATCTGGAAGAGTTGGGCACTCTTGAAGTGCAAAATCTTCATTTGGTTGGTTGTCCAGCATCGTATTTGGACATATGATCGTAGGGCAAAGCATGGCCTCCAAGATCATCCCTTAGCTTGTTACACGTGCCTGCAGGACGAAGACAACGCTGAACACATCCTGGTCAAGTGTGGGTATGCTCAACATGTGTGGCACATCTGTTTTTGACACCCTTCACTTGGCCATTAGGGCCCTGATTGTTGACGATACTTTCCTTGAGTTGTGGATCGAGACTAGTGAAGGAAATATGCCCTAGAGGCAATAATAAAGTTATTATTTATTTCCTTATTTCATGATAAATGTTTATTATTCATGCTAGAATTGTATTAACCGGAAACATAATACATGTGTGAATACATAGACAAACAGAGTGTCACTAGTATGCCTCTACTAGACTAGCTCGTTAATCAAAGATGGTTATGTTTCCTAACCATGGACAAAGAGTTGTCATTTGATTAACGGGATCACATCATTAGTTGAATGACCTGATTGACATGACCCATTCCATTAGCTTAGCACCCCATCGTTTAGTATGTTGCTATTGCTTTCTTCATGACTTATACACGTTCCTATGACTATGAGATTATGTAACTCCCGTGTACCGGAGGAACACTTTGTGTGCTACCAAACATCACAACATAACTGGGTGATTATAAAGGTGCTCTACAGGTGTCTCCAAAGGTACATGTTGGGTTGACGTATTTCGAGATTAGGATTTTTCACTCCGATCGTCGGAGAGGTATCTCTGGGCCCTCTCGGTAATGCACATCACTTAAGCCTTGCAAGCATTGCAACTAATGAGTTAGTTGTGGGATGATGTATTACAGAACGAGTAAAGAGACTTGCCGGTAACGAGATTGAACTAGGTATTGGATACCGACGATCGAATCTCGGGCAAGTAACATACCGATGACAAAGGGAAGAACGTATGTTGTTATGCGGTCTGACGATAAAAGATCTTCGTAGAATATGTAGGAACCAATATGGGCATCCAGGTCCCGCTATTGGTTATTGACCGGAGACATGTCTCGGTCATGTCTACATTGTTCTCGAACCCGTAGGGTCCGCACGCTTAAGGTTTCGATGACAGTTATATTATGAGTTTATACGTTTTGATGTACCGAAGGTTGTTCGGAGTCCCGGATGTGATCATGGACATGACGAGGAGTCTCGAAATGGTCGAGACATAAAGATTGATATATTGGAAGCCTATGTTTGGATATCGGAAGTGTTCCGGGTGAAATCGGGATTTTACCGGAGTACCGGGAGGTTACCAGAACCCCCCGGGAGATATATGGGCCTTAGTGGGCCTTAGTGGAAGAGAGGAGAGGTAGCCAGAGATGGGCCGTGCACCCCTCCCCTCCCTTGGTCCGAATAGGACAAGGAGAGGGGGCCGGGCCCCCTTCCTCCTCTCTCTCCTCCGCGAATCCTATTCCAACTAGGAAAGGGGGGGAGTCAGGACTCCTCCTGGCGTGCCTCTCCTGGCCGGCCGCACCCCCCTTTGAGCCTTTATATACGGAGGCAGGGGCACCCCCTAGAGACACAAGTTGATCCACGTGATCATATTCTTAGCCGTGTGCGGTGCCCCCTTCCACCATAGTCCTCGATAATATTGTAGCGGTGCTTAGGCGAAGCCCTGCGACATTAGTACATCAAGATCGTCACCACGCCATCATGCTGACGGAACTCTTCCCCGACACTTAGCTGGATTGGAGTCCGGGGATCGTCATCGAGCTGAACGTGTGCTAGAACTCGGAGGTGCCGTAGTTTCGGTGCTTGATCGGTCGGGCCGTGAAGACGTACGACTACATCAACCAAGTTGACGCTTCCGTTGTCGATCTACAAGGGTACGTAGATCACACTCTCCCCTCTTGTTGCTATGCATCACCATGATCTTGCGTGTGCGTAGGAATTTTTTTTAAATTACTACGTTCCCCAACAACTAGGAGGGGTGCACTACTAGGAAAAGGACTATAGATGATATAGACACTAATGGCGCACCATGTATGTGGTGCGCCATTGCTATATAGCAATGGCGCACCACATACAGGTGCACCATTGGTAGTAATATATTACTAATGGCGCACCTGGTGTGTGATGCGCCATTAGTAGTTTTGAAAAAAAAATTGTTACAAATGGCGCACCGTGGGATAGTGCGCCATTACTAGTTGACATAGTAATGGTGCACCACACCCACCGTGCGTCATTAGTAGTTTTGAAAAAAAAATGTTAGTAATGGCGCACCAGTGGACAGTGCGCCATTACTAGTTAACTAGTAATGGCGCACTGTCCACTGGTGCTATTGGAAATATGCCCTAGAGGCAATAATAAATTGATTATTATTATATTTCCTTGTTCATGATAATCGTTTATTATCCATGCTAGAATTGTATTGATAGGAAACTCAGATACATGTGTGGATACATAGGCAACACCATGTCCCTAGTAAGCCTCTAGTTGACTAGCTCGTTGATCAATAGATGGTTACGGTTTCCTGACCATGGACATTGGATGTCATTGATAACGGGATCACATCATTAGGAGAATGATGTGATGGACAAGACCCAATCCTAAGCCTAGCACAAGATCATGTAGTTCGTATGCTAAAGCTTTTCTAATGTCAAGTATCATTTCCTTAGACCATGAGATTGTGCAACTCCCGGATACCGTAGGAATGCTTTGGGTGTGCCAAACGTCACAACGTAACTGGGTGGCTATAAAGGTACACTATAGGTATCTCCGAAAGTGTCTGTTGGGTTGGCACGAATCGAGACTGGGATTTGTCACTCCGTGTAAACGGAGAGGTATCTCTGGGCCCACTCGGTAGGACATCATCATAATGTGCACAATGTGATCAAGGAGTTGATCACGGGATGATGTGTTACGGAATGAGTAAAGAGACTTGCCGGTAACGAGATTGAACAAGGTATCGGGATACCGACGATCGAATCTCGGGCAAGTATCGTACCGCTAGACAAAGGGAATTGTATACAGGATTGATTAAGTCCTTGACATCGTGGTTCATTCGATGAGATCATCGTGGAACATGTGGGAGCCAACATGGGTATCCAGATCCCGCTGTTGGTTATTGACCGGAGAACGTCTCGGTCATGTCTGCATGGTTCCCGAACCCATAGGGTCTACACACTTAAGGTTCGATGACGCTAGGGTTATAAGGAATAGATATACCTGGTTACCGAATGTTGTTCGGAGTCCCGGATGAGATCCCGGACGTCACGAGGAGTTCCGGAATGGTCCGGAGGTAAAGATTGATATATAGGAAGTATGGTTTTGGCCACCGGAAGTGTTCCGGACATCACCGGTAGTGTACCGGGACCACCGGAGGGGTCCGGGGGTCCACCAAGTGGGGCCACCAGCCCCGGAGGGCTGCATGGGCCAAGTGTGGGAGGGGACCAGCCCCAGGTGGGCTGGTGCGCCCCCCCACAAGGGCCCAAGGCGCAAGGGAGAGGAGAAGGGGGCAAACCCTAGGGCAGATGGGCCCTAAGGCCCACCCTGGTGCGCCTCCCCCTTTCCCCTCCCCTTGGCCGCCCCTAGATGGGATCTAGGGGGCTGCCGCCACCCCTAGGGAGGGAACCCTAGGTGGGGGCGCAGCCCCTCCCCTTCCCCTATATATAGTTGAGGTATGGGCTGCCCATAACACATGAGTTCCTCTCCCTATTGGTGCAGCCCTACCCCTCTCCCTCCTCGTCTCTTGCGGTGCTTGGCGAAGCCCTGCTGGAGTACCACGCTCCTCCACCACCACCACGCCGTTGTGCTGCTGCTGGATGGAGTCTTCCTCAACCTCTCCCTCTCTCCTTGCTGGATCAAGGCATGGGAGACGTCACCGGGCTGTACGTGTGTTGAACACGGAGGTGCCGTCCGTTCGGCACTGGGATCATTGGTGATTTGAATCACGACGAGTACGACTCCATCAACCCCGTTCACTTGAACGCTTCCGCGTAGCGATCTACAAGGGTATGTAGATGCACTCTCCTTCCCCTCGTTGCTGGTTTCTCCATAGATGGATCTTGGTGACACGTAGGAAAATTCTGAATTTCTGCTACGTTCCCCAATAGTGGTATCAGAGCTAGGTCTATGCATAGTTACTATGCACGAGTAGAACACAAAGTAGTTGTGGGCGTTGATTTTGTTCAATATGCTTACCGTTACTAGTCCAATCTTGATTCGGCGGCATTGTGGGATGAAGCGGCCCGGACCAACCTTACACGTACGCTTACGTGAGACCGGTTCCACCGACTGACATGCACTAGTTGCCTAAGGTGGCTGGCGGGTGTCTGTCTCTCCCACTTTAGTCGGATCGGATTCGATGAAAAGGGTCCTTATGAAGGGTAAATAGCAATTGGCATATCACGTTGTGGTCTTTGCGTAGGTAAGAAACTTTCTTGCTAGAAACCCATAGCAGCCACGTAAAACATGCAAACAACAATTAGAGGACGTCTAACTTGTTTTTGCAGGGTATGCTATGTGATGTGATATGGCCAAAGGATGTGATGAATGATATATGTGATGTATGAGATGATCATGTTCTTGTAATAGGAATCACGACTTGCATGTCGATGAGTATGACAACCGGCAGGAGCCATAGGAGTTGTCTTAATTTATTTATGACCTATGTGTCAACATAAACGTCATGTAATTACTTTACTTTATTGCTAACCATTAGCTGTAGTAGTAGAAGTAATAGTTGGCAAGACAACTTCATGAAGACACGATGATGGAGATCATGATGATGGAGATCGTGGTGTCATGCCGGTGACGATGATGATCATGGAGCCCCGAAGATGGAGATCAAAAGGAGCAATATGATATTGGCCATATCATGTCACTATTTGATTGCATGTGATGTTTATCATGTTTATACATCTTATTTGCTTAGAACGACGGTAGTAAATAAGATGATCCCTCATTAAAATTTCAAGAAAGTGTTCCCCCTAACTGTGCACCATTGCGAAAGTTCGTCGTTTCGAAGCACCACGTGATGATCGGGGGTGATAGATTCTTACGTTCAAATACAATGGGTGTTGACGAGCCTAGCATGTACAGACATGGCCTCGGAACACATGCAAAACACTTAGGTTGACTTGACGAGCCTAGCATGTACAGACATGGCCTCGGAACACAAGAGACCGAAAGGTCGAGCATGAGTCGTATGGTAGATACGATCAACATGAAGATGTTCACCGATGTTGACTAGTCCGTCTCACGTGATGATCGGACACGGCCTAGTTGACTCAGATCATGTAATCACTTAGATGACTGGAGGGATGTCTATCTGAGTGGGAGTTCATAAGATGAACTTAATTATCCTGAACATAGTCAAAAGGTCTTCGCAAATTATGTCATAGCTCGCGCTTCAGTTCTACGTTTTAGATATGTTCCTAGAGAAAATTTAGTTGAAAGTTGATAGTAGCAATTATGCGGACTAGGTCCGTAAACTGAGGATTGTCCTCATTGCTTCATAGAAGGCTTATGTCCTTAATGCACCGCTCAGTGTGCTGAACCTCGAACGTTGTCTGTGGATGTTGCGGACATCTGACATACACATTTTGATAACTACGTGATAGTTCAGTTAAACGGTTTAGAGTTGAGGCACCGAAGACGTTTTGAAACGTCGCGAAACATATAAGATGTTTCGAGGGCTGAAATTGGGATTTCAGGCTCGTGCCCACGTCAAGAGGTATAAGACCTCCGACAATTTTCTTAGCCTACAAACTAAGGGAGAAAAGCTCAATTGTTGAGCTTGTGCTCAGATTGTCTGAGTACAACAATCATTTGAATCGAGTGGGAGTTGATCTTCCAGATGAGATAGTGATGTTTCTCCGAAGTCATTGCCGCCAAGCTGCTAGAGCTTCGTGATGAACTATGATATATCAGGGACATATATGATGATCCTTGAGATATTCGCGATGTCTGACACCACAAAAGTAGAAATCAAGAAGGATCATCAATTGTTGATGGTTGGTGAAACCACTAGTTTCAAGAAGGGCAAGGGCAAGAAGGGATACTTCATGAAACGGCAAATCAGTTGCTGCTTTAGTGAAGAAACCCAAGGTTGAACCCAAACCCGAGACTAAGTGCTTCTGTAATAAGGGGAACAGCCACTGGAGCAGAATTACCCTAGATACTTGGTAGATGAGAAGGCTGGCAAGGTCGATAGAAGTATATTGGATATACATTGTGTTAATGTGTACTTTACTAGTACTCCTAGTAGCACCATGGTATTAGATACCGGTTCGGTTGCTAAGTGTTAGTAAACTCGAAATAAAAGGCTGCGGAGTAAACGGAGACTAGCTAAAGGTGAGCTGGCAATATGTGTTGGAAGTTTTTCCAAGCTTGATGTGATCAAGCATCGCACGCTCCCTCTACCATCGAGATTGGTGTTTGCGTTGAGCATAGACATGATTGGATTATGTCTATCGCAATACGATTATTCATTTAAGGAGAATAATGGTTACTCTGTTTATTTGAATAATACCTTCAATGGTCTTGCACCTAAAATGAATGGTTTGTTGGATCTCGATCATAGTGATACACATGTTCATGCCAAAAGATATAAGATAGTAATGATAGTACCACCTACTTGTGGCACTGCCACATAAGTCATATCGGTATAAAACGCATGAAGAAGCTCCATGTTGATGGATCTTTGGGCTCACTCGTTTTTGAAAAGTTTGAGACATGCGAACCATGTCTATTGGTGTATATGCATGAAGAAACTCCATGCAAATGGACTGGTTGGACTCACTTGATTTTGAATCACTTGAGACATGCAAATCATACCACATGGGCAAGATGACTGAAAGCCTCGGTTTCAGTAAAATGGAACTAGAAAGCAACTTGTCGGAAGTAATACATTTTGATGTGTGCAGTCCGATGAGTGCTGAGGCGTGTAGTGGATATCGTTATGTTCTTACTTCACAGATGATTTGAGTAGATGTTGAGTATATTTACTTGATGAATCACGAGTCTGAATTATTGAAAGGTTCAAGTAATTTCAGGGTGAAGTTGACAGATCGTCGTGACAAGAGGATAAAATGTCTATGATATGGTCATAGAGATGAATACCTGAATTACGAGTTTGGCACAGAATTAAGACATTGTGGAAATTGTTTCACAACTAATACAGCCTGGAACACCATAGTGTAATGGTGTGTCCGAACATCATAACTGCACCCTATTGGATATGATGCATACCATGATGTCTCTTATCGAATTACCACAATATTTTATGGGTTAGGCATTAGAGACAACCACATTCACTTTAAAAGGGGCACCACGTAATTCCGATGAGATGACACCGTATGAACTATGGTTTAGGGAAACCTAAGCTGTCATTTCTTAAAAGTTTGGGGCTGCGACGCTTATGTGAAAAGTTTCAGGCTGATAAGCTCGAACCCAAAGCGGATAAATGCATCTTCATAGGGCACCCAAAACAGTTGGATATACCTCCTGTCTCAGATCCGAAAGCAATAAGGGATTGTTTCTGGAATCGGGTCCTTTCTCGAGGAATAGTTTCTCTCGAAAGAATTGAGTGGGAGGATGGTGGAGACTTGATGAGGTTATTGAACCGTCACTTCAACTAGTGTATAGCAGGGCACAAAGAGTTGTTCCTGTGGCACCTACACCAATTGAAGTAGAAGCTTATGATATTGATCATGAGATTTCGGATCAAGTCACTCCCAAACCTCGTAGGACGACAAGGATGCGTACTACTTCAGAGTGGTACATAATCCTATCTTGGAAGTCATGTTGCTAGACAACAATGAACCTACGAGCTATGGAGAAGCGATGGTGGGCCTGGATTCCAAAATGGCTCGAGGCCATATAATCCGAGAGAGGATCCATATATGAAAACAAAGTGTAGACTTTGGAAGAACTACTTGATGGTCGTAAGGCTGTTAGTTACATATGGATTTTAAAGGAAGACGGACAATGATGGTATGTATCACCATTAAGAAAGCTCGACTTGTCGTTAAGATGTTTTTCCGACAAGTTCAAGGAGTTGACTACGATGAGACTTTCTCACTCGTAGCGATGCTAAGAGTCTATTGGAATTATATTAGCGATTACTGCATTATTTATGAAATCTTGCAGATAGGATGTCAAAACATTGTTTCCTCGACGATTTCCTTGAGGAAAGGTTGTATGTGATACAACCGGAAGGTTTTGTCAATCCTGAAAGATGCTAACAAGTATGCAAAGCTCCAGCAATCCTTCTAAGGACTGGAGTAAGCATCTCGGAGTTGGAATGTATGCTTTGATGAGATGATCAAAGATTTTGGGTGTATACAAAGTTTATGAGAAACTTGTATTTCCAAAGAAGTGAGTGGGAGCACTATAGAATTTCTGATGAATATATGTTGTTGACATATTGTTGATCAGAAATGACGTAGAATTTCTAGAAAGCATATAGGGTTATTTGGAAAGTGTTTTTCAATGAAAGCCTGGATTAAGCTACTTGAGCATTGAGCATCAAGATCTATAAGGATAGATCAAAACGCTTAATGGTACTTTCAAATGAGCACATACCTTGACATGATCTTGAAGATGTTCAAGATGGATCAGTCAAAGAAGGAGTTCTTGCCTGAGTTGTAAGGTATGAAGTTAAGACTTAAAGCTCGACCACTGCAGAGGAAAGAGGAAGGACGAAGGTTGTCCCCTATGCTTTTGTCATAGGCTCTATACGGTATGCCATGCTGAGTACCGCACCTGATGTGTGCCTTGCCACATATCTGGCAAGAGGGTACAAAGGTAATCTAGGAGTAGATCACCAGATAGCGGTCTAAATTATCCTTAGAGGAATAAGGATATGTTTCTTGGTTATGGAGGTGATAAAGAGTTCGACGTAAAGAGTTACATCGATGCAAGCTTAACACCTATCCGGATAGCTCTGAGTAGAGATACCGGATACGTATAATGGAGCAACAATTTAGAATAGCTTCAAGTAGAACAGTTATTTGAAATGGCTCCAAATGTAGCGTAGTAGTTGCATCTACAAGATGACATAGAAATTTGCGAAGTACATACGGATCTGAATGTTGCAGACCCGTTGACTGAAACCTCTCTCACAAGCATAACATGATCAAACCCAGAACTCTTTGGGTGTTAGTCACATGGGGATGTGACCTTGAGTGTTAATCACATATCGATGTGAACTGGATTATTGACTCTAGTGCAAGTGGAGACTGTTGGAAATATGCCCTAGTGGCAATAATAAATTGATTATTATTATATTTCCTTGTTCATGATAATCGTTTATTATCCATGCTAGAATTGTATTGATAGGAAACTCAGATACATGTGTGGATACATAGGCAACACCATGTCCCTAGTAAGCCTCTAGTTGACTAGCTCGTTGATCAATAGATGGTTATGGTTTCCTGACCATGGACATTGGATGTCATTGATAACGGGATCACATCATTAGGAGAATGATGTGATGGACAAGACCCAATCCTAAGCCTAACACAAGATCATGTAGTTCGTATGCTAAAGCTTTTCTAATGTCAAGTATCATTTCCTTAGACCATGAGATTGTGCAACTCCCGGATACCGTAGGAATGCTTTGGGTGTGCCAAACGTCACAACGTAACTGGGTGGCTATAAAGGTACACTACAGGTATCTCCGAAAGTGTCTGTTGGGTTGGCACGAATCGAGACTGGGATTTGTCACTCCGTGTAAACGGAGAGGTATCTCTGGGCCCACTCGGTACGACATCATCATAATGTGCACAATGTGATCAAGGAGTTGATCACGGGATGATGTGTTACGGAACGAGTAAAGAGACTTGCCGGTAACGAGATTGAACAAGGTATCGGGATACCGACAATCAAATCTCGGGCAAGTATCGTACCGCTAGACAAAGGGAATTGTATACGGGATTGATTAAGTCCTTGACATCGTGGTTCATCCGATGAGATCATCGTGGAACATGTGGGAGCCAACATGGGTATCCAGATCCCGCTGTTGGTTATTGACCGGAGAACGTCTCGGTCATGTCTGCATGGTTCCCGAACCCGTAGGGTCTACACACTTAAGGTTCGATGACGCTAGGGTTATAAGGAATAGATATACGTGGTTACCGAATGTTGTTCGGAGTCCCGGATGAGATCCCGGACGTCACGAGGAGTTCCGGAACGGTCCGGAGGTAAAGATTGATATATAGGAAGTATGGTTTTGGCCACCAGAAGTGTTCCGGGCATCACCGGTAGTGTACCGGGACCACCGAAGGGGTCCGGGGGTCCACCAAGTGGGGCCACCAGCCCCGGAGGGCTGCATGGGCCAAGTGTGGGAGGGGACCAGCCCCAGGTGGGCTGGTGCGCCCCCCCACAAGGTGTTGGGGAACGTAGTAATTTCAAAAAAAATCCTACGCACACGCAAGATCATGGTGATGCATAGCGACGAGAGGGGAGAGTGTTGTCTACGTACCCTCGTAGACCGAAACGGAAGCGTTGACACAACATAGAGGAAGTAGTCGTACGTCTTCCCGATCCGACCGATCCAAGCACCGTTACTCCGGCACCTCCGAGTTCTTAGCACACGTACAGCTCGATGACGATCCCCGGGCTCCGATCCAGCAAAGCTTCGGGGAGGAGTTCCGTCAGCACGACGGCGTGGTGATGATCTTGATGTTCTACCGTCGCAGGGCTTCGCCTAAGCACCGCTACGATATGACTGAGGTGGAATATGGTGGAGGGGGGCACCGCACACGGCTAAGGAACGATCACGAAGATCAACTTGTGTGTTCTAGGGTGCCCCCTTGCCTCCGTATATAAAGGATCCAAGGGGGGGTGCGGCCGGCCTAGAGGAGGCGCGCAGGAGGAGTCCTACTCCTACCGGGAGTAGGACTCCCCTCCCTTTTCCTTGTCCAAGTAGGAGAGAGGGGGGAGAAAAGGAAAGGGGGGGCGCCGCCCCTCCCTCCTTGTCCAATTCGGACTAGGGGGAGAGGGGGCGCGCGGCCTGCCCTGGCAGCCCCTTCCTCTTCTCCACTTTAGGCCCATGAGGCCCATTAACCCCCCGGGGGGTTCCGGTAACCCCCCGGTGCTCCGGTTTTATCCGAAACTTCCCCGGAACGCTTCCGGTGTCCGAATATAGTCATCCAATATATCAATCTTTATGTCTCGACTATTTCGAGACTCCTCGTCATGTCCGTGATCACATCCGGGACTCCGAACGAACTTCGGTACATCAAAAATGCATAAAACTCATAACAACTGTCATCATAACTTTAAGCGTGCGGACCCTACGGTTCGAGAACAATGTAGACATGACCGAGACACGTCTCCGGTCAATAACCAATAGCGGGACCTGGATGCCCATATTGGCTCCTACATATTCTACGAAGATCTTTATCGGTCAGACCGCATAACAACATACGTTGTTCCCTTTGTCATCGGTATGTTACTTGCCCGAGATTCGATCGTCGGTATCCAATACCTAGTTCAATCTCGTTACCGGCAAGTCTCTTTACTTGTTCCATAATACATCATCTCACAACTAACATATTAGTTGCAATCCTTGCAAGGCTTATGTGATGTGCATTACCGAGAGGGCCCAGAGATACCTCTCCGACAATCGGAGTGACAAATCCTAATCTCGAAATACGCCAACCCAACATGTACCTTTGGAGACACCTGTAGAGCACCTTTATAATCACCCAGTTACGTTGTGACGTTTGGTAGCACACAAAGTGTTCCTCCGGCAAACGGGAGTTGCATAATCTCATAGTCATAGGAACATGTATAAGTCATGAAGAAAGCAATAGCAACATACTAAACGATCGTGTGCTAAGCTAATGGAATGGGTCATGTCAATCAGATCATTCAACTAATGATGTGATCCCGTTAATCAAATAACAACTCTTTGTCCATGGTTAGGAAATATAACCATCTTTGATTAACGAGCTAGTCAAGTAGAGGCATACTAGTGACACTCTGTTTGTCTATGTATTCACACATGTATTATGTTTCCGGTTAATACAATTCTAGCATGAATAAACAACATTTATCATGAAATAAGGAAATAAATAATAACTTTATTATTGCCTCTAGGGCATATTTCCTTCAGTCTCCCACTTGCACTAGAGTCAATAATCTAGTTCACATTGCTATGTGATTAACACCAATAGTTCACATCTTTATGTGATTGGTTCACATCTCCATGTGACTAACACCCAAAGGGTTTACTAGATTCAATAATCTAGTTCACATTGCTTATGTGATTAACACCCAAAGAGTGATCATGTTTTGCTTGTGGGAGAAATTTAGTCAACGGGCCTGCCAAATTCAGATCCGTATGTATTTTGCAAAATTCTATGTCTACAATGCTCTGCACGGAGCTACTCTAGTTAATTGCTCCCACTTTCAATATATATCCAGATTGAGACTTAGAATCATCTGGATCAGTGTCAAAAACTTGCATCAACGTAACCCTTTACGACGAACCTTTTTGTCACGTCCATAATCGGGAAATATATCCTTATTTCACTAAGGATAATTCTGACCGCTGTCCAGTGATCTAATCCTAGATCACTATTGTACTCCCTTGCCAAATCAGTGCAGGGTATACAATAGATCTGGTATACAGCATGACATACTTTATAGAACCTATGGCCAAGGCATAGGGAATGACTTCCATTCTCTTTCTATCTTCTGCCGTGGTCGGGCTTCGAGTCTTACTCAACTTCACACCTTGTAATACAGGCAAGAACTCTTTCTTTGACTGCTCCATTTTGAACTACTTCAAAATCTTGTCAAGGTATGTACTCATTGAAAAAACTTATCAAGCGTCTTGATCTATCTCTATAGATCTTGAAGCTCAATATGTAAGCAGATTCACCGAAGTCTTTCTTTGAAAAACTCCTTTCAAACACTCCTTTATGCTTTACAGAATAATTCTACATTATTTTCGATCAACAATATGTCATTCACATATACTTATCAGAAATGATGTAGTGCTCCCACTCACTTTCTTGTAAATACAGGCTTCACCGCAAGTCTATATAAAACTATATGCTTTGATCAACTCATCAAAGCATATATTCCAACTTCGAGATGCTTGCACCAGTCCACAGATGGATCTCTGGAGTTTGCATATTTTGTTAGCACCTTTCGGATTGACAAAACCTTCTAGTTGCATCATATACAACTCTTCTTTAATAAATCCATTAAGGAATGTAGTTTTGTTTATCCATTTGCCAGATTTCATAAAATGCGGCAATTACTAACATGATTTGGACAGACTCAAGAATAGATACGAGTGAGAAACTATCATCGTAGTCAACACCTTGAACTTGTCGAAAACCTTTTGCGACAATTCTAGCTTTGTAGATAGTAACACTACTATCAGCGTCCGTCTTCCTCTTGAAGATCCATTTATCCTCAATTGCTTGCCGATCATCGGGCAAGTCAACCAAAGTCCATACTTTGTTCTCATACATGGATCATATCTCAGATTTCATGGCCTCAAGCCATTTATCGGAATCTGGGCTCATCATCGCTTCCTCATAGCTCGTAGGTTCGTCATGGTAAAGTAACATGACCTCCAGAATAGGATTATCGTACCAATCTGGTGCGGATCTCACTCTGGTTTACCTACGAGATTCGGTAGTAACTTGATCTAAAGTTACATGATCATCATCATTAGCTTCCTCACTAATTGGTGTAGTAGTCACAGGAACAGATTTCTGTGATGAACTATTTTCCAATAAGGGAGAAGGTACAATTACCTTATCAAGTTTTCTACTTTCCTCCCACTCACTTCTTTCGAGAGAAACTCCTTCTCTAGAAAGGATCCATTCTTAGCAACGAATGTCTTGCCTTCGGATCTGTGATAGAAGGTGTACCCAACAGTCTCCTTTGGGTATCCTATGAAGACATATTTCTCCGATTTGGGTTTGAGCTTATCAGGTTTAAAACTTTTTCACATAAGCATTGCAACCTCAAACTTTAAGAAACGAAAACTTTGGTTTCTTGCCAAACCACAGTTCATAAGGCATCGTCTCAAGGGATTTTAGATGGTGCCCTTTTAACGTGAATGCAGCTGTCTCTAATGCATAACCCCAAAACGATAGTGGTAGATCGGTAAGAGACATCATAGATTGCACTATATCCAATAAAGTACGGTTATGACGTTCGGACACACCATTATGCTATGGTGTTCCATGTGGCGTGAGTAGTGAAACTATTTCACATTGTTTTAACTGAAGGCCAAACTCGTAACTCAAATATTTTACCTCTGTGATCATATCATAGAAACTTTTATTTTCTTGTTACGATGATTCTCCACTTCACTCTGAAATTCTTTGAACTTTTCAAATGTTTCAGACTTGTGTTTCATCAAGTAGATATACTCATATCTGCTCAAATCATCTGTGAAGATCAGAAAATAATGATACCTGTCGCGAGCCTCAATATTCATCGGACCACATACATCAGTATGTATGATTTCCAACAAATCTGTTGCTCGCTCCATTGTTCCAAAGAACAGAGTTTTAGTCATCTTGCCCATGAGGCATGGTTCGCAAGCATCAACTGATTCATAATCAAGTGATTCCAAAAGCCCATCAGCATGGAGTTTCTTCATGCGCTTTACACCAATATGACCTAAACAGCAGTGCCACAAATAAGTTGCACTATAATTATTAACTTTGCATCTTTTGGTCTCAATATTATGATTATGTGTATTACTACGATCGAGGTCCAACGAACTATTTTCATTGGGTGTGTAACCATATAAGGTTTTATTCATGTAAACAGAACAACAATTTATTCTCTTACTTAAATGAATAACCGTATTACAATAAACATGATCAAATCATATTCATGCTCAACGCAAACACCAAATAACACTTATTCAGGTTCAACACTAATCCCGAAAGTATAGGGAGTGTGCGATGATGATCATATCAATCTTGGAACCACTTCCAACACACATCGTCACTTCACCCTTAACTAGTCTCTGTTCATTCTGCAACTCCCGTTTCGAGTTACTAATCTTAGCAACTAAACTAGTATCAAATACTGAGGGGTTGCTATAAACACTAGTAAAGTACACATCAATAACATGTATATCAAATATACTTATGTTCACTTTGCCATCCTTCTTATCCGCCAATCACTTGGGGTAATTCCGCTTCCAGTGACCAGTCCCTTTGCAGTAGAAGCACTTAGTCTCAGGCTTAGGATCAGACTTGGGCTTCTTCACTTGAGCAGCAACTTGCTTGCAGTTCTTCTTGAAGTTCCCCTTCTTCCCTATGCCCTTTTCTTGAAACTAATGGTCTTGTCAACCATCAACACTTAATGTTTTTCTTGATTTCTACCTTCGTTGATTTCAGCATCATGAAGAGCTTGGGAGTTGTTTCCGTTATCCCTTGCATATTATAGTTCATCACGAAGTTGTACTAACTTGGTGATGGTGACTAGAGAATTCTGTCAATCACTATCTTATCTGGAAGATTAACTCCCACTTGATTCAAGCGATTGTAGTACTCAGACAATCTGGGCACATGCTCACTAGTTGAGCGATTCTCCTCCATCTTTTAGCCATAGAACTTGTTGGAGACTTCATATCTCTCAACTCGGGTATTTGCTTGAAATATTAACTTCAACTCCTGGAACATCTCATATGGTCCATGACGTTCAAAACGTCTTTGAAGTCCCGATTCTAAGCCGTTAAGCATGGTGCACTAAACTATCAAGTAGTCATCATATTGAGCTAGCCAAACGTTCATAACGTCTGCATCTGCTCCTGCAATAGGTCTGTCACCTAGCGGTGCATCAAGGACATAATTCTTCTTTGCAGCAATGAGGATAAACCTCAGATCACGGATCCAATCCGCATCATTGCTACTAACATCTTTCAACACAATTTTCTCTAGGAACATATCAAAATAAACACAGGGAAGCAACAACGCGAGCTATTGATCTACAACATAATTTGCAAAATACTACCAGGACTAAGTTCATGATAAATTTAAGTTCAATTTAATCATATTACTTAAGAACTCCCACTTAGATAGACATCCCTCTAATCCTCTAAGTGATCACGTGATCCAAATCAACTAAACCATGTCCGATCATCACGTGAGATGGAGTAGTTTCATTGGTGAACATCACTATGTTGATCATATCTACTATATGATTCACGCTCGACCTTTCGGTCTCCGTGTTCCGAGGCCATATCTGTATATGCTTGGCTCGTCAAGTATAACCTGAGTATTCCGCGTGTGCAACTGTTTTGCACCCGTTGTATTTGAACATAGAGCCTATCACACCCGACCATCACGTGGTGTCTCAGCGCGAAGAACTTTCGCAACGGTGCATACTCAGGGAGAACACTTCTTGATAATTAGTGAGAGATCATCTTATAATGCTACCGTCAATCAAAGCAAGATAAGATGCATAAAAGATAAACATCACATGCAATCAATATAAGTGATATGATATGGCCATCATCATCTTGTGCTTGTGATCTCCATCTTCGAAGCACCGTCATGATCACCATCGTCACCGGCGCGACACCTTGATCTCCATCGTAGCATCGTTGTCGTCTCGCCAATCTTATGCTTCCACGACTATCGCTACCGCTTAGTGATAAAATAAAGCATTACATCGCGATTGCATTGCATACAATAAAGCGACAACCATATGGCTCCTGCCAGTTGCCGATAACTCGGTTACAAAACATGATCATCTCATACAATAAAATTTAGCATTATGTCTTGACCATATCACATCACAACATGCCCTGCAAAAACAAGTTAGACGTCCTCTACTTTGTTGTTGCAAGCTTTACGTGGCTGCTACGGGCTTAAGCAAGAACCAATCTTACCTATGCATCAAAAACCACAACGATAGTTTGTCAAGTTGGTGCTGTTTTAACCTTCGCAAGGACCGGGCGTAGCCACACTCGGTTCAACTAAAGTTGGAGAGACTGTCGCCCGCAAGCCACCTATGTGCAAAGCACGTCGGGAGAACCGGTCTCGCGTAAGCGTACGCGTAATGTCGGTCCGGGTCGCCTCGTCCAACAATACCGCCGAACCAAAGTATGACATGCTGGTAAGCAGTATGACTTATATCACCCACAACTCACTTGTGTTCTACTCGTGCATATAACATCAACATATAAAACCTGGGCTCGGATGCCACTGTTGGGGAACGTAGTAATTTCAAAAAAATTCCTACGCACACGCAAGATCATGGTGATGCATAGCAACGAGAGGGGAGAGTGTTGTCTACGTACCCTCGTAGACCGAAACAGAAGCGTTGACACAACGTAGAGGAAGTAGTCGTACGTCTTCCCGATCCGACCGATCCAAGCACCGTTACTCCGGCACCTCCGAGTTCTTAGCACACGTACAGCTCGATGACGATCCCCGGGCTCCGATCCAGCAAAGCTTCGGGGAGGAGTTCCGTCAATACCGCCGAACCAAAGTATGACATGCTAGTAGGCAGTATGACTTATATCGCCCACAACTCACTTGTGTTCTACTCGTGCATATAATATCAAACCATAAAACCTAGGCTCGGATGCCACTGTTGGGGATCGTAGTAATTTCAAAAAAATTCCTACGCACACGCAAGATCATGGTGATGCATAGCAACGAGAGGGGAGAGTGTTGTCTACGTACCCTCGTAGACCGAAGCGGAAGCGTTGACGCAACGTAGAGGAAGTAGTCGTACGTCTTCCCGGTCCAACCGATCCAAGCACCGTTACTCCGGTACCTCCGAGTTCTTGACACATGTACAGCTCGATGACGCACCCCGGGCTCCGATCCAGCAAAGCTTCGGGAAGGAGTTTCGCCAGCACGACGGCGTGGTGACGATCTTGATGTTCTACCGTCGCAGGGCTTCGCCTAAGCACCGCTACGATATGACTGAGGTGGAATATGGTGGAGGGGGGCACCGCACACGGCTAAGGAACGATCACGAAGATCAACTTGTGTGTTCTAGGGTGCCCCCTTGCCTCCGTATATAAAGGATCCAAGGGGGGGTGCGGCCGGCCTAGAGGAGGCGCGCAGGAGGAGTCCTACTCCTACCGGGAGTAGGACTCCCCTCCCTTTTCCTTGTCCAAGTAGGAGAGAGGGGGGAGAAAAGGAAAGGGGGGGCGCCGCCCCTCCCTCCTTGTCCAATTCGGACTAGGGGGAGAGGGGGCGCGCGGCCTGCCCTGGCAGCCCCTTCCTCTTCTCCACTTTAGGCCCATGAGGCCCATTAACCCCCCGGGGGGTTCCGGTAACCCCCCGGTGCTCCGGTTTTATCCGAAACTTCCCCGGATGTAACTTTAACAACTGTCATCGTAACTTTAAGCGTGCGGACCCTACGGTTCGAGAACAATGTAGACATGACCGAGACACGTCTCCGGTCAATAACCAATAGCGGGACCTGGATGCCCATATTGGCTCCTACATATTCTACGAAGATCTTTATCGGTCAGACCGCATAACAACATACGTTGTTCCCTTTGTCATCGGTATGTTACTTTCCCGAGATTCGATCGTCGGTATCCAATACCTAGTTCAATCTCGTTACCGGCAAGTCTCTTTACTCGTTCCGTAATACATCATCTCACAACTAACATATTAGTTGCAATGCTTGCAAGGCTTATGTGATGTGCATTACCGAGAGGGCCCAGAGATACCTCTCCGACAATCGGCGTGACAAATCCTAATCTCGAAATACGCCAACCCAACATGTACCTTTGGAGACACCTGTAGAGCTCCTTTATAATCACCCAGTTACGTTGTGACGTTTGGTAGCACACAAAGTGTTCCTCCGGCAAACGGGAGTTGCATAATCTCATAGTCATAGGAACATGTATAAGTCATGAAGAAAGCAATAGCAACATACTAAACGATCGTGTGCTAAGCTAATGGAATGGGTCATGTCAATCAGATCATTCAACTAATGATGTGATCCCGTTAATCAAATAACAACTCTTTGTCCATGGTTAGGAAATATAACCATCTTTGATTAACGAGCTAGTCAAGTAGAGGCATACTAGTGACACTCTGTTTGTCTATGTATTCACACATGTATTATGTTTCCGGTTAATACAATTCTAGCATGAATAATAAACATTTATCATGAAATAAGGAAATAAATAATAACTTTATTATTGCCTCTAGGGCATATTTCCTTCACAAGGGCCCAAGGCGCAAGGGAGAGGAGAAGGGGGCAAACCCTAGGGCAGATGGGCCCTAAGGCCCACCCTGGTGCGCCTCCCCCTCTCCCCTCCCCTTGGCCGCCCCTAGATGGGATCTAGGGGGCTGCCGCCACCCCTAGGGAGGGAACCCTAGGTGGGGGCGCAGCCCCTCCCCTTCCCCTATATATAGTTGAGGGATGGGCTGCCCATAACACATGAGTTCCTCTCCCTGTTGGTGCAGCCCTACCCCTCTCCCTCCTCGTCTCTTGCGGTGCTTGGCGAAGCCCTGCTGGAGTACCACGCTCCTCCACCACCACCACGCCATTGTGCTGCTACTGAATGGAGTCTTCCTCAACCTCTCCCTCTCTCCTTGCTGGATCAAGGCATGGGAGACGTCACCGGGCTGTACGTGTGTTGAACATGGAGGTGTCGTCCGTTCGGCACTGGGATCATCGGTGATTTGAATCACGACGAGTACGACTCCATCAACCCCGTTCACTTGAATGCTTCCGCGTAGCGATCTACAAGGGTATGTAGATGCACTCTGCTTCCCCTCGTTGCTGGTTTATCCATAGATGGATCTTAGTGACACGTAGGAAAATTTGGAATTTTTGCTACGTTCCCCAACAGGTGCGCCATTATTAAGTTTTTTTCAAAAAAAATTAATTTTTTTTCAAAACTAGTAATGGCGCACCGTGGGTGTGGTGCGCCATTATTAACTTGGCCCAAAAATTCCACCGAATGCACCCCCCCTCCCGTCCCGTGGACCGCCTTTTCAGTTTAAAAAAAAGAAAATGATGGATATGTCAAAAAAATAAAATAAAATAAGTTTCTCATGTGATATGTGGTCTACTTGTTGGGAAAATTTACAAATATGAATTTCGACTTTATTTGCAAAATCTCTCTGGAATTTGTAAAATGTGTTGGGGAACGTAGTAATTTCAAAAAAAATCCTACGCACACGCAAGATCATGGTGATGCATAGCAACAAGAGGGGAGAGTGTGATCTACGTACCCTTGTAGATCGACAACGGAAGCGTTTGGTTGATGTAGTCGTACGTCTCCACGGCCCGACCGATCAAGCACCGAAACTACGGCACCTCCGAGTTCTAGCACACGTTCAGCTCGATGACGATCCCCGGGCTCCGATCCAGCAAAGCGTCGGGGAGGAGTTCCGTCAGCACGACGGCGTGGTGACGATCTTGATGTTCTACCGTCGCAGGGCTTCGCCTAAGCACCGCTACAATATGACTGAGGTGGAATATGGTGGAGGGGGGCACCGCACACGGCTAAGGAACGATCACGAAGATCAACTTGTGTGTTCTAGGGTGCCCCCCTGCCCCCGTATATAAAGGAGGGAGGGGGGAGGTGTGGCCGGCCCCAAGGGGTGCGCCTGGAGGAGTCCTACTCCCACCTGGAGTAGGACTCCCCCCTCTCTTGCCTTGTTGGAGAAGGAAAGGGGGAGGGAGAAGAGGAAAGGGGGGCGCCGCCCCCCCCCCCTTCCTTGTCCTATTCGGACTGAGGGGGGAGGGGGCGCGCGGCCTGCCCTGGCCGGCCCCTCTCTTCTCCCTTATGGCCCATGTAGGCCCATTAACCCCCGGGGGGGTTCCGGTAACCCCCCGGTACTCTGGTAAAATGCCGATTTCACCCGGAACAATTCCGATGTCCAAATATAGGCTTCCAATATATCGATCTTTATGTCTCGACCATTTCGAGACTCCTCGTCATGTCCGTGATCACATCCGGAACTCCGAACAACCTTCGGTACATCAAAATGCATAAACTCATAATAACTGTCATCGTAACTTTAAGCGTGTGGACCCTATGGTTCGAGAACAATGTAGACATGACCGAGACACTTCTCCGGTCAATAACCAATAGCGGGACCTGGATGCCCATATTGGCTCCTACATATTCTACGAAGATCTTTATCGGTCAGACCGCATAACAACATACGTTGTTCCCTTTGTCATCGGTATATTACTTGCCCGAGATTCAATCGTCGGTATCTCAATACCTAGTTCAATCTCGTTACCGGCAAGTCTCTTTAATCTTTCCGTAATACATCATCTCGCAACTAACTCATTAGTTGCAATGCTTGCAAGGCTTATGTGATGTGCATTACCGAGAGGGCCCAGAGATACCTCTCCGACAATCGGAGTGACAAATCCTAATCTCGAAATACGCCAACCCAACATTTACCTTTGGAGACACCTGTAGAGCACCTTTATAATCACCCATTTACGTTGTGACGTTTGGTAGCACACAAAGTGTTCCTCCGGCAAACGGGAGTTGTATAATCTCATAGTCATAGGAACATGTATAAGTCATGAAGAAATCAATAGCAACATACTAAACGATCGGGTGCTAAGCTAATGGAATGGGTCATGTCAATCACATCATTCACCTAATGATGTGATCACGTTAATCAAATAACAACTCTTTGTTCATGGTTAGGAAATATAACCATCTTTGATTAACGAGCTAGTCAAGTAGAGGCATACTAGTGACACTCTGTTTGTCTATGTATTCACACATGTATTATGTTTCCGGTTAATACAATTCTAGCATGAATAATAAAAATTTATCATGAAATAAGGAAATAAATAATAACTTTATTATTGCCTCTAGGGCATATTTCCTTCAGTCTCCCACTTGCACTAGAGTCAATAATCTAGTTCACATCGCTATGTGATTAACACCAATAGTTCACATCTTTATGTGATTGGTTCACATCTCCATGTGACTAACACCCAAAGGGTTTACTAGATTCAATAATCTAGTTCACATCGCTATGTGATTAACACCCAAAGAGTGATCATGTTTTTCTTGTGAGAGAAATTTAGTCAACGGGCCTGCCAAATTCAGATCCGTATGTATTTTGCAAAATTCTATGTCTACAATACTCTGCACGGAGCTACTCTAGCTAATTGCTCCCACTTTCAATATGTATCCAGATTGAGACTTAGAATCATCTGGATCAGTGTAAAAAACTTGCATCGACGTAACCCTTTACGACGAACCTTTTTGTCACGTCCATAATCGAGAAACATATCCTTATTTCACTAAGGATAATTCTGACCGCTGTCCAGTGATCTACTCCTAGATCACTATTGTACTCCCTTGCCAAATCAGTGTAGGGTATACAATAGATCTGGTATACAGCATGACATACTTTATAGAACCTATGGCCAAGGCATAGGGAATGACTTTCATTCTCTTTCTATCTTCTGCCGTGGTCGGGCTTTGAGTCTTACTCAACTTCACACCTTGTAATACAGGAAAGAACTCTTTCTTTGACTGCTCCATTTTGAACTACTTCAAAATCTTGTCAAGGTATGTACTCATTGAAAAAACTTATCAAGCGTCTTGATCTATCTCTATAGATCTTGAAGCTCAATATGTAAGCAGCTTCACCGAAGTCTTTCTTTGAAAAACTCCTTTCAAACACTCCTTTATTCTTTACAGAATAATTCTACATTATTTCCGATCAATAATATGTCATTCACATATACTTATCAGAAATGTTGTAGTGCTCCCACTCACTTTCTCGTAAATACAGGCTTCACCACAAGTCTGTATAAAACTATATGCTTTGATCAACTCATCAAAGTGTATAATCCAACTCCGAGATGCTTGCACAAGTCCACAGATGGATCGCTGGAGTTTGCACATTTTGTTAGCACCTTTCGGATTGACAAAACCTTCTGGTTGCATCATATACAACTCTTCTTTAATAAATCCATTAAGGAATGCAGTTTTGTTTATCCATTTGCCAGATTTCATAAAATGCGGCAATTACTAACATGATTCGGACAGACTCAAGCATAGATACGAGTGAGAAACTCTCATCGTAGTCAACACCTTGAACTTGTCGAAAACCTTTTGCGACAATTCTAGCTTTGTAGATAGTAACACTACTATCAGCGTCCGTCTTCCTCTTGAAGATCCATTTATTTTCTATGGCTTGCCGATCATCGGGTAAATCCATCAAAGTCCATACTTCATTCTCATACATGGATCATATCTCAGATTTCATGGCCTCAAACCATTTCGCGGAATCTGGGCTCATCATCGCTTCCTCATAGTTCGCAAGTTCGTCATGGTCTAGTAACATGACTTCCAGAATAGGATTACCGTACCACTCTGGTGCGGATCTCACTCTGGTTTACCTACGAGATTCAGTAGTAACTTGATCTGAAGTTACATGATCATCATCATTAGCTTCCTCACTAATTGGTGTAGTAGTCACAAGAACAGATTTCTGTGATGAACTACTTTCCAATAAGGGAGAAGGTACAATTACCTTATCAAGTTTTCTACTTTCCTCCCACTCACTTCTTTCGAGAGAAACTCCTTCTCTAGAAAGGATCCATTCTTAGCAACGAATGTCTTGCCTTCGGATCTGTGATAGAAGGTGTACCCAACAGTCTCCTTTGGGTATCCTATGAAGACATATTTCTCTGATTTGGGTTTGAGCTTATCAGGATGAAACTTTTTTTCACATAAGCATCACAACCCAAAACTTTAAGAAACGACAACTTTGGTTTCTTGCCAAACCACATTTCATAAGGCGTCGTCTCAACGGATTTAGATGGTGCCCTTTTAACGTGAATGCAGCTGTCTCTAATGCATAACCCCAAAACGATAGTGGTAGATCGGTAAGAGACATCATAGATTGCTCTATATCCAATAAAGTACGGTTATGACGTTCGGACACACCATTATGCTGTGGTGTTCCATGTGGCGTGAGTAGTGAAACTATTTCACATTGTTTTAACTGAAGGCCAAACTCGTAACTCAAATATTTGTCTCCGCGATCAGATCGTAGAAACTTTTATTTTCTTGTCACGATGATTTTCCACTTCACTCTGAAATTCTTTGAACTTTTCAAATGTTTCAGACTTATGTTTCATCAAGTAGATATACCCATATCTACTCAAATCATCTCTGAAGTTCAGAAAATAATGATACCTGTCGCGAGTCTCAATATTCATCGGACCACATACATCAGTATGTATGGTTTCCAACAAATTTGTTGCTCGCTCCATTGTTCTGAAGAACGGAGTCTTAGTCATCTTGCCCATGAGGCATGGTTCGCAAGCATCAACTGATTCATAATCAAGTGATTCCAAAAGCCCGTCAGCATGGAGTTTCTTCATGAGCTTTACACCAATATGACATAAACAGCAGTGCCACAAATAAGTTGCACTATCATTATTAACTTTGCATCTTTTGGTTTTAATATTATGATTATGTGTATTACTACGATCGAGATCCAACGAACTATTTTCATTGGGTGTGTAACCATATAAGATTTTATTCATGTAAACAGAACAACAATTTATTCTCTTACTTAAATGAATAACCGTATTACAATAAACATGATCAAATCATATTCATGCTCAACGCAAACACCAAATAACACTTATTCAGGTTCAACACTAATCCCGAAAGTATAGGGAGTGTGCGATGATGATCATATCAATCTTGGAACCACTTCCAACACACATCGTCGCTTCACCCTTAACTAGTCTCTGTTCATTCTGCAACTCCCGTTTCGAGTTACTAATCTTAGCAACTGAACTAGTATCAAATACTGAGGGGTTGCTATAAACACTAGTAAAGTACACATCAATAACATGTATATCAAATATACTTATGTTCACTTTGCCATCCTTCTTATCCGCCAATCACTTGGGGTAATTCGGCTTCCAGTGACCAGTCCCTTTGCAGTAGAAGCACTTAGTCTCAGGCTTAGGATCAGACTTGGGCTTCTTCACTTGAGCAGCAACTTGTTTGCAGTTCTTCTTGAAGTTCCCCTTCTTCCCTCTGCCCTTTTCTTGAAACTAGTGGTCTTGTCAACCATCAACACTTGATGTTTTTCTTGATTTCTACCTTTGTTGATTTCAGCATCACGAAGAGCTTGGGAGTTGTTTCCGTTATCCCTTGCATATTATAGTTCATCACGAAGTTCTACTAACTTGGTGATGGTGACTAGAGAATTCTGTCAATCACTATCTTATCTGGAAGATTAACTCCCATTTGATTCAAGTGATTGTAGTACTCAGACAATCTGGGCACATGCTCACTAGTTGAGCGATTCTCCTCCATCTTTTAGCCATAGAACTTGTTGGAGACTTCATATCTCTCAACTCGGGTATTTTCTTGAAATATTAACTGCAACTCCTGGAACATCTCATATGGTCCATGACGTTCAAAACGTCTGTGAAGTCCCGATTCTAAGCCATTAGGCATGGTGCACTAAACTATCAAGTAGTCATCATATTGAGCTAGCCAAACGTTCATAACGTCTGCATCTGCTCCTGCAATAGGTCTGTCACCTAGCGGTGCATCAAGGACATAATTCTTCTTTGTAGCAATGAGGATAAACCTCAGATCACGGATCCAATCCGCATCATTGCTACTAACATCTTTCAACACAATTTTCTCTAGGAACATATCAAAATAAACACAGGGAAGCAACAACGCGAGCTATTGATCTACAACATAATTTGCAAAATACTACCAGGACTAAGTTCATGATAAATTTAAGTTCAATTTAATCATATTACTTAAGAACTCCCACTTAGATAGACATCCCTCTAATCCTCTAAGTGATCACGTGATCCAAATCAACTAAACCATGTCCGATCATCACGTGAGATGGAGTAGTTTCATTGGTGAACATCACTATGTTGATCATATCTACTATATGATTCACGCTCGACCTTTCGGTCTCCGTGTTCCGAGGCCATATCTGTATATGCTTGGCTCGTCAAGTATAACCTGAGTATTCCGCGTGTGCAACTGTTTTGCACCCGTTGTATTTGAACATAGAGCCTATCACACCCGACCATCACGTGGTGTCTCAGCGCGAAGAACTTTCGCAACGGTGCATACTCAGGGAGAACACTTCTTGATAATTAGTGAGAGATCATCTTATAATGCTACCGTCAATCAAAGCAAGATAAGATGCATAAAAGATAAACATCACATGCAATCAATATAAGTGATATGATATGGCCATCATCATCTTGTGCTTGTGATCTCCATCTTCGAAGCACCGTCATGATCACCATCGTCACTGGCGCGACACCTTGATCTCCATCGTAGCATCGTTGTCGTCTCGCCAATCTTATGCTTCCACGACTATCGCTACCGCTTAGTGATAAAGTAAAGCATTACATCGCGATTGCATTGCATACAATAAAGCGACAACCATATGGCTCCTGCCAGTTGCCGATAACTCGGTTACAAAACATGATCATCTCATACAATAAAATTTAGCATCATGTCTTGACCATATCACATCACAACATGCCCTGCAAAAACAAGTTAGACGTCCTCTACTTTGTTGTTGCAAGTTTTACGTGGCTGCTATGGGCTTAAGCAAGAACCAATCTTACCTACGCATCAAAACCACAACGATAGTTTGTCAAGTTGGTGCTGTTTTAACCTTCGCAAGGACCGGGCGTAGCCACACTCGGTTCAACTAAAGTTGGAGAAACTGTCACCCGCAAGCCACCTCTGTGCAAAGCACGTCAGGAGAACCGGTCTCGTGTAAGCGTACGCGTAATGTTGGTCCGGGCCGCTTCGTCCAACAATACCGCTGAACCAAAGTATGACATGCTGGTAAGCAGTATGACTTATATCGCCCACAACTCACTTGTGTTCTACTTGTGCATATAACATCAACATATAAAACCTAGGCTCGGATGCCACTGTTGGGGAACGTAGTAATTTCAAAAAAATTCCTACGCACACGCAAGATCATGGTGATGCATAGCAACGAGAGGGGAGAGTGTGATCTACATACCCTTGTAGATCGACAACGGAAGCGTTTGGTTGATGTAGTCGTACGTCTCCACGGCCCGACCGATCAAGCACCGAAACTACGGCACCTCCGAGTTCTAGCACACGTTCAGCTCGATGACGATCCCCGGGCTCCGATCCAGCAAAGCGTCAGGGAGGAGTTCCATCAGCACGACGGCGTGGTGACGATCTTGATGTTCTACCGTCGCAGGGCTTCGCCTAAGCACCGCTACAATATGACTGAGGTGGAATATGGTGGAGGGGGGCATCGCACACGGCTAAGGAACGATCACGAAGATCAACTTGTGTGTTCTAGGGTGCCCCCCTGCCCCCGTATATAAAGGAGGGAGGGGGGGTGCGGCCGGCCCCAAGGAGTGCGCCTGGAGGAGTCCTACTCTCACCTGGAGTAGGACTCCCCCCTCTCTTGCCTTGTTGGAGAAGGAAAGGGGGAGGGAGAAGAGGAAAGGGGGGCGCCGCCCCCCCCCCTTCCTTGTCCTATTCGGACTGAGGGGGGAGGGGGCGCGCGGCCTGCCCTGGCCGGCCCCTCTCTTCTCCCTTATGGCCCATGTAGGCCCATTAACCCCCGGGGGGTTCCGGTAACCCCCCGGTACTCCGGTAAAATGCCGATTTCACCCGGAACAATTCCGATGACCAAATATAGGCTTCCAATATATCGATCTTTATGTCTCGACCATTTCGTGACTCCTCGTCATGTCCGTGATCACATCCGGGACTCCGAACAACCTTCGGTACATCAAAATGCATAAACTCATAATAACTGTCATCGTAACTTTAAGCGTGCGGACCCTACGGTTCGAGAACAATGTAGACATGACCGAGACACGTCTCCGGTCAATAACCAATAGCGGGACCTGGATGCCCATATTGGCTCCTACATATTCTACGAAGATCTTTATCGGTCAGACCGCATAACAACATACGTTGTTCCCTTTGTCATCGGTATGTTACTTGCCCGAGATTCGATCGTCGGTATCTCAATACCTAGTTCAATCTCGTTACCGGCAAGTCTCTTTAATCGTTCCGTAATACATCATCTCGCAACTAACTCATTAGTTGCAATGCTTGCAAGGCTTATGTGATGTGCATTACCGAGAGGGCCCAGAGATACCTCTCCGACAATCGGAGTGACAAATCCTAATCTCAAAATACGCCAACCCAACATTTACCTTTGGAGACACCTGTAGAGCACCTTTATAATCACTCATTTACGTTGTGACGTTTGGTAGCACACAAAGTGTTCCTGCGGCAAACGGGAGTTGCATAATCTCATAGTCATAGGAACATGTATAAGTCATGAAGAAAGCAATAGCAACATACTAAACGATCGGGTGCTAAGCTAATGGAATGGGTCATGTCAATCACATCATTCACCTAATGATGTGATCCCGTTAATCAAATAACAACTCTTTGTTCATGGTTAGGAAACATAACCATCTTTGATTAACGAGCTAGTCAAGTAGAGGCATACTAGTGACACTCTGTTTGTCTATGCATTCTCACATGTATTTTGTTTCCGATTAATACAATTCTAGCATGAATAATAAACATTTATCATGAAATAAAAAAATAAATAATAACTTTATTATTGCCTCTAGGGCATATTTCCTTCAAAATGGGCATAACTTTTGCATACGAACTCGGATTAAAAAAAATTATATGAAAAATCATTTACTCGAAAAGTTACACCCGAATTGAACTGGGGGAACATCGTTCAATATCTTCAAAATCCCCAAAAACCTAACAGAACGAAATATACGGGACTTTTAAGATCTAGAGGGGGAAAATGAAAAAAAAATCAAACTTACTAGTGGCGCACCATTTGCTAGGTGCGCCACTAGTAACAGGAAAAAAATTGGTTTTAAAAAATTTTGGAATTTTTTTTCAAAATATGATACGTAATATGACTGGGAAATTTGAAATATTTTTTCAAAATTTCATCATACTCATGAACATGAACAAAGTCCTAGACATCAACAAAGTTTAATATGATTGATATGATAGATATATCAACAAGTGCGTGTGAAGTGAGCTGGTGCTGGGGTTGGATAGAACTGCGAAGTTAAGCGTGCTCATGTTGGAGTAGTGTGAAGATGGGTGACCTTTCGGGAAGTTTGACCACAGAGTGCGATTTGACTTGAGATTAAGCATATTGACCTGAGGTTAAGCCATAGTGACCTGAGATTAAGAAAAAATTGAAAAACAAGCGCACTTCTATGTGGTGCGCCACTAGTAGGCCTTTTCCTAGTAGTGGTGTGCCCAGGGGTTTGAAGCGAGGCTACGATACTTTCATCATCTTAGTAGCCTGGGAGCTCTGGAAGCAAAGGAATGTGTGTGTGTTCAACATGGTGCAGCAACAGAGGACCCCGATGGAGTTGGCGGATGATATCTTCCGAGAAGTTAAGCAATGGAGCCTAGCTAGTGTTGGAGTTGGTAGTTTAACACATTTTGTGAGAGAGTAGCCTAGAGTGTTGTGTCGGGTGTAAAGGGTGTTGGCCTAGCTTGGATGCTCTCATCTAGCTCGTGTCGTTCTTGTACATTTACTCTCTTCCTTCTATAAAAATATGGTACGTCTTTGGCGTACTCTCGAAAAAAAAGATAGGTCGTTCTATATGTTAGTTCAACTCCGTTCTATTCGACTTCGTTTTGGTCCCTTAGGCTCCCGCTGGTAACAGAACGCATGAGGTTGAAGAGGAAACTATGGTCTCTTCGGTGACCAGGGAATGGCTACATGTAAATAAACATTTAATCACACAATTTCTTGTCAATCTATGGTGGGTCCCTCTGCTGATGTGGATATCTTGCATGTTTAGATAAATAGAATAATGGGGGTGAGTCTCTTAGGTATATACGATAGGATATGGCTCATCGATCAAAACAGTTGGTTGGTTCATATAAATTAGACTTATGGACAGCAGTTTAATAGCATGTGCTAGGCTTATGCCTTCCGTCCAGCATATGTTGCTGGCCAGTGTCTCGTGTTCTTGACTCAACAACAGTAGGATTTGAAGTTGTAACCGTGTGCTCTCGGTTCACCAAACTTAACATTTCTAAATGTATGACTGTATGTTGAGTTGTTCCATCGAGAAATTATGCCTTTCTAAGTGTACGGTTGAAGTGCTTGTGCTTCGTTCTCCACACTGTAGAATGGGTAGCTGATTATGAAAAGCTTATGTTGTGGCCATCCGGACCCGAGCGCTAGCTGTATATATGGCTGATCAATCAAAATGGTTGGTTGATTCATATAAGATGGAGTAAACAAAAAGTTGATGGCGATGCATACGGATCGACTGAAATATCAGCTTTTAATATGCCATAAATTAGACTTATGGTTAGCAGTTTAATAGCAAGTGCTAGACTTATGCCTACCGTTCACCATATGTTGCTGGCCAGTGTCTCAAGTTCTTGACTCAACAATCGTAGGATTTGAGGCTATAATTGTGTGCCTTCGGTTCACCAATTTTAGCCTTTCTAAGTGTAAGATTGTATGTTGAGTTGTTCCACCAAGACATTATGCTGTGCACGCTGTCAAGCGTTGTGGAGACCGGTAAATCAAGAATGTTCTATACGGGAAATGTGAAAACAAGATATATAAAAAAACCGTGTTTCAAGAAAACAAAAGCGTTTAAATTTTTCCTCTGAGAGGAAAGTAAGGAAGTCCTCGCAATGTTCCTCCTAATCTTGTGCTTGCATTATTCATTAAAGAATGCAACTGTCAAACACGAAGAAGAAAGTGATGTAAGCAATGCCTACTTCACTGAGATGAGAGGCCTCATCAATGAACTTGCTGCAGCTGGAAAAGAAGATCGATGACGACGATCTAATCTCAGTGCCCCTTCCAGACTAGACACACACTACAATCTGTTGGTCTTGTCCATGTCCGCCAAAATGGAGTCAATCATCCTCACAACTTGTACTCGCAGCTTCTCGCCTTTGAGGCACGGCTAGAGCCAAGCTCTAGCGACGAATTATCCGTTTGCCAATGGCACATCACATGGTCATGGTGGTGGCACAATATACTACCTCGGCAAACGCGGTGGTGGCGGTGGCCTCTCTAGTGGGCACATCGTGATAACTTTCATGTTGTAGGTGTATGATAACGTTATCAACACCACTCTTTCAAAATAAATTCATTTGGAAGTTAATGCCCCCCTCAAAAATAAAGATATTTATGTGGTTCATAAACAAAGGTCTCATTTTGACAAATGGGTAACCTGGCTAGTTGATTCATATAAGATAGAGTAAACAAAAAGTTGATGGCTATGCATAAGGAGACTGAAATATCAGCTTTTAATATGCCATAAATTAGACTCCTGGTTACCAATTTAATAGCGGGTGCTAGACTTATCCCTACCGTTAATTGTGTGCCTTCGGTTCACCAATTTTAGCCTTTCTAAATGTAAGATTGAATGTTGAGTTGTTCCACCAAGACATTATGCTGCGCACGCTGTCAAGTGTTGTGGAGACCGGTAAATCAAGAATGTTCTAACAGGAAATGTGAAAAGAAGAAATAAAAAACCGTGTTTCGAGAAAACAAAAATGTTTAGAATTTTCCTCTGAGAGGAAAGTAATGAAGTCCTCGCATTGTTCCTCCTAATCTCGTGCTTGCATTATTCAATAAAGAATGCAGTTGTCGAACACGAAGAAGAACGAGATGTCGGCCAATGCCTACTTCACTGAGATGAGAGGCCTCATCGGTGAACTTGCTGTAACCGGAAAGAAGATCGATGACGACGGCCTAATCTCGATGCTCCTTGCCGGACTAGACACACACTACAATCGGTTGGTCTCGTCCATGTCCGCCAAAATGGAGTCAAACGTCCTCACGACTTGTACTCGCGGATTCTCATCTTCGAGGCGCGGCTGGATCCAAGCTCTAGCGGCGCAGTATCCTGCTGCCAACGCCACGTCATATGGTCATGGTGGTGGGACACGATACTAGCTCGGCAAACATGGCGGCGGCGGTGGCCTCACTATCGGGCACATCATGGTAACTTTGATGTTGTAGGTGTATGATAACATTATCAACACCACTCTTTCAAAATGAATACATTTGGAAGTTAATCCCCCTCGAAAATAAAGATCTTCATGCGGTTTCATAAATAAAGGTCTCATTTTGACCAAAGGGTAACCTGGCCAAATGTCATTGCCAGAGATGCAAAGAAAGATTGTTGATGTGTGATTATTCATCATTTGCCCGTTTGCAATATTGGTGTGGCAAAAGATACATGCAGCTTTTGATTTTCCACCCCCAGCTGGCATGGTGAATATGGTCGGTAATTGGATGTGGGGTATGCCCTTCCTGCTCAAGGCACATATGTGTCAATGTTTATGCTTTACTTTAGGCGTTACAGAATTGTCGTAATGATCTTGTTCTATACAATTTCAAACTTTCTAATTTCTTGCAGGTCATCTACAGAGTCGCATGCTTCATACGTCCATGGTTTACCGTACTTCATGTGGAGGATAATGGATTCACGCACTTTGGGTGCACTCAACTAGAGATGTTTGCACGGGGATTCTTCATCATGGCTGGATGATAATCGAATAATAGGATACTAGCACATATGTTGTGCGTTGCAACCGGTGAGATATTTTTTTTACAAGAAACAACGGGAGAGATAATTGATGTTTTCATCAAAAACGGTTTCTCCAGTGGTCGGTGACAGAGTGAAGAGTTGTGGTCTTCTCGTGGGTCATGTTTAGCCCGCAAGATCTTCGTAGTGGTGGGGTTAATCAGTTTGGCGGTAACCACCCAACTCGTGTCTTTTTTGGCCATGATACCATGTAGAACTGTACGCACCAGTCAGTTCACCCGAACGCTCAAGCTTATGGAGAAAGGTGGGCTAAGGCATTTGTACTTCGAGACTCAGGTACATGGATTGTGGGTATTTTGAGCCAATTTACGAGGCTAGCAACCCATGTTATCATGTTTACTATATTTTAGATGTTCGCAATTGTGGGTATATAGATAACGAATCTATGTGGTCGGGCTACATGCATAAGAAAAAAGTAAGATTTTGTATTGTGTAGATACAGATTCATGGTTCCTTATGTTTTTCTACTACAAGTCATCATTCCTTTTCAGTTTGGTCATGCAAGTTTCAATTTACAATTCCGTAATTTTCCGTTCCAATTCACCCCTTTTGGGCATAGCCCACCGAACACATGTGTGTAAACTCACGGAAACAAAGTGTGCCGACCCCGTAATGTGATGCAACAAATGAAATGCATCTGCCATACTCCAAACTGCATTAGGACATGAGTGCACGGATGTGATAAGTTTTCTTTTTTGAGAATTCTTTTCATTCATATCACGAATCAGTACAAAAAAGTTGACCCTTACAAGCACACTGAAACGCAAACACAAAGGACCATGAACACGTAGAGTACCCTAATACAACCATAACATAAGAAAATCTCCGGAGCCCTATGTCATCATCCCTGAATCTTGAAAGAAGACCCCTGCAGCAGAAGGATCTGCAACCAGTCGCAAGCAGGTCATCATCTTCGACCACGGTACAATTGCCGCCACGCTACTTCCTCCTTTCTTGACACCAGCACTGAGAGGGCATGGACATCAATACAACACACCTGCAACAGCCGTCGCCATCTTTGGCTTTGAGTACCGTGAAAAGTGTCCCTTCCAGAAGGAAGAGAACTCGAGTCATCCGACCGGTCCAGCACAGCGGCTGGGCCATCCGCCCGGGCAAAGCAGGATCTCCCACCAGTATCAGCGCAGAGGAAGGAGAAGAACAGCAACGGAAAATCGTACCAACAAGGAAGAAGAAGGGTCTTCGTTGTTGGAAATATGCCCTAGAGGCAATAATAAAAGCATTATTATTATATTTCCTTGTTCATGATAATTGTCTTTATTCATGCTATAATTGTGTTATCCGGAAATCGTAATACATGTGTGAATAACAGACACCAACATGTCCCTAGTAAGCCTCTAGTTGACTAGCTCGTTGATCAACAGATAGTCATGGTTTCCTGACTATGGACATTGGATGTCATTGATAACGAGATCACATCATTAGGAGAATGATGTGATGGACAAGACCCAATCCTAAACATAGCATAAGATCGTATAGTTCGTTTGCTAGAGTTTTTCCAATGTCAAGTATCTTTTCCTTAGACCATGAGATCGTGTAACTCCCGGATACCGTAGGAGTGCTTTGGGTGTACCAAACGTCACAACGTAACTGGGTGACTATAAAGGTAGACTACGGGTATCTCCGAAAGTGTCTGTTGGGTTGACACGGATCAAGACTGGGATTTGTCACTTCGTATGACGGAGAGGTATCACTGGGCCCACTCGGTAATGCATCATCATAATGAGCTCAAAGTGACCAAGTGTCTGGTCACGGGATCATGCATTACGGTACGAGTAAAGTGACTTGCCGGCAACGAGATTGAACAAGGTTTTGGGATACCGACGATCGAATCTCGGGCAAGTAACATACCGACTGACAAAGGGAATTGTATACGGGGTTGCTTGAATCCTCGACATCGTGGTTCATCCGATGAGATCATCGAGGAGCATGTGGGAGCCAACATGGGTATCCAGATCCTGCTGTTGGTTATTGACCGGAGAGCCGTCTCGGTCATGTCTGCATGTCTCCCGAACCCGTAGGGTCTACACACTTAAGGTTCGGTGATGCTAGGGTTATAGGGATATGTATATGCAGTAACCCGAATGTTGTTCGGAGTCCCGGATGAGATCCCGGACATCACGAGGAGTTCCGGAATGGTCCGGAGGTAAATAAGTATATATATGAAGTGCTATTTCGGCCATTGGGACAAGTTTCGGGGTCACCGGTATTGTACCGGGACCACCGGAAGGGTCCCGGGGGTCCACCGGGTGGGGCCACCTGCCCCGGGGGGCCACATGGGCTGTAGGGGGTGCGCCTTGGCCTGCATGGGCCAAGGGCACCAGCCCCAAGAGGCCCATGCGCCTAGGGTTCAAGAAGGGAAGAGTCCCACAAGGGGAAGGCACCCCCTAGGTGCCTTGGGGGGGAGGGAATCCTCCCTTGGCCGCCGCCCCCCTAGGAGATTGGATCTCCTAGGGCCGGCGCCCCCCCCTCCCCTAGGCCCCCTATATATAGTGAGGGAAGGAGGGCCTCTCAACCCACGCCTTTGGAGCCTCCCTCTCCCTCTCCAACACCTCCTCCTCCTCCATAGAGCTTAGCGAAGCCTTGCCAGAGTGCTGCAGCTCCTCCACCACCACGCCGTCGTGCTGCTGCTGGAGCCATCTTCCTCAACCTCTCCTTCTCCCTTGCTGGATCAAGAAGGAGGAGACGTCACGCTGACCATACGTGTGTTGAACGCGGAGGTGCCGTCCGTTCGGTGCTAGGATCTCCAGTGATTTGGATCACGTCGTGTACGACTACCTCATCCCCGTTCTTTGAACGCTTCCGCTCGCGATCTACAAAGGTATGTAGATGCATCCGATCACTCGTTGCTAGATGAACTCATAGATGGATCTTGGTGAAACCGTAGGAAATTTTTTGTTTTCTGCAACGTTCCCCAACAGTGGCATCATGAGCTAGGTCTATGCGTAGTTCTTCTTGCGCGAGTAGAACACAATTTGTTGTGGGCGTAGATGTTGTCAACTTTCTTGCCGCTACTAGTCTTATCTTGCTTCAGCGGTATTGTGGGATGAAGCGGCCCGGACCAACCTTACACGTACGCTTACGCGAGACCGGTTCCACCGACTAACATGCACTAGTTGCATAAGGTGGCTGGCGGGTGACTGTCTCTCCCACTTTAGTTGGAGCGGATTCGATGAAAAGGGTCCTTATGAAGGGTAAATAGAAGTTGACAAATAACGTTGTGGCTTTCACGTAGGTAAGAAAACGTTCTTGCTAGAACCCTATTTCAGCCACGTAAAACTTGCAACAACAATTAGAGGACGTCTAACTTGTTTTTGCAGCAAGTGCTTTGTGATATGATATGGCCAAAGTTGTGATGAATGATGAATGACATATATGTGATGTATGAGATGTTCATGCTATTGTAATAGGAGTCACGACTTGCATGTCGATGAGTATGACAACCGGCAGGAGCTATAGGAGTTGTCTTTATTTTTTGTATGACCTGCGTGTCATTGAGAAACGCCATGTAAATTACTTTACTTTGTTGCTAAACGCGTTAGCCATAGTAGTAGAAGTAATAGTTGGCGAGCAACTTCATGGAGAAACGATGATGGAGATCATGATGATGGAGATCATGGTGTCAAGCCGGTGACAAGATGATCATGGAGCCCCAAGATGGAGATCAAAGGAGCTATGTGATATTGGCCATATCATGTCACTATTATTATTTGATTGCATGCGATGTTTATCATGTTTTGTATCTTGTTTACTTAGAACGACGGTAGTAAATAAGACGATCCCTCATAATAATTTCAAGAAAGTGTTCCCCCTAACTGTGCACCGTTGCGACAGTTCGTTGTTTCGAAGCACCGCGTGATGATCGGGTGTGATAGATTCTAAACGTTCACATACAACGGGTGTAAGACAGATTTACACACACAAACACTTAGGTTGACTTGACGAGCCTAGCATGTGTACAGACATGGCCTCGGAACACAGAAGACCGAAAGGTCGAGCATGAGTCGTATAGAAGATACGATCAACATGAAGATGTTCACCGACGTTGACTAGTACGTCTCACGTGATGATCGGACACGGCCTAGTTGACTCAGATCATGTTATACTTAGATGACTAGAAGAGGGATGTCTATCTAAGTGGGAGTTCATTGAATAATTTGATTAGATGAACTTAATTATTATGAACTTAGTCTAAAATCTTTACAATATGTCTTGTAGATCAAATGGCCAACGTTGTCCTCAACTTCAACGTGTTCCTAGAGAAAACCAAGCTGAAAGACGATGGCAGCAACTATACGGACTGGGTCTGGAACCTGAGGATCATCCTCATAGCTGCCAAGAAAGAATATGTCCTACTAGCACCACTAGGTGATCCACCCGTCCCACAGAACCAAGACGTTATGAACGCTTGGCAGACACGTGCTGATGACTACTCCCTCGTTCAGTGCGGCATGCTTTACAGCTTAGAGCCGGGGCTCCAAAAGCGTTTTGAGAGACATGGAGCATATGAGATGTTCGAAGAGCTGAAAATGGTTTTCCAAGCTCATGCCCAGGTCGAGAGATATGAAGTCTCTGACAAATTCTTCAGCTGTAAGATGGAGGAAAATAGTTCTGTCAGTGAGCACATACTCACTATGTCTGGGTTAGATAACCGCTTGACTCAGCTGGGAGTTAATCTTCCGGATGACGCGGTCATTGACAGAATCCTCCAGTCGCTTCCACCAAGCTACAAGAGCTTTGTGATGAACTTCAATATGCAGGGGATGGAAAAGACCATTCCTGAGGTATTTGCAATGCTGAAATCAGCAGAGGTAGAAGTCAAGAAGGAACATCAAGTGTTGATGGTGAATAAAACCACTAAGTTCAAGAAGGGCAAGGGTAAGAAAGCCTTCAAGAAGGACGGCAAGGGAGTTGCCGCGCCCGGCAAGCAAGCTGCCGGGAAGAAGCCAAAGAATGGACCCAACCCCGAGACTGAGTGCTTTTATTGCAAGGGAAGTGGTCACTGGAAGCGGAACTGTCCCAAATACTTAGCGGACAAGAAGGCCGGCAAAACAAAAGGTATATGTGATATACATATAATTGATGTGTACCTTACCAGTGTCCGTAGTAGCTCCTGGATATTTGATACCGGTGCAGTTGCTCACATTTGTAACTCAAAGCAGGGGTTGCGGAATAAGCGGAGAATGGCGAAGGACGAGGTGACGATGCGCGTCGGGAATGGTTCCAAGGTCGATGTGATCGCCGTCGGCACGCTGCCTCTTCATTTACCTACGGGATTAGTTTTTAAACCTCAATAATTGTTATTTAGTGCCAGCTTTGAGCATGAACATTGTATCGGGATCTCGTTTAATTCGAGATGGCTACTCATTTAAATCCGAGAATAATGGTTGTTCTATTTATATGAGAGATATGTTTTATGGTCATGCTCCAATGGTGAATGGTTTATTCTTAATGAATCTCGAGTGTAATGCTACACATGTTCATAGTGTGAATACCAAAAGATGTAAGGTTGATAATGATAGTCCCACATACTTGTGGCACTACCGCCTTGGTCACATAGGTGTCAAACGCATGAAGAAGCTCCATGCAGATGGACTTTTAGAGTCTCTTGATTTTGACACGTGCGAACCATGCCTCATGGGAAAAATGATCAAGACTCCGTTCTCAGGAACAATGGAGCGAGCAACCAACTTATTGGAAATCATACATACTGATGTGTGCGGTCCAATGAGTGTTGAGGCTCGCGGTGGCTATCGTTATGTTCTCACCCTCACTGATGATTTGAATAGATATGGGTATGTCTACTTAATGAAACACAAGTCTGAAACCTTTGAAAAGTTCAAGGAATTTCAGAGTGAGGTTGAAAATCAACGTGACAGAAAAATCAAGTTTTTACGATCAGATCGTGGAGGAGAATACTTGAGTCACGAATTTGGCACACACTTAAGAAAATGTGGAATAGTTTCACAACTCACGCCGCCTGGAACACCTCAACGTAATGGTGTGTCCGAACGTCATAATCGCACTCTATTAGATATGGTGTGATCTATGATGTCTCTTACCGATTTACCGCTATCTTTTTGGGGCTATGCTTTAGAGACTGCCGCATTCACTTTAAATAGGGCTCCGTCGAAATCCGTTGAGACGACACCGTTTGAATTATGGTTTGGGAAGAAACCTAAGCTGTCGTTTCTAAAAGTTTGGGGATGCGATGCTTATGTCAAGAAACTTCAACCTAAAAAGCTCGAACCCAAGTCGGAAAAATGCGTATTCATAGGATACCCTAAAGAAACTATTGGGTATACCTTCTACCTCAGATCCGAAGGCAAGATCTTTGTTGCCAAGAATGGATCCTTTCTAGAGAAAGAGTTTCTCTCGAAAGAAGTAAGTGGGAGGAAAGTAGAACTTGATGAAGTGTTACCTCTTGAACCGGAAAATGGCGCAACTCAAGAAAATGTTCCTGAGGTGCCTGCACCGACTAGAGAGGAAGTTAATGATGATGATCATGAAACTTCGGATCAAGTTGCTACTGAACTTCGAAGGTCCACAAGGACATGTTCCGCACCAGAGTGGTACGGCAACCCTGTCTTGGAAATCATGTTGTTAGACAACGGTGAACCTTCGAACTATGAAGAAGCGATGGCGGGCCCGGATTCCGACAAATGGCTAGAAGCCATGAAATCCGAGATAGGATCCATGTATGAAAATGAAGTATGGACTTTGACTGACTTGCCCGATGATCGGCGAGCCATAGAAAATAATTGGATCTTTAAGAAGAAGACAGACGCGGATGGTAATGTGACCATCTATAAAGCTCGGCTTGTCGCTAAGGGTTATCGACAAGTTCAAGGGGTTGACTACGATGAGACTCTCTCACCGGTAGCGAAGCTAAAGTCCGTCCGAATCATGTTAGCAATTGCCGCATTCTACGATTATGAAATATGGCAAATGGACGTCAAAACGGCATTCCTTAATGGTTTCCTTAAGGAAGAATTGTATATGATGCAGCCGGAAGGTTTTGCCGATCCTAAGAATGCTGACAAGGTGTGCAAGCTCCAACGCTCGATTTATGGGCTGGTGCAAGCATCTCGGAGTTGGAACATTCGCTTTGATGAAATGATCAAAGCGTTTGGGTTTACACAGACTTATGGAGAAGTCTGCGTTTACAAGAAAGTGAGTGGGAGCTCTGTAGCATTTCTCATACTATATGTAGATGACATACTTTTGATGGGAAATGATATAGAACTCTTGGACAGCATTAAGGCCTACTTGAATAAGAGTTTTTCAATGAAAGACCTTGGAGAAGCTGCTTATATATTAGGCATCAAGATCTATAGAGATAGATCAAGACGCCTCATAGGTCTTTCACAAAGCACATACCTTGATAAGATATTGAAGAAGTTCAATATGGATCAGTCTAAGAAGGGGTTCTTGCCTGTGTTGCAAGGTGTGAAATTGAGCTCAGCTCAATGTCCGACCACGGCAGAAGAGATAGAAGAGATGAGTGTCATCCCCTATGCCTCAGCCATAGGTTCTATTATCTATGCCATGCTGTGTACCAGACCTGATGTAAACCTTGCCGTAAGTTTGGTAGGAAGGTACCAAAGTAATCCCGGCAAGGAACACTGGACAGCGGTCAAGAATATCCTGAAGTACCTGAAAAGGACTAAGGAAATGTTTCTCGTTTATGGAGGTGACGAAGAGCTCGTCGTAAAGGGTTACGTCGACGCTAGCTTCGACACAGATCCGGATGACTCAAAGTCACAAACCGGATACGTGTATATTTTGAATGGTGGGGCAGTAAGCTGGTGCAGTTGCAAGCAGAGCGTCGTGGCGGGATCTACATGTGAAGCGGAGTACATGGCAGCCTCGGAGGCAGCACATGAAGCAATATGGGTGAAGGAGTTCATCACCGACCTAGGAGTCATACCCAATGCGTCGGGGCCAATCAAACTCTTCTGTGACAACACTGAAGCTATTGCACTTGCCAAGGAACCCAGGTTTCACAAGAAGACAAGGCACATCAAGCGTCGGTTCAACTCCATTCGTGAAAATGTTCAAGATGGAGACATAGATATTTGTAAAGTACATACGGACCTGAATGTTGCAGATCCGTTGACTAAACCTCTCCCTAGAGCAAAACATGATCAACACCAGAATTCCATGGGTGTTCGATTCATCACAATGTAACTAGATTATTGACTCTAGTGCAAGTGGGAGACTGTTGGAAATATGCCCTAGAGGCAATAATAAAAGCATTATTATTATATTTCCTTGTTCATGATAATTGTCTTTATTCATGCTATAATTGTGTTATCCGGAAATCGTAATATATGTGTGAATAACAGACACCAACATGTCCCTAGTAAGCCTCTAGTTGACTAGCTCGTTGATCAACAGATAGTCATGGTTTCCTGACTATGGACATTGGATGTCATTGATAACGAGATCACATCATTAGGAGAATGATGTGATGGACAAGACCGAATCCTAAACATAGCATAAGATCGTATAGTTCGTTTGCTAGAGTTTTTCCAATGTCAAGTATCTTTTCCTTAGACCATGAGATCGTGTAACTCCCGGATACCGTAGGAGTGCTTTGGGTGTACCAAACGTCACAACGTAACTGGGTGACTATAAAGGTAGACTACGGGTATCTCCGAAAGTGTCTGTTGGGTTGACACGGATCAAGACTGGGATTTGTCACTCCGTATGACGGAGAGGTATCACTGGGCCCACTCGGTAATGCATCATCATAATGAGCTCAAAGTGACCAAGTGTCTGGTCACGGGATCATGCATTACGGTACGAGTAAAGTGACTTGCCGGCAACGAGATTGAACAAGGTTTTGGGATACCGACGATCGAATCTCGGGCAAGTAACATACCGACTGACAAAGGGAATTGTATACGGGGTTGCTTGAATCCTCGACATCGTGGTTCATCCGATGAGATCATCGAGGAGCATGTGGGAGCCAACATGGGTATCCAGATCCCGCTGTTGGTTATTGACCGGAGAGCCGTCTCGGTCATGTCTGCATGTCTCCCGAACCCGTAGGGTCTACACACTTAAGGTTCGGTGATGCTAGGGTTATAGGGATATGTATATGCAGTAACCCGAATGTTGTACGGAGTCCCGGATGAGATCCCGGACGTCACGAGGAGTTCTTGAATGGTCCGGAGGTAAAGAATTATATATAACAAGTGCTATTTCGGCCATTGGGACAAGTTTTGAGGTCACCGGTATTGTACCGGGACCACCGAAAGGGTCCCGGGGGTCCACCGGGTGGGGCCACCTGCCCCGGGGGGCCACATGGGCTGTAGGGGGTGCGCCTTGGCCTGCATGGGCCAAGGGCACCAGCCCCAAGAGGCCCATGCGCCTAGGGTTCAAGAAGGGAAGAGTCCCACAAGGGGAAGGCACCTCCTAGGTGCCTTGGGGGGGAGGGAATCCTCCCTTGGCCGCCGCCCCCCTAGGAGATTGGATCTCCTAGGGCCGGTGCCCCCCCCCCTAGGCCCCCTATATATAGTGAGGGAAGGAGGGCCTCTCAACCCACGCCTTTGGAGCCTCCCTCTCCCTCTCCAACACCTCCTCCTCCTTCATAGAGCTTAGCGAAGCCCTGCCGGAGTACTGCAGCTCCTCCACCACCACGCCGTCGTGCTGCTGCCGGAGCCATCTTCCTCAACCTCTCCTTCTCCCTTGCTGGATCAAGAAGGAGGAGACGTCACGCTGACCGTACGTGTGTTGAAGCGGAGGTGCCGTCTGTTCGGTGCTAGGATCTCCGGTGATTTGGATCACGTCGTGTACGACTACCTCATCCCCGTTCTTTGAACGCTTCCGCTCGCGATCTACAAAGGTATGTAGATGCATCCGATCACTCGTTGCTAGATGAACTCATAGATGGATCTTGGTGAAACCGTAGGAAATTTTTTGTTTTCTGCAACGTTCCCCAACATTCGTCTCCCTGCATCCATCGCCCATCTGAGGACCCAAACGGCCAGTGCCGATGGACCTCCAGCCACAAAAGCCCGCGACCTCGACGAGACCCGGGGATCCCCAACTCCGCTGGCTCCTAGACGAAGGCAAAAGCCTCGCCTGACCGCAAACGGAGCCCGGAGAAACTTATTCCGACGCGACACCACCGCAACGGCCTCGGCAACGTCTCCCTCAACTCTAACCCTACCACACACCCACCTAGCGAACAGACCCGAGGTTCCCCCTCCCTCCCGCCGCCGGAGTGGCCGACGGAGAGAGAGGGAACCAGCGGCGTCACCGACGGCGCGCAAGGGAACCCTCGTCGCCTCCCTGATTGCCTGTGTGATCCTACTTTTCCGCTGTGTAGGTTGGTAGGTGTGGCTACTGTTTGATCCGACGGATGTGATAAGTTGACCACATCCAACCTCGTTGGGACTTCAACCGACCATGAGACACTGCGACTTGCTTCACGGTCTCGTGGGTCTGCCCTTGCCGGTGTAAGTTTTAGATGGCATGGTTCAAAGGAAGCTACGCGGCACAACCACCGGTGGGCACAACCTCTCGGGATCTTTTGCCCAAAATGTCGAAGGTGTTTTTCCAATGCCACTCATTCCGAACTTTGAAGAAGCATGCGTGCACGGTACCATACACGCACGCAACGTCTCATACCTACACAGAGTTATGTGATTAACTGCCTATGGTCTAAACCGAGCTTTGCAGTTTCAGTATCAAGCAGTAGTCGTTGGTAGGCTGAGCGACGTGACGGGTGTGTGTGTGTGTGTGTATAGACTGGGGATGAAAGCCGGAGGGTTGGGTTTCCAACTTCCGAGTGGCGGGCCGGGAACAGACAGAGCCCGTGAACAAATCTTTAGCCCATGTGGCCCGGGCAGCGTGCACACTGATTCCGACCGTTGGGTCGCCTCGGGTGCGCTCTCTCGCTCGCTTTCGGCAAAGCCACGCGCACTCATCTCCCCGACCGTTGCCGAAAATTCCCCTTCAAAACCTCCCCACACGAGACTCGCCATACCCACCCATCAAATCCACCGCCACACACGCCACCCTCGCCGGAGAAGAAGGATCCATCCCATCCCATCCATCTGCATACCAATCCGGGCCATGGCCGACGCCGCCGCGCTCGTCGCCGTGCCGCCGCAGGCGCAGCCGCAGCAGAGGCACCCGCTGAGCCAGATCGCGGCGAGCGGGACGCACCGGCTGCTGCTCAAGCAGTGGCTCAAGGAGGAGGACCTGCTGGCGCGGCGCGTCGCGCTGCGGGAGGCCCGCCTCGACGGCGCGCGCAAGGAGATCGCCTTCCTCTACTGCGCCTTCTTCGCCTTCCACGCCGCCTCCGTCCTCCTCCTCTTCCTCTCCGCCTCCGTCGCCCCCCTGACCACCTCCCCGTCCTCCGCCTGCCGCCGCTCCTGGATCCCCTGCCTCGTCTCGCTGCTCGCCTCCCTGGCCATGCTCTGGGCGCTGCGGTACAAGGCCGACACGGAGGCCGTGCTGGAGCGGGTGCTGGCGCGGGAGCAGGAGGACGCCGCGCTGCTCGGCCGCTGCGTCGCCGAGCTCAAGCGCAAGGGGCTCGAGTTCGACCTGCTCAAGGAGGTGGACGCGCTGCGCAGGGCCAAGGCCCTCCGCGTCGAGGCCAAGGCCGGCACCGACGGGCCCAGGCGCTGGCCCGCCAGGGACCTCCCCGTCTTCGCCCTCTTCGGCGCCGCCTGCGGCGTCCTCGTGCTCACCAGGTTCCTGCTCTGCAACTAGGCCGAATCTCGCGAATCATGGTCCGTTCCGTGTTCATCAGGACTCCGATCGCTGGATCGATTGATGAAGCGTACTACTGTTTCTGTTCGTTCCTGCAGAACTGTTTGTTCTGCGAATTTTGATGTCTGTAATAAGGATAAGATCTGTTGCCGATGCGTTTAGTTTCGTCCGTGTTGGTGTTTGCTGTTATACCAGAGGGGCAAAATTACACTCCCAAACCTCAAGTGTTTATGAACATTAAGATATAAGTTAATCCCCTAAATTTGATCCTCTTTACATTGTCCTTGTGTGAAGGATTGTGATTGTTCTGTCATGCTTCTCTTAATATCAGTTAGTTTCCGAGTTCCTGAAAATCGACGAGACATTGGCACCACAATTTGCCATGATATCGAGTTATGGGAAATGTTCAGAATAAATTACCAAGTCTCAGAGCGTTGGGATACATTCTGGAACATCAAGGAAGGGGTACGGTAAAGTTTAACACGGGAGCTAAGATGAATGAGTCTTCAGGGAACCAGGTGTATTTAGTAGAAGAGACAGTGCCAGCTCAACTCTCTAGTTCCTGAATCTATTCTCCTCCTTTTGCTTGCCCTTTACACCTGAAAACTCTTGACAAACCCGATTCCATCCAGCTTCAGATGCAAGCCTGGCAAAAGGAAATTGCAAACCAAGACAGAGTGGTTAGCTGATTGCAATCGGAAACCATTCCACCATAGATTTGCACTTGCTGTAATTAAAAAGATGAACTGTGCCCATGATGATGTGTTGATTTTTGTTTGTGCTTGTACCAGAACCAGAGGGCAAAATGAAAATATGTGCAATCACCATCCCCTCTCAAACCTCCATACAATTACCATAAAGATATGTTTGCCTCCATTTGATCCTCATACATTGATATAGTTCTGCACGTTACTATCTTCTTCCTTATGAGTATTACTGCTAGCAGCAAAAACATCTGAAGAATTCAGCCCCGTTTCTGGAAACCAAAAAGATACTGTCAGCTTTCCATCACCTGGTGCTATTTTTGGAACATTTGGGGAAGAAATGTGCAAAATCAGTGCCAGATTTGGTGCCCAATTCGCCTTGCATCGAAAACCATTATTCAAGGAACTTTCGGGGGCAGTGCCATCTCAACTCTATCTAGTTCCTGAATCTGTACTCCTCCTTTTGCTTGACTTTTGACACCCGAAACTCCTCCATCACATCAGAAACCCAATTCCACTCACCTTCAGACGCAAGCCTGAGAAAGCAAGATTTGCATACAAACCAAGCAACGGTTGATTGATTATCACAAACTAATATTCATATAGTAATTCATTACATCGATTTGCGCATCTCATAGAGACGCAACTGTGATCACAAATCATCACACCGGATCAACCACCCTTCACAGTAAGCATCACACAAGAAACGAGCAACAAATTACTCCATGTACACGGTATAACCAAACCCAGTAAACAAACAACACCAACGCTCCAGCTAAGGAGGAGGAGGGAGCTCGACCGATCAGACGGCGTCGGGGCCTTCCTTCTTCAGCGGTGCCGGGTACGGCCCCGGGGACTGCCCGGCGACGCCGGGCGGCGGCAGGGGCGTGCCGTAGATCTGGGCCCCGACGCCGGCGCGCATCTCCTCGCGGCCCTTGTGCTTGCCGAGGAAGTAGCAGCCGAAGCCGAGCAGGATGGTGAAGAATATGAAGGGCAGCGAGATCACCAGCACGAACCCCATTCCCCTCCCTCCCTCCCGGATGGACGCCTTCAATCCAAGGCTGGCTTGGATGCTTGAGCTTGACTGATTATACGAGGATGGTTGGGGGGGGGGGGGGGGGGGGGGGGGGGGGAGGGGGGGGGGGGGGGATTGCTGCGGTGCTCTGCGTTGGGAGGGGAAGCCGCGTGGGGATTGGGGGGTTTATATGCACAGGGGCTGCAGAGGCGAAGGATGGTGTGGAAGAAGGCGGCTGGAGGGAGCTGGAAGCTTGTTGAGTGTGCTGCCGTCAGCGCGTGACGGCGTACGTACGGGTGACCGTTGGCTTGGTGCTTAATTTGGGGGCAACGGTCGAATGCCTTGGGGCCTTCTGTTCCGTGGAGCGTGTGTTTGGCCACGTCGCCGGTACTCCCTCCGTTGCGATTTACTCCGTTCCGATTTACTCGTCCTGTAGGAGTACATCATCTTCTATGGTGTTTTGGATTTTCTCTTGCAAAACCAGGATGGGAATAAAATACATGACTTTGCAGTACAGGTGATTTTAGTATCATTTTTGTTGGATTTTTTTTCTTGCTGGTGATAGGGATAACTCTCTCGTGGTCGACTGTGCCGTGCGGTCGGCCTGAGCGTGGACCCCACCGTCGATCCTCCAAGGCAAACCGCACGGCGAGCTAAAGTCGAAGACAACGGGCTCGTCGAGAGTTGAGACCAAGCCAAAGACCGGAAATAGCGGAGGCAAGACAAGGCGGTAACGAGCATCTGAGGAAAAGAATTATATGAGACTAGGTTTCACGGGCTAGTTAGAAAATCAGGAGGAGGGGAAGATTAGATGCTTTATGATTTGTGAATGTCACGTATCATCTATCAGGGTGGGCCTCACCTGCTAGCCCGTGAGACCTGATCTCATATAAATTTTTTCCAGCACCTGATGAGAACCCCTGGCCTGGCTTTTTTTTTTTAAACGAGCCTAGCCCGGCTTAGGGTTAGGATGATGGAAGATCTCGGCGTTGGAAAATAAGCAGGATAGCGAGATTCAGAGGGATGGTCGAGGTGACGACGAACCAATGGTGGTGGAGGTCGTGGCAGTGGGTAGAGAAGCGTACCAGCCAATGTGGGTCGAGGGTCGTCCACGGACGACAGTGGCAAGAGAAGATGGTGGGGTAGCGTTCCTGACAGCACCGACGGTCGCAACTCCACCAGCATCTGGGAATGGAAGTTCATGTGTACAGTCTGCTCTCTCCAAATTCGTGAGAACTCTCCGCCGTAGGATCCAACTTAACACGACGGTTTTTCAGTAAATTAAGCTGAGGGTGGTCTTTCTAGCCCTCAAGAAGAAAAACTAACCTCCTCCATCTTTAGTCGAAGGAAGTACGAGTATTTGGGAAAAGAAATTATATAAGAGAAGATATAGGATCCTCTCTCTCTTTTTTTTTTGGTATAAGAGATAAGGACATTAGAAGTGATTCGTCCTTCTTTGTTTTAATCCATCGAAGCCAAAGGCGATTCTTTCATGATGATCGCTCAATGGTTCTAGACTTCCCGCCTGGGTTTCACCATTTGTACATTCTGGAAGTTCTTGGACCGTAAGTACAAAGGGTAAAAGTTAGCAAAAAAATACTGCCAAAAACAACCATGAGTTTCAGGGAAATACAAGTGCACAAGAGAGACAAGGAGAGCATTCAGGAGAATCCAAGCCTAGCAAACCAGTATTAATACCACAACACATGCGTTTTTCAGGGGTGTTTCTTGCGTTTACAGGCTCCGACATCATACGAGTAGAGAGACCTCGGACAACACTTCATCAGCTAGAGCCATGCATAACAGCTGAATGATACTCTTACGTTTTACAGGAAACCTGGATATATCTGTCTTATTAACAGCACTGCGGCAACAGCATTACCACGGACAGCATGGATTTGCATCCGGCTGAAGCCCACAGGTGATCATCGATCCGCCCTAGTGCGCCCGGTCACGGAGGACATCGAGCTCCACCTCGGTCGGGTCAGTTGCCTGGATCTCGTAGTGGAACCCGTCGAGCTCTTGCTTGATGCGGTCCTTGGAGGTGGAGTACAGCATCTTGGCGCGGATGCGCGATGTGTCAGGGGACCTGGGGCAGCATGTGCATTAGTTATATAGAAATAAGGTGAAAGTGAGATCAATGGTAAGGGAAGAGAAGATGCATCAGCCATCAGGCATGTGCAGATGGTGATTTTTCATCTATGCATACTAGCACCGCTATCAGAGAAGTCAACTTTCGCAATAAAGAACAAATTGGCAAAGCATATTCTGAAGACATGTGAACATGCACTGTTGTTCTTTCTCGACAGCTACAAGCATAGATACCAGGCACAAACAAAATAAGAAAAGGCTATCATTGCTATAGATTCCTCTAGCAATGTCCGTCATGGTTATTATAAATAAGCTGAAATGGAAACATGGGAAAGGAAAGAGGGAGTGCATCGACTGTAAGTTAGTGCAAATGGTGATTTTCAGAGAAGTCAACTTTCATAATGGAGAACAAATTACACTATTGGCAAAGCATATTCTGAAGACAAGTGGACATGCACTACTTATCTTTTCTGGACAGCTACAAGCATAGATACAAAACAAGAAAAGGCTATCATGGCTATAGATTCCTCTAGGAATACCCATCCAGGTTAATAATTCAGTACTTCATAAAGAAAAATATGAACAAACAATATATCTAGTGTGGACACATCTAGCGTAGATTCGTGAGAAGCACTATACTGCTTACCCTACCAGGAACTTCCATGACTATGTTAGGGTCCATTTTTCCAAAGAAGCTATTAAGACTAACTGGCAGATGAAGAAAAGCATTAACATATGGATATGTGACTATGAAGCTCACCAGGCAATGAAGAAAATCTTGCTTTTCTGCACATTCTCCCCAGTAACAAAGTCAAAATCATAAAGGGCATATCTGCAGTCGTTTTCTGGGAGACAAGCCAGGAAATCATCATAACTCTCAGTTGTAGCCCCCGTCTTCTCCACAACAACCTGCTTTTGCTTTTCTTCTATTTTGAAGATGACATAGCGAAATGCCTTCTTCATCTGAAGCTCCAGGAATGTCTCCCTGATATCAGGAGCAACTCCCATGCCAGAGGATGCATTGGACTGCAAAAAGAACACACATAAGAGAATGATGGAGACCAAAAAGTTGACAACAAGCCAAAATGTTTTGAGAATGAGTCTCTGTTCCAGATTATCCCATAATTCCAAACAAACATATATTAAAAAAAAGACTTCATTCTTGGCTGATAATATTGCCATTGCATTTCAACTGGATACGTGCGACTGTAAAAACAAGTAAATAGCCTTTCAATTGTTCAAGAGGTCAAACGAATCAACAGCAACACCTCAGTAATGGTAACAGTGTAAACAACCTTTGATACAATCGTAGTGTTCAATGTAAAGTTCAGAAGGTCTGCATTTCTACTTGCAAGATTGGGTTTAAATTCACAAGGGATCAGATTAAGGAAATTATTTGTTTCTGTAAAGGATGATCGGCCTGATCAGAGACCAGGGTAGTGCCCTGGGATGATAAGCCATGCTTTGTTGTTCATGGTCATTTCGAAAAAGGTTCTAACAACTTCTGTTGGAAGGCTTTCGCCCCCAGTCATGTTCTCCTAACTAAGATTCCATTCTTTGACACAGAAATATGCAGTAAACAGGAAAGGAGGCTCTTAAATCAATCATCCTGGTCAACAAATGGAGCTGATTCCACTAGCATGCCAAAACACAACCAGGTAATCAACTATCTCTGTCTCTCTTTTAACTATTCAACCCAATCCTGGATAAAAACTACCATAGTAAAATTCATGAACCATGTAATGTCAGTTGCACGGCTACAAAATCCGACCATAGACAAAAAGTTCAAATACCACGTAACAAGCTCAACTACACCGATTCGTCATAAATTACGACCCCAATCTTACAGAAGATGAATTGTTCAAGATGTATTAACCGATTTGATAAGACCGTCAGGAAGCATAACCAGAACAGTCTCCAATATTTACCTACACCAAACTAAAGCACGAATATGAGTGCTTCCACTCTAAAAATAGGAAACTCGGCTATTTCACTCCGAAAAGGAAAAGACCGGTTCAAACATGGCTGTCCCTCGACCACCGATGGGGACTCGATTTTCAATGATAATGCAAGATATATGAAAGAATAGTGGCCATGTATCCAAGGGGCAACTGACACGCCAAGTGGTCCATTGCTCTCCTTAATTTCCATGGCGACATAGATATCGACACCTGGTGCTGATGGCATGCAGTACAGATAACTACAGAAAAACAGATAAACTACCAGAACCAAAAAAAATCAGGTAATCAGTCAAACCCACGCCGAACTAGGTACCCACCGAAACATCCCCAGCCCATCCTCGCTCTACCGCCACCTTCCGCCTACCCTCCGCAATCCACACCACCTCGCGCTACTCGAAACCCAAAGCGGTTGCTGAAAAAAAAACAGAAAACCCGTCGCAACAAACGGAACAAACCGCTCGCACGCTGTCGGATCCCACGGCCTTCGGCAGTCTCGATCAGATCTGACCCAGCGGGCCACGACGAACCCCTACAGTACAACCGCCCGCAGATCTAAACCTCCGCACGAACACGCGCACGAGCGAATCGAACCGAGACGAAGCGAACTGCCGGCGCAGATCGAAGCGAGCAGGGAGAGGAAGGGGGCGGCGACTCACGGAGGTGCGCATGAAGGCCATGGGGTCGGGTCGGGGCGGAGCGGAGGGGGACGGGCGGCGCCTCCGCGTCGATCGCACGCGGACGGGGAGGGGGAGGAGGAAAGGAGGCGAGATTATTCCCGTTGCTGTTCTCTTTTTTCAGAGGGAGCGCTGTTGGTTGCGTCTTTTGGTGTTCATATACGCGCACGCGCTGATGCGGGGCGGCGCGTGAGGGCTTGGGCGGGTCGCTGGCGGGTGGGGTCTGGGGTCTGTGGGGGAGGGGTGTCAGTGGGGTGGAAGGGGGTGGACTGCTGGTGCGGGCGTGGGGGGGGCTGCGCGGCGGTGGATCCAGCGGCTGCGATGCGTGCGGCGGGCTGGATATCACGGATCCTGCGGGCGGGCCCGCCCGCAGAGCCGTGATGCGTTCGGGCTCTTTTGCGATATGCAGGAATAAAAACGAGGGCAGCAATCGTGGGAATAAACACGAGGGCAATTTCATGTAAGAAGAAAGGACATTTTTGCAGAGTCTTGCTGCACGCGTTGGCGTTGGTAGTAGAAGATAGAGTGGGTGAATGAAACGGTCGCCTTCTTCTCGGCGAGGCAAGGTATTTAGGTATCCTTCATCGATGATTGACTTGGAGAATTAATGGATTTTTAGGAAGAAACACCGATTCACCAAGATGGGGTTCCCTTCTCCTTTCGTCTCTCGTGAGGCTTGTTATCGTCGTTGCTTTCCTTCATAGACCCCTACCGTCCTCCTTCGGAGGCCCCTTCCCTTCTTGTCCTTCCTGTATCTGCCAACAGTGAGTAGGGTAGGGGCCGGTAGGGGCCCCACCCCACCCCCGGGCTCTATTGTGTCCGTATTTGCCATTTGGGGCTTTTGTCTCATTGATGTGGAAGATCGGACGAGTCAGATGGGTTGCTTGAATCGGAGTTGGGTCCGTCGTCTTCCTTGTGGGTGGGTTTCTCGAATCCGGCTCATATCCCCTTAATTAATAACCACCTTGTTATTATGCTTGCCAGTTGTCTTCCCCTTCCCTTCAGTTATAGAATCGCGCATGTGGATTGTGGTATTTTTCATTTTCAATGAGATCACGTGCCTGCTTTCTCTTTGGTATTTGCTTTGGTCATTGAACATCGGTCCGCAGTACTCTCTACTCCAACGACCTCCACTTTAATATGTTCTGTCATCTTCTTGAGGATTTTGCTGATCGTCTCGAGATCGGTCGATGCTCTCTCTTCTAACTTTCGGGTGACGACCTCTGTTTCCGCCAACGAAATCCATTTCTTGCGCTGGTGGGAGACCGCTCTTGGCCTTCGATCTTGTTCTATTGCCTTTGTCTTCCCTCTCAACCTCAGTACTAGAAGCGCGCCTCGGGATTTCAAGAGGAAATGGTGTGCACCGAGCTTGTATGCTTTGTTGGATCCTTAGATGGGAGATCGTCTGTCAATGGATGGTACGTGTTGAACACCGACGCATGTACATGTTCAACATCCATGGTATTGTCGCGTTGGTGGTTTCTCTTCCCTAGGCTTTATCGGTGCCATCGTGATTGTTATGGAGCTTGTGGACGTTAAGAGGGGGTCAATTGGTGTGTGTCGCGACCTTTGTCGGTGTTGCCATCTTACTAGCGGCAGCTAGAGTGTAGGCTTGTGAAGGCCAGGTCTTATCATGGCAACATGGAAGCATTTCGGGAGCCTGAATTAACACATGTGCTAAATACCAACACAATGGAATGCCCATCATCGATCGGTAGGGAGGGGGTGCATGTGTCTTTATAGATTGTTATGTATTTGTTTTCTTTTAGCCAGGGTTGCATGTGTCTACATGGACTGTTATGACCCCTATTACATACTACTACCTTGTGCTTAGTTAACAAACATGGGGAAATCAACATGTGACTAGATGGTTAAGATGATAGTTGTACCCCACCTGGGATGAAACTTCACACTTAACACATGCATGTCTCATTAAAGTGAAATATTTTTTTAGTGTGAGGCAATGTTCCTATCAATAGGGAGGTGCTTTATGTGTCTTCATTAATCTCAGGATATGTCATCTCAATTCCTCAGAGATGCTCAAAGGAATAGAGTGTGCATGGAATATATTTTTTAATGCGAGGCAACATTCCCATCGATAACGGGGTGCTTGTGATGTCTTCGATCTCAGGATCCGTTAGCTCGGTCACTTGAAAATGCTCATAGAGGTAGAGCGCGTGTATTCATAGAGATGTACGCGTCTAGCTACGTCGGTATTGTATTCTTAGAAAAAGTCAACAGACATGATACTGAAAGAGAAGACGAAGACAGGGGAGGAACAGTGCCTCGCTGGTGACTGTGCTTGTGCAACCGACTAACCGCCAGTGGCGGAGGCAGGGGGTGGCCAGCCAGGGCCCGGGCCCTCCCCAACATTCTAATTTCCTTTGTATTATGCATATGAACAGTGACATTTTTTTACTGTTGCCTGTAGCCGGCCCTCCCCAACATCAGATTATACGCATTTCTACCTCCGCCACTGCTGACCGCGATCCAGAGACGCCGGGCGGCCCCGATGAGCCTTCATGGACCGACCGACAGCCATCGCCAACCGGATAGCGTTGGTCGCGCCAGCTTTCAATTCCGCCTCGTGGACATATGTCGATTGCTGGCAGACGGACGCTCTTCGTTGCGCCTGGTTCGGTCCGAGTGTCATGTCACCTTTTATATCTCCTGTGGTTAAGCGCTTGATGTGGGCGCCAATCTTCGCTGTGTCCTGAAAGTGACTGTGGGGTGGTCGATGATTGTGCTCTAACCATGGTTCGTTTTGCACCCTGGTCCCTGGCCATGATCATCAAACGAGATCATCTACAGTTCTACATGTACTACGTCTCTCAACCGGTTACTATGCACGTAGTTGGGCTTAATAGCATCTTCAACAGAGGATGTATGTTTGAGTATAATTTACATCATCAAAAAATGTTTTTCACATCTTTAAAAAAGTCCCAACTCCAACAGATGATGTATTTGAAAATGTAAAATTAGTGCACTGAACCTATTGTTGAAACTGAATCTACTAATCGAAACTAAACCTACTGTCGAAATTCACTAGCGGCAACGAACGGCGGAGAAATTCACTAGCGGCAACGAACGGCGGAGACACAGAGACGTAGAGCGGCAACGAGATGCAGAGCCGCCGCCACAGTCCGGGAGCCTTCTTGGTTCCCTTCCCCTTCTACGACCGGGGCGTGCGCGAGGGATGGAGGTAGACCGCTGCTACTGTTGGGGTGTCGTCTACCTCCTCATGTTTGTCGTGGTGGAGCTGGCGGGATTGGAAGCACAAGAGGAGGGGAACCGATAACGGGGTTGCTGGTTGGGGCGGCGGTGATGGAGGTCGAGAGGAAGCAGGAACCATGGGGGCGGCGGGGGATGGCGGCAGCGTGGCAGCGGTTGTGCGGGCGCGGGGAGGGGGGGATCCGACAGCGGTAGGGCGGTGGGGGGAACTTGAATCGGGCGGCGGCGGGGCTGTGAAAAAGTGGTCGATGTGGTCGATTTTCAGACGAATGGCAGTGGCGGGGCTGCGAAAAAGTGGTCGATGCGGTCGATTTTCAGGCGAATGGTGGTGGCGGGGCGGCGGGGTGCTTCGGGCTTCAGTCGGCGGGCGGCGCGACGGCGGGTGTGCGGCGGGCGACGTGGAGGTGGACACGTGGTGGGAGGAGAGGAGGAAAAGTGGCGGTTGTGCGGTTGACGCGTGACTACACTTTACATCACCAAGGATTGCATCTCCAAGTGTTGTGTTTTACATCGCTTGGAGCAGGTAATGTAATTTTTTCTATATTCTTCTGTTGAAGGTGTGTTTTTATGCTTGGGAGATGTAAATTAGTTATTTTTGCATCTATAAATTCTATTAAAGATGTATTGCTCCATCTGACCTGCATCCAAAAAAATCTATAAAGGTTCACGCGAGGTATGGTTGAGCAAATCAGATATATTCTCCTATGCATTCATGATGTTGGATATATTCTATTGATTTGTTTGGATATGTATGATAAATTTATCTGGATTTTTTTGCAACACCTGGATTTGCCTATACCCCACCCACCCGAAAAACAAAATTCTATGGTACAAGGTCTCATAATCTCTGGCCTGGACCCTTTCTAGATTTTGACATCTCACTCTTAACACTCGTCTCAAAGCGGCTTTAACCACCCTAATCACATTGATAGTAGGGGCACAGCAGTATGAAAATTCATTGAAGTGCTCGTCCTTGCATGCTCTTGGTATCTGTGTTCGCTCGTTTCTTTCGGGATAAGAGTAGGAGGTGTATTGGTCAGGTATGCATCCCATATATTAGGTACAATTAAACCGGGTTGGGCCCATCAGGCAACCGCGTAGCGCCGTGCCATTTGGAACCGAACAGAGACGCCGTAACCAGCCTGTACCGTATCACGCAGGGAAAGACGGCACGTTACGTCACGTGCGCCTCCCGGACGGCGGCACCCCCTAGTGGATGGGGTTGAGCGCTGGTTGGAGATTATCGTACGGTACAAGTAGTCATGATTGGAAAATACATCAATAATCTTGAAGGAAATATGACCTAGATGCAATAATAAAGTTATTATTTATTTCCTTATAATCATGATAAAGGTTTATTATTCATGCTAGAATTGTATTAACCGGAAACATAATACATGTGTGAATACATAGACAAACAAAGTGTCACTAGTATGCCTCTACTTGACTAGCTCGTTAATCAAAGATGATTATGTTTCCTAACCATGAACAATGAGTTGTTATTTGATTAACGGGATCACATCATTAAGAGAATGATCTGATTGACATGACCCATTCCATTAACTTAGCACCCGATCGTTTAGTATGTTGTTATTGCTTTCTTCATGACTTATACATGTTCCTATAATTATGAGATTATGCAACTCCCGTTTACCGGAGGAACATTTTGGGTACTACCAAACGTCACAACATAACTGGGTGATTATAAAGGAGTACTACAGGTGTTTCCAAAGTTACATGTTGGGTTGGCGTATTTCGAGATTAGGTTTTGTCACTCCGATTGTCGGAGAGGTATCTCTGGGCCCTCTCGGTAATGCACATCACATAAGCCTTGCAAGCATTGCAACTAATGAGTTAGTTGCGGGATGATGTATTTACAGAACGAGTAAAGAGACTTGCCAGTAACGAGATTGAACTAGGTATTGGATACCGACGATCGAATCTCGGGCAAGTTGTTGGAAATATGCCCTAGAGGCAATAATAAATTAGTTGTTATTATATTTCCTTGTTCATGATAATTGTTTATTATCCATGCTATAATTGTATTGATAGGAAACTCAGATACATGTGTGGATGCATAGACAACACCATGTCCCTAGTAAGCCTCTAGTTGACTAGCTCGTTGATCAATAGATGGTTACGGTTTCCTGACCATGGACATTGGATGTCGTTGATGACGGGATCACATCATTAGGAGAATGATGTGATGGACAAGACCCAATCCTAAGCCTAGCACAAAGATCGTGTAGTTCGTATGCTAAAGCTTTTCTAATGTCAAGTATCATTTCCTTAGACCATGAGATTGTGCAACTCCCGGATACTGTAGGAATGCTTTGGGTGTATCAAACGTCACAACGTAACTGGGTGACTATAAAGGTGCACTACAGGTATCTCCGAAAGTGTCTGTTGGGTTGGCACGAATCGAGACTGGGATTTGTCACTCCGTGTAAGCGGAGAGGTATCTCTGGGCCCACTCGGTAGGACATCATCATATGCGCAATGTGACCAAGGAGTTGATCACGGGATGATGTGTTACGGAACGAGTAAAGAGACTTGCCGGTAACGAGATTGAACTAGGTATTGGATACCGACGATCGAATCTCGGGCAAGTAACATACCGATAGACAAAGGGAATTGTATACGGGATTGATTAAGTCCTTGACATCGTGGTTCATCCGATGAGAACATCGTGGAACATGTGGGAGCCATCATGGGTATCCAGATCCCGCTGTTGGTTATTGACCGGAGAGTCATCTCGGTCATGTCTGCATGTCTCCCGAACCCGTAGGGTCTACACACTTAAGGTTCGGTGACGCTAGGGTTATAGAGATATTAGTATGTGGTAATCCGAAAGTTGTTCGGAGTCCCGGATGAGATCCCGGACGTCACGAGGAGTTCAGGAATGGTCCGGAGGTAAAGAATTATATATAGGAAGTGCTATTTCGGCCATCGGGACAAGTTTCGGGGTCACCGGTATTGTACCGGGACCACCGGAAGGGTCCCGGGGGTCCACCGGGTGGGGCCACCTGCCCCGGGGGGCCACATGGGCTGTAGGGGGTGTGCCTTGGCCTATATGGGCCAAGGGCACCAGCCCCAAGAGGCCCATGCGCCAAGAGAAGAGAAAAAGGGGAGAGTCCTAAAGGAAGAAGGCACCTCTGAGGTGCCTTGGGGAGGATGGACTCCTCCCCACCCTTGGCCGCACCCTTCCTTGGAGGAAGGGGCAAGGGCTGCGCCTCCCCCTCTCCCTTGGCCCTATATATAGTGGGGAAAAGGAGGAGCAAACCAATCTAAGGCCTAGCGCCTCCCTCTCCCTCCCGTGACACATCTTCCTCCTCCCGCAGCGCTTAACGAAGCCCTGTTGGAATCCCGCTACTTCCACCATGCCGTCGTGCTGCTGGATCTCCATCAACCTCTCCCTCTCTCCTTGCTGGATCAAGGCGAGGGAGACGTCACCGGGCTGTACGTGTGTTGAACGCGGAGGTGCCGTCCGTTCGGCACTAGGATCATCGGTGATTTGAATCACGACGAGTACGACTCCATCAACCCCGTTCACTTGAACGCTTCCGCTTAGCGATCTACAAGGGTACGTAGATGCACTCTCCTTCCCCTCGTTGCTAGTTTCTCCATAGATAGATCTTGGTGATACGTAGGAAAATTTTGAATTTCTGCTACGTTCCCCAACAGTGGCATCATGAGCTAGGTCTATTGCGTAGATTCTATGCACGAGTAGAACACAAAGTAATTGTGGGCGTTGATTTTGTTCAATATGCTTGCCATTACTAGTCTTATCTTGATTCGACGGTATTGTGGGATGAAGCGGCCCGGACCAACCTTACACGTACTCTTACGTGAGACAGGTTCCATCGACTGACATGCACTAGTTGCATAAGGTGGCTAGCGGGTGTCTGTCTCTCCTACTTTAGTTGGATCGAATTCGATGAAAAGGGTCCTTATGAAGGGTAAATAGCAATTGGCATATCACGTTGTGGTTTTGCGTAGGTAAGAAACGTTCTTGCTAGAAACCCATAGCAGCCACGTAAAACATGCAAACAACAATTAGAGGACGTCTAACTTGTTTTTGCAGGGTATGCTATGTGATGTGATATGGCCAAAAGGATGTGATGAATGATATATGTAATGTATGAGATTGATCATGTTCTTGTAATAGATGATCATGGAGCCTCAAGATGGAGATCAAAGGAGCTACATGATATTGGCCATATCATGTCACTATTTGATTGCATATGATGTTTATCATGTTATGCATCTTGTTTACTTAGTACGACGGTAGTAAATAAGATGATCCCTCATTAAAATTTCAAGAAGTGTTCTCCCCTAACTGTGCACCGTTGCTACAGTTCGTCGCTTCGAAGCATCACGTGTTAATCGGGTGTGATAGATCCTTTCGTTCACATACAACGGGTGTAAGCAAGATTTACACATGCAAAAACACTTAGGGTTAACTTGACGAGCCTAGCATGTGAAGACATGGCCTCGGAACACAGAGACCGAAAGGTCGAACACGAGTCGTATGGAAGATACGATCAACATGAAGATGTTCACCGACGTTGACTAGTCCGTCTCACGTGTTAATCGGACATGGCCTAGTCGACTCGGATCGTGTAATACTTAGATGACTAGAGGGATGTCTAATCTAAGTGGGAGTTCATAAGATGAATTTAATTATCCTGAACATAGTCAAAAGGATTTTGCAAATTATGTCATACCTCACGCTATAGTTCTACTGTTTAGATATGTTCCTAGAGAAAAAATTAGTTGGAAGTTGATAGTAGCAATTATGCGGACTAGGTCCGTGAACTGAGGATTGTCCTCATTGCTTCATAGAAGGCTTATGTCCTTAATGCACCGCTCAGTGTGCTGAACCTCGAACGTTGTCTGTGGATGTTGCGAACATCTGACATACACATTTTGATAACTACGTGATAGTTCAGTTAAACGGTTTAGAGTTGAGGCACCGAAGACGGTTTTTTGAACGTCACGAAACATATGAGATGTTTTGAGGGCTGAAATTGGAATTTCAGGCTCGTGCCCATGTCAAGAGGTATAAGACCTCCGACGATTTTCTTAACCTACAAACTAAGGGAGAAAAGCTCAATTGTTGAGCTTGTGCTCAGATTGTCTGAGTACAACAATCATTTGAATCAAGTGGGAGTTGAACTTCCAGATAAGATAGTGATGTTTCTCTGAAGTCATTACCACCAAGCTGCTAGAGCTTCGTGATGAACTATAATGTATCAGGGACATATATGATGATCCTTGAGATATTCGCGATGTTTGACACCGCGAAAGTAGAAATCAAGAAGGAGCATCAATTATTGATGGTTAGTGAAACCACTAGTTTCAAGAAGGGCAAGGGCAAGAAGGGATACTTCATGACACGGCAATTCAGCTGCTGCTCTAGTGAAGAAACCCAAGGTTGAACCCAAACCCGAGACTAAGTGCTTCTGTAATAAGGGGAACAACCACTGGAGCAGAATTACCCTAGATACTTGGTAGATTAGAAGGCTGGCAAGGTCGATAGAAGTATATTGGATATACATTGTGTTGATGTGTACTTTACTAGTACTCCTAGTAGCACCAGGGTATTAGATACCGGTTCGGTTGCTAAGTGTTAGTAACTCGAAATAAAAGCTACGGAATAAACGGAGACTAGCTAAAGGTGAGCTAACGATATGTGTTGGAAGTGTTTCCAATGTTGATATGATCAAATATCGTACGCTCCCTCTACCATCGAGATTGGTGTTTGCGTTGAGCATAGACATGATTGGATTATGTCTATCGCAATACGGTTATTCATTTAAGGAGAATAATGGTTACTCTGTTTATTTGAATAATACCTTCAATGGTCTTGCACCTAAAATGAATGGTTTATTGAATCTCGATCGTAGTGATACACATGTTCATGCCAAAAGATAGTAATGATAGTACCACCTACTTGTGGCACTGCCACTTAAGTCATATCGGTATAAAACGCATGAATAAGCTCCATGTAGATGGATCTTTGGACTCACTCATTTTTGAAAAGTTTGATACATGCGAACCATGTCTATTGGTGTGTATGCATGAAGAAACTCCATGCAAATGGACTGTTTGGACTCACTTGATTTTGAATCACTTGAGGCATGCAAATCATACCACATGGGCAAGATGACTGAAAGCCTCGGTTTCAGTAGAATGGAACTAGAAAGCAAATTGTTGGAAGTAATACATTTTGATGTGTGCAGTCCAATGAGTGCTGAGGCATGTAGTGGATATCGTTATGTTCTTACTTCACAGATGATTTGAGTAGATGTTGAGTATATTTGCTTGATGAATCACGAGTCTGAATTATTGAAAGGTTCAAGTAATTTCAGGGTGAAGTTGAAAGATCATCGTGACAAGAGGATAAGATATCTATGATATGATCATAGAGATGAATATCTGAATTACGAGTTTGGCACAGAATTAAGACATTGTGGAAATCGTTTCACAACTAATACAGCCTGGAACACCATAGTGTGATGGTGTGTCCGAACATCATAACTGCACCCTATTGGATATGATGCATACCATGATGTCTCTTATCGAATTACCACGATAGTTTATGGGTTAGGCATTAGAGACAACCACATTCACTTTAAATGGGGCACCACGTAATTCCGATGAGATGACACCGTATGAACTATGGTTTAGAGAAACCTAAGCTGTCATTTCTTAAAAGTTTGGGGCTGCAACGCTTATGTGAAAAAGTTTCAGGATGATAAGCTCGAACCCAAAGCGGATAAATGCATCTTCATAGGACACCCAAAACAGTTGGGTATACCTCCTATCTCAGATCCGAAAGCAATGAGGGATTGTTTCTAGAATCGGGTCCTTTCTCGAGGAAAAGTTTCTCTCGAAAGAATTGAGTGGGAGGATGGTGGAGACTTGATGAGGTTATTGAACCATCTCTTCAACTAGCGTGTGGCAGGGCATAGGGAGTTGTTCCTGTGGCACCTACACCAATTGAAGTGGAAGCTTATGATAGTGATCATGAAACTTCAGATCAAGTCACTACCAAACCTCGTAGGATGACAAGGATGAGTACTACTTCAGAGTGGTATGTGATCCTGTCTTGGAAGTCATGTTGCTAGACAACAATGAACCTACGAGCTGTGGAGAAGCGATGGTGGGCCCGGATTCCGATAAATGGCTCGAGGCCATATAATCCGAGAGAGGATCCATGTATGAAAACAAAGTGTAGACTTTGGCGGAACAGCTCGATGGTCGTAAGGCTGTTGAGTACAGATGGATTTTAAAAGGAAGACGGACAATGATGGTAAGTATCACCATTAAGAAAGCTCGACTTGTCGTTAAGATGTTTTCCGACAAGTTCAAGGAGTTGACTACGGTGAGACTTTCTCACCCGTAGCGATGCTAAGAGTCTGTTGGAATTATATTAGCGATTACTGCGTTATTTATGAAATCTTGCAGATAGGATGTCAAAACATTGTTTTCTCGACGATTTTTCTTGAGGAAAGGTTGTATGTGATACAACCGGAAGGTTTTGTCAATCCTGAAAGATGCTAATAAGTATGCAAAGCTCCAGCTATCCTTCTGAGGACTGGAGTAAGCATCTCGGAGTTGGAATGTACGCTTTGATGAGATGATCAAAGATTTTGGGTTTATATAAAGTTTATGAGAAATTTGTATTTCCAAATAAGTGAGTGGGAGAACTATAGAATTTCTGATGAATATATGTTGTTGACATATTGTTGATCAGAAATGACGTAGAATTTCTGGAAATCATATAGGGTTATTTGGAAAGTGTTTTCAATGGAAAGCCTGGATTAAGCTACTTGAACATTGAGCATCAAGATCTATAAGGATAGATCAAAACGCTTAATAGTACTTTCAAATGAGCACATGCGTTGACGTGATCTTGAAGGTGTTCAAGATGGATCAGTCAAAGAAGGAGTTCTTGCCTGAGTTGTAAGGTATGAAGTTAAGACTTAAAGCTCGACCGCGGCAGAATAGAGAGAAAGGACGAAGGTCGTCCCCTATGCTTAAGACATAGGCTCTACAGTATGCTATGCTGTGTACCGCACCTGAAGTGTGCCTTGCCATGAGTCAGTCAAGGGGTACAAGAGTGATCCATGAATGGATCACAGGACAGCGGTCAAAGTTATCCTTAGTAACTAGTGGACTAAGGAATTTTCTCGATTATGGAGGTGGTAAAAGAGTTCGTCGTAAAAGGTTACGTCGATGCAAGCTTAACACCTATCCGGATAGCTCTGAGGAGAGATACCGGATACGTATAATGGAGCAACAATTTAGAATAGCTCCAAGTAGAACAGTTATTTGGAATAGCTCCAAATAGAACGTGGTAGCTACATCTAGGAGATGACATAGAGATTTGTAAAGCACACACGGATCTGAAAGGTTCGGACCCGTTGACTAAAACCTCTCTCACAAGCAACATGATCAAACCTAAAACTCATTGAGTGTTAATCACATTGTGATGTGAACTAGACTACTGACTCTAGTAAACTCTTTGGATGTTGGTTACAGGGCGATGTGACCTGTGAGTGTTAATCACATGGCGATGTGAACTAGATTATTGACTCTAGTGCAAGTGGGAGACTGTTGGAAATATGCCCTAGAGGCAATAATAAATTAGTTGTTATTATATTTCCTTGTTCATGATAATTGTTTATTATCCATGCTATAATTGTATCGATAGGAAACTCAGATACATGTGTGGATGCATAGACAACACCATGTCCCTAGTAAGCCTCTAGTTGACTAGCTCGTTGATCAATAGATGGTTACGGTTTCCTGACCATGGACATTGGATGTCGTTGATGACGGGATCACATCATTAGGAGAATGATGTGATGGACAAGACCCAATCCTAAGCCTAGCACAAAGATCGTGTAGTTCGTATGCTAAAGCTTTTCTAATGTCAAGTATCATTTCCTTAGACCATGAGATTGTGCAACTCCCGGATACCGTAGGAATGCTTTGGGTGTATCAAACGTCACAACGTAACTGGGTGACTATAAAGGTGCACTACAGGTATCTCCGAAAGTGTCTGTTGGGTTGGCACGAATCGAGACTGGGATTTGTCACTCCGTGTAAGCGGAGAGGTATCTCTGGGCCCACTCGGTAGGACATCATCATATGCGCAATGTGACCAAGGAGTTGATCACGGGATGATGTGTTACGGAACGAGTAAAGAGACTTGCCGGTAACGAGATTGAACTAGGTATTGGATACCGACGATCGAATCTCGGGCAAGTAACATACCGATAGACAAAGGGAATTGTATACGGGATTGATTAAGTCCTTGACATCGTGGTTCATCCGATGAGAACATCGTGGAACATGTGGGAGCCATCATGGGTATCCAGATCCCGCTGTTGGTTATTGACCGGAGAGTCATCTCGGTCATGTCTGCATGTCTCCCGAACCCGTAGGGTCTACACACTTAAGGTTCGGTGACGCTAGGGTTATAGAGATATTAGTATGCGGTAATCCGAAAGTTGTTCGGAGTCCCGGATGAGATCCCGAACGTCACGGGGAGTTCTTGAATGGTCCGGAGGTAAAGAATTATATATAGGAAGTGCTATTTCGGCCATCGGGACAAGTTTCGGGGTCACCGGTATTGTACCGGGACCACCGGAAGGGTCCCGGGGGTCCACCGGGTGGGGCCACCTGCCCCGGGGGGCCACATGGGCTGTAGGGGGTGTGCCTTGGCCTATATGGGCCAAGGGCACCAGCCCCAAGAGGCCCATGCGCCAAGAGAAGAGAAAAAGGGGAGAGTCCTAAAGGAAGAAGGCACCTCCGAGGTGCCTTGGGGAGGATGGACTCCTCCCCACCCTTGGCGCACCCTTCCTTGGAGGAAGGGGCAAGGGCTGCGCCTCCCCCTCTCCCTTGGCCCTATATATAGTGGGGAAAAGGAGGAGCAAACCAATCTAAGGCCTGGCGCCTCCCTCTCCCTCCCGTGACACATCTTCCTCCTCCCGCAGCGCTTAACGAAGCCCTGTTGGAATCCCGCTACTTCCACCATGCCGTCGTGCTGCTGGATCTCCATCAACCTCTCCCTCTCTCCTTGCTGGATCAAGGCGAGGGAGACATCACCGGGCTGTACGTGTGTTGAACGCGGAGGTGCCGTCCGTTCGGCACTAGGATCATCGGTGATTTGAATCACGACGAGTACGACTCCATCAACCCCGTTCACTTGAACGCTTCCGCTTAGCGATCTACAAGGGTACGTAGATGCAATCTCCTTCCCCTCGTTGCTAGTTTCTCCATAGATAGATCTTGGTGATACGTAGGAAAATTTTGAATTTCTGCTACGTTCCCCAACACAAGTAACATACCGATGACAAAGGGAACAACGTATGTTGTTATGCGGTCTGACCGATAAAGATCTGCGTAGAATATGTAGGAGCCAATATGGGCATCCAGGTCCCGCTATTGGTTATTGACCGGAGACGTGTCTCGGTCATGTCTACATTGTTCTCGAACCCGTAGGGTCCGCACGCTTAAGGTTACGATGACAGTTATATTATGAGTTTATGCATTTTGATATACCGAAGGTTGTTCGGAGTCCCGGATGTGATCACGGACATGACGAGGAGTCTCGAAATGGTCGAGACATAAAGATTGATATATTGGAAGCCTATGTTTGGATATCGGAAGTGTTCCGGGTGAAATCGGGATTTTACCGAAGTACCGGGAGGTTACCGGAACCCCCCGGGAGCTATATGGGCCTTAGTGGGCTTTAGTGGAAAGGAGAAAGGGGCAGCCCAAGGTGGCTGTGCGCCTCCCCCTTCCCCTAGTCCTATTAGGACTAGGAGAGGTGGCCGGCCCCCTCTCTCTCTTTCCCCCCCTCAAGGAGTCCTATTCCAACTAGGATTGAGGGGGGGGGGGGGGAATCCTACTCCCAGAGGGAGTAGGACTCTCCTGGCGCGCCACACCTTGGCCGGCCAGCCTCCCCCCTCTAGTCCTTTATATACTAAGGCAGAGGCACCCCAGAAACACAGAAGTTGATCCACGTGATCTATTCCTTAGCCATGTGCGGTGCCCCCAGCCACCATAGTCCTTGATAATACTGTAGCGGAGTTTAGGCGAAGCCCTGCTGCTGTAGTACATCAAGATCGTCACCACGCCGTCGTGCTGACGGAACTCTTCCCCGACACTTTGCTGGATCGGAGTCCGGGGATCGTCATCGAGCTGAACGTGTGCTCGAACTCGGAGGTGTCGTAGTTTCGGTGCTTGATCGGTTGGATCGCGAAGACGTACGACTACTTCCTCTACGTTGTGTCAACGCTTCCGCAGTCGGTCTGCGTGGGTACGTAGACAAAACTCTCCCCTCTCGTTGCTATGCATCACATGATCTTGCGTGTGCGTAGGAATTTTTTTGAAATTACTACGAAACCCAACAGTGGCATCCGAGCCTAGGTTATTTATGTTGATGTTATATGCACGAGTAGAACACAAGTGAGTTGTGGGCGATATAAGTCATACTGCCTACCAGCATGTCATACTTTGGTTCGGCGGCATTGTTGGACGAGACGACCCGGACCAACATTACACGTACGCTTACGCGAGACCGGTTCCCCCGACGTGCTTTGCACATAGGTGGCTTGCGGGCGACTGTTGATGAAGACACGTACCTAGGATGGGGACACGAACCTGACCTAAGAGTCCTACCCTAGGACATCCCTAGGAGAAGTCACCTTTCAATCGACTTAAAGGTATCCCACTCGACGGACTCAAGACACTCGACCTGCAGGCTATCACTCGACCGTGAAGCCAACCACTCGACCGCCAGGAGACCTGTAGTCACTCCGCAGGCAAACGGTCAGCTGTTAAGTAGTCTTTATGGTCATTATAGCATTTTATTAGGGGCGTTACCAGTAACGCCCGACCTTAAATGTACCTTAAACCCTGCATTACTGAGGGCAGGAGGGGGCCGGCGAACTCTATATAAGCCACCCCCCTCCTCAGTAACAAGGGTTCGCACCCCTGTTATTCACACGCCAGTAATCCAATCGACCGCCTCCGGGCACCGAGACGTAGGGCTGTTACTTCCTCCGTGAAGGGCCCGAACTCTTACATCTTGGTGTGTTTACAACTTCCCAATAGTTAAGATCTAGCCTCTCCATACTTACCCCCCTACATCACTGTCAGAGTTAGAACCACGACAGTTGGCGCCCACTGTGGGGCCGCAGTCTTAGCGCCTGATTGGAGAAGTTGCGATTTTTTCTGATCCCTTTGATCATGGTTTCGTGCGGAGTTTTGGTGGAGGGCCGCGAGATCCGTCTCGGCGCGCTCACGTTCATCACCGATGACTCCGCCTAGCTTCAGGAGGCGCCACTCGACATCGACGCGCCCCCCGTCCGCGGTGCGATGCATTTCCGCGCATGCGTTCATGGCGTCCTCCTGCGGCAACCGTCGACCCAATATCGGTCGGCCCCTGTATCGTCTCCCCGCTCTGTCTCCCACCGGCGCAAGCGCTCCGGTCGGTCGAGACTTCAGAGGTGGGTGAGGCATGCCGTGGCCCGCCAGTCGGCCACCCCGTAAGTCGCGGCACTCGAGCCCGACGAATCCCTCTGCGGCCTGTTCGACCTGTCGACTGGCTCCGCGGAGACCGCATCCGAGTGCGACAGCAGCGACCCAGCGGCTGAGGTTCTGGCGGTTGATGGGACGCACAGTCCTCCTGGTTTCCCTCGCGCTGGTGGAGGCGCGGGTGGGGGCGACCCGTCGCATCCCCACGATGAGTACCTCCCCGAACCTCTCACCTCATTACAGCGAGAGGAGCTTCGCCGTCGGAACATGGACGCGCTCCACACTCCTATTGTCGGAGAAACCCCCGAGGCCCGGGCCTTGGAGGACGCGCACTTGGCTAACCTGGCCGAGCGCACTCGACTGGAGAATCTCCAGCGGATACTCGAAGAGCAAGCGCGTCAGCGGGCTCCCGAGTCCAGTCGACGTCAGCAAGCTCCCGAGTCCAGTCGGCGTCAGCTTTTCCCACAGCCGCAGGTATACCGAACCCTAGTTCAGAATTTGGCCGCTGTGGCCCGTATAGCAGAATCAATTCAGCCCTCCCAGTCGGAGGCGGGCAAAGGCTTGTTGCAGATCAGAGCGCTGCTCCGGGCGGCGGGAAACCAGAATTCTGCTGTCTCTCAGTTGCGGAACAGGATCCACAGTCGATCCGTCGCAACGGGTACAGTCGAGTCGGCTCACAGCCCGAGATCGCTCCCGAGGCATGAGGGACGTGGCGACCGGCATGATCAGTACAGGAGAAATGAGCAGTATGATCACCGATTCGACCGTGATGATCGACGTCGAGTGCCAACCCCTCCCCCGAGGAGTGGGTCATATGCGCCTCGACGGCAAGATGACAGACGCCCTCATAGTGTCGGGCAGAGGATTCCAGTCGACCCCAGGGACCCATGCTTTGACGCGAGATCTGTCCTCGTTCAAGGCTTGGTCGACAGGAACAGGGCTCATCGGGAAGGCCAGAACAGGGATGCGCCCGCCAGCTGCAGAGCACGTGTTTCAGGGCCAGAGTGTTTCAGTCGAGCCATCAGGGCCGTAGTGATTCCTCCCAACTTCAGGCTGGCGACTAGGGTCAGCAAGTTCACCGGTGAATCTAAGCCTGACACTTGGCTCGAAGATTACCGAGTGGCTGTACAGATTGGCGGCGGCAACGATGAGGTGGCCATGATACATTTGCCTCTCATGTTAGAGGGCTCAGCCAGAGCGTGGCTGAATCAGTTGGCACCCAGCAGCATCTACACCTGGGAGGACCTCTCCCGAGTGTTTGTTACAACCTTTGAAGGAACCTGCAAGCGACCTGCGGGCCTTACGGAGTTGAGGTCCTGCGTACAGAAGCCGAATGAAAACACTCAGGGATTACATCCAGAGGTGGATCACGCTGCATCACACGGTCGAGAATGTGCCAGACCATCAAGCAGTTTGTGCCTTCAAGGAAGGCGTTAAATACAGAGAGTTAAATTTGAAGTTCGGTCGAACTGGAGAGATGTCTCTGAATCGGATGATAGAGATTGCCACCAAGTACGCTAATGGTGAAGACGAATATCGACTCCGAAGCGGCAAGCTCAAGGCAGTCGCCCAAGAAATCGGAGGAAACTCCAGTCGGAAACAGAAGCGGAAGGCCGAGCCAACCACTCCTGGGGAGGCCCTGGCCGTAGCCCAGGAAAATTTCAAGGGAAAACCCAAAGGCCCCTGGAAGCCCAAGAAAGTCAAGGATCAAGATGGGAATGATGTTTTGGATCTACCATGCCACACCCACACCAAGAAAGACGAAGAGGGTAATTTCATTTACCCAAAGCATACCACTCGACAGTGTCGACTCCTGATCCAGCAGTTTCAGGGCAAACAGCCCAAAGATAAGGAAAAAGAGTCGGACAAAGTTGAGGACAAGGAAGACAGTGACGATGGATACCCCCAAGTCAATCCCACCTTGATGATTTTTGCCGATGTCAAGAGCAAAAGTCGACTGAAAGTCATTAACCGCGAGGTGAACATGGTTGCCCCAGCAACGCCCAGTTACCTGAAGTGGTCTCAGACTGCCATCACATTCGACCAGTCCGATCACCCGACGCACATTGCCACCCCTGGGAGGCAAGCTTTTGTGGTCGACCCAATCGTTGAAGGCACTCGACTGACCAAAGTCCTGATGGATGGCGGCAGTGGCTTGAACATACTATATGCTGAAACTTTGAAAGGAATGGGCATTCCGATGTCCAGACTGAGTACCAGTAACATGAGCTTCCACGGAGTCATTCCTGGCAAGAAAGCCGAATCACTCGGCCAGATAGCTCTTGATGTGGTTTTCGGTGATTCAAAGAATTATCGCAAGGAAAAGTTGACATTCGAGGTTGTGGACTTCCAAAGTGCCTATCATGCCATTTTGGGCAGGCCAGCTTACGCGCGCTTCATGGCTCGACCATGTTACGTGTACCTCAAACTGAAGATGCCTGGCCCTAAAGGGGTAATCACTGTTACAGGCAATCGGAAAAAGGCAGAAGAGTGCTTTCAGAAAGGCTCAAAGATTGCAAATGCTCAGATGGCAGTGGTCGAGCTGCAAGAGTACCAAAAGACTGCCGATCCGAGTGAATTGATACGGGCCAAGAAGCCTGCTTCAGAGTCAGCTTTTCAGTCGTCCGGTGAAACAAAGACAGCTCACATTCACCCGACCGACCCCGACGCTGCTCCGACTCATATCTCGATGACGCTTGACTCCAAATAGGGAGAAGCGCTCATCCAGTTCCTCCGTGAGAACTGGGACGTCTTCGCATGGAAGCCTTCTGACATGCCTGGAGTTCCCAGGGGGCTGGCTGAGCACCGTCTTCGAGTCGACCCGAAGTTCAAGCCTGTGAAAGAACATCTTCGACGGTCCGCCATCCAGAAAAGGAAGGCCATTGGCGAGGAGGTGGCTCGGCTCTTAGCAGCAGAGTTCATCCGAGAGATTTACCACTCCGAGTGGCTCGCCAATGTCGTCATGGTCCCCAAGAAGGACAAGTCACTTCGCATGTGCATTGATTTCAAACATATCAATTGGGCCTGCCCGAAAGATCATTTCCCTCTCCCCCGCATCAACCAGATAGTGGACTCGACCGCGGGATGTGAGCGTTTGTCTTTTCTAGATGCTTATTCAGGGTACCATCAGATCCGTCTGTATGGACCTGACGAGATCAAAACGGCTTTCATCACCCCAATTGGGTGCTTCTGCTATGTCACCATGCCCTTCGGCCTCAAGAATGCTGGAGCCACGTTCATGAGGATGATTCAGAAGTGTTTGCTCACTCAGATCAGTCGGAACGTAGAAGCATACATGGATGATATTGTGGTTAAGTCACGGAAAGGTTACGACCTACTGACTGACCTTGCGGAAACCTTTGCTAACCTCAGGAGATATGATATCAAGCTCAATCCATCAAAGTGCACATTCGGAGTTCCAGGTGGAAAGTTACTCGGTTTCCTCGTTTCTGAACGAGGAATCGACGCTAACCCCGAGAAAGTTGGCACCATACTCCGGATGAAGTGCCCCGTGCGTATACACGATGTCCAGAAGCTTACAGGTTGCTTGGCCGCTCTAAGTCGATTCATTTCTCGACTCGGTGAGAAAGCGTTGCCTCTTTACCGACTGATGAAGAAGGCTGACAAGTTTGAGTGGACTCCAGAAGCTGACGCAGCGTTTGTAGAGCTCAAAGCTCTGCTCTCCACCCAGCCGGTGCTTGCTGCCCCAATCAGCAAAGAGCCTCTGCTGCTGTACATTGCGGCCACGGGACAAGTTGTCAGTACAGTACTCACGGTCGAGTGGGAAGAAGAAGGAAAGGCCCTCAGAGTTTAGCGCCCAGTCTATTATCTGTCTGAAGTTTTGACCCCTTCAAAACAAAGATACCCTCACTACCAAAAGCTTGTATATGGGATTTACATGACCACGAAGAAGGTTGCACATTACTTCTCTGAACACTCCATTACAGTCGTCAGCGACGCCCCACTATCAGAGATTCTGCATAACAGAGATGCAACTAGTCGAGTGGCCAAGTGGGCGATTGAACTCCTTCCCTTAGATATCAAGTTTGAAGCAAAGAAGGCTATTAAGTCCCAAGCAATCGCAGATTTCATCGCCGAGTGGATTGAACAACAGCTTCCGACTCAAGTTCACTCGGAGCACTGGACCATGTTCTTCGATGGATCTAAGATGCTGAATGGTTCCGGTGCTGGGGTAGTTCTAGTCTCCCCCCGAGGAGATAAGCTCAGATACGTTCTCCAGATTCACTTCGATTCCTCCAATAATGAAGCAGAGTATGAAGCACTTCTGTATGGGTTGCGCATGGCCATTTCACTCGGTGTCCGTCGCCTCATGGTCTATGGTGACTCAGATTTAGTGGCTAATCAGGTGATGAAGGAGTGGGACGTCAGAAGTCCAGCTATGACTGGTTATTGCAACGCAGTGAGAAAGCTAGAAAAGAAATTCGAGGGGTTAGAGCTTCATCATATCCCCCGACTGAAAAATCAAGCAGCTGATGATCTGGCAAAGATAGGCTCCAAGAGAGAAGCCATTCCCAGCAATGTGTTTTTGGAGCACATCCGCTCACCGTCAGTCCAGGAGGATCCTTTCACAGAAGAAGCCCCACAACTGAAAAGTGCCACAGATCCGACCGAAGTCGAAGTTCCTGCTGTGGTCGACCTAATCATGGAAGTCTTGGCAATCACTCCCGACTGGACGATACCGTACATCGCGTATATCCTAAGGAAAGAGCTCCCAGAGGACGAGGAAGAGGCTCGACAGATCGTCCGCCGATCCAAGGCCTTCACAGTCATAAAGGGACAGTTGTATAGAGAAAGCGCGACTGGAATCGGTCAGAAGTGCATAACACCAGAAGGTCGGATAATCCTTGATGATATCCACTCGGGAACCTGTGGCCACCATGCGTCCTCTCGGACCATTGTGGCTAAAGCATACCGAGCGGGATTTTACTGGCCTAGAGCAAACGAGATGGCGAAAGAGATAGTCGACAAGTGTGGAGGCTGCCAGTTCTACTCCAACATGTCACACAAGCCTGCATCAGCCCTGAAGACCATTCCACTTGTCTGGCCCTTTGCTGTCTGGGGACTGGACATGGTTGGTCCACTGAGAACAGGCAGGAGCGGATTCACGCATGTGCTTGTGGCAGTCGACAAGTTCACCAAATGGATTGAAGCCAAGCCTATCAAAAATCTTGATGCTAGCACTGCTATCGGTTTCATCAGAGAGTTGATATTCAGGTATGGGGTCCCGCATAGCATCATCACTGACAATGGGTCAAACTTCGATTCAGACAAGTTCAGAGCCTTTTGCGCCTCTCAAGGCACACGAGTCGACTACGCGTCGGTCGCGCATCCTCAGTCGAATGGACAAGCTGAAAGAGCAAATGGTCTGATTCTCAAAGGTCTGAAGCCTCGGCTGATGTGTGATCTCAAGCACGCGGCAGGTGCTTGGGTCGACGAGCTTCCGTCAGTTCTGTGGGGATTGAGGACCACCCCTAACCGGTCGACTAGAAGAACTCCATTCTTCCTGGTTTATGGAGCCGAAGCGGTTCTGCCAAGTGATCTTCTTCACAACGCGCCCCGAGTCGAGCTTTACACCGAAGATGAAGCAGAACAGGCCCGGCAAGACGCAGTCGACCTCCTAGAAGAAGAGAGGGAGATGGCCATGATCAGATCGACCATCTATCAGCAAGACTTGCGTCGATTCCACGCCCGGAATGTGAAGAGTCGAGCCTTCCAAGAAGGGATTTGGTCCTCCGAGTGGATCAACAGAAACCACACAAGCTTGCTCCTACTTGGGAAGGCCCCTTCATCGTTACCAGAGTCCTTCACAACGGAGCATATCACCTCTACAATGTTGAGCACCAGATCGACGAGCCACGAGCTTGGAATGTGGAACTACTCCGCCCCTTTTACACTTGAGCTCTCCCTTGGCAGAGATGTAATAAGAAAAATTTCCACAGTTCATTTTTATCAAAGGCAAGAGTGTTCCAGTAATTGTTGTCACTTTTTACATACGAAATCCCCCAGTGGGTGACTTAGCTGCGAATCCGTTTCGCCTAAGTTTGAAAAAATTCTACCGAGTGGAGAGCAAACCTCCCACTCGGAGGCTTAGCTGCAGCCCAGGACTCGCCTAAGTTCTCCCACTAAGAGACTTAGCTGCAGTCAGTGCTCGCCTAAGTGTTTGAAAAATCCTACCGAGTGGAGAGCAAACCTCCCACTCGGAGGCTTAGCTGCAGCCCAGGACTCGCCTAAGTTCTCCCACTAAGAGACTTAGCTGCAGTCAGTGCTCGCCTAAGTGTTTAAAAAATCCCTCCGAGTGGAGAGCAAACCTCCCACTCGGGGGCTTAGCTGCAGCCCAGGACTCGCCTAAGTTCTCCCACTAAGAGACTTAGCTGCAACCAGTGCTCGCCTAAGTGTTTTAAAAAATCCCACCGAGTGGAGAGCAAACCTCCCACTCGGGGGCTTAGCTGCAGCCCAGGACTCGCCTAAGTTCTCCCACTAAGAGACTTAGCTGCAGTCAGTGCTCGCCTAAGTGTTTAAAAAATCCCTCCGAGTGGAGAGCAAACCTCCCACTCGGGGGCTTAGCTGCAGCCCAGGACTCGCCTAAGTTCTCCCACTAAGAGACTTAGCTGCAACCAGTGCTCGCCTAAGTGTTTAAAAAATCCCACCGAGTGGAGAGCAAACCTCCCACTCGGGGGCTTAGCTGCAGCCCAGGACTCGCCTAAGTTCTCCCACTAAGAGACTTAGCTGCAGTCAGTGCTCGCCTAAGTGTTTAAAAAATCCCTCCGAGTGGAGAACAAACCTCCCACTTGGCGGCTTAGCTGCAGCCCAGGACTCGCCTAAGTTCTCCCACTAAGAGACTTAGCTGCAGTCAGTGCTCGCCTAAGTGTTTAAAAAATCCCTCCGAGTGGAGAGCAAACCTCCCACTCGGGGGCTTAGCTGCAGCCCAGGACTCGCCTAAGTTCTCCCACTAAGATACTTAGCTGCAGTCAGTGCTCGCCTAAGTGTTTAAAAAATCCCACCGAGTGGAGAGCAAACCTCCCACTCGGGGGCTTAGCTGCAGCCCAGGACTCGCCTAAGTTCTCCCACTAAGAGACTTAGCTGCAATCAGTGCTCGCCTAAGTGTTTAAAAAATCCCACCGAGTGGGGAGCAAACCTCCCACTCGGGGGCTTAGCTGCAGTCCAGGACTCGCCTAAGTTCTCCCACTAAGAGACTTAGCTGCAGTCAGTGCTCGCCTAAGTGTTTAAAAATCCTACCGAGTGGAGAGCAAACCTCCCACTCGGGGGCTTAGCTGCAGCACGACGCTCGCCTAAGTACAGGACATAGCCCAATTCGCGAATCGACCGCTACCCTCTCCCTCGGAGCTGCGTCGCAAATACAAGATTATTCCGAGTGAAGATCTAGTTCCACTGGACGAATCAAACTGTGAAGATATCCAACGAGAAATCTAGTTCAGAAAAAGCCTAAAAGGTCCCAGACCTCAAAATACTCGAGCCCTCGGCTCGGCAGAGTTTAAACGGTTACAAATCCACTCGGCATTCCGAGGTAAATTCAAAGTTTTTTACTCCTCGGGAGGAGGACTGGAAGGGGCGACGAACTCGTCCAAGTCGATCCCGTCGGCAATACGGGTGGCAGCGGCGATGAAAGTCTCCATGAAGTCTTGAAAGCTGTGCTTCCTAGTATTGGCAACTTGGATGGCCGCCAGCTTTTCTTCTCGCGCCTCCTTGCAATGGACGCGGACCAGAGACAGAGCGACATCAGCACCACATCTAGCAGAAGATTTCTTCCATTCCGCCACTCGACCTAGGACTTCGTTAAGTCGAGCCATCAGAGACTCGAGGTCGTTCTGAAGCGTCGTCCCAGGCCAGAGTGATGTGTCGATCCGCGACATCGCCACCTTCAGCCGAGCCAGATAGTCAACGACGCTGGCAGTACGAGACTCCAGACGGAGCACGTTCATTGCAGCCTCGTCCTTCACAAGAGAGTTAGCAGGGTCCAAGATTGGCTCCACTCGACTGATCTCCTCTTCAAAATTCTGGCAAAATTCTGCATACACGATCCAAGGATAAGTCAATTTTCATAGACTGAGTCGACACAAAAACCAGTCGGAACTGAATATGCACCTTCAAGCTTAAGGTACAACTTCTTGGCAAGGCTCCCCAAGTAGCTCTCCAGGTCGTCCTTCCTGCGAGCGATGCCCTCCAGCTTCTCGCTCAGGGTGAGGTTCTCCTTCTTCCAACGTGAACACTCCCTGTTGGCTTCATTCAGAGCGGTCTTCAGCTTGGTATTCTCTTCTTCTAAGTGGTCGACCGAAGCCAGCTTCTGTGCGGCCAGAGCGGTCTTGTCATCAGCCTCCTTACGGGCAACAGCCAAGTCCTGATCCTTCTTCGCCAGAGCTTCGGTCAGTTTTTCTATGAAGAAATGATGATTGAATCGGAAATAACAAAAGGGTACTCAAGCCCAAAGACTAACCAATCGACAAAGCCGTCTTACCTGCGGCGCCGTCTCTGACCTTCTGCAGCTCTGTTCTGGCCAGCTCCAGATCAAGGTTCAGTTGAATCTTCTGCTTCTCCAACTCAGTATAGCGAGCTACGAGTTCGCAGGATTTCTGTAAAAGCAAAATCAGTCGACAGACGTCCAAGATAAGTTGCTTCCGAGTAACTAGGAGACAATGACGACGTTTCTAAGACCACAGCCGAATCAAAAACATTCGACAGTAGTCTCGGGGACTACACCCAGTGGGTGCACTCAGCGTGCCCCCACTGGTTCGACCCCAAAAAAAAGTCGACCGCCCGCAGTCGACCGGATACAGTTCCATTCGACCTGGCCCGACCAGACCGAGTGAAGAAATATAACTACAGCAAACACAATGAAAAGACTGCAGTCGACTGCCAGCAGTCCACCGTAGTCTCGGGGACTACACCCAGTGGGTGCACTTAGCGTGCCCCCACTCGTCCAAGGATTGGCAAACACACCCAGTGGGTGTACAGATACAAAAGATCTTCGGAAAAGAGACTCTTCAAACAACATATCATAACAGACCAAGTGTTGAGTCGACTTACCTGGACGTTGCTCTGAAGAGCCGAACTCGCGTCATAGGCTGCTTGGCTGGCCTCCCGAGCCATCTTCACTTGCTCCATCATGATCCCCGCCTGGCGTATAGCCTCCTTTGCAGCAGCCACTTGGTCCTCAGGGACGGGGTATGCGGCAAAAAGTGAAGACGGGTCCGTAGTCGACGACAAGGGCCGCGCACTCGCCAGGGGAACGGCGAAGGTCACAGAAGCCCGAGCGGTGTCACCACCATCCCGAACCACGACCTCGGACGCCGGAGCGGATTGGGAGGTCTTGTCAGCCGACGCCCTCTTGTGCCTCCTGACTCTCAACGGACCGTTGTCGTCGTCATCCGGGAGGTCGATAACATGAGGAGGGGCTGCAAAGGAAAAGTTCAATCGATCAGAGTGGCAGTAAATGATCAGTCGACTCAATACAAAACGTCAGTAATCATACCAGGGTTGGAGGTAATAGCATCCTCCAGCTCTTGGTCGTCGTCCTTGGTGGAGACCTCAGAAGTAGCAGCACTGCAAAACTCGAAAGTCAGTCGGTTGGCTCAATGAATCGACCAAGGATCTGTCCATGGTCGACAAAGGAAAACAAGTTTTATTGTTACCCAGAAATGGTAGGGACAGCTATCTTCATCTTGGGAAGAGCCTTGGGCGGCTTGGACAGCGTCATGCGTGGGAGCTTGGGGACCTTCCCAGTCGGCGTAGGAGAAGAGGTCCGAGGGCGTTTCGACGACTGCCCAACAGAAGCAGTCGCCTTGCCACGTTCCCGCGCTGGGTCGTGTGCGTGCTTGGACCGCCCCTCTGGGCGAGGGGGTTCGACCTCCTCCTCCTCCTCCTCTTCGCTGGAGTAGACATTGTCGTCTCCCTCCCCTTCACCGTCGGACTCCCACTCGCCTTGGTCGTCCCCGCTCTCGCCTCCGCTCGCCTCCCCTTCCTCAGTCGGCCCCTGAGCCCCGTTGGGCGTCGCGTACATCTCGGTGGTCGCCTGGAAAACAACAGACAAGACGAAAGTCAATCGACCAACTCAAAGAAGACCGATGCGGAAAACAAGATTTCAGTCAGGAGCATAAAGACACACCTGGTCCACCTCATACGAATTGTCGAGTGGGACCACCCTCCTAGCTCCTCGGGGGTTGTCTTTGTTCCCCGTAATGCTCGACAGCCACCCCTCCAGCATCTCGTCGGTGACCTCCTCCGGGTGGACTCGAGTGGTGTTGTCGAGGCCCGCGTACAGCCACATCGGGTGGTCACGGGCCTGGAGCGGTTGGATATGCCTCCGGAGGAAGACCTCCAGCAAGTCCATACCAGTCACACCCTCACGGACGAGCTCAACCACTCGACCCGCCAACACTTTGACCTGGGCCCTTTCCTCCGGCGACACTTTCAGAGAAGCAGGCTTTTCAGCTCGGTCGAGAGAGAATGGAGGAAGTCCAGTCGACTGCCCTGGGGTCGCCTGGTCTTGACAGTAGAACCAGGTGGCTTGCCAACCGCGGACCGACTCCGGGAAAGTGATGGAAGGAAAACAACTCTTCCCCCTCGCCTAGATCGCCAGACCCCCGCACAGCTGGATCACCTGCGTCCTCTCGTCACTCGACTTGGCCTTCTTGACCGATTGAGAGCGACAGGTAAAGATGTGCTTGAAGAGTCCCCAGTGGGGGCGGCAACCCAAGAAGGCCTCGCACATAGAAATGTAAGCGGCGAGGTATACGATGGAGTTGGGAGTGAAGTGATGGAGCTGCGCCCCGAAGAAGTTCAGAAAACTCCGGAAAAAGGGATGGGGCGGCAGAGAAAACCCTCGTTCGATGTGGGTGGCTAGGAGCACGCACTCACCATCTCGGGGTTGGGGTTCGATCTCTCCCCCCGGAAGACGCGCGGCTTGGTGGGGGATGACTCCCCCCTTGACCATGTCGTCGAGATCCTCTTGGCGGAGCACTGACGGCATCCAGTCGCCCTGAATCCAACCTTTGGGCAGAGCGGTTCTAGAGGAGGATCCGCCCCGAGCCGATCTTCTTCCCTTCCCCTGCGCCGCCGCCTTCTTCACGCGCTCCAGAGCGGAGGTCTTGCCCTTCGTCATCGTCGCCGGCAAGGTCTCGCTCGAGCCTGCTGCGCTAGGGCGAGAACGGAGGTGGCGGAAGGACTTGCGAAGGGAGAGAGGAAGAAGGAAGGAGGAGAAGAGAGCGCACTACCTGGAAGCCCCGAGCCGGCGATTTATAAGGGACCGCTTCCGAGTGGCTGACTGGTAGGCCCAGGCAATCCAGTCAAATCCCGCAGCAGACGCGCGCGCAGTACGTGGCGAAAAAGGCGACGCAGGGATCGAGGGGCTTCCGCATTATCGCTTCCGATTACTGCGGCCGCTCCCGTCCCGCGCGCTTCCCAAAATCCGAATCCCGCGACATCCGCGGGCCACAAAACAACTTGTCAAAACAGAAGACCCCGATCGCGCCGGTGCTCGGTATGTCATAAGCAAAGAAATTCACTCGATGGAAGGCCTGGAATGGATCAAGGCGACTGAAAGAGGTTGGCAACGTCACCCGTGACGATTGACCCAAAACGAGGCGCTCACGTAGCCCGAAGAACTAGTCGGAAAGATCTCCAACTCTTTCCCCACTCTAACCTCGATCCATTCGGGGGCTAATGATGAAGACACGTACCTAGGATGGGGACACGGACCTGACCTAAGAATTCTACCCTAGGACATCCCTAGGAGAAGTCACCTTTCAATCGACTTAAAGGTATCCCACTCGACGGACTCAAGACACTCGACCTGCAGGCTATCACTCGACCATGAAGCCAACCACTCGACCGCCAGGAGACCTGTAGTCACTCCGCAGGCAAACGGTCAGCTGTTAAGTAGTCTTTATGGTCATTATAGCACTTTATTAGGGGCGTTACCAGTAACGCCCGACCTTAAATGTACCTTAAACCCTGCATTACTGAGGGCGGGAGGGGGCCGGCAAACTCTATATAAGCCACCCCCCTCCTTAGTAACAAGGGTTCACACCCCTGTTATTCACACGCCAGTAATCCAATCGACCGCCTCCGGGCACCGAGACATAGGGCTGTTACTTCCTCCGCGAAGGGCCCGAACTCGTACATCTTGGTGTGTTTACAACTTCCCAATAGCTAAGATCTAGCCTCTCCATACTTACCCCCCTACATCACTGTCAGAGTTAGAACCACGACAACTGTCTCTCCAAATTTAGTTGAACCAAGTGTGGCTACACCCGGTCCTTGCGAAGGTTAAAACGGAGTCTATTTGACAAACTATCGTTGTGGTTTTGATGCGTAGGTGAGATTGGTTCTTGCTTAAGCCCGTAGCAGCCACGTAAAACTTGCAACAACAAAGTAGAGGACGTCTAACTTGTTTTTGCAGGGCATGTTGTGATGTGATATGGTCAAGACATGATGCTGATTTTTATTGTATGAGATGATCATGTTTTGTAACCGAGTTATCGGCAACTGGCAGGAGCCTTATGGTTGTCGTTTTATTGTATGCAATGCAATCGCGATGTAATGCTTTACTTTTATCACTAAGCGGTAGCGATAGTCGTAGAAGCACAAGCTTGGCGAGACGACAACGATGCTACGATGGAGATCAAGGTGTCACGCCGGTGACGATGGTGATCACGACGGTGCTTCGGAGATGGAGATCACAAGCACAAGATGATGATGGCCATATCATATCACTTATATTGATTGCATGTGATGTTTATCCTTTTATGCATCTTATCTTGCTTTGATTGACGGTAGCATTATAAGATGATCTCTCACTAAATTATCAAGAAGTGTTCTCCCTGAGTATGCACCGTTGCGAAAGTTCTTCGTGCTGAGACACCACGTGATGATCGGGTGTGATAGGTTCTACGTTCAAATACAACGGGTGCAAAACAGTTGCACACGCGGAATACTCAGGTTATACTTGACGAGCCAAGCATATACAGATATGGCCTCGGAACACGGAGACCGAAAGGTCGAGCGTGAATCATATAGTAGATATGATCAACATAACGATGTTCACCATTGAAAACTACTCTATCTCAGGTGATGATCGGTTATGGTTTAGTTGATTTGGATCACGTAATCACTTAGAGGATTAGAGGGATGTCTATCTAAGTGGGAGTTCTCTAATTAATTTGATTAACTGAACTTAAATTTATCATGAAACTTAGTACCTGATTAGTATCTTGCTTGTTTATGTTTGATTGTAGATAGATGGCTCGTGATGTTGTTCCGTTGAATTTTAATGCGTTCCTTGAGAAAGCAAAGTTGAAAGATGATGGTAGCAATTACACGGACTGGGTCCGTAACTTGAGGATTATCCTCATTGCTGCACAGAAGAATTACGTCCTGGAAGCACCGCTGGGTGCCAGGCCTGCTGCAGGAGCAACGCCGGATGTTATGAACGTCTGGCAGAGCAAAGCTGATGACTACTCGATAGTTCAGTGTGCCATGCTTTACGGCTTAGAATCGGGACTTCAACGACGTTTTGAACGTCATGGAGCATATGAGATGTTCCAGGAGTTGAAGTTAATATTTCAAGCAAATGCCCGGATTGAGAGGTATGAAGTCTCCAATAAGTTCTATAGCTGCAAGATGGAGGAGAACAGTTATGTCAGTGAGCATATACTCAAAATGTCTGGGTATAATAATCACTTGATTCAATTGGGAGTTAATCTTCCAGATGATTGCGTCATTGACATAATTCTTCAATCACTGCCACCAAGCTACAAGAGCTTCGTGATGAACTATAATATGCAAGGGATGAACAAGACTATTCCCGAGCTCTTCGCGATGCTGAAAGCTGCGGAGGTAGAAATCAAGAAGGAGCATCAAGTGTTGATGGTCAACAAGACCACTAGTTTCAAGAAAAAGGGCAAAGGGAAGAAGAAGGGGAACTTCAAAAAGAACGGCAAGCAAGTTGCTACTCAAGAGAAGAAACCCAAACCTGGACCTAAGCCTGAAACTGAGTGCTTCTATTGCAAGCAGACTGGTCACTGGAAGCAGAACTGCCCCAAGTATTTGGCGGATAAGAAGGATGGCAAGGTGAACAAAGGTATATGTGATATACATGTTATTGATGTGTACCTTACTAATGCTCGCAGTAGCACCTGGGTATTTGATACTGGTTCTGTTGCTAATATTTGCAACTCGAAACAGGGACTACGGAATAAGCGGGCACTGGCAAAGAACGAGGTGACGATGCGCGTGGGAAACGGTTCCAAAGTCGATGTGATCGCGGTCGGCACGCTACCTCTACATCTACCTTCGGGATTAATATTAGACCTAAATAATTGTTATTTGGTGCCAGTGTTGAGCATGAACATTATATCTGGATCTTGTTTAATGCGAGACGGTTATTCATTTAAATCAGAGAATAATGGTTGTTCTATTTATATGAGTAATATCTTTTATGGTCATGCACCCTTGAAGAGTGGTCTATTCTTATTGAATCTCGATAGTAGTAATACACATATTCATAATGTTGAAGCCAAAAGATGCAGAGTTGATAATGAAAGTGCAACTTATTTGTGGCACTGTCGTTTAGGTCATATCGGTATAAAGCGCATGAAGAAACTCCATACTGATGGACTTTTGGAACCACTTGATTATGAATCACTTGGTACTTGCGAACCGTGCCTCATGGGTAAGATGAGTAAAACACCGTTCTCCGGTACTATGGAGAGAGCAACAGATTTGTTGGAAATCATACATACCGATGTATGTGGTCCGATGAATATTGAGGCTCGTGGCGGATATCGTTATTTTCTCACCTTCACAGATGATTTAAGCAGATATGGATATATCTAGTTAATGAAACATAAGTCTGAAACATTTGAAAAGTTCAAGGAATTTCAGAGTGAAGTTGAAAATCATCGTAACAAGAAAATAAAGTTTCTACGATCTGATCGTGGAGGAGAATATTTGAGTTACGAGTTTGGTGTACATTTGAAAAATTGTGGAATAGTTTCGCAACTCACGCCACCCGGAACACCACAGCGTAATGGTGTGTCCGAACGTCGTAATCGTACTTTACTAGATATGGTGCGATCTATGATGTCTCTTACTGATTTACCGCTATCATTTTGGGGATACGCTCTAGAGACGGCCGCATTCACGTTAAATAGGGCACCATCAAAATCCGTTGAGACGATGCCTTATGAACTGTGGTTTGGAAAGAAACCAAAGTTGTCATTTCTGAAAGTTTGGGGCTGCGATGCTTATGTGAAAAAGCTTCAACCTGATAAGCTCGAACCCAAATCGGAGAAATGTGTCTTCATAGGATATCCAAAGGAAACTATTGGATACACCTTCTATCACAAATCCGAAGGCAAGACTTTTGTTGCTAAATTCGGAAATTTTCTAGAGAAGGAGTTTCTCTCGAAAGAAGTGAGTGGGAGGAAAGTAGAACTTGACGAGGTAACTGTACCTGCTCCTTTATTGGAAAGTAGTACATCACAGAAAACTGTTCCAGTGACACCTACACCAGTTAGTGAGGAAGCTAATGATAATGATCATGAAACTTCAGATCAAGATACTACTGAACCTCATAGATCAACCAGAGTAAGATCCGCGCCAGAGTGGTACGGTAATCCTGTTCTGGAAGTCATGCTACTAGATCATGATGAACCTACGAACTATGAAGAAGCGATGGTGAGCCCAGATTCCGCAAAATGGCTTGAAGCCATGAAATCTGAGATGGGATCCATGTATGAGAACAAAGTATGGAGTTTGGTTGACTTGCCCGATGATCGGCAAGCAATTGAGAATAAATGGATCTTCAAGAAGAAGACTGACGCTGACGGTAACGTTACTGTCTACAAAGCTCGACTTGTCGCAAAAGGTTTTCGACAAGTTCAAGGGGTTGACTACGATGAGACCTTCTCACCCGTAGCGATGCTTAAGTCTGTCCGAATCATGTTAGCAATTGCCGCATTTTATGATTATGAAATTTGGCAGATGGATGTCAAAACTGCATTCCTGAATGGATTTCTGGAAGAAGAGTTGTATATGATGCAACCAGAAGGTTTTGTCAATCCAAAGGGAGCTAACAAAGTGTGCAAGCTCCAGCGATCCATTTATGGACTGGTGCAAGCCTCTCGGAGTTGGAATAAACGCTTTGATAGTGTGATCAAAGCATTTGGTTTTATACAGACTTTTGGAGAAGCCTATATTTACAAGAAAGTGAGTGGGAGCTCTATAGCATTTCTGATATTATATGTGGATGACATATTACTAATTGGAAATGATATAGAATTTCTGGATAGCATAAAGGGATACTTGAATAAGAGTTTTTCAATGAAAGACCTCGGTGAAGCTGCTTACATATTAGGCATAAAGATCTATAGAGATAGATCAAGACGCTTAATTGGACTTTCACAAAGCACATACCTTGACAACATTTTGAAGAAGTTCAAAATGGATCAAGCAAAGAAAGGATTCTTGCCTGTGTTACAAGGTGTGAAGTTGAGTAAGACTCAATGCCCGACCACTGCAGAAGATAGAGAGAATATGAAAGATGTTCCCTATGCATCAGCCATAGGATCTATCATGTATGCAATGTTGTGTACCAGACCCGATGTGTGCCTTGCTATAAGTCTAGCAGGGAGGTACCAAAGTAATCCAGGAGTGAATCACTAGACAGCGGTCAAGAACATCCTGAAATACCTGAAAAGGACTAAGGATATGTTTCTCGTATATGGAGGTGACAAAGAGCTCATCGTAAAAGGTTACGTTGATGCAAGCTTTGACACTGATCCGGACGATTCTAAATCGCAAACCGGATACGTGTTTACATTAAACGGTGGAGCTGTCAGTTGGTGCAGTTCTAAACAAAGCATCGTAGTGGGATCTACATCTGAAGCGGAGTACATAGCTGCTTCGGAAGCAGCGAACGAAGGAGTCTGGATGAAGGAGTTCATATCCGATCTAGGTGTCATACCTAGTGCATCGGGTCCAATGAAAATCTTTTGTGACAATACTGGTGCAATTGCTTTGGCAAAGGAATCCAGATTTCACAAGAGAACCAAACACATCAAGAGACGCTTCAATTCCATCCGGGATCTAGTCCAGGTGGGAGACATAGAGATTTGCAAGATACATACGGATCTGAATGTTGCAGACCCGTTGACTAAGCCTCTTCCACGAGCAAAACATGATCAGCACCAAGGCTCCATGGGTGTTAGAATCATTACGGTGTAATCTAGATTATTGACTCTAGTGCAAGTGGGAGACTGAAGGAAATATGCCCTAGAGGCAATAATAAAGTTATTATTTATTTCCTTATAATCATGATAAAGGTTTATTATTCATGCTAGAATTGTATTAACCGGAAACATAATACATGTGCGAATACATAGACAAACAAAGTGTCACTAGTATGCCTCTACTTGACTAGCTCGTTAATCAAAGATGGTTATGTTTCCTAACCATGAACAATGAGTTGTTATTTGATTAACGGGATCACATCATTAGGAGAATGATCTGATTGACATGACCCATTCCATTAGCTTAGCACCCGATCGTTTAGTATGTTGCTATTGCTTTCTTCATGACTTATACATGTTCCTATAACTATGAGATTATGCAACTCCCGTTTACCAGAGGAACACTTTGGGTACTACCAAACGTCACAACGTAACTGGGTGATTATAAAGGAGTACTACAGGTGTCTCCAAAGGTACATGTTGGGTTGGCGTATTTCGAGATTAGGTTTTGTCACTCCGATTGTCGGAGAGGTATCTCTGGGCCCTCTCGGTAATGCACATCAGATAAGCCTTGCAAGCATTGCAACTAATGAGTTAGTTGCGGGATAATGTATTTACAGAACGAGTAAAGAGACTTGCCGGTAACGAGATTGAACTAGGTATTGGATACCGACGATCGAATCTCGGGCAAGTAACATACCGATGACAAAGGGAACAACATATGTTGTTATGCGGTCTGACCGATAAAGATCTTCGTAGAATATGTAGGAGCCAATATGGGCATCTAGGTCCCGCTATTGGTTATTGACCGAAGACGTGTCTCGGTCATGTCTACATTGTTCTCGAACCCGTAGGGTCCGCACGCAAGGTTACGATGACAGTTATATTATGAGTTTATGCATTTTGATATACCGAAGGTTGTTCGGAGTCCCGGATGTGATCGCGGACATGACAAGGAGTCTCGAAATGGTCGAGACATAAAGATTGATATATTGGAAGCCTATGTTTGGATATCGGAACTGTTCCGGGTGAAATCGGGATTTTACCGGAGTACCGGGAGGTTACCGGAACCCCCCGGGAGCTATATGGGCCTTAGTGGGCTTTAGTGAAAAGGAGAAAGGGGCAGCCCAAGGTGGCTGTGCACCTCCCCCCTTCCCCTAGTCCTATTAGGACTAGGAGAGGTGGCCGGCCCCCTCTCTCTCCTTCCCCCCCTCAAGGAGTCCTATTCCAACTAGGATCGGGGGGGGGGGGGGAATCCTACTCCCAGAGGGAGTAGGACTCTCCTGGCGCGCCACACCTTGGCCGGCCAGCCTCCCCCCTCTAGTCATTTATATACTGAGGCAGAGGTACCCCAGAAACACAGAAGTTGATCCACGTGATCTATTCCTTAGCCGTGTGCGGTGCCCCCAGCCACCATAGTCCTCGATAATACTGTAGCGGAGTTTAGGCGAAGCCCTGCTGCTGTAGTACATCAAGATCGTCACCACGCCGTCGTGCTGACGGAACTCTTTCCCGACACTTTGCTGGATCGGAGTCCGGGGATCGTCATCGAGCTGAACGTGTGCTCGAACTCGGAGGTGCCTTAGTTTCGGTGCTTGATCGGTTGGATCGCGAAGACGTACGACTACTTCCTCTACGTTGTGTCAACGCTTCCGCAGTCGGTCTGCGTGGGTACGTATACAACACTCTCCCCTCTCGTTGCTATGCATCACATGATCTTGCGTGTGCGTAGGAATTTTTTTGAAATTACTACGAAACCCATCAAATCTTGCCGCACCATGTAAGAGAGCCACAGATGGTCGTTACATTACAAGCTCGTTTGCACAATTATTACTCAAACAATTCATAATTCAGTTCTAGCCATGGCTACCCGAGCCCCTACAATACATGGAAAAACGGTCAGATGACAACGAAACCCCCATGGCTGCAATTTGTCTAGGTTTCTTGTATATAACACATGATTTTTTTGTTCATCTAAGAAAAATATAGCTATATTTGTTTTTAGGACATAAGAAATTTAAGAAAATAATTATTTAGTGAGATGGCAATTTTGGAAAAAAAATGGCCATCTAGTACATAATTTCTTTCATGTTCCATTCATATTTTCCAGTCTGAATTTGCCATGTTACTAGTCCGAAATTTTAATGTTTTTCGGCATTTCACAGTACAAAATGTTCTACATTTTGCCTACATATAGACATCTAAAATCTGTTAATTTGCCATGTCACTCATACATGTTTTTTTTTTTTGCCATGAATTAGAGAACATCTTTTCTAATGTTTGACATGACTTTTGTAGAGGCATTTATATAGTTTTTGCCATGGAACCAATCCAAAATATGTGTCGTGGTTTTAGTTCAAAATTTAAACTAAAATTGTGACACTTATTTTGGATCAGCGGGAGTACTTGTTTGTGTTCATTTATTTATTTTTAATCATGCCAACTTTGTTATGTGCTTATGTTCACTTTTTTATATAGTTTTTGCCATGGGCCATGGCAAATTTGTTAACATATGTACCGCTGCAGTTTTGTTGCATCTAAGAAAAATGTAGGTACATTTGTGTTTTGCGACATGGCAATTTTAAGATTGGTTGATCTAGTGGCATGGCATTTTCCGAACTTTTTGCTAAGAATGATTGATCTAGTGACAAACTACTTTTTTAGCTAAGTTCCCCATGATCTTTAGAACATTTTCTTTCAAATTTTCCATGGACCACCCGCAAAAAATAACTTGCCATGGACCATGACAAGATTTAACTATGGATGCTTTCTCGTACAACTACGACGACAATTTTATCTTGCATATGTTTTTTTATGTGTTGTAGCACGGCAAATTTATTGTATATACCATGGGAAAATGTAGCCAGCTTGAGTCGCGCCCTCGAAATAGTTTTTCGTCCCGCTTTATATATAAAGCAACAACTAAACAAAATAAACTATGAAACACCGTTGTAGCGAATGATTGAGGGATGGGACTTTAGGTGTGCTCGATCGAACCTACCCTAGCAAATGAATCGTTGCTCTAGTCGGCTCTCCACCTGACGAGGGACGGTCACGTGTTATGTGCGCGCGTCCGTTGATTAAGTCGTAAGAGTTTGGCTGATGTAATTTGGACGGATCATTATGAAAAATGAACTTCCGTTGCACTAAATCATGTTTTCTCTGCTGCTACTGCCACTGGTGCAGACCAAATTTTTTGGGTTGTGCAGCCATGGTCAAAGCAAGTGGACTTTCAGGCGCCCTGTGCATGCCGATTACATGGATGGTTGTCAAGATGAGTGTGTGGACATCCTTGCGCTCGTCGGACTTGTATGGTCAAACGAGATACACTGACGGCATGCTTACAATCGTCATCGACCGCAACCGCCAACCAGGAAATAGTGTTTACCCCAGATGACTTGCACAAGATTTTTGGAGTGCCATGCAGCAATTGAGATATTTGGGGCAGGGACGCCAAAATCAGTCCTTGAGCAATTGACATCATCAAGTCGACAATGGGGATGAACACGTCTGCTGCTCAAAGCCTCAAGGCTGCCGAAACATGTCTTAGCAGGGATATTTCAGATGAACAAGAAAAATTCGAGGAGTATTTCCTGATTGCATTTCTTAGCTGGCTGCACACACGACAACACTCGGGTAACTTCATCAGACGCCTACCGACCTGCAACGGCTGGTGTAACGGGGCACATGGCCCTGTAGAAAACAAGAGCAAGAGCACGAGGTGCCATAGGGGCATGATTCGTTAACACCATCAATGGTCATGCGCCGGTTATGCCAGGAGCTCGTAACCTGGCTGCCGGAGCTGCAGTTCCATCGGGCACATCCTGGCCAAGACGCGGCAAACGCAGTAATCAGATCCGACGAACGAGTCGTCATCGTCACATATCAAAGTTTATGAGCGCGACGTTTCAATCGAGGGAACAGTAAACGCCCGCTCGGAATTTACCCATGCACAGTCATACCAATTTACACGCTGACTTACCTCGTCCTGTACCAACGGAACAGCTGACGGTTGACCGTCCATCCACTGTTATGTGACACGGATGTTGGGGAACGTAGTAATTTCAAAAAATTTCCTACGCACACGCAAGATCATGGTGATGCATAGCAACGAGAGGGGAGAGTGTGATCTACGTACCCTTGTAGACCGACAGCGGAAGCGTTAGCACAACGCGGTTGATGTAGTCGTACGTCTTCACGGCCCGACCGATCAAGCACCGAAACTACGGCACCTCCGAGTTTTAGCACACGTTCAGCTCGATGACGATCCCCGGTGAAAGCACAAGTGCTCCCTAGGTGGTTTTGATAATTGATGACAACATATCTCTTGTTGGACTAATGTTTTTATCTAGTATGTTTCAGATAAGTTCAACAAGGAAGTGGCATGGACTAAGGGTTGTGGGAAGTTCTCCAAGATGCTAAGGACAAAGGATTGGCTAAAGCTTAAAGTTCAAGACTCTTCATTTTACATTTTAGTGATCCAAGATCACATTGAGTCCATAGGAAAAGCCAATACTATTAAGGAGGGATGAGATGTTGATAATGAGCCTCTTGCTCAAGTGCTTAATGATATGCTCCAAAATCCTCGGCTACTTTCCCACTTCCACATATGACCTAAACCCAAAGCCAAACTCGGACCTACCGATTCTTTCTATCCGGCGCCACCGAGTTTCACTTATCATAAGCCACTGTCAAACCCTAATCAATTCGGTCTCACCGATGGGATCTCGGTCTCACAGAGATGGGCTTGCAAACTCTCTGTTACCTGTTGCAATATCTTCGATCCCACCGAGATATGTAATCGGTCCCACCGAGTTTGCTTGGCCAACTCTCTGTTTCGCTTATTACCCAAATCGGTCCCACCGAGTTTGAGTAATCGGTCAAACCGAGTTTTGGATTTACCCTAACCCTAGCACATCGGTCCCACCGAGTTGTTCCAGTCGGTCCCACCGAAAATCTCTAACGGTCACTAGGTTTACCTTTTCGGTCCGACCGAGTTTGTTGATTCGGTCCCACCGAGATTGGAAAACTGTGTGTAACGGTTGGATTTTGTGTGGAGGCTATATATACCCCTCCACCTCCTCTTCATTCAAGGAGAGAGCCATCAGATTAAGCCTACACTTCTAGCATCCTATTTCTGCAAGAGAACCACCTACTCATGTGTTGAGACCAAGATATTCCATTCCTACCATATGAATCTTGATCTCTAGCCTTTCCCAAGTTGCTTTCCACTCAAACCTTCTTTCCATCAGATCCGAATCCTATGAGAGAGAGTTGAGTGTTGGGGAGACTATCATTTGAAGCACAAGAGCAAGGAGTTCATTACCTACACACCATTTGTTACTTCTTGGAGAGTGGTGTCTCCTAGATTGGCTAGGTGTCACTTGGGAGACTCCAACAAGATTGTGGAGTTGAACCAAGGAGTTTGTAAGGGCAAGGAGATCGCCTACTTCGTGAAGATCTACCGTTAGTGAGGCAAGCCCTTCGTGGGCAATGGCCATGGTGGGATAGACAAGGTTGCTTCTTCGTGGGTTGAGCCCTCCGTGGACTCGCGCGACCGTTACCCTTCATGGGTTGAAGTCTCCATCAACATGAATGTAGGATAGCACCACCTATCCGAACCACGGGAAAAACATCCATGTCTCCAATTGTGTTTGATTTCTCCAAACCCTTCCCTTTACATTCTTGCAAGTTGCATGCTTTACTTTCCGCTGCATATACACTCTTTGCATACTTGCTTGATATGTATTGTTGAATTGTGCCTAAAACTCCACTTAAACCGAAAAAGCTTAAAAATTGTAACTTTAGCATTAAGTGTCTAATCACCCCCCCCCTCTAGACACACCTTCTTCTAGATCCTACAAGTGGTATCAGATCTTTGGTCTCCATTGCCTTGGTTTAATCATCGTTGGAGGAAGATGGATGTGTCTACCTTAGGGAGTCTTAGACATAGAGTGCCTATTCTTGATGGAGAGTATTTTCATGAGTGGAAAAATGAGATGCTTGCAATCTTCAATCAATATCATTTGAACAAGTATATTGCTGGCCCTTGTGCACCTCATATTGATCCTTTGCACCCTACCCTAGATGAAGATATTGACATGATTCGCAATCTTAGAACTATTGAGCTCATCATTAGAGGATTGCCCAAAAATTTGATTGCTAGTTTGCCTACTCTTAATTGTGCCTATACTATATGGAAATTTCTTGAGGAACGATTTCCCGATCATTCCTTGAAAAATTTGGATGAAATTCTCCATAAATCTATTGCCTTGAGTAAAATGAACTCTAGTGATCCTACTTTTGGTGATTGTCTAGTTGAGCTTACCAATCTCAAGCATGCTAAAGGAGATGTTGGAATCATTAGTGATATTATATTTGAAGCTATAAGAATTCATAAAAGTGACCACTTTGATGACCATTTATCTAATGAATTACCCTCTCTAGGAAATAATGAGTCACAAGATCATGATGAACATGGATACTATGATGATGATGATGACAGTGACTTCGATCTTGATGATGCAATGAGACATTTTGGTCTTACGGCAAATCTTCGGGGATATGCGTCAGGAGGAAAGGAATGGGTTCTTGATAGTGGATGTACTGATCATATGACTGGAGATGAAGAGATGTTCCGTGAGCTTGCTGAAAATGACGGCCCTCGGAAATATGTCACCTTTGGTGATAATTCAAAGGGTAAAGTGGTTGGCCTTGGTAAGGTGGCCATCTCACATGATAGTTCCATTCAAAATGTCATGCTCGTTGAATCTCTCGGCTACAACTTACTTTCAGTATCTAGACTTGCTGATTTCGGTTTAAATGTCCTATTTACTGAGGTAGATTGCCAAGTATTTCGTCGAGACAATCATAAAATGGTCTTTACCGGTATGCGTAGAGGTGATCTTTACATTGTCGATTTCTCTAAAAAGGCACAACCTAAAACTTGCTTTATTGCTAAATCCTCAAAAGGTTGGTTGTGGCATAGACGACTAGGTCACATTAGCATGAGAAACCTTGACAAGCTTATTAAAGGAAATCATATCCTTGGAGTTAACGATGTCATATTTGATAAGGATAGACTTTGCAGTGCGTGTCATATCTGAGAGAGAACCACCTACTCATGTGTTGAGACCAAGATATTCCATTCCTACCATATGAATCTTGATCTCTAGCCTTTCCCAAGTTGCTTTCCACTCAAACCTTCTTTCCACCAGATCCAAATCCTATGAGAGAGAGTTGAGTGTTGGGGAGACTATCATTTGAAGCACAAGAGCAAGGAGTTCATTACCTACACACCATTTGTTACTTCTTGGAGAGTGGTGTCTCCTAGATTGGCTAGGTGTCACTTGGGAGCCTCCGACAAGATTGTGGAGTTGAACCAAGGAGTTTGTAAGGGCAAGGAGATCGCCTACTTCGTGAAGATCTACCGCTAGTGAGGCAAGTCCTTCGTGGGCGATGGCCATGGTGGGATAGACAAGGTTGCTTCTTCGTGGACCCTTCGTGGGTTGAGCCCTCCGTGGACTCGCGCGACCGTTACCCTTCGTGGGTTGAAGTCTCCATCAACGTGGATGTAGGATAGCACCACCTATCCGAACCACGGGAAAAACATCCGTGTCTCCAATTGCGTTTGATTTTTCCAAACCCTTCCCTTTATATTCTTGCAAGTTGCATGCTTTACTTTCCGCTGCATATACACTCTTTGCATACTTGCTTGATATGTATTGTTGAATTGTGCCTAAAACTCCACTTAAACCGAAAAAGCTTAAAAATTGCAACTTTAGCATTAAGTGTCTAATCACCCCCCTCTAGACACACATTCTTCTAGATCCTACACCCGGACTCCGATCCAGCAAAGTGTCGGGGAAGAGTTCCGTCAGCACGACGGCGTGGTGACGATCTTGATGTACTACTGTCGCAGGGCTTCGCCTAAGCACCGCTACAATATTATCGAGGACTATGGTGGCAGGGGGCGCCGCACACGGCTAAGAATATGATCACGTGGATCAACTTGTTGTTTCTCTGGGGTGCCCCTGCCTCCGTATATAAAGGCTCAAGGGGGGGGGTGCGGCCGGCCTAGAGGTGGCACGCCTGGAGGAGTCCTACTCCCTCCGGGAGTAGGATTCCCCCCCAATCCTAGTTGGAATATGATTCGCGGAGGGGGGAAAAGAGAAAGGGGGGGCGGCCCCCTCTCCTTGTCCTATTCGGACCAAGGGAGGGGAGGGGCGCGCGGCCCATCTCAGGCTGCCTCTTCTCTTTTCCACTAAGGCCCATTAAGGCCCATATAGCTCCCGGGGGGTTCCTGAAGGAAATATGCCCTAGAGGCAATAATAAAGTTATTATTTATTTCCTTATATCATGATAAATGTTTATTATTCATGCTAGAATTATATTAACCGGAAACATAATACATGTGTGAATACATAGACAAACAGAGTGTCACTAGTATGCCTCTACTTGACTAGCTCGTTAATCAAAGATGGTTATGTTTCCTAACCATGAACAAAGAGTTGTTATTTGATTAACGGGATCACATCATTAAGTGAATGATCTGATTGACATGACCCATTCCATTAGCTTAGCACCCGATCGTTTAGTATGTTGCTATTGCTTTCTTCATGACTTATACATGTTCCTATGACTATGAGATTATGCAACTCCCGTTTGCCGGAGGAACACTTTGTGTGCTACCAAACGTCACAACGTAACTGGATGATTATAAAGGTGCTCTACAGGTGTCTCCAAAGGTACATGTTGGGTTGGCGTATTTCGAGATTAGGATTTGTCACTCCGATTGTCGGAGAGGTATCTCTGGGCCCTCTCGGTAATGCACATCACTTAAGCCTTGCAAGCATTGCAACTAATGAGTTAGTTGCGAGATGATGTATTACGGAACGAGTAAAGAGACTTGCCGGTAACGAGATTGAACTAGGTATTGGATACCGACGATCGAATCCCGGGCAAGTAACATACCGATGACAAAGGTAACAACGTATGTTGTTATGCGGTCTGACCGATAAAGATCTTCGTAGAATATGTAGGAGCCAATATGGGCATCCAGGTCCCGCTATTGGTTATTGACCGGAGACGTGTCTCGGTCATGTCTACATTGTTCTCGAACCGTAGGGTCCGCACGCTTAAGGTTTCGATGACAGTTATATTATGAGTTTATGAGTTTTGATGTACCGAAGGAGTTCGGAGTCCCGGATGAGATCGGGGACATGACGAGGAGTCTCGAAATGGTCGAGACGTAAAGATCGATATATTGGATGACTATATTCGGACATCGGAAAGGTTCCGAGTGATTCGGGTATTTTTCGGAGTACCGGGTAGTTACGGGAGAAGCAATGGGCCTTGATGGGCTTTAGTGGGAAGAGGAGAAAGGGCCAAGGTGCTGCTGCGCCCCCCTCCCCTCTGGTCCGAATTGGACTAGGGAAAAGGGGGCCGGCTGATGAAGCTATGTACCTAGGGTAGGGGCACGGACCCATCCAAAGAGCCCTACCCAAGGACATCCCTAGAAGAAATCACCTATCAGTCGACTTGAAGGTAACTCACTCGACAGGTTCAAGACACTCGACCAAAGAGCTACCACTCGACCAAGAAGCTACCACTCGACCATGAAGCTAATCACTCGACTGCCAGGAGACCTACAGTCACTCCGTAGGCAAACGGTCAGCTGTTAAGTAGTCTTTATGGTCATCATAGCACTTTATTAGAGGCGTTACCAGTAACGCCTCATCTTAAATGTACCTTAAACCCTGCATTACTGAGGGCAGGAGGGGGCCGGCGAACTCTATATAAGCCACCCCCCTCCTCAGTATGAAGGGTCCGCACCCCTGTAATCCATACACGCATAATCCAGTCGACCGCCTCCGGGCTCCGAGACGTAGGGCTGTTACTTCCTCTGAGAAGGGCCTGAACTCATAAACCTCGCGTGTAACAACTTCCCAATAGCTAGGATCTAGCCTCTCCATACTCACCCCCTACATCACTGTCAAAGTCGGAACCACGACAGTTGGCGCCCACCGTGGGGCAGGAATCTTAGCGCTTAGTTGGAGAAGTTGCGATCTTTTCCGATCCCTTTGATCATGGTTTCTTGCGGAGTTTTGGTGGAGGGCCGCGAGATCCGTCTCGGCGCGCTCACCTTCATCGCCGACGACTCCGCCTGGCTTCAGGAGGCACCACTCGACATCGACGCGCTCCCCGTCCGCGGCGCGACGCACTTCCGCGCATGCATTCGTGGTGTCCTCCTGCGGCAGCCGTCGACCCAGTATCGGTCGACCCCTGCGTCGTCTCCCCGCCCTGTCTCCCACCAGCGCAAGCGCTCCAGTCGGTCAAGACTTCAGCGGTGGGTGAGGCATGCCGTGGCCCGCCAATCGGCAGCCCCACAAGTCGCGGCAATCGAGCCCGTCGAATCCCTCTACGGCCTGTTCGACCTGTCGACTGGTTCCGTGGAGACCGCATTCGAGTGCGACAGCAGCGATCCAGCGGCTGAGGTTCTGGCGTTCGATGGAACACACAGTCCCCCCGGTTTCCTTCGCACTGATGGAGGCGCGGGTGGGGGCGATCCGTCGCATCCCTACGATGAGTATCTCCCCGAACCTCTCACATCATTACAGCGAGAGGAGCTTCGCCGCCGGAACATGGACGCGCTCCGCACTCCTATCGTCGGAGAGACCCCCGAGGCCCGGGCCTTGGAGGACGCGCGTTTGGCCAACTTGGCCGAGCGCACTCGACTGGAGAATCTCCAGCGAGCACTCGACGAGCAAGCGTGTCAGCGGGCTCCCGAGTCTAGTCGACGCCAGCTCTTCCCGCCGATGCAGGTATATCGAACCCCAGTTCAGAATTTGGCCGCTGCGGCCCATATAGCAGAATCGATTCAGCCCTCCCAGTCGGAGGCTGGCAGGGGCTTGTTACAGATCAGAGCATTGCTCCGGGCGGCGGGAAACCAGAATTCCGCTGTCTCTCAGTCGCGGAATAGGATCCACAGTCGATCTGTCGCAACAGATAGAGTCGAGTCGGCTCACAGCCCGAGGTCGCCCCTGAGGCGTGAGGGACGTGGTGACCGGCGTGACCAGTACAGGAGGAATGAGCAGTATGATCACCGATTCGACCGTGAAGATCGACGTCGAGTGCCAACCCCTCCCCCGAGGAGTGGGTCATATGCGCCTCGACGGCAAGATGACAGACGCCCTCATAGTGTTGGGCAAAGGATTCCAGTCGACCCCAGGGACCCAAGCTTTGATGCGAGATCCATCCTCGTTCAAGGTTTGGTTGACAGGAACAGAGCTCATCGAGAAGGCCACAACAGAGATGCGCCTGCCGGCAGCAGAGTACGCGCTTCAGGGCCAGAGTGTTTCAGTCGAGCCATCAGAGCCGCAGTGATTCCTCCCAATTTCAGGTTGGCGACTGGAATCAGCAAGTTCACCGGTGAATCTAAGCCTGACACGTGGCTCGAAGATTACCGAGTGGCTGTACAGATTGGCGGTGGCAATGATGAGGTGGCCATGAAGCATTTGCCTCTCATGTTAGAGGGCTCGGCCAGAGCATGGCTAAATCAGTTGGCCCCCAGCAGCATTTACACTTGGGAGGACCTCTCCCGAGTGTTTATCACAACCTTTGAAGGAACATGCAAGCGACCTGCAGGCCTTACAGAGTTACGGTCTTGCGTGCAGAAGCCGAATGAAACTCTGAGGGAATACATCCAGAGGTGGATCACGCTGCATCACTCGGTTGAGAATGTACCAGACCATCAAGCAGTTTGTGCCTTCAAGGAAGGTGTTAAATACAGAGAATTGAATCTGAAGTTCGGTCGAACTGGAGAGATGTCTCTGAATCGGATGATGGAGATTGCCACCAAGTATGCTAACGGAGAAGATGAAGATCGACTCCGGAGTGGCAAGCAGAAAGCAGTCGCCCAGGAAGCCGGAGGCAATTCCAGTCGGAAGCAGAAGCGGAAGGCCGAGCCGGCCGCTCCTGGGGAGGCCCTGGCCGTAGCCCAGGGAAACTTCAAGGGAAAATCCAAGAGCACCTGGAAGCCCAAGAAAGTCAAGGATCAAGACGGAAATGATGTTTTGGATCTGCCATGTCACATCCACACCAAGAAGGATGAAGAAGGTAATTTTATTTACCCAAAGCATACCACTCGACAATGCCGGCTCCTGATCCAGCAGTTCCAAGGAAAGCAGTCCAAGGATAAGGAAAAAGAGTCAGGCAGAGTCGAGGACAAGGAAGACAGTGACGATGGATACCCCCAAGTCAATTCCACCCTGATGATTTTTGCCGATGTCGAAAGCAAAAGTCGATTGAAAGTCATTAACCGAGAGGTGAACATGGTTGCCCCGGCAACACCCAGTTACCTGAAGTGGTCTCAGACTGCCATCACATTCGACCAGTCTGATCACCCGACGCACATTGCCACCCCTGGGAGGCAAGCTTTGGTGGTCGACCCAATTGTTGAAGGCACTCGACTGACTAAAGTCCTGATGGATGGGGGCAGTGGCCTGAACATACTGTATGCTGAAACATTGAAAGGAATGGGCATTCCGATGTCCAGACTCAGCACCAGTAACATGAATTTCCACGGAGTCATTCCTGGGAAGAAAGCCCAATCACTCGGCCAGATCGCTCTTGATGTGGTTTTCGGTGATTCAAAGAATTACCGCAAGGAAAAGTTGACATTCGAGGTTGTGGACTTCCAAAGTGCTTATCACGCCATTTTGGGCAGGCCAGCTTACGCACGCTTCATGGCCCGGCCATGTTACGTGTACCTCAAACTGAAGATGCCTGGCCCCAAAGGTGTGATCACTGTCACAGGCAATCGGAAGAAGGCGGAAGAGTGCTTTCAGAAGGGCTCAAAGATTGCAGATGCTCAGATGGCAGTGGTCGAGCTACGAGAGTACCAAAAGACTGCTGATCCAAGCGAGTTGCTACGAGCCAAGAAGCCTGCTTCAGAATTAGCTTTTCAGTCGTCCGGTGAAACAAAGACAGTCGACATTCACCCGACCGACCCCGATGCTGCCCCGACTCACATCTCAACGACGCTTGACTCCAAATAGGAAGAAGCGCTCATCCAGCTCCTCCGTGAGAACTGGGACATCTTCGCATGGAAACCCTCCGACATGCCTGGAGTTCCCAGGGGGCTGGCTGAGCACCATCTACGGGTCGACCCAAAATTCAAGCCTGTGAAGGAACATCTTCGACGGTACTCCGTCCATTGGCGAGGAGGTGGCTCGGCTCTTAGTAGCAGAGTTCATCCGAGAAATTTACCACTCCGAGTGGCTCGCCAATGTCGTCATGGTCCCCAAGAAGGACAAGTCACTTCGCATGTGCATTGATTTCAAACATATCAATCGGGCCTGCCCGAAAGATCATTTTCCTCTCCCTCGCATCGACCAAATAGTCGACTCGACTGCGGGGTGTGAGAGATTGTCTTTTCTAGATGCTTATTCCGGTACCATCAGATCCGTCTATATGGACCTGACGAAATCAAAACAGCTTTCATCACCCCATTCGGATGCTTCTGTTATGTCACTATGCCGTTCGGCCTCAAGAACGCCGGAGCCACGTTCATGAGAATGATTCAGAAGTGTTTACTCACTCAAATCAGTCGGAATGTGGAGGCATACATGGATGATATTGTGGTCAAGTCACGCAAAGGTTTCGACCTGCGAGCTGACCTTGCCGAAACCTTTGCCAACCTCAGGAGGTATGATATCAAGCTCAATCCATCAAAGTGCACATTCGGAGTTCCAGGCGGAAAGTTACTCGGTTTTCTCGTTTCTGAATGAGGGATCGACGCCAATCCTGAGAAAATTGGCACCATACTCCGGATGAAGCGTCCTGTACGCGTGCACGATGTCCAAAAGCTTACAGGCTACTTGGCCGCTTTAAGTCGATTCATTTCTCGTCTCGGTGAAAAGGCGTTGCCTCTTTACCGATTGATGAAGAAGTCTGACAAGTTCGAGTGGACTCCAGAAGCTGACGCAGCGTTTGCAGAACTCAAAGCTCTGCTCTCCACCCAGCCGGTGCTTGCTGCCCCAATCAGCAAAGAGCCTCTGCTGCTGTACATTGCGGCCACGGGACAAGTTGTCAGTACAGTACTCACGGTCGAGCGGGAAGAAGAAGGAAAGGCCTTCAGAGTTCAGCGCCCAGTCTATTATCTGTCTGAAGTTTTGACCCCTTCAAAACAAAGATACCCTCACTACCAGAAGCTTGTATATGGGATTTACATGACCACGAAGAAGGTTGCACATTACTTCTCTGACCACTCCATTACAGTCGTCAGCGACGCCCCACTGTCAGAGATACTGCATAACAGAGATGCAACTGGTCGAGTGGCCAAGTGGGCGATTGAACTCCTTCCCTTAGATATCAGGTTTGAAGCAAAGAAGGCTATTAAGTCCCAAGCAATCGCAGATTTCGTCGCCGAGTGGATTGAACAGCAGCTTCCGACTCAAGTTCACTCGGAGCACTGGACCATGTTCTTCGATGGATCTAAGATGCTGAATGGTTCCGGTGCTGGGGTAGTTCTAGTCTCCCCCCGAGGAGATAAGCTCAGATACGTCCTCCAGATTCACTTCGATTCCTCCAACAATGAACCAGAGTATGAAGCACTTCTGTATGGGTTGCGTATGGCCATTTTACTCGGCGTCCGTCGCCTCATGGTCTACGGCTACTCAGATTTGGTGGTTAATCAGGTGATGAAGGAGTGGGACGTCAGAAGTCCGGCTATGACTGGTTATTGCAACGCAGTGAGAAAGCTAGAAAAGAAATTTGAGGGGTTAGAGCTTCATCACATCCCCGACTCAAAAATCAAGCAGCCGATGATCTGGCAAAGATAGGCTCCAAGAGAGAAGCCATTCCCAGCAATGTGTTTTTGGAGCACATCCGCTCGCCGTCAGTCCAGGAGGATCCTTTCACAGAAGAAGCCCCACAACCGAAAAGTGCCACAGATCCGACTGAAGTCGAAGTTCCTGCTGTGGTCGACCTGATCATGGAAGTCTTGGCAATCACTCCCGACAGGACGATACCATAAATCGCGTATATCCTAAGGAAAGAGCTCCCAGAGGACGAGGAAGAGGCTCGACAGATCGTCCGCCGATCCAAGGCCTTCACAGTCATAAAGGGGCAGTTGTATAGAGAAAGCGCGACTGGAATCGGTCAGAAGTGCATAACACCAGAAGAAGGTCGGATAATCCTTGATGATATCCACTCGGGAACCTGTGGCCACCATGCGTCCTCTCGGACCATTGTGGCCAAAGCATACCGAGCGGGATTTTACTGGCCAAGAGCAAATGAGATGGCAAAAGAGATAGTCGACAAGTGTGGAGGCTGCCAGTTCTACTCCAACATGCCACACAAGCCTGCATCAGCCCTGAAGACCATTCCTCTCCTCTGGCCATTTGCTGTCTGGGGACTAGACATGGTTGGTCCACTGAGAACAGGCAGGAGCGGATTCACGCATGTGCTTGTGGCAGTCGACAAGTTCACCAAATGGATTGAAGCCAAGCCTATCAAGAGCCTCGATGCTGGCGCTGCTATTAGTTTCGTCAGAGGACTAACATTCAGATATGGAGTCCCTCACAGCATCATCACTCAATGGGTCAAACTTCGATTCAGACCAGTTCAGAGCCTTTTGCGCCTCTCAAGGCACTCGAGTTGACTATGCATCAGTCGTCCATCCCCAGTCGAATGGACAAGCTGAAAGAGCAAATGGTCTGATCCTCAAAGGACTAAAGCCTCGACTAATGCGTGATCTCAAGCACGCAGCAGGTGCCTGGGTCGACGAGCTTCCGTCAGTTCTGTGGGGATTAAGGACCACCCCTAACCGGTCGACTGGAAGAACCCCATTCTTTCTTGTTTATGGAGCCAAAGCCGTTCTGCCAAGTGATCTCCTTCACAACGCTCCCCGAGTCGAGCTTTACACCGAAGATGAAGCAGAACAGGCTCGGCAAGATGCAGTAGACCTCCTAGAAGAAGAAAGAGAGATGGCCATGATCAGATCGACCATTTATCAGCAAGACTTGCGTCGATTCCATGCCCGGCATGTGAAGAGTCGAGCCTTCCAAGAAGGAGATTTGGTCCTCCGAGTGGATCAACAGAAACCACACAAGCTTGCTCCTACTTGGGAAGGCCCCTTCATCATCACCAGAGTCCTCCACAACGGAGCGTATCATCTCTACAATGTTGATCGCCAGATCGACGAGCCGCGAGCTTGGAATGCGGAACTACTCCGCCCCTTTTACACTTAAGTTCCTTCCTATAAAGATGTAATAAGAGAAACTTCCACAGTTCATTTTTATCAAAGTCAAGAGTGTTCCAATGATTGCTGTCACTTTTGTTTACATACGAAAACCCCCAGTGGGTGACTTAGCCGCGAATCCGTTTCGCCTAAGTTCAAAAAAAATCCTACCGAGTGGAGAGCAAACCTCCCACTCGGGGGCTTAGCTGCAGTCCAGCACTCGCCTAAGTTCTCCTACGAAGAGACTTAGCTGCAGTCAGCACTCGCCTAAGTTTGAAAAATCCTACCGAGTGGAGAGCAAACCTCCCACTCGGGGGCTTAGCTGCAGTCCAGCACTCGCCTAAGTTCTCCTACGAAGAGACTTAGCTGCAGTCAGCACTCGCCTAAGTTTGAAAAATCCTACCGAGTGGAGAGCAAACCTCCCACTCGGGGGCTTAGCTGCAGTCCAGCACTCGCCTAAGTTCTCCTACGAAGAGACTTAGCTGCAGTCAGCACTCGCCTAAGTTTGAAAAATCCTACCGAGTGGAGAGCAAACCTCCCACTCGGGGGCTTAGCTGCAGTCCAGCACTCGCCTAAGTTCTACTACGAAGAGACTTAGCTGCAGTCAGCACTCTCCTAAGTTTGAAAAATCCTACCGAGTGGAGAGCAAACCTCCCACTCGGGGGCTTAGCTGCAGTCCAGCACTCGCCTAAGTTCTCCTACGAAGAGATTTAGCTGTAGTCAGCACTCGCCTAAGTTTGAAAAATCCTACCGAGTGGAGAGCAAACCTCCCACTCGGGGGCTTGGCTGCAGTCCAGCACTCGCCTAAGTTCTCCTACGAAGAGACTTAGCTGCAGTCAGCACTCGCCTAAGTTTGAAAAATCCTACCGAGTGGAGAGCAAACCTCCCACTTGGGGGCTTAGCTGCAGTCCAGCACTCGCCTAAGTTCTCCTACGAAGAGACTTAGCTGCAGTCAGCACTCGCCTAAGTTTGAAAAATCCTACCGAGTGGAGAGCAAACCTCCCACTCGGGGGCTTAGCTGCAGTCCAGCACTCGCCTAAGTTCTCCTACGAAGAGACTTAGCTGCAGTCAGCACTCGCCTAAGTTTGAAAAATCCTACCGAGTGGAGAGCAAACCTCCCACTCGGGGGCTTAGCTGCAGTCCAGCACTCGCCTAAGTTCTCCTACGAAGAGACTTAGCTGCAGTCAGCACTCGCCTAAGTTTAAAATCCTACCGAGCGAGAGCAAACCTCCCGCTCGGAGGCTTAGCTGCAGCCCAGCGCTCGCCTAAGTATGAAACGCTTCTCATTTCCCAAGGACGACGAAGGGCAGGTCGACTGCCACCTTCTCCTGGTGAGCTTCGCCACAAATACAATGTGCGCTCCGTCCCACCCCACAGCAACAGTGTGTGGGTCGACCGCCACCTTCTCCTTCGGAGCTGTACTACAGACACAAAGTTATTTCGAGTGAAGACCAAATTCCACCCGACGGGTCATCCAGAAAGAGATTCAACGACAAATCAAGTTCAAATAAAGCCTAAAAGGTCCCAGAGACCTCAGATCAAAGTACTCGAGCCCCCGGCTCGGCAGAGTTTAACTGTTACACTTCCACTCGGCATTCCGAGGCAAATTTAAGGCAGAGTTTAACGGACTACAAAATACACTCGGCATTCCGAGGCAAGTTTTTTCATTCCTCAGGAGGAGGAGGACTGGCAGGGGCGACAAACTCATCCAAGTCGATCCCGTCTGCGATGCGGGTAGCAGCAGCGATAAATGTCTCCATGAAGTCCTGGAAGTTGTGCTTCCTCGTGTTGGCGACTTGGATGGCGGCCAGCTTCTCCTCCCGCACCTCCTTGCAATGGACGCGGACCAGAGACAGAGCCACGTCAGCACCACACCGAGCTGAAGACTTCTTCCACTCCTGCACTCGGTCAGGGATTCCGTTGAGTCGAGTCATCAGAGACTCGAGATCATTCTGGAGCGTAGACTCTGGCCAAAGCGTCGGGTCGATCCGCGTCATGGCGACCTTCAGTCGAGCCAAGTAATCCACGACGCCGTCAATACGGGATTCCAGTCGGAGCAGGTTCATGGCAGCTTCGTCTTTCATCGGAGAGTTGATTGGATCCAAACCTGTTTCGATCCGCCCAGTCTCCTCTTCAAAGTTCTGGCAAAGTTCTGCATACACGACCCAAGGATAAGTCAAATTTCGTAAAACTGAGTCGACACAAAAAAAACCAGTCAGAGTCGGAACTGAGTGTGCACCTTCGAGCTTGATGTACAATTTCTTGGCAAATCTCCTCAAGTAGCTCTCCAGGTCGTCCCTCCTGCGAGCGACGCCTTACATCTTCTCGTTCAGGGTGAGGTTCTCCTTCTTCCAGCGCGAACACTCCCTGTTGGCTTCATTCAGAGCGGTCTTCAACTTGGTATTCTCTCCTTCTAATTGGTCGACCGAAGCTAGCTTCTGTGCGGCCAGAGCGGTCTTGTCATCAACCTCCTTACGGGCAGTAGCCAAGTCCTGATCCTTCTTCGCCAGAGCTTCTTTCAGTTTTTCTGCAAAAATGATGGTTGAGTCGGAGAAAGCGAAAAGATACTCAAGCCTAAAAACTAACCAGTCGACAAAGGCAATACCTGTAGCGCCGTCCCTGACCTTCTGCAGCTCTGTCCTAGCCAGCTCCAGATCAAGGTTCATTTGAATTTGCTGCTTCTCCAAGTCAGCCAAGCGGGTTCCAAGATCACAAGATTTCTGAAGTCAAAGGGGAGGAGTCACAATTTCAGTAAAAAAAAAGCAACAAAGGCAATAAATACTAAGACTACGGTCGACTGCCAGCAGTCCACCATAGTCTCGGGGACTACACCCAGTGGGTGCACTTAGCGTGCCCCCACTGGTTCCTATCCCACCCGACCGACCCCTGAAGTCGAGTCCAAGACAAGTTGCTTCCGAGCAGCTAAAAGACAATAATGGAGTTTCTAAGACTACAGACGAAGCGAAACATTCGACAGTAGCCTCGGGGACTACACCCAGTGGGTGCACTAAGCGTGCCCCCACAGTAAAAAAAGGGAGAGAAAGACGTCGACTGCCCGCAGTCGACAGGATACCATTCCATTCGACATGACCCGATCAGACAGAGCGAAGAAACTCAACTACAACGACTCAATTTAAAGACTACAGTCGACTGCCAGCAGTCCACCGTAGTCTCGGGGACTACACCCAGTGGGTGCACTTAGCGTGCCCCCACTCGTCCAAGAATTGGCAAACACACCCACTGGGTGCACAAACTTAAAGATCTTCGGAAAAGAGATTCTTCAAAGGACATATCGAAACAGACCAAGTGTTGAAGTCGACTGACCTGGACATTGCTCTGAAGAGCCGAGCTTGCGTCATAAGCCGCCTGGCAAGCCTCCCGAGCCACTTTCACCTGTTCCATCATGATTCCAGCCTGGCGTACAGCCTCCTTCGCAGCAGCCGCTTGGTCCTCAGGGACGGGGTACGCAGCAAAAAGCAAAGACGGATCCGCAGTCGACGCTGAAGGCCGCACACTCGTCAGAGGAACAGCGAAAGTCACGGAAGCCCGAGTGGGTTCGCCATCGTCCCGAACTGCGGCCTCAGGCACCGGAGTGGATTGCGGAGTCTTGCCAGCCAACGCCTTCTTCTTCCTCTTCACCCTCAGTGGTCCGTCGTCGTCGTCGTCCGGGAGGTCAATAACATGAGGAGGAGCTGCAAGGAAAACATTCAATCGACCAGAGTCGCAATAAAGTTTCAGTCGACTCAAAAGCAGGACGTCAGTGATCGTACCAGGGTTGGAGGTGACAGCGTCCTCCATCTCGTGGTCGTCGTTCTTGGCGGAGACCTCAGAAGTTGCACCACTGCAAATCTCGAAAGTTAGTCAGTTGGCTCAGTGAATCGACCAAGGATCCGTCCACAGTCGATAAAGGAAAGCAAGTGTTATTGTTACCCGGAAATGGTGGGAACAGCTATCTTCATCTTGGGCAAGGCCTTGGGCGGCTTGGATGGCGTCACTCGTGGGTGCTTGGGAGCCTTCCCGGTCGGCGGAGGAGAAGAAGTCCGAAGGCGTTTCGACGACTGCCCAACAGGAGCAGTCGCCTTGCCACATTCCTGCGCTGGATCGTGGGTGAGCTTGGATCGCCCCTCCGGGCGGGAGGGTTCAGCCTCCTCCTCCTCTTCGCTGGAGAAGATGTCGTCGCCTTCCTCTCCCTCACCGTCGGACTCCCACTCGCCCTGGTCGTCCCCGCTCTCGCCTCTGCTCCCCTCACCTTCCTCAGTCGACCCTTGTGCCCCGTTGGGCGTCGAGTACATCTCAGTGGTCGCCTGGAAGACAACAGACAGGACGAAAGTCAATCGACTTACCCAAAGAAGACCAATACAGAAGGCCAGATATCCGACACAAAGACATACCTGATCCACTTCATATGAGTTGTCGAGTTGAATTACCCTTCTGGCTCCTCGGGGGTTGTCTTTGTTCCCCGTGATGCTTGACAGCCACCCCTCCAGCATCTCATCGGTGACCTCCTCCGGGTGGATCCGAGTGGTGTCGTCAAGGCCAGAATACAGCCACATCGGGTGGTCTCGCGCCTGGAGCGGTTGGATGCGCCTCTGGAGAAAGACCTCTAACAGGTCCATCCCAGTCACCCCCTCACGGACAAGCTCAACCACTCGACCCGCCAATACCTTGACTTGGGCCCTTTCCTCCGGTGTGACTTTTAGAGAGACGGGCTTCTCGGCTCGGTCGAGGGAAAAAGGAGGAAGACCAGTCGACTGTCCGGGGGTCGCCTGGTCCTGGCAGTAGAACCAGGTCGACTGCCAGCCGCGGACCGACTCCGGGAAGGTGATAGAGGGAAAACAGCTCTTCCCCCTCGTCTGGATCGCCAGGCCCCCGCACAGCTGGATCACTTGCGTCTTCTCATCACTCGACTTGGCCTTTTTTACCGACTGAGAGCGGCAAGTAAAGATATGCTTGAAAAGCCCCCAGTGCGGACGGCAACCCAGGAAGGCCTCGCACATGGAAATGAACGCAGCAAGATAGACTACGGAGTTGGGGGTAAAGTGATGGAGCTGCGCTCCGAAGAAATTCAAGAAACTCCGGAAGAATGGATGGGGAGGCAGAGAAAACCCTCGGTCGATGTGGGTGGCGAGGAGCACGCACTCACCGTCGCGGGGTTGAGGTTCGATCTCCCCCCCCCGGGAGACGCGCAGCCTCATGGGGAATGGCTCCTCCCTCGACCATGTCGTCGAGATCCTCCTGCCGGAGCACCGATGGCATCCAGTCGCCCTGAATCCAACCCTAGGGCAGGGCGGTCCGGGAGGAAGATCCGCCTCGTGTAGACCTCTTTCCTTTCCCCGCCGCCGCCACCTTCTTCGCGTGCTCCAAAGCAGTGGTCTTGCCCTTCACCATCGTCGCCGGCGAGGTCTCACACGGGCTAACGGCGCTAGGGTACGGCCGAAGGTCACGAGAGGGCTGGCGAAGGGAGAGAAGAAGAAGGAAGAAGAGGGGAAGCGCGCGGCTTGGAAACCCCGAGCCAGCAACTTATAAGAGGCCGATCCCGAGTGGCTGACTGGTAGGCCCAGGCAGCCCAGTCAAATCCCGCAGCAGACGCGCGCGCAGTACATGGCGAAAAAGGCGACGCGAGGATCGAGGAGTTTTCGCTTTATCACTTCCGATTACTGCGGCCGCTCCCGTTCCGCGCGCTTCCCAAAATCCGAATCCCGTAAGATCCGCGGGCCGCAGAACCACTTGCCAAAAACAGAGTATCCCGCTCGCACCAACGCTTGGCATGCCGCGAGCAAAGATATTCACTCGACGAGAGGCCTGGAATGGATCAAGGCGACTGAAAGAGGTTGGTAACGTCATCCGTGACAACTGGCCCTAAACGAGGCTCCCATACAGCCCCAAAGAACCGGTCGGAAAGGATCCCCAACTCTTTCCCCACTCTAACCTCGATCCATTCGGGGGCTAATGATAAAGTTATGTACCTAGGGTAGGGGCACGGACCCGTCCAAAGAGCCCTACCCAAGGACATCCCTAGAAGAAATCACCTATCAGTCGACTTGAAGGTAACTCACTCGACAGGTTCAAGACACTCGACCAAAGAGCTACCACTCGACCAAGAAGCTACCACTCGACCATGAAGCTAATCACTCGACTGCCAGGAGACCTACAGTCACTCCGTAGGCAAACGGTCAGCTGTTAAGTAGTCTTTATGGTCATCATAGCACTTTATTAGAGGCGTTACCAGTAACGCCTCATCTTAAATGTACCTTAAACCCTGCATTACTGAGGGCAGGAGGGGGCCGGCGAACTCTATATAAGCCACCCCCCTCCTCAGTATGAAGGGTTCGCACCCCTGTAATCCATACACGCATAATCCAGTCGACCGCCTCCGGGCTCCAAGACGTAGGGCTGTTACTTCCTCTGAGAAGGGCCTGAACTCGTAAACCTCGCGTGTAACAACTTCCCAATAGCTAGGATCTAGCCTCTCCATACTCACCCCCCTACATCACTGTCAGAGTCGGAACCACGACACCGGCCACCTTTCCTTCTCCTCCACTTCCTTCTCCTTTCCTCCCCTCTTGGTGGACTCCTACTAGGACTTGGAGTCCTAGTAGGACTCCACATCATGGCCGCACCAATTGCCTTGGCCGGCCTCCTCCTCCTCCATCCTTTATATACTGAGGCAAGAGGCACCCCATGAACACAAGTTGATCTTCGTGATCGTTCCTTAGCCGTGTGCGGTGCCCCCCTCCACCATATCCCACCTCGGTCATATTGTAGCGGTGCTTAGGCGAAGCCCTGCGACGGTAGAACATCAAGATCGTCACCACGCCGTCGTGCTGACGGAACTCCTCCCCGAAGCTTTGCTGGATCGGAGCCCGGGGAGCGTCATCGAGCTGAACGTGTGTCAAGAACTCGAAGGTGCCGGAGTAACGGTGCTTGGATCGGTCGGATCGTGAAGACGTACGACTACATCAACCGCGTTGTGCTAACGCTTCCGCAGTCGATCTACAAGGGTACGTAGATCACACTCTCCCCTCTCGTTGCTATGCATCACCATGATCTTGCGTGTGCGTAGGAAAATTTCTTTGAAATTACTACGAAACCCAACAGTTCCGGTAACCTCCCGGTACTCCGGAAAAATCCCGATTTCACCCGGAACACTTCCGATATCCAAACATAGGCTTCCAATATATCAATCTTTATGTCTCGACCATTTCGAGACTCCTCGTCATGTCCGTGATCACATCCGGTACTCCGAACAACCTTCGGTACATCAAAATGTATAAACTCATAATATAACTGTCATCGAAACCTTAAGCGTGCGGACCCTACGGGTTCGAGAACTATGTAGACATGACCGAGACATGTCTCCGGTCAATAACCAATAGCGGGACCTGGATGCCCATATTGGCTCCTACACATTCTACGAAGATCTTTATCGGTCAGACCGCATAACAACATACGTTGTTCCCTTTGTCATCGGTATGTTACTTGCCCGAGATTCGATCGTCGGTATCCAATACCTAGTTCAATATCGTCACCGGCAAGTCTCTTTACTCGTTCCGTAATACATCATCCCGCAACTAACTCATTAGTTGAAATGCTTGCAAGGCTTAAGTGATGTGCATTACCGAGAGGGCCCAAAGATACCTCTCCGACATTCGGAGTGACAAATCCTAATCTCGAAATACGCCAACCCAACATGTACCTTTGGAGACACCTGTAGAGCTCCTTTATAATCACCCAGTTACGTTGTGACGTTTGGTAGCACACAAAGTGTTCCTCCGGCAAACGGGAGTTGCATAATCTCATAGTCATAGGAACATGTATAAGTCATGAAGAAAGCAATAGCAACATACTAAACGATCGGGTGCTAAGCTAATGGAATGGGTCATGTCAATCAGATCATTCAACTAATGATGTGATCTCGTTAATCAAATAACAACTCTTTGTTCATGGTTAGGAAACATAACCATCTTTGATTAATGAGCTAGTCAAGTAGAGGCATACTAATGACACTCTGTTTGTCTATGTATTCACACATGTATTATGTTTCCGGTTAATACAATTCTAGCATGAATAATAAACATTTATCATGAAATAAGGGAATAAATAATAACTTTATTATTGCCTCTAGGGCATATTTCCTTCAACGGAGCTGTCTCCGTATGCTACAGTTTGACATGGCGTATCCGCGGTCTCTCTCTACGATCGCATTCAGTTCAGGGTCGAACGCATCGTTGTCCTATTGGTACGGGCACCGGGAGCAGGCGAGCTCGTCCATACCATCGCCGCTCTCCACAGCAGTATGCCTACAATAGGATATCAATCACATCAATTAACCATTTCCATCTAGAACAGAAGATAGCTATAGTTTCCCATAGTGATCGTTTCGATGACGAGCGATTCACAGCGCTATGAACTCGCTTTCCCTTTCTTTCCAGCCTCTTGTAAGACTTATGAAACTGTTGTATTTTTGTTCTCAGTAATGAAAGTGGCTTAGCCCGGGCTAAAAAAAGCTATCATTTCCTTTTTCTCTGAAAAAAAGTCGTTTCCCTTGCACTTTGCCACATTGTTTGCCTTTGTTGCGCCGGTTGTCGAGGCGCCGTCATGACCTCTCCCTACGCCGATGATGGCGACGGCCCCTCCATTCATCACCAAGTTATCCATAAGTAAGACAAAAGAAAAACCTAAGGGCAACCATTGGACGTATTCATAGTACCTACAATCTTCAAAAAAGAAAGTGGTCTATGATGTATTTCGTGTTTCCATCTCAGTGATAAATTCGTACATATACATTGGACACTAATGGCCCTAACACAAACAACAAGGATTTAAAAGGTCCCCTAGGCCATGCATGACCCGGAGACAATTGAAGCCTTGTTTGGTTATTAATCTCCTCACCATTTGTGAGGATCGGAGAGAACTTAGGGAGATTTTGACTTGCAATGATTTAACCCCACTCAATCCTCTTCCATCATCTTCAACCGTCACCAAACCAAACAAGCCCACAGACGTAGATGAGATCTAGATTGGCAATGTGTGTTCTCTTTCCCATGTATATCAATAGTCATTTTATCATTTGAAAGTACTCTTAATATTGACAAGCGACAACAACACAAGAGAAGTCCCTGCAGCAAGTGCCTCGTGTTCATAAAAACTTGGCAATTCATCTATTTCCGCATGCTCAATTTAAGCATGTGGCTTTGATTGAAGAAAAAAAACTATATGGGTTGAAGAATTTTTGATTGGCAGATATTTCATTTTCACGTAGTTAAAAATTACTGGTAGACCCTTGAATATTTCAACAATCATATCTACATTTTTCAATCTTTATGTCACCAAGAGTAGTGATGAAATGGAGCGGAAATTTTCTGCTTTTCCGAAGGAAAAGCGGAAACAGATAGGAAATATGCAAATGGAAAAAAAATTGTAAAATAGAAATGGAAATGGATTTATTTTACGTGAAACAAAAACGAAAATGAAACGATGTTTTCGGATGGAACAGATATGGAAACGGAATTCCGTTTCCGTGAATATGGAATTTTCGCCTTTACTATGGGCCTATGACTACTCTGAAGCCCAACCATGAAAATACACACAATGACATAGTCAGCATAATGGCCCATGTGAGACCCAACTTCTACTACCACACACATACTCAACTAGACCCTATACAATTGTCTAGTACTACCATAACACGCTAAATCGCTAATCTAATCATATTAATTTTTTAGTCATGTTAACAATTGATTAAGTTTGTTGATTTGCTTGTCTTTTTTGTTTTTATGTTCATTTCGCTTTCACAAAAAAATGTGGTAGTACCCAGTTCCTCCACTCCGTTTTCATTCCTAACCAAGAGAGCTTGTATTAAAGTTGCATGTCATTGCTTTCCTGGACCACTTTAACTATATGTAAGTCGCGTGAAAATTAATTGTGGGTCGGTCAATTTTTGGGCCATTGATTTCTACTTTAAGATTCATCTGTGTTTCTTTTCGGGGCTAGTTTGTGTGTTGTTTTGGGCTATTTTTTTTACTAACCACTTATTTGGGTCAATCAATTCTTTAACGGGCCGAAGCCCATTCCAGTGCAACATAGCCTTCCTCTTCCTCTTTTTTTCTGTTTTTTCTTTTTTCATGCCTTTTTTTCCTTATTGGTTTTTTTGTGGGTATTTCTGGGATGTTGGGTGAGTGTAAATATATACATACAAATACTATATGATATATGGTAAAATTTCACTATTATATGATTATTCTTTGCACATTACAGAAGCTGCAATTTCATTGCAAAGTTGTGTGCAAGTTTTCTATTATTTTTAAAAAATCTTCTTAAAGGGAAATACCAACATCACAAATTCCTTCTTTCTTAGAAAACTTCATTACGATGAATAGTTTTAGTTTTTTATTCATTTTCATTCTACTTTAAGGGTAATACCAATGCAACTAATTTATTCCTTCTTATTTTTAAAAAAAATCACTTGTATGTGCTTATTGTTGCATGTGTTAAACAAGCGCAATTTTTATGTATATTTTGTGCAATTTTTGTCACTGTTAGTTCTAGATTTTTTTCCCAGTTTCATCTTAAATGCTAATATCAAAGCCACCAATTCACCCTTACTTAAAATATTACTTTTTTGAGTTTGTTATATTTTATTTATTTTCTTTCTTATTAAATGGTAATATCAGTATCACTAATTCATTGCTTCTTAGCAAACATCCATTTTTGCGAAAAATCCACTATTATATGCTTATTCTTTGCATATTATAAAAACATGATTTTTACGTAAATTGTGTGCAAATTTTATCATTATTTATTTTATTGTTTTCACTTTCTTTCTTCTTCAAGCGTAATACCAATGCCACTAATTCATTCCTTCTTAGGAAAACATATTTTATAATTTTTGTGTGTGTAAGTATAATTTTTTTTGAGGGGGAGTGTGTGTAAGTATAGATGCAAGTACAAAATAATATGTGTAAATTATAGTAGAATGCAAAATTTGCATTATTACATGCTTATTCTTTGCATATTTCAAAAAGTGCAATTTTCACTGCAAAGTTGTGTGCAAGTTTTTTTTTCGTTTTCTTTCTTTTTAAAGGGTTTCATTCTTTCTTAGAAAACTTCATTAGTTGATTTTTTGGTCTTATGAAAGGGTAATACCAATGCCACAAATTCATTCTTCCTTAAACTTCATTTTTCAATTTTGTTTTAGTTTTTATTTTCTTTTCTTTTGTAATGGTAATACTGATATCTCTAATCCGTTCCTTTTTAGAAAACACTTTGGAGAAAAGTTTACTATTATATGCTTATTTTGCATATTCTAATAATACATTTTCTTTTTAAATTGTGCGCAATTTTTTTTCATTATTTATTTTTATTTATTTTCTTCTTAAAGGGTAATATTAATGCCACCAAATTCGTTCCTTATTAGAAACTTCTTTTATGCATAAATTCCACTTCTATATGCTTACTCTTGCATATCATAGAAATGCACAATTTTTGTGCGAATAGTGTGCATTTTTATTTTGTGCATTAACTAATTTATCTCCATTAGAAAACTTAAAAAAAATTGTTCATCAATGGGTTGTTGTTTTGCATTGGCCCAAGAAGTGGTTCTGTTGGTTTGTATGGGAAAAAGGCTTAAGTTGTGCTAGAACACTGAAATTGACTTAAACATGTTTTGGTTCAATCCATCGGTTAGTAAACGAATGACCCAAATCCTGAAATCAGGCAACTACCCTGTAGCCAGTCCCTTCTTGAACAACAACTTCCATGAAAAAAAAAACTTAGAGAAAAAAATAGGCCTTGCTTGAAATGTGACATCTATTATATAATTAAAACAAGAGGTAAGCAAGCCATCGTTGTTGGAAAATGATAGAGAAGTGGTGGTCAAGCTTATCCGCCGAAGTCAAAATAGAGTGAGTGATGCCCTTGCTGCGTATGGGCGTACAATGCCACGCACGGCTGTGTGCTTAGGCTCTAGCTTAGAGGAGATTGCTACCCTTTGTATGAACAATATTATGCCCCCTTAATTTAATACAATCTCCTTTCTCCCCGCAAAAAAAAGCCATCACGTTTATCCACACGGACTAAATTATCTTGACCGTTAATTTTTAAAATAAACGGATGAGATTTAAAGACATAAGCGTTACATACAAATATTATGTGTATGCATTATTTTGCACACAAGAACTCTGGCACGTACATATATCTTTTTTTAGTTGGCACGTACATATATCTACGATGGAAAGTGTAACCACGATCGGAAAAGTAAACCTAAAACTTTACTATCCCACTATTACGTGTGTGTACAAGCAAATAAGGGATAATCAATTCCTATTCAGATTCTAATAGGAGGAAAAAAAACCAAACGGACCTCATAATGGCTAACTACCACCTGTAGGCCCAGTTCACATACTCCGTCAGATCTGATGGGCCTCCGGGGACAAAAGCTGCGGGCAAAAAAGAATATTAGGTCATCAGTAATGATTAACAACGCTGGTATACACACATCAGTCCAATCGACAGATATATGCGATAAATAATAATACAACTATGTTCTGTATGCGAAATTTAGAATAATAAAAACTACTATAATTTTTATTTTAGAATGACTTTGTGTTACATTTATCATATCTAAATTTAAATCGAGTTATAATATTTCGAACCCTTATTGTATGGACAAATAATGCAATTACATTATAAATATAAAGTTTGGAATATGAATAGGGTAGTGATTTTGTTCCCATACAAACTCAGTATGAGTTACTTAATAAAATGCAAAAAATCTTAAAATGTAGGTCAAGAATACAACTATATGTTTACCAAAGGAACTAAAATAATAACAAAAGAAAATAGAAAATTAGTGCATACGCCTGTAGTGTTGGCTGCAAAACAAGAGATGAACATGCCATGCTGTTTTTCCGTATATAGGTTAAAAGTATATATTCCATCGATCTTGATCTTGACGACCGAGATTCAAAATCCAAAAGAGTATGAGCAACAACATCACGTACTCGTATCTTTTACCTTTGATGAGTTGGACACATTTTGTTTTTATTTGGCATGTATGGACTTGATGGCATAATGTAGAAATGCTAGAAAGAAAAGTATCTAGCACGTATGGACTTGATCACTTAACAGAAAATGTGCTACAAGACCCGGTTTACCTGAAAGGAAAAAAGAAATGTAAGGACATATTGAGGTGAAACGTGTGCCCCAAGGATTTCTTTGCCACACGTGCAATGCAAAGGTCACTACGAAGTATACAAAAACAAACAAATATTTTGTTTGGACACGGATAAGGCAAAACACACAATGACATCATCTCACAGCGTATGACATTATCCCCTTGCAATGTCAAACCAACACGTTCATGTTTTATGACGTGAGTACACCAAAGCCATTGAGTTTTTTTGATAATATAAATCCTGTTCAGGATTCGACCATGGCAAGTCGAACGTTTCCTATGGCAATTTAGTTACGCGAGGATGGCAAGTTTAAATCCCGAACGTTCGGGCATTATTGGGGTCCAGAAAAAAGAGTATCACCAAAGGAAAAAATGCCAATTTTGCAATTACAAAAATTCTCACAATACAATGGATGCGGAGTTTCAAATCTCGAGCTCAAATGCTCCTAGATGAACAGTAATTTCGAAAAAAAAACGATATCTTTTTGTGGCAAACTTTAAGGAATGTTTGTGGCAAACACTAAACACTAAATGTTTAGTGTGCAAGAAAAAATCATCACGAAATCACATTGGTGCAAGGCATGGTAAAAAACAAAATCGACGCTCTGAAAATGTTACATTCAAACGCATTTTGGAGCTTTGATTTTAATCGTTTTTCGTGACTTCCACGAATGTGATTTCATGATGAAATTTAAAAGCGATATACCATATAAATGAAAATCTATATGAAATGTGAAGTTTTTTTAATAAGAAATAAAACAATATTTTTTGTATGAACTCCTGCATGTGAAATAATTATTTACTCAAGGTCAAAATATACCACATATATGAATCTATTTGGAGTCCATTGGTTAAACAATTTATATCATATACATGAATTTTGAAGTAAAAATAGATAGAAATATGAAATTTGTAACATTAGCTTATAATATATTACTAGCATGTATCAATTTACCAATGATTCACTTGCAATATTAACATCTATAATCTCATGGAGCATATTCACATGAAAATAGTGCCATGACTTTTGATCTACAGGCCCTATCAAAATACAAATAGCACATATACAAACATGCGAAAAAATCTAGCCGCGCAAATGCGCGGGTCACATGCTAGTTCTTTTGATGAAAAGAAGATCTTTACGAAGATTAGACAAGGCCGGTATTGTTCCGTTTCAGGAGATCAACATTCCAAACGGCCTAGCCGGAGAAACATGCATAGTTGGAACATCGACGTACTACAACCCTCCGATATGAATTAATTGACGCAGCCCTCTATACAATTATTAAACTCGGACTTTTCTTTTATTTTTATTTTGCGAATAGTAATCTCTTGTCTTGCCGCAAACTGAAGTTATACATGAAGCCGATGGACACCTTATCACCGATGAACACCCAAGGTTCTATCAGTGGTGGTGCTGAGGGTTGGATCCCCCAGGACTGAGCCTCTTGGAGGTCCCATAAACGACCAGATCGGCGATCTCTTGCGGTGGCCGCACTGCGGCCGTGGTGCTCGCCACCGCCGTCGCCTGCAGGCCACCACCGCTGTCGACGTCCTCGAGCTGCCTACGGTGGTGCAGCGGGCAGCGACCGGACAGGAGATCCGCCGGGGAGGAGCCTGCGACGACTAGGACGACGAAACAGACGCAGAAGCACAGGAGTAGCCTCGTCATTAAGCTCGTCCGTACGTACTTGATCAGTTGATCTGCAAATGGTGGCTACACCTAAACTGCCGTAATGCATATGTATCTGCAGGTTAATTAGCAGGAGACGAGCATTTATAGGCTAAACATGAACACTAAGGCTAGGCGGTGCAGTGCTGGGCTGCTAAAAGAAATGGAAAAGCTAGCTGGTATGACCTGAAACGCTCAATGCACTAGCAAACACTTTTCATCTTGACCATGCGTTCTTGTTTCGAAATACTGAGCTCAAGTGCTCTTTCCACACGGATAGTGGTTGACAACGTGAAAGGTCAAAGCAAAAGAGCACGCAGCGCACTTTTGTCTCCATTTTCTTCGACTTTCTAGGCGCGCGACAAGATGTCATTTCAAGTCCTGCCTGATGGGGTTTGCAATTGAATACTTGAATTCGATAGTAGTATTGCCTTGCGCATTAAGCTTGTGTATATGCATTGAGCCTGCTCTATCAGTTAGGCTCAGGTTAGATTATGCTCTAGTTTACTTGTTCGATTAAAACGATAATGATGGCGCTCGTCCGCGGGGGTCAAAGAGAGAGACATACCTGCCAAAAACCGGCGCATGCAGGACCCACCAGTAGTTATCTATCTTGGCCTCTTGGGTCATGGATGATCGTATGGTTCACTCAGAGTCACATTCAAGTGATCTTCCAAGGTAAGCACGTACGTCAATTGTAATGCCACCCTTGCATGAATGCTCCATTCAGTTGTGCAGCTGTGTATTATCCTGCATTAGTTTTTGTATTTACCCTAAGAAGTGCAACCTGCACTTTCCTAAAAAAAAGGAAAGAATACAACCTCTGCTAGGTAAATGATAAACAAAGTTGTTTTTTGATGTTGAATACTATCTAGCATGTTCTTGATCAAATGATGTAACAATTGTGGTGTGAACTTGGACAAAAGTGATCTAAAGCAATAATCTATAATTCACAATAAGCAAGTAACATCAAAATGTGTAAACAAAATTACTATCGCTTTTTCATGGATCACCTCAATAACCACCAGGGACACATCACCTTCCGTGCCTTCCTACTGTTTTTTCCTTCTTTTGATGTATGTCAACTTGTAACACTAAAAAGAAGATCTCTGGCTTTTTTCCTTTCCTTTTCTTTTCTTTATTCTTTTCCTTCTCCTTACTTTTATTTCTCTTTTTTTATTTTTATAAATGCATGAACCTTTTTCAAATTCGATACACTTTTTTCAAAAGTGATGTTTTTTTCAGAATCAATGAACTTTTTTCTTAAAATGGATGAACTTTTTATCAAAATATTTGAAACTTTTTAAAGAAATTTGAACTTTTTTTAATACATGATTTTTTAATTTGGTGAACTTTTTTGAAAATTGATGATTTTTAAAAAAAATTGTGAACTTTTCTAGAGTATTTGAATTTTTTTAAATCAACTTCTTGGAATTCGTGAACTTTTTGAATAGATGAACGCTTTTCGATTTGGTGACTTCTTTGTGAATACATTTTTTTGCATGTTTCTGAACTTTATTTGAAATCTGTGAATTTTCAAATTTGGTTCACATTTAAAAATATAATATTTTCCAAAATGTTTTCAAATAATTCAAAAATCTGAATGCTACAGTAAATGATACTGTGTAGTGTGCAATACATAGCGCGAGAAACAATTGTTCCTAAATCGTCCACGCGATAATTAGTTACTAGCACTTAGTAGCTATAATTAGCCAAACACCTACATGATAGCAACGGCGCGAGTTTGATTCCTCGTTGAGAGCCATTTTTGGGGGGTGTGGTTTTCACGCTTTAATACAACTCGTTGTGCTATGCATTCATGGGCCGACGCACCAGGGCCGCAAGGAGCGCCAGGTGCCTTCCGTGGCGCTAAAGGCGCGGAATAGGACCCCCCCCCCCCTCCCCCAAAGTGAAGACCACAACTATGTTCTTATTTTTCGGGGAAAAAAGATGGCCGAAACCTAGTAATGTGGGACTTAGTTTCAAAAATCTCAACCTGAGAAATCCAACGATGAAAATAGTTTGATATTTAAACGCATGGTTCAACAGATAAACACATCCCAAATAAACAAATCTAAAGAAAAACTCTCAGACTACAACAAATGACGCACATTCGGTACGCCATTTGTCAGCATCCGAGAAGATGGACAGTGACATTCACAAGAGGCAGCTCCTAACTAGTGTCAGTCAGTCGGAAAAAAGCCTCTTAATCACTGATTTCAGCTGTTTGCCGTAAAAGGAGCGGCACATCGGAGCTCAACCGGGTGACCACAAAGCCGGCCCAGCATCAGCTCCCAAAACGCACGACAGCACCCGCATTCGGCTGGAGACACGAGCCCGCGAGTTGCCAAAAAAAAAAACAAGACACGAGTCCGCGCGGGACCCACGTGTCATGGAGGTTAAGCTCCCACTGCCCGCCAAGCGACCTAAACAAAGGTCCCAATCCTCACCCGACCCATCCAGCACCCCATCCAGTCACAGCCCACATCGCCCGCCGCGCCGCCGCCGCCGCCGCCAGCGCCAACCCCCAAACCCTAAAACTCCCACCCGAAAATGGCGGCCGACGATGGATTCTCGGCGGCGCGCCTCTTCTCGCAGGGCGTGTCCTACACCTACGACGACGTGATCTTCCTGCCGGGCTTCATCGACTTCCCCGCCGACGCCGTCGACCTCTCCACCCGCCTCTCCCGCCGCGTGCCGCTCTCCATCCCCTGCGTCGCCTCCCCCATGGACACCGTCTCCGAGGCCGCCATGGCCGCCGCGATGGCCTCCCTCGGCGGCGTCGCCGTCGTCCACTCCAACACCGAGCCCCGCGCCCAGGCCTCCATCGTCCGCGCCGCCAAGTCCCGCCGCCTCCCCTTCGTCTCCTCCGTCCCCATCTTCTCCCCGGCCTCCGCCCCGACGCTCAACGACTTCGCGGGCCACGAGTACGCCCTCGTCACCGAGCAAGGGGACTCGCTCTCCAGGCTCGTCGGCGTCGCGGTGGCCGCCGATGCCGCCTCGCCCGAGGCCCCTGCCCCTGTATCCGAGTACATGCGCCCCGCCCCGCGCTCGGCCTCCGCCTCCTTTGACTTCGAGCAGGCGGCGGCCCTCCTCGCCGACGAGGGCTTGGACTACGCCCCTCTCGTGTCCGAGGAGGGTGAGGTAATCGATCTCATCACCTCCAAGGACGTCGAGCGCATTCGGAGCTATCCGAAGCTAGGCAAGCCATCTCTTGGGGCAGACGGGAAGTTCGTAGTTGCAGCCTCTATTGGAACCCGTGAGGACGACAAGCGAAGGCTAGAGCAGCTAATTCAGGCAGGGGCCAATGCTATTGTCATTGATAGCTCGCAGGGGAACTCCACCTACCAGCTTGATATGATAAAGTATGCCAAGAAGACATTTCCGGAGGTGGATTTGATTGGAGGCAATGTGGTGACAATTGGTCAGGCACAGAATTTGATTGCTGCTGGAGTGGATGGCCTGCGTGTTGGAATGGGCTCTGGTTCAATTTGCACTACCCAGGAGGTTTGTGCTGTTGGTAGAGGACAGGTATATTTCTCACAAACTCCTGCCCCCTTGATAGTTTATAGTTTGTTTTCATGCTTGTTAACTTCGTTTTGTTTGCTGTCAAATAGTTGCTCATCTTGCCTATCAGCTTAGATCCTCTGTGATTGGTAGGACCAGCATGAGCATGCTGTTTGTAGAGCGTAAAGTTATCCAAAATTTACAATCCTATTTTAAAACCAAGATGGTGAAAAGTCTGATAAGTTACTGGAAACTTTAAATACATCAAAGTCTCTCCCATATTCATGCCAAACATCCTATTTAGATAGTTATCAAACGTATAATTTCAAGTAATTAGTAAGTGGCTGAACCTTATAGTGGTATTGCAGTATGCGGCTATGAAAGTGGCCACCCAACAACTGAAACATATAAATGTTTACCATGCAAAAATAATTGAGCTCAAGCTCTACCACTAATCGACTTTCTGAATTCACACATTGCACATAGCAAGCGCTGTCAGGAAAAATGCCTCGTGTCCATTTGCATTAGCACAGGAACGAGTGTGGATGCCATGTAAACCATATGGTTAACAGTCTTCTTCATGCTTAATATGTCACATTTTGAGGGTTGGAATTCGGAAAATAAATTTGAAATTCTTAGGAAATTTGGAATATTGGAAAATCTAAAGCAATCAGATTCATATGTATCATTGATGTTTTAGTCTATATTCCCATTCTTGAAAGGGGAGTAGCATTTTGTTTATGGACCTTATATGATGCTTTGTTTTCTTCTTTTGTTCAGATCTGCAATCTAGTTTGATTTGGATGGTAACTTGCTCCATATATTTCCACATAGCCTGGCAGTCTCTCTGGTCTATGTTAGAAAATAATTTAGTATGTTCGGTTTCAAATGGCTGCTGGTGCATGTTAACACATTGTATGGAGAGACCGAACTAATTTGATGTTTTTTCTGTTTTGGTTTAACAGGCCACTGCTGTTTACAAGGTTGCATCATATGCCAAGGATCACAATGTGCCAGTTATAGCTGATGGTGGTATTTCATACTCTGGCCATATTGTGAAGGCTTTGTCACTGGGGGCATCAACTGTTATGATGGGCAGTTTCTTGGCTGGCAGCCATGAGGCTCCTGGGGCCTATGAATACAAGGTACATTTTAGCCTTTTGCAACAGGGTTAAGTTTGAATGTCCTGTAGTGATGTGTGCTCAAGTCCACAAATCCCCATATTAGAGATTAAACTCTTACTTTTGATGAAAACTACAACCATGTACATGCAAATATAGATTCTATTTGCCCACTGCAATTTAAAAGATCCCTTAATGGCCACATAGTAGTTCAGCACTTCAGTGTACTTAGATGTCATGAAGTCTTCTAACCAGACATTGCCATTAAGGGTTGATGTATAAGTTGATCAAAGTATTCAAATGTATTGGCCAGTTTAAGTGTAGCCTCATGCTAGGTTTAACTGTACTTTTATGCTCTATTGTAACTGAAGTTTGCCATTTTACTTGCTTCTGGTTAATATTGTGATTCTTTGAATGTGTTTTTCTAGGACGGCCACCGAGTAAAAAAATACAGAGGTATGGGCTCCCTCGAAGCCATGACAAAGGGGAGCGATGCAAGGTATCTTGGTGATACTCTGAAGCTTAAAGTTGCCCAGGGAGTTGTTGGAGCGGTAGCTGACAAAGGTTCTGTTCTGAGGTTTATTCCGTATACAATGCAAGCTGTTAAGCAAGGATTCCAAGATCTTGGTGCATCCTCTTTGCAGTCAGCTCATGATCTTTTACGAGCGGAGACTCTTAGATTAGAGGTATTTACTTGCTGGATTACATATCTGCTCTTTACCTCTTTATTTATTTATTTGGAGTGATTCATAATTTGGAATACCTAAAATTAGAGAAATAGTTTTTTGTTGACAAACATGCAAAGCAGTTATTTCTTTTCTAGATAATGGACGAAGCCCATGTTTCTTAGGTACAACTCATGTAACAATATTCACAAGACAAAAGAGTGTTTTCACATCTGCAGCTGACATAAATCACAAGCCCATGGTTCTGTTCATGAGCAACATTTCTGATTGACTAAAATTGATACGTAGTGTCTCTTGGTTTTGTTTTTTGGGGTGGGCATTGGCACTGTGCCCTCTTTATACGTAATGTTCAACACTCATTTGCTAACTGCTAAGTTCTTTAGATTGTTGTCCTTAATGGTCATTAACTCAATGATCTACATGAAAGATTGAAAGCTATTGTGCAGTTGACAGACCTCATATTAGTTTAATGGTTCAGCTTGCAAAATAGCCTATTTTTTTAGTTTATGTGCCTGTCGAATGGATAACTGTGGTATGGGAGTATTTGTCACTGAATCTAGTTTAAGGTGCTTTCCTTTGCTGACATATATTCACAGGCCAAAAGTATATTTTCATATCTGCAGCTGACATAAATCGTTGATTTTGGAATGGGGATTAACTAACACTGAGACCTAGGGCATGTTTGGTTGCCATCCACACTTTGCCATACTTTTGTGCCATAAGTGTGGCAAATTGAGACAAATGTTTGGTTGCAGCCACAGTTGTGGCATGCCACACTTTTTCAGTCACATACCCCATTGTCATAGACTCAGTTGCTAGTCAACTTTTGCCACAAGTGTGGCGACCAATTTAGCCACCACAAAAACTGTGGCATGCCACACTTGTGACACACAAGTATGGCAAAGTATGGATGGCAACCTAACATGCCTCTAGCGTCTCTTGGTTATGTTTCGGGATGCACATGGCACTGTGCCTTCTTTATCCGTAATTTTCAACGCTCATTTGCTAACTGCTAAATTCTATAGATTGTTGTCCTTAATGGTCATTAACTCAGTGATCTGCCTGAAAGCTACTTGCAGCTCCCAGACTTCATATTTGTTTAATTGTGTACCTTGCAAAATAGCCTATTTTTAGTTTACGTGCCTGTTGAATGGATCACTGTGGTATGAGAATATCTGTCACTGAATCTAGTTTAAGGTGCTTTTCTTTCCTTAGGATGTGTGCCTTTTTTCTCATTAATATCGTTGTTCTTCCTGGGGTGGTACCGCTCCAAAGCACTCCTTCCAAAAATATTCCCTTTTGCTGATTCTTCAAGAATCTGTTCCATGTACAGACTATGGAACTTTACTTTGTCATTATCGGCAGTTAATGCACATATTCAATGTTTAGAGGGATTCTGGATCACTAAGTCTTAAAGTACTTTTAAGGTTATGCTATTCCATATTCACTCCCAAGGGAAATTTGATTTGCAATGGAAGCTCAAACTTTCTTTTATCATTGCACCTATCTGCTCACTCTTTTTCTTTCTTCAGACGATGGAGCATTTAATCTTGTTTGTTGACAAAAATAGTCCCAAATCAGATCTTATCGTGTTAAAAAAGTAGGGACCCAAATCTGTCCCTTTCTCTTACCAATATAGCTTGCCTTGGTCCCACTTAGAACCAAAATCACGCACCACAGTTTATGTAGAATTGTGGTCATAGCACTTGTTACAGTGAATGAGAAGTGTCATGCCTGTTCATGGATGATGTGCAGTGCAAAAGAAGTGCATAGAAAATTCCCTGAAGATGCTTGCTTATACTATATGATGGTTTGCATACATGTTTGTCATTTCATGTCTTGGTAACAGAACTGACATTCAGTCTTGGTAACCTTTCCTTACCAGGTGAGGACCGGCGCCGCTCAAGTGGAGGGAGGGATCCACGGGCTGGTGTCGTACGAGAAGAAATCATTCTAGCCCCCATCTTTGATCGAGGACGGGCATACTGGTTCTCTGCGTGTGTTCCATCCAAGGTTGGCAGCGGGTCACCTGATAGTGTTTGAGAGCAGCCTCCCAGCCCGTCTGTGGGGGCCGTTCGCTCCCCTATCGATCTACCACTACCACTAGGATGGTTGTAACATCATCATCTTTCCACCATGGCCATGGTTGAAAACACTGGACATCGTAAGAAATGGCTGTAACAATAAAAGCGATGTTTCCGTTTGCTACTTTGTGAGTGGAAGACCCGGCATTTCAGTCCTTTTTCGTGCGCGACAGAAAGCTTGGCTTGCGATCTCAGCCACTTCGGAGGATCACATACATAGAGCTGCTTGCTTGCTTTTGTTTCCCGATCGGGCCGGCTTCACGCGCTGCTGAAAGCGAGAGGCGCGCTTCAGTTCAGGGTGGTGGGTGTGCTGTTGATTTGTCCCTGTCGTTTCTCCCAAGCAACAGCTACGTGCTTTGACACCCAATACACACACACATTGGCCCTCCCCTCCCCACCGAGCTGCAGACTGCGGCTGCTACATACAGTCCAGAACTGTACACTGATTGGATTGCTAGTGAAGCATCCCTATCGCCTCCATAAAATCGCGGCCGCTATCATTATCATTATCATTCTTCCTTGTTAAGCTTGCTGTACAAGCGCACCAACTTGTAGGTACTACGATCAGCTTAGAGGGGCTTGAACCAAACGTCTACTCAGCAAAATTCCAGTGATTGATTCAGAAAAGAAAGCATTAAAAGGTTTTGGCCAAGCGTCGGCGACCTCAGACTCAAATCGCAGGAATTGCAAGCTCAGTTTGCCGTCCGTTCCAAAGTTTTTTTTTCCTTTTTCCTTTGATGAAGGCCGTTCCAAGGAAATTGAGTTGGGCCAAAATGTGATATGATAAAAGAAAAGACGTGCATTTCCATCGCTATCACTGCAAGGAGCCCGTTTCCTCATCGTGGCGTCCGCCGGGGTTGCTCACCGGCGACGGACGGCCGGCCGGCCCTACCGCCGTGTCATCGGTAGGCCTCGTCCCCATCCACACGAATCCATCCCTCCCCCGAGACCGACCCTGCCTGCCAGGTGGCTCCAGCGCCGACCACACGTCAATGACAGCTACGCCACACCCGATCCGCCCACAGCGAACTGCTGCGCGGGCCCCGCGCTCCGTCGTCGGCCCCAGCCGTCGGTGCCCGATCCCATCCGCTCATCCTCCCTCCCACTGGACGGACCGCCCAGCTGCGGCGGGTGGGGCCCGCGGGCTTCGGTTACGCCAGCCTGGCACGCTCAGGTCCAGCGACCGAGCCATCCCGAGCCCACGCTACGCCAGCACACACACCCACACGCCCCCTACCGCCACTGGGGCCGGGCCCCACCCAGGGCCCGCGGCCCGCAACCACCCCGGGCGGGGCGGCCGAGCCCGAACCCGAACGGTTCTCTCTCCCCGCTCGGAGTATAAAGGGTCGGAAAACACCGTCCCCCATTTCGAAATCCGAATTCCCGAATCCCCCAGGCCAGCCAGCGACCCCCCCTCCCTCCTCCCCCGCAACCACCGTCCACCGGACCCCCGGCGCCCGGCACCGGCGAAGCGGCGGCGGCGAAGATGAGGGAGATCCTGCACATCCAGGGCGGGCAGTGCGGGAACCAGATCGGGGCCAAGTTCTGGGAGGTGATCTGCGACGAGCACGGGATCGACGGGACGGGGCGGTACGCGGGGGACTCGGACCTGCAGCTGGAGCGGATCAACGTCTACTACAACGAGGCGAGCGGGGGACGGTTCGTGCCCCGCGCCGTGCTCATGGACCTCGAGCCCGGCACCATGGACTCGGTGCGCTCCGGCCCCTTCGGCCAGATCTTCCGCCCCGACAACTTCGTCTTCGGCCAGTCCGGCGCCGGCAACAACTGGGCCAAGGGCCACTACACCGAGGGCGCCGAGCTCATCGACTCCGTCCTCGACGTCGTCCGCAAGGAGGCCGAGAACTGCGACTGCCTCCAGGGTAATTAATTATACCATCTCTTCCGCGTGAATTTATGTCAGGGATTGATGAGCCAGCGTTTAGATCTGGGCTCAGCCGTTCCCCGGGGAGTTAGATCCGTTCCAAATATCAGGTTGTCATTACTACGGCGTCTGTTTGGCATTTATGCCTGATTTGCATCCCCAGAGTGCTAATTGCTGATGTATTGATCTCATCAATTCGTGCCTAATTCTGTGTTATCTGCATTAATTTGATCATTTAGCTGCTGGTTACTGTTGATCCAAGTAATTTGCTATCTAGTACGATAATAGGTCATGTCCAATTTGTCCATTACGAAGATGCTACTTTATCCCAATTCAGAACATAAGAAGAGTGGAAGCTGGTAGGATATAGGTTGTCCTGTTACTGTGTGGTCTGTTTGTGATTAGTATGCTGGCTTCTTCTAGCTTTAAGGGATCGTGTGGATGAGCTAGTCAAAAATAATTTAGCTATTCTGGATAAGCACCTAGCTAGCTTCACCAATCTCGATTGTCGGGAGGACTGATATTCTATTAAAGTAGGTAGCGTTGGATTGGCTTGCTTGAGGCTCCACTTTGCACCTGTTAATGCCCTGTGGAAAAACTAAATTAAAAACTGTCATACCTGAGCTGGGTCAACTTTACCTATACAAAATGGAAATGGAGTCCCTATCTAAATGATGAATAAAGAAGTCCTTAGCTCCATTCCTTTGGTCATCCCTATAGTTATTTTGGTGTGCTATTTAATGTGGCAGGCCCAAGGAACATGTTTGTGTAGCATTACTGATCTAACTTGATTGCTCATCAACTCCTCTTTTGTGGAGCACATGGTGACATTGCTAGACTGTTTGTGTCCTTGGAGTGTTGCTGCACCCTTTGTACTCTTTTGCAGTTCACTACAGATGTCCAATTTTGCGTGTGTATTGTCACTTTCATTTGTGAATAATAGTTTGGCTTTATTTGCTTCCTTTACAGGATTCCAAGTTTGCCATTCTTTGGGTGGAGGCACTGGATCTGGGATGGGAACCCTTCTTATTTCTAAGATTAGGGAGGAGTACCCTGACCGAATGATGCTGACCTTCTCTGTCTTCCCGTCACCAAAGGTCTCAGACACCGTTGTTGAGCCATACAATGCTACACTTTCCGTTCACCAACTCGTTGAGAACGCTGATGAGTGTATGGTGCTTGACAATGAAGCTTTATACGACATATGCTTCCGCACGCTAAAGCTTGCCACCCCTTCCTGTAAGCTAATCTTGTCTTGATCTTTACTTTTCTGTAGTATCTGCTGAAATTTACACGCAGAAGTTTATGCTCAGTTAGATGTGGTCACTCATACAGCTTTGGTTCTAACAATGCAGTTGGTGACCTGAACCATCTTATCTCTGCTACCATGAGCGGTGTCACATGCTGCCTGAGGTTCCCTGGACAACTCAACTCTGATCTCCGCAAGCTTGCTGTTAATCTCATTCCATTCCCACGTCTCCACTTCTTCATGGTTGGCTTCGCACCGCTGACGTCGCGTGGGTCGCAAATGTACCGTGCTCTCACCGTTCCTGAGCTGACTCAGCAAATGTGGGATGCCAAGAACATGATGTGCGCCGCAGACCCCCGCCATGGCCGCTACCTCACCGCCTCCGCCTGCTTCCGAGGGAAGATGAGCACCAAGGAGGTGGACGAGCAGATGCTCAACGTCCAGAACAAGAACTCGTCGTACTTCGTTGAGTGGATCCCCAACAACGTCAAGTCAAGCGTGTGCGACATGCCGCCCAGGGGCCTGAAGATGGCGGGCACCTTTGTCGGCAACTCCACGTCCATCCAGGAGATGTTCCGCAGGGTGAGCGAGCAGTTCACGGCCATGTTCAGGAGGAAGGCCTTCTTGCACTGGTACACGGGCGAGGGCATGGACGAGATGGAGTTCACCGAGGCCGAGAGCAACATGAACGACCTCGTCGCAGAGTACCAGCAGTACCAGGACGCGACCGCTGAGGAGGAGTACGACGAGGAGGAGGAAGAGGAGCGCGACGCGGAGTAGTGGCGATCGCGCTCCGCCAGCTATATGTCCCCCGCTTCAGGTCTGTCGCTGTGTCCAGTGAGAGTTTGTGGTTTCCTCCTGTGGCTTGGGTGAGTCGAGGTTGCGTCTTGTGCTCCGTTTTGTAATTTGCTACGGCTAGTAGTGCGTTGCAGTGTGTCTTGTTCCGCATCCATCCTTTGGTCGGTCGGTCGGTCCATAGCTGACGGTGGCCTGAACTGTCGAGTGCTCTCCCTGAGCTGGTCGTCGTCGCCTTGTAAGTTCTGACAATTATTATTGTTAGTCGTTCGCTTCAGCAACCAAAAAATGAGTATTGGTAGTGGTTTCTCATTATCTTTGTGAATATTGTACTCCATGTCGGAATGTTTTTGCCTCGTTATTTGTGTATATTTCGTTTGCTCGCTCAGGTGTCCTCTTGTATTCTTGGTACCAGCAGTGGTTTTATCATCTTTGTGAATCTTGTGAGTGCTGTTTTTTTTGCCTCGTTCCTTGTGAACATACTAATACTAATAGCGTATATGCGTATGCTCGCTCAGGCTACTCTTGTATGTAGTATTGTGATGGATCACTCTCTGGTCATCTACTGTATTTGTCAGTTATAGTCCCTCTGTTGGGTCATCGTAGCAGAGCTTCAGTGAGGATTGTTCCATGGAGTTTTGGGGAATTGGAAGCATGGAACAGCCGGCTGTAACTCGATGGGATTTCCTTGTTCAGAAGATGCTTTTTAGTTGTGACGATGAATTTTAGTGTCTGCTCTTTTCATGCCGTTGATGGATCATCCATCCTCCTCCCTTTTGCTGCGATTTTGCATTTGCCACCAAAACACGAATTCTTTTGGTGGCTCATTATTCAAGATCAAGCTTGAACCGCGGATAGATTTCATCGGAGAGGTTGGACAAATTGTGGGCTATGTTTCGATCAAAAAAGAAAAAATTACGGTAATGCTAGCTGGGACTTTTAGTAGTTCCCAACGAAGAGACGTTTGATCAAGATCAAACGGTGGCAGTTTTAAAAAGAAGACTGTCTTCTCTGCAAGAAGCTGTCATGCTATTATGAGGAACTTGTCGTCCCACCATAACTAAAATTGTCATCGGAAAAAGAAACAGCCTTCAAAAATAATAATAATAACATTTCATCCATTCGGTGATGAATGTGAGAAAATATTTGCTTGCGCTTGCCGGATGTTGCAAGATGGAAGGGAGGGGATGAATGAAGAAAAACACCCCCCCTGACTGGACACTCACTGTAGGGTCGCAACAGAAACCGTGGAGCGGTTCCGTGGGACGGGATCTGCTGATCCAGCGAGGAGAGCCCAACTGTCCTCCGACGTAGTCCTACAGTACCAGCGGAGCGGATGTGGCCTAGTCAAATGCAAGCACGATCCCGTTGCCCCGTGCAATGCAACCAAATGAAACCGGCCAGGTCCAATAAAGCCCAATCAACCACAGGCCTTGGAAAATGTCACGAGAGTAGCGGCACATTAGGACAGTCCCAACACGAAATTTGGATCTGACGGTCAGAAACAATCCCAACACGAAATCCAACGGCGGAAATCATTGGGGGCGCGAGAGAGCTCGGTTTAGGTTCCATTTTACTGTCCTAATAAAAATGAAACCGGCTCCTTTGAAGTTTTTTTTCCCCTTTTGTTTGATAACCATGGGCCGCTAATGGTATCCGTAGTCGTGAAACCGGCTGAGCCGATGCTTTGACTGGCCACAGCAGAGCCCGTCGCCGAGCTGGCAGGCGGGTGGCCCCACCCCCGCCCCCTATTTGAGAGGGCGAGCGAGCGAGGCGAGAGGGCATAGCGGATCGCCCGGCCCGACTGTTGCAGATCGCCCCCGAGAAACCCACCAAATTCGCAGAACCTACACCGGGTCACTCACGCGGCCCCACCCGGCAGCGAGGGGGGCAAGGGCAAAGGCGGAGGCAGTTTGCAGGAAAGCCCCCGTACTATTCCGCCTCGCCTCGCGCTTCCTTCCTTGCTGCCGTTGCTGCCTGCCTCCTCGTCCTCCTCCCTCTCGTCGCCTCGCCTCGGCCCAGGGACGGCGACGCCAACCGGCGAGCGGGCGGGCGGGCTCATCCCATCTCCTCTCCTCTCTTGCCGGCGGGGAGGGTCTGCGCGGCCGGCCGCCATTGCCGCGTCTTCCCGAGGTACGTGCCCTCGCCCCGCCATCTCGAACCCTCGCCCTCGCGGTTTCGCGGTGGTTTCTGCCCTTTTCATATGCCTTCGCTGGCGTCTGGTTCCGTGGATGCGAATTGCCAGGGATGCATGGCTCGGGGCGGCGATTCCTCCTCGCCGGAATCGGATCTAGGAGTAGGAGAGATGCATGACGATGGTTTTTTTTTTGTTCCTGCGTTATTTTTGTTTCTTTATTTCGCGGTGTAATTCAGGTCCGAGCCGTGTGGACGATGAAGGGTGGTATTAGCCAGTGCTGTAAGAAACGCCTTGGGTGGGAGCAATCGCTGTGTGAAGGATGGTTATGATTTATGAAGCCTGCCTGCCTCTGTCTGCGTTCTGTCACGAACTCACGTGTGAGGTGTGATCATGTGGATCATTGCTCGGCCCAACGGACGTTGCCGTCCTTTTCGGCCGGATAGTTAGGGGGACAAAAGGTGGTGATTATGGCGTCCTCTTCAGTCCTCACACCAATGCCCATTACTAGTGTAATGTACGTGCCCATTGCCATCCAGAATTGAGGTCGGCCATCACGCCTTGTGTTTGGGGTTTGGGCTGTATGCCTTTCTAGTTTCTAGCTTTTCGATCCCGCATTCCCTTCGTGATTGTTATTGTTGCGTGCATGATGAATGATGTGTGCTGCTATTTTAATTTTGCAGTGTAGCTCTGATTGGGGAAGAGTGGAAGATGGTTGTCAAGGAGTTCACCGTTGATCTCAACCAGCCTCTTGTTTTCCAGGTACCATCTGCTCTCCCAATATATGCTTCTTCAGATCAATCAATTGTTGCAGCAACTCTTCTCGGAAATTTTAGGCTCGGCGTGTGCACATCTCCCATTCCTTTTCTACTTTAAATTTCTCATCATTTTGGAGCTTGCTTGTGGCATACACTTCTGAGGTGCTCATCACCAGCTCAGTTGCTGAAAATGTTGAATTGTGAATATTTTAACTTTTTTAAGTGAGAGACTTGGCATATATGCATGCTCTGCTCTTCTGAAATAATATGCTGTAGTGGTGAGCTTGTAGTTTTACAATTTTTAACTCGCCTAGAACTGGTTCTGCCTGACAGCTGAAGCAAACTACTTTTGACCGTCTTCTTTATCTTGTGGATGAAGGTCGGCCATCTCGAGGAACATTACCAGGAATGGGTTCACCAGCCTATCGTCAGCAAAGAAGGTCCGCGCTTTTTCGCAAATGATACCATGGAGGTAACGCCAATGCGCTCCGGTTTATTAACGTCATTGGGGATTTTGGAAACTGAATTGTCACCATATACGTAATGAAAATTTCTTTCTGCAGTTCTTGACACGCACAAAGTGGTGGGCTGTGCCAGTCATATGGCTACCTGTCGTCTGCTGGCTGTTTGCCAAGTCGATTCGGATGGGTCACACCATTCAGGAAGTAATCCTGATGGCCCTATTTGGAGTGTTTGTTTGGACGTTCATTGAGTACGCTTTGCACCGCTTCCTTTTCCACATCGAGACGAAAAGCTATTGGTAAGAAGAACTTATCAACCTTGACCTGGGAATGTTTTATCGGGATTCTCCTCATGCTTGTAAATTTTACTCCCTCCGATCCTTAATAAGTGTCGTGGTTATGCTCGTAACTGATGGATGGTTGGTGCGGCGTTTCAGGTCGAACACCGCACACTACCTTATCCATGGATGCCACCATAAGCATCCTATGGACTCACTCAGGCTCGTATTCCCTCCTGCTGGGGCAGCGATCATATGTGTGCCGGTATATATCCCTGACTGAACCCATGAAATGGAGATGCTGAACATTTGGAAACTGCTTCCATGAAACATAACCCATTTAATCAAAGCGGTTTTGTTTTTGTTTCTCATTTTTCAGTTCTGGAATGTTGTGGCATTCTTCGCCAGTCCATCTACCACTCCTGCGCTGTTCGCCGGTGGCCTGCTGGGGTACGTGATGTATGACTGCACGCACTACTACCTGCACCATGGACAGCCATCCAAAGATCCAGCGAAGCATCTCAAGGTGACTAACTAACATGATTCCACTTGAAACCACCGATAATCTACCAGTAGCTGTTACTCATTCCTCACAAACTTGACTCGTGATGCAGCGGTACCACCTCAGCCACCATTTCAGAATCCAGGACAAGGGCTTCGGCATCACCTCGTCGCTCTGGGACGCCGTTTTTGGGACGCTGCCTTCATCCAATATCGTTGCGAAGCTCAGCTGACACGCATAAACATGTTCTTTGCATGAGGAATTTCAGTAGAGTCTGTAGACTTAGGTTAGGGACAAAGCTCATCTTGCCTTTCTGCCATGGGTTCGCATGTCTTCTCCAGTGGTGTGTGCTGATGTCTGTTACGACGTGAAGACGTTTGGTTGCCTCAACTTTTAATCGACAGAAATAGGGTATTCGTGTCGTGGTAGTCGATGTTAGGATAAATAGTCACATTCCTCGGTTCAGTTGTGATATCTTGTGTCATCTTTCTCTTTGGGTTTTAGTTGTCGGCTGTTCAGAGAATGGTGCGAGATGCTCTTTTCTGGGTCCTCATCATGAGTTGCCTTCTATCAGCATAAAGGGATATCTGAAGGATGGATATTCTCTGGATAGTCTTTGTACCTTTAGAAGAGTGTGTACAAACTTGAACGTGTGTGATGGAAATAAATGAACTTAACATATGAGTGAAGAAACAATGCAACTTTTCCTGTGGAAATAATGTTACGCCATGAGAACATGGCAAATCTGATGCCATTCCTGCAGTCGCAGATCGCACATGGGTCATAGTAATACCTGGCAGAGATGCACCCATATACTCACGCACTCAGCCATCTCATTCGCAACAATTCTGTGGTTCATGGTACAGATCTACTACAGGTCTACAGCCCAGTTGGGGCATCAGAAGCACATGACACTCATTGGTACAGATACCCTTCATTTCAGAATCAAAAGGTGCTAGATGCCATATGCATTAAGTTTCGACAGCAACTAGTGGATTTGATCTCCGAAAAAGACAGCATGCTCAAAACAAAATGTAGACCGAGCTAAATTGCGACTAGAAACAAGTGAACAACAGTACATTGCCAGACAATACGCTGGCACAACAGTCCCCCCTTCAAGAGCGGATTATACGGGGTGAATTTTTAGGCCGCCCTCTCTTGCCATTTTTTGTGACCTTTGGCTGGCTGGTCACCAATGCGTACATTCTGACAGCAAATAGTTCCTCTGGTAGCTCCTTTTGGTTCTGTCACCAAATTGCGAGATTATGTGGCTGACAAATGGAAGCTGAAGTTTGTCATTTGGGAAAATTTGTTATTTTGCGAGATGCATACCTTGATGCTGTGGATATACAATCCACACTTGTTAAATAGCTCCCTGAAATATGCATCAGACCTAGTGACACTGTTATCCTCCTTGTCTAAAACAAATCCTGACAACACAGACATGATAAATTTCTGAATAAGAAGTATAACATGGTGCATTTCTATCATAAAGTACAGCTGCTGCAGTAACGATAAATATCATGTGATACAACAGTAAGCTCACCATTTTTTGCAATGTTCTCTTTCAGAACAAAAAAACCATCTGGTTTGAGCCCAACCTGGAAAAACATAACCCATATATGTTTAATTAACATGCATACATAGTTGAACAGCCATATACATAATATTATATCAGATTTTGACTATACTAATAGGTGCACAGACATGGTCAAAGAGAACCAGAACTGGAACTAAGCCATAAGTAAAAATACAGACTGGGGTTGGCTTAGAAGACGTCGCTTGTTCCAATTTGCACTGTACATGTAATTGTTGAAACTATATGGTGAGCATCTTTCTACATATGCATAATTTTTTTTTTTGCAAGCATTTGATTAGCAGCGAAAAATATCAACATCCTTTCTCCAATAATAGAACAGCACTATAGCATGCTTTTGCATAAAATTTACACTTTAAAAATACAGAAAAAAATCTTCAAGGCAAGAAATTAGCATAATGTTAAAGCAAAATATAAGTGAGTTTAAACTGAATCACCTTTGCGCGGTTAAAAAATGAAATAAAATCATCATCAGTAAGTTGCCCTATGCACCACTGGATCCATATCACATCATATCTTCCTTCCTCAGGAGTGAAGTCCTGAAGCAAGATGCAAAATTTACCATCTAGAAAGAAGCAGCGAGAAATTTGCAAAAAGCCTAATCACAATAAGAATGCTCAACCAACCTGAAGAGGTGTACAATAAAAGTTTGCAGCCTTATGCGTATCCTGCTCTACATCCATACAGCTACTAAGATTTTCCCGTGCCGCTTCTAGAAAATGGGCTACTGGCTCAACGAGATCAACCTGAAAACCCAATTCCAGTTTAAAATGAATCATCAAAATTTGGAAAATACAAACAAGATACAATAAAACGAATCATTGATATATACAGAAGAAACAGAAAAATTACAATTCTAGTTATGATACATCAGGGAGAAAACAAAAAACAGTAAGTTCTTACAAACACCACTGTGTGCATACAACAACAGAAGTTGCATCGAGTGGGGATAACTCTTCATTAGTCTAGAACTGGTATCATGTATGGATAAGCAGCAGGTCTTTTAAGGCTTCAATAGATGATGGTACAAAGTAAACCTTGTGACCGTGAGTTGCACTGCATACCTCATTGAAATGCTTGATAAGAAAATTCTTTGTAACCCGCCCGATGCCCGAGCCACAATCTGCCATAATTTCAGAGACGACAATATAAGCACTCGATTAGATCACAGAGAGCAGACATGGATTCCATGCCTTGAGCATGTAGAAGAACCAGTAAAACGCTCTCCATGGCAGAGCTCGGCTCACCAAGCGCGACAAGATGGCGCTTCGCGGCGCCGAATCGCTCGGTGAGGAGAGGGCGGAGGAAGGCGGCGCTGCCCTTGACGTCGGCGTCGTTGACGCACCCGTACCCTCCCAGGACGCCCTCGGTCGACGCCTCCACGCCCTAGGACACGCCAATTGGAGAAACTGGTAAGCTAAATCTGCAGCGAGGGGACGTGCAATCGGATTGGGGGTTTAGGGTTTAGGGAGGGGGGCTGGGCCGCTGGGCGGGAGCGCTCCTTAGCCTTTACCTGCCAGTAGGCGATTCCTTTGGAGTACCACTCCTCGCGCTTCCCTTCTCCGCCCGCCTCCTCGCCGGCGTCCCCATTGCTTGGAGCGGCGGCGGCGGCGCCCGGAGGGACTTCGGAGGCCGAGGCGGAGGCGGTGGCGCCGATCTCCTGGGCCCACATCTCCGTGGCGCTGGAAAACTCGCGGCCCGTGGAATCGAAGCCCCGGGAGTCCATCTCTCCGCCGGCGGCGGCGGCGGCGGCGTAAGAGTTGGTCGCGTGTATGCAGGGGAAGCTTGTGGGTGTAACCGTATATTCGATTTTTACAGGTACCCTTCTGCATATACTTCGTCCACCCGGAGGCAAGTGATATCTTCGCCGCTTTGGTGGGACCTGACGATATCTGGCATTTAAATTTCCAAGATGGGTAATTTTCCAAAAGAAATTAAATATCTACCTCGAATCACCACAACAAATCATGAAGAGAAGTCAAAACTTCTTTCATACTCCATCCGTTCCTAAATATTTGTCTTTTTAGATATTTCAACAAATGACTATATACGAAACAAAATAAGTCAATCTATACTTTAAAATATGTCTACATAAATCCGTATATGATAGTCCATCTGAAATGTCTAGAAATTTTTTTTTTATTTAGGAACAGAGGGAGTACTATTTTTTTAACACAGTATGAACAAAAGCGCTCATGTATACGCGCATACACTCACTCCTATGAAAGCGCGCACACACACCCCCTATCTCTATGAGCACCTACGAGGGACTAAGCCGACATGTCATCTTGAGATTTTACGAAGTCACCTTAGGTGCCTCGTAGTGGACGGGAACATCGCCTTCCAATGAACGCGTATCGCTGGAAATCTTGAAATAAATTTAGGATAAATGCGAACAACAGGATTTGAATCCTGGTGGGCTGGAAATATCAATGTTCTCCTAACCATCCAACAACAGGTTGGTTTGCAAAATTTCTTTAATACTGTTATTGATACATGATGCATCTAAAATGCCACAAAATTTCAGGGCGAAATTTGATCCACGGGTTGGGTATAGTTTTTGTTAGTGCAAAAAAGAAACCAAGCATCTATTATTTGCAACAGATTTGAATTGTTGTTGTTCCTATGCACATTTGTGTTCTTTTATATTTCAAGTTGTGGATCCAATTTGGAATTTTAAATTGGCAAGATAGATCCATCTGGTATCAGTGTTGTTATGTTCTAACGAAAGTTTTATGCGTAGTTGCTACGAGTGAGCACGAAGCATCAATACATTATCCACGTTTAACTTAAGCTAATTGGAGAGGGTATTTTGACAGTAGCGTAGGAGGTCACTATCATTGTCGTCTCCCCACTCTCGACTAGACATCACTTCCCTCACTAGTAAAAAAAGGCCTATTGTCCCGGTTCGTAAGGGCCTTTTGTCCCGGTTCCTGAACCAGGACTAAAGGGTCGGTACTAATGCCTTGTCCCTTTAATCCCGGTTCAATCCAGAACCGGGACAGACGGGCCTCCACGTGGCCTGTGCGCGGAGCCCAGGCAGGAGAGCCTTTGGTCCCGGTTGGTGGCACCAACCGGGACCAATAGGCATCCACGCGTCAGCATTTTCTGTGGCTGTGGTTTTTGTTTTTTTTTTGAAGGGGGGGTGGTTGGGGTTTTGGGGGTTAATTTAGGTGTTTCATATATTGTGTTAGCTAGCTATAATTAATAGAGAGAAGTGTCCTGTCTTATGTCCGTGCTTGGTCGACGCTACGTACTATACATACGTATAGAGAGGACTAGACACGCTAGCTAGCTAGTAAGCAAACGAAGGAAACAGAAGATCGTCATGAACATATATGCATACAGAGAGAAGTGATATCGACCACCTCTCCTTCTCCGAGAGATTGGTCGAACAACAAGTTCTCGTATATCTATCCGACACTACCGGCTACATATATACAATAATGATCTCTTACAAATATAATCTCCTAACATACGGACTCATGGTCCACATAGTATTCTTCGTCTTCAGCGATCACGTGGTCAAGAAAGAATGCCGCCAATTCCTCTTGAATTGCTCGCATGCGAGCTGGTGCTAGGAGTTCATCCCGCTTCCGAAACATCTAATTTGAAGAAGGGGGTCAATACATATATATGAATGAATGAAACTCAACACAAATGATGGTAATAAAATAAAATTGTGAATGTTGTTATTTACGCACTTCATATTGTTCGTCAAAGTAGCCCCGCTCACAGGTCGTGTGGCGGATGGACTCGCAAACGTAGTATCCACAGAAATCATTCTCTTGTTCCTGCCACAACCACTTTACAAGAAATAGAGGTCAATCAAACTGATAAGCAAGAATGCCAAATGGTATTGATGAAACTAGCGCTTGAATCAATAGGAGATGCGCGGAACATGCTACTATAGTACTTACTTTCGGGTGTCTAAATTGCAGCTTCTTCGGGAGTCCCGGAGCTTTTTTGGTGAATTTTTTCCCAACCCTGCCAGACAAAGAAAACAATTACTTGATATATCAGGAAATGAACAAAGTTGCTGATATGGTGGATAATGATCGATTTAACTTACTTCTCGAGCATTTGAGTCATGTCCGCATAGTCCTGGGGATCTTTTCGTCTTGAGTCTAAGACGGTTACTAGTCCCTGCTCAAGCTTAATCTCTAGGAGAATATAGTGGAAACTGACACGCATGCATAACTCATCAATTACATTACTATTGAAGGAAATATGCCCTAGAGGCAATAATAAAGTTATTATTTATTTCCTTATTTCATGATAAATGTTTATTATTCATGCTAGAATTGTATTAACCGGAAACATAATACATGTGTGAATACATAGACAAACAAAGTGTCACTAGTATGCCTCTACTTGACTAGCTCGTTAATCAAAGATGGTTATGTTTCCTGACCATGAACAATGAGTTGTTATTTGATTAACGAGGTCACATCATTAGTTGAATGATCTGATTGACATGACCCATTCCATTAGCTTAGCACCCGATCGTTTAGTATATTGCTATTGCTTTCTTCATGACTTATACATGTTCCTATGACTATGAGATTATGCAACTCCCGTTTACCGGAGGAACACTTTGGGTGCTACCAAACGTCACAACGTAACTGGGTGATTATAAAGGAGCATTACAGGTGTCTCCAAAGGTAGATGTTGGGTTGGCGTATTTCGAGATTAGGATTTGTCACTCCGATTGTCGGAGAGGTATCTCTGGGCCCTCTCGGTAATACACATCACATAAGCCTTGCAAGCATTACAACTAATATGTTAGTTGTGAGATGATGTATTACGGAACGAGTAAAGAGACTTGCCGGTAACAAGATTGAACTAGGTATTGGATACCGACGATCGAATCTCGGGCAAGTAACATACCGATGACAAAGGGAACAACGTATGTTGTTATGCGGTCTGACCGATAAAGATCTTCGTAGAATATGTAGGAGCCAATATGGGCATCCAGGTCCCGCTATTGGTTATTGACCGGAGACGTGTCTCGGTCATGTCTACATTGTTCTCGAACCCGTAGGGTCCGCACGCTTAAGGTTACGATGACAGTTACATTATGAGTTTATGCATTTTGATGTACCGAAGGTTGTTCGGAGTCCCGGATGTGATCACGGACATGACGAGGAGTCTCGAAATGGTCGAGACGTAAAGATTGATATATTGGAAGCCTATGTTTGGACATCGGAAGTGTTCCGGGTGAAATCGGGATTTTACCGGGTTACCGGGAGGTTACCGGAACCCCCCGGGAGCCATATGGGCCTTCATGGGCCTTAGTGGAAAGGAGAAAAGGGCAGCCCAAGGGGGCTGCACACCTCCCCCCTCCCCTAGTCCTATTAGGACTAGGAGAGGTGGCCGGCCACTCTTCTCCCCCTTTCCCCCTTGGGAATCCTAGTTGGAATAGGATTTGGGGGGGAGTCCTACTCCCGGAAGGAGTAGGACTCCTCCTGCGCCCTCCTCCTTGGCCGGCGCCCCCCTCCCCCTTGGCTCCTTTATATACTGAGGCAGAGGCACCCCAGAAACACACAAGTTGATCCACGTGATCTATTCCTTAGCCGTGTGCGGTGCCCCCTGCCACCATATTCCTCGATAATACTGTAGCGGAGTTTAGGCGAAGCCCTGCTGCTGTAGTACATCAAGATCGTCACCACGCCGTCGTGCTGATGGAATTCTTCCCCGACACTTTGCTGGATCGGAGTCCGGGGATCGTCATCGAGCTGAACGTGTGCTCGAACTCGGAGGTGCCGTAGTTTCGGTGCTTGATCGGTTGGATCGTGAAGACGTACGACTACTTCCTCTACGTCGTGTCATCGCTTCCGCAGTCGGTCTGCGTTGGGTACGTAGACAACACTCTCCCCCTCGTTGCTATGCATCACATGATCTTGCGTGTGCGTAGGAAATTTTTTGAAATTACTACGAAACCCAACAACTATAACCTTGACTAATATATAAGGGAAACCGAATATGCACAAGACAGTAACACTCACTTGAAGTTGCAAGGAAAGAGTATTATATCTTTGTTTTCATTTATTACCAACGATCGTAGCAAGTTGGCCTCGGTATCTGCGGCATGAAATTTAACCTGAGTTGCATCTATGATATTTGTGTTAATGAACCCAATATCACCGATTTGTCTTTTCTTCAATTCGACGATCTTCAATCTGCATAATATAGTGAGGATAATTATAAATACATGCAATGAAAGAGCTGAGCTATATAGAGAGACTTAATGACAGAAGTAGTACTACTTAAAGACAGTAGCAGGTGACCGTTGCTTTATCGAGGGCCAATTGATTGAAAACTGAAAGAACTCCTTAAATGAAACATGCAACATATCAATTCCAACGAGGTCATGCTCCTTTTTAACTCTCACATACAAAGTACTCCTCCCCCCAGACTCTCTGTAGATTTTCAAGTACCAATCATGCAATCTTCGCATCATCTTTGATAGAGATCTTTCATCTTTGACGAGAGGCTTCCCGTACTCGTATCTTTGTATCTGCACCTCCATGAAATCATAATGTACATCGTCGGGCACGTAATCTCCAAGATTGCTATAACCGGGCACCATCCTCGGATCATTAGTGACGATGTCGCTAGGCACCTTGAGCGGGGGGCACGATTGCTTCGCTTGTTCGCCGAGCTGGGCAATTTGTTTCCCAGCTCGTCGTTCTTTCAGCCTTTGATCACTGACAGTACTTCCCGACTGCTCCGCTTCGGCAAATTTGTAACACCCCGGATATGATTTTCCCAATATGTACTCCAACTCTTGCCGTTTCCGGCGTTAAGTTATTTTATTTTCTCGGGTTCGGGTTTTTTTTTCTCCGTGTGTTGTTATCGTTGTCATGCATCTCATATCATGTCATCATGTGCATTGCATTTGCATACGTGTTCATCTCATGCATTCGAGCATTTTCCCCGTTGTCCGTTTTGCATTCCGGCGCTTCGTTCTCCTCCGGTGGCCAATTCTACCTTTCTTTCGTGTGTGGGGATTAAACATTTCTGGATTGGACTGAGACTTGCCAAGCGGCCTTGGTTTGTTACCGGTAGACCACCTGTCAAGTTTCGTACCATTTGGACTTCGTTTGATACTCCAACGGTTAACCGAGGGACCGAAAAGGCCTCGTGTGTGTTGCAGCCCAACACCCCTCCAAGTTGGCCCAAAACCCACCAAAACGTTCTCCATCATCTAGAGCGTTCGATCACGATCGCGTGGCCGAAAACCGCACCTCATTTGGACACTCCTAGCTCCCTCTATTCCTATAAAAAGACACCCTCGTTTTTCTCCTTCCCCTTCCTCCCGAAACCCTAGATCCATCCCTCCCGCCGCCGCCGGACAAAGTCCGCCGGGCCGGACGTGTCCGTCTCCACCCCGCCGCCACGTGTCGCGCCACCGTTGGACCGCGCCGCAGCCCCACTTCGCCGCCGGCCCGCCCGAGCCCGCGGGAGGCCCCCGAGGCCCACATCGCCGCGCCCCGCCGCCCGTTTGCCGCCCGCCGCCCGCGCCTGCCTTCCCCGACGCCGGCAGGTCCCGCCGCCGCCTCACCCGGCCACCGGCCGCCGTGCCGCCATGGATCCACGCCGTCGGCCGCCGCCTTCCGGCCCGCGCCTCCACCCAGCCGAGGCGCGCCACCGCCTCCGTCCTTGCTCCGCGCCGCCACCCGGGGAGCGCGCCGGCCGCTGCGGTGGCTTCGCCGGCCTCCCCCCTCCACCGGCGAGCTCTTCCTCCCCGGCAAGTCCGGCCCACCTCAGGAACCACGCCGCTGCTACAGTACCCGGCCGGATCTAGATCTGGAATTGCCTCGGTTGACTTTTGCCCCGAAACCCTAATAATTTGCTGCTGTTCATCGCATCATAACTTTGCATCCGTAGCTCCGTTTTGGGCATATAGTATATCAAAATGTTCGTCTCAGAGAGCACATTTCATCTCATTGCATCATTTTCATTTGAGTTCATCTTGATGCCCGAAATGCTGTTGGAAGAATGCTATTTGAGATAATTGTCAGATCTACTGCTCCAATTAGATATTTGTCATTTTTGCCATGATTATTGTGTGCATGATATGCCCCTGAGCTCTTCATGAGTTTTGTTATATGTTTTGCCATCTATCCAGAGGTGCAACCCATGTATTTTTTGTGATGTGTGTGGTGACTAGCACAAGCTTGCAAAGTGGAGCATTCGTTAATGCTGATTTCAGGGATCTCAATATGTCATATGTTCTTGTTGTTTCCTAGTGATCCGTGCCTCTTTTGAGGATGATCTGTAAGGATGTTTTGTTAATCTTGTAGTGCTCTATCCATCCATGTCTTTTTTTGCAATTATGGAGCACCCTAGCTTGAGTCAATCAAGCTCTACTTTTGTCATTTCGAAAATCTGGGCAGATTGTCTACTTGTTAGCAATTTTGCCGAGGATGTTGTAGTTGATCTGTGCATGCTATGTTATTGTTCTTGCCATGTCTAGCTTGTATTTTGTGTATTCTTGATGGGTGTATGCTTAGATTGTCATGACTTGCTCTGTAGCGAGTGCATCGAGCTCGTAAACATGCCTACTTGATATCTGTTTCAGCATGCTCCAGTTTTCACTAAGTCTGAGAACTGATTATGTTTTTGCCATGTTCACATGCTTGCAAATGTATTTTCTGATCCCTTTTGGCTCAAGGTCACTAAGGGACTTTTGTTAAGCTCTTTGAGTAGCTCCATGCCATGCTTTACTTTTCCATGTTCAGGTCCTGTAGCATGTTGTTTTCATGCTCCAAAGAGTGCTATCTGATCTGAAATTCCAGACAAGTGTTAATTTCACTAAGTCTGAGATCTGTTTACCAAATGCATTTTTGCCATGCTTGTTTGAACCTGTGAATGGATGTTTTGGCCGTGGCTCAGTGCTAGTCTTTTGTTAAGCATCATGAATGGATCCCTGCCATGTATTTTGATGCCATGTTTGAGTGCTGTAGCATGTTCATCTTGTTGCATTTAGATGGCTACTTACTGTAAATCGCAGAACGTGGCCATATTTGAATCGCTTGCCATTTCCAAACCGTAACTCCGATTCCGGCGTTCTTTATATCGTTTTCAAGCGATTTCATCTCATATTTCCAGTGGCATACTTGGATTTCCAAGTTGAGGCCAGGTTCATTCATTCCTTGTCAAATCTTGCATATGCATCGCATATTGCATCCCGCATAGCATACCATCTTTGCATCATGTTGTTTGAGTTTGCACGTGGTTGATTGTGTCCTTGTTGCTTGTTTGTCTTGTTTGGGTAGAGCCGGGAGACGAGTTCGCTAACGAGGAGCCCGTTGAGTTTGCTTTCGAGGATCCAGTCAATTCTGACAACTTTGCAGGCAAGATGATCATACCCTCGAAATCACTACTATCTTTGCTTTGCTAGATGCTCGCTCTTTTGCTATGCCTATGCTACGATGCCTACCACTTGCTTATCATGCCTCCCAAATTGCCATGTCAAACCTCTAACCCACCATGTCCTAGCAAACCGTTGATTGGCTATGTTACCGCTTTGCTCAGCCCCTCTTATAGCGTTGCTAGTTGCAGGTGAAGATTGGAGACCGTTCCTTATTGGAACATTATTTACTTGTTGGGATATCATTATATTGCCATGTTATCTTAATGCATCTATATAATTGGTAAAGGGTGGAAGGCTCGGCCTCTCGCCTAGTGTTTTGTTCCACTCTTGCCGCCCTAGTTTCCGTCATATCGGTGTTATGTTCCCGGATTTTGCGTTCCTTACGCGGTTGGGTTATAATGGGAACCCCTTGATAGTTCGTCTTGATTAAAGCTTTTCCAGCAATGCCCAACCTTGGTTTTACCATTTGCCACCTAGCCTCTTTTTCCCTTGGGTTTCCGGAGCCCGAGGGTTATCTTATTTAAACCCCCCCCCCCCCGGGCTAGTGCTCCTCTGAGTGTTGGTCCGACTGAGTAGACTACGGGGCCACCTCGGGGCAACTTGAGGGTTGGTTTTACTCGTAGGATGTCTCATCTGAGTGTGCCTTGAGAACGAGATATGTGCAGCTCCTATCGGGATTTGTCGGCACATTCGGGCGGTGTTGCTGGATTGGTTTTGACTTGTCGAAGTGTCTTGTAGAACCGGGATACCGAGTCTGATCGGAATGTCTCGGGAGGAGGTCTATTCCTTCGTTGACCGTGAGAGCTTGTCATGGGCTAAGTTGGGACTCCCCTGCAGGGATTTGAACTTTCGAAATCCGTGCCCACGGTTACGGGAAAATGGGAATTTGTTAATGTCCGGTTGTAGATAACTTGAACCTTAAATTAATTAAAATGAATCAACAGTGTGAGTTACCGTGATGGTCTCTTCTCGGTGGAGTCCGGGAAGTGAACACGGTGTTGGAGTAATGCTTGCACAGGTTGTTCTCTAGTTTCTCGCTCGCGCTTTGCCTCCTCTTCTCTCTCTCTTTTGCGAACAGGATTGCCACCATATATGCTAGTCGCTTGCTGCAGCTCAACATATTTTCCTTGCCTTACCTATTAAGCTTAAATAGTCTTGATCGCGAGGGTGCGAGATTGCTGAGTCCCTGTGGCTCACAGATTACTTCCAAACCAGATGCAGGGCCTGATGTTTCCGCTCCAGATGACGTGCTTGAGCTCAAGTGGGAGTTCGACGAGGACTCATGTCGATACTACGTGTCTTTCCCTGATGATCAGTAGTGGTGCCCAGTTGGGGTGATCGGGACCATGTCGCATGTTGGGTTTATCTTTTATTTTGGCGCCGTAGTCGGGCCATGAGTGTTTGAATATTGTAATGCTATTTATGTACTTTGATTGACGTGGCGAGTGTAAGCCAACTATGTATCTCCCCTTTTATTATATATTTTACATGGGATGTTGTGAAGATTGCCTAACTTGCGACATTGCTTTCAATGCGGTTATGTCTCTAAGTCATGCCTCGACACGTGGGAGCTATAGCCGCATCGAGTGAAGGAAATATGCCCTAGAGGCAATAATAAAGTTATTATTTATTTCCTTATATCATGATAAAAGTTTATTATTCATGCTAGAATTGTATTAACCGGAAACATAATACATGTGTGAATACATAGACAAACAGAGTGTCACTAGTATGCCTCTACTTGACTAGCTCGTTAATCAAAGATGGTTATGTTTCCTAACCATGGACAAAGAGTTGCCATTTGATTAACGGGATCACATCATTAGTTGAATGATCTGATTGACATGACCCATTTCATTAGCTTAGCACCCGATCGTTTAGTATGTTGCTATTGCTTTCTTCATAACTTATACATGTTCCTATGACTATGAGATTATGCAACTCCCGTGTGCCGGAGGAACACTTTGTGTGCTACCAAACATCACAACGTAACTGGGTGATTATAAAGGAGCTCTACAGGTGTCTCCAAAGGTACATGTTGGGTTGGCGTATTTCGAGATTGGGATTTGTCACTCCGATCGTCGGAGAGGTATCTCTGGGCCCTCTCGGTAATGCACATCACTTAAGCCTTGCAAGCATTGGAACTAATGAGTTAGTTGCGGGATGATGTATTATGGAACGAGTAAAGAGACTTGCCGGTAACGAGATTGAACTAGGTATTGGATACCGACGATCGAATCTCGGGCAAGTAACATACCGATGACAAAGGGAACAACGTATGTTGTTATGCGGTCTGACCGATAAAAGATATTCGTAGAATATGTAGGAACCAATATGGGCATCTAGGTTCCGCTATTGGTTATTGAACGGAGACGTGTCTCGGTCATGTCTACATTGTTCTCGAACCCGTAGGGTCCGCACGCTTAAGGTTTCGATGACAGTTATATTATGAGTTTATGCGTTTTGATGTACCGAAGGTTGTTCGGAGTCCTGGATGTGATCACGGACATGACGAGGAGTCTCGAAATGGTCGAGACATAAAGATTGATATATTGGAAGCCTATGTTTGGATATCGGAAGTGTTCCGGGTGAAATCGGGATTTTACCGGAGTACCGGGAGGTTACCGGAACCCCCCGGGAGGAATATGGGCCTTAGTGGGCCTTAGTGGAAGAGAGGAGAGGTGGCCAGAGATGGGCCGCGCGCCTCTCCCCCCTTGGTCCGAATAGGACAAGGAGAGGGGGCCGCCCCCCCCTTCCTCCTCTCTCCCCCATCCACGAATCCTATTCCAACTAGGAAAGGGGGGAGTCCTACTCCCGAAGGGAGTAGGACTCCTCCTGGCGCGCCTCCTCTTGGCCGCCCCCCCCTTTGAGCCTTTATATACGGAGGCAGGGGCACCCCCTAGAGACACACGTTGATCCACGTGATCATATTCTTAGCCGTGTGCGGTGCCCCCTTCCACCATAATCCTCGATAATATTGTAGCGGTGCTTAGGCGAAGCCCTGCGACGATAGTACATCAAGGTCGTCACCACGCCGTCGTGCTGACGGAACTCTTCCCCGACACTTTGCTGGATAGGAGTCCGGGGATCGTCATCGAGCTGAACGTGTGCTAGAACTCGGAGGTGCCGTAGTTTCGGTGCTTGATCAGTCGGGCCGTGAAGACGTACGACTACATCAACCTAACGCTTCCGTTGTCGATCTACAAGGGTACATAGATCACACTCTCCCCTCTCGTTGCTATGCATCACCATGATCTTGCGTGTGCGTAGGAAATTTTTTGAAACTACTACGTTCCCTAACAGTGGCATCCGAGCCTAGGTTTTATATGTTGATGTTATATGCACGAGTAGAACATAAGTGAGTTGTGGGCGATATAAGTCATACTGCTTACCAGCATGCCATACTTTGGTTCGGCGGTATTGTTGGACGAAGCGGCCCGGACCGACATTACACGTACGCTTACGTGAGACCGGTTCTCCCGACGTGCTTTGCACATAGGTGGCTTGTGGGTGACAGTTTCTCCAACTTTAGTTGAACTAAGTGTGGCTACGCCCGGTCCTTGCGAAGGTTAAAACAGCACCAACTTGACAAACTATCGTTGTGGTTTTGATGCGTAGGTAAGATTGGTTCTTGCTTAAGCCCGTAGCATCCACGTAAAAATTGCAACAACAAAGTAGAGGACGTCTAACTTGTTTTTGCAGGGCATGTTGTGATGTGATATGGTCAAGACATGATGCTAAATTTTATTGTATGAGATGATCATGTTTTGTAACCGAGTTATCGGCAACTGGCAGGAGCCATATGGTTGTCGCTTTATTGTATGCAATGCAATCTCGCTGTAATGCTTTACTTTATCACTAAGCGGTAGCGATAGTCGTGGAAGCATAAGATTGGCGAGATGACAACGATGCTACGATGGAGATCAAGGTGTCGCGCCGGTGATGATGGTGATCACGACGGTGCTTCGGAGATGGAGATCACAAGCACAAGATGATGATGGCCATATCATATCACTTATATTGATTCCATGTGATGTTTATCTTTTATGCATCTTATCTTGCTTTGATTGACGGTGGCATTATAAGATGATCTCTCACTAAATTATCAAGAAGTGTTCTCCCTGAGTATGCACCGTTGCGAAAGTTCTTCGTGCTGAGACACCATGTGATGATCGGGTGTGATATGCTCTACGTTCAAATACAACGGGTGCAAAACAGTTGCACACGCGGAATACTCAGGTTATACTTGACGAGCCAAGCATATACAGATATGGCCTCGGAACACGGAGACCGAAAGGTCGAGCGTGAATCATATAGTAGATATGATCAACATAGTGATGTTCACCAATGAAACTACTCCATCTCACGTGATGATCGGACATGGTTTAGTTAATTTGGATCACGTAATCACTTAGAGGATTAGAGGGATATCTATCTAAGTGGGAGTTCTTAAGTAATATGATTAATTGAACCTGAATTTATCATGAACTTAGTACCTGATAATATCTTGCTTATGTATGTTTGATTGTAGATAGATGGCCCGTGCTGTTGTTCCGTTGAATTTTAATGCGTTCCTTGAGAAAGCAAAGTTGAAAGATGATGGTAGCAATTACACAGACTGGGTCCGTAACTTGAGGATTATCCTCATTGCTGCACAGAAGAATTACGTCCTGGAAGCACCGCTGGGTGCCAGGCCTGCTGCTGGAGCAACTCCAGATGTTATGAACGTCTGGCAGAGCAAAGCTGATGACTACTCGATAGTTCAAAACGTCATGGGGCATATGAGATGTTCCAGGAGTTGAAGTTAATATTTCAAGCAAATGCCCGGATTGAGAGACATGAAGTCTCCAATAAGTTCTATAGCTGCAAGATGGAGGAGAACAGTTCTGTCAGTGAGCTTATACTCAAGATGTCTGGGTATTGTAATCACTTGATTCAACTGGGAGTTAATCTTCCGGATGATAGCGTCATTGACAGAATTCTCCAATCACTTCCACCAAGCTACAAGAGCTTCGTGATGAACTATAATATGCAAGTGATGAATAAGACTATTCCCGAGCTCTTCGCGATGCTGAAAGCTGCGGAGGTAGAAATCAAGAAGGAGCATCAAGTGTTGATGGTCAACAAGACCACTAGTTTCAAGAAAAAGGGCAAAGGGAAGAAGAAGGGGAACTTCAAGAAGAACAGCAAGCAAGTTGCTGCTCAAGAGAAGAAACCCAAGTCTGGACCTAAGCCTGAAACTGAGTGCTTCTACTGCAAGCAGACTGGTCACTGGAAGCGGAACTGCCCCAAGTATTTGGCGGATAAGAAGGATGGCAAGGTGAACAAAGGTATATGTGATATCCATGTTATTGATGTGTACCTTACTAATGCTCGCAGTAGCACCTGGGTATTTGATACTGGTTCTGTTGCTAATATTTGCAACTCGAAACAGGGACTACAGATTAAGCGAAGATTGGCTAAGGACGAGGTGACGATGCGCGTGGGAAATGGTTCCAAAGTCGATGTGATCGCGGTCGGCACGCTACCTCTACATCTACCTTCGGGATTAATATTAGACCTAAATAATTGTTATTTGGTGCCAGCGTTAAGCATGAACATTATATCTGGATCTTGTTTGATGCGAGACGGTTATTCATTTAAATCAGAGAATAATGGTTGTTCTATTTATATGAGTAATATCTTTTATGGTCATGCACCCTTGAAGAAAGGTCTATTCTTATTGAATCTCGATAGTAGTGACACACATATTCATAATGTTGAAGCCAAAAGATGTAGAGTTGATAATGATAGTGCAACTTATTTGTGGCACTGCCGTTTAGGTCATATCGGTGTAAAGCGCATGAAGAAACTCCATACTGATGGACTTTTGGAACCACTAGATTATGAATCACTTGGTACTTGCGAACCGTGCCTTATGGGAAAGATGACTAAAACACCGTTCTCCGGTACTATGGAGAGAGCAACAGATTTATTGGAAATCATACATACAGATGTATGTGGTCCGATGAATATTGAGGCTCGTGGCGGATATCGTTATTTTCTCACCTTCACAGATGACTTAAGCAGATATGGGTATATCTACTTAATGAAACATAAGTCTGAAACGTTTGAAAAGTTCAAAGAATTTCAGAGTGAAGTTGAAAATCATCGTAACAACAAAATAAAATTCCTACGATCTGATCGTGGAGGAGAATATTTGAGTTACGAGTTTGGTGTACATATGAAACAATGTGGAATAGTTTTGCAACTCACTCCACCCGGAACACCACAGCGTAATGGTGTGTCCGAACGTCGTAATCGTACTTTACTTGATATGGTGCGATCTATGATGTCTCTTACCGATTTACCGCTATCGTTTTGGGGTTATGCTTTAGAGACGGCCGCATTCACGTTAAATAGGGCACCATCAAAATCCGTTGAGACGACGCCTTATGAACTATGGTTTGGCAAGAAACCAAAGTTGTCGTTTCTGAAAGTTTGGGGCTGCGATGCTTATGTGAAAAAGCTTCAACCTGATAAGCTCGAACCCAAATCGGAGAAATGTGTCTTCATAGGATATCCAAAGGAGACTATTGGATACACCTTCTATCACAGATCCGTAGGCAAGACTTTTGTTGCTAAGTTCGGAAACTTTCTGGAGAAGGAGTTTCTCTCGAAAGAAGTGAGTGGGAGGAAAGTAGAACTTGACGAGGTAACTGTACCTGCTCCATTGTTGGAGAGTAATGCATCACAGAAACCTGTTTCGGTGACACCTACACCAATAAGTGAGGAAGTTAATGATAATGATCATGAAACTTCAGAACAAGATACTACTGAACCTCGTAGATCAACCAGAGTGTGATCCGCACCAGAGTGGTACGGTAATCCTGTTCTGGAAGTCATGCTACTAGATCATGATGAACCTACGAACTATGAAGAAGCGATGGTGAGCCCAGATTCCACAAAATGGCTTGAAGCCATGAAATCTGAGATGGGATCCATGTATGAGAACAAAGTGTGGACTTTGGTTGACTTGCCCGATGATCGGCAAGCGATTGAGAATAAATGGATCTTCAAGAAGAAGACTGACGCTGATGGTAATATTACTGTCTACAAAGCTCGACTTGTCGCAAAAGGGTTTCGGCAAGTTCAAGGGATTGACTACGATGAGACCTTCTCACCCGTAGCGATGCTTAAGTCTGTCCGAATGATGTTAGCAATTGGCGCATTTTATGATTATGAAATTTGGCAGATGGATGCCAAAACTGCATTCCTAAATGGGTTTCTGGAAGAAGAGTTGTATATGATGCAACCAGAAGGTTTTGTCGATCCAAAGGGAGCTAACAAAGTGTGCAAGCTCCAGCGATCCATCTATGGACTGGTGCAAGCCTCTCGGAGTTGGAATAAATGCTTTGATAGTGTGATCAAAGCATTTGGTTTTATACAGACTTTCGGAGAAGCCTGTATTTACAAGAAAGTGAGTGGGAGCTCTGTAGCATTTCTGATATTATATGTGGATGACATATTACTGATTGGAAATGATATAGAATTTCTGGATAGCATAAAGGGATACCTGAATAAGAGTTTTTCAATGAAAGACCTCGGTGAAGCTGCTTACATATTAGGCATTAAGATCTATAGAGATAGATCGAGACGCTTAATTGGACTTTCACAAAGCACATACCTTGACAAGATTTTGAAGAAGTTCAAAATGGATCAAGCAAAGAAAGGGTTCTTGCCTGTGTTACAAGGTGTGAAATTGAGTCAGACTCAATGCCCGACCACTGCAGAAGATAGAGAGAAAATGAAAGATGTTCCCTATGCTTTAGCCATAGGCTCTATCATGTATGCAATGCTGTGTACCAGAACTGATGTGTGCCTTGCTATAAGTCTAGCAGGGATTTTACCGGAGTACCTGGAGGTTACCGGAACCCCCCGGGAGGAATATGGGCCTTAGTGGGCTCCTCTCTTCCACTAAGGCACACTAAGGCCCATATTCCTCCCGGGGGGTTCCGCTAACCTCCCGGTACTCCGGTAAAATCCCGATTTCACCCGGAACACTTCCGATATCCAAACATAGGCTTCCAATATATCAATCTTTATGTCTCGACCATTTCGAGACTCCTCATCATGTCCGTGATCACATTCGGGACTCCGAACAACCTTCGGTACATCAAAACGCATAAACTCATAATATAACTGTCATCGAAACCTTAAGCGTGCGGACCCTACGGGTTCGAGAACAATGTAGACATGACCGAGACACGTCTCCGGTTAATAACCAATAGCGGGACCTGGATGCCCATATTGGCTCCTACATATTCTACGAAGATCTTTATCGGTCAGACCGCATAACAACATACGTTGTTCCCTTTGTCATCGGTATGTTACTTGCCCGGGATTCGATCGTCGGTATCCAATACCTAGTTCAATCTCGTTACCGGCAAGTCTCTTTACTCGTTCCGTAATACATCATCTCGCAACTAACTCATTAGTTGCAATGCTTGCAAGGCTTAAGTGATGTGCATTACCGAGAGGGCCCAGAGATACCTCTCCAACAATCGGAGTGACAAATCCTAATCTCGAAATACGCCAACCCAATATGTACCTTTGGAGACACCTGTAGAGCACCTTTATAATCACCCAGTTACGTTGTGACGTTTGGTAGCACACAAAGTGTTCCTCCGGCAAACGGGAGTTGCATAATCTCATAGTCATAGGAACATGTATAAGTCATGAAGAAAGCAATAGCAACATACTAAACGATCGGGTGCTAAGCTAATGGAATGGGTCATGTCAATCAGATCATTCACTTAATGATGTGATCCCGTTAATCAAATAACAACTCTTTGTTCATGGTTAGGAAACATAACCATCTTTGATTAACGAGCTAGTCAAGTAGAGGCATACTAGTGACACTCTGTTTGTCTATGTATTCACACATGTATTATGTTTCCGGTTAATACAATTCTAGCATGAATAATAAACATTTATCATGAAATAAGGAAATAAATAATAACTTTATTATTGCCTCTAGGGCATATTTCCTTCAGTCTCCCACTTGCACTAGAGTCAATAATCTAGGTCACATCACCATGTGATTAACATCGATAGTTCACATCATCATGTGATTAACACCCATAGTTCACATCGCCATGTGACCAACACCCAAAGGGTTTACTAGATTCAGTAATCTAGTTCACATCGCTATGTGATTAACACCCAAGGAGTACTAAGGTGTGATCATGTTTTGCTTGTGAGAGAATCTTAGTCAACGGGTCTGCCACATTCAGATCCGCATGTATTTTGCAAATTTCTATGTCAACAATGCTCTGCATGGAGCTACTCTAGCTAATTGCTCCCACTTTCAATATGTATCTAGACAGAGACTTAGAGTCATCTAGATTAGTGTCAAAACTTGCATCGGCGTAACCCTTTACGACGAACCTTTTTTTTTCACTTCCATAATCGAGAAACATATCCTTATTCCACTAAGGATAATTTTGACCGCTGTCCAGTGATCTAATCCTAGATCACTATCGTACTCCCTTGCCAAACTCAGTGGTAGGGCATACAATAGATCTGGTATACAGCATGGCATACTTTATAGAACCTATGACTGAGGCATAGGGAATGACTTTCATTCTCTTTCTATCTTCTGCCGTGGTCGGGCTTTGAGTCTTACTCAACTTCACACCTTGTAACACAGGCAAGAAACCTTTTCTTTGACTGTTCCATTTTGAACTACTTCAAAATCTTGTCAAGGTATGTACTCATTGAAAAAACTTATCAAGTGTCTTGATCTATCTCTATAGATCTTGATACTCAATATGTAAGCAGCTTCACCGAGGTCTTTCTTTGAAAAACTCCTTTCAAACACTTCTTTATGCTTTGCAGAATAATTCTACATTATTTCCGATCAACAATATGTCATTCACATATACTTATCAGAAATGTTGTAGTGCTCCCACTCACTTTCTTGTAAATACATGCTTCACCGCAAGTCTGTATAAAACTATATGCTTTGATCAACTTATCAAAGCGTATATTCCAACTCCGAGATTCTTGCACCAGTCCATAGATGGATCGCTGGAGCTTGCATATTTAGTTAACACCTTTATGATCGACAAAACCTTCTAGTTGCATCGTATACAACTCTTCTTTAGTAAATCTATTAAGGAATGCAGTTTTGTTTATCCATTTGCCAGATTTCATAAAATGCGGCAATTGCTAACATGATTCGGACAGACTTAAGCATAGATACGAGTGAGAAAATCTCATCGTAGTCAACACCTTGAACTTGTCGAAAACCTTTTGCGACAATTCTAGCTTTGTAGATAGTAACACTACTATCAGCGTCCGTCTTCCTCTTGAAGATCCATTTATTTGCTATGGCTTGCCGATCATCGGGCAAGTCAACCAAAGTCCATACTTTGTTCTCATACATGGATCATATCTCAGATTTCATGGCCTCAAACCATTTCGCGGAATCTGGGCTCATCATCGCTTCCTCATAGTTCGCAAGTTCGTCATGGTCTAGTAACATGACTTCCAGAACAGGATTACCGTACCACTCTGGTGCGGATCTCACTCTGGTTTACCTACGAGATTTGGTAGTAACTTGATCTGAAGTTACATGATCATCATCATTAGCTTCCTCACTAATTGGTGTAGTAGTCACAGGAACAAATTTCTGTGATGAACTACTTTCCAATAAGGGAGCAGGTACAGTTACCTCATCAAGTTCTACTTTCCTCCCACTCACTTCTTTCGAGAGAAACTCCTTCTCTAGAAAAACTCCGAATTTAGCAACAAAAGTCTTGCCTTCGGATGTGTGATAGAAGGTGTATCCAATAGTTTCCTTTGGATATCCTATGAAGATTTACTTCTCCGATTTGGGTTCGAGCTTATCATGTTGAAACCTTTTTCACATAAGTATCGCAGTCCCAAACTTTAAGAAACGACAGCTTAGGTTTCTTGCCAAACCATAGTTCACACGGTGTCGTCTCAACGGATTTAGATGGTGCCCTATTTAACGTGAATGCAGCTGTCTCTAATGCATAACCCCAAAACGATAGTGGTAGATCGGTAAGAGACATCATAGATCGCACTATATCTAATAAAGTACGGTTATGACGTTCGGACACACCATTACACTATGGTGTTCCAGGTGGCGTGAGTAGTGAAACTATTTCACATTGTTTTAATTGAAGGCCAAACTCGTAACTCAAATATTTTACCTCTGCGATCATATCGTAGAAACTTTTATTTTCTTGTCACGATGATTTTCCACTTCACTCTGAAATTCTTTGAACTGTTCAAATGTTTCAGACTTATGTTTCATCAAGTAGATATCCCCATATCTGCTCAAATCATCTGTGAAGGTCAGAAAATAATGATACCTGCTGCAAGCCTTAATATTCATCGGACCACATACATCAGTATGTATGATTTCCAACAAATCTGTTGCTTGCTTCATTGTTCCGGAGAACGGCGTTTTAGTCATCTTGCCCATAAGGCATGGTTCGCAAGCATCAAGTGATTCATAATCAAGTGATTCCAAAAACCCATTAGCATGGAGTTTCTTCATGCGCTTTACACCAATATGACCTAAACGGCAGTGCCACAAATAAGTTGCACTATCATTATTAACTTTGCATCTTTTGGTTTCAATATTATGATTATGTGTATCACTACGATCGAGATCCAACGAACTATTTTCATTGGGTGTGTAACCATATAAGGTTTTATTCATGTAAACAGAACAACAATTTATTCTCTTACTTAAATGAATAACCGTATTACAATAAACATGATCAAATCATATTCATGCTCAACGCAAACACCAAATAACACTTATTCAGGTTCAACACTAATCCCGAAAGTATAGGGAGTGTGCGATGATGATCATATCAATCTTGGAACCACTTCCAACACACATCGTCACTTCACCCTTAACTAGTCTCTGTTTATTCTGCAACTCCCGTTTCGAGTTACTAATCTTAGCAACTGAACTAGTATCAAATACTGAGGGGTTGCTATAAACACTAGTAAAGTACACATCAATAACATGTATATCAAATATACTTATGTTCACTTTGCCATCCTTCTTATCTGCCAATCACTTGGGGTAGTTCCGCTTCCAGTGACCAGTCCCTTTGCAGTAGAAACACTTAGTCTCAGGCTTAGGACCAGACTTGGGCTTCTTCACTTGAGCAGCAACTTGCTTGCCGTTTTTCTTGAAGTTCCCCTTCTTCCCTTTGCCCTTTTATTGAAACTAGTGGTCTTGTCTACCATCAACACTTGATGTTTTTCTCGATTTCTACCTTCGTCAATTTCCGCATTACGAAGAGCTTGGGAATCGTTTCCGTTATCCCTTGCATATCATAGTTCATCACGAAGTTCTATTAACTTGGTGATGGTGACTAGAGAATTCTGTCAATCACTATCTTATCTGGAAGATTAACTCCCACTTGATTCAAGCGATTGTAGTACTCAGACAATTTGAGCACATGCTCACTAGTTGAGCGATTCTCCTCCATCTTTTAGCTATAGAACTTGTTGGAGACTTCATATCTCTCAACCCGGGTATTTGCTTGAAATATTAACTTCAACTCCTGGAACATCTCATATGCTCTATGACATTCAAAACGTCTTTGAAGTCCCGATTCTAAGCCATTAAGCATGGTGCACTAAACTATCAAGTAGTCATCATATTGAGCTAGCCAAACGTTCATAACGTCTGCATCTGCTCCTGCAATAGGTCCGTCACCTAGCGGTGCATCAAGGACATAATTCTTCTGTGCAGCAATGAGGATAAACCTCAGATCACGGATCCAATCCGCATCATTGCTACTAACATCTTTCAACACAATTTTTCTCTAGGAACATATCAAAATAAACATATGAAAGCAACAACGCAAGTTATTGATCTACAACATAATTTGCAAAATACTACCAGGACTAAGTTCATGATAAATTTAAGTTCAATTAATCATATTACTTAAGAATCCCACTTAGATAGACATCCCTCTAATCTTCTAAGTGATTACGTGATCCATATCAACTAAACCATAACCGATCATCACGTGAGATGGAGTAGTTTTCAATGGTGAACATCACTATGTTGATCATATCTACTATATGATTCACGCTCGACCTTTCGGTCTCCGTGTTCCGAGGCCATATCTGCATATGCTAGGCTCGTCAAGTTTAACCTGAGTATTCCGTGTGTGCAAAACTGGCTTGCACCCGTTGTAGATGGACGTAGAGCTTATCACACCCGATCATCACGTGGTGTCTGGGCACGACGAACTTTGGCAACGGTGCATACTCAGGGAGAACACTTCTTCATAATTTAGTGAGAGATCCTCTTATAATGCTACCGTCAATCAAAGCAAGATAAGATGCATAAAAAGATAAACATCACATGCAATCAATATAAGTGATATGATATGGCCATCATCATCTTGTGCTTGTGATCTCCATCTCCGAAGCACCGTCATGATCACCATCGTCACCGGCGCGACACCTTGATCTCCATCGTAGCATCGTTGTCGTCTCGCCAATCTTATGCTTCCACGACTATCGCTACCGCTTAGTGATAAAGTAAAGCATTACATCGCGATTGCATTGCATACAATAAAGCGACAACCATATGGCTCCTGCCAGTTGCCGATAACTCGGTTACAAAACATGATCATCTCATAAAATAAAAATTCAGCATCATGTATTGACCATATCACATCACAACATGCCCTGCAAAAACAAGTTAGACGTCCTCTACTTTGTTGTTGCAAGTTTTACGTGGCTGCTACGGGCTTAAGCAAGAACCAATCTCACCTATGCATCAAAACCACAACGATAGTTTGTCAAATAGACTCCGTTTTAACCTTCACAAGGACCGGGCGTAGCCACACTCGGTTCAACTAAAGTTGGAGAGACAGTCGCCCGCAAGCCACCTATGTGCAAAACACGTCGGGGGAACCAGTCTCGCGTAAGCATACGCGTAATGTTGGTCCGGGTTGTCTCGTCCAACAATACCGCTGAACCAAAGTATGACATGCTGGTAGGCAGTATGACTTATATCGCCCACAACTCACTTGTGTTCTACTCGTGCATATAACATCAACATATAAAACCTAGGCTCGGATGCCACTGTTGGGGAACGTAGTAATTTCAAAAAAATTCCTAAGCACACGCAAGATCATGGTGATGCACAACAACGAGAGGGGAGAGTGTTGTCTACGTACCCACGCAGACCGACTGCGGAAGCGTTGACACAACGTAGAGGAAGTAGTCGTACGTCTTCCCGATCCGACCGATCCAAGCACCGTTACTCCGGCACCTCCGAGTTCTTAGCACACGTACAGCTCGATGACGATCCCCGGGCTCCGATCTAGCAAAGCGTCAGGGAGGAGTTCCGTCAGCACGACGGCATGGTGACGATCTTGATGTTCTACCGACGCAGGGCTTCGCCTAAGCACTACAACGGTATGACCGAGGTGGAATATGGTGGCAGGGGGCACCGCACACGGCTAAGGAACGATCTCAATGATCAACTTGTGTGTCTAGAGGTGCCCCTGCCTCCGTATATAAAGGAGACAAGGGGGAGGGGGCCGCCGGCCAGGAGGAGGGCGCAGGAGGAGTCCTACTCCTACCGGGAGTAGGACTCCCCCCCCCAATCCTAGTTGGACTAGGATTCCCCGAGGGGGAAAGAGAGAGAGGGGGGCCGGCCACCTCTCCTAGTCCTAATAGGACTAGGGGAGGGGGGAGGCGCGCGGCCACCTTGGGCTGCCCCTTTCTCCTTTCCACTAATGCCCATTAAGGCCCATATGGCTCTCGGGGGGTTCCGGTAACCTCCCGGTACTCCGGTAAAATCCCGATTTCACCCGGAACACTTCCGATGTCCAAATATAGGCTTCCAATATATCAATCTTTATGTCTCGACCATTTCGAGACTCCTCGTCATGTCCGTGATCACATCCGGGACTCCGAACTAACTTCGGTACATCAAAATGCATAAACTCATAATAACTGTCATCGTAACGTTAAGCGTGCGGACCCTACGGTTCGAGAATAATGTAGACATGACTGAGACACATCTCCGGTCAATAACCAATAGCAGGACCTGGATGCCCATATTGGCTCCTACATATTCAACGAAGATCTTTATCGGTCAGACCGCATAACAACATACGTTGTTCCCTTTGTCATCGGTATGTTACTTGCCCGAGATTCGATCGTCGGTATCCAATACCTAGTTCAATCTCGTTACCGGCAAGTCTCTTTACTCATTCCGTAATACATCATCCCGCAACTAACTCATTAGTTGCAATGCTTGCAAGGCTTATGTGATGTGCATTACCGAGAGGGCCCAGAGATACCTCTCCGACAATCGGAGTGACAAATCCTATTCTCGAAATACGCCAACCCAACATCTACCATTGGAGACACCTGTAGAGCTCCTTTATAATCACCCAGTTATGTTGTGACGTTTGGTAGCACACAAAGTGTTCCTCCGGTAAACGGGAGTTGCATAATCTCATAGTCATAGGAACATGTATAAGTCATGAAGAAAGCAATAGCAACATACTAAACGATCGGGTGCTAAGCTAATGGAATGGGTCATGTCAATCAGATCATTCACCTAATGATGTGATCCCGTTAATCAAATAACAACTCTTTGTCCATGGTTAGGAAACATAACCATCTTTGATTAACGAGCTAGTCAAGTAGAGGCATACTAGTGACACTCTGTTTGTCTATGTATTCACACATGTATTATGTTTCCGGTTAATACAATTCTAGCATGAATAATAAACATTTATCATGAAATAAGGAAATAAATAATAACTTTATTATTGCCTCTAGGGCATATTTCCTTCAGGAAGATCATGCCAAGCACGTGCGTTTGGTACTCGATAAGCTGAGGGAACACCAGTTCTACGCCAAGTTCTCCAAGTGCGAATTTTGGCTCGATGAGGTTCTTTATCTTGGTCATATCATCTCTGCCAAGGGCATTGCGGTGAATCTTGAGAAGGTGTCTGCAATTGTGAATTGGGAACCACCTCAAAACGTGAAGCAACTCCGTAGCTTCCTCGGCCTCGCAAGCTACTGTCGAAGATTCGTTGAGAACTTTTCTAAGATCGTGAAGCCTCTCTCAAATCTTCTCCAGAAGCACGTCAAGTACGTTTGGTCTCCGGAGTGTGACATTGCTTTCAACACTTTGAAAGAGAAATTGGTCACTGCTCCAGTTCTGACTCCGCCTGATGAATCCAAGCCGTACGAGGTCTTTTGTGATGCCTCTCTCCAAGGTCTTGGCGCAGTGTTGATGCAAGAGAAGAAAGTTGTGGCTTATACCTCTCGCCAGTTAAAGCCCAATGGTAAGAACTACCCCACTCATGATCTCGAGTTGGCGGCAGTTGTGCATGCTCTTTTGACTTGGAGACATCTCTTATTGGGAAGAAAAGTGGACATTTTCACTGATCACAAGAGTCTCAAGTACATCTTCACTCAGCCTAATCTCAACCTCAGGCAGACTCGATGGGTCGAAATGATTCAAGAGTATAATCCGAGTATCGAGTATACTCCAAGCAAGGCCAATGTGATTGCTGACGCATTGAGCAGGAAGGCTTATTGCAATAGTCTGATTCTCAAGCCTTATCAACCCGAGCTTTGTGAAGCTTTCCGCAAACTTAATCTGCAAGTTGTTCCTCAAGGTTTCCTCGCCAACCTTCAAGTCTCTCCTACCTTGGAAGACCAGATTCGCCAACCCAGCTTCTTGATGCTATGGTGAAAAAGGTGAAGATTGGGATTGCCAAGAGTCAACCCAAGTACAAGTGCTACCGCCTTGATGACAAGGATACTCTCTTCTTCGAGGATCTATTGTTGTGCCCAAAGGTGACCTTCGTAAAGTGATCATGAACGAGGCTCACAATTCTCTCCTCTCCATCCACCCTGGGAGCACGAAGATGTATCAGGACCTCAAGCAGGCTTATTGGTGGACTCGAATGAAGCGCGAGATTGCTCAATTCGTGAATGAATGTGATGTCTTCAGAAGAGTGAAGGCAGAACACCAAAGGCCAGCGGGTCTCCTCCAACCTATTGCCATTCTAGAATGGAAGTTTGACCACATTGAGATGGACTTCGTGACTGGGTTTCCAAAGTCCAAACGTGGTAATGATGCTATATTCGTTGTCATCGACAAACTCACTAAAGTGGCTCACTTTCTGCCTATCAAAGAGTCAAACACTGCAGCTCAATTGGCGGAACTCTATACCTCTCAGATTGTCTCTCTGCACGGTATTCCACAAGTGATCTCTTCAGACCGTGGCAGCATCTTTACCTCCAAGTTTTGGGATTCTTTTCAGAAGGCCATGGGCACCAACATCCGCTTCAGCACAGCTTTCCATCCTCAAACTAGCGGTCAAGTCGAGCGTGTCAACCAGATTCTTGAAGATATGCTCAGGGCTTGTGTGATCTCCTTCGGCATGAAGTGGGAGGATTGTCTTCCATATGCTGAATTCTCCTACAACAACAGTTTTCAAGCAAGTTCGGGCAAGGCCCCATTTGAAATTCTGTATGGCAGGAAGTGCCGTACCCCTCTCAACTGGTCTGAAACCGGTGAACGCAGCTTCTCGGCAATGACTTAATCACAGAGGCAGAGGAGATGTGCAAAGTCATTCGAGATAACCTCAAAGCAGCCCAATCCCGCCAGAAGAGATACTATGATAGTAAGCACCGTGATTTGGCCTTCGAGATCGGAGATCATGTTTACCTCCGCGTCTCTCCAATGAAAGGTACTCATCGTTTCAGTATCAAAGGGAAGCTTGCCCCTAGATACGTGGGACCTTTCAAGATTGTCAGCAAGAGAGGTGATCTTGCCTATCAACTCGAGCTTCCTTCAAACTTTGCAAATGTTCATGACGTGTTCCATGTCTCTCAGCTTCGAAAGTGCTTCAAGACTCCTGACCGCACCGTCAACTTCGAGGACATTGAGCTCCAAGAAGATATCTCTTATCGTGAGCACCCCGTGGCTATTCTTGAAGAGACTGAACGCAAGACTCGCAACAAGTCAATCAAATTCCTCAAAGTCAAGTGGTCACACCATTCCAACCGTGAAGCTACCTAGGAACGCGAGGATCACCTCCGTTCTGAGTACCCGGCGTTCTTTCAGTCCTAGATCTCGGGACGAGATCCTCTCGTAGTGGTGGAGTGTTGTAACACCCCAGATATGATTTTCCCAATATGTACTCCAACTCTTGCCGTTTCCGGCGTTAAGTTATTTTATTTTCTCAGGTTCGGGTTTTTTCTCTCCGTGTGTTGTTATCGTTGTCATGCATCTCATACCATGTCATCATGTGCATTGCATTTGCATACGTGTTCATCTCATGCATTCGAGCATTTTCCCCGTTGTCCGTTTTGCATTCCGGCGCTTCGTTCTCCTCTGGTGGCCAATTCTACCTTTCTTTCGTGTGTGGGGATTAAACATTTCCGGATTGGACCGAGACTTGCCAAGCGGCCTTGGTTTGTTACCGGTAGACCGCCTGTCAAGTTTCGTACCATTTGGACTTCGTTTGATACTCCAACGGTTAACCGAGGGACCGAAAAGGCCTCGTGTGTGTTGCAGCCCAACACCCCTCCAAGTTGGCCCAAAACCCACCAAAACCTTCTCCATCACCTAGAGCGTTCGATCACGATCGCATGGCCGAAAACCGCACCTCATTTGGACACTCCTAGCTCCCTCTATGCCTATAAAAAGACACCCCCGTTTTTCTCCTTCCCCTTCCTCCCGAAACCCTAGATCCATCCCCTCCCGCCGCCGCCGGACGTGTCCGTCTCCATCCCGCCGCCACGTGTCGCACCACCGTTGGACCATGCCGCAGCCCCACTTCGCCGCCGACCCACCCGAGCCCGCGGGAGGCCCCCGAGGCCCACATCGCCGCGCCCCGCCGCCCGTTTGCCGTCCTCCGCCCGCGCCTGCCTTCCCCGACGCCGGCAGGTCCCGCCGCCGCCTCACCCGGCCACCGGCCGCCGTGCCGCCGTGGATCCACACCGCCGACCGCCGCCTTCCGGCCCGCGCCTCTACCCAGCCGAGGCGCGCCACCGCCTCCGTCCTTGCTCCGCGCCGCCACCCGGGGAGCGCGCCGGCCGCCGCGGTGCCTTCGCCGGCCTCCCCCCTCCACCGGCGAGCTCTTCCTCTCCGGCAAGTCCGGCCAACCTCGGGAACCGCGCCGCTGCTACAGTACCCGGCCGGATCTAGATCTGGAATTGCCTCGGTTGACTTTTGCCCCGAAACCCTAATAATTTGCTCCTGTTCATCGCATCGTAACTTTTCATCCGTAGCTCCATTTTGGGCATATAGTATATCAAAATGTTCGCCTCAAAGAGCACATCATTTCATCTCATTGCATCATTTTCATTTGAGTTCATCTTCATGCTCGAAATGCTGTTGGAAGAATGCTATTTGAGATAATTGTCAGATCTGCTGCTCCAATTAGATATTTGTCATTTTTGCCATGATTATTGTGTGCATGATATGCCCCTGAGCTCTTCATGAGTTTTGTTATATGTTTTGCCATCTATCCAGAGGTGCAACCCATGTATTTTTGTGATGTGTGTGGTGACTAGCACAAGCTTGCAAAGTGGAGCATTCGTTAATGCTGATTTCAGGGATCTCAATATGTCATATGTTCTTGTTGTTTCCTAGTGATCCGTGCCTCTTTTGAGGATGATCAGTAAGGATGTTTTGTTAATCTTGTAGTTCTCTATCCATCCATGTCTTTGTTTGCAATTATGGAGCACCCTAGCTTGAGTCAATCGAGCTCTACTTTTGTCATTTTGAGAATCTGGGCAGATTGTCTACTTGTTAGCAATTTTGCCGAGGATGTTGTAGTTGATCCGTGCATGCTATGTTATTGTTCTTGCCATGTCTAGCTTGTATTTTGTGTATTCTTGATGGGTGTATGCTTAGATTGTCATGACTTGCTCTGTAGCGAGTGCATCGAGTTCGTAAACATGCCTACTTGATATCTGTTTTAGCATGCTCCAGTTTTCACTAAGTCTGAGAACTGATTATGTTTTTGCCATGTTCACATGCTTGCAAATGTATTTTCTGATCCCTTTTGTCTCAAGGTCACTAAGGGACTTTTGTTAAGCTCTTTGAGTAGCTCCATGCCATGCTTTACTTTGCCATGTTCAGGTCCTGTAGCATGTTGTTTTCATGCTCCAAAGAGTGCTATCTGATCTGAAATTCCAAACAAGTGTTAATTTCACTAAGTCTGAGATCTGTTTACCAAATGCATTTTTGCCATGCTTGTTTGAACCTGTGAATGGATGTTTTGGCCGTGGCTCAGTGCTAGTCTTTTGTTAAGCATCATGAATGGATCCCTGCCATGTATTTTGATGCCATGTTTGAGTGTTGTAGCATGTTCATCTTGTTGCATTTAGATGGCTACTTACTGTAAATCGCAGAACGTGGCCATATTTGAATCGCTTGCCATTTCCAAACCGTAACTCCGATTTCGGCGTTCTTTATATCGTTTTCAAGCAATTTCATCTCATCTTTACAGTGGCACACTTGGATTTCCAAGTTGATGCCAGGTTCATTCATTCCTTGTCAAATCTTGCATATGCATCGCATATTGCATCCCGCATAGCATACCATCTTTGCATCATGTTGTTTGAGTTTGCACGTGGTTGATTGTGTCCTTGTTACTTGTTTGTCTTGTTTGGGTAGAGCCGGGAGACGAGTTCACTAACGAGGAGCCCGTTGAGTTTGCTTTCGAGGATCCAGTCAACTCTGACAACTTTGCAGGCAAGATGATCATACCCTCGAAATCACTACTATCTTTTCTTTGCTAGATGCTCGCTCTTTTGCTATGCCTATGCTACGATGCCTACCACTTACTTATCATGCCTCCCAAATTGCCATGTCAAAACTCTAACCCACCATGTCCTAGCAAATCGTTGATTGGCTATGTTACCGCTTTGCTCAGCCCCTCTTATAGCGTTGCTAGTTGCAGGTGAAGATTGGAGACCGTTCCTTGTTGGAACATTATTTACTTGTTGGGATATCATTATATTGCCATGTTATCTTAATGCATCTATATACTTGGTAAAGGGTGGAAGGCTCGGCCTCTCGCCTAGTGTTTTGTTCCACTCTTGCCGCCCTAGTTTCCGTCATATCGGTGTTATGTTCCCGGATTTTGCGTTCCTTACGCGGTTGGGTTATAATGGGAACCCCTTGATAGTTCGTCTTGATTAAAGCTTTTCCAGCAATGCCCAACCTTGGTTTTACCATTTGCCACCTAGCCTCTTTTTCCCTTGGGTTTCCGGAGCCCGAGGGTCATCTTATTGAACCCCCCCCGGGCTAGTGCTCCTCTGAGTGTTGGTCCGACCGAGTAGACTGCGGGGCCACCTCGGGGCAACTTGAGGGTTGGTTTTACTTGTAGGCTGTCTTATCTGAGTGTGCCCTGGGAATGAGATATGTGCAGCTCCTATTGGGATTTGTCGGCACATTCGGGCGGTGTTGCTGGATTGGTTTTGACTTGTCGAAGTGTCTTGTAGAACCGGGATACCGAGTCTGATCGGAATGTCTCGGGAGGAGGTCTATTCCTTCGCTGACCGTGAGAGCTTGTCATGGGCTAAGTTGGGACTCCCTTGCAGGGATTTGAACTTTCGAAAGCCGTGCCCGCGGTTATGGGCAGATGGGAATTTGTTAATGTCCGGTTGTAGATAACTTGAACCTTAAATTAATTAAAATGAATCAACAGTGTGAGTTACCGTGATGGTCTCTTCTCGGCGGAGTCCGGGAAGTGAACACGGTGTTGGAGTAATGCTTGCGCAGGTTGTTCTCTAGTTTCTCGCTCGCGCTTTGCCTCCTCTTCTCGCTCTCTTTTGCGAACAGGATAGCCACCATATATGCTAGTCGCTTGCTGCAACTCCACATATTTTCCTTGCCTTACCTATTAAGCTTAAATAGTCTTGATCGCGAGGGTGCGAGATTGCTGAGTCCCTGTGGCTCACAGATTACTTCCAAACCAGATGCAAGGCCTGATGTTTCCTCTCCAGATGACGTGCTTGAGCTCAAGTGGGAGTTCGACGAGGACTCACATCGATACTACGTGTCTTTCCCTGATGATCAGTAGTGGTGCCCAGTTGGGGTGATCGGGACCGTGTCGCATGTTGGGTTTATCTTTTATTTTGGCACCGTAGTCGGGCCATGAGTGTTTGAATGTTGTAATGCTATTTATGTACTTTGATTGACGTGGCGAGTGTAAGCCAACTATGTATCTCCCCTTTTATTATATATTTTACATGGGATGTTGTGAAGATTGCCTAACTTGCGACATTGCTTTCAATGCGGTTATGTCTCTAAGTCGTGCCTCGACACGTGGGAGCTATAGCCGCATCGAGGGCGTTACAAAATTCCTTTCCAATAATGCGCTCATAGTTTCCTTTCGGCGGAGACTTGGGTGGTTTTGTCAAGGCAGCCAGAGTGCGCTTCGCTTTCACCGGATCTACCTTCTCCTCCGGAGGTGGATGCTTCTTTACTTTCACCCCTTCAAAGAAGTTCCTCACTTCTTCTCGCGCGATCTCGGCGTTCTCCTCCGGGGTCCTCTCGTATGGTAACTTCTCTGGAGTCTTCAGAGAAGGACCGAATCTGTATGTCCTCCCGCCTCTGGCTGTACTGCTAGACGACGGCAGAGCAGACGGAGCGGTTGTCTTCTTTACTTGCTTACGAGGCGGAGGAGAAGGACTACGATGTGCCGGAGCAGCCGGAGCGGCGGCAGGTCTCTTCCGCCCTTGCTGACGAGGCGGAGAAGGAGGCTGGCTGCTCGGGCGCGCCGACGCAGGCGAAGAAGGAGGCGGGGTGCCACCACGCGCCGGAGAAGGAGCCGACCGAGTGCCTTGATCGTCACTCGCCGGAGGAGGAGGCGGTGGAGGAGGCGGATTGCCCTGACTCGCCGGAGGAGGAGGAGGAGGCGAAGGCGTCCAGTTCGGAAGGTTGATGAGCTCCTTCCGCCATAGGCATGGAGTCTTCAGAGCAGAACCCAGCCGAGTCTCCCCTTCACCGGTAGGGTGGTCAAGCTGGAGGTCCTCAAATCCCTCCGTTATTTCATCCACCATCACCCTAGCATATCCTTCTGGAATCGGCCGGCAGTGAAAAGTTGCGCCGGGTTCAGTAGGAAAAACAGAGCCAACAGCCGCATTGACCTTCATATTAATCCATTGCGTCATAAGGTGGCAATTTTGAGACTCCGTGATAGCATCCACGGGATAGCTGGCAGGAGCCGTCAAGACATGCTCTGGCTGAAGCAGCTCGGTGGAAGCCACGCTGCTTCTCCGCTGAGATGGTGGGGTAGCTTCGGCAGTTCGTTTGCTGCGATTTGCCTCTCGTTCCTCTATCGCTTGTACCCTAGCGTGCAGCGCCTGCAGTTGGGTCTGCTCCACTTTCTTCCTCCTCTCGTGGCATTTGTAACCGCCTGTGTCCGAAAACCCAGCCTTCCACGGAATGGAGCTTGGCATGCCTCGTGTCCGTCCAGGGTGCTCAGGATTCCCGAGGGCCATTGTGAGCTCGTCGTTCTCTCTGTCTGGAACGAACGTCCCTTGTTGCGCTGCTTCGATATAGTGCTTAAGCCTCTTGACTGGTATTTCCATTTGCTCGTCCGTCCAAATGCACTTCCCTGATACAGGGTCCAAGGTTCCGCCAGCCCCGAAGAACCAAGTCTGGCAACGGGTCTGGCCAGTTAATTGTCTCTGGTTCGATCCCTTTATCAACCAGATCATTCTCAATCTTGGCCCACTTAGGCCGGGCTGCGAGGTAGCCACCTGACCCCGTGCGATGGTGATGCTTCTTCTTCGCAGCATTTTGCTTGTTTGTCGCCGACATCTTCTTACTCTTTTCCGATGTCTTGTGGGCCACAAATGCGGGCCAGTGATCTCTGATCTTCTCATATCTGCCCTTGAATTCTGGTGTCTCTTTATTTTCGACAAACTTATTCAGCTCTTTCTTCCACCTCCTGAATAGTTCTGCCATCCTCTTAAGAGCAAAAGACTTGATTAATTGCTCTTTAACTGGCTTCTCCGGATCATCCTCTGGCGGTAGGGTGAAATTTGACTTCAGCTCAGTCCAAAGATCATTTTTCTGCATATCATTCACATAAGACACCTCAGGGTCTTTTGTAGCCGGCTTTAACCATTGCTGGATGCTGATCGGGATCTTGTCCCTAACCAAAACCCCGCACTGAGCAATAAATGTGCTCTTTGTCCGGAGGGGTTCAATCGGTTGGCCGTCGGGCGCGATTGCTATGATCTCAAACTTTTCATCCGAGCTCAACTTTCTCTTCGGGCCTCGTCTCTTTACCGAAGTTGTGCTCGATCTGGAGGGCTAGAAAAAAGAACAAAGACTTAATTAATATGTGTACATACCAAAACAATGAATGCATCAATTAGCTAGTCAGCAGAAGCTTAACTAATATATATACCTGGCCAGACTCGGTTCGGTCACCGGAGACGTTATCACGGTCTCCTTCTTGCACCGGCATTGTGTCACCGGAGCCGTCCTCACGGTCTCCTTCTTGCACCGGCATTAGGTCACCGAAGCCATCATAATCATAGCCAGCTGCTTCCAGACCATCGGTGTCGTTGAGAAACAATGAGCAGACGACATCACTTCCTCGTGCGATTATGTCCCCCAACAACTCTTCTTGTACTTCGTCTCGGGCGGTGTCTATAGTTTCTACAAATATTTACAACATGGCAATTATTATTCAAACATGACAGATGGATATATTAGTGGCAAACGTAGAACTAATATTAATTAGTGGCCTCGACGCTGCTTCTCTAGGGTTTGGAGTGGCCTCGACGACCCTTGTTCCCGATAAAAAAAGAGGAAGAAGAAGAAAAAAAAGAGGAGAAGAAAGACTTGTGGGACGTGGATGTAGTGTCCGACACCGACGGCCACATGTATCTCACATCGACGATACTTTCTATTTAGGGTTTCCTCTACCGCTCGGCGACCCTGACCCTCGACGACCCTCGTTCCCGATAAGAAAAAGAGGAAGACGATTTTTTTCTTCTTCTTCCTCTTTTTTTTATCGGGAACGAGGGCCGCCGAGCGGTTCTTTCTTCTCCTCTTTTTTTCTTCTTCTTCCTCTTTTTTTTATCGGGAACAAGGGCCGTCGAGGGTCAGGGTCACCGAGCGGTAGAGGAAACCCTAAATAGCAAGTATCGTGGGTGTGAGATACATGTGGCCGTCGGTGTCGGACACTACATCCACGTCCCACAAGTGACGCGGGTCGACGCCCGCATCACTTGTGGGACGTGGATGTACTGTCCGACACCGACGGCCACATGTATCTCACACCGACGATACTTGCTATTTAGGGTATATCGACCCCCCCTCGTGTTGAAGTTATCGGGAGGTGGTATATATATCGACCCCCCCTCGTGTTGAAGTTATCGGGAGGGGGTATATCGACCCCCCCTCGTGTTGAAGTTATCGGGATGGGGTATATCAACCCCCCCTCGTGTTGAAGTTATCGGGAGGGGTATATCAACGACGACAGACCCGATAAAACATAAGAATACGAAGAAGAAATGAAAAGAGGAGAAGAAGAAAAGAATAGAGGAGAAGATCGAAGAAAAAAAAGAGGAGAAGAAGAAAGGAATAGAGGAGAAAGAAGAAAAAATAGAAAATTTCTATTTTTTTCTTCTTCTCCTCTATTCCTTTCTTCTTCTCCACTTCCTTTTCTTCCTCTCCTCTTCTTCTCCTCTTCCTTTTCTTCCTCTCCTCTTCTTCTCCTCTTCCTTTTCTTCCTCTCCTCTTCTTCTCCTTTTTCCTCTTCTTATTTTCCTTTTTCCTCTCCTAAATATATAAAACTTTTCTAGAAATGAAACTAACCTAAAATGTACTAAATCAGAGAAAATATATAGATAATCCTTTTCTAAATATTTAAATCTAACTTTTGCATATATGAACATATATACACAGAGAACATACAAACATATATACATTTTTATAAAAAAGCAAAATACAAAATACAAACATATAGAACTAAATAAAACGGGGGGGGACCAACGGAGGGGCGGGGCGACGGCGACGGGCGGGGCAGGGGCGACGACGACGGGCGGGGCGGGGCAGGGGCGACGGCGACGGGCGGGGCAGGGCGACGACGATGGGCGGGCCGGGGGCGACTGCAGGGGCGGCGGGCGAGGGCACGTGCGACGGCGACGGCGCGGTCGGGGGCGACTGCAGGGGCGGCGGGCGAAGGCACGTGCGACGGCGACGGCGCGGTCGGGGGCGACTGCAGGGGCGGCGGACGGCGTCGGGGCAGCCTGGCGGCGTCGATGAGCTCGGCGTCGTCGGGGCAAATGGTCGATGAGAAACTGAAATTTTCACAAGTCCTGGTTATACACCAAGAGCATTGGTCCCGGTTCGTGGCACCAACAGGGACCAATGCCACCTTTAGTCCTGGTTGGTACCACCAACCGAGACCAAATGCCTCTTTTCAGCAGCCCAAAGGGCGGGAAGCGGCGGCCTTTGGTCCCGGTTGGTGGCACCAACCGGGACTAAAGGGGGGCATTGGTCACGGTTTGTGCCACGAACCGTGACCAATGCCCCCTTTAGTCCCGGTTGGTGCCACCAACCGGGACCAAAGGCCTGCGCCTGCCAAAGCCGCGATGCGGTGGGATGTTTAGTCCCACCTCGCTAGCTGAGGAGCGGCCGCACCTGTTTATAAGCGCTGCCCCGCCCTCTCCATCGAACTCCTCAGAACTGCAGGCCTTTGGGCCTAATCTTAAACCGCTATGCCTATGAGCCTGTTGGGCCTTCTGCGGGCCTGAATCCTGGCCCATGGATGGGCTTCTAGTCGTATTCAGGCCGTGGTGGCCCAGTAGGTGGCATTTTTTTACTATTTTTTTTCATTTCTACTTAGAACTAAATACTTATACTTTTTAGTGATTTTTTTCTTTTAGGTCACAAAAATTATAAACTTTCTGTTAGTGCCATTAGTTTTAAAATTTGAATAGTTTAAATTTGATTTTTTTAAAATTTGTTGGAATCACTAGTTTATGAATAACTTTACTATAAAAATTGATTTTTGACTCATTCTTTTTCCTGCTATTTAATATTACTGTGTTTTATCATTATACTCAATTTGGTAATTTTAATTAGTCATAACAAATATTATAGGCATTTTTTTCTTTTTTGCTATTTACTTTTTTCATTTCTACTTAGAACAAAATACTTATAGTTTTTTAGTGATTTCTTTTTTCTTTTAGGTCACAAAAATTATAAACTTTCTGTTAGTGCCATTAGTTTTCAAATTTGAAAACACTTTTTTTCTTTTTTTTCTTTTAGTGCCTATTTTTTTCCAGTTTTTTTGTTTTGTTTTCTGCATTATTTATTTTCTTTTGTTTTTTGCTGTATTTTTTAATTATTTTTTCTTTTAGTTTTAGAAAAATTATAAACTTTCTGTTAGTGCCATTAGTTTTCAAATTTGAAAACACTTTTTTAGTTTTTTTGCTTTCTTTGTTGCTTTATTTATTTTATTTTGTTTCTACTTACAACAAAATACTTATTGTTGCTATTTTATTTTTTTTTCCAGTTTTTTTGTTTTGTTTTCTATATTATTTATTTTCTTTTGTTTTTGCTTTATTTTTTAATTCTTTTTGCTTTTAGGTCAGCAAAATTATAAACTTTCTGTTAGTGCCATTAGTTTTAAAAAATTATAAACTTTCTGTTAATGCCATTAGTTTTCAAATTTGAATAGTTAAAATTTGAATTCTTTGAAATTTGTGTGAATCACAAGTTTGTGATTAACTTTACTAAAAAATGAACATAGATGCACCTATATAGAAAATTCGACCTAAATTCATAGTTTTCAAATGAACTCTGAAAAGGTTGGCATAGCATACTCGTATGTTACAAAGTTGGCATGGTATCATCATAATAGTTGCGGGAGAAAGTCTTCACTTTTTCTTCGCTTGTGTCATTTGCTTATTGCGCCGTAACCATGGATAATCTTCATCGTTTATCAGGATGCTTGGGTCAGCCTTGACATTGAAGGGAGGAATTTCATGAAACTTTTCATAATCTTCAGACATGTCTGTCTTGCCCTCCACTCCCAGGATATCCCTTTTTCCTGAAAGAACTATGTGGCGCTTTGGCTCATCGTATGATGTATTCGCTTCCTTATCTTTTCTTTTTCTCGGTTTGGTAGACATGTCCTTCACATAGATAACCTGTGCCACATCATTGGCTAGGACGGACGGTTCATCAGTGTACCCAAGATTTTTCAGATCCACTGTTGTCATTCCGTACTGTGGGTCTACCTGTACGGCTGTACCCCGCCGCCTGACAGATTGACCCATTTGCACTTAAACAAAGGGACCTTAAAATCATGTCCGTAGTCAAGTTCCCATATGTCCACTATATAACCATAATATGTGTCATTTCCGCTCTCGGTTGCTGCATCAAAGCGGACACCGCTGTTTTGGTTGGTGCTCTTTTGATCTTGGGCGATTGTGTAAAATGTATTCCCATTTATCTCATATCCTTTGTAAGTCAATACAGTCAAAGATGGTCCCCTGGACAATAAGTACAGCTCATCACAAACAGTGTTGTCACCTCTGAGACGTGTTTCCAACCAACTACTGAAAGTCCTGATGTGTTCACATGTAATCCAGTCGTCGCACTGCTCCGGGTGTTTGGAGCGCAGACTGTTCTTGTGTTCATCGACATACGGGGTCACCAAGGTAGAGTTCTGTAGAACTGTGTAGTGTGCTTGAGACCAAGAATATCCGTCCCTGCATATTATTGAGTCACTTCCAAGAGTGCTTTTTCCAGTCAGTCTCCCCTCATACCGCGATTTAGGGAGACCTATCTTCTTAAGGCCAGGAATGAAGTCAACACAAAACCCCATAACATCCTCTGTTTGATGGCCCATGGAGATGCTTCCTTCTGGCCTAGCGCGGTTACAGACATATTTCTTTAGGACTCCCATAAACCTCTCAAAGGGGAACATATTGTGTAGAAATACGGGCCCCAGGATGACAATCTCGTCGACTAGATGAACTAGGACATGCGTCATGATATTGAAGAAGGATGGTGGGAACACCAGCTCGAAACTGACAAGACATTGCGCCACATCACTCCTTAGCCTTGGTACGATTTCTGGATCGATCACCTTCTGAGAGATTGCATTGAGGAATGCACATAGCTTCACAATGGCTAATCGGACATTTTCCGGTATAAGCCCCCTCAATGCAACCGGAAGCAGTTGCGTCATAATCACGTGGCAGTCATGAGACTTTAGGTTCTGAAACTTTTTCTCTGGCATATTTATTATTCCCTTTATATTCGACGAGAAGCCAGTCATGACCTTCATACTGAGCAGGCATTCAAAGAAGATTTCTTTCTCTTCTTTCGTAAGAGCGTAGCTGGCAGGACCTTTATACTGCTTCGGAGGCATGCCGTCTTTTTCGTGCAAACGTTGCAGGTCCTCCCGTGCCTCAGGTGTATCTTTTGTCTTCCCATACACGCCCAAGAAGCCTAGCAGGTTCACGCAAAGGTTCTTCGTCACGTGCATCACGTCGATTGAAGAGCGGACCTCTAGGTCTTTCCAGTAGGGTAGGTCCCAAAATATAGATTTCTTCTTCCACATGGGTGCGTGTCCCTCAGCGTCATTCGGAACAGCTAGTCCGTCGGGACCCTTTCCAAAGATTACGTGTAAATCATTGACCATAGCAAGTACGTGATCACCGGTACGCATGGCGGGCTTCTTCCGGTGATCTGCCTTGCCTTTGAAATGCTTGCCTTTCTTTCGACATTGAATGGTTGGTCGGAAGAAATCAACGATGGCCCAGGTACACATTCTTCCTGCATTTGTCCAAGTATATACTTTCAGTGTCATCTAAACAGTGCGTGCATGCGTGGTATCCTTTGTTTGTCTGTCCTGAAAGGTTACTGAGAGCGGGCCAATCATTGATGGTCACGAACAGCAACGCCTTTAGGTTAAATTCACCCTGTCTGTGCTCATCCCACGTGCGTACACCGTTTCCATTCCACAGCTGTAAAAGTTCTTCAACTAATGGCCTTAGGTACACATCAATGTCGTTGCCGGGTTGCTTAGGGCCTTAGATGAGAACTGGCATCATAATGAACTTCCGCTTCATGCACATCCAAGGAGGAAGGTTATACATACATAGAGTCACGGGCCAGGTGCTGTGATTGCTGCTCTGCTCCCTGAAAGGATTAATGCCATCCGCGCTTAAAGCAAACCATACATTCCTTGGGTCCTTTGCAAACTCATCTCAGTACTTTCTCTCGATTTTTCTCCACTGAGACCCGTCAGCGGGTGCTCTCAACTTCCCGTCTTTCTTCCGGTCCTCACTATGCCATCGCATTAACTTGGCATGCTCTTCGTTTCTGAACAGACGTTTCAACCGTGGTATTATAGGAGCATACCACATCACCTTCGCAGGAACCCTCTTCCTGGGGGGCTCACCGTCAACATTAGCAGGGTCATCTCGTCTGATCTTATACCGCAATGCACCGCATACCGGGCATGCGTTCAGATCCTTGTATGCACCGCGGTAGAGGATGCAGTCATTAGGGCATGCATGTATCTTCTCCACCTCCAATCCTAGAGGGCATACGACCTTCTTTGCTGCGTATGTACTGTCGGGCAATTCGTTATCCTTTGGAAGCTTCTTCTTCAATATTTTCAGTAGCTTCTCAAATCCTTTGTCAGCCACAGCATTCTCTGCCTTCCACTGCAGCAATTCCAGTACGGTACCGAGCTTTGTGTTGCCATCTTCGCAATTGGGCTACAACCCTTTTTTGTGATCCTCTAACATGCAATCGAACTTCAACTTCTCCTTTTGACTTCCGCATTGCGTCCTTGCATCGACAATAACCCGGCGGAGATCATCATCATCAGGCACATCGTCTGGTTCCTCTTAATTTTCAGCAGCTTCACCCGTTGCAGCATCATTGGGCACATCATCTGGTTTCTCTTGATCTTCACCAGCTCCCCCCGTTGCAGCATCACCGTATTCAGGGGGCACATAGTTGTCATCATACTCTTCTTCTTCGCCGTCTTCCATCATAACCCCTATTTCTCCGTGCCTCGTCCAAACATTATAGTGTGGCATGAAACCCTTGTAAAGCAAGTGGGAGTGAAGGATTTTCCGGTTAGAGTAAGACCTCGTATTCCCACATTCAGTGCATGGACAACACATAAAACCATTCTGCTTGTTTGCCTCAGCCGCATCGAGAAACTCATGCACGCCCTTAATGTACTCGGAGGTGTGTCTGTCACCGTACATCCATTGCCGGTTCATCTGCGTGCATTATATATAATTAAGTGTCCAAATTAATAGAAGTTCATCATCACATTAAAACCAAAGTACATACATAGTTCTCATCTAACAACATATAGCTCTCCAGAGCATCTAATTAATTAAACCATATATCGAAACTATGTAAAACATTTCAATGCGAAAACAAATGCGATCGTAATCGCAACCAAGGTAACAATTGATCCAACGGCATAATGATACCAAGCCTCGGTATGAATGGCATATTTTCTAATCTTTCTAATCTTCAAGCGCATTGCATCCATCTTGATCTTGTGATCATCGACGACATCTGCAACATGCAACTCCAATATCATCTTCTCCTCCTCAATTTTTTTATTTTTTCCTTCAACAAATTGTTTTCTTCTTCAACTAAATTTAACCTCTCGACAATAGGGTCGGTTGGAATTTTCGATTCACATACATCCTACATAAATAAAATCTATGTCACGTTGGTCGGCATAATTTTCATAAACAATAAATGAACCAATAGTTATAAAGATAATGTATATACCACATCCGAATCATAGACAAGACGAGGGCCGACGGGGGCGGATACAAAAACCATCGAACTATATAAGATGCAATAATAAAAGTAAGAAAATAATACAAGTATCTATGTAAACATACAAGTAAGAATATTTTTCCTTTCAGAAAGAAGATAAGAACAAGAGGCTCACCACGGTGGTGCCGGCGATGAGCTCGGCGCGGGTGATCGACGGCGGTGAAGACGGGGACGGGGCGTGACGGACCGCTAAACCTAGACAAATATTGAGGAACATGGAGCTTGGAGGTCGAGCTTGGAGAGGAGAAAGCTTAAGTAGTGTGGCTCGGGCATTCCATCGAACACCTTGTGTGCATAGGAGGTGAGCTAGAGCACCACCAAGCCCTCTCCCCCTCGGCCAGAAAAAAACAGAGCAGTGTGCTCTGCTCTTACGTGAGGGGGTATATATAGGCACCTCATTGGTCCCGGTTGGTGGCATGAACCGGGACTAAAGGGGAGCCTTTGGTCCCGGTTCAAGCCACCAACCGGGACCAATGGTGGTGGGCCAGGCGCGAGGCCCATTGGTCCCGGTTCGTCCCACCAACCGGGACCAAAAGGTCCAGATGAACCGGGACCAATGGCCAACGTGGCCCGGCCGGCCCCCTGGGCTCACGAACCGGGTCCAATGCCCCCATTGGTCCCAGTTCTGGACTGAACCGGGACTAATGGGCTGACCCGGCCTGGACCGTTGCCCCCTTTTCTACTAGTGCCTCAAGCAATTGCCACATTCGATGCTCTTTCATTTTCAGCGTGGCCACAATAGGGCTCCTCCTGTCCATCTATGAAATTTGTCCCCTTTAAGCTGGTAGGTGATAATGCATTACGGAACATCGTTGTCTCATTACCCCCCACTCAGTAGGACACCCTTCTATCTTTTCTTCTGCGACAATAGCTCTTCCACTAGGACACCCTTCTATATTGATGGTGTCTCCAATAGTTGCATAACATTTGAAGTAGGAGCATTTGGCCGTGAAGGTTGGAGAAGATGATACTGATCTCGATCGCGCTATTGATACCCAACATCCTTTTGGCCCACTAGGTTTAGAGAGCACCATTTTGACAAAGGCCATAAAAAGATGATGGTGCCGGCCAGGCCACTTCGCTATTGAGGATTAGCCAACACAGGTCTATTTATAACTCAATGAAGTTGACTTGACATGCTTGTCACATCAAGGTCATTCAAGCCGTTGATCAAAGGTCTTCTTGCCGAGGAGCTCGAGGCTCAAGAGTATGCTCGCTACTCATGGTATCAACAACCTAGGATCGTTGCTAGCTAGGGAGCTCATCTTTCATGCCCGATGGACGCAATTTATAGATCCATGGCTCGAAGAACAATGCCATCCTGATCTTGAAGCTCAATCATGAGTCAAACATGAAGGTTGGGATCTATGATTCCATCCACTACACGGAGAGGGAGATCACTCGTCATTATCACCCTATTTTTCCCTACTTATGAGGAGGGTCATGTGCATGTTGTGGTGGGCTTTGGGTTAGGGTATATTAGAAATACCTGATGTTGATGATGGATGATCAAGCTATTATTGGTGGTTTTTGCATCATGATTGCAAGACAAAACCCCTGATGGTTTGTGAACCGAGCCCAACTAAGATGGTTAGGTTCCTTGTGATGGAGCCAACCCACCATGGTTCAAGTCCTAAACTCTTGCATTTTACCAGATTTATTTCAGACTTTTGGTGATGTTCGTTCAATGGGAGAAGACATTCCTGTCGACTATGAAGGCGCCTGTGGTGGCTTCGTCATAAGATATTATGCCGGTTCAGTATCCCGACAAATCTCATAAGGGTAGGGCATGCGTTCTTAGGGGTGAGTGTATGTGTGTGTATATGACATCTATGTGTTGTACTATGTTAAAAAAGTAGAGACGGTTTTAAATTGCTCCGACATGAACAGTAAATTTGATTTTTTTTCTTCAAAAAAAGTATGTTTGTCTTTTTGCACCGAATATGCTCGGAGTGTGCTATGAAAAATTTCATGGAGAAATGACCACGGAAATTTGCATGCTCCTAGCACACTCAAGCATCCTTGGTGCTAAAAAAACAGAATATTTTTCTATTTATTCGCGAAATTTACTGTTCATGAGGAGCAGATTGGATTATCGATTGTGATGATGTATATTTATATTGTGATATCAAATCAATGTGGTATTATCACACTCTTGAGAAGAGGCATTCACAATCAGTGGCGGAGGCAGAAAAATTGGATTAGGGGGGGGGGGGGGGGGCAAGTGCCACTGAAATAGGTTGGGGAGGGCCAATTCATAGAAAAATAGATGTTTAGTAGTAAAAAAAAATTCTAATTCAACACTATTCACCAGTAATTTAGTAGTAAATTCATGTTGTTAGGGGGGGCCAGGGTCCGTGCTGGCACCCCCTGTCTCCGCCACTGTTCACAATGCCAGCAACTAAGCGTCAGAGAGAAAAACATGGTGATTTCTCACCTAGGCCCGCCCCACGCGCCCGTGGCACAAAAGATATTTCCTGCTATGGTGTGTGTGTTCCCACTTCTCATGTATCACTTATATACATATGTGTGTTGTACCAATTTATCTCTTTTTGAATATACTCCACTTCCTCTTTATCATAGTGTAAGAAAACGTCTTGCATTTTGATACAGAGGGAGTACTTGGATAGTATGAGGTACTCCAAAATGGATTGCATATTCTCTTTACCAAAATATCTATTCTGCTTGCATAATTAGCATATGTTGTCCTTTTATAAATGAGAAAAGGTTATAAAATGTAAATGGCCCAGATGACAATTTTCATGTAACATAAAATGAGGCAATCTTAGAAATAACTTTAGATGTTGGAGTAATTACCGAAGTCATTTAGGGGGTAATTAAGAACTTCAGATGTTGGAGTATATTGGAGTTATAGACTCCTGGGATTACATAATACTATAACTAATTTGTAGATAACTTTTGTCTTAATATATTGCAGTAGGACACTCTCCTACTGTTTGTTACTTCAAAAAGGGATTACATATTATTGCTCATAATATAACAGGCAGAGTTTATTGAAGTGATTTACAAAACTCACTAAGGATCCCAAGTTATGATGCAGACCCATTAAGTATCCGCAGATGTTACATAAAACAAAAATGATTGTATTTTCCTCTGAAAATGCAATGTTGCCGAGTACATGAACAATTGATGCCTCAAAGACAAAATCTGATGGTCGACCCAAATTTTGTCTTGCCTTGTAAGTCCGTATGAAATTCGAGTTGAATAAAGCCTGGAACTTCTTGCATGGTATCGTTGTCACACATTGAATCGGAAGAGCATGACATCTCCTTCCTGCACAATATACTCCTTCCCTTCCAACCTCATCTGCAGTCATAGAGAGGGAAATAAATAAAGAAATTTCCTTATGTGCTTCATCTCTAAAACTAGCTAGTATTTATTCATATAAGTGCACATATTGTTACCACTCCCTTCTCCCTTGCTGCTCCAAGAGTACCCGCCGCAACAAAATCATCGTAAGATACCTGAGTCATGGTATGTGACCGTTGTGAAATTATTAAAATAACACCAGAAAATAATGGTACAGTACATGAAAAGAACCTGAAACTATCTCATTACTAGCACAGTACCCTGATACTTACAGTTTCAGCTCTAATGAAGCCTTTCTGGAAGTCGCTATGAATAACTCCGGCTGCTTGAGGTGCAGTCATGCCTGTAACAATAACATCCAAGACAAAACATAGTCAAAATTTTGTGCCCATGGTGCAAAAAGATGAAGGCAGTTCCTACAGTAATTGAAAATACAGTAACAGAATTGTGAGAATGCGAATAAAACCTGCAATAATGGTCCAAGCTTTTGTTTCCTGACAAAAGGAAAAAAAAGGATTTGAAAGTTAGGATCAACAGCTGAAGAACAAAGTGTCTTAACAGCAGAAGAGATTCACCTGCTCTCCGGTAGTGAAATAAGTTCTTAGTCCCAAAAGGTTATATGTTGCTTTTACCAAGTTGCCTAGCCCACTTTCGGCAACATCAAGAGAATTTAGGTATTCAACTCTCTCTTCCAGTGGTAGTTCAGACAGTTCAGCCTCAACCTGGTGCACTCACAATTTCATTAGCTTACATAGATAATAGATCAGGTGAAATTGTCTAATGCCTAGGTCGATGCATATGGTATCACTTATCACAAACCTGAGCTGATATTGTAACCATGCCAGATTTCAGCTCTGATGCTAGTTTGGCCACCTCCTGGACATGGGGATTTTTATCAGGGTCGGCAAGATCAGACTCTGTTACATTAGCAACATAAATGACTGGCTTCATAGTGAGCAGATAAAGATGTTGTATAGCTTCTTTCTCATGGTCAGGCAAATCAACAGATCTTGCAGGCTTTCCATCCATAAGTGCATCCAGAATTTTTTCTAATCCTGACCTTTCCGCTCCTTCCTGAGTAATGAAAACTGGAATCAAGAACAAAACCTATCAAATAATGGTAGAGCTTGTGAATATCTTACTTACCTTCACTTTTACTTGTGGATCCTTAGTTTTGCTCTTTTTAAGCTTATCCAATCTCTTCTCTATCTGCAGTATTTTACAAAATTCTTGGTTAAGTATGAACATAAACAAAAAAATAAATCCACACTTAAATCCCTCGCCCATTATATTACCTGTTCAAGATCACAAAATATGAGTTCTAAGTTAATCACATCAATATCTGACTTGGGATCAACTTTTCCATTCACGTGAACAATATCATCATCTTCAAAACATCGCACAACCTGAAAATCCAATGAAGAAAAGATTGGTGCTAAGTTCATCCTTAGAACCTCAACAACCAATAGCCTATTGTGTTTTTCAAACTAAATGCAAGGCAGCACAACAAGGACCAAGTCCCATTAATGAATAACAGTGCCAGAAAAAAGGGTAATCATCGGATGTTCCAACATTGTACAACTACAACCACTGAACTGATAAAGGAACATCTATTGGAGAATTATAGTGATTCAAAATCTGCAAAATAAGAGGACACCAACAGAATGGCATGCAGCAGTTGAGAAAACATGGGAATGCAGCTAGTAAAAAAGATGCAAAGTTTGAGTTTCCAGAAACTTGACAAATGCCTGAGAGCACAAACATATAAAAGTCAGCAAACTGACCTGGAGTATAGAATCAACTTCACGGATGTTTGAAAGAAATTGATTTCCCAGTCCCTGAAGTCAACAACCAGGTAAACATTTTCATATATAAACTATTGAAAAACAATCATCGACATGTTGTGTTCTGCACTTGGAGTAAAACGAAGACAGCTGGTACCTCTCCTTTGCTTGCTCCTTTGACGAGGCCTGCAATGTCGACAAGCTCAATGGATGTCGGGACCGTCTGCTTGGACTTGCTTAACTTTGAGAGCACGTCCAAGCGAGGATCGGGAATAGCCACGACGCCAGTGTTTGGGTTTATGGTGCAGAAGGGAAAGTTTGCAGCTTGGGCCTTCCCATTTTCAACCTAACAGCATTGAGAAACGAACTCACATTTTGTTATTGCGATAAATACATGCCAATTGCATTTCACATTGCGAAACATAGAAACCATTCCATGAAGCAGTCATTGTTGCAAGAGCATAAATTATGCAGTGAGCGTGAATAACACAAGAAACAAGAATAATTCATCAAAACTCTCTTCATGTTCCAAACATATTAACCATTTCAACCTTTGGACGACAGCATCTCTAAGCGGCAAAACATCGAACACTTCAAATGCAGTGACATTGGCCCTACAGTCCTACAGGCACGCTTTATATACTAGAAAAACCAGTGCACGAATAGAAGGAGAAAATTTCATTGCCCCCGGCTACTTCGAGCTCTGGACAAGACGACATCCTTCTCACGGACAGGAGCATTTTTAATTTTCAAGCAGCGGGTTCTGTATGTGTTCAATTGGTGACTTACAATGGCGTTGAAGAGGGTGGACTTGCCGACGTTGGGCAGGCCGACGATGCCGGCGCGGAGGCTCATGCTAATCTTCGCGTTGCGGCCCGAGGAGTACCGCCGCGCGCCGCCGCTGCCGACGACGCCGCCGACGCCCCGGCTCCGCTGCCAGCGCAGGAGCAGCGCCGAGGAGGCGCGAGAGGAGGGCAACGGCAAGGGCGTCGTCGCCGGCACGGCCGGCGTCCGCGTGAACCCCACGAACGCCGAGCCGAGGGCGCGGGACATCGTCGCCATGGGCACTCGCCGCCGGCGAAGCAGGCGGGAAGAGGCGGAGGCGTACGGCGAGAGACACACGAGAGACTAGCGCGAGATAGAATAGAGCGATAGGACCACGTGAGCGGCACGTGAGAGTTGAAGCCCATAGCGCACTTTTCCGTCTCGTTTCGTTTCCCTCCTCGCGTCGCCCTCGCCGGCGCTGCCATGCGCCGCCGCGTCCTCATCCGCCTCAGGCCACCGGCGCGGCGATGCTTCTGCGCGCCGCTCTCGACCGCGGCCTCGACGGCGGCGGCCGCGCCCAGCGCCTACCGCCTGCTCGCGCTCCTCCGCGGCTGCGTCGCCCCGCCGCACCTCCCGCTGGGCCTCCGAATCCACGCGCGCGCCGTCACCTCGGGCCTCCTCACGGCCGCCGACGGGCCGGCGGGCGCGCTCCAGACGCGGCTCATCGGCATGTACGTCCTGACGCGGCGCTTCCGGGACGCGGTCGCGGTCTTCTCCTCGCTCCCGCGCGCGGCCGCCGCGTCGGCGCTCCCCTGGAACTGGCTCATCCGCGGGCTCACCATGGCCGGGCACCACCGCTTCGCCGTGCTCTTCTACGTCAAGATGTGGGCGCACCCGTCCGCGCCGCGGCCGGACGGCCACACCCTCCCCTACGTCGTCAAGTCGTGCGCCGCGCTCGGCGCGCTCGCCCTCGGCCGCCTCGTGCACCGCACCGCGCGGGCGCTCGGGCTCGACCGCGACATGTACGTCGGGAGCGCGCTCATCAAGATGTACGCGGACGCCGGCCTCCTGGGGGGCGCGCGCGAGGTGTTCGACGGAATGGCCGAACGGGACTGCGTCCTGTGGAACGTGATGATGGACGGGTACGTCAAGGGTGGCGACGTGGCCAGCGCGGTGGGGCTGTTCGGAGCCATGAGGGCGTCCCGCTGTGACCCCAACTTCGCGACCCTGGCGTGCTTTCTGTCTGTGTGCGCCACGGAGGCTGACTTGCTCTCAGGGGTGCAGCTCCACACCCTGGCGGTGAAGTATGGGTTAGAGCCAGAGGTCGCCGTGGCGAACACGTTGGTGTCAATGTACGCCAAATGCCAGTGCTTGGATGATGCGTGGAGGTTGTTTGACCTGATGCCGCGGGACGATTTGGTAACCTGGAACGGGATGATATCCGGGTGCGTTCAGAACGGGCTTGTCGACGATGCATTGAGATTGTTCTGTGACATGCAGAAGAGTGGTCTTCAGCCTGATTCAGTTACACTGGCAAGCTTGTTACCAGCTTTGACCGATTTGAATGGTTTCAAGCAGGGGAAGGAGATACATGGCTACATTGTCAGGAACTGTGTGCATTTGGATGTCTTCTTGGTGAGTGCTTTGGTGGACATATATTTCAAGTGCAGGGATGTGAGGATGGCACAAAATGTCTTTAATGCTACAAAGACCATCGATGTGGTTATTGGTAGTACAATGATCTCGGGTTATGTTCTTAATGGGATGAGCGAAGCGGCAGTGAAAATGTTTCGGTACCTCTTGGAAGTGGGCATCAAACCAAATGCCGTCATGGTAGCTAGCACGTTGCCAGCATGTGCTTGCATGGCTGCTATGAAGCTTGGTCAGGAGCTCCATGGGTATGTTCTGAAAAATGCATATGAAGGAAGGTGTTATGTGGAGAGTGCATTAATGGACATGTATGCGAAATGCGGTAGACTTGACCTTAGCCATTATATCTTCTCTAAGATGTCTGCTAAGGATGAGGTGACATGGAACTCGATGATTTCAAGCTTTGCACAGAATGGGGAACCTGAAGAAGCTCTTGAGTTGTTTCGTCAAATGAGTATGGAAGGAGTGAAGTACAGTAATGTGACCATATCTTCCATCCTATCAGCATGTGCAGGCTTACCAGCTATATATTATGGAAAGGAGATCCATGGTATCATTATAAAGGGTCCCATAAGAGCAGATGTGTTTGCTGAGAGTGCTCTCATAGATATGTATGGCAAATGTGGGAACTTAGAATTGGCTTTTCGTGTTTTTGAATTCATGCCTGAGAAGAATGAAGTGTCATGGAATAGTATAATCTCTGCCTATGGGGCTCATGGCCTTGTTAAAGAGTCGGTGAGTTTATTATGCCGCATGCAAGAGGAAGGATTCAACGCAGACCATGTAACATTCCTTGCTTTGATATCTGCTTGTGCTCACGCTGGGCAGGTTCAAGAAGGACTCCGACTTTTTAAATGCATGACTGAGGAATATCAGATTGCACCTCGAGTGGAACACTTAGCTTGCATGGTTGACTTATATAGCCGGGCTGGGAAGTTGGATAAAGCCATGCAATTTATTGCTGACATGCCTTTCAAGCCGGATGCTGGCATTTGGGGTGCTCTTCTCCATGCTTGCCGTGTGCATCGCAACGTTGAACTTGCAGAGATTGCTTCTCAAGAACTATTCAAGTTGGATCCTCATAATTCAGGTTATTATGTGCTCATGTCCAATATCAATGCTGTTGCTGGACGGTGGGATGGTGTGTCAAAAATGAGAAGATTGATGAAGGACAAGAAAGTTCAGAAGATACCTGGTTACAGCTGGGTAGATGTTAATAATACCAGCCATTTATTTGTTGCAGCAGACAAAAGCCACCCTGATTCTGAAGATATTTACATGTCTTTGAAGAGCCTTCTTCTAGAACTAAAACATGAAGGCTACGTTCCCAGGCCAGACATATGTTATACCACGCAACCAGACAACACCACCCAGGTTCAGCAATGATTTCTCTGCAGATTATTTTATTCACCATGCATTTTCATAGTTCAAACCCTTGTTCAACCATTGCGTTTCTTTGTTCTTATCACCTTCTGTAACTAAAATGATACAAAAATGAACTATTTGGACAAGGTCCCGCTGTATTGCTGATCCATCCATGTCAAACTAAATGAGACAGCAGGAATCAGGATCAGTATACTGTCATTCCTAATGAGGTGACAACATATTACATTTTTTCCTTTAACATAGTTTGCAGGTTAGTAAAAAAAATCGTTCTTGTATATATATTTTCTTCTTCTAGAACATGCACCGAAATGCGTGTCATTTTGTATTAGGAGTCGAAGAACTAAGAACCAAAGCCGACTAAAACCCAAAACTGTACAGTTAGTTGCAGAAAAAGCCATTTTAATATGGTATAGTCGTTTAGTGATTTGCTTGCCTGTTTTGTTCTGTTTCTATGTTGCTGTAGAAGGCAAGTTTGGGCGATTTGGAAGACTGTCCCATGCAGTTAGTTCTTTTGTCTTCTCAATTGCAATTGAGAGTATACTAATGTTCTTTTCTTACTGTAGGTAATGACAATTTGATTGTGATTTATCCCAGTGGAAGTTATCTGATATTCTGATGGTGATAAAGGAGAACTCGTTATTGTACAAATGTTGCATAGAGCAAAGCAAAGATTCTACTGCAGTACGATTCCATGTTTCCATGTGAAGAAGTGGCGAGTTGACTTGCTTGTGCATCAGCTGAACCCTAAACGCTCAATTCGTAATGCAGTAAGAACACATGCCCCTTTTGTTTTGTTTGTTTTCTGGTTAACTTCTTTATCATCCTTTGCAAAGATATGATAGTTGTAAGAAAAAGCCTATTCTCATTTTCTCCTTTTTGTTTAACTACGAGTTCTAATTCCTAACACTACTTTTCCACAGAAATTCAAATGGCCATGGAATGTGTCAGGTCCATCTTGGTCATGTATCACCTGTACATAGGCGCGGTCTTATCAACAAAGTTCATATAATTCTTTGACGGCTCAAACTCTCAATGCTGACAGTTTATTCCTTGGGACTGTGTAAGTTCTGCAAGCTAACTTGTATGGCCTTTTCGTCTTGAACTTGGACAGCATTATTCTATTTGTGTGCCATAATGTTCTACTCCCTCTGTTCCTAAATATAAGTCTTTTTAGAGATTTGAATATGAACTACATACGGATGAATATAGACGTATTTTAGAGTGTAAATTCACTCATTTTGCTCCGTATGTAGTCCATATTAGAATCTCTAAAAAGACTTATATTTAGGAACGGAGGGAGTAGAAGCTATTGGTGTAATTTCTTGGAAAGTTATGTCCCGTGAAAAGAAAATCTAAAAGTGCTGTCCGGATGGATAAATCTAAGCTATTGGTGTATAGATTGTGCTAAAGTTAATCATTTTTGTCCAGTGAAAAGAATATCTAATTCTGTTGGTTCTGAGTTTCGTGTTTCTGCCCTCTACACAGTTTTTTGGTCATTTCGTAAGCCTAGTTATGCAGGTTGACAGGCCTGTGAAAACCATAAGAACACGTGAGATTCAACATTTTCACAACAGCTCGACATGCTTATGAAACAAGGTTGTGTAGCACAACAAGGTTAACGATGAAATGTGAGCGACCTGTTGAGTCAGTCGATCATTTGAACTGATCACTAGGTAATTTTATTGTTTCTCCCTACTGCTATGTGCACACCTTTCAAACAAGTCTTGTATCAGTGAATTGATCGCCATATATGCTTGAATTCGTGTCACAGGTCTTTGGATCTAGAACAGAGGACCCCTGGGTGGTATGGCTTGGAGTTATTCTATAGGTCTGTTCAAATCTTGACAAGAAATATTATCGTTTGATGAAAATGATAACTTGCTGAAAATTCACATTTGCTCTTCAGATGTTTCGGAACAGAATATGGAATAGTAGTTAATTGGCCAGCCATATATTTGTTTCCTCTATAGTTCATACTTCATACATGATACGAAATCAGTCGCAGAGAAATAACTCAAAATGCATAATATATTTTCATCAGCCGGTGTTTTGGTCCACAATTAGAACTTGAATAATAACAATCTCACATGCTCAAGTTTGGCAGGTTAATCTCAAGGTCACTTTACATGTCATAAATCACGCTTGTTAACTCTTATTATATTCCTGTAAGAGAACTTGACTCATATCTCATCATCCAATATTTTCAGATCATTTGGAAGCTTCTCGCGCCGTATCTGCGCAAGACTCTGGGGATTTCTCGTCGCGTCCAGCATCCTATCCAAGAACTGAACGAACCGGCGATCCTCGTGAGCAACCTGTGGGTCTGAAAACCTAGCAAGGTTATCTTGATCCTGCACCATTACAAGCAAAAGGCATTGATAAATGGACGAACTCTTCAAGAGAAGCAACATACACATGGTACTAACCATCCTCCAAAAATACCACTGTTTATTTTTTCAGAAGTATGCACAGGTTAGGTTTTATTTCATGACTACCTCATCGCTCGATTCGAAACTGTAAATAAAACGCTGGGCAATCTTGCATTTATTCGTTCAGACCAAGAAAACCTTCAGCCGTTATGCATAAAATAAATAAAAAACATGTTGATTTGGTGGAGAAATGGGTCCAGGGGCACTCATTGCTTTGCCCATCAGCAAGTTGCAGGAAGAGACCCTGCATTCATCCATTCCTGGGAGAAATCTGTGGGTAAAGTAAAGAAGGGCGAACCTTGCTTGCGCTGCCCGCGCCGGCTTGCTCACACGCGCTGCTGCAGAACGATGGATGGCTCGCCGTAGGAACCAGACGGCGGAGCCCCTCCCCGCGTCCGAACAGCTGCGACCGGCGGTCGCCGGGGGCGAGACGGCAGATGGAATGGATCCTCCTGAGCAGCATCTCCGACGCCATGCCTGCTCCCTTCTCCTCTCCTCTAGCTTTCCCCTGCTCCAAGTACTTGGGTGGGAACAGAATAGAGCCGTCCAGGGTGTATTAGTAGCAGCAGCAGCAGTACGCAAGGTATCGCATCTTGGCTGGTCGCGGAAGGCGTCGGTGCGCCGGTGGTGACCTCGTCTGAACCGACCGGGTCCTACGGACCGTTGACCGGTAGCACAACGTTAGTTGAAACCTGAGTAGATTTTTTTCTAGAAGAGTTGAAACTTAGGTGGAAGTGGAACGCGTTTGGTCTCTTCGCTGGTCATTTTTGTTTAATTGTTTTCAGTCCCCAGGCTTAGTTAGCCTCTGAGCTGTGATATAAGTATAATAATAACCTAATAGGACTAAGCGTGGGTTCCAAGTTTAAGTCCCCTGGCTTAGTTAGCCATGGTTGATCGCAGCCATGCATTCCTTTGTGTGCACGGCTGGGTCAGAGATGGTCCATTGCAATACGCAACTCACAGTACTAGTGAACAGTGAAAGCGTAGAGGTTTAGCTGCAAAAGATGCCTCAGGCCGAACTGGCAGATGCCATCACATGACCAACTTATATAAACATGTGATTCAGATTCTTCAGAGTGCTAGCAGAGTCAGTAGCTGCACATATCTGAAGATCATATTCATACATCCGTAGGGGAAAACTTTGGACATGCCACACAGAATTTTACACGTCGGACGGTACAAAAAATAGCTATCGCACGTTTGACTCATTGCATTTTTTTTTCACCAGCCAACTCGCAATAGATTCTCCCGTCGAAATGCGGGGGAAATGGTTGCTCTGCAACTCAATTGTAGATTTATGTGTTTGGTATCACCGATGACTTCCGATCCAAGACCTGAACTTCCCCTTTCGACGCAATTACGGCATACGGCCTGCATGTAACAGATTGTAATATCTTAGACACTGCAGCGTGTAGCTGCATACGCGTTGTTTGCTTTGTGGTCTAATACCTTTTTATTCGTTTGTTTTTGAAGCATGCTGGTTAAAAACTGGATTTTTGTTATAGAAATTGCTTAGGTTGAGAAACTTACATAGTGTTGCAAATTATCCCATGGTCCACAACGCCAACGATTTTCTCCAAGTCTTCTGCTACCTTTCCTGCACGGTGACCAAAGGAACCAGCTAAAAACTCCACTGGAAAAATAGTTGCTGATTTATTATGTCGAATTTAGATCCTCCGAGAGGTAACAGGCTTCCATTTACGCACATACCAAGATCCTGGATTGGGGTTGTGAAGATAACATCAAGTATGTGATGGCCCTCCTTGGTTACCAGCGGGAAGTCGCCTCCCGATGGACCGGCAGTTCCAATTGATGGCCTCCTCCAAACCTTCAGGCAATCACACAATGGTTATCAGTCAAAAAGGGTTCTCTTTTTGCCGGGTCGGCAGGGCACGGACAGGTTTCAGGTTCAGAAACCCATTAGCTGCTCAGAGTATGAAATTTCAGAAATTATTAAGAGATTGATTAGCTGTGCACCTCTGCGTCGCCTAGGAACAAATCATCAATCTCTTCAGCGGTGTCGATCCAGTTCCCCTGAAATGATCTGCCCCTCTCTTAACGAACATTACAGAGAACTGATCTGATGTCTGGTGGCAGAAGGTAGAGATTGCTTACACTTTTGACCAAAACTGGAATGGATCCCTCGATGCCATTCACATATTTGTCGTTGTCAATGATAAAGGCAACCTTGTCAGCCGATTCAACAATACCCTGTGGTTCCAGACCAATCAAGAGTTGCATATAGGAAGATGAGATAATAATATAATTGACATAACAGAAATATCTGCAGTGAACACAAGCAAATAGTTACATTGTATTTTTTTTTCAGAAAACAGCAATATTTCCATCTTCATGAACTTACTAAGATGCATGCTTGTTCGACTTTTCAGGAAACAAAAAGGACAAGTGATGATTTAGACAGACACAAGTCAGGGAGGCAGGGAGCCTGAATGGGTTTAAGCAGTTTTTGAAGAGCTGGTTTACAAATTTCTGAAGAGTTGCGCTAACCTTCTCTTGTATGAAAGAAGGCTGTCCGCTTTCGGTTTTCCCGCGCCCGATGACAGCAGCGAGTGTGCCCTCTTCAATTACATCAGCATCAGCGAAAGCAAAGTCAATCTATACGTCAGTGAGCATGGTTTCAGCCAAAATCCTCTTCTTTCTTGCCTGCAAGATTTACAATGGTGACAAGAGAATAGAGCGTACTTGGGCGCCTTCCTCGTGGCTGCCGACCTTGATCCCGGCTTTCTCCGCCTCACTTGCACAGATCACAGACCTGGCTGATCAACCCCAACAACCGATTAGACGCAACCGATGATCAGGAGCGAGCGAATGCATGCGGGATTGCGGTTGTGCAGGATGCAAGTAAAGCTCATGTGGCACAGATGAACCACGGAGTGGCAGTGAAGCAATTGGAATGCTTACGAGGGTATGCCGACAATGCCGGTCAGCGAGCCTCGCCGGAGGCGCGTGCCGAGGTACTGGACGGCGAGCCCGGACGCGGCGCCGGAGCCGAGCCCGACCACCATCCCGCTCTTCACAAACTCGTCCACCTGAAACAATGCCGCATAATACGAGATAAGTGCCTCAGCATTCGAAGGAAGCCGCCGTGAATGCTGGAGGACGGCAGAGCGTCTCCCTTATTACCGTGAGCTTGGCGGCGTCGAAGAGACGGACGACATCGGCGTCGGCGGCGGCCGCGCAGGCCACCGAGGGTCGTCCCCGGAGACAGCGCACGGCGTGGCGCGGCCGCGGTCGCCGGCACAGGGGGACCCGCGCGTGCGAGCCTGCCGCGATGCTTGCTCTGGCGACTGCCTCCATGGAGACGAGCGGCGAACACGGGGGCTGCCTCTCTGCTCTAGCGTCAGCTTTGCCGGTGTAGCGTAGCGGTTTCGAGACCTGCCACACAGTTTGGGTAAGCACCACCGCTTCAGAGGATAAGGAGTGTGACAGCGCACGAGCGGCGCGACAATTCCAAGTGAAATAAGATGTGTTGGGACTTGGGAACCCATGTTTTTCTCTGCTCTGCCCACTCCAAGAAATTGTGAAATTACTATATCTTTTTATTAAGATTTCCATCATGGTATAAATGATACCCCTCCGTCTCATAATGTGACATTTCTTAATATTACGTTAGTGTCAAAAAACGTCTTCCATTATGAGACAGAGGAGGTACTTTTGTTACTTGAGGCTACTCAGACTACTCATTATGATATCTTTTTATTAAGATTTCCATCATGGTATAAATGATACCCCTCCGTCTCATAATGTGACATTTTTTAATATTACGTTAGTGTCAAAAAACGTCTTACATTATGAGACAGAGGAGGTACTTTTGTTACTTGAGGCTACTCAGACTACTCATTATGAGGAGTATCATATACTAGTATCATGTATGATACACATAGAATAGTATAATAGATAATTTTATTTATGACCATGCATGACATAAAGTAGCATATCATTTACTATGATATGATATCTACTTATATTACTCTAACCATCTCTCTTGTTTAATTCTTTGTCACATCAGCGTGTTTGCTATTCCTGAGTGCATGGTATCGATTAAGATATCACCATTATAGCCCGCCTCAGTTTCAAGAGATGACAGTAAAAATACGTCACGTGTTAATTAGGTGCTATTGAGCGAAAGTATTATTCTAATCTCGAGCACAAATGCACCTGCATGAACATAATTCCAAAAAATTGCAAGCATAACTAAATTGAAAGACATCTGATTTTTTTTGGATGAACATCAACAAGTTTCCCATCATCTTGCAAAATTTCTTCACTAAAATACATCTGTAGAGGTGTGTGCTAAAATAAAGTGTGTGCTCGCAAATCTTTAGCAATTGATACTTGTATGTCTTTGTGTTGTACTCTTAAAGTCAAGCGTGCCTTATATCTTAGCCATTACTGCCACTGCCACATGGTCAACAACATCATGGGACCCTAGAAACCGCTGTCATGAGAGGTGAGCAAGGAAAGAGACCTATGTCATCTACCTCATGCAGTAGCCTATATGTACAACTTTTACATGTTCGGTTTATATGGGAAAGTGCTTTTAATAGGTCTAATATATGCCATCTACCAGTTGCATCTTGCTCTACATATGCTTCTATATGCCATCTACCAACTACTCATTTCATACATCAGAAGCGACCCTTGTGAATGGTTCAAACTATGTGATCATTTAAGCTCTATGATTCTAGTACATGTTAGTTTGTTTGAATAGACCACCAAAACAAAACCATGCTCGATCATGGAATTCACATCACTTGAGGTTGGCAGTGGACTTAGCTGTGCCATATATAAGGAAGCACCATATATTGGCATGACGCGCAAGGTGCGCATTGTAACATACAAACAACTTAAGCGGCTTATAAGTTACTCGGAATGAGTGGCCTTAGGAAAATATCTACTCCATCCATCCCATAATGTGGGACGGAGGGAGTATCACACTATCGCAGTTTGATCATTGGAGACATCAAGTTTGTCGCGCTTCACTCTTTTTTTTTGTTTCTTTGCAACAAATGTCAGTTTTCCTCTCCAATTTTCCAGGGCCGTTTTGACCTTTGGTAAGCCCCCTATCCATTGGCAAGTAGTATAGATATTGCTGCTAGTTTTGGTTATTTTTCCTTACATCTTCTCTAGTACATGACTTCTGATCTATTTTCCTTCTGCCAATTCTTGACTTCTCATCAGCTGGTGCACTGCAGATTACAGACTTTGACATCATGTTCCTGCGTATCATGACATTAAGGGCGTCCATAAATTTTGGTCCAGTCATTGTTTCTTTGAACCATGAGGTTTGTAATAAAATTGCTCATTAATTCCTTGGCGGGAATGAGAGTGAGGAGGCATGGACCTAGGCTGCTATGATCAGAAGGTGAGCCCGATGATGTTATAGTTTTGGTGGCCAGCTATTTTGTCCAGGTTGAGTGCTAATGGAATCAAGAGTTCATCTAAGAAAACAAATTCTTGAACTTACACTACTTCTAAACATTTCATTTGAACCATATCTATTGATTATTTTTCATATCGATATCGTTATTTGTTGCGCTGTATTTTGCCGGCTAGACAACCATGGAAGTACTTGTACGCTAGACAAGAGAAATCTAAACATTGTGTCGGTCGCCATACATGGTGGTTGTGCAGGTGTCCTTTCATGGTGTATCTTCATGTTGTCTTCATCCATCCACACCCTATGGACCCATCAAATGATTTTTGGAGGGTCCCATTTAGGATTAGTTCACAGATGCAGGTGGCGGGTTGCCCCATAGGAGTTTTGACGCTCTGTAGCGGTGTAATGCTAGCGTGCACTGCACGACTAATGCTTTCGAATCTGGTACAAGCGTTAGGGAGCTTCTTCGATCATCGTGGCTTTGCCATACAATCACACATCAATTGTCCTATGTTGGTTGGGCAAAAGCCCCGTTCTGGCAAAAGCGTCGTTCTGTCATTCATTAGTTGGATCTAACAACTAAAGTCGTGTGCCATCGACTATGTGAAGGTTGTCTTGGATATTAGTGTGCCTCTGGTGAAATCTAGCCTTCAATTGTTGGATCAGGAAGACGACAGTGAGGTGAACTCGATAGTAAAATCATGTGTTCCGCCTTCACTGACTGGTTTAAGAGATGCTGGTGTGCTGGTGTTGATACCTTGTTGAATGTGTTGTTTTGGTACCCCGATCCATATACTAAATGTGTTGCTTCTTTTTAGTGGTTTAAATTTAGTAATGAATTGCAAGATTAGCAAGTTGTCGTGTAATCTGTGCTGTGATTTAGTGACGTTAGCCATTTTTTCTTTTCATGTTGTTTTTGGCCTCAAAGTCTTGAGCTTTGTATGAATAAAATGAGGTATGTTTATCGAATGATTCAAAGGCTGAGATAATGATCCTTGCGCTGTGTAAATGTGTATACAAGTCGTTATTAATATTTGATCACACCGGTTTGTAAGCATATTTCGCTCAAGATAGACATAGCTACCCTGAACACTATGATGGTAGGTTCCACAAAATAATATATTAAAAATAAGAGGCTGAGTTCCTCTACTTGTCACCTATCATGGTTCATAATTGCACTGTACCTAGAGCCATCAACATGGCAGGGAGAGACTTGAAAGTAACTTTGCCACGTGCAAAGCTTATTACCTTGGGTTCTGACCAAGTAGTATAAAGCAGTATGATCTTCGAAACTACTACACACAACAATTCCAATGAACGACACGAGGACGATAGCTAATCCAACCGCTGGAGATGTTTTGCCTTAGACTCTGATGGTGGGATATGTCATATCGTCTGCATGTCGTCCGGCCAGTGTCGTGCATGTAGCACTGCTGTATGATCTTTGCATTTCCCTACCTCAAAGGTCGGTTCACAAAATCACACATACAAACACCCATGGACACCATGTCGCGAGTCTAATTAACCACATACCTCCCAGTAGGTTCTTTGTTTGGTGAGCGTCTAAAGATAAAGTTATTTTGTTGATGCATGGGCATCGTGAACATATCTTTTATGTATTATGTCGACAATGCATGTATGGCTTATCTGGCTGGATCCATCATCACAAAATTTTGTCGCTGAAGCGCTCAAAATCAATTTGCATGGGTGTGCATCGGTTGCTGCCCTAAAAGATGTGTCCATCACATCAGCTCCGCTGGCACTGTCACAGCTCTCCAAGTTGCACGCGACGCCCGAGGAACTCATTGCATTCGGCATTGCAACTGAGAAGAAAAGAAAGACTGAAGTGAATGAGTTGATGTACTGTTCATGCCTTATATAGTATCTGAACAGACGTGTTTACAATGTTGGTTACAGGGCTCATTTAAATCATTTCTATTGATGATTTTTTTTCATATCGATATCGTTTTTTGTTGCGCTGGATTTGCTGGCTGGAGGGCCATGGAAGTACTTGTATACTAGTCAAGAGAAATCTAGACATTGTGTCGGTCGTCATGCATGGTGGTTGTGCAGGTGTCCTTTCACGGTGTAGCTGGTATTGTCTTCATCCATCCTCACTCTATGGATCCATCAAATGATTTTGGAGGGTCCTTTTTAGGATTAGTGCACATATGTAGGTGGCGGGGCGGCCCAATAGGATTTTTGACACTATGTAGCGGTTCAATGCTAGCGTGCACTGCACGACTAATCTTTTTGAATCTGGTACAAGTGGCAGGGAGCTTCTTTGATCACCTTGGATTTGCCATACAACCACACATCAGTTTTCCTACGTTAGCTGGGCCGAGCAGTTTTTGACATTTTAGATCTGAGGCAAAAGCCTCGTTCTGGTTTTCATTGGTTGGATCTAACAACTACAAGTCATGTGTCATCGACTACGTGTAGGCTGTCTTGTATATTAGTATGCCTCTTCAGTTGTTGGATCAGGAAGATGGTAGTGAGATGAACTCAAATAATAAAATCATGTGTTCCGCCTTCACTGACTGGTTCAATAGATGCTGGTGTGCTGGTGTTGATACCTTGTTAAATGTGTTGTCTTGAGGCCCCGATCCATATACTAAATGTGTTGCCTCTTTTCAATGGTTTAAATTTAGTAATGAATTGCAAGATTAGCATGTTGTTGTGTAATCATGGCGTGATTTAGCCATATTAGCCGGTTTTGTTGGCATGTTGTTTTTGGCCTCAATATCCTGAGCTTCGCATGAATAAAATGAGGTATGTTTATCAAATGATTCGAAGGCTGGGATAATGATCCTTGCGCTGTGTAAATGTCTATACAAGTCGTTATTAATATTTGGTCACACCGTCTTGTATCTAGTGCGTGATGTAGAAGCATGCTTCTGCAAAACAATGAGTAGGATATTAATAAAATAGTGAGTAGGATAACTATTATGCAGCAAAGATTACAATTTTTCTTTAACATAATACTCCCTCCGTCCCAAAATGTAAGATCATTTCTGACACTATGCATTTTGGGACAGAGGGAGTACTTATAACATAGTGTTGAGTGCTGAGTGTTGACCGATGAAATTAGACTGGATTTTATAGTTGGAGAAGCGGCCGGACGGAGTATTTGGTCGCGGAAACCCATAAGTGTCGGCATATGCAGAGCCGTAGGGGTAGGCCCATTGCTGCAACATCTCAGTGACGGGCTCAGTGAGAGGGAGGTTCCCGTTGTCGGCGAAGTCATCCCCAAGGCACTGACGTCACTGCCTCGAAGCAAGGCACCCGCCATTGACCGTCCCTTGTACATATTGCAGTGCTAGAGTCATGGATGTCGTTGATGGAAAACATTCCCCATTACTCTCGTTGCCACATCATTGACAACACGAAGGAACCCTAGAACTGCTATCATGAGAGGTGAGGAATGAGAGAGACCTACTATGCCATCTAGCTCATGCGGTAGCCTATATGTACAACATTTACATGTTCCAGTTTCCACAAGGAAGTGCTTCTAATAAGTCTAATTTATGACATTGCCAACCGCACCTTGCTCTACATATGCTTCTATATATAACCATCAAGCTACTTTTCATTTCATATATTAGAAGCGCCTTGTGAATGGTTCAAGCTATGTGATCATTTAGACTCTATGATCCTAGTATATGTTAGTTTGTTGGAATAGACCGCCATAACAAAACCATGCTCGATGATGAATTTACATTACTTGAGGTTAGCAGTGGACTTAGTCGGGCCATATATAACGAATCGCCGTATATTGGCATGAGGCACATGGCGTGCGCTGTAACATACCAACACCTTAGCCACTTTATAAGTTTACTACTCGGAATGAGTGACCTCAGGAAAACATCTATCACTATTTGATATTTGGGAACATCAATTTTTTGGTACTTCACTCTGTTTGGTTCATCTACGCCAAATCTAAGTTATTCTCTTCAAATGTTTCTGCCATTACAGGGCCCCTTTGACCTTTACCCCCTACAGGCCTACCCCCGGTTTCCATCCTTTGTCAGGTAGTTTAGGTAGTGCTGTTAATTTTGGTTATCCTTTTCTGTTACCACTTCTATCATACGTGACTTCATCTATTTTCTCTCTGCCAATTCTTGACTCCCCATTGACCGGTGCACTGCAGATTACAGACTTTGACCCTATGTATTTTTTTTGTGAGAAATTGTCGATCTATTCATCTTCAATCATGGCAGTACAATGAACACCAGAAATAATGAAAATTGCATCCAGATTCATAGACCATCTAAACTCTGGTTCAGTCATTCTTTCTTTAAACCCTGGGGCTTGTAATAAAATCGCACATTCCTTGCGGGCAATGGGAGCGAGGAGGCATATGGACCTAGGTTGCTACGGCCAAAAGGTGTGCCGATTATGTGGGAGTATTGGTGGCCAGATATTTTGTTCAGCCGGAGTGCTAATGGAATAACCACGAGTTCCACACGAGAGAACAAATTCTTGACCTTCCACTATGTCTAAAAATGAATACCCTTTCTAGTGATGTTTCTTTTTTCCATATTAATATCATATTTTGTTACACTCGATTGTCGGCTGGACGGTCATGGAAGTACTTGTGCACCCCCTAAAAATTGAATACAACACCATTTTTAAAATAATTTCAAATCTATATATCCTTGCCTGAATCAAGAAAAGCGTTGACTGCACAAGAGACATCCATCTACAGTGTCACAATGCATGCCCAAGTCGACAATTTTGATGGAGTCTCTATTGTCAAGTTGCAACACATGCCCAAGTTGCAGTTATTTAATTCGGAAGTCTACTGTAACTATCTTCATTCTTAATGGAAAAGCAGCAGCCCTTCAGGAGTTCCGTCTTAAAAATAAACAAGCATCTCGGTGCTAGTTTTTTGTAAGCCAGCAAGTTAATCTCGAAGATCATAAAGGTGTGTTTGGATGGTGTATTTCTGATGAACTAATTAAATTCCGAAGATCCTCAAAAATAAACCTTATTCTTATCTGAACATCCTCTAATCTTGTGAGAATGGGTGATCAAGCTCGAATGATTGGCTTTAGTTTTTCTATCATATTTTTTTGGGTGAAAAAAGACTTTATCTATTATAAGGTTCACCATAAGTACAAAGCAGCCCAAATAAAATAAATACATTGAGGGCTCTGGCTGACCGAACAACCACTATCGTCGACAAAGCACCCGTCATCACCCTTAGAACACGTTGTCCCGGTAGACCATGCTGACAGCAAAAATCAATCGATGTGGAATTGCATTGAGCTTATTGAGCCATATATAGGCAAGTACTCGACTTGTATAGCTAGAACACATCTTTATTGTAAATGTGGCATATGATATACAATAGTTACATCCTATGAATATAGTTTTCGCAAAACTAGATGCAAATACAATTTAATATTCATCCTAGAAAATCCAGTCTTTGAAATACTTGAAACTATCAAACAAATACAATCAGAAGATTGTCATCGTGGATGCATACGTAGATAATTTATTTAGAACCTAGCTACCTAGTCTTGATCTACAAACTCCTTCAAGGGCTTTTCCAACTGTTTCATGATAGCCTCCCATCCTGCATGTGTGGGGTGCATGTCGTCCCAATAGAAAAATTTGTCGGACTTGTCGCACACGGTGTATAGAAGCTCCGAGGACGACTCGCCTTGTTGTCCGCAATAGCCATTCGAATCCAAACTCTCGCAACATGGCGATAGTTTGCGCTTGAATTGCTTAGATAGATCTGAGCCTTTACCTACATTAATGCCGATAAAAATAAAAAAGTTCATAAGAAGTAGTACAAGCATACAATCAAACTCCATCTAATAATGTTAGGAACTTTTAAAATAATGAGAAACTTTGCATGAAAATACATACGTACCTGGCGCATGATCCACAATACTAGTAAATGCGGTGTATAGGTCGATGAATGTGGACATTCTTCTTTACTGTCATGACTTGTTTCAGGTTATCGTTGTGAATTGATGCACCCAAATTTCCAAAATATCGCACGCGGTGTAGTTATTGGTTCGGGTTTGTGACGGCGTGCAACCGATAGGGTGCAAGTTGTTGACAAGAACTTTTTTCACCCCGAGCTTCAACAATTGCTCCACATTAGCGCGATCTCTTCTGTCACCTTTCCAATATAAGCAGTAATCTGCATCACATACATGAAATTAAGTTAGTAAGATGCACAAACAAATTAGTGTATGGATATATATACATTCTGCGTTGATATGATACTCACATCACTGGGGTTACTTAGGCCAATCACGCCTGTGCTTGCATAATCGTTGCCGGAGATGGCCACGAGCGCTACCGAGTGACTCAACTGCTTCTCAGAGATGGTCCCATCCTTGACCATCTTCTTGAAAGCGTCGACCTGCTTGCGGAGGGTGTGAACCCCGTGTGATGTACTTTCCAGCACACCTGCACCACCATAGGCGAAGGTCATGCCGGACGGGTCGCAGGTTTTGTCTGCTGTGAGGGCATGCGCAGGAGGGGCCTCCTCCAACCCCAACATTGTCGCTGCAATTTATTAATAAAGCAGTTAGTAGGGATAATTGTGATTCACCAGGGGCAGGGATTACTGTAAAATATAACAGTACTTTTTTTGTGGTAACATAAGGTAGTGCCTTACCGATGAAATCTGACTGGATTTTGTAGTTGGAGAAGCGGCCAGACGGAGTATTTGGTCGTGGAAACCCATGGGCATCGGTATACACGGAGCCGTAGGGGTAGGCCCATTGCCGCGACATCTTCGTGACGGGGTCGGTGAGAGGGAGGTTCCCGTTGTCGGCGAAGTCGTCCCCGAAGACGAAGAAAGTGTTGCTCGACGACTTCTTCTGATGGCCGCCGGCAGGGGCTGGCCGGGCCTCCACGCCATTGGGATTTAGAACGAGGAGGAGGAGGAGGACGAGGCCGAGGGCGGCCGGAAGAAGCTTCATCGAGGGAGGATCCTACGAGAACTGCTGGTTTCTGCGGCTTCTAACCGCTACTCTTTCGCCGATGAAAATCAGGGACACAAAGGGCTTGTCTGCGATGCACGTACGCCATGGCCTGGCCCTCTCGCTTCAATTTATAGAACTACTGGTATGGACCAGCAGGAAAACAAATCGAAATCGGGCCTGCGACCTCGATCGATCGGAGTCGGAGCCCCAGCATCGTCGGAGGTCGGACACGGACACGGATATGCGTCACGGACAGGATCGATGGAGCGTCTCGCTTACGACGCTGCAGTGGATGTCAATGATTTGCCGGTGGGTGCCGTCTTTGACGGCGTTGGCAAAGTTCTTGAGGAATCAGCGTAGCTTGTCATCTCCCTCGTTGATGTCACTTGTCACCAAGAGTTAGCGACATCGGCACTACGCTGTTTGGCTCGGCTGACGAGCCATTCCCAGCGGGCAATCTAACAGCGCGGACGCTTAACCGGCCGGCTGAGGGCGCGTTGGAGCTTCTTCTCCTTGGGCAATCTTGGTCCGTCAGGTAGCTAGCCTCGGTGTTCTGTCGGTTGCTGCGTGTCTTGTACTCAACTTTTCTGAATTTGATTAAGTTATAAAAAGGTTACTCTGTTAGTTGTTCCGTTTTTTTGGTATATCGGTGTCCGCTATTGTAAACTAATAACTGATCAACCATATTCACAAACATCCACCATTGTTGTAGTAGGAAAAACTGTTCCAGGTGTCTTTTTTATGGTTCCTTTATTTGTTATGACTACGGTTGTTCTTTTTTCTTTCTTTCTGGAATCTTGTTATTGCGTAATTTGTTTGCATGATTCAACGTGTTGTATCTTGCCCAGTACTTACAAATGTGGCTGTTCTGATTGGGCACCTTTCTTGGTGAGCTATTCTTTAGGTTTTTAAAAGCATATGTCGATGCAACTCAGGAAAAGTCCAGTGAATATTTGTAGCCAGAATTTGTAGCACGTCGTCGTGTTGAGATGCTTTGAAGAAATCATGCAACATAGAGCGGGGATTTTACATCATTTGAGTACATTGCTACAATTATTATGGTGAGTGTTTTGCCACCATTTATTTTGGGAGTTTTCTAACAAGATAAATCTAGCCTTCACTTGTTGCATTAGGCAGATGGTAGTGACTAGTGAGGTGAAATCGGTGGTAAAATCATGTGTTTCCCCTTCAATGACTGGTTCACTAAATGTTGGTCTACTAGTGTTGCTACCTTGTTGAATGTGTTGTCTTGATGGCCCCATCCACGTACTAAATTAGTTGCTTCTTTTCGGTGGTTTAAATTTAGTTATAAATTTTAAGATTTGCATGCGGTTGTTTAATTAGTGGTGGGATTTAGCGATGTTACTTGATTTATATTTGAATATAGTCTTGAGCTTCACATGAATAAAACGGGTTATGTTTATCAAATGATTCTAAGGCTAGGATAATGATCCTTCCGTTGTGTACAAAGTGTATACATGTCGTTACTAATATTTGGCCACATTGTCTTGTAGCTAGTCAGTGATGATAGACGCATATTTCACTCGAGATAGCCCCGGCCTTAAACAAACATGATAGATTCTACTCAAGAAAATCAGTAAAATAATAGACTATTTTTTTCTACTTGTAACCTATCATGTGGTTCATAAGTGCACTGTACTTAGAGCCATCCACATGGCGGGGAGATGCTTCAAAGTAACTTGGGCATGTGCGAGCTTATTACCTCAGTGCCTGACCATTAGTAGTATATATATGTACGTATGATCTTTGCAGTTCCCAGCCTAGAGGCCGGTTCACACACCAGCACGCACACACTTTTTGCGCGTCTAATGCCACACCTCAGGTTATTTTGTTTGGTGAGCGTTTGGAAACAAAATCACGTGGTTAATGCAAATATGGTGCATGCAAGCACGACTTCTTTTACGTTGATGGTCAAAAAGGCATGGATGGCTCTCCTGGATGGATCGGTCGTGGCAAGATACTAGACTTGCTCAATCAAGCGCTCAAAATCCATTGACTGGGCAATAAGCTGAATCCAATCACATCAGCTCTGTCAGCACAGCCATGTCTGAAGACACATGGCGCGACAGAGGAACACATTGCATACGACACCCAACCATATATACCATTTCTTATCGAGCATGGAAGTACTCACATGTGCTTCCATTTGGGTTAGCTAGCAAGCGTTTGTCCTTATGGATGTGGCGGAATAGCATCCAAACACAGTTGTGTCAACAAAAAAAGACTAGAGACCCATAAAGTACTTCAAAGTAGCTCTCTTAATGGTACACTTTTTGTTGTATATAACTTATACTACGCCGAGACAGAGGAAGTGGTTAATTAGGCGAGGCCACCTAATGATTTCTCTACTTCCTGCTTCGGATGCTTTTTTTTTACTATCCTTTTACACATTTCTGGGGTTTAGGATTCATTATTTAGATTAATATTGTGTAATATACATCCATATAAACATGTAGAGGTTTTTTTTGGGCTTTTTTAAGCTTCAAATATAATTTTTAAACTATTTGAAACAAAGTGCTCCGATGCTCCAGTACTTCAAAAGTACACTTTCATCATGCACCCCTCTTTTCATCATAGGTTTAAAAAGGGTATTTATGTCCATCCACATAAATTAAAACAGTTAATGAATTAATCCTCCGATTTGTTTGCTCATTGGCAATGATGAGCGGTAGAGCAGGAAAAGCGCCTTGGCATATTTGACTCAATACTCCCATGGTCTAGGGAACTAGGCATACATTAACTCTCGATCTTATTACTTTAGACTTGCAACGATAACATCTCTAAATATAACAAATAACTTGGGTCAATTCAATATGATCGCTATTCTAACATCATAGTCTCAATGTTGTCGGCATCTGACTAGTGAGCAATCTCGCACCGAATGTGGACTGACAGATTTTATTTTTGAGAAAAAAAAAGTTCCTTTCGGCCCGGACGTAAAGAAAGGGCCCGTCGTGTACAGTACAGCCCACTAGGCTCATCCGCCTCGTCTCCATCGTTCTCCCCTCACTCCCGACTCCAAGATCCCCAATTTCGCCATGGCGGCGGCGTAGGGACAGCCAGTAGACATTTTTGTGCTTCCTCCGGATTAGCAGCCTTCTTCTCCTTACCACCATCGCTGCATATAAGCACAAGCGCCCACCCTCCCTCGTACTCGTACTGCAGTAATCCCAAACCAACGAAAATGGTTGGAGGGCGCTGCACGGACGCCTCCGCCAAGCCGAAGCATCCGCGCCCTGCAGGTGGCGACGACGGAAGCAGCAGCCTTGATGCGTGTGGTGGCGGCGGCATCGGGCATGCCGGCGACCGTCTGAGCGCGCTGCCGGACGACCTCCTCCACGCCATCATGTCGCGCCTCAAGGCCCTGCAGATGGCGCGGACGTGCGTGCTGTCCACGAGGTGGAGGCACCTCTGGCGCGCCGTGCCGTGCCTCGACGTCGACGAGGCGGAGACCGGCGCCTACAACAATTTCGACAACTTCACCGACAACCTTCTGCGCAGCCATGACATCGCGCTCCTGGAGGACTTCCGGCTGCACGCCCACAGGACTTCTGACCGATGGGTCCGCCGCGCCGTAGGCCAAGGCGAGGCATGGCCTTGCCGGCTCAAAAGGTTGCATCTCTTCAGCCTGCTTAATCTGAAGCTGACAGATCTTGGGAGCCTCATCAGCTTCCGCTGCCATGCTCTGGAGGACCTGCAACTGAGAAACTGCAGCTTTTTGCTCACCAGCAATGCTAAGATTGTCTCCTCCTCACTCAAGAAATTGGCTGTCGTTGATGGCTACTACATGGTGCATGACGATGAGATTTTTGCGTTGATTATAGAGGCTCCTGCTCTTGTTTCTCTATGCCTCGACGGGGAGCTTGAACACATTGTCGATATGACTGAACCGCATACCGTGCTGTCTCTTGTCGACGCGTCGATTCAGCTTCCCAGGGTCGAGAAGCGCGTGAATCACGAATTGGGTATTCTTGGTGCGCTGTCTAACGTGACAACCTTGCGCTTGTCGCATTTTGCGGTCATGGTATATTCTTCTTTTTCTTCTTGACATACCCTTTTAGTCAGTCTGCATCTCCTATATCTGCAACAATTTAAGGATAAGAAAACGATTGCCTGGGTTTCAGTTGTTGTTCTATGCGACTCGTGAGGATCTTCCTGTATTCAAGTTTGAGAACCTAAGAAGCTTGTTGCTAGATGAGTGTCATATCAGCGACGACTTCCTCGGGCTGCAGCAATACCTGCACAACTCGCGTAACCTGAAGAAACTCACTTTGCGCTGTTGCAAGGTGCTCCTACGCCTTCTTTCATGATCTATTCCATAACTCAATTTAGTCCGTATGTTAATTCTTTTATGCTGTTCAACAGGTCTTGGATTATAGGCATAACAAGGAGATGAGAAAACGCCTGCACAAATCTTCTGAGGTCCTGGTGGATTTCAACTGTGAGAATCTTAGGCTTACTGAAATCATATACAGAGATGGTGACACTTCTATCCACCTACTGGTCAAGTTTTTGGTCGGCATGCGGAGGAATCTACCAAACAACATGATCGAATTCACTAAAGTTGATTAGCAGAACTGTTTGTCAAATACAGCATGTTGTCTAAGGTTTGCTGATTTTTACCCAGGTTGCATTTGTGACCAATTTGAATCATTAGCTTTTCCTTTTACTAGTAGTTCGTCAAGTGTGCAATCCATGTTATATAAATATATATTGCAAGAACCATGTAAGCATGCATTGAAGCGTGTCATCTCTGTTAGTTGGGCGATTTATGGAGAGAAAAAACTTGAACATGGGATTGGTTGACTCTCTTATTTGACGCAAGGATACTCCACTTCAAAATTATTTGATGGCTGAGATAGTTTGATTTCACTAACTCATTACTTTTGAAACTAATATAGAACTGTACTAGCTATGCCCGTGCGGCGGCACGCCACACCTCATCGATACTTTGTGTTGAGATTTCAGAAGTGGTAAAGTGGATACTCATGTGTTGTTAATGTTTTGATTGTTTGATTGAATGCTAGATTGGCTATCATTTCTTTGCTCGGGCGTTCAAGAATCATTGGTGTATAACTGGAATGATCTATTCTATGAGACCATAGCTTTGTTTTTTTTTTTCCTTTAAGTCCGCTGTGTTAGTAATTCTTTTCTTTATTATTTTTATTACACACGGGTGGTTGCGTATGTAAATGATGGAAAACTTGGATGGATATCTTATAGTGGAGTTAAGCTAGAATAGACGATAAGGCATCCTGAAAAGCAAGATTTTATTACATAAAAACAATAGGTATATTCCAAGGAAGTAACTAAATTTCAATACCAAGCGCCAAAATTGTTGATTCGGTGATCTTTGCTGATTCAGATTGATTTGTATGGCCACTTGCCAGATTAGTGCCAGCGGAGAAGTTGTTTTTTTACAGAAAATATGATTAGTTAGTTCATCAGAAGTTAAGATTGGAGCCGTAATCAAATTAAATAAGTGTCATTGGACTGCGACACTAACTCACGACATGTCGATATTACTACTTATGTTTGTGTAAAATGGATGAAGGGAAAAATCTTTAGCATCATGTGCATAAAAAAATGTGCAAACTAATCAACCAAAAAACAAAGCTTGTAAAATCTCCGTGCTGCCACATGAAAGTTTCATGCACGTAGTCACATCGTTTATTAATCCCATGCATACACGTAGTTTTTAAGAGGGCTAAATTTTGAAAGTAAATGTGATTTAGATGGTTTTTTTCATGAGAACACTTAATTCTTTCCTCAGTAAACGACGATGACAAATGTGAGCGGGTTAATTTGCACACATAGAGGTGGAGGTCAATGGTTGATCTCATTTTTCAAAAGGTTAGGTGCAGCTGCCACCAACCTTCACCATGGCCGGCATGCAGCTGTCCTCGGAGTCACGTCCGGCGCCTTCGTCACCGGCTGGGTCGGTTGGGCCGTGTTGCGCTGTCACTCTGGCGAGAAGCAGCCGCCGCCTCCTCCTCGTGCTCTTCTTGCTCGCTTCCCGTATGGCTTATAGACAACAGCGGTGGCCGACGGCAGCAGACGACGGAGATGGAGGCGACGAGAGCACTAAACGCAAAAGAGATAGCGTAATTGCTGGAGCCAGAATGGAAGGGCCCGTATTTATAGCATGCAGCCACGAAACGGAAAACAACTTGAAGACAGCCACCGTACTTAAGGAAGAAACGACCAGAAAAGTGGAGAAAAGCGGCAACCGACGTGCAAAGCCTGGAAAGCACGGCGAAAACGGCGGCCGACTTAACAAATGCGACGTGCCGCAAGGAAAGCAGAAAAGGAAGACGTAAGAAAATCAATCTCTGGTACGTACCATGCATGCAATCCAATAGCAACGGCTGATCGTGCGCGCACATACAGCCAATACCAAACTGAAGTAGAACTCCCTGCGTCAATCGCTAGCTGCAGACAGGTGCATACCCCGTCAGGTCCCCCAGTAAAGCACGTGTCATGTCTCGATTGGCTAAATTTTCACTGATACGAAAAAGTCAGAAAAAACAGGGTAAAAGAAACCTGGTCAGATTTAGTATATGTATAATTCTTGGTTGAAGTGGAAGTATCTTGTATCAGCTAGTCAAGGTGATTTAAGGTTGTTACCTTTGGGATGTGGTATTGACATTCACATTTAAGCTCTCTTCTGCAGATGTTTTTGCTTACGGTGCACAAGTTGTTTCATCCTCCCTTGTACGTGCACAAGGGGCATCAGTAATGAAGCAAAAGGCCCTACAACATATCTTGCGGTTATACGTGAAACTGAGACACTGCCTGTGTAGGTAGGTTCGGATTAACTTTTTTGGACGGGGGTACAAAACAATATATTGGATGCTTGAGATGGTTTTTTGGTTGAAGTGGAAGTATGTTGTATCGCCTCATCTCGGTGATTTTAGGCTTGTGCATTGTGGGATATGTTACCGACTTTTAAGCTCTGTTTTGCAGCAGTTCTTGCTTACTGTGATCCAAATGGCGTGAAGGCACTACCCATTACTGTGATAAAAAATGTTTGCGACGGCGCAAGATCAGTACCCAAGGCAAGGCTACTATCCACTGTAAATAGAATGATGTTATTCATCAGTGGAGTATTGCATTACTGGATTGGGTATGTACACTAAAAGCTTCAGTTGGCTGTTGATAGCACCACCCATTAATTGGAAAATGAAGCATGTCACAGAGTCAATGTTTCAGTCACACTGATACAAGGTCTGATTGACTGAGAGAAAAGCTATACAATATACATAACATTTACAGCAAAACAAAGGCTTGGTTTGTTAATAACTAATCTTGCCAATGTATCTATCCTTACTGTACATAGTCATGAACTAATTTCCATGCCTACATCCATATGTTGCCAAAAGTCCAGCGTTTCGTTAACAAAGGGTGTCGATGATCAGGTTACGACTTCGACGTTGTGTGGCAGTGGCGCAGTGCAGTGCGTACACTGAACGACTACTCTTCCAATCAGATACAAGCGATTGGGAGGTTCTTCAACCACCGTGGCTTTGCCAGACAACAACACATCAGTTTTCCTTCATTGGTTGGGTCGAGCGATGGCACATGTTTTAGCTCTGAGGCGAAAGCCTCGTTTGGGCATTTATTGGTTGGATGTAACAACAACAAGTCATATGGCATCGCCTACTAAAGGCTTGTCTTGGAATATTAGTATGCCTCCAGTGAAATATATCCTTCACTTGGTGGATCAGGCAGATGATAGTCAGGTGAACTTTTCGGTAAATCATGTGTTCTGCCTTCTCTGACTGGTTGAAAGGAATGTTGTTGTAGTGCTGTTGCTACCTCCGAATGTGTTATCTTGGACTCTGGTCCCTTGATCCATATACTATGTTTGTTGCTTCTTTTTGGTGGTTCAAACCAAGTAATAAGTTGCAAGATTTGCATGTTGTCGTTCAACCAGACTTGGCGATGTTAGCTAGTTTCTATCTGTGTGTTGTTTTCAGCCTCGAAGTCTTGAGCTTCGTATGTGTAAAATGAATTGTGTGCATCGGATGATTCAAAGGATAGGATAGTGATCCTTCCTGTTGTGTAAAAAGTGTATGCAAGCTGTTAATTGCTCACTCGGGCTTGTAACTAGTCAGCGAAGTAGAAGCGTATTTCTCTTAAGACTGAAATAACTCTGGCCTTAAGATTGAAATAACTCTCTTCTTGCATAATGAATTCGATATCCTTTGGGGCCGACTTAATTTTTTATAACTCGGACCTGACCTTAGTAACAAAATTGAGGGGTTCCACTAAAAAATAGGAAAATAATTGATCCTAATTGCTCAGAAACGCAACTGCGCTTTTTTGTTGTCTCGAGCGCACGCTCGGTCTCCCCAATCTCCTTGCCCATATGGTCACTAATGCATAGTGCAATTAAATCCATCCAATCACAGGGCCTACATAGAGGATTAACTCACATGAAAAGCATCTGGTCCCCCATCGTATCCTTGCACTCTCCCGTCCCGCGATTTTCTCAGCAAGATCACACGTGCATGCATTTAATGCGTGTTTTAAATTTTTAAAAAGTTATAACTTTTGAACTGAGTATCGAAATTAAGATCTGTTTTCACCGCTAGGTTCCCCGTGACAAGCTCTTCAAAACTAGATCTCATATGAGTATGTTTTGACTAACTTTTTTTCTGAGCAACTTTGGATACTACAGAAGCAACTTCTTGTTAGTATGTGTAGTATGACTGTCTATTATAAAAAAACCCCTCAAAGTTGGTTACCATACTACTAGGTTAACTAGCTTCACCTCTAAGTTTTCACCATAACTAGCAAGCATTCTTCCATAACTAGTTTGGCCTCCAAGTTCATAGAATTATAAGCAACTTAGTTTTTGAGGTAGGCTAACAATATCATAAGTTGCCTTCCATGACTAGCGAGTAGCTTAACATCATTCTAAGTTGCCCATATATGGAAAGATTCCTCTACTACAGTATGTCGATTTTTCTCCAACTCGTTTGACCAACCATATGAACCCAACGATGACGTAACATGCATTAATTTTAGTACGAAAAAATTCAAAAAGCTATAATGTTCAAACCACGTGTCAGAATTATGATCCGTTTTCACCATTGGATTCCTCATGACGAACTCTTCAAAACTAGACCCCATATGAATATGTTTTGATGTTTTTTGTAAAGCAACTTTGATACTAAATGAGGCAACTTTAGTGCTAAACAGGAGCAACTTCGATGCTAGATGAATTGCATAGTGTATTAGTAAATTCACCTACTAGCCTACTAATAGTTGTGTGCAGTAGTATAATTGATGGTTACCTTGGTTGCTAAGTTGCATACATCGAAAACTAAGTTGTAGATAGTTTAGTTGCCTACGATACTATGAAAGTTGCTTACCGTAGAGTGGAAAGTTGTCTAGCATGGTTTCTAAGTTGGCTGCCTCAGAAACCAAGTTGCCTATATTGCTACGAAGTTTCCTACATCCCCTATTGCCTAAAATACTATGGAAGTTGTCCATCAAAGGACCTAATTTTCCTACAATGTTGAAAAGTTTTTGTCGGATATAAGTTGCCTATCATGATTCCAAATTTTGAAACTATGTGGGGATGGATGGTATGACAACCTTATTTTTTTCCTTTTCTAGGGAGTCTGCCCACTGAGCACACGGGTGTTGACCGGTTGCATAAGTAGGGACATATGAGAATTTGCATAGGGGATGATTAGAGGTTTTATAGGGGGTGGATTAGACAGTTGCCCGCAAACCTACACAAGTTGTTCATAATTTTGGCATGAGTTGCCCACGAAAATCATTGAAATCTCCAAATATAATGATGAAAAGCACACATGAGTTGCTTGTTGAATGCACTGGAGTTGCACAAAAACACCCCAAAAGTTGCTAACTTTTTTATGTGATACTTGAGTGCATAACGACCTTAAAGTTATTCTCCCTGTTTTGCCTCCAATAGTCCCATCAATGATGAACTTACAATTTTCCAAATGTGGTTTATTTTTTTTTCTAGATACCAATTTACAGTACACATGAGGTGTCTGGTGAGTGCACTAGAGTTTTATAAGACACCCAAAAGTTCCTAACCTTTTTTGTGAGGCACTCGAGTGCATAACATAAGTATTCTACCATAACTAGCTTAATCTCCAAGTTGATAGTACTATAGGAAACTTACTTTCCGAGGTAGCCTAACATCATCCTAAGTTGACTGCTATGGCTAGTTAGTAGGATGACATTATCCTAAGTTGCATACAATACTTTTTCAGTGTGGTAAGGAACTTAGTTTCTTATATAGGCAACTTAGCAACATTGACAGACAACTTTTTAATGTATTGTAGGCAACTAGAATAGTAATGCCAGTTAACCGAGCATCACTGATAGGCAACTTCATAGTGTTTTAGGCAACTTAGGAAAAAAAGCAATGATAAGCAACTTCATAATATTGTAGGCCACTAATTTGCAAAGTTAGACAACTAAACAACAATGGTAGGTAACTAATTATCAATAGCAGGTAACTGGACATCAATGGTAGGCCAATCTCGCAGTATTATAGGCAACTTGGCACCAATGATAAGCAACTGAATATCCATGGTAGGCAACTGGGCAACCATGGTAGGCAAGTTGTGATAATGTTAGTAAATTTCATTGATACACATAGTGCAATAAAGTTACTTATCTGTAGCACTAAAGGTGCATCATGTTTTGTGTAATTGTCTTACTTTTACACAAACCAACCTAATAGGCGGTCCTACTAGACAAAAAAATAAAGTTGCTTTTCTATATCACTAAAGTTGCCACAATCGTACCCAAAGTTGCCTTGAAAAAAGTTTGACGAAACCTATCTATATGAAATCTAGTTTTGAAGATCTCGCCACAAGAAACCCAGCTGTGAAAACGAAATTGAATTTCGACACATAAAACAAAAGTTACAGGTTTTTAAATTTTTTGGACCCACAAATAAATGCATGTGAGACAAAATTCCTTTTTTAGTGAGCTGTTATTTCCATAATTGGAAGAGCCCTCAATCCCACCAACGAGCGCTCGGGCGCCCACTAGCCACGTCCATAATTGATTTCTTCTACTTGTCACTTGCCATCAACCTCAAGGAGACTTGAAAAAATAGTAAAATATCACGGTTCATAATTGCGCTTGCCATCAACCTCAGGGGGATTAGTTGAGACTTCATGCTCGATCATTCTAAAATTAGTCTAGAAAACGAAATCAATTTACATTCTCTTCAATAAGTGGGCCTCAACCTGATGTTAGAGACGCAACAACTGAACCTATGCTACATGTTTGATCGATGCAGTGAGGATTACTATAGAAGACAAATATGAAAATCATAGTTCTCTATCATCCACGTAATGAAACCTGCTTTCAAATGTTGGATTTTATTCGTGCATCCCACTGCCTCGAACTGAAACCTGCTTTCAAATGTTGGATTTTATTCATGTGATGTGCAATTGCGGCAAGGAAAATACGATACTACTGTATGTATCCGCGTGCAGGCACAAGGGGTGCATGCGGCCTAACCGATGACGGGCGTCTGGACGACTACGCCGGTCATCGCGTCTGACACCACGACGACACGCCAGGGGTGCGGGCCCGGCGGCCAGGGGCCCGTGCCTATTGTTGGGAACGTAGTAATTTCAAAATTTTCCTACGCACACACAAGATCATGGTGATGCATAGCAACGAGAGAGGAGGGTATCGTCCACTTACCCTCGTAGAACGTAAGCGGAAGCGTTATGAGAACGTGGTTGATGTAGTCGTACGTCTTCATGATCTGACCGATCCAAGTACCGAACGTACGACACCTCCGAGTTCAGCATACGTTCAACTCGATGATGTCCCACGAACTCCGATCCAGCAGAGCTTCACAGAAGAGTTCCGTTAGCACGACAGCGTGATGACGACGACGATGTTGTTACTGATGCAGGGCTTTGCCTAAGCACCACTACGATATGATCGATATGGATTATGGTGGAGGGGGGCACCGCACACGGCTTGGAACAATCAACTTGTGTGTCCTAGGGTGCCCCCTGCCCCCGTATATAAAGGAGCAAGGGGAAAGGCCGGCCGGCCCTTACAGGGCGCCAGGAGGAGGAGTCCTCCTCCTAGTAGGAGTAGGACTCCTTTTTCCTACTCCTACTAGGAGGGGGAAAGGAAGGAGGAGAGGGAGAAGGAAAGGGGGGCGCCGCCCTCCTTCCCTAGTCCAATTCGGACCAGAGGGGGAGGGGCGCGTGGCCTGCCTTGGACAGCCCTCTCTCTCTCCACTAAGGCCCATGCGGCCCATTACTTCTCCGCGGGGGGGGGGGGGGGTCCGTTAAGCACTCCGGTTTTCTCCGAAATCACCCGGAACACTTCCGGTATCCGAATATAGTCGTCTAGTATATCAATCTTTATGTCTCGACCATTTTGAGACTCCTCGTCATGTCCGTGATCATATCCGGGACTCTGAACTATCTTCGGTACATCAAATCACATAAACTCATAATACCGATCGTCACCGAACGTTAAGCGTGCGGACCCTACGGGTCCGAGAACTGTGTAGACATGACCGAGACACGTCTCCGGTCAATAACCAATAGTGGAACCTGGATGCCCATATTGGCTCCTACATATTCTACAAAGATCTTTATCGGTCAAACCGCATAACAACATACGTTGTTCCCTTTGTCATCGGTATGTTACTTGCCCGAGATTCGATCATCGGTATCTCAATACCTAGCTCAATCTCATTACCGGCAAGTTTCTTTAATCGTTCTGTAATGCATCATCCCGCAACTAACTCATTAGTTGTATTTCTTGCAAGGCTTATAGTGATGTGCATTACCGAGAGGGCCTAGAGATACCTCTCCGACAATCGGAGTGACAAATCCTAATCTCGATCTATGCCAACTCAACAAGTACCATCGGAGACACCTGTAGAGCACCTTTATAATAACCCAGTTATGTTGTGACGTTTGGTAGCACATAGAATGTTCCTCCAGTAATTGGGAGTTGCATAATCTCATAGTCATAGGAACACGTATAAGTCATGAAGAAAGCAATAGCAGTAAACTAAAACGATCAAGGTCTAAGCTAACGCAATGGGTCAGGTCAATCACATCATTCTCCTAATGATGTGATCCTGTTTATCAAATGACAACTCATGCCTATGGTTAGGAAACATAACCATCTTTGATCAACGAGCTAGTCAAGTAGAGGCATACTAGTGACACTCTGTTTGTCTATGTATTCACACATGTATTATGTTTCCGGTTAATACAATTCTAGCATGAATAATAAACATTTATCATGAAATAAGGAAATAAATAATAACTTTATTATTGCCTCTAGGGCATATTTCCTTCAGTCTCCCACTTGCACTAGAGTCAATAATCTAGATTACACAGTAATGATTCTAACACCCATGGAGCCTTGGTGCTGATCACGTTTAGCTCGTGAAAGAGGCTTAGTCAACGGGTCTGCAACATTCAGATCCATATGTATCTTGCAAATCTCTATATCTCCCACCTAGACTTTATCGCAGATGAAGCGTCTCTTGATGTGTTTGGTTCTCTTGTGAAATCTGGATTCCTTTGCGAAGGCAATTGCACCAGTATTGTCACAAAAGATTTTCATTGGACCCAATGCACTAGGTATGGCACCTGAATCGGATATGAACTCCTTCATCTAGACTCCTTCATTTGCTGCTTCCGAAGCAGCTATGTACTCCGCTTCACACGTAGATCCCGCCACGACGTTTTGTTTAGAACTACTCCAACTAACAGCTCCACCGTTCAATATAAACACGTATCCGGTTTGTGATTTAGAATCGTCCAGATCAGTGTCAAAGCTTGCATCAACGTAACCGTTTATGATGAGCTCTTTGTCACCTCCATAAATGAGAAACATATCCTTAGTCCTTTTCAGGTATTTCAGGATGTTCTTGACCGCTGTCCAATGATCCACCCCTGGATTACTTTGGTACCTCCCTGCTAAACTAATAGCAAGGCACACATCAGGTCTGGCACACAGCATTGCATACATGATAGAGCCTTTGGCTGAAACATAAGGAACACTTTTCATTTTCTCTCTATCTTCTGCAGTGGTCGGGCATTGAGTCTTACTCAACTTCACACCTTGTAACACAGGCAAGAACCCTTTCTTAGCTTGATCCATTTTGAACTTCTTCAAAACTTTATCAAGGTACGTGCTTTGTGAAAGTCCAATTAAGCGTTTTGATCTATCTCTATAGATCTTAATGCCCAATATATAAGCAGCTTCACCGAGGTCTTTCATTGAAAAACTCTTATTCAAGTATCTTTTTATGCTATCTAGAAATTCTATATCATTTCCAATCAACAATATGTCATCCACATATAATATTAGAAATGCTACAGAGCTCCCACTCACTTTCTTGTAAATACAGGCTTCTCCAAAAGTCTATATAAAACCATATGCTTTGATCACACTATCAAAACGTTTATTCCAACTCGGAGAGGCTTGCACCAGTCCATAAATGGATCGCTGGAGCTTGCACACTTTGTTAGCACCCTTTGGATCGATAAAACCTTCAGGTTACATCATATACAACTCTTCTTCCTGAAATCCATTCAGGAATGCAGTCTTCACATCCATTTGCCAAATTTCATAATCATAAAATGCGACAATTGCTAACATGATTCAGACGGACTTAAGCATCGCTATGGGTGAGAAGGCCTCATCGTATTCAACTCCTTGAACTTGTCGAAAACCTTTCGCAACATGTCGAGCTTTGTAGACAGTAACGTTACCATCAGCCTCAGTCTTATTCTTGAAGATTCATTTATTCTCGATGGCTTGCCGATCATTGGGCAAGTCAACCAAAGTCCACACTTTGTTCTTATACATGGATCTCATCTCAGATTTCATGGCCTCAATCCATTTTGCAGAATCTAGGCTCATCATCGCTTCCTCATAGTTCGTAGGTTCGTCATGGTCAAGTAACATGACCTCCAGAACAGGATTACCATACCACTCTGGTGCGGATCTTACTCTGGTTGACCTACGAGGTTCGGTAGTAACTTGATCTGAAGTTTTATGATCATCATCATTGGCTTCCTCACTAATTGGTGTAGGTGTCACAGGAACCGGTTTCTGTGATGGACTACTTTCTAATAAGGGAGTAGGTACAATTACCTCATCAAGTTCTACTTTCCTCCCACTCACTTCTTTCGAGAGAAACTCCCTCTCTAGAAAGGATCCATTCTTAGCAACAAATGTCTTGCCTTCGGATCTGTGATAGAAGGTGTACCCAACAGTCTCCTTTGGGTATCCTATGAAGACACATTTCTTCGATTTAGGTTCGAGCTTATCAGGTTGAAGCTTTTTCACATAAGCATCGCATCACCAAACTTTAAGAAACGACAACTTTGGTTTCTTGCCAAACCATAGTTCATAAGGCGTCGTATCAACGGATTTAGATGATGCCCTATTTAACGTGAATGTAGCTGTCTCTAAAGCATATCCCCAAAACGATAGCGGTAAATCAGTAAGAGACATCATAGATCGCACCATATCTAGTAAAGTACGATTACGACGTTCGGACACACCATTACGCTGTGGTGTTCCGGGTGGCGTGAGTTGCGAAACTATTCCGCATTGTTTCAAATGAAGACCAAACTCGTAACTCAAATATTCTCCTCCACGATCAGATCGTAGAAACTTTATTTTCTTGTTTACGATGATTTTCCACTTCACTCTGAAATTCTTTGAACTTTTCAAATGTTTCAGACTTATGTTTCATGAAGTAGATGTACCCATATCTGCTCAAATCATCCGTGAAGGTGAGAAAATAACGATACCCGCTGTGAGCCTCAACATTCACCGGACCACATACATCAGTATGTATGATTTCCAACAAATCTGTTGCTCGCTCCATAGTTCCGGAGAACGGCGTTTTAGTCATCTTGCCCATGAGGCATGGTTCGCAAGTACCAAGTGATTCATAATCAAGTGCTTCCAAAAGTCCATCAGAATGGAGTTTCTTCATGCGATTTACACCAATATGACCTAAACGGCAGTGTCACAAATAAGTTGCACTATCATTATCAACTCTACATCTTTTGGCTTCAACATTATGAATATGTGTATCACTACTATCGAGATTCATTAAAAATAGACCATTCTTCAAGGGTGCATGACCATAAAAGATATTACTCATATAAATGGAACAACCATTATTCTCTAATTTAAATGAATAACCGTCTCGCATCAAACAAGATCCAGATATAATGTTCATGCTCAACGCTGGAACCAAATGACAATTATTCAGGTCTAAAACTAATCCTGAAGGTAGATGTAGAGGTAGCGTGCCGACGACGATTACATCAACTTTGGAACCATTTCCCACGCGCATCGTCACCTCGTCCTTAGCCAATCTTCGCTTAAACCGTAGTCACTATTTCGGGTTGCAAATATTAGCAACAGAACCAGTATCAAATACCCAGGTGCTACTGTGAGCTTTAGTAAGGTACACATCAATAACATGTATATCACATATACCTTTGTTCACCTTGTCATCCTTCTTATTCGCCAAATACTTGGGGCAGTTCCGCTTCCAGTGACCAGTCCCTTTGTAGTAGAAGCACTGAGTCTCAGGCTTAGGTCCAGACTTGGGTTTCTTCTCTTGAGTAGTAACTTGTTTGCCGTTCTTCTTGAAGTTCCCTTTCTTCTTCCCTTTACCCTTTTTCTTGAAACTGGTGGTCTTGTTGACCATCAACACTTGATGCTCCTTCTTGATTTCTACCTCCGCACCCTTTAGCATTGCGAAGAGCTCGGGAATTGTCTTATCCATCCCTTGCATGTTATAGTTCATCATGAAGCTCTTGTAGCTTGGTGGCGGTGATTGAAGAATTCTTTCAATGACACTATCATCCAGAAGATTAACTCCCAGTTGAATCAAGTGATTGTTATACCCAGACATTTTGAGTATATGTTCACTGACAGAACTATTCTCCTCCATCTTGCAGCTATAGAACTTAGTGGAGATCTCATATCTCTAAATCCGGGCATTTGCTTGAAATATTAACTTCAACTCCTGGAACATCTCATATGCTCTATGACGATCAAAACGTCGTTGAAGTCCCGGTTCTAAGCCGTAAAGCATGGCACACTGAATTATCGAGTAGTCATCAGCTTTGCTTTGCCAGACGTTCATAACATCTGGTTCAGCTCCTGCAGCAGGTTTGGCACCTAGCGGTGCTTCCAGGACATAATTCTTCTGTGCAGCAATGAGGATAATCCTCAAGTTATGGACCCAGTCCGTGTAATTGCTACCATCATCTTTCAACTTTGCTTTCTCAAGGAACGCATTAAAATTCAACGGAACAACAACACACGCCGTCTATCTACAACAACACAGACAAGCAAAATACTATCAGGTACTAAGTTCATGATAAATTAAAGTTCAATTAATCATATTTAAGAACTTCCACTTAGATAGACATCCCTCTAATCATCTAAGTGATCAGGTGATCCAAATCAACTAAACCATGACCGATCATCACGTGAAATGGAGTAGTTTTCAATGGTGAACATCACTATGTTGATCATATCTACTATATGATTCACGCTCGACCTTTTGGTCTCAGTGTTCCGAGGCCATATTTGCATATGCTAGGCTCTCAAGTTTAACCCGAGTATTTCTGCGTGTGCAAAACTGGCTCGCACCCGTTGTATGTGAACGTAGAGCTTATCACACCCAATCATCACGTGGTGTCTCGGCACGACAAACTTTGGCAACGGTGCATACTCAGGGAGAACACTTGTACCTTGAAATTTAGTGAGAGATCACCTTATTGTTGGAAATATGCCCTAGAGGCAATAATAAATTGATTATTATTATATTTCCTTGTTCATGATAATCATTTATTATCCATGCTAGAATTGTATTGATAGGAAACTCAGATACATGTGTGGATACATAGACAACACCATGTCCCTAGTAAGCCTCTAGTTGACTAGCTCGTTGATCAATAGATGGTTACGGTTTCCTGACCATGGACATTGGATGTCGTTGATAACAGGATCACATCATTAGGAGAATGATGTGATGGACAAGACCCAATCCTAAGCCTAGCACAAGATCATGTAGTTCGTATGCTAAAGCTTTTCTAATGTCAAGTATCATTTCCTTAGACCATGAGATTGTGCAACTCCCGGATACCGTAGGAGTGCTTTGGGTGTGCCAAACGTCACAACGTAACTGGGTGGCTATAAAGGTACACTACGGGTATCTCCGAAAGTGTCTGTTGGGTTGGCACGAATCGAGACTGGGATTTGTCACTCCGTGTAAACGGAGAGGTATCTCTAGGCCCACTCGGTAGGACATCATCATAATGTGCACAATATGATCAAGGAGTTGATCACGGGATGATGTGTTGCGGAACGAGTAAAGAGACTTGCCGGTAACGAGATTGAACAAGGTATCGGGATACCGACGATCGAATCTCGGGCAAGTACAATACCGCTAGACAAAGGGAATTGTATACGGGATTGATTAAGTCCTTGACATCGTGGTTCATCCGATGAGATCATCGTGGAACATGTGGGAGCCAACATGGGTATCCAGATCCCGCTGTTGGTTATTGACCGGAGAACGTCTCGGTCATGTCTGCATGTCTCCCGAACCCGTAGGGTCTACACACTTAAGGTTCGATGACGCTAGGGTTATAAAGGAAGTTTGTATGTGGTAACCGAATGTTGTTCGGAGTCCCGGATGAGATCCCGGACGTCACGAGGAGTTCCGGAATGGTCCGGAGGTAAAGATTTATATATGAGAAGTCCTGTTTTGGTCATCGGAAGAGTTTCGGGGTTTATCGGTAACGTACCGGGACCACCGGGAGGGTCCCGGGGGTCCACCAAGTGGGGCCACCAACCCCGGAGGCTTGCGTGGGCTAAGAGTGGTGAGGGACCAGCCCCTTAGTGGGCTGGTGCGCCTCCCACAAGGGCCCATGGCGCCTAAGAGGTGGGAAGGGGGCAAACCCTAAAGGGGATGGGCCTTAGGGCCCATCTAGTGGCGCCTCCCTCCCCTCTCCCCTCTTGGCCGCCACCCTTGTCCCCATCTAGGGCTGCTGCCCCCCTTAGGGGTGGGAACCCTAGAGGGGGCGCAGCCCCTCCCCTTCCCCATATAAATAGAGGCCTAGGGCTGCCCCAAAAGACACGTGATTTGATCCCTTGTTGGTGTAGCCCTGCATATCTCTCTCCCTCCTCTTCTGTGGTGCTTGGCGAAGCCCTGCAGGATTGCCACGCTCCTCCATCACCACCACGTCGTTGTGCTGCTGCTGGATGGAGTCTTCCTCAACCTCTCCCTCTCTCCTTGCTGGATCAAGGCGTGGGAGACGTCACTGGGCTGTACGTGTGTTGAACGCGGAGGTGCCGTGCGTTCGGCACTTGGTCATCGGTGATTTGAATCACGACGAGTACGACTCCATCAACCCCGTTCACTTGAACGCTTCCGCTTAGCGATCTACAAGGGTATGTAGATGCACTCTCCTTCCCCTCGTTGCTAGTTTCTCCATAGATAGATCTTGGTGACACGTAGGAAAATTTTGAATTTCTGCTACGTTCCCCAACAGTGGTATCAGAGCTAGGTCTATTGCGTAGATTCTATGCACGAGTAGAACACAAAGTAGTTGTGGGCGTTGATTTTGTTCAATATGCTTGCCGTTACTAGTCTTATCTTGATTCGGCGGCATCGTGGGATGAAGCGGCCCGGACCAACCTTACACGTACTCTTACGTGAGACCGGTTCCACCGACAAACATGCACTAGTTGCATAAGGTGGCTGGCGGGTGTCTGTCTCTCCCACTTTAGTCGGATCGGATTCGATGAACAGGGTCCTTATGAAGGGTAAATAGAAATTGGCATATCACGTTGTGGTCTTTGCGTAGGTAAGAAATGTTCTTGCAAGAAACCCATAGCAGCCACGTAAAACATGCAAACAACAATTAGAGGACGTCTAACTTGTTTTTGCAGGGTATGCTATGTGATGTGATATGGCCAAAGGATGTGATGAATGATATATGTGATGTATGAGATTGATCATGTTCTTGTAATAGGAATCATGACTTGCATGTCGATGAGTATGACAACCGGCAGGAGCCATAGGAGTTGTCTTTATTTATTTATGACCTGCGTGTCAACATAAACGTCATGTAATTACTTTACTTTATTGCTAACCGTTAGCTATAGTAGTAGAAGTAATAGATGACGTGACAACTTCATGGAGACACGATGATGGAGATCATGATGATGGAGATCATGGTGTCATGCCGGTGACGATGATGATCATGGAGCCCCGAAGATGGAGATCAAAAGGAGCAAAGTGATGATGGCCATATCATGTCACTATTTGATTGCATGTGATGTTTATCATGTTTATACATCTTATTTGCTTAGAACGACGGTAGTAAATAAGATGATCCCTTACAACAATTTCAAGAAGTGTTCTCCCCTAACTGTGCACCGTTGCGACAGTTCGTGTTTTGAAGCACCACGTGATGATCGGGTGTTAGATTCTAACGTTCAAATACAACGGGTGTTGACGAGCCTAGCATGTACAGACATGGCCTCGGAACACATGCAAAACACTTAGGGTTAACTTGACGAGCCTAGCATGTACAGACATGGCCTCGGAACACAGTAGACCAAAAGGTCGAGCATGAGTCGTATAGAAGATACGATCAACATGAAGATGTTCACCGATCTTGACTAGTCCGTCTCACGTGATGATCGGACACGGCCTAGTTGACTCGGATCATGTAATCACTTAGATGACTAGAGGGATGTCTATCTGAGTGGGAGTTCATAAGATGAACTTAATTATCCTGAACATAGTCAAAAGAATTTTGCAAATTATGTCGTAGCTCGCGCTTTTGTTCTACTGTTTAGTTATGTTCCTAGAGAAAAATTAGTTGAAAGTTGATAGTAGCAATTATGCGGACTAGGTCCGTAAACTGAGGATTGTCCTCATTGCTTCTTAGAAGGCTTATGTCCTTAATGCACCGCTCAGTGTGCTAAATCTCGAACGTTGTGTGTGGATGTTGCGAACATCTGACATACACGTTTTGATAACTACATGATAGTTCAGTTAAACGGTTTAGAGTTGAGGCACCAAAGACATTTTTGAAACGTCACGAAACATATGAGATGTTTTGAGGGCTGAAATTGGAATTTCAGGCTCGTGCCCACGTCAAGAGGTATAAGACCTCCGACGATTTTCTTAGCCTGAAAACTAAGGGAGAAAAACTCAATTGTTGAGCTTGTGCTCAGATTGTCTGAGTACAACAATCATTTGAATCGAGTGGGAGTTAATCTTCCAGATAAGATAGTGATGTTTCTCCGAAGTCATTACCACCAAGCTGCTAGAGCTTCGTGATGAACTATAATATATCGGGGACATGTATGATGATCCTTGAGATGTTCGTGATGTTTGACACCACAAAAGTAGAAATCAAGAAGGAGCATCAATTGTTGATGGTTGGTGAAACCACTAGTTTCAAGAAGGGCAAGGGCATGAAGGGATACTTCATAAAACGGCAATTCAGCTGCTGCTCTAGTGAAGAAACCCAAGGTTGAACCCAAACCCGAGACTAAGTGCTTTTGTAATAAAGGGAACAGCCACTGGAGCAGAATTACCCTAGATACTTGGTAGATTAGAAGGCTGGCAAGGTCGATAGAAGTATATTGGATATACATTATGTTAATGTGTACTTTACTAGTACTCCTAGTAGCACCAGGGTATTAGATACCGGTTCGGTTGCTAAGTGTTAGTAACGCGAAATAAAAGCTACGGAATAAACGGAGACTAGCTAAAGGTGAGCTGACGATATGTGTTGGAAGTGTTCTCAATGTTGATATGATCAAGCATCGCACGCTCCCTCTACCATCAAGATTGGTGTTTGCGTTGAGCATAGACATGATTGGATTATGTCTATCGCAATACGGTTATTCATTTAAGGAGAATAATGGTTACTCTGTTTATTTGAATAATACCTTCAATGGTCTTACACCTAAAATGAATGGTTTATTGAATCTCGATCGTAGTGATACACATGTTCATGCCAAAAGATAGTAATGATAGTACCACCTACTTGTGGCACTACCACGTAAGTCATATCGGTATAAAATGCATGAAGAAGCTCCATGTTGATGGATCTTTGGGCTCACTCGTTTTGAAAAGTTTGAGACATGCGAACCATGTCTATTGGTGTATATGCATGAAGAAACTCCATGCAAATGGACCATTTGGACTCACTTGATTTTGAATCACTTGAGACATGCAAATCATACCACATGGGCAAGATGACTGAAAGCCTCGGTTTCAGTAAAATGGAACTAGAAAGCAAATTATTGGAAGTAATACATTTTGATGTGTGCAGTCCAATGAGTGCTGAGGCATGTAGTGGATATCGTTATGTTCTTTCTTCACAGATGATTTGAGTAGATGTTGAGTACATTTACTTGATAAATCACGAGTCTGAATTATTGATAGGTTCAAGTAATTTCAGGGTGAAGTTGAAAGATCGTCGTGACAAGAGGATAAAATATCTATGATATGATCATAGAGATGAATATCTGAATTACGAGTTTGGCACAGAATTAAGACATTGTGGAAATTGTTTCACAACTGATACAGCCTGGAACACCATAGTGTGATGGTGTGTCCGAACATCATAACAGCACCCTATTGGATATGATGCATACCATGATGTCTCTTATCAAATTACCACAATAGTTTATGGGTTAGGCATTAGAGACAACCACATTCACTTTAATTAGGGCACCACGTAATTCCGTTGAGACGACACCGTATGAACTATGGTTTAGAGAAACCTAAGCTGTCATTTCTTAAAAGTTTGGGGCTGTGACGCTTATGTGAAAAAGTTTCAGGCTGATAAGCTCGAACCCAAAGCGGATAAATGCATCTTCATAGGACACCCAAAACAGTTGGGTATACCTCCTGTCTCAGATCCGAAAGCAATAAAGGATTGTTTCTTGAATCGGGTCCTTTCTCGAGGAAAAGTTTCTCTCGAAAGAATTGAGTGGGAGGATGGTGGAGACTTGATGAGGTTATTGAACCGTTACTTCAACTAGTGTATAGCAGGGCACAAAGAGTTGTTCCTGTGGCACCTACACCAATTGAAGTGGAAGCTTATGATATTGATCATGAGACTTCAGATCAAGTCACTACCAAACATCGTAGGATGACAAGGATGCGTACTACTTCAGAGTGGTACGTAACCCTGTCTTGGAAGTCATGTTGCTAGACAACAATGAACCTACGAGCTATGGAGAGCGATGGTGGGCCTAGATTCCGATAAATGGCTCGAAGCCATAAAATCCGAGAAAGGATCCATGTATGGAAACAAAGTGTAGACTTTGACAGAACAGCTCGATGGTCGTGAGGCTGTTGAGTATAGATGGATTTTAAAAGGAAGACGGACAATGATGGTAAATGTCACCATTAAGAAAGCTCGACTTGTCATTAAGATGTTTTCTGACAAGTTCAAGGAGTTGACTGCGGTGAGATTTTCTCACTCGTAGCGATGCTAAGAGTTTGTTGGAATTATATTAGCAGTCACTGCATTATTTATGAAATCTTGCAGATAGGATGTCAAAACATTGTTTCCTCGACGATTTTTGAGGAAAGGTTGTATGTGATACAACCGGAAGGTTTTGTTAATCCTGAAAAGATGCTAATAAGGATGCAAAGCTCCAGCAATCCTTCTAGGGACTGGAGTAAGCATCTCGGAGTTGGAATGTATGCTTTGATGATGATCAAAGATTTTGGGTTTATACAAAGTTTATGAGAAACTTGTATTTCCAAAGAAGTGAGTGGGAGCACTATAGAATTTCTGATAAGTATATGTTGACATATTGTTGATCAGAAATGATGTAGAATTTCTAGAAAGCATGTAGGGTTATTTGGAAAGTGTTTTTCAATGGAAAACCTGGATTTAGCTACTTGAGCATTGAGCATCAAGATCTATATGGATAGATCAAAACGCTTAATAGTACTTTCAAATGAGCACATACCTTGACATAATCTTGAAGGTGTTCAAGATGGACCAGTCAAAGAAGGAGTTCTTGCCTGAGTTGTAAGGTATGAAGTTAAGACTTAAAGCTCGACCACGGCAGAATAGAGAGAAAGGACGAAGGTCGTCCCCTATGCTTAAGACGTAGGCTCTACAGTATGCTATGCTGTGTACCGCACCTGAAGTGTGCCTTGCCATGAGTCAGTCAAGGGGTACAAGAGTGATCCAAGAATGGATCACAGGACAGCGGTCAAAGTTATCCTTAGTAACTAGTGGACTAAAGAATTTTCTCGATTATGGAGGTGGTAAAAGAGTTCGTCGTAAAGGGTTACGCCGATGCAAACTTTGACACTAATCCAGATTATTCTGAGTAGTAAACTGGATTCGTATAGTAGAACAGTTATTTGGAATAGCTCCAAATAGAACGTGGTTGCTGCATCTAGGAGATGACATAGAGATTTGTGAAGCACACACGGATCTGAAAGGTTCAGACCCGTTGACTAAAACCTCTCTCACAAGCAACATGATCAAACCCAGAACTCTTTGGGTGTTAGTCACATGGCGATGTGACCTGTGAGTGTTAATCACATGGCGATGTGAACTAGATTATTGACTCTAGTGCAAGTGGGAGACTGTTGGAAATATGCCCTAGAGGCAATAATAAATTGATTATTATTATATTTCCTTGTTCATGATAATCGTTTATTATCCATGCTAGAATTGTATTGATAGGAAACTCAGATACATGTGTGGATACATAGACAACACCATGTCCCTAGTAAGCCTCTAGTTGACTAGCTCGTTGATCAATAGATGGTTACGGTTTCCTGACCATGGACATTGGATGTCGTTGATAACGGGATCACATCATTAGGAGAATGATGTGATGGACAAGACCCAATCCTAAGCCTAGCACAAGATCATGTAGTTCGTATGCTAAAGCTTTTCTAATGTCAAGTATCATTTCCTTAGACCATGAGATTGTGCAACTCCCGGATACCGTAGGAGTGCTTTGGGTGTGCCAAACGTCACAACGTAACTGGGTGGCTATAAAGGTACACTACGGGTATCTCCGAAAGTGTCTGTTGGGTTGGCACGAATCGAGACTGGGATTTGTCACTCCGTGTAAACGGAGAGGTATCTCTGGGCCCACTCGGTAGGACATCATCATAATGTGCACAATATGATCAAGGAGTTGATCACGGGATGATGTGTTGCGGAACGAGTAAAGAGACTTGCCGGTAACGAGATTGAACAAGGTATCGGGATACCGACGATCGAATCTCGGGCAAGTACAATACCGCTAGACAAAGGGAATTGTATACGGGATTGATTAAGTCCTTGACATCGTGGTTCATCCGATGAGATCATCGTGGAACATGTGGGAGCCAACATGGGTATCCAGATCCCGCTGTTGGTTATTGACCGGAGAACGTCTCGGTCATGTCTGCATGTCTCCCAAACCCGTAGGGTCTACACACTTAAGGTTCGATGACGCTAGGGTTATAAAGGAAATTTGTATGTGGTAACCGAATGTTGTTCGGAGTCCCGGATGAGATCCCGGACGTCACGACGAGTTCCGGAATGGTCCGGAGGTAAAGATTTATATATGGGAAGTCCTGTTTTGGTCACCGGAAGAGTTTCGGGGTTTATCGGTAACGTACCGGGACCACCGGGAGGGTCCCAGGGGTCCACCAAGTGGGGCCACCAACCCCGGAGGCTTGCGTGGGCTAAGAGTGGTGAGGGACCAGCCCCTTAGTGGGCTGGTGCGCCTCCCACAAGGGCCCATGGCGCCTAAGAGGTGGGAAGGGGGCAAACCCTAAAGGGGATGGGCCTTAGGGCCCATCTAGTGGCGCCTCCCTCCCCTCTCCCCTCTTGGCCTCCACCCTTGTCCCCATCTAGGGCTGCCGCCCCCCTTAGGGGTGGGAACCCTAGAGGGGGCGCAGCCCCTCCCCTTCCCCATATAAATAGAGGCCTAGGGCTGCCCCAAAAGACACGTGATTTGATCCCTTGTTGGTGTAGCCCTGCATATCTCTCTCCCTCCTCTTCTGTGGTGCTTGGCGAAGCCCTGCAGGATTGCCACGCTCCTCCATCACCACCACGCCGTTGTGCTGCTGCTGGATGGAGTCTTCCTCAACCTCTCCCTCTCTCCTTGCTGGATCAAGGCGTGGGAGACATCACTGGGCTGTACGTGTGTTGAACGCGGAGGTGCCGTGCGTTCGGCACTTGGTCATCGGTGATTTGAATCACGACGAGTACGACTCCATCAACCCCGTTCACTTGAACGCTTCCGCTTAGCGATCTACAAGGGTATGTAGATGCACTCTCCTTCCCCTCGTTGCTAGTTTCTCCATAGATAGATCTTGGTGACACGTAGGAAAATTTTGAATTTCTGCTACGTTCCCCAACACTTATAATGCTACCGTCAATCAAGCAGAATAAGATGCATAAAGGATAAACATCACATGCAATCAATATAAGTGATATGATATGGCCATCATCATCTTGTGCCTTTGATCTCCATCTCCAAAGCACCGTCATGATCACCATCGTCACCGGCGCGACACCTTGATCTCCATCGTAGCATCATTGTCGTCTTGCCAAATATTGCTTCTATGACTATCGCTACCGTTTAGTGATAAAGTAAAGCAATTACATGGCGATTGCATTGCGTACAATAAATTGACAACCATATGGCTCCTGCCAGTTGCCGATAACTCTGTTAAAAAACATGATTATCTCATACAATAAAATATAGCATCATGCCTTGACCATATCACATCACAACATGCCCTGCAAAAACAAGTTAGACGTCCTCTACTTTGTTGTTGCAAGTTTTACGTGGCTGCTACGGGCTGAGCAAGAACCGTTTTTACCTACGCATCAAAACCACAATGATATTTCGCCAAGTTGGTGTTGTTTTAACCTTCAACAAGGACCGGGCATAGTCACACTCGATTAAACTAAAGTTGGAGAAACTGACACCAGCCAGCCACCTGTGTGCAAAGCACGTCGGTAGAACCAGTCTCGTGTAAGTGTACACGTAATGTCGGTCCGGACCGCTTCATCCAACAATACCGCCGAACTAAAGTATGACATACTGGTAAGCAGTATGACTTGTATCACCCACAACTCACTTGTGTTCTACACGTGCATATAACATCTACGCATAAACCTGGCTCGGATGCCACTGTTGGGGAACGTAATAATTTCAAAAAAATTCTACGCGCACGCAAGATCATGGTGATGCATAGCAACGAGAGAGGAGAGTATCGTCCATGTACCCTCGTAGAACGTAAGCGGAAGCGTTATGAGAACGCGGTTGAAGTAGTCGTACGTCTTCACGATCCGACCGATCCAAGTACCGAACGTACGGCACCTCCGAGTTCAGCACACGTCCAGCTCGATGACGTCCCACGAACTCCGATCCAGCAGAGCCTCATGGGAGAGTTCCGTCAGCACGACGGCGTGATGACGTTGTTACCGACACAGGGCTTTGCCTAAGCACCACTACGATATATGATTGAGGTGGATTATGGTGGAGGGGGGCACCGCGCACGGCTTGGAACAATCAACTTGTGTGTCCTAGGGTGCCCCTGCCCCCGTATATAAAGGAGCAAGGGGGGAGGCTGGCCGGCCCTTGCAGGACGCGCCAGGAGGAGGAGTCCTCCTCCTAGTAGGAGTCCTCCTCCTAGTAGGAGTAGGACTTGCTACGTCTTGAGCTTGCGTTGGTTTTCCCCGAAGAGGAAGGGATGATGCAGCAGAGTAGCATAAGTATTTCCCTCAGTTTTTGAGAACCAAGGTATCAATCCAGTAGGAGCCCACGCTCAAGTCCCTTGTACCTGCACAAAGCGATAACTACTCGCAACCAACGCGATTAGGGGTTGTCAAGCCCTTCACAGTCATTTACGAGAGTGAGATCTGATAGATATAATATTTTTGGTATAAAGATGCAAAGTAAAAAGTAAAGGCAAAGTAAAAAAGCAAAGCAAGATTAAAGTAATGGAGATTGATATGATGAGAATAGACCCGGGGGCCATAGGTTTCACTAGTGGCTTCTCTCAAGAGCATAAGTATTCTACGGTGGGTGAACAACTTACTGTTGAGCAATTGATAGAATTGAGCATAGTTATGAGAATATCTAGGCATGATCATGTATATAGGCATCACGCCCGTGACAAGTAGATCGAAACGATTCTGCATCTACTACTATTAATCCACTCATCGACCGCTATCCAGCATGCATCTAGAGTATTAAGTTAAAAACAGAGTAATGCCTTAAGCAAGATGACATGATGTAGAGAGATAAATTCATGCAATATGAAATAAACCCCATCTTGTTATCCTTGATGGCAACGATACAATACGTGCCTTGCTGCCCCTTCTGTCACTGGGTAAGGACACCGCATGATCGAACCCAAAGCTAAACACTTCTCCCATGGCAAGAACTACCAATCTAGTTGGCCAAACCAAACGGATAATTCAAAGAGACTTACAAAGATAACCAATCATACATAAAAGAATTCAGAGAAGATTCAAATATTATTGATAGATAGACTTGATCATAAACCCACAATTCATCGGTCTCAACAAACACACCGCAAAAAGAAGATTACATCGAATAGATCTCCACAAGAGAGGGGGAGAACTTTGTATTGAGATTCAAAGAGAGAGAAGAAGCCATCTAGCTACTAACTATGGATCCAAAGGTCTGAGGTAAACTACTCACACTTCATCGGAGAGGCTATGATGATGTAGAAGCCCTCCGCGATGACGGCCCTCTTCCGGCGGAGTTTCGGAACAGGCCCCAAGATGGGATCTCATGGATACAGAAAGTTGCGGCAGTGGAATTAGGTTTTTGGCTCCTGTTCTGATCGTTTGGGGGTACGTGTGTATATATAGGAGGAAGAAGTACGCTGGAGGAGCAACGAGGGGCCCACGAGGCAGGGGGGGCGCCCCCCACCCTCGTGACCGCCCCTTTTGTTCCTTGGAGCAGGGTCCAAGTCTCCTAGATCACGTTCGGTGAGAAAATCACGTTCCCAAAGATTCTATTCCGTTTGGACTCCGTTTGATATTCCGTTTATCCGAAACACTGAAATAGGCAAAAACAGCAATTCTGGGCTGGGCCTCCGGTTAATAGGTTAGTCCCAAAAATAATATAAAAGTGGAAAATAAAGCCCAATATAGTCCAAAACAGTAGATAATATAGCATGGAGCAATCAAAAATTATAGATACGTTGGAGACGTATCAGGCATCCCCAAGCTTAATTCCTGCTAGTCCTCGAGTAGGTAAATGATAAAAAGAGAATTTTTGATGCGGAGTGCTACTTGGCATAATTTCAATGTAAATCTTCTTAATTGTGGTATGAATATTCAGATTAGAAAGATTCAAGACAAAAGTTTATATTTACATAAAAAATAATATTACTTCAAGCATACTAATAAAGCAATTATGTCTTCTCAAAATAACATGGCCAAAGAAAGTTATCCCTACAAAATCATATAGTCTGGCTATGCTCCATCTTCACCACACAAAGTATTTAAATGATGCACAACCCCGATGACAAGCCAAGCAATTGTTTCATACTCTAACTTTTTCAAAACTTTTTCAATCTTCACGCAATACATGAGCGTGAGCCATGGATATAGCACTATAGGTGGAATAGAATGATGGTTGTGGAGAAGACAAAAAGAAGAGGATGGTCTCACATCAACTAGGTGTATCAAGGGGCTATGGAGATGCCCATCAATAGATATCAATGTGAGTGAGTAGGGATTGCCATGCAACGGATGCACTAGAGCTATAAGTATATGAAAGCTCAAAAAGAAACTAAGTGGGTGTGCATCCAACTTGCTTTCTCATGAAGACCTAGGGAAATTTTGTAGGAAGCCCATCATTGGAATATACAAGCCAAGTTCTATAATGAAAAATTCCCACTAGTATATGAAAGTGATAACATGAGAGACTCTCTACTATGAAGATCATGGTGCTACTTTGAAGCACAAGTGTGGTAAAAGGATAGTAACATTGTCCCTTCTCTCTTTTTCTCTCATTTTTTTGTTTGGGCCTTTTCTCTTTTTTTATGGCCTCTTTTTTTGGGCTTCTTTGGCCTCTCTTTTTTATTTTTCGTCCGGAGTCTCATCCCGACTTATGGGGGAATCATAGTCTCCATCATTCTTTCCTCACTGGGACAATGCTCTAATAATGATGATCATCACACTTTTATTTTTCTTATAACTCAACAATTACAACTCGATACTTAGAACAAAATATGACTCTATGTGAATGCATCCAGCGGTATACCGGGATATGCAATATGACAATGATGGAGTGTGTAATGAACGGAATGGTGGAAAGTTGCATGGCAATATATCTCGGAATGGCTATGGAAATGCCATAATAGGTAGGTATGGTGGCTGTTTTGAGGAAGGTATATGGTAGGTGTATGATTCCGGCGAAAGGTGCGCGGTATTAGAGAGGCTAGCAAAGGTGGAAGGGTGAGAGTGCGTATAATCCATGGACTCAACATTAGTCATAAAGAACTCATATACTTATTGCAAAAATCTAGAAGTTATCAAAGCAAAGTATTACGCGCATGCTCCTAGGGGGATAGATTGGTAGGAAAAGACCATTGCTCGTCCCCGACCGCCACTCATAAGGAAGACAATCAATAAATAAATCATGCTCCGACTTCATCACATAACGGTTCACCATACGTGCATGCTACGGGAATCACAAACCTTAACACAAGTATTCTTTAAATTCACAACTACTCAACTAGCATGACTTTAATATTATCACCTCCATATCTCAAAACAATTATCATGTTTCAATCTTTTCTTAGTATTCAACACACTCAAAAGAAAGTTTCACAAATCTTGAATACCAAGCATATTATTATTAAGAAAATTACCATGCTATTAAGAGACTCTCAAAATAATTTAAGTGAAGCATGAGAGATCAATAGTTTCTTTAAAACGAATCCATCACCGTGCTCTAAAAGATCTAAGTGAAGCACATAGAGCAAAATTATAATGCTCAAAAGATATAAGTGAAGCACATAGAGTATTCTATCAAATTTTAATTAATGTATGGCTCTCTCAAAAGGTGTGTACAGCAAGGATGATTGTGTCATACTAAGACACAAAGACACAAATAATACAAGACGCTCCAAGCAAAACACATATCATGTTGGTGAATAAAAATATAGTTCCAAGTAAATTACCGATGGAAGTGGACGAAAGAGGGGATGCCTTCCGGGGCATCCCCAAGCTTTGACTTCTTGGTGTCCTTGGATTATCTTGGGGGTTCCATGGTCATCCCCAATCTTAGGCTCTCGCCACTCCTTGTTCCATGATCCATCAAAAGAATTCACCCAAAACTTGAAAACTTCACAACACAAAACTCAAAATAGAAAACTCGTGAGCTCCGTTAGCGAAAGAAAAAAAAGACCACTTCAAGGTACTGTAATGAACTCATTCTTTATTTATATTGGTGTTAAAACTACTTTATTCCAACTTCTCTATGGATTATAAACTATTTTACTAGCCATAGATTCATCAAAATAAGCAAACAACACACAAAAAACAGAACAGTCTGTAGTAATCTGTAGCTAGCGCAAGATCTGGAACCCCAAAAATTCTAAAATAAATTTCTGGACGTGAGTAATTTATCTATTAATCATCTGCAAAAAGAATTAACTAAATAACACTCTTCAAATAAAAATGACAGCAGTTCTTGTGAGCGCTAAAGTTTCTGTTTTTTACAGCAAGTTCAACAAGACTTTCCCCAAGTCTTCCCAATGGTTCTACTTGGCACAAACACTAATTAAACACAAAAAAACACAACCAAAACAGAGGCTAAATAATTTATTTATTGAATAACAGGAAGGATAAATATTGGGTTGTCTCTCAACAAGCGCTTTTCTTTAAATCCTTAAAGCTAGGCATTGATAATTTTAATGATGCTCACATGAAAGACAAGAATTGAAGCACAAAGAGAGCATCATAAAACAGGTGACAAACACATCTAAGTCTAACATACTTCCTATGCATAGGCATTTTATAGGCAAAAAAATTGTCAAGGCAAGCAAAAACTAGCATATGCAAGGAAGCAGAAAGAAACAATAGCAATCTCAACATAACGAGAGGTAATTTAGTAACATGAAAATTTCTACCACCATATTTTCCTCTCTCATAATAATTGCATGAGGGATCATAAGAAAATTCAACAAAATAGCTATCACACAAAATATTCAACACGATCCATATGCATGCAAAGTTTACACTCTTCCAAAATAGTGGGATTAACATTAACTAAAGTCATGACCTTTCCAAACCCACTTTTATCAAAAATTTCATAAGATTGAACATTCTCCAAATATGTGGGATCTAAAGTTGACACTCTTCCAAACCCATTTTCAATAGTATTTCAAACACTATTATCAATCTCATATTCATCATGGGGCTTAAATAAATTTTCAATATCATAAGAAGAATCACCCCAATCATGATCATTACAACAAGTAGTAGACATAGCAAAACTAGCATCCCCAAGCTTAGGGTTTTGCATATTATTAGCACAATTGACATCAAGAGAATTTATAGTAAAATCATTGCAATCATGCTTTTTATTCAAAGATCTATCGTGAATCGCTTCATAAGTAATTCATCACACTTTGCAGATTCACGAATTTCAAGCAAAACTTCATAAAGATAATCTAGTGCACAAAACTCACTAGCAATTGGTTCATCATAATTGGATCTCTTAAAAAGATTAGCAAGTGGATGAGGATCCATAGATCTTAGGTTCTCTGTTTAGTAATAAATAAACAACTATTCCAACCATACGAGCAAACAAGAAACGGGCAAAAAGAGGCAAATAGAGAGGGAGGATGGAGAGAGAGAGAGGGCGAATAAAACGGCAAGGGTGAAGTGGGGGGAGAGGAAAACGAGAGGAAAATGGCAAATAATGTAATGCGTGAGATAGGGATTGTGATGGGTACTTGGTATGTTGACTTTTTGCGTAGACTCCCCGGCAACGGCGCCAGAAATCCTTCTTGCTACGTCTTGAGCTTGCGTTGGTTTTCCCCGAAGAGGAAGGGATGATGCAGCAGAGTAGCGTAAGTATTTCCCTTAGTTTTTGAGAACCAAGGTATCAATCCAGTAGGAGCCCACGCTCAAGTCCCTCGTACCTGCACAAAGCGATAGCTACTCGCAACCAACGCGATTAGGGGTTGTCAAGCCCTTCACGGTCACTTACGAGAGTGAGATCTGATAGATATAATATTTTTGGTATTTTTGGTATAAAGATGCAAATTAAAAAGTAAAGGCAAAATAAAAAGCAAAGCAAGATTAAAGTAATGGAGATTGATATGATGAGAATAGACCCGGGGGCCATAGGTTTCACTAGTGGCTTCTCTCAAGAGCATAAGTATTCTACGGTGGGTGAACAAATTACTGTTGAGCAATTGATAGAATTGAGCATAGTTATGAGAATATCTAGGCATGATCATGTATATAGGCATCACGTCCATGACAAGTAGATCGAAACAATTCTGCATCTACTACTATTACTCCACTCATCGACCGCTATCGAGCATGCATCTAGAGTATTAAGTTAAAAACAGAGTAACGCCTTAAGCAAGATGACATGATGTAGAGAGATAAATTCATGCAATATGAAATAAACCCCATCTTGTTATCCTCGATGGCAATGATACAATACGTGCCTTGCTACCCCTTCTGTCACTAGGTAAGGACACCGCAAGATCGAATCCAAAGCTAAGCACTTCTCCCATGGCAGGAACTACCAATCTAGTTGGCCAAACCAAACGGATAATTCGAAGAGACTTGCAAAGATAACCAATTATACATAAAAGAATTCAGAGAAGATTCAAATATTATTGATAGATAGACTTGATCATAAACCCACAATTCATCGGTCTCAACAAACACACCGCAAAAAGAAGATTACATCGAATAGATCTCCACAAGAGAGGGGGAGAACTTTGTATTGAGATTCAAAGAGAGAGAAGAAGCCATCTAGCTACTAACTATGGACCCAAAGGTCTGAGGTAAACTACTCACACTTCATCGGAGAGGCTATGATGATGTAGAAGCCCTCCGTGATGAGGGCCCTCTTCCGGCGTAGCTCCGGAACAGGCCCCAAGATGGGATCTCGTGGATACAGAAAGTTGCGGCGGTGGAATTAGGTTTTTGGCTCCTGTTCTGATCGTTTGGGGCTACGTGTGTATATATAGGAGGAAGAAGTACGCCGGAGGAGCAACGAGGGGCCCGCGAGACAGGGGGTGCGCCCTGGGGGGGCGCCCCCACCCTCGTGACCGCCTCTTTTGTTCCTTGGAGCAGGGTCCAAGTCTCCTGGATCACATTCGGTGAGAAAATCACGTTCCTGAAGATTTTATTCCGTTTGGAGTCCGTTTGATATTTTGTTTATCCGAAACACTGAAATAGGCAAAAAACAACAATTCTGGGCTGGGCCTCCGGTTAATAGGTTAGTCCCAAAAATAATATAAAAGTGGAAAATAAAGCCCAATATAGTCCAAAACAGTAGATAATATAGCATGGAGCAATCAAAAATTATAGATACGTTGGAGACGTATCAGGACTCCCCTTTCCTACTCCTACTAGGGGGGGGGGGAAGGAAGGAGGAGAGGCAGAAGGAAAGGGGGGCGCCGCCCCCCTTCCCTAGTCCAATTCGGACCAGGGGGAGGGGCGCGTGGCCTGCCCTCGCCGGCCCCCTCTCTCTCCACTAAGGCCCATGTGTCCCATTAATTCTCCGGGGGGGGGGGGGGGTTCCGGTAACCCTCTGGCACTCCGGTTTTCTCCGAAATCACCCGGAACACTTCCGGTATCCGAATATAGTCGTCCAATATATCAATCTTTATATCTCGACCATTTCGAGACTCCTCGTCATGTCCGCAATCACATCCAGGACTCTGAACTACCTTCGGTACATCAAATCACATAAACTAATAATACCGATCGTCACCAAACATTAAGCGTGCGGACCCTACGGGTTCAAGAACAATGTAGACATGACCGAGACACATCTTCGGTCAATAACCAATAGCGGAACCTGGATGCCCATATTGGCTCCTACATATGCTATGAAGATCTTTATCGGTCAAACCACATAACAACATAGGTTGTTCCCTTTGTCATCGGTATGTTACTTGCCCGAGATTCGATTGTCGGTATCTCAATACCTAGCTCAATCTCGTTACTGGCAAGTCTCTTTACTCATTTCGTAATGCATCATCCCGCAACTAACTCATTAGTTGTATTGCTTGCAAGGCTTATAGTGATGTGCATTACTGAGAGGGCACAGAGATGCCTCTCCGACAATCGGAGTGACAAATCCTAATCATGATCTATGCCAACTCAACAATTACCATCTGAGACACCTGTAGACACTACTAGGGAAAACCCTAGTAGTAGCGTGGGTTTTGAGGCTATCAGCAGCGCGGGCAGCCGCGCTACCAATAAGGCGCTACAGCTAACTGTTAGTAGTAGCGCGGTTTGCACCTGTGCTGCTACTATTGACTATATTAGCAGCGCTTTTTTATAACATGCTACTATTAGTTAGTTGTAGCGCTTTCCTAGCCCCGCGCTACTGCTATGTGTTTCATCATTTTTCCCCACTTCCTACCCAGTTTCAGTTTCAATAAACTGCAACTTCCAGATACTAGGTACTACTAGATATCAATTTCATAAAACATTATAGGTACTAGGTAGTACTACCTCCATTCCAAATTACTCGTCATGGTTTTAGTTCAAATTTGAACTAAAACCATGACGAGTAATTTGAAACGGAAGGAGTACTAGATAACAATTTCATATATAGTGAACATGCATCCTCAAGCAGTACAAGGTGATATCAATGACGATCATCATATATAGTTCTAGGTGATATCGACGATGATCATCATATGTAGGTCTACATGATATCGACGACGATCATCATATGTAGTTCTAGATGATATAGCCACACACACATATGTAGTTCTAGATGATATCGACGACGATTATCATCCTGAAGCCTGGGCGGTGGGTGTTCCTGATAGTAATTAGGATGGCCTGTCCAACACGAAGATTCTTGCCAATGAGGAATCTCTTCCACCCAACCGAGTTTAAGTGTATGCGACCGTCTGTGTCCATGCAGTAAGTACAGGTGGTGACGGAGCCCCTTGCGGTAAGGTGTAGTCCAGCTGAGCGTTCTTCATCAGGCTCGATACCACAACTCACAGATAGGTTCTTTGGCAATTTCTGAATAATAAAAACATATCAATTAATAAATAGCCTCGCACATACTCTTGCAAATATATTTCTATTAAGTATAGATTTCTACACTATCAAAAGACACAGTACTACGCATTTGTACTAATTAAGCATGAATTCTACTAATAAGTATATATGGATTATCTACACTATTAATAGTTCCTTGGATTCTACACTAACAAGCATGTGATCAGACTCTACACTAAAGCATATCATCGACTAGATTCCACAAAGCATATCATTGGACTCTACACTAAGCAAATCATCAGATTCACTAAGCATATCATCGAATAATTTGCATTTGTAAGTATAACAATAAAGCATATATATATGTCATCAAATTACTATAGTCAGTATAACATACCATTTCATGCCGATCGACCATGGTACTTGTCAGGCAGGTCATGAATGGCAACCCGACAAAGTCATCACGTGGCGGAATTATGTCCCATAGGTTGCACACCTCCTCCTCGCTCAGCCTCATTCTTTTGGCTACGATGGCTTCATGAAGTGGATTCTCATCATCTTCATCGAGTGGGTCCTCATTATCTTCATCATCTTCGTCATATTCATCATCTTCGTCATCTTCATCATCTTCCACCAGGTTGAGATAAATGACAGCCAGCTTGGGTCTTTCTGCTCTGAAGGAGAAGCTGATCAACTCACGACCAGTAAGATGCATGCGGTCGAGGAAACGGGCCCATCCATCTTGAAAGGACATGCGGTGCCCCCATGTGTGGTTTTGGTAATTGATGACAATCTCTATGGACTAACGGTTGCCTTGAGTTATATTTGAAGGATTTGTCCATAGGATTGTCTTGAAGTCCATGTGTTGGTTTCAAGGAGTTTATGAGATGGCCAAAGTGCTTTTCAAGGAATTATCCAAAGATTGGTCATGTGTGAGTTGAGATGGCCAAAGTGCTTTTCAAGGAATTATCCAAAGATTGGTCATGTGTGAGTTGAGCTTATTGCAAGCATGTCTTGAAGAAGAAGATTGTGTGATCATTCATGGTTACCTTCAAGACATCATCCAAATGAGAGTTGGAAAGATTCAATGTTGATCAAGACTAAGTCAAGAGTGAATCAAGTTGATCAACTCACAAAGCGTAGAAGAAGTACCGAGAGGGATCAAGTGATCCCATGGTACGGTAAGCATTGTCCATTACGCTTTGTGTACTAACCCATGGTCTACGTGAGAGTTCTTTGTGGGGTTAGGTTGCGGTGTGCAAGTTCAAGTGGAGCATCACGAAGAGATCAAATGCTTGAAGCTTGCCGTCCTTTGTGGTGACAATGGACTTGTGAAGATGTGCGGAAGAGTGGCTCACCCATAGTGGAGTATGGGGGAGCAATCAACTAGTCTTCATCAAGTCAACCCAATCAAGAAAGGTGGTCCAACTTGAGGGAGTCAAGATCGTCTTCATCTAGCTCAAGTGGACCATGTGCAAGGCAAAGGTTTGCCCTTGATAGGTTTTCTATTTTACCGGTCTCATGATGGTAGTTGGGAGACTGGGTTATAGGATCGATTGCCGTACTATCAAGGGGGGCTCTTGATGAGTAGCTTGATCGTATCGTTCGCTGAGAGCTCAAACCATTGCATCCTTGCATCATCTTTCTTGGTTCTTGTTTGGTTCTCTTTGAGAGTCTTAGAGCTTTTGGTCATCTTGATGACAAGCTTGAGTTCATCGAAAACGGAGTTCGCTTGCATACTCTATGATGTTTTCATTGTTGGAGGTTTTGCCGGTTCTTCTCGGTTGGAGGTTTCACTCCTCTATTTGTTGGCATACCTCCCCTGCCTCTTCTTACTATAACGAGTCGTTGTTTTGATGCTACTCGTCGTCTTGTTTCCAACAAGCTTGAGTTTGCTCAATTCGGAGCTCATATGCAGAAGTTATGGCAGTTCTTGTTCTCTTGAGTGTGGTTTTGTCAGGGTCCGCGTTGGAAAGGTTTGGGTGGATTCATCACGTACATGTCTCCTTATTTTCCCCTCCTTCTTCCTTGGAGCTTCCTCCGTTTTCTTGCCTCCCTTGTGTGGCTGCCATTGTTGGTTGCAGTAGTACTGCTCCCAGGAAAGCGGTAGTACCGTAGGCATCAGCGGTAGTACCGTGCAGTGGCACGGTAGTACCGCAGGTGCCCACGGTAGTACCGCTCCCCTGGAGCCGCACTACCGCTGCCCACCAGGCTAGTGCCGCCCCTTTGCGGTAGTAGGAGCGGATGTAATTTTTTACATCTGCACCTACCGCGGTAGTACCGCTTTCGCCGTGCGGTAGTACCGCGCTATGCGGTCAGGCAGTAGTACCGCCCCTCGGCAGTACTACTGTGTCGGGTTTTTGCTACTTCCGTTTCTTTGCGGAAGTAGTCACGGAAGTTTCCCTTTTCCCCTGGCTGGGACTTTTGCCTCGCGGTAGTACCGCATGGGGGGCGCGGTAGTACCGCGCGTGCGGAAGTTCCGCCCCCAGCTCCTGTGCGTCTGTTTATCGGTTCTGTGCTGGGGTTGCGGCGGTACCGTGGGTCGGTATGGTAGTACCGCACAGCCGTGCGGTAGTACCGCTTGGATGCAAGCAGTAGTACCGCGCGGCCTTCCGGTAGTACTGCTGGCCAGGCGCGGTAGTACCGCTGGCCGCGGGCTGGTTGGTGGGTAACGGTTGGATTTTTCCCCACCTATAAAAGGGTGTCTTATTCCCCAATGAACCTTATCTTTTTAGCTCGTGTTCTTCCCCCATTGTTGACCTTCTTTGAGCTTGCTAACTCTCAATCCCTCCATGGATTCTTGCTAGTTTTTGAGGGAAAAGAGAGAGGAGATCTAGATCAACATTTCCACCAATCACTTTCTCCTCTATGTGAGGGGAACCCCTTGGATCTAGATCTTGGAGTTCTTGGTGTTCTCCTTCTTGTTCTTCCTCTCATTTTACTCCCTAGCATTAGTTGCTCCGGTGGGATTTGAGAGAGAAGGACTTGGGCACTCCATGTGCCCTTGCCATTGCATTTGGTGCATCGGTTTGAGTTCTCCACGGTGATACGTGGAAATTACAAGTTGAGAAGCTTATTACTCTTGGGTGCTTGGTACCCTTGAGCTTGTTCCTCTTGGGTGATTGGGCGCCCTAGACGGTTGTTGGTGTTCGGAGCTCAATCATTGTGGTGTAAAGCTTCGGGCAAGCGTCGGGGTCTCCAATTAGGTTGTGGAGATCGCCCCGAGCAATTTGACGGGTTTCGGTGACCGCCCCCAAGGGTTGCCAAAGTGTACGGGTTCGGTGACCGCCCCCAAGGGTTGCCATTTGTACGGGTTCGGTGACCGCCCTCAAGGGTCCCTTAGTGGAATCACGGCATCTTGCATTGTGCGAGGGCGTGAGGAGATTACGGTGGCCCTAGTGGCTTCTTGGGGAGCATTGTGCCTCCACACCGCTCCAAATGGAGATTAGCATCCGCAAGGGTGTGAACTTCGGGATGCATCATCGTCTCCGCGTGCCTCGGTTATCTCTTACCCGAGCTCTTTACTTATGCACTTTACTTTGTGATAGCCATATTGTTTCTTGTCATATATCTTGCTATCACCTAGTAGTTTATCTTGCTTAGCATAAGTTGTTGGTGCACATAGGTGAGCCTAGTTGTTGTAGGTTTTGTGCTTGACAAATTAACCGCTAGGTTTATTCCGCATTTGTTCAAGCCTAAACCGTAATTATTTTAAAAGCGCCTATTCACCCCCCCTCTAGGCGACATCCACGATCTTTCAATTGGTATCAGAGCCTCGTCTCTCTTTATTAGGCTTTACCGCCTAGAGAGTAAAGATTTCGACTAGGGGATTAGGATTCTCTGACACTCTTAGTTTCGATGGCACAAATTTTGATGTTTGGGTAATTCGCATGCTTAATCTCTTTAGGGTCATGGACCCAAATTTAGAGCGAATTGTAGATATGGGTTTTTCTCCTCCAAAGGATCCCCAAAAATTATCTTTAGAGGATGAGAAAAACTCTTATCTCAATGCTCAAGCTTCTAATGTGCTTTTCGATGCTTTGAGCAATGTAGTTATATTTCAACTCATGTCGTTCCGGGATGCTCATGAGTTGTGGACGAAGCTTCAAGAAAAATATGGTGTGTCCAAGATTTGTGGGGATGATTGTTCTCCCTCCATCTCCGGTCGTATAGTCTTCTCAACTTCTTCTACTTCACCTACATGTGGTTTGCCACAAGGTAATGATATGGTGAGTAGTGTTGGTCATTGAAATGATGATAGTATGCTTATTGTGGATGATCCTTCATCACTATCTTATTGCAATGCTCCTTCTTTGGGCTTTAACACTTCGAGCACTCGAAATGTTTCATATGCTTGTGTCGATAGTCCTTGCATATCATGTAGGAATTGCTTGACTAAATCTCATGATGATATGTTTACTATGTCTTGTTGCCATGATAAAAATGCATATATTTCCTCGAACTGTTGTGCTAACAATGTAGAGGAAACCCAACACCCTATGGAACAAGATGTGGTCTCGAATGGTGCTTCAACGGATCCTACATCATCATCTATTGCATTTTGCCTTATGGCCAAGGCTTCAAAGGTATCTCCCACTTTGAATCCCAATATATCTTGTGATGATATTGATGATGTTGATTATGATGAAGAGAATGATGATGTTTCCTACTTAAAAATTAAGGGGGAAATGATTTTTAAAGCTCTTCTTAAGAATAAAATTGCTCGTTCCAACTTCATGGAAATCATGTCTATTGCTATTGAGGGCAAGAAATATATTGATGAGTTGGAATCTCGTCTTGAGGAGCATGAGGTCACCATTTATCAAATGAAAGGTCATGAGCGTGATTACGCTAATGAGATTGCGGACCTCTCTCAAGATCTTGAACTTGAACAAACCACCAAGGAATCTCTTGAGGAGACTTTTGCTCTAGAATTATCTAGAGTGAGGGAATCTCGTGATAGAGCTCTTGAGGTGGCCGATGATTTTGAAACTAAAAATGAGGAGCTTGAAGTTGTGCATGCTAAACTCCTTGAGGACTTTGAGCACCTCAAAAATGGCTCAAGGGTCATTAAGGGTGAGCTCATCAAACTCACCGAGTCTCATGCTCAACTTAAAGCTTCTTATTCAAAAGAGCTTGCCAAGTTGTCTTCTCCTCTTGTTGCTAATGATGATGCTTGTGCTACTAACTCTATCTCTTGTGAAGCATCCATATTGAAAGAGAATGTTGGGCTTTGGGCTCAAATTGAGTTGCTATCTAGCAATTATGGGAAATTGGAAGAAAACCATGAAAAGCTCTCAAGCTCTCATGATGATCTTCTAGTATCCCATAATGAGCTAAAGATATCTCATGAGGCCATGATTTGTAAGGTAACATCTAGTGAGCCTCATGTGGATACTAGCACTAATTCTAGTCAAAATGCTATATTGCCATGTGCTAGTCCTCGTAATTCATCTACTCACAATTTTGGTACATCTTGTGATGAATTGCTTTCCTTGCCTTGTTGCTCTAACGATGAAGCTTATACTTCCTCTAGTACTTGTGTTGAGACTAACCATGTAGAGGAAATCAAAGAGCTCAAGGCCCAAGTCACTTCTTTGAAGAAAGACTTGGAAAAGAGTCATGAAGGGAAATCCACACTCAACAATATTTTGAGTGTGCAAAAATCCCCCAATGACAAAGGTGGACTTGGATTCAACTCCAACAAGAAGAAGAAGTCCAAGGTGAAAAAAAGGAAGGGCCAAGAACAAGTCAAGAATTCGGCCAAGATTGTTTGCTTCAAGTGCAAAGTAGAAGGGCATCATGTTAGATCTTGCCCATTGAAGAAGAAGCCCATTAGTGACAAGCAACAAGGGAAGCGGCCACAAGTACACTCTCATTCTCAACCTCAAGTGGAAGAAAAGCCTCTTCCCCAGAAGACTCAAGCTTATGCTTCTCAAGTTGAGAAATCAAGTGAGAAGAAAGTGAAGAGTAGACGTTGCTACCTATGTCGCGAGAAAGGTCACCTCGCCTCTTCATGCACTAGTGGTAACTTATCCAACCCAATTATTGTTGATGATGTCTATTCTCTTGGGAAGGATAAGGTTGGCAATGTGGTTGCCAAGTTTGTTGGTACTCAAAGTGGTTTGAAGAAAAGAACCATTTGGGTAGCCAAGCCTATTGTGACTAACCTCTTAGGACCCAACTTGGTTGGGGACCAACAAGCTCAAACTTGATCAATAGGTGATGTTGGAGGTCATTGGAGACTTGGCTACATTATGAAGGGTACTTCATCATTCTTATTGTCTCAAGCCAAGTCAATTGAATCATCAAGATTATATCTTATATCCAATGTGCCTCCTTGCGGTAACTTGTACCGCAATTGCTTACATTGAAAGTTACTTGCCCCCTTGCATGTTTTGGTTTTGTTCCTTGCATGTGTTTGTATATGTTGTGCTTCCAACTTGATTATCTTGAGCAATCAAGTATGTGTGTGTTGGTTTGCACATCATGTACGTGTGTGTCATGCGTTGAGCCTTTTGCATCTTGTTCTTTTCTTAGTTGGCTCTTGTGAGAGATTAATGGAATATCCCATTATGGATGAGTGATGTGCTTTGTGCACCTCACAATCCTATATATGTGTGTACATGAGTAATACCATCTAGTATTTATATTTCAAGATTATCTAGTCGCTATGTGGTATGTCTTCTCATGAGAAAATCAAATTCTATATTGTCCATTAATTATCTCGTGTTGGTTCGTTATTTTGCCTCTTGTTTATCTTTAATTGGTATCACATTATGGGGGAGTAATATGCTTTGTGCACCTCACAATCCTATATATGTGTGTACATGAGTAATACCATCTAGTATTTATATTTCAAGATTATCTAGTCGCTATGTGGTATTTCTTCTCATGAGAAAATCAAATTCTATATTGTCCATTAATTATCTCGTGTTGGTTCGTTATTTTGCCTCTTGTTTATCTTTAATTGGTATCACATTATGGGGGAGTAATATGCTATGTGTATATTACTAGCCTATATATGTGTGTACATGAGTAATACCATCTAGTATTTATATTTCAAGATTATCTAGTCGCTATGTGGTATGTCTTCTCATGAGAAAATCAAATTCTATATTGTCCATTAATTATCTCGTGTTGGTTCGTTATTTTGCCTCTTGTTTATCTTTAATTGGTATCACATTATGGGGGAGTAATATGCTATGTGTATATTGTCCATTAATTATCTCGTGTTGGTTCGCTATGTGTATATTATAGCCTAGAAAATGTGTACATTTGAGATATTGTCACCTAGAATTGATATTGTAAATTATCTTGTTCCTAGGTGGCATGTTAGTTCTACAAGTTGCATTTTGCTTTTTGTTTGGTGTGAAGATGATGTCGGATATCCTTGTTATCTACCACCGGGAATTATTTCTGTTTACTTCTTGTCTTTTGACAATTTGTACTCACTTTTGTGGTAGAATCTATTGATCATCTTTACATTGGCCTTTGCTTTTTATTTTCCCTTTCTCTTGCCAAGGTTTGTATCAAGTCCCTTTGTCTTCCATACCACTTGTGGATCTTGTTTCTTGATCTAGTCTAGTGTTTTCTAGATATAGTGAAAGTGGTGATCCCACCTTGTGCATTTTGTATTCAAATGCAAATTCTCTATAATGCACTAGTCTTGGGGGAGCTATCCTATTTTCTATAAAACACTCATCTTGCGATCCTTGTCAAGTGTGTGTTGGTGGAAGGCAAGCCGTTTTCGTTTTGGTACTTTGTGCCATCATGAAACTTTGTAGAGAGCTTGGTTTGTTTGGGACCATCCTCTCTTTTGGGAGTTTGATGTCTCTTCTTTGTGTATATCAATGGATATCTCATTCCTTGTTGTATCCATTATGGATACCCTCCAAGTGATGATTTATTCATTTGGTATCTTTTCTTTCCTTGGTATTTCTTTGTCTTTTGGTATCGGCTCTTGAAAGTCTTGAGCATGCATATTAACTTCGTGTAGTATCTTTGGCATGCTTTCTTTATTTGACCCAATATATAGGGGAAACTCCTCCATGTCTCAAATTGGATGAGATGTGCATGTAATTCATTTTCATATCCATATGCACATGTTTGTGTGGAGTTTGTCCTATGTGTCGTTGGTTCTCTAACTCTTTGGTCCCAATGAGTTTGGGTACCATTTTGTTTGTGTTGTTGTTCTAGGAACAAGTGGAGATGCATTGGATGCTCGGCTCACTCACAAGGAAGGTGGTGTCACCATGTGCTTATTGGAGTCAAGCTAGGATGATTAATGAACTACTATCTACCTTCAATTGGTATCTACTACATCCTTCCAATGTTATCTCGGTAACAAGTATCTTCATATACTTCATGCACACATTTCTTGTATTAACCTTGTGTAGGTTGTATCATGGCATGTTATTCATTCATTCTTGTGATACTTGTTTTCTTTCTCAAAGCATCCCAACAATGATCTCTTGTTGCTAGTTGTGATGTCTTTGTTGTTCATGTGTGGACTTCATTTATATACAATAAGACCAATATCTAGCCATGAGCTATGCTTCCAAGCAAATATCTTATTGGTATATGTATGACCTCCCTTTGGATATCTTGTTCCTCGTGTTGTAACTATTTCGGGTGTACATCCTTCTTTGTAGATATATATCATCATGATTTCATCTACCTAGAATCTTATACACTTGAGAGAAGTTGCATTTCTAGTTGATATCCTTTCTTTCACGGCCACCTTGTCTTTCTTATGTTATTTCTTTGGTGGCTCCGTAAAAGCTTTTGCCTTGAGTGCATGTCTTCTATCGTTGGATCTTGATGCACTCTTGTGTGTGGTGAAGATTATTTTTCTCATGCTTATCTTTACGAGGCTTTTGCCATCTTAATTGGTATCCCTCGTCTTGATGAGGCTTTCATCTTCTATCTTCACCATGGGTTGTCACAAACATAGGTTCTTAATATGCTTATTAGTAAGCTTGTGAACCCATTTGCTAGTTGTGTGTGGGAATGATAGGCCTTGCACAGTGTGCCTCGTTCTTTCAAGACTTTATTGATGCCTAATGTTCATCCGTACATTAGTCTTCTCAAGTGCATTGCCTTGACTCACACACATCATTTCGGTTGAGCCCATTCTTAAGTTGCCTCTTTTATTACTTGTTGCTCAACCATGTGTGTGTTGCAAGTACTAGGCTTTGTTTCCTATATGCTCACTTGCACTTTTTGTAAGTTTCTATTGATTTTGGGGGAGCTATGATCCTATTTTGTGCACTTCGTATCCAAATACAAATATTCTTATGTGTGCACAAATCATGGGGAGCTTCTCTAGTTTCTTTAGAACACTCCTTTGCTCTTATCATAATATCCTTTATTCATGTGGCTCGTAGGATCTTTGGTCTAGTTGGTTCAATTCATATCCGTTGATTGCTTGCTTCAATTGGTACCTTTTGATTTCTTGATTGCTTGTCTCTCTCTTTGTTATGTCCTTGTGGCATATCATTCCTTTAGCAATCTTGGTGCCTCAATATAGTTGGTCTTCCTCCAAGTATTACCGTTGGATATGTGTATTGCATTCCACTCCCTTGTTGAGAAATACACAACTTATGGAGGAACACAATTTATATTGGCCTTCTAAGCTTTTCGCCCATTTTGGCAATCGATGCCAATGGGGGAGAAGTTTCAGAGAGTTTTGTGGATAAGTTTAGAGAGATTTTTTTCTTCAGAGAGTTTTGTGGATAAGTTTAGAGAGTTTTTTCTTCTTGCTTTGGTTTCGTACCTAAGCATTTGCATCTCATACACATGCATTATTGGTTGTTGCATTGCATGGTGATAAATAATTCCTTCTATAAACTCTCTTGAAAATGATTGTCATCAATTACCAAAATGGGGGAGATTGAAAGGACATGCGGTGCCCCCATATGTGGTTTTGGTAATTGATGACAATCTCTATGGACTAACGGTTGCCTTGAGTTATATTTGAAGGATTTGTCCATAGGATTGTCTTGAAGTCCATGTTGTTGGTTTCAAGGAGTTTATGAGATGGCCAAAGTGCTTTTCAAGGAATTATCCAAAGATTGGTCATGTGTGAGTTGAGATGGCCAAAGTGCTTTTCAAGGAATTATCCAAAGATTGGTCATGTGTGAGTTGAGCTTATTGCAAGCATGTCTTGAAGAAGAAGATTGTGTGATCATTCATGGTTACCTTCAAGACATCATCCAAATGAGAGTTGGAAAGATTCAATGTTGATCAAGACTAAGTCAAGAGTGAATCAAGTTGATCAACTCACAAAGCGTAGAAGAAGTACCGAGAGGGATCAAGTGATCCCATGGTACGGTAAGCATTGTCCATTACGCTTTGTGTACTAACCCATGGTCTACGTGAGAGTTCTTTGTGGGGTTAGGTTGCGGTGTGCAAGTTCAAGTGGAGCATCACGAAGAGATCAAATGCTTGAAGCTTGCCGTCCTTTGTGGTGACAATGGACTTGTGAAGATGTGCGGAAGAGTGGCTCACCCATAGTGGAGTATGGGGGAGCAATCAACTAGTCTTCATCAAGTCAACCCAATCAAGAAAGGTGGTCCAACTTGAGGGAGTCAAGATCGTCTTCATCTAGCTCAAGTGGACCATGTGCAAGGCAAAGGTTTGCCCTTGATAGGTTTTCTATTTTACCGGTCTCATGATGGTAGTTGGGAGACTGGGTTATAGGATCGATTGCCGTACTATCAAGGGGGGCTCTTGATGAGTAGCTTGATCGTATCGTTCGCTGAGAGCTCAAACCATTGCATCCTTGCATCATCTTTCTTGGTTCTTGTTTGGTTCTCTTTGAGAGTCTTAGAGCTTTTGGTCATCTTGATGACAAGCTTGAGTTCATCGAAAACGGAGTTCGCTTGCATACTCTATGATGTTTTCATTGTTGGAGGTTTTGCCGGTTCTTCTCGGTTGGAGGTTTCACTCCTCTATTTGTTGGCATACCTCCCCTGCCTCTTCTTACTATAACGAGTCGTTGTTTTGATGCTACTCGTCGTCTTGTTTCCAACAAGCTTGAGTTTGCTCAATTCGGAGCTCATATGCAGAAGTTATGGCAGTTCTTGTTCTCTTGAGTGTGGTTTTGTCAGGGTCCGCGTTGGAAAGGTTTGGGTGGATTCATCACGTACACGTCTCCTTATTTTCCCCTCCTTCTTCCTTGGAGCTTCCTCCATTTTCTTGCCTCCCTTGTGTGGCTGCCATTGTTGGTTGCGGTAGTACTGCTCCCAGGAAAGCGGTAGTACCGTAGGCATCAGCGGTAGTACCGTGCAGTGGCGCGGTAGTACCGTAGGTGCCCACGGTAGTACCGCTCCCCTGGAGCCGCACTACCGCTGCCCACCAGGCTAGTGCCGCCCCTTTGCGGTAGTAGGAGCGGATGTAATTTTTTACATCCGCACCTACCGCGGTAGTACCGCTTTCGCCGTGCGGTAGTACCGCGCTATGCGGTCAGGCAGTAGTACCGCCCCTCGGCAGTACTACTGTTTGGGTTTTTGCTACTTCCGTTTCTTTGCGGAAGTAGGCACGGAAGTTTCCCTTTTCCCCTGGCTGGGACTTTTGCCTCGCGGTAGTACCGCATGGGGGCGCGGTAGTACCGCGCGTGCGGAAGTTCCGCCCCCAGCTCCTGTGCGTCTGTTTATTGGTTCTGTGCTGGGGTTGCGGCGGTACCGTCGGTCGATACGGTAGTACCGCACAGCCGTGCGGTAGTACCGCTTGGATGCAAGCAGTAGTACCGCGCGGCCTTGCGGTAGTACCGCTGGCCAGGCGCGGTAGTACCGCTGGCCGCGGGCTGGTTGGTGGGTAACGGTTGGATTTTTCCCCACCTATAAAAGGGGGTCTTCTTCCCCAATGAACCTTATCTTTTTAGCTCGTGTTCTTCCCCCATTGTTGACCTTCTTTGAGCTTGCTAACTCTCAATCCCTCCATGGATTCTTGCTAGTTTTTGAGGGAAAAGAGAGAGGATATCTAGATCAACATTTCCACCAATCACTTTCTCCTCTATGTGAGGGGAACCCCTTAGATCTAGATCTTGGAGTTCTTGGTGTTCTCCTTCTTGTTCTTCCTCTCATTTTCCTCCCTAGCATTAGTTGCTCCGGTGAGATTTGAGAGAGAAGGACTTGGGCACTCCGTGTGCCCTTGCCATTGCATTTGGTGCATCGGTTTGAGTTCTCCACGGTGATACGTGGAAGTTACAAGTTGAGAAGCTTATTACTCTTGGGTGCTTGGTACCCTTGAGCTTGTTCCTCTTGGGTGCTTGGGCGCCCTAGACGGTTGTTGGTGTTCGGAGCTCAATCATTGTGGTGTAAAGCTCCGGGCAAGCGTCGGGGTCTCCAATTAGGTTGTGGAGATCGCCCCGAGCAATTTGACGGGTTTCGGTGACCGCCCCCAAGGGTTGCCAAAGTGTACGGGTTCGGTGACCGCCCCCAAGGGTTGCCATTTGTACGGGTTCGGTGACCGCCCTCAAGGGTCCCTTAGTGGAATCACGGCATCTTGCATTGTGCAAGGGCGTGAGGAGATTACGGTGGCCCTAGTGGCTTCTTGGGGAGCATTGTGCCTCCACACCGCTCCAAACGGAGATTAGCATCCGCAAGGGTGTGAACTTCGGGATACATCATCGTCTCCGCGTGCCTCGGTTATCTCTTACCCGAGCTCTTTACTTATGCACTTTACTTTGTGATAGCCATATTGTTTCTTGTCATATATCTTGCTATCACCTAGTAGTTTATCTTGCTTAGCATAAGTTGTTGGTGCACATAGGTGAGCCTAGTTGTTGTAGGTTTTGTGCTTGACAAATTAACCGCTAGGTTTATTCCGCATTTGTTCAAGCCTAAACCATAATTATTTTAAAAACGCCTATTCACCCCCCCTCTAGGCGACATCCACGATCTTTCACATCTCCTCCAATCTGTGACATATTGCATCCTTTCTCGACCTCCATAGTGTAAGCCCCCCCAGGAGCCTCAAATGTCACAGTGTCTCCTGTCAGCTTGATGAATTTCAACCTCACATTGCATGGGACGATCTGTGTATAAAGAAAGCAAAATGACACAATGTAGTAATGCCAACACTAAAAATAAAATAGTTGTCACATTTCATCTAATTTCTTACCGCCGCATGACGAAAACTCGGCTGGAAGTAGATGCCGAACAACTTGCCAGTTGCAAGGCTGCTGGCTCACCCTCACTTGCATAGTTGACATGGTGATGGTGGTGGCGGCGCCATTTTCCTAAAGCAATATGAGCAAAGGATTAACGATCCACTTCACAGGAAAGAAAAAAAGTAGCATGTGATATTTTTGGTTCTTCTTCAGTTATATTTTCATAGTGGAACCCGGTCCCAAAAAGTAAACAACAAGCTCTCAATTAACTTACTAACACCTTCTATAATAGAACCAACAGCTAGCAGGCCAATGCCAAATCAGCCAACAAGACTCATAGACAACAAGTTCTCAATTAGCTTACTAACACCTTCTGGAATATCTCTAGATGAAGAGATTCTTCCGCGAGAAGCAATTTCAGGGGCACCTGTTGCCAAAAAAACTATTTGGCCCCTACCAAAGGTATAATCCTAAGATCTGTAATAAGTTATCTACCAAATCAAGGTACCACCTACCAAGACACATTTCATCTAATTTGGCCCCTATTGCCAAAGATAACTGATTAAAAAAACAAGTGGAAAATTTAATTGGGATTAACTTAGCACTTGCAAACTAAATACTTGTACCACCTACCAAAGCATTTCAACTAAATTGGCACCTACATTTTGCAAAAAATAACTTATTACAGAAAAACAAAAGCATCTAGTTATCCATATGATATTCATAAGCCCTCGCTGCATCTAGGTAGGGCAACCCTTGGGGGGTGCTGACGAGGAGGGGGGATGGCATGGTGACCTTGGTCGGGGGTGCTGATGAGGGGAAGGTCGGTGACTTTCCTATGAGAGGGGGCGACGACATCGACCGGCGAGGGGATCGAGGGCAGTCGGCCAAAGGCGCCCGGCCAGAGCTCGCGGGCGGCGACAGAGTGGGCGGCGAGAGGATGGAGGAGCAGCTAGCAGAGGGGCGGCGAGAGGGGGAGGAGCATTACCTGCAGCGGCGGTGGTGGTGGCGCGCGGTGGCGGAGGAGAAACCCTAACCACAGCTGCCGGCATCGGGCAGAGGGGGACGATTGAGAGATGAGCGTGCGGGGGCCCGGGCCACGTGTTTTGTTTTGCTGTAGCAGTAGCGCGGGTACCGGGAGCGCGCTACGGCTAAGCCCAATATCAGTAGCGCTTTGTCCTAAAAAAACGCCACTGCTAAGGCTAGGCATGTAAAAACATCAAAAATATACATTGGTCATCATTGATCTTTTTGTGTAGAATCTAAATAGTCAACATGAATCCTCACCGTACCTGTATAGGCACAGGTGAAGATTCATATTGCAGCCACAAATCCTACACATACAGTTCAATGAAGACCAAGTGCTCGAGATAGTTTGAGAAGTAACATATTTAAGGTGGTAAACACCTTGTTCGCTTATCTAACGCCCCGAGACCGATGTGCCAAGTATCTTCCAGTTATTCACTGTTGTTGCCTTGTCACTGCTGGCGTGTCATGCATCTCATATAATGTCATCATGTGCATTGCATTTGCATACGTGTTCGTCTCATGCATCCAAGCATTTTCCCCGTTGTCCGTTTTGCAATCTGGCGCTCCTATGTCCTCTGGTGTCCCTTTCTACCTCTTTTCGTGTGTAGGTGTTAAACGTTTTTGGATTGGACCGAGACTTGTCATGCGGCCTTGGTTTACTACCTGTAGACCGCCTGTCAAGTTTCGTGCCATTTGGACTTCGTTTGATACTCCAACGGTTAACCGAGGGACCGAAAAGGCCTCGTGTGTGTTGCAGCCCAACACCCCTCCAAAGTGGCCCAAACCCACCTAAACCCCCTCCATCATCTCGATCGTTCGATCATGATCGCGTGGCCGAAAACCGCACCTCATTTGGACTCTCCTAGCTCCCTCTACCTATATATATGTGATCCCCTCCAAAATTTCCGCAGATGAAACCCTAAAATCCCCCCCTCCCCGGCACGCCGCCGGACGAAATCCCACCGCCGCTCTTGGCCAGTGGCAACGCGCCACGTGTCCCACGCCCGCCAGATCCCGCCGCCGCCCGAGGCGCTCGCGCCCGCGCCGCCACCGAGCCGCTTCAGCCCCGCCACCGCACTGCGCTCGCCATCACCGCCGCCGCCTCTCCGCCCGGCGACGCCACCACCGCCGTCATCCTCCTCCTCGACCGGCGTGCTCCGGCGACCTCCACCGGCCGCCCCCCTTGCAGCTCCGGCCAGCCTCTCCTCTCCTCCGGCAAGACTCCGGCCGGCTACAGGAACGGCGACGAACTTCAAAATCCGCGCCAGATCTAGATCCACCTCGGGTTGACTTTTCCCTACTAACCCTAGTTTTTGTGCATTTTTCATCAGCTCATAACTCTGTCACCGTTACTCTGATTCGTGCGTGTAGCATATCAAAATGTTTGCCTCGAAGAGTACATCATTTCATCTCATAGCATCATTTTCATTTAAGCTCATCTTGGTGCCCGAAATGCTGTTGGAAGAGGGCTATGTGATGATAGTTTTAGATCTGTTTTAGCAAATGCTCTTTTGTCATTTTTGCCATGATTAATGTGTGCATGCTATGATCTTGAGATCTACATGTGTTTTGTAGAATGCCATGCCATCTTTACAGAGGTGTATGCCATGTATTTTTGTGATCCTTGTGGTGACTAGCACAAGCATGCAAAGTAGCTTACTCAATGATGCTGATTTCAGGACTCAGAATTTCACCAAGTCCTTGCCCTGTCATTATTTTTATGCCATATGTTCATGTTGTTTCCTAGTGATCTGTGCTTCTTTTGAGCATGATCATTAAGGATGTTTTGTAGATAATGTTGTGCTCTATCCATCCATGTCTTTGTTTGCAATTATGGAGCAACCTAGCTTGAGTAAATCGAGCTGTACTTTTGCGATAAAATGTCCCTGGCAGATTGTTAACATGTTTAGCGATTTTGCCGAGCTTGTTGTTGTTGATCCGTGCATGCTATGTTGTTGTTCTTGCCATGTCTAGCTTCTATGCCATGTCTACTTGATGGGTGTATGCTTAGTTTGTCATGCAATGCCTCGTGGTGAGTGCATCGAGCTCGTAAACATGCCTACTTGCTAACTGTTTTGCCATGCTCCAGTTTTTCACTAATTCTGAATCTGTTTATGTTTTTGCTATGTTCACATGCTTGCAATTGTATTTTCTGATCCCTTTTGGCTCATGGTCACTAAGGGACTTTTGTTATATGCTTTGAGTAGCTTCATGCCATGCCTTGCTTTGCCATGATATGTTATTGTAGCATGTAGTTTTCATGCTCTAAAGATTGCTTCCCGATGATAAATTCCTGACATGTTAATTTCACTAAGTCTGTAACCTGTTATCTTTTGCACTTTTGCCATGCTTTTTTGAACCTGTTAATGAGTGAATTAGCCCTAGCTCAGTGTTCATATTTTGTCAAGCATCATTAGTGCATCCCTGCCATGTATTTTGCTGCCATGTTTGAGTGCAGTAGCTTATTTATCTTGATGCATTTAGGAGGCTACTTGCTGTTAATCCCAGATCGGTGCCATATTTGTTTTGCTTGCCATTTCGAAACCGTGCATCCGATTCCGGTGATCTTTATATCGATTTCAACCAAAATCAACTCATGTTTCGAGTGGCACTCTTGAATTTCCATGTTGAGGCCAGGTTCAATCATTCCTTTCCAAATCATGCATATGCATCATATATCGCATCCCGCATATCATGCCATGTTCATGTGTGGTTTGTTTACTATGTTGTGTGCTTCTTTCCGGTGTTGCTTCTTTGGGTTTGTTCCGATAACGTGGCATTTGTGAGGACCCGTTCGTATGCGTCCGTTTGTCTTCTTCATGGACTCGTTCTTCTTCCTCGCGGGATTTCAGGCAAGATGACCATACCCTCGAAATCACTTCTATCTTTGCTTGCTAGATGCTCGCTCTTTTGCTATGCCTATGCTGCGATACCTACCACTTGATTATCATGCCTCCCATATTGTTAAGCCAAGCCTCTAACCCACCTTGTCCTAGCAAACCGTTGTTTGGCTATGTTACCGCTTTCCTCAGCCCCTCTTATAGCGTTATTAGTTACAGGTGAAGATTGGAGTTTGTTCCATGTTGGAACATGGATATGTTGTTGGGATATCACAATATCTCTTATTTAATTAATGCATCTATATACTTGGTAAAGGGTGGAAGGCTCGGCCTTATGCCTGGTGTTTTGTTCCACTCTTGCCGCCCTAGCTTCCGTCATATCAGTGTTATGTTCCCGGATTTTGCGTTCCTTACACGGTTGGGTTATAATGGGAACCCCTTGATAGTTCGCCTTGAATAAAACTCCTCCAGCAAGGCCCAACATTGGTTTTACCATTCGCCACCTAGCCTCTTTTTCCCTTGGGTTAGGCCAGCCCAAGGGTCATCTTTATTTTAACCCCCCGGGCCAGTGCTTCTCTAAGCGTTGGTCCAAACTGAGCGATGTCCGGAGCTACCAGGGGCAACTCTGGGCTGGCCTACCCGACGTCTTGCTCATCCAGTGTGCCCTGAGAACAAGATATGTGCAGCTCCTATCGGGATTTGTCGGCACATCTGGGTGGTTTTGCTGGTCTTGTTTTACCATTGTCGAAATGTCTTGGGAGAAGGAATATCCTTCGTTGAACGTGAGAGCTTGTGATGGGCTAAGTTGGGACACCCCTGCAGGGATTTGAACTTTTGAAAGCCGTGCCCGCGGTTATGGGCAGATGGGAATTTGTTAATGTCCGGTTGTAGAAAACTTGAAGTTTATCTTAATTAAAATACATCAACCGCGTGTGTAACCGTGATGGTCTCTTATCGGCGGAGTCCGGGAAGTGAACACGGTGTTGGAGTTATGTTTGACATGGGTTGTTTTAGGATCACTTCTTGATCATAGTTGTTCGACCGTACTTTTGCCTTCTCTTCTTGCTCTCATTTGCATATGTTAGCCACCATATATGCTAGTCGCTTGCTGCAGCTCCACCTCATACTTTTACCCTTCCTATAAGCTTAAATAGTCTTGATCGCGAGGGTGTGAGATTGCTGAGTCCCCGTGACTCACAGATACTTCCAAAACCAGCTTGCAGGTGCCGATGATACCGTGCAGGTGACGCAACCAAGCTCAAGGAGGAGCTCGATGAAGATCGTGTTCGTTATGTTGTTTCCATTTCCAGTTGATCAGTAGTGGAGCTCAGTTGGGGTCGATCGGGGATCTGTGTAGCATTTGGGGTGGTCTTCTTTTATTTTGGTTCCGTAGTTGGATCTTGATTGTATCTGGATGATGTAATGCTTTATTCTTGTAATTGTGTGAAGTGGCGATTGTAAGCCAACTATTTATCTCTTTCCCTTTATGTATTACATGGGTTGTTTGCAAAGATTACCTCACTTGCGACATTGCTTTCAATGCGGTTATGCCTCTAAGTCGTGCTTCGACACGTGGGAGATATAGCCGCATCGAGGGCGTTATAAGTTGGTAATCAGAGCCTTTCCCGACTTTTGGAGCCCCCTGCTTGATTGAATCGCTGGCGTTGTTGAGTCAAGAAAAAATGTTTTGAGTCATTTAGGATTATATATATCGGAGAGTAGGATTCTTTTTACTCCTCAGTCCCTTCGTCGCTCTGGTGTGGCATCCTGACGTAGAGTTTTGACTCTTCTCTTCTCAAATTTCACTAAATTTTTTTTAGGATCACGTGGGTATCTTGGAATCGTTCCGATGGTTTTGTGACGAGAACATTGTTCTTGGTGCCTCCTGACATTTAAGGGTTGTGGCAGTGTCCTGGGGAGTTGAGCTCCGAGGTGTTGTCGTCACAATTTTATCATTGCAGTTCTGGAATACCTGAGTTTCGCCGACATCGAAAATCTCTTTTATGCAGTTGTTTGTGAGATAACCTCGACGCCACCCGGTACTGGGGCGGGAGTTCGGGAGTATTGCCACAACTCATATAACGAATGCTTTTCGAAGGTTGAGGTAAACGATTTCCGAAGGTTTCTTGGTTATGTGTTGAAGGATGGATACAGCTGGATGTAGGATTTGCTAGTTTTGGGTGAGTTATTATGCTTCCCCTGTATCCCCGACACCTGATTGCATAACCAGAAAGTTTCGGGAGTTTATAAGTGGGAATTCAAGTAGCTCTTAGGATATCTTTCCGACAGATGTATGATATGAAGTTGGGGTTCGACGTCTAGTGGTCCGCCTATCCACGGTTGGTTTTACAGTGGTCTCGTTGTGTCTTAAAGAGTCCTTGGCTATGCCGACTCGGGGACGCTTCGTATGTCATGTGCACTGCCTTGTACATGACGGTGCTGTACGATCGAGCCCGTGTAGGCCCCACCACGAAAACTTCGGACGAAATCTCTATCATATGTTTGTTCTGGCTTATTTTGCAAGCCAATCCTTTGTGTTGTTTTGAGTTGTGGTATTCGAGTTGCTTCGAAGTCAAATGTTGATTCCATACCTTGCATAAGCGGTGTTCTCATATTTCTATGTGAATACAAATCCTTCTTGATCATCAAGATTGTCATCTAAATTTCTTGTCAACCAACGTGTTTTCTCTTCAAGTGGATCCGATCATTTCAACATCCGCTAGATCAAGTATCAGTTCTTCTCAACGGTGTTTGTTTCATCCGTCTCCAAGTTGCCTTTGTTTTTCCCACCCACCCACCCCTTTTCTTCAGGGAATCCGATGTCTTAATCAAGTATCCTTTTATTCTTGTGAAGTCTCTCCATTCTTTTCAATCAACGTTCTTACACGGTGGTTCTCTTGAAGATGCTCTTCTCGTTTGTCATTCTTCATTCTTTTCTTCTCCGGTGGATTCAAGTCAAGCTTTGTGGATCATATCTTTTTCCTCGTTTCAAATACCTTCTCTTGCCGGTGCACCCCATATTCAGTCATTTCTCGCTATTCAATTGTTTCGGAGTGCTCAAGATATCTCTAAAGGCTCGTCTAATCATTCAAGATCCGTTCAACCTATTTCGAGGATGTTATCCCATTCAAGCCATTTAACTCAACGAGTGCATTCTCTCTTTTAAATCGTTCTACGGTGTTTCTTTTGAGTGGGCCCTAACCCACAGGTCTTTTCCCAGGATCTTACCTGACTCTTCTTATTTTCACGGAGCTATCCTCAAATTTCTTTTCGAAGTTTGATGTAAGAATGATTTATCATCAGTCAAATGCCTTCTCCTAGATCTTTCACAATTCTTTTCATCGTTGGCTCAACTTTTCCATTCTTCATTCCGGTGTGCCTCAATAATTCTCAGTGGTGGTTCTCATCATCATTCTCTACATTTGAAGACCGAAGAAGAGTTTTACCTCCATATCTTATCCATTCTCTCAAAGATTCGTGGCTCTAGCTTAAATGCCATCATTTCATAATTGTTTTTGATTGTCAGAATTTTTTTCACCTATCCGGAGCAATTCAAGATTCTTTTCAATTTGATTCATCCGGAGCCCATCATCTAAGATTTATTCATTCTCAGCTTTCAGCTATGGTTCTCCAAATCTTACCGGTGCTTCGTTCAAGTGATCTCTAGTCAGTTCGTGATCCCTTCGTTCTCATGTATCTAGATTGTCTCAAGTATCTTCGTTCATTTCACAATTTTTACCCGATGATTCATCCCTTTATTTCGTTCTTTTTCAATTCTTACGGTGGTTCGTTCAACAGTTCTCTTCCTTGGTTATCATATCAATTTATTCGTTCTTCCAAATTCTACCGGTGGATCGTTGAAGTCTTTTCTCAAGTTTATGTTATATCTCTCTTAATCTTTTCTACGAGAATAAGTAATATGTCAAATCCGTTGATTGTCATCAATTTAATTGGTGAAGGATAATCATAATGTAATTCGTATTCTTGTTTCATCGAGTGAACTCAATTCCTTATTCCGGAGGTCCATCAAATTCTCGGTTCGAGATGTTTTATCTTTCTTTTCCCGGAGTTCCAACCATTTTCAATTATTTCACCACAGAGATCCATCTAACCATTAGAAGGATTCACCTTGTGTTTTCAACTTCTCTTTCCTTTAGTTTGATCATCCTTTTATTACCAGAGTTCCTCATGGTGGTTCGTCAAGGATTCTTTTCATTCTTCAATTGTTCTTCAAGATATCTCTTGAAGCTATGATCCGCCAAGATATACTTCAAGTTTTCTTCTTCTCGCAATCCAGAGTGCAATTCTTTTTACCTTATCTTTTGAGGTGGTATTATGTTATTCTTGATAATCTGAGTTCACGTTTCATGATTCACATGTTGTTAAGGATGAGATATTTTAAATCCATCAACCTCTTCGTTGGAATTATCTTGGGTTATATTTCACCTGAAGCTTTCCCTAAGGATTGCTACTTTTGTCGTGCTTATATATGAACCAAGTTCTTCATCTACCCTCCCAGTGAAATATTTTCTCGTCTCCTTGTTCATATCAATCCAATTCTTTTCCCGTGAGTGGCAGGGTGTCACCTCATAGTTGTGAGATGTTCTCCATAAGCCCATATCAAGCTTATCCTTTTTCGTTATTGGTTTTCCAACAACTTCGTTCGACCCTTCTCCTAAAGATGCCTTTTCAAGCTCTTTTGTGGCAGAAGTTGTCCTTTCCTTCTCCATTCTTTTATTTCAATTATCCATCTTCTATCCTTTCGTTCCGGAGGCATTGTGTTGTTGCTCTCTTAAACCCTTCTTGTTGTTCTTGTCAGGATCATGTTCGTTCATTTGCTTCTCCTTTTAACCGGAGTGTTGAGTCCTCTACTCAAGTCCTTTTTGCCTTTTCAAGTCTTGCATCTCGTTTCTACCGGAGTGCTTGGTTGTACTTCTTGTCCATTGCAACCCTTTTTCTCATGCCTTTCAACCTACAGGGTTTCTCGTGATGTTCCTTGTTCCTCTTTTCTAACGGAGTGTTTTCAACTTCGTTCATCTCCGTTGCATTCTTTTCTCGAATTGGTTTAACCTTTTCAAGGTTCTTTGGTTTCACTCATTTGTCAGAGAAGCAACTTACTTTTACCTCTTCTCTTTCTCTTCCGTTTTTCCCTCCGGTGCCATTCTAGATCTCGGGATGAGATCCTCTCGTAGTGGTGGAGTGTTGTGACGCCCCGAGACCGATGTGCCAGGTGTCTTCCAGTTATTCGCTGTTGTTGCCTTGTCACTGCTGGCGTGTCATGCATCTCATATCATGTCATCATGTGCATTGCATTTGCATACGTGTTCGTCTCATGCATCCGAGCATTTTCCCCGTTGTCCGTTTTGCAATCCGGCGCTCCTATGTCCTCCGGTGTCCCTTTCTACCTCTTTTCGTGTGCGTGTGTTAAACGTTTTCGGATTGGACCGAGACTTGTCATGCGGCCTTGGTTTACCACCGCTAGACCGCCTATCAAGTTTCGTGCCATTTGGACTTCGTTTGATACTCCAACAGTTAACCGAGGGACCGAAAATGCTTCGTGTGTGTTGCAGCCCAACACCCCTCCAAAGTGGCCCAAAACCCCCTCCATAATCTCGGTCGTTCGATCACGATCATGTGGCCAAAAACCGCACCTCATTTGGAGTCTCCTAGATCCCTCTACCTATATATATATATGATCCCCTCCAAAATTTCCGCAGATGAAACCCTAAAATCCCCCCCCCCCCGCACGCCGCCGGACATGTCCGCCCCCGCCGGACAAAATCTCGCCGCAGCTCTTGGCCAGTGGCAACGCGCCACGTGTCCCACGCCTGCCAGATCCCGTCGCCGCCCGAGGCGCTCGCGCCGCGCCGCCGTTCGGCTCCCGCGCCGCCACCGAGCCGCTTCAGCCCCGCCACCGCACTGCGCTTGCCATCACCGCCGCCGCCTCTCCGCCCGGCGCCGCCACCGCCACCGTCGTCCTCCTCCTCGACCGACGTGCTCCGGCGACCTCCACCGGCCGCCGCCCTTGCAGCTCCGGCCAGCCTCTCCTCTCCTCCGGCAAGACTCCGACCGGCTATAGGAACATCGACGAACTTCGAAATCCATGCCAGATCTAGATCCACCTCGGGTTGACTTTTCCTTCCTAACCCTAGTTTTTGTGCATTTTTCATCAGCTCATAACTGTGTCACCGTTACTCCGATTCGTGCGTGTAGCATATCAATGTTTGCCTCGAAGAGTACATCATTTCATCTCATAGCATCATTTTCATTTAAGCTCATCTTGGTGCCCGAAATGCTGTTGGAAGAGGGCTATGTGATGATAGTTTCAGATCTGTTTCAGCAAATGCTCTTTTGTCATCTTTGCCATGATTAATGTGTGCATGCTATGATCTTGAGCTCTATATGTGTTTTGTAGAATACCATGCCATCTTTACAGAGGTGTATGCCATGTATTTTTGTGATCCTTGTGGTGACTAGCACAAGCATGCAAAATAGCTTACTCAATGATGCTGATTTCAGGGACTTAGAATTTCACCAAGTCCTTGCCCTGTCATTATTTTTATGCCATATGTTCATATTGTTTCCTAGTGATCTGTGCCTCTTTTGAGCATGATCATTAAGGATGTTTTGTAGCTATTGTTGTGCTCTATCCATTCATGTCTTTGTTTGAAATTATGGAGCAACCTAGCTTGAGTAAATCGAGTTGTACTTTTGCTATAAAATGTCCCTGGCAGATTGTTAACATGTTTAGCGATTTTGCCAAGCTTGTTGTTGTTGATCCGTGCATGCTATGTTGTTGTTCTTGCCATTTCTAGCTTCTATGCCATGTCTACTTGATGGGTGTATGCTTAGTTTGTCATGCAATGCCTCGTGGTGAGTGCATCGAGCTCGTAAACATGCCTACTTGCTAACTGTTTTGCCATGCTCCAGTTTTTCACTAATTCTGAATCTGTTTATGTTTTTTTGCTATGTTCACATGCTTGCAATTGTATTTTCTGATCCCTTTTGGCTCATGGTCACTAAGGGACTTTTGTTATATCCTTTGAGTAGCTCCATGCCATGCCTTGCTTTGCCATGATATGTTCTTGTAGCATGTAGTTTTCATGCTCTAAAGATTGCTTCCTGATGATAAATTCCTGACATGTTAATTTCACTAAGTCTGTAACCTCTTATCTTTTGCACTTTTGCCATGCTTGTTTGAACCTGTTAATGAGTGAATTAGCCGTAGCTCAGTGTTTATCTTTTGTCAAGCATCATGAGTGCATCCCTGCCATGTATTTTGTTGCCATGTTTGAGTGCAGTAGCTTATTTATCTTGATGCATTTAGGAGGATACTTGTTGTTAATCGCAGATCGGTGCCATATTTGTTTTGCTTGCCATTTCCAAACCGTGCATCCGATTCCGGTGATCTTTATATCGATTTCAACCGAAATCAACTTCCCTTTCCAGTGGCACTCTTGGATTTCCAAATTGAGGCCAGGTTCAATCATTCCTTTCCAAATCATGCATATGCGTCACATATCGCATCCCGCATATCATGCCATGTTCATGTGTGGTTTGTTTACTATGTTGTGTGCTTCTTTCCGGTGTTGCTTCTTCGGGTTGGTTACGATAACGTCGAGTTTGTGAGTACTCGTTCGTCTGCGTCTGTTTGTCTTCTTCATGGACTCGTTCTTCTTCCTTGCGGGATTTCAGGCAAGATGACCATACCCTCGAAATCACTTCTATCTTTGCTTGCTAGATGCTCGCTCTTTTGCTATGCCTATGCTGCGACACCTACCACTTGCTTATCATGCCTCCCATATTGTTACGCCAAACCTCTAACCCACTTTGTCCTAGCAAACCGTTTTTTGGCTATGTTACCGCTTTGCTCATCCCCTCTTATAGCGTTGTTAGTTGCAGATGAAGATTGGGGTTTGTTCCACGTTTGAACATGGATATGTTGTTGGGATATCACAATATCTCTTATTTAATTAATGCATCTATATACTTGGTAAATGGTGGAAGGTTCGGCCTTATGCCTGGTGTTTTGTTCCACTCTTGCCGCCCTAGTTTCTGTCATATCGGTGTTATGTTCCTGGATTTTGCGTTCCTTACATGGTTGGGTTATAATGGGAACCCCTTGACAGTTTGCCTTGAATAAAAGTCCTCCAGCAAGGCCCAACATTGGTTTTACCATTCGCCACCTAGCCTCTTTTTCCCTTGGGTTAGGCCAGCCCAAGGGTCATCTTTATTTTAACCCTCCCGGGCCAGTGCTTCTCTAAGCGTTGGTCCAAACTGAGCGATGTCCGGAGCTACCATGGGCAACACTGGGCTGGCCTACCCGACGTCTTGCTCATCCGGTGTGCCCTGAGAACGAGATATGTGCAGCTCCTATCGGGATTTTTCGACACATCTGGGTGGTTTTGCTGGTCTTGTTTTACCATTGTTGAAATGTCTTGTAACCGAGATTCCGAGTCTGATCGGGTTGTCTTGGGAGAAGGAATATCCTTCGTTGACCGTGAGAGCTTGTGATGGGCTAAGTTGGGACATCCATGCAGGGATTTGAACTTTCGAAAGCCGTGCCCGTGGTTATGGGCAGATGGGAATTTGTTAATGTCTGGTTGTAGAAAACCTGAAGTTTATCTTAATTAAAATACGTCAACCGCGTGTGTAACCGTGATGGTCTCTTCTCGGCGGAGTCCGGGAAGTGAACACGGTGTTGGAGTTATGTTTGACGTAGGTTGTTTTAGGATCACTTCTTGATCATAGTTGTTCGACCGTGGTTTTGCCTTCTCTTCTTGCTCTCATTTGCGTATGTTAGCCACCATATATGCTAGTCGCTTGCTGCAGCTCCACCTCATACTTTTACGCTTCCTATAAGCTTAAATAGTCTTGATCGCGAGGGTGTGAGATTGCTGAGTCCCCGTGACTCACAGATACTTCCAAAACCAGCTTGCAGGTGCCGATGATACCGTGCAGGTGACGCAACCAAGCTCAAGGAGGAGCTCGATGAAGATCATGTTCGTTATGTTGTTTCCGTTTCCAGTTGATTAGTAGTGGAGTCCAGTTGGGGTCGATCGGGGATCTGTCTAGCATTTGGGGTAGTCTTCTTTTATTTTTGTTCCGTAGTCGGACCTTGATTGTATCTGGATAATGTAATGCTTTATTCTTGTAATTGTGTGAAGTGGCGATTGTAAGCCAACTATGTATCTCTTTCCCTTTATGTATTACATGGGTTGTTTGGAAAGATTACCTCACTTGTGACATTGCTTTCAATGCGGTTATGCCTCTAAGTCGTGCTTCGACACGTGGGAGATATAGCCGCATCGAGGGCGTTACAGCTTAGCAGTATGGGACTAAACTTAATTAGTTGCAGGAGGGGATGATACTTAGCAGTAGCGAGTTTTAAAGAAAAACGCTGCTACTAAGTACTTTAGCAGGAGCGCGTCCAGGAGAAGGGCGCTACTACTATATCTAGCATGGAGGCAACACCATGGCAATTGTAGTAGTAGCGCTTGTTTCACCTAGAGCGCTACTGCTACTGGGCTATTAGCAGTGCGGTCCTCTGAAGCTCGCTACTGCTAATTAGCAGTAGCGTTTGTTTTTAAATATCGCCGCTGCTAAGATTTTGTGTATAAGGTTTTTCCTTGTAGTGAGAGCACCTTTATAATCACCCAGTTACGTTGTGCCGTTTGGTAGCACACAAAGTGTTCCGTCGGTAACCGGGAGTTGCATAATCTCATAATTATAGAAACATCTATAAGTCATGAAGAAAGCAATAGCACTAAACTAAAACGATGAAGTGCTAAGCTAACGGAATGGGTCAAGTCAATCACATCATTCTTCTAATAATGTGATCCCGTTTATCAAATGACAACTCTTGTCTATGGTTAGGAAACATACCATCTTTGATCAACGAGCTAGTCAAGTAGAGGCATACTAGTGACACTTTGTTTGTCTATGTATTCACACATGTATTATGTTTCTGGTTAATAAAATTCTAGCATGAATAATAACATTTATCATGACATAAGGAAATAAATAATAACTTTATTATTGCCTCTAGGGCATATTTCCTTCATCTATGTAGAAAGATACGGAGACGTCAGGCCTGTCCTTGCTGAAATGGAGCGCTGCGTCCCGCGTCAGCCAGCCGACCACCTCCGGCCACGACGCCTGCGTCCGGCTTGTTGGTAAAATATGTCATGTCATCAATCAACACCTTAACATACAATAACTCCAATGGGTTGTATCTAGTATGTCCAATAGGATGTGAGATAATAAACAAGGTGCTCTCTCATTCTACATTGGAGCTTGTGCAACGGGTGTTAATTAATGTACATACAACCTTCCTCTCTTCCCTCATTTATTGTATGACACATGCATCATCAAAAATTCTATGTGACAAAGTCTAGCAACAACTACCTTACAACCATTGGAGATGCCCTTACCCAACCCACCTATCATCATTCACAATTGCAGCCTACATACTTTGATTCATCAATGTGGCAGCGAGAGGCTGAAACTAACTTCGCCGTACGCACTTCACTACTACTCCCTCCGTTTCAAATTACTTGTCACAAAAATGGATGTATGTAGAAGTAAAATATATCTAGATGCATCCATACATGCGACAAGTAATTCGGAACGAAGGGAGTACCTCACAGAATCCCTGGCCACTAGCCATAGACTCTTTCGTTTCCAAATATACGTCTTTTTAAAGATTTTAATACGGACTACATATGAATATATATAAGCGTATTTTAGAGTGTAGATTCACTCATTTGCTCTGTAAATAGTCCATATTAAAAAATCTCTATAAGGATTTATATTTAGAAACATAGGGATTATATTGTCTTTGCAGGGTTGTGCTTAGAGCATCTCTAGAAGACCTCCTATAAAGCCGCGACCCGCAAAATAACCGTCAAAATACGGGTCAGCGTGAAAAATGTTTTCCGATCAGACCCCGCAAACGCGTCCGACCCGTAATTTTTTTTGTGGGGAGTGGCAAAAATTTGCCCTCAACCTTTAGATTCACGGGATGGGGGCCGACCCGAGCTCGTCCCTATCTGCAGCGAGATTTGGCGCGAGGGAAATTTCTTCACGGCCGTTCTCGCCCCCTCCCCTCGGCCACCATTGCCCCGCCACCGCACGCTCATGTCCACATTCCCCGGCCGTTCTTCGCCGTCATGGAAGTCTCCGAGCCGTCCGCCATCACCGTCGAGGTCGCGCATGTGCAATCCCCTCCGGCGGATCTCGTCGCCGGCCACGTCGCCCCCGCCGTCGCTCAAGGCACCACCGCGCCTGCCTGCAAGCGACAGGGCAACGTGGTTGTGCAGGGCCGGAATCCGGCTAGCCCCGCCGGGAAGGCACGCACACCGGGCGCCGCCGCTGCTGCGTGATCTGCCCGGCCGCCGGCGGAGAAGGTGGGCAAGGTTTCGGGCGTGAAGCACAAGAAGGTTTCTACAAAAAGGTCGGCGCCTTCATCCACTCCCTCCGCCTCGACAAGAGGTTCCCCGGCGATGCCGTTCAAGGACGCTGCTTCCACCGCAGGCGAGATGTTCGAAGAAATGGCCGAGCAGAGCAACACACACCTCCCACACGCCGACCGGCCAAAAAACAGAGGAGTGAGCAGGTAGGGGAAAGAAGACTGACCTTTAGTCCCGGTTGATGGCCAGAACCGGGATAGAAGACTGACCTTTAGTCCGGTTCCAGCCACCAACCGGGACTAAAGGGGCTGCGCCAGGAGCGAGGCCCTTTAGTCCCAGTTCGTGTCTGGAACCGGGAAGAAAGAGGTCAGACGAACCGGGACTGGTGCCTGCCGAGGCCCGGCCGGCGCCCTGGCCGCTCGAACTGGGACTGATGCACCCATTAGACCCGGTTCGTAACACGATCGTTACTAATGCTCTGATCTGGCCAGGACCAAAGCCCTGTTTCCTACTAGTGATAGTTCAAGATATGTTGGGGTACTTGTGTTGCTACCTTGTTCAATGCATTGAATAGGTGCCCCGATCCATATACCGAATGTATTTGCTTCTTTTTGGTGATTTAAATTAAGTTGTAAGTTCATCATGTTGTTATTTAATCGATGATGGGATTCAACAACATAAGTCGGTTTCTCTTTGCATGTTATTTTGCCTCCAAATATTGAGCTTCACATGAATAAATTATTTGTGTGCACTGAATGATTCAAAGGCTAGGTTCATGATCCTTCCGTTGTGTAAAAAGTGTCTACACGACGTTGTTGATATTTGGTCGCACCAGCTTTTAGCTAACCCGTGATGTGGAATCATATTTCACTCAAGATTGAAATAGCTCGGGCCGACCCTGATCATGAAAATGGTAGGTTCCACCAAGGAAAATTAGTAAAATTTATTGATTTTTTCTATTGGTCACCTATCACCGTTCGTAATTGTGAATGTGCTTAAATCCATCGACATGGAAGAGACAGACTCCAAGATAACTTCATCACGTGCATGCTTATTACCGTGGGTCCTAATCACCAGTAATATATAGTAGTGTCATCCTTGCAGTTCCTGCCTAGAAGTCACTTCATGCGTAGTCACGCACGCACACCCAAGATTCTTGCAACCCGTGATTAGCAATGTTTGTGAGCTTAATCCCACACCTCCTAGGTTATTTTCAGCGTCCGAACAAAACAAGTATTTGATTGATGAGAATGTGGCAATGAAGCACGGGTTTGGATCGAGTGGCATCGTGAAAACATCTTTAACATGCACAGTTAAAGAGGGGTGTTTGCCTTGCATTGTCGGGGTCCGTTCAGCCGAGAGATTAGCCTGGTCTGAGTGCTCAGAATCTATCGCCTGGGCATGCTTGATTTGCTACGTGGATGCTACTCGATTGGTTCACAAAGCACGCATGTAGAGATGAGGAGCGAGTTGTGCTCGAAAAGCTGCATTTTGTTGCACAGGATCTGCCGGCACTATGGCTTTGGAAGACACTAGCTGCAAATCGAGTGCAAATCGAGCACTCGTCCTATATGACGAGTGCCCGACCTATTGGTGTTAAGCAATAATGTATCCTTAAAGATGTGGCAAAATCGCACCCGAGCACACACGTGTCAAGAAAAGAGACTGTGTTACTACGGATTTGTGGCAACAAAATTTACAACATGCGCCACATAAAACTGGCCTCTTGTTTTTTTTTCATGTTTTGCGCAACTCTGTTTCATAGATTGGGATTGGTAAATCTCAGTCGACCGAGACTTAGCGAAGTCTCCGTCGATGCTATATTCGTGAGTTCTTACGTGAAGATCCAATCCATGCATTTTTTTTTCTTCTTCTTTGTATGTTGTGTCACTTAACTAAGACTTGATTAAGTCTCAGTTGACTAAGATCTAGCCACACCCTTCATAGATAAGCTGGCACACCATGCACAGTGGTTTCCCTTAGTACATCTCGATCACATCGAGGTTTCAAACTTCTTCACTGGACTCTCAATCATGGGAGACACACTCCTGACCTTTGCTCCTCAGGCAATTCACCCCCCTCCAAGTCCTGTTATTTACAACCCACATGTCGGTTACCCATCTATCAAATCCACAGATTGGGCGATCCCATCTTCCTCCTCTGAGCCCCATGAGGCAACGATTCACAAGTAGTTTGGCCTCAACAAGTGCATCACCGACATCGGGCAGCGCCTCCACCTCAGCAATTGTCTGGCAAGCTAGAGGAGCCAAATTTCGTCTCCAGGACCCTCAAGGCAATGTGCTTCAAGGCATGCCGCTTTTATCTCAGCCAAGCCTTCGAAGAGGTTGTGCGTTGGACATTGTTTTTTCTAACAGAAGTGCGTTGGACATCTCGGGGCTCACGTCGTAGAGGAGCCGGTCGATGACGTCGATGCCCTGGCAAAGATTGCCACTCTTTGAGGTGCCTCCGACAAGGATGTCGCTGAGCTGGCTGAACTGAGAGATGTGACCTCACCCTCCTAGAGATCCACTACGTCGCCATGGTGACCACATCCTCCCTCGCCCAGGGCATGCTTTTTTACATAAATCTGTTGTGGCTGTACCCTTTACTACAATCACTGCCGCTGCGCGACCTACATTATCTTCTTAGTGCTCATTTCGGATAAATTGCGTTTGGTTGTCGCCGCCTGTTCCCTAAACCTCTTTTTAGCACTTTGTTCGATCATCTTCAGCTTATCTGCCACCGTTATTTTCCTTATCTCCGGTATTTATCGTGTCCAAATGAACTCGGTTAACCTTTCCTTTTGCTATTGGAACGTTAGAGGGTTAGGGCATTTGCAAAAGTATGTAGGCCTACTCTCATAACTCATCAATATCAATATGGATGCCTTTTTTTCGTAAGAAACGAAGCTTAGTATTTAGCATCTCCATAAGAAAAACAATTTCCTCCCAAAATGCCTCAATCTAGTCTCTCAAACAAACACTGATGGCTCCTCAACCAACACTACGACCTACACGCATACCATCTCGGCAACTTGCCTAGCCATAGTTGCACTCCTGTTTTTTACAACTGTCTACGCTCCGATTGAACATCATCTCAAAATAGATTTCATAGATGATCTTGCCGGCTGCGCTCCTCCTCCGACCCAACATGGATCATCCTAGGCGATGTTAATCTCATGCGTGAGCTAGGTAAAAAGAACACCAACACGTTCTGACAGGTCGAGCCAGGCATGTTTAACAAAAACTTTATGCGCTACTGCCCTCATTGACCTAACCCTGTTGATCTGGTCTAATAAGCGCGACCAACCACTCTAGAATGAATTCATTGGATCTTTGTCAACACTGCCTAGGACAACCTTTCTAGAGTCCAACGTCTCTTCACTAACTCGATTTGTTCTAATCATGTTCCGTTGCTCGTCAGTGTTGACACCGATACCCCTCCCCCTCGTCCCACATTTTTCATTTTGAAAACAGTTGGCCTGTACAGCAGCACTACAATGCTCTTGGGCAGTGGACCGCCAATGTTCAAGCGCAGCCCTATGCCTTTCAGTACAAGGATTCTGGTCTATTGCAACAAAAATTATTGCTACAACTATCTTTTGTTGCAATAAAATGCTATGTTACCACAAAATTCCGGTTCGTGGTAATAGGATCTACATATTACCACAATTTCGTTTCATCGTGCTAAGTACTTATTTTGTTGCAATAGAAGCCATGTATTGCCACAAGCTGCATCGGCGATGTAATATGGTAGTGCTATTGCGACAGCTTCGTCCCGTTGCATGAATGGGTCATCTTGTTGCAATAAAGGCTAGGTATTACAACAAAGTACATCTTTGTGCTAATATTAAGACATATATTGCAACAATTCGGACTTGTGGCGCTAGTCATAGATATTGTTGCAAAAAACATGGCTTCGTATTGCAACAAAGCATGTATTGGTTGTAATAGGGTGACTTTTTGCCTCATCTTCATTGCATTGAAATAACTATTACATATTGCGACAAATTGAGCATCCATGATAATACATACAACATAATGCAACAATCCTCTAGTGTTGCCAAAAAGGACAAGATATTGCAACGATATTCTCTATAGTGCTCCTGTTTTTTCCCTTGATTTATCAATACTTATCACCATGAAACAGCATGTATTGCAACAAATGGTTTTGTTGCAATAGACCCGGATCCTTGTAGTGTTTGTTGAAACGCTGAAAAACTCTCGTATCCACCTAAAACGCTGGAGAAAACAATCACTTCTCCTAAATACCCGTGAAAACAACTGTAAGGTGGTTAATCTCCTAGACTAAATGACCATAAGCCGATTGATCAAGAATTTTCGAGGACAAGAAAGAGGCGTGGACAAGGCAAATATGATACTATTGTACGTATCCGTGCACGCACTGGGAGTGCATGACTTGTACGCTAGCCGATGACAGGTGTCTGGACAATGGCGCCAGTTGCCGTGTCCGACGTCTAGGGCCCCATGCCATGTATGTAGAAGGAGATCGAAAGGCTAGGCCTCTCGCTGCGGACCTGGACCGATCATCGTGCTCCGACTAGCCCACCATCTCCGGCCACGACACCTTGGTGCTGCTGGCGATGGCACCCGTGGGATCACTTCTCCCCATTTTGCCTGATGGTAGGTCAACTCGGGGCTGATGAATACTAGATCGGGATCGCGCATTGGCGCAAGGGTGCCGGTTCCAACGTTTTGATCAAGTCCGTAATGCTAAGTTAGTAAGAATCGATGCTTTGGTGACGCGGCTTGCCACGCGTTGCCCACCAAACGACAGGCAACCAAATATGAATAATCATTTGAGCCGCAAAATCCGAACAATATAATGTGCATTGTTTGGCACGGAAAGTAATTCATCAAATATTTGAACTCATGAATTGTTCAAATAAAGTAAGCAGGCTCGACAGAAAGAAATAAACCAAAAGCAGCGTTGTTCAATAGATTAAGATTAGAGCAGTCATTTATATACAATACATAAGTGTATCTCAATCGTTAAGAATTTCTCTATCGTTTTAGCCAAATGGTACTGAATTAGTGTATCTCAATTTGTTTCAGAAATTACCCAGAGTGATGCCTGCATGACAGTTCATCATAGAGAAGAGTTCTTCATGTATCAACCGATCTAATTTTATATATCCTAAATGTGTGCAAGGAAAAATTATACACAACATAATCAAGTGTCACGCACAGGGGAATTAGCATCATATTGAATCTAACGATTAACACGTACTATATCTTACAGTAACCACATACCAGCAATTTTGGACAGGCACAATCCGACTACAAATAATGTACAACATAAAAATAAGCATTCATAGAGGGTCAAAACACCTTCATAGAGGCATTCTACCCCAGTACAATACAGTAGTAAGGTCTGTATACAAATCATAAGAGCCATGATCTTCACGCCCCAGCTCATCAGTCACGTAAGTTGAGGAACTCATTGTCGAGGCAACAACACCATTGTGGTTCAGAACATCACCGAGTGAGTAATAACCAGGGAAATCATCACCTCGGAGCAGTTAGACTTCTGCTACACGAGCGGCAGCAGCGTGCCCCGGACCTCCCGGAGCTGATCCCATTGTCCCACTCCCGCAGCAGGTCGTCAACGACCTCGTCGAACCAGATTTGCGCCGCACCGGCCGACCAACCTGGAGAAGTTGAAAAAAATGATATAAGTCCATTTTCCTAGCATTAGGCTTGCAATTTAAGAGACATTTCCATACATTTTTTTTCTATATTTTGGGGGTGTGTATACTGTAAAATTATAGATCGCTCAGGCTTTGAATGGGGCTGAAAAAGTGATATGGACTTTATCTTCTATTTATATTTCAAAAAATCAAATCATGTCTCTTATGTGATATCGGTAATGTATTTTTTGATTGCTTGTGCCTTCATGTATTCCTTTTATACAACACATATAAAGACAAATGCATTTTCAAAATGAAGGTAAAAGTGCTCTGAGATCACATAAGAGACATAATATGATTTTCTTCAAATATTTACATGTAAAACTGCAGCTTAGTTTAGTCCGTTCCCAAAAAACATAAGAATCTAGACAGAACACACTCTAGTGCCACTTGTCCACATTTGATGTTTTCCGGTCAACATAGACAGCAGAGAGGGAACCAGGGGTTTACCAGCAGAGATGCAGAACTGAAAGAGGAACTGATGCCACCGGAGGGGCAGGGCGGGAGGCATCAGAGTGGAAGAAGAATCCCCCGTGCACACTCTATCGCGCACCACCGGTGCGCATCAGGGAACCAAACCTAGCAACCACACATGACAACTGAAATGAGCCATGTCATAATCATTTTGATAAATATAAAGCATGGAATGCAACCAAAATGTCTGGGCTCTGTCCAGAGCTACACAAAAATATGCATCCATCACTTTGTTCAAAGCTACAGTACAGTCTAGTTGTGTGCTTGAACCCCACATTTATTTAATCGCATGTAATGCAACCAAAATGTCTGGGCTCTGTCCAGAGCTACACAAAAATACGCACCCATCACTTTGTTCAAAGCTACAGTACAGTCTAGTTGTGTGCTTGAACCCCACATTTATTTAATCTAGTACAGTAAGTATATGACGAAGAGAGGATATATCTGACATGTATCACGGATAAATTTGTCTCGCAGGGCAGCATACGCATACAAATCTAACGAGGAAGAGAAACAAGCTTACCAGGGGCAACTTGCTCAAGCAGCAAGGCTAGGTCGAGTAACAAATGACGGCATCCCATTATTCCTGTACAGTCCAATGGTATGTCTTGGTTGTGTGTGTGTCACAGAATTTGACTATGTTCTGATAATCCACAGCACAAAGGAAGAACGCTAGAGCAAGTTACCGGGATGGACGAAAATTTGACTATGTTCTGAAAATCCATATTCCAAAAGCTTGTGTTTACCTTTCTCATTGGTGGCACCGTGGACTGGATTTTCTCTATTGCTGTTGTCGGTGCGGCAGAGAAGATCTCCCTCTGTGCGCTCTTGGTCCAGTCCACCAAATACAAAACAATACAGTATGCAGCCAAATCCTCAAAGTAGCGAACAATTTGATAGTGAAAGCAATGCATCAAATAACTTAACCCATGAGCGTCTATCCAAATAAGCATTGTCCAGTAGAACTTAGACATCAAGTTCAGAAAGGCAGTTCTATAGATCAGGATTAGGAATACATTCCATAGCTCGGAAAAACATTCATAATACACCTTAGGGAAGAAGGACTATAAAAATTATAGCAAGGCCTTTATACAAAAGACCAACCATAACAGGTAGCAGTACACATAAGCGTGCAATGCCCCATTGCTCCTCACAGCGAACAGATACAAGAATCTTACTATCATGACTATTTAACAATAAAATAATATCAGAAATCCTCCTCTGAACTCATGAAGAACCAATAGCATTGCCAAACCATCGTTTATCCCATAATAACAAAGTGCAACTTACTCTTAACCAGATTAAATCAAGGACCAACAACAAACAATAAAAGATGAAAAAACAACTCATATTCAATAAAGGTATCAAAGAGAAGAAATATTTACATAAGATGGCTATAAACACTGGAGAATAAATAAGCAACACCTTTAAACACAAATAAAAAGGGTTCAGGGTTCAATGCATAGTGGGCTCAGATTTGCCTTTCCTCGATCACATAACCTACCCCCGTCATCTCTTATCACCAGATCAATCTATTTATACATTGGAGTTGTCCTGGTTATCACTCAATAAGAATGACCATCCAAGGACAGAACAATAAGTATCACAAGATCAAAAAGGATTCTAGAGACAAGAGGGAGGATCCAACTTGATACCCACAGGTTTCTCGATTGCTCAAAGGCACATTTATTTCAACCACGGTTAATCATCATCGCCCAAGCAAGAATGGCTTCCAACCGGTGGGTCATGTGAAACTGCCTTGGTTATCAATCATCAGAAATGACCATCCAAGGACAGAGTCACTAAAATAAAAACGTGATCAAAAAATGGCTCAAAGAAACGAGGGGGGATCCAAATTAATACCCATAAGTGCCTCGATTGCTCGAGAGCATGCCTATATAAGCCATAACTGATCATCATAGCCCTGTCCATGTCCCATATAGTAGCCGAAGCAGAGCGGGAGGGAGATGGGGCTCACTGAGGGAGGTTGTAGCCGATGCATTACTCAGTGGACGTGGGGTTGTGCCTGGACGCCGTCCAGCCGGCGAGGAACCGCTTCCTACACCGCACATACACACCACTGCATCGAAGTTGCGCCTTGCACCGTCCCACCGATGAGCACGAACGCCACAGGCACCGAAGCAGCCAAGAGGTGAGGAGGTGATGTATAGCACATCCAGATCCAGGAGCACCAGGAGCTCCTGATGGCTGGCTAGTAGAAGAATCCAGAGGGAAGGAGAAGAAGGGGATGAATGAGCACGAAAGGGCAAGGCGCTGCCCTTCCCCACCCCATAGCCGCACGGGGCGAACCACTGCACGACACGCACGAGGCCTGGACGCGAAATTACTGACGTACCCTCAGCGGGCGCAGGATATTACGAGCGGTAGCACGAGATCTTTACCCGTCGGTGCGTGCGACGGGGCAGCCGGGCCATATCCAAGCCACGGTCGCTGACAAACGCGGCCCACCCGCGAGCGGACCCACACGCCAGCGACGCCAGACCGAAAAAATGAAGTAAAAGGCAGCACGCTGAGGCAGTAAATGTTCATTCCAGCAGTGCTCATCCCAGATCCGATGGCCCATCTTTCTCCAGATCTTGATCGGACGCCCAGAAAACCTTTCACAATAACGAAGTACAACTCCAAATCAGAGAGGTCGCCGATAATGCTGAGCATGGAAAGGTTTTTGTAGTTACCATTAATGTAATCAGCGAGTACCAACTATTGCTTGATGCATATATAAACAATCAGCTGACTACTATTGCTTGATGCATGGAAAGGTTTTTGTAGTTACTATTGCTTGATGCATATAGTAACAAAAATAAGTAGGAGGGGCTACTACTACGTTATTATATTATTTATAAGCAGAAATGTTCATGAGTAATTCTAACCTCTTAGCCGCCCACAATCTGGATTGTCAACAGCCATACACAATTCCCTTTGATAACCTAAAGACACCATGCCCAATGAGAAGACAAATAAGATTAGAACGCAAGTTACTGAATCATAGGATAAACACCTCCTGAGCCTGTTTTTACCGAGTAGGGGCCCGCCTCACCTTGTTGTTGTAGCCTATAGGTTGGCGCTTGGGGAGGCATGGAGAGGCCAGGGATGTGGCTCCCCTGTTGCAAGCGCTGATTGGAGACGCAACAGGCCACGGGGGGCTAGCAGCATCTTACTTCTTCCTCCTCTGTTTTTGGTGGAGACCATGCCTCTCCTTCTTCTAAGCGCCGAGTAATAGGGGGAGCACGCACCAATGAATCTTGAGTGCAAGAAAGATAAAATCAGTTAGGTCAGATAAGCAGAGGTGAGGGCGTTATATACTGCCAATTGTTGGAGCAAAGATGAGCCGAAACTAACAGCGTCGGATCAGCCAAACATCCAAAACATCTGAACCTGAGATGCGACAGTACCCAATCCAATAGCTATCACAACAACCCAGAGATCCACATTCCGTATATACTGCCCATAGTACAACTATTCGTCAAACCCAAACCGGTCACTTATCAAGCAAAAACAAGCCGAGACAAACAGAAAAACTTCTTATAATACTGTCAACCAAGCGAAAATTTTGGTGTGGCAACCGTCGGCCACCATCCAAATAGCCCCTATAATTCCTATAAATTGGGACACTGCCGTATTTTCACTGTGCACTGGAACGCTCCTTAAAGCCATTTTTCAGTAATTGTTAGTTCCGTTAGCATTTAACAACAAGGAAACCAAGGCCCAAGGTTTAAGATGCCATGGTCCGCTAACAATTGAAAGACTAAATTTAACTCAGAAACATATCTGAAGCTCTGCAAAGCTGAAAGCAAACACGAGTTCCTTTTCTTTACTAATCCACTGGTCATAAATGCTGAAAACTAACATGAGTTCCTCTTCTTTTGTAATCCACTGGCCATAAATCAAAGCAGCGTGAGAAGTAAACTGCTAGGCATGCAAGCTAGAACACAAGAACGCAAAGACCATCTTAGAAAACAGAAAGGCACAGATCAGAATTTTGATCCCCAACAGAAGCATCAATGACAATTTCCCAAATAAATAGAATGTGCAACTTGACGCCATTTAAAACGAACATTGCAAATCATGTGATCTGAGTATTCTCATTAGTATATCGGATGCATACTCTACCTACAGACCTACAACAATCATCCGATCAGGGTGTTACAAAAACTAAAATCTCCATCCAATAGCTAGCTATATTGAAAACCAAACGGAACATCAACAAGCAAATGATCGTCAAATGACAAAAGATCACACAAAGTTCTGTCCAGACATTCAAAACACCTAATGTTTGTGATAAGTGCTACATACCAGATGATTAAAGAAGTATCTTTCAAAAGATTACACAGATGTGTGCCTCTTTTGATGTCACAAAGAGTAGTCTGGTCAATCTGCAACGCTATTTTAAATCGAGAGTCAGCTGTTCTACCACCAGCAAGCAGCAAAGCCGCAACACCAGAAGATGCCACCATAAGAACTATCTTCGCCCATTTTCACGACGCCTATACAAAGCAAAACCATTTTCATCAATAGTTGTCTTGTTCTGAAAATCCTTTGGGAAACGTTTAGAACATACCCCATTTTCCATGTAAATATATATCTATTACTACATGGACAAAACATTGGTATGAGAGAGAAGAAATATTTACATAAGAGAGAGAAGAAATCTTAACCAGATTAAATCAAGGACCAACAACAAACAATAAAAGATCAAGAACAATGCAATAAAGGTATGAGAGAAGAAATCTTTACATAAGACGGCTATAAACACTAGAGCATAAATAAGCAACACCTTTAAACACAAATAAAAAAGGTTCAGGGTTCATTGCATGGTGGGCTCAGATTCACCTTTCCTCGATCATATAACCTACCCCCGTCATCTCTTATCACCAGATCAATCTGTTTATACAGTGGAGCTGTCCTGGTTATCACTCAAAAAGAATGACCATCCAAGGACAGAACAATAAGTATCACATGATCAAAAAGGATTCTAGAGACAAGAGGGGGATCCAACTTGATATCCACAGGTGCCTCGATTGCTCAAAGGCACACTTATTTTAGCCATGGTCAATCATCATCGCCCTAGCAAGAATGGCCTCGGACCGGCCGGCTGTCCGACCATGTGAAACGACGAAAATGCCCTCGGCGGCCACCCAGTTTTACACACGGTGGCAAGCCCGGAGTGTAACTATTCATTGCCACAGTCATGCGGGCTCGATCCGACGGCCCAGCTCCTCCCACCGCTTGATCCAACGACCGGAAACACATCAAGGAAATCGATCGGACGGCCGGATTCGTCTGAGCTCTGAGGAGGGTCGGTGAGACATCCTTCTCTTATTTCTGGATGCTCTAGAAAGCTCCGCAGGGCTAGCAGCTCCAGTGGCATCACCTATCAGCTCATTCAAGTGGTGGTAGATCAGCTATCCCAGACAACACCAAATTACACACTACAAATGTAGATGTGGCTATGAGCAAGAGATCATTTGGCAGTTTGCAAATAGGAAATCAGCACTGCCACTGATCAACTTAGCAAATCCATGAGCATAGCTATAGGATCAGGGCATCCACATGTAAACCAGAGAATCGCGGGAGCTCCTATGACAACAACTATAACATGAACAGCCTGCAAACCCTATGCATGAGTAGGGCATAGAGCAACAACCAACCAGCACCACATCGACATAGCCACAGCCATGTCCCAACAGTAGCCAAAGCAGAGGAGTAGGCGGAAGATGGAGTTCACCGATGGAGGTTGTAGCCGAGGCAGTACTCAGTGGGCGCTGGGGTTGCGCCTGAACGCCGTCCAACCAGCGAGGAACCGCTTCCTACACCGCACACCCACGCCCCTGCGTCGGAGCTGCTACTTGCACTGTCCACATCCTGAAGCCATAACGGGGCACCATCATATAATGTAGGCCAATATGAAAAGAAGATTCATCTCATAATTAAATACAGCAAGACACATGAAGTAAACCTAATTGTAAGAGCAAGCTGTGCACAATTGATAGATGGTAGTGCACAGCTTGCTCTTACAATTAGTTCCTCTGGCATGGTCCCTATAGAAACACAGAACTACTCTATTACTGAGGTCAATTTTGGCTCCAAAACTTTCAGTTTCAGCAATTACACAAACAGTAGGCTTCCTGGTTTACCTTTTCAGCAATTACACAAGCCAATTAAGAATGAAAATCGACAAATTATGATTAAATCAATTGTAGGCCAAAATTTGGAAGTTAAAAGAAATCAAGTTGGTGAAATACTACCGGCACGCTAAAGGTGAAAAGAGTCCAAATCTGGCATAGAAGGAACTTGAATGATACTTTTCTAACTCGAATGATTTTTGTGATCATATATGCACACTAACCCAAGTGTAGCAATCACCACATCCCAAACAAAACTTCCTAATACATCAATCAAACGGGGCACACCAAAGCACCAAAGCATCTCCAAGGGTACTCCTAATTAGCATATGACCTCAAGACTAAACCTCTCCTTGACAACAAAGGCATACTTTGAAAAAAAATGTTTCTAGATGTAATGCTCCCTTGGACAGCAAACTAACAAAATAAGATAGCTCCAAAGAGCCCCTTCCTTGGAACCTAGCTAGAGTAGTAAACGAATAAGAAGCCACAGCTCCTTTACCAAAACCTAGCCTTCCTGCATGCAAAAAGGAACAAACCCAGCAGGGTTCCTACCAACGTCCAGCCAAGAAATAAAAGGCATATGTCCACACCCCACTAAAAACAAGCACAAATTCTTTTGGCCTCTACCAGAATCAAGACAAAAAAGAAAAGAGTACAACACCCTAAAGTGACACGGTGGTGGGCTCCTGAGAATTCATAATATATGGGAAAAATGCAAGAAGAGATATGAGAATAATGCCTAGGCAATGGGGATCTGATAACAGTAATAAAATAGTTGTTCTGAAAAGGATAATGACTACATGGTGATACCTGCAAAAGAAGATGACAGCGCCCAGCCACTTTGACAATACAATCAGCAGAACCGTGCATATAATAACGTGTTAATACACTGAAGCTAGCAATTAAAGCAAGACATAACAACAGAAGTAGCAGCAGCACATCTCTTGCTATGAATGGAGGAATAGTAATATCAAGCAGTGTAGGGAGTAGCAGAAACACACCTTGCTTCTCCGGGACGCCATGGACACAGGAGCAGCAGCCTAAAAAGTTTGGAGGCGAAGGAGGTGGAGCATGTCCGGCAGAGGGTCCTGGTGATGGCGTCACATGAGCTTGACTGAGGAGCCGCGATGCGGAGCAGCAGAGGCCATGGTGCAGCGATGCGGAGCAGCAGAGGCATGGACCTGCAACAAAATTCAATGTGAGACCCTTGACAAAACCAAAAGCAACTAAGAAAATCAACCAAAAAGCACCTCAACCAGAGAACCCGACACTGTCGCAACAACAGTGTTAAAGACTAATTTTTTTGCAGGGATGAATAAGAAAAACAGTACACCAATGTCAGAAAACATAACACAGTTGTAGATGGAGAAAATCAAGTGTTACATAATAATTGAGTGCTCCCTCTGTAAACCAATATAAAATCTTTTAGACTACTAAAGTAGTGATCTAAATGATCTTATATTAGTTTACAGAGGCTCTATTTGTACATCTCTAGCATTTGGCTATAATTACTATGCAATTACTAATTTCTTAAATTTGTCTCAATTTCTAATTAGAATATGATACTACTCATATTTACCTCGTGATTGTGATCATACTGAAAACTAAACTAAAGGATATGCAGAAGAAGCCAAATAATAAAACCATGGTTACTATAAGGAAAAGGCACCTCGACCTTGTAATCTTAAATATTGGGATGAATCAAACGTTACTATTGATAACCACAGTTTCTCGCTCATAACTTTTGGAAAGTTTATTAATTAGGCAATGAACTTTTAGTAATATTAGATTTTTGAACATTGGTCCATGCAACATTAGTAGAGGAAAACATAACTCTCCCTAGTCTGTCCATACACTGAGGAAATCATTCCAGTTTTCGCAGGTAACATCCGCGAAGTATCTATAACAAATCTTGGAAAAGTGAGGAAAAGATTACAAAATGTAAATACAAATTAACATTAAGAACAATCAGAATTGACTTTTTGCCTCGATTTCTTCCTGTGACTGAAGCATCAAGCACCCTGTGGCTAAACTAAAAATGTTATGCGCTCCAGCTTTTCCAGATAGCATAAGTATAGTGATAAAAAGAGAAATGTAATTCGTTTTATCTGGTTCCCAACCATTTATGTGGGGTTAAATGATGTAGTCAACGGCCCTAAGAAAAATCTATTGGATTGGGCGAAGGAAAACACATGTACCTATGTTTGGCTTCCTCTCTTTTGCGAGATAGTGGTCCAAGGGACAGTAGTGTAGAGCAGAGCACCAATAACTCAACAAGCTCCATTCGCTTGCATTCTTCCTCAACTTTGTAGGTCTCCAGAGGGATCTCTGGACAAGCGAGCCCTTTGTATAAATCACTCAGTACCCTTCTCTGTTGGAAAATGCTACGAGCTCATGAATTTTGGAGGGGTCAAAGAGCTAGCTTACAGTAACATTTGAAACTGTTTGGCACCCAAAAAATGCAAAATAATTGCCTGCCTACTTGTAAACACAGGATTAAAGTTAGGGTGGTTTTGGAAAAACAAGGATCCGTCGACAATGACAACTGCCCATTTGGCTGCAGCAACCATGAAACTGTGTCTCGGCTGGCTCTGGAATGCAGCAGAATGAAACATATATGGGAACTCCGCGTCGTCTGAATGGGTGATGTGGATCAACCGGCGGACATTTTTACTGACGGAGGAAAGTTCATCTCTAAAGACAGGCAAGCATTTTTTTCACCCCTCTCCCTCCCTTTCTCTCCTGTTATGTACCCTGGTTTGTAACAACTATTACACCAGTAAGCATTTTGATTTGTACCTCATAATGTTATCATCGATGTATGAGGACCAACCTTTCCCTCAAACCAAATTCCTTAAGGCACACACGATGAGGTTCCAAACAACATGAGAAATTACTGCATCTGGCAGGAATTATTGAACAAAATTCTATTTTTTGGCTTGGGATGACAGTAACCAACAAAAGAAACACATCCTTAACACGTTGGTCTGTAAGCTTAAGCGGAGCAGTAAATTGGTAGGAATAGCACACGCAGAGCAATAACACCAAAGTATAAGACATGGATAAGCACAAGAGCGAGCTCACCTGAGGTTCCTCATCATCACCACCACCACCATCCCCGTCCCCATCCTCTTGTTGCTGCTGCACGGCCTGCAACTATAAATTGTCCTGCTCCTCCTGCATCTGGAAGAGCACCTCCTACACGACGGAGTAGCAGCTGTCCTCCAGGAACGGCCACCCATCCCTCCCGTACACATCCTGAGCACACGTACGAGGCCAAATCAACCAGGACCGTACAACCACGACCCAGCGTACGTCGGCTCCCGAATCGATCGATGAAACTGCGGGGGAGGGAGGGAGGAGGGCAGTGTGGGGCTGGACGTGGTCGCAGGAGAAGGAGGCGGCGGCTAGGCTGGCCTCGTCGCGCGCGGCCCCCATCTCTCTAGATGGGCGGCGTGAGGCCGGGGATGGGTGCCCGGGCGAGCGGCGGCGGCGGCGCCGGCGGTAGGGCAGGAAGGCGGGCGCGGGAGGGGAAAGGAGGCGGCGGCGAGGCGGGAGGAGAGGAGGCGCGCGGAAGGGAGGGGAACGAGAGAGAGGGGGAGAGGAGGCGCGCGGCAGGGGGAGGGGAGCCGTCTAGGGCTGCCTCCACTGGAGCCGGCCCTTTTATACCCCCGGCGAGTGAAATGACCAAAATACCCCGGTGGGAGCATGATATTTTCATTTTGCTGCCATTACTATTCATTCCAGCAGTGCCAGCTCCAGATCCGACGGCCCAGGCTTCTCCAGATCTCGATCGGACGGCCCAAAACTCATCAAGCCACACGATCCAACGGTCCAGAATCGCGATCGCTAAGGAGGCTGTGGCATCCATCCGTCTCTTATTTCTGGATGTGAGTACCCAGTAAGCCATATTTGATGGCACTCCCTTCGTTTTTATTTACTCCGCATATTAGGTTTGACAGAAGTCAAACTTCGTAAAGCTATATGATGTGAAAGTACATTCACTAATGAATGTAATGGTATTGATATGTTATTGTATATGTTAATATTTTTGTTTATAAACTTTGTCAAAGTTTACAAAACTTGACTTTGACCAAAGCTAATATGGGGACTAAATAAAAATAGATGAATTACTTTACGGGAGTAGGAGTAAAATACTTTAATATAAGTGGCGTTAACATGATGGGTTGCATCATGTCAATTGAAAAAAAGGATGACGGGTTGCATCGCAGACACCGCCGTCTTTGTTGGCTCATGGTCCGTGTTATCACTAGGAGTGGTTACAACTTTTCTCGTTCTCCTTTCTAGGAAAAGTAGGGATAACCTAGATAGCTAGATGGCTCTGCATGAACAATATCTATGAAAGCAGCAGAAATCCAAGAAATAAAAATATCACTCGCAATGTTATAGGAAAGTGAAGGAAGAAACACTTCATTCAGATAGTTCTGTTCAGCATCTAGAACATGGAATGTTATTTACAGTGATGTGTGCGCGTTTGGATAAGACGGTCAAGGATATTTTTATCCATCAAATATAGATGGTGGTGTAGTCTAAACATCAGACATTTATAATCTCATAAAAGGTTTATCATTAAGCTTGGTGACATGTCTTTCCTTGTGAGTTGAAGTGACTCTTTGTGTATCACGCAAGGGTTTACTATCTTTTCCCTCGGGCTAGGGCAAGCTCTCCCCTCAGACTTCATCGGCGAGCATGTGGGTTCGTCTCTCTCTGCCTGCCGCTCCGGTGGCTGGTGTGGCGAGGGGAATACAGTACCTCCGCTCTGGCTGGTAGTTTATGCTAGGGCTTTATAGTCCTCGTATGTGCGGTGCTTCTTCTTTGAGATTGTCTTCAAGACTTCGACCCTCTTTGAGTTTGTCCGTCTAAACATAGTTGATGGAGCTCCGACATAGATTCCAACCATCTTCTTGGGGCATCGAGGTTAGCATTTCTCGTCAAGCGTGCGTGCTAGGAAGATTTAATGTCAGGTGCTTCAGATCTATTAAAGGATTGAACACTGACAACTGTGGCTCCTATACGATGCTCCTTAGGAGCACATGCACAAAGACTTCTTGACTGTCATCGACAAGATCAAGCCGGCTTTGGTAGGCGAGCAGTGACAACGGCGTGTGGGTATCTCATTCTGATGATGATAATGGTCGTTTGGTTGTCTAGATACCTGATGTATTTTTAATTATGTTAGAGGTACTTTGCACTTCTGATAAACTTCTATAATAGATCCAGATCCTTTCATAAAAAAAGAAGCGACTACGTACATCCCAATTAGGTGGGAGTCGGGTGTGACTTGTATTGCTTGTATCATTTTGGCACAATGTTATGGATCAATAAAAGTGTCCTTCATCGTGAGGGAATAAATATATCTTGAAGAGTTCATGCTTTGAACTTCTCAAAGTGTTCTATAGGCATTTTCCTTCACAAGGCAAAAAAAGCTATATTTGCCTTCACAAGGCAAATAGTTCTATAGTTCATGCTTTGAATTTTACTCCTCTAACTAGCACCTAGCCGATCTTCTAAACCGGTTAGAGGGGTTAAAAATTACTCTTCCACCTCCTTGACTCCTAAATTTACTCCACGGCGGGCCAGTGGAGTAAAAAAATTGTCCGCGTGAAGACCCCCTTGTGACCAACCGGCGACTCACATGAAGCTCCCTTGTCAACGGCGACGACCTCGGGCTTCGTCCGCGACCTCGTTGCGAATCTCGCCCGTGCTATCTCCCATGCCCGTGGCGACCTCGCCGTGAATCTCGTCGCGCCCGCTGTAGTAGTCGCCATGCGCATCCCATACCCGTCTTTGTCCCAAGCCGCTCGTGAAACTTGGTGACTCTGGCCAGACGCCAATGCGAAGAACCCGTATGACCACACCGTGGAAGGCAGTGTTAAGGTTGTGTATGGCCGGCTGGTAAGCCAGGGAGAGCAGCCCCGAGAACTCCGGGATGCGCATGGTGTGGAGCTGGAACACGGTGTCCGGCACGACCTGCAGCACGCACGTGCTGTTGCGGAGGAGCGACATGTGGTGGGGGAGCTGTGCAGCCACGATACCTTGCGCAACGACAAAGTAGGAGTAGAGCAGGTGGCGCGCCGCAAAGTTTCTTCATAGGACGAGCTCCACTGTACCTTCTATCTGAACCGTTGGTGCGCTTTGGGATTTGTGCAGCGGGAGCAACACGAGCCATGCATCAATTCATTGTGCAGTGTAATCAGCAGGAGCTGTCATGTCTCGGTAAAATGAAAACAAAGTAGGTAGGAGTATAGGTCTGCACGCTAGTCAAGTGGGGTGCAGCTGTTTCTGGCGACCGAGTTGCCTCGTGAGTGGAGTATAGTTTATTTAAAATATGCATGCAGGTCTCCTCACTTTCTCTGTTCAAGCTCTCACATGCATGCACAGGACACCTTCTTTTGTGTGGAGACACTGTAAATGCTCTCTCTCACACCGCTCCCATTTCTAATAGTACTACGCTTTTTTCCTGGGACTTAGTAAAAGAGAGAAAGTTTATTTATTTATGAGAGAGAGGTGCTGTGGGAGAGAGGACATGGGTAAGAGCTCAGTTTTTCTCTCTCACATGCATGGAACTTATTATAAAGATTTGTCCAGAAAAACTTCCGAAGAAACTTTGCACCCGGCAGCTCTTCCTCTCTATATATAAATCTTGCATGCGGCAGATTCCCTATTTCTTTAATGGAGACGGAGTAGAGGTGGGCTGGGAGGGACGACAAGGAGGTGTCACGGGCCTGCATGCGGTGGATGCCGACAAAATGGTCAACTCCAGATTTGGGTAACAAATCACTATGATACTCTGCCAAACTAGTCAGCTTTCGCACAAATCTCTAGGAACAGACATTCAAAGAGTGGTGTAGATAGGAGGTACCGCGTAGCTCGGCCTACAAAAAACCATGCTCGGTGGCGCGCCGGGTCGATGGATAATGACAGGAGGTGCGCAGCGTGCCAATGAATCGGTGATCAGTGCGCTGCCGGTTTGGCCACCGGGTCCATGAGGGGAAGACTAGAATAGAAGCTGGCCATAGGATAGAAGAATAGAAAAACGAATCTAGAGCATCGGATGTTTAATGGGCGCTTCAGATCAGGCACGTGGGAGTTGGTGGGAGGGTCTTTATTGTATATAGCAATTACTCAGGGAGCTTTCCGCAAAAGTACAAAGAATTCACCAGCCCTAACATTTCAAATCTGAAGCATCCATTAAGGATCCAACGGCTCCAACTTCATTTTTCTATTCTTCTATCATATGGCCAGTTTCTATTGTAGTCTTCCCCGGTCCATGAAGAAGCCACAACAACGACGGTGTGGTCACCATCATCGCCGCTTGCCGCGGAGGCGCATAGCAAGTGTTCGACGAAATGCATAACCCAAATTGTTAGTTTTACTCCGCTAAATTTAGAAGATCAGTTAGGTGTGCCCAAAACTTACTAGAGTAAATTTAGAAAAATATTAGAAAAACCGAAGTATTGAAAACCACAGTATTTTTGTCAATGGGTACAAGATACTACAGTTATGATAATACCAAAGTATCTTGCAGTATTGAGATTATTATGACCTGTTTGGTTGTTGCCGCAAAACACGGTATTGTTGCCTAGCTGTTGCGGACAAACAGTCAGCTACCTAGCCATTAGCAGTGGAAGGACATGCAGCTGGCCGGCCGTTTGAATACTATTCTGTTGAGCTTTTGTAGCTAGCTAGCTGGATATCCTAACCATCAGCGTGCATAACAACCCAACGGGTGGCTTGTATATACAAAAAAGATCATCCATGGGACGGCGTCTCCTGTGAATCACCTGATAGTGAAGCTACACATAGATGGAGCTGCTGACCGTTCTTTGCATCACCATCGAGGCGCAGCGGAGCTACGCGTGTAGGTGACGACCCAACACGTCGCGTAGTTACCCAGACATCTGTGTCACTGTCGAGGGGCACGAAGAGCTGTGAATCGTGCGGCCACGCTCAGCGCATTCACTTGATATTTGCATCGTCTCTATCCTGTGTAAGTCCTCCTAGTTTCTCCATCAATGCGGAGGAGTTTTTTGAAGCATAAACACCGAGAAGATGATGAGTTGGCCATCATCGAAGCCGTATACAAAGGCGAGAGAGGTTCAAGCAATCGCCAATGTTTTCACACTTCCATCCTTACGGGGCATAAGTACGTGAGAGAAATTTTAGAGGGTCATGAATTGAGATGTAAGAGAGATTTTCGGATGAAAAAATATGTATTTCATAATTTGGTTAAGTGCTTCCGAGAGAGACAACTTCTACAAGATGAGAGGCTTGTCTCCGTGGAAGAACAAGTTGCAATATTCTTATATACCCTTTCGGTGAATGGAAGCAACTGTACTCTACAAGGGCGATTTCAACACAGTGGTCAAACCATAAGTACCTATTTCAATAAAGTGCTACAAAGTATCATGTCATTATCTGGACAGCTCATACAGTTGCCACCAGTTAATGTTCTTTTAAAGGTTTCAAGCAACCCTAAATTTATGCCGTACTTTGAGGTATGCATCTTGTATCTTGTTGTTCTTACATATAATTTATAAATATTGTTATGTATTTTTCATCAGTATTTCTTGTCTTTATGAAGGATTGTATCGGAGCAATTGATGGGACGCATGTTCCAATTAGCATATCTCCGAGACTACAAGACCCATATCGCAATAGAAAAGGAACACTATCACAAAATGTCATGGTGGCATGTAATTTTGATAATCAATTCGTCCATGTTAGTGCGCGCTCGGAAGGTTCAGCTTCTGATGCTCGAGTGCTACAAGATGCACTAGAAAATAATTTCTATGTGCCAGAGGGGAAATTTTATTTGGTTGATGCAGGATATGCAAATACACCTAATTTTATTGCACCCTACCGAAATGTCAGGTACAAATCAGTTCTTCTATTAGAGCAACAACCCTAAAGTGCAAATACACCTATCTTCATTATGTTTTGAATTTCAGGTACCATTTGAACGAGCAAGCCAAATGCAACCAAAGGCCACAAAATGCTAAAGAGCTATCCAATCTCAGGCATGCACAACTCCGTAATCACATCGAACGCATCATTGGCGTTGTGAAGAAGCGTTTCCCAGTATTGAAGGGTGCTGCACATTACCCAATTGAATTTCAACCTGATATTGTCATAGCATGTTGTGCACTTCATAACTTTATTCGCAATCATGAGGGGGGCGAACAATGGTTTGACCAGGTTGGCTCCAATATTGACCCAACACATATAGTTGATATTCCAAGTGGGGATGCAAAATACAGAAGTGATGTACAATCTCTCAATGAGCGGCGGGCATTGGGTCATTCAAAAAGGGATCAAATTGCTGAATCGATGTGGAAAGACTACTGTGAGTATCTCCAGGAGCGCGCTAGAAGAAATAGCACATGACTTGCGCAATTGTTGAAGCAAGAATAAAACTCATATGATCAGTAGAATCATTTTATGAAAAATTCATAATGTAGTAGCTTTCTCATTCATGAATAATGTACTTTACATTTCTATGAGTAGATATGTAATGTAAAATGCGTCATGTACCATGGAATTTTCTTCTAAAGACCTTATCAAATGCGCAAGGTCCACCAAAAATATTATTGCGCTATATATACAACTTACATATACTATCACCTACAAGCCGGGTGCACAAATAACATGGCGGAGGTAACAAAAATAAAACGACTCTAATTTTTAGGAAAGGAACTAGAGTGCCATCAAAATAAAAGTTTAGAGCTGAGACAAATGTATGCTGAGATATTTAGTCCAGGGTGATATTTATTTACAAAAACACAAATCTAAAGTAATATGAACCAATAAACCAATAATAGACTGTCAAATAATTTTATTTTTCATTTGAAAATAACTAGAACAAATTATTGCTTTAAATTTGACGGCCAAGCACTTGCTTGAGGATCTCCAGAACAATATCATGCTCCACTGTCATGAAGATTTCACGGTCAACTCTTTGTCCTTTCAGATACTCGATCATCTTCAGATGATCACTTGCTGAGAGATCTGGTATGGTCTTAAGTTTGACAATGCAATTAGCAATGCAATAAGGATCTTTGTCAGGATCTTTTTTTTTTCATCTGTGCCATTTTCACTTCTCTATAGCTCTCAATTTGTTTCGTCTTTACATCCACATAAGTTTTAAGTTCTTCTTTTCTAACAACAACCAGATCTTAAATCGCTGTTTGTTTGCCTCTCTTAGCCTTACCTTCATCATTGCCTTTAGAAGTCCTAACCTTTTTCATAGGTGGTGGGTCAGGAAGTGTGTTCATGTGTTCTATGGGAATTTGGCTACTGTTATTCTCCATACGTTCTGTGTTGTTAACAGGAAATACTTCAACATCCTCACCATATATGCCTTCAGTCCACTCGTAATTATGACCTTCAAAGCCTGGAGCCGGTAATGTTGGACTATGCGAATTAAGTCCAGCGGCATCTAGAACTTGTTGTGTGAAGCCTTCCCCTTGTGGTAAATTTGTAGCCGGACTGGACTTCTCTTCAACCACATCAGTTGTCCTCTTACAACCCTTCCCCTCCGCTGTTTTACCTAGGTACAGAGCAATAAATTGTAAACTACAAGCAAGCAAGATCATATGCTAAATTCATTACATGTGAAACCAACGTACCATCATAAATTGCATGCAAGTCATCATAGTAAGGGAAAGCTTTGTATCTCCACTTCTGTTGTTCTTTGCTCAATTCATCCCATTTTTCATCAATGGTTGTTGGCATTTTTGTATTAGGATCAAAACCGAAGCCACTCTTCTCTACAATAGATTTGACAATAAAATATTCTTTCTTCAACCACTGCTCCCTAAATTTTAGTTGATCAACAATAAAATTAGCTCTCGGGAACTGATTGTTCAAGCGTGTAGCCATGCTTTTCCATTCTTCTTTGGTCCATCCATTCTGACCACGAAATTTAACAGCATCTGCATACTCTTTCATCACAGAAACTAGAAGGTCTAATTGAGTAGTGGTCCATGATGCTCTGTTTTTCTTTTCTGCAATTGGGAAACAAAATGCATCAAATAAAGCGTTCAAATCAACACAAACATCAGGAAAATTGACAATAATACAATCACTCTCATCCATGCTTTTGTTCAACACACATGTAAGGGGATGACCTCTGAATTATTTTTGACGACATGTGGTAGCTCGCTGAAAAATATAGTGCATGGAAGTAGCACCGTAGTGTAGTACTAGAATCCTATATACCTAAGAGATTCATCCCCACTATCTTATTTATCTCGGCATGCAAGCTATCCACGTCATCAAGTTGGTCCATCATGTAAATATGCTTTTCCACTATCTCTTTATGCGCATGCTTCCACTAACTCTTCATGCGCATACAGTCTCATACGAATAATCATTAACTTTTTTTTCATGCAATCTCAAGCAGCCACATCATTCTAGGTTCCTTTTGCTATTTGTATATGTCTTGACATCATCCGGTCCACTCCAGATGTACAGCGCAAGTCCCCTCCAACCATTTGGTTAGAGTTCACATGTTGTTAATGCGTTCTTCTGATTCTGAAAGCCTAAATGACTGTATTTTTCTCATATCATTCTCTTGCGCTTGTTGTTCATGTCTCTTTTTCTTCCCACAAGGCAAAGAGTTGTGTTATATCCCTTAGTTCCCCCGAACCTCCAGTCTTCCAAGCAACCTTTTAATCCTAATTTGATTCCATTGCGTACAAAGAGGTAGCTCATCAAGTTTTTTAAGAATATACTGTTCAAATGCAACCTTTTAATCCCAATTGGACTCCATTGCATACACCCAAAAACAATAAACAAAGCTAAACTTCACCTAACGGGAAAGCATGCATGGTTCCGCACCAGACAAGACAAACAAAAATAATTATGGCTACATGGGCATATCTTCCAAAGTAATTCTTTACATATACTTATACTATGTTTCATAAAGTTATTGCATTTTTACACATAAAATTGTTTATTAAAAGTTCCCGCAGCAACGCGCGGGGTATCAATATATGGATCATTTAGACTAATTATAATTAGCGGCAGCGACAGCGGCGGAGTAATTAGGCAGACGACGACTGAGCAATCTGAGGTATAAAAACCTTCGTAGCGGCGCCTTCACTGATCTCAAACGCAACAGCAGCTCGCTCCCTCGGGTTACCCGTGTGCATCATACCAGACTTTATAAAGGAGAAGGCGCATGAATCGAACATATAGATTTTGGCTCAAACAAGGATTCATCCTTTGGAGATAGCAAGAACCAAATAGATCTAGTGCCCTGGCCTATTCCATCTCGGGCGGAGGAAGGGTCCAGCAGCCGGCGTGAAGATGTGGGAGGAGCCAATGAGGGAGGATGAAGGACACTCACCTTTGGTCTCTCCGTTGCCGTCTTGTTGTTTCCCCATGGCTGACGAGGGAGATACCTCCAAACACGACAGGGCGGCGCGTCGGCGGCGTGGTAGGAGCGAGTTGTTGAACAGAGAGGGGAAGGATAACGAAGGAGGCCCTTCTTTTCGGCTCTTCTGTTTTTACAAAGAGGTCTGAGGTTCTTTTTTTTATGCAGAGAAAAAACCACAGTTTGGCCAATACTACAGTATTAAAACCATAGTTGTTATGGACTACCAAACAGGTCATTGTAAAAAATACTATGGTAATCTCAAAAACTGTGGTATTATCAAAATACTTAAAAAATACTTTGCTATCAAACAGGGCCTAAGTTGATTTATTCCTCTATTTTTTAAGAGAATCGGTTAGAGATGCCGTTACAATATTAACATGTTCTAGGCCTCACCTGTCGCCGGAAGCCGTCGGTGAGGGTCCCCATCCCACCGAAGTAGAATAGGGCAATGGCCGGATGACGCTGCGGCACCTCACCGAAGTGGACCGGAGTAGTATCAACGTATCTTCACATCTTATCAGTTAGGTTTTTGTTTGGAAGAGAGAATCCAGAGGGTCGTAGTGGTCTTTCTAACTTTCATATCCAGCGTTTGCAAATTCCTCCCAAAATACCACTCTAGAACACGGGAACTCCAAAGGAAAAGTACAGCGAAAGCTTATTAATTCGCCCTTGCATTGTTCCTGTATCAGATTAGGAAACCGGTGGTGCGATTTAGGAATTTTAGCCAATTTATATTTGCATATTTATTCTAGATACCAGAAATACCGTATGGAGCCATGGTGCAGCCGCACCTACGCTCGGTACCATAGATTCTCTGAGAAGTTGTATAGGGATTTGTGCATGATACCTACTGTAAAGAATGGTGGGAACAATCAAGAAGCGTTTATCAGGTCTACATGGTACTGAGCATGGGTTCGGCTGGACCATGGTCCTAAAACGCACCTCTCTTCTAGATACCGATGTCGATCTTCGCTGAATAAAATAGTTGTGCGCATTGAATGATTTAAATGCTGGGATAAGGCTCCTTTCATTGTAAAATATTTTTACAAGTTGTTGCTGAATTTTAGCTAGCCAGTGATGTAGATGCATATTTCACGCAAGATTAAAATAGCTCGGTCCCCTACCACGAGCAGGAAAATGATAATTTCCACTCGCTAAAGTTGGTAAAAGACCGGACTAATTTCTGTACTTGATATGTATCATGGTTCATAATTACCCTGTACTTTGAGCCATGAACATGGCAGGGAGATAGATGAAAAAACTTCACCATGTGCAATTTTATTTCCTTGGGGCCGTGACCACTAGCAATATATAGTAGTATCATCTTTGCCATTCCCTTCTTGAAAGTAGGTTCACACACATGCACACACACGATTATCAGAACCCATGATTAGCAATGTTGTGATCTTGCGCGAACACACGTTTAGGACCTTTTGTTCGGTAAGCGTGTGTAGACAAAATCACGCGAACATCGTGCACGCAAGCATGCTTCGGAACGAGTGGCATCGTGAAAATATATTTAACAAGGGTAGGTGCAGATGCATGTTTGGCTTGCCTGACCGGGGTCCGTCCAGGAATAAGATTAGCCTGGTTGCAGCCTGAATGCTATTCGATCAGTTCATAAAGCACACACGCAGAGATGAGAAACCAGCTGCGCTAAAAAATCTGTGTTCCATCACGTAACCTCAGCCTGCACAGCCTTTGTAAGATGGACGCTGAGATTGGAGAACACTTTGCACACGATCGAATGTGATTTGGTTGACATTGCCTTGAAGCCGACTTGGCCCTTTCCAAAACAAAGTTGCAAGGCTCGCCATTTGCATAAGGAGCAGCTTATCTTTATGTACTTAGCGAAAAAGTGAAATATAGCAGCCCGAACACAGGTGTGTGAAAAAAGAGACAGGAGCACCACGAACACAGGTGTGTGAAAAAAGAGAAACCAATAAGAGTTTCTTTGGATGGTCTGGTGTTACTATGGATGGGTGTCAAAAAATAGTTAAAAGCACATGGGGTTTGGAGTTTAAATAAATTGTTCCTTTAGGCTCTTTGATTCTGTTCTGTATATGTTAGATTCTTATAGTTTGTTGGGCAAGACTGTCAAACCGCAAGCCATGCTCGATCATGAAACTAATTCACGTCACTGATGTTAACGGTGGATTTGGGTCGAGCCATCTATAAGAAGCACCACATATAGATAGAAGTCTATTGTGTATGTGGTATCGTACATGTGCCTTATTCAATTTAGATGTTACTCAGAATGAGTGACATATATAACATCTACCACACCTGTGTTCTTGTTCACAACGTATAGCTTCTAGTTCACTACAGCCGTTCTTCAGCGTGGTACTAGTTGACTGGACATGGTTTGTAGGACAAAAGAGTTCGGTGGGCTGGGCATGCTGGATTTGGAAGACTTTGGGCGGGCAGTCCGTCTACGCCTCTGTTGGAAAAGGCGATGTCTGGGAGGCGCTTAGGCACACTTAGACGCTATGTGATGGCTAAATGCCTCGCCTAGAGCATAAATGGAAGTCTAGGCAGGGTAAGAAAGAAATTGTCTATCCAAGCGAGAAATCATGTCATATTGCACTGATATGCTAAACGAGCCATATTCCAATGGTAGTAGGTGGTAGTTAACTTATTTATGTGCCCTAAGTTAGTATCAACACACATATAATAATTACAAATACACCCTGACAGTAAAAACTATATTATTGCCTAGGTCACGCCTAGGGCACTTACGCACCGCCTAGGCACTAGGCAAGGGCCAACCGCCCCGCTTACACCTACCGCTTTTTCCATCCTTGGTCTACGTTGGTCTTGGATCAATTGGACGGCTCCTGACAGGCAATGGGCAGGGTCCGATCTCCCTTGAGATCACAAAGACATGAACACTTTCAGGGCTGCTACTACTATCATGGATTCACTGTTGGCAATGGGTCAACGAATCCGCAACCTTGTCGAACCTTGCTCTGATACCACTTGTTAAAATTAATCCAAGGCATATAATTGATCTACCGAGGACCAACCAATCACACGAGCACGACACCGAGATTTGTTAACGAGGTTCACCATCAATGGCTACATCCTCGGGGCCTCACTACGGACGCTCCTCTCCATGACACCACTACAATATCGCACTCTGGCCGCCCGGGCGCCGAAGCACGCCGTCTTCTTCCTTACATGCATGTGCTAATTATGTTGGCATAGATTAATTACATCATGTGTCTACGCCTCATTATATAAGAGGCCCGAAATACAAGTGTCCTACTTGGACATGACTCCATATCCTGTGCACACATCGTATGACTCCGAGTCCAACTGTAACCTAATTTATAAAAATATATTCAACACAATTCTAACAGATCATGCACAAGGTCACGGGGGCATATGTGTATCTGGAATAATGGAAGGTAGAGGCATTCATCGATTTATTCCTAGTGCGGGATAAGCATCTGGACTGAGACAAGCACATCGACGCACCTCTAGCTACTACAATAGGTAGAAATTGCAAGCTCGGATTATCATTGGAACTCTTCAATTTTGTCTTTCCATGAAGAGCAATGAAGAGAGAGGTCCTCAGAATGAGCTACCTCGATGGCTTGTGGTTTGGTCGTTTCTGCCGAAGTGGCTCTAGAAGAGAAGGTAGGGAGAGAAGGGGAGGATGGTGTTGTAAATAATATCGATTATCACATGGAGTTATACTAGGCCCATCCGCAAGGAATCATGTGAGCACGTCTACATAGAGGTCCACGAGGTTGAGGATAAACATGGTTGGCCAATTGACTGGGTTGGAACCACGAGGAAATGAACAATTTACAAGAGCAGGCACATCAAGTACACTGAATCCAATGACCGGCCCACTTTACCGTATCATGAGGATGTGATGCATGCTAGTCAAGGAGGGACTCTTGAATCCAACAAAAATAATTTATTTATGCTTTGTGACACTAAATTACATGCCTGGATCTAGATTGAAGAACCCACCATGTGTCTTATCTCTCATAGACTCGATTCTAATATATCTCCGACATTTTCACATGTGCTGAATGAAGAGAGAGACATGCCGCATTTACCTAGCTCAATTCTTCATATGGGAACCTATATCAGCTCATATGGGATCTGTATGTATGAAGATATCTGATGATATCGTTCTTGAACATTTTACAAAAGTCATTCAGAAGTTTCAAAATTGCGCATAGGTATAATATATCTTAGATGCCGTCAGATCTGAGATACAACCACCTAGAATGTTGCATCACGGTAGCACCTAAAACTTGGTAGCACCTGCAATTTTCCTGTGTATGTATAGCTGTGACATGTCCCACTGAGCCAGTGCTTTAAATAAGCATACCTTTTGTCATCTACCAGTTGTACTTTTTTTTAAGAAACGGCCAGCATTGCCGACATTTCATTGATTTAAGCAGAAGGGAGAGTGACAAGGGGTGATCAAGTGATCAAGAAGGAGAAAATTACCACTGCCCCGCAAGTGGAAGGGAACTGCGGGTCCAAGATCGTAGGGCAATACTTTCACGTCACTTCCCCGAAGGGTAGCTCAATGCACTTTGCCCCGGCCATTCTCCATTGCTCCATGTCGCGCTTGTAGGCTTCAATGACGTGCCTTGCGTTTGCTTGCTTCCCTCTGAATGTGCAAGCGTTGCGCTCTAACCATATGTGCCAGGAGATGAGTGCCACAACGGTTTTTACACCCTTCCTGTGGCCTGGGGCGGCTGCCGCTATAATCCTTTGTGCTCGGTCCGTTGTTGCTGTTCCACTGCGCCAGAAGGCCTGATCCAGAGAGGCACATCCATTCCAGGTTGCCCCGCGTGCCAGACTTGCAATGCAACCGGGCACTCCCAGCAGAGATGTACTGAAGTCTCGAGGCTGCGCATGCACATCGGGCAAAAGTATCCATTGTCCCAGCCTCTCCTTTGCAGACGATCATTGCACCATAGTCTATCAAGGTGCAGCAACCAAAGGAACATCTTGATCTTGCACGGCGCCCAGACTTTCCAGATGATGGATTTGAAAGAGGTAATCTGTCTATTGCTGAATTGGGCATTGTACGCTGAACTTGTTGTGTAGCAGCCTGAGGCGCTGAGCTTCCAGGTAATAGAGTCTTGGGTTCCTGGGATGAGCGTGAGGGCAGCCTGCCTGATCTCCCTCGCAAGCTGCACCACCTGCAGTGCAATGGCATCCGAGTCACCTCGCCTCAAGTCCAGGATCCATCTGTCGTCGTGCAGCGCGTCCTTGACCGAACGGTTCTTCCTGGTTGATCTTGCAAAGAGAGTAGGGAAGGCTTGGCAAAGTTGTCGTCCACCTAGCCATGAGCAAAACCAGAATGACACCGTCGCTCCGTCGCCGATGGTCACCATTGTGGATGCAGCAAACAGGGCCCTGTCCGAGGCATCGCAGGGCGTGCCCGTTCCAACCCAGGGCCTTTCTAGGTTCTTCCAGGATTGCCATAACCAGCACAGACGTAGAGCCCTGGCAAAACAAGGAAGATCATGAATGCCGAGACCACCATACTGCTCAGGCGTGGTCACCGTGCTCCAGCCCACTTTGCACTTTCCACCGGACACCTCCTCATCTCCTGCCCAGAGGAAACGCCGCCGTGATTTGTCTACGTCTTTATAGAACTTCTTTGGAACTCGAAGGGCTGTGAGCGCAAAGGTGGGAATGGCCGAAAGTACGCAACGTACTAGGACACGCCGACCAGCCAACGGCATTAATCTGCCTTTCCAACCGACGAGGCGAGCCCGGATCCTGTCCAGAATGGCCTAAATATGTACTAGTCTAATACGCCCCATCGTGATTGGGAGGCCTAGATATCTAATCGGGAACGCCGTCGGAATGCCACCAAAGTTCTGAAGAACATCAGCCATGTCTATGTCTTCGCACCTAATGGGAGCCGCGAGAGATTTTGAAAGGTTGACCCGGAGTCCCGTTGCATCGCCGAAAAACCACAACAACTCAACAAGACTATCTACTTCTTGACGTGCAGGGTTGACGAAGATGATGGCGTCGTCAGCATATAAGCTCGTGTGCATCCTTGCCGCCGCACCCGGGATGGGATTCAGCACGCCCGCCCTAGTGGCCGCATCCAGGAGGCGATGGAGTGGATCTATGCAAAGGATGAAGAGAAGCGGTAAGAGGGGATCCCCTTGTCGGAGTCCACGAAGATGGATGACGATGTCTCTTGGATCGCCGTTGAGAATGCAGGACGAGGTGGAGGAACATAGCAGCAGGGCGATCCAATCCCTCCATCGGGCCGAGAAACCCAGCCTTTGAAGCAATTCTAATAGGTATTCCCATGATATGCTATCGAAGGCCCCAGCTATGTCTAGCTTAAGAAGAAGTGCTGGAGTTTTGTTTCTATGAAGCGATCGGACAGAATTCTGCACGTAAAGGTAGCTGTCATGGATGCATCTCCCGCGCTGAAAGGCCGTTTGAGCAGGCGAGATAATCTTGTCAATGATGGCCGCCAATCTCATGGATAGCACTTTTGTGATCAGTTTGGCAATGGAATGTATCAGGCTTATAGGTCTGTAGTCGTTCATTCTAGTAGCCCCGTCCTTCTTGGGAATGAGGGCGATCATGGCTGAGTTGATTTCAGCAAAATCACCTTCGGCTAGGTTGTAGAAGTGATCAAAAACTGCCATGACGTCATTCTTTATGGTGCCCCAGCAAGCTCTGAAGAAAGTTCCTGAGAAGCCGTCGGGGCCTGGCACTTTCTCTGATGGAGATGCCATGATAGCAGCCCAAACTTCAGGTTCCGAGAAAGGATTGTCCAGCCCCTCGTTTTGCATATTTGGCATATCCAACTCCTCCCAGTTGATGGAGCACCGCCTTTCCTCCTTTTCCCCAGCAGATTAGCAAAGTGGTCGTGGGTAATTGCTTTCTTTTCCTCGTGCGCAGTGGTTGTACTCATTTCTGTTTGCAGGGAGTGTATAAAGTTCTTCCTCCTTCTGGAATTGATCTTTGCTTGGAAGAAGGCCGTTCGTGCATCTCCCGCCTTGAGCCAGGTTATCCTTGATGCTTGTCTTTTCCTTGATCTCTCCACTGCAGCCAGTCCAAGGGTACTTAGTTTTAGTTGTTTCCTTAGCTAAAATTCCTGTTGTGTCAGTCCTCTTTTTTCTTGAGCTACATCAAGTCTCAAGATTACTTCACACGCCAAGTGGAACTGGACCTTTGCATCGCTAAAAAGAGTGTTTGCCCAAATTTTGAGATCATGCGTTGTCCTCTGCATCTTCTTCTTGAGCCTGATGATTGGGCATGTGTGGTTAACTGGGCGCTGCCAAGCTCTTTCAACTGTTTCCTCAAAATGAGGGAAACGTGGCCAGAAAGACTCAAAGCGGAATGCTGCTCTTTTGCGTGGCGCCGCAGTGTTTGCAAGCAACAGTGGGCAGTGATCTGAACATGCTGTTGTCGTGGCCATCAACATAAAAGAAGGGAAGAGGGCATCCCATTCCGAGTTGCAGAACACTTTGTCAATGCTAACCATCGTTGGGTTTTGACTCTCGTTTGTCCATGTGAACCTCCTATTTTTGCATTTGATATCTCTTAAGCTTGCTCTGTCGATCGCTGCTCTGAACATGCCCATGATCCTCCTGTTCAGGTTGAGGTTGTTCTTGTCGCGGGCTTCATAGATGATGTTGAAATCTCCGTTTAGAAGCCAGGGTTCTCCTTGTGGTGGTGCAACATGAGCTATTTCAGCAAGGAAATCATCTTTTCTCGTGTCGTCCACTGGTCCGTAAACAGTTGTGAGCCAGGAATCAAGTCTGTCCTGGATCAAAGACACTTTTCCGGTGATTGAGAAGTTTCCGACTGCATGTGTCACGAAACTAACCATACTCTTGTCCCAGAGAACATCAATTCCTCCTCTAGTGCCAATCGCTGGAAGAACGGCGCACCCATCTAATCTGGCTCCTCCCAGCTCTCTAACAACACTGGGCGTCCAAGATTCTAGCTTAGTCTCCTGCAGGCAGAGAATGTTTGCCCGCTGCGCTTCTGCTATCTGTCGCACAGTTGTTCGCCTGGCTGGTGTGTTCAGTCCCCTAATGTTCCAGCTTAAAATTGCACACTTTGTACTACTCATCAGGAACATAGAACATCTCTAGAAGTAGCAATACCATCGACGAGTTTCGGCAGCTAATATCATTGAAATAGGAATGTAAATGCAACTGATACACAACCATTCTAGCCTGGGGGTGTCGTCGACCACCAATAGGCCCTAAATCTCGACGACGAAAGCTAAACCACCTACCACTACTGATACAGAGATGAACTAAACCTAGCTCGAGTCGGCCTACTGCCGGCCGCTGTCGAAAACTACTACAGAGGAAGAGGAGCGCTAACATGACTACACTCCAGCCTCCTCGGCTTCAGCTTCAGGCCCTGCCATGCCCACAGCCACGCGTAGCGCCTCCTTGTTAAGCCTGGTCAGCTTGGTGATGACGTTGATGTCGTCGTCGGAGAGCGGCTCATCGAACCTGCGGATGGGGGCTTCAGTCGCCTTGGCAGTCATCTTCTCCTTTGGACCCAGTAGACCCAGGCCCTTCACCAGGCGTAGCGTGGTGCGCTCGGCGACATGTGTGGTGTTGTTTTGAGCAGCCTGACGAGCACTTCGGCGCGGGGGCGGCATGGAAGTTGCTCTGGACTTGGCCGAGGCAAGGTACCTCCTGGGCGGTGGCAGTGGCAGCAGGGCTGGTGCGGGGCTGGTGAAGAGATCTCGAGCAGCAGAGCCAGGGTCTTGAAGCTCTAGGTGGCACACTTGCTCAGTTATTTCTCCGAGCTGCATTTGAACTGTTGTTGCAGCTGTGGGTGTTTTGCAGTTGAAGCTTGCAGGGTTGTGGGATGGCCCGGACAGCGTTGGCTCGAAGTGATCCGGACCGGCCATCTGAACATCTTCATGCTGCCCTTTCTCTCTGTCAGAGAACTCCAGTGGCGCGGCCAACACAGCTTCAATCTCGGCGTCGAGGTGGGCAGCGTCAGCCTTGGCCGGCTCCATGGCGGTGATCGGCTTCTTTGCTTGGGCGAAGAACTGATCAAGGTCGTCGTTGAGGGCTTCAGAGCTGAGATGAGTGGGCGGAGCTGGGGCGGCCGCGGACGTGTCCTGTCTTGCACTCTTCTTGGGCCCGCGGCCGCTGGTCTTGCGCCTGTGACCGTTGGTCTTGCGGCCCTGTCCCTTGGAGCTGCCAAAGCGGTGACGCGTCGGCGGCGAGCGGCTGCGGACACGGCGCTCCCTGGACGAGACCTCAGCCTGAGCTTGGTGGCCGCGCCCGCGGCCCAGAAGCGTGTCCTTCCAGGATCTTCTGCCGGCCTCGTCGTTGTCGGGGTCACGCCTTGAGCCGCCGAGGGGCAAGCCCCGACATCCAGTGTCCACCACCGGGGCGCGGGCCTGCCGCCTGTGCAGCTCCTCGCGCTGGCCATCCTCGACGTGCATGGTCCAGGTGCCGGGGTAGGTGCGCGGCAGTGCGTCATCGTCGTCGGTGCCGGAGGATGGCAGCCCGCTCTGCGCGGAGTGGGAGGAGCGCAGGGACCAGTCTTCGATGAGATCTACGTGGATGAGGAGGTCGAACCGCGTCGGGCCCGAAGGAGGCGCCACCCTGCGGTCCGGCAAAGAGAAGCCAACCATCTCCTCCACCCGACCGGCGCCTCGCAGAAGCTTCCAGTAGGTGTGCCTAGTGGGGATGAAAGACATGTCCCACACCCAGACCCAGCAGGCAAAGTCTTGGTGTGGCCGCGCTCCAGCGTGTGGCTGTCGAGCCGATCGACTCACACCTTGTCGCTGAGCACCTCCTGCGCCCCCTCGATCGATGGACCAGTACTGCATGGGCATGTGCTCGATAACACAGCAGACATGCAGGTTGAAGGTGGCGAAGCCTGCATGATCGTCCTCGCGCCAAGGCTGGATGGCGAGGTTGATGCCGTTGACGCGCAGGGTGCCCGACGCACTGCGTTGGCATGGTGCCCCGGCTGGGTGAAGACGACGAGGAAGTCTTCAGGCTGGTGAGCAATGACCCGCAGCTGGTGGGGCGGGACGTGGAGCTAGGCCTCGAAGTCCCGCCCGACGGCCATCGGGGACGTGGCCGCCACCCCGTCCAAAGCGCGCAACGTCACCGTATGCTGCGTGAGGAAGAAGACAGCCCGCTCCACTTCCACCGAGGAGACCCCCACCTTGTGGCTGGTGCGGGGGCGGCGTGCAGGGTCAGACAGGCTCATCTCAGCCATCGAAGCTGCTGGCGAGTGGGCGAGGGGCGGCTGGTGCGGCGGCGGAGGCGATGGAGGTGGCGGTGACAGTGGGGGAAGAGCAGGCGGGAGTGCACCGGGGGACGAGGAGCAAGCGGACCTAGCCTAGCAGCAGCAGGGCCACTCGGGCCATTGCGAGGATTTTGTGGACACTCACGGCCAAAATGTCTCGGGCGCTCGCAGATGATGCAATGGAGCGGATCACTACAGTCTTTCCGGCGGTGGAGCTTGCTGAGGGATCGAAAACAGCGGCCGCGGAAACGGCATAAGAAGGCATCCCGCCCACCGGCCGCATTGAACGCAGCCCGGCGATCCTGGGAGCGGTGCGGAGGGGCCTGCTATTGTCCGGCAGATCGGAGGGGCGGCCGCGGTTCTTCTTGGAGGAGACAGCCGTCCATCCACCGCCCGGCCCCGAAGAGGAAGCACTGACTGTGGAGGGCGGGGAAACTGTGATGGATTGGAGGCGACGGGTGGGGCACATCAAGATCCGCAGGATCTGCAGCAGAGGCAACTACGATGGATTTAAGGCGCGGAGCCGGTAGCTCCGGCGAATCCCCTCCGCAGCCGAAGAGCATTCACCGCGATACAGGATTCTTGGCTGAAATGCCGGATCTGGGGCAGGGGAGGCGCCGCAGCTATGGAGCATGCTGGGGGTGAATGAGCCGTCTTCGGACCGAGGGGCGAATCCAGGTCTCCCGCAGCAGAGCCGCAGCTGGAGCCGGGCCATGGGAAGCACGGCGCGCCCATGCCGCCGCGAGGGGGGAGGGGCGAGGAGGCGCTGTGGGGTGGCCGCCGCGGCCGGAGCGGCCAGCGGCACAGGGGGGGAGGCGGGCTAGAGCTCAGTTGGTGTTTGAGAGATAGAGGAGTTTCTTCTTTCAATATGTACATCAACAAGGGTGTCGGGGGCTTGAGTCCCAGTTGTACTTATGTCTCCATATGTATCTCTATATATAACCGCGAGTTGCTACGCACTTCATATACGACCAAGCCTTGTGATTGTTTAACACTAGCTACGTGCTCCTCTATGCTCTGTGTTTCTTGTGTACAGTATTCTTGGACAAGACTGTCAGACCACAAGCCATGCTCAATCATGACACCAGTCGCTGAGGATATATAACAGTGTCCCCGTCTTATTTTGCGTTGATAATTCTTACGGAACGAGTGGCTTCGGGAGAACCTATGACATAGCTTCGTCTTTGTTAACTACAAAAGTGATGCCACGGCCTGCTGACGGTGATCCATGATGACTGCTATGCAGGTTATCTTGTACATATTTTTTAGGTATGTGGTGTCGATAGATGAGTAGCGGTGTTAGTATTTGTAGGCTCTGTTGACGGTGCCATCAACCATGTACTTGTGCTTTGCTGTGTCCTCATTGTACAGCAGAATCCTGTAGAAAAAGTCCCATCGCCCCTTTTCTGCCCGAATTAAGCAAGTGTGTTTTGCATGTCAGTAAGCTTGGTTTCCCTCCGATACATGGTTCACAAGTTGGATATATATTTGTCTTCACATACGGCACTTTTGATAGCTCGGCGTCTTGGTCACGCAGTTTTGCCAATATTTGCACCATCCTACTTGTTCGCAGGTTGCAGTCATAAAAAAGCCGCACAAATTGCTCTTGTTCGTGGGGCATGTGGCAGTCACTCTCAAAAACTTCACAAGGTCGGTCTCAGCCGATCTTCTTGTGAATTTCAGCTCACACACTCTAGTAGCAAGCCCAACTGCGTTCCCGAGAGGGGGCCCCTGAAATATTAGCAGGTTGGCGATATGCTAGAGATTGGCGTCATGCCGTCCTTCCTCCTCCTGATTTCTCCTCTTGATTCTTCTTCTTCCTTTTCTAATCCCCAACTGCTTCTCTAATCTGCCATATCCTTTTCTCTTGTTCCTTCGAGATCTCAACAATTCCCTTCTCTAATCTTCCTTATCCTTTTATCTTGTTCCTTCCAGATCTCATCAATTCCCCTGCTCCAACTAGTGAGGCTAGATCCTTTGTATCCAACCCATCAACCGATCTCTCTCCGTCTCATCTATATCAGCGGATTCCTTGATCGATTCTCGCTCACCAGCCTCTCTGCCTGCGCCCTTCCACCGTTGTGGCATCGCGCCTCCGCCACCACCGTCCGAGACTCCTACTGCCTCAACAGGATTTCTTGTGGTGCCGCCGGATTCCCGCGTCGAATAGGAAATCCTCCCCATCCCTCAGATCCGTCAGACTATCGGCCAAGTGCTGCTGGAGCGCCTTGACCTCGTCCTTCTCGCTTGGCTAGGACAGCTAAAGGAACCAGTTTCTGAATTGGACAAAGAGCACGGCTGCTTCGAATAGGAGCAACACTTTTCTGAAATTTGTGTCTGTGGAGAAGCTGAACTGGAGTTGTGATTGCCATGAAGCTCATTGGCTGGAACTGCCGTGGCATGGGCAAGGACCTCAACAGCTCTACTAAGATGGAGTACCTCGCAAAATTGATGAATTCCACCTATGCTCAGGTAAATTTCGTATCTGAAATTAGAACATCAAGGTACAGTTCTTCTCATCTTAACTCTCGATTTAATACTAACGATAGCTTCGTAGTTCCATCTGTTGGTCGTTCTGGTGGTCTTTGGATACTTTGGTCTGATGAAGTTTGTGTCTGTCAAGTTCTCCAATCACTATATGATTTTAGCCCTTGTTGTCAATAAAATTACCAATGTGGAATTTGTTCTGGCTTGTGTTTATGGAGATCCCCATCATCGCCACACTAACCTAATTTGGGATCATATTCTAAATTTTGTTAATGATAACATAGGGAAGCCAATTGTTTGTTTCAGTGATCTGAATGATATCATGTGTGATACGGAAACTACTTCTCTCAATGTGAATAAGAACCGTATGCGTGCTGTCAATAACTATGTCAAGCAATGTGGTCTGTTTGATCTGGGGTTTAGTGGACCGGCTTATACTTGGACAAATATGCGGTTCTCCTCTAGACCTATCTTTGAAAGGCTTGATCGTTGTCTTGCCAATGCAGATTGGTGTGTTATGTTTCCTAATACTAATGTTTTTAATTTACCAATCATTCATTCGCTGAGTGATCATGCACCTATTCTGATATCCACTGATTCTCAGTTTCGTAGGCCTAAACTACACTTTAAATTTGAAAATTGGTGGACTTTTGAGGAAGATTTCCAGGGCATTGCTAAAAATGCTTGGGACTCCTCGGTTAATAGACCATTCCATGTCAGAACCAATAACCTTGCAGGGACTTTGAAAAGGTGGTGCAAAAAGAAAAAACCTTTACAGCATCAACTTGATTGTATTCAGGATCAGATCAATGAGATTCAAATGAAGCCGGTGCATCTCCAAGACTATTCCCTTCAGGCAAGCCTAGTTGCCCAATATGAAGGTAATTTGACCAAGATCATTGAATTTTATAGGCAACGTGCAAAAAAACACTGGGCGACCAAAGGTGACAGGAACACATCCTTCTTTCACAATGCTGTTCAAAAGCGTAAGCGTCAAAATCGCATAGTTTCTATTAAGGACACTCATGGTAATAATTTGTTTGATCCAGATGATATTGACAAGGAGTTTGTTAATTATTTTAGAACTATTTTTTGCTCATCTTCTACTAATAATGACAGGCCCAGTTTGGATACTACTTTGCCGCAAGATACAAACGACTTCACCTACTCGATCCCTGATAAACATGAGATATGGGAAATTCTCAAAGGCATGAAGAAGAATGCCTCTCCTGGACCTGATGGATTCAATGTGGGTTTCTACCTTTCGGCTTGGAGTTGGATAGGAGATGATGTGACCAATTTGGTAAGAAATTTCTACACCACAGGTATTGTTCCGCCTCATCTCAATGATACTCAAATTGCCCTCATTCCGAAGAAACTTGCTTCGCATCTGCCTTCTGACTTTCGGCCCATAAGTTTGTGTAATGTTGTTTACAAAATCATTGCTAAATCTTTAGCCAATAGGTTGAAAGGGCATTTTCCTGATTACATTCACCCCTCTCAGCAAGCTTTCATTGAAGGTAGGCGCATAAGCAATAATATTATTGTCGCCCAAGAAATTGCCCACTCATTCTCTCTTGCTTCTTGGAAGAGCCTTGATTTTATACTGAAAATTGACCTTGCCAAAGCTTTTGATAGAATTGAGTGGCACTTCATTGTCTCGGCTCTTGCTCGTAAAGGTCTCCATGGCCATTTCATAAAACTTGTTCATGCATGCATTTCATCCCCAATGTTTTCAGTGATCATTAATGGTCAATCTTTTGCAAAATTCAATAGTTCCAGAGGCATTAGACAGGGATGTCCTTTGTCACCGTATCTTTTTGTCCTTGCAGTAAATGAGTTATCTCTTATGTTACAGGATGCCTTGCAAGCTAATCACCTGACAGGTATTTCGCTTGGACCAAATTGCCCTCCTATTCACTCTTTGATGTTTGCAGATGACCTGATTGTTTGTGGCAAAGCTAATGTGCAGGAAGCTAATACTATTTTACAGCTTTTAGACCATTTTTGTTGTGATTCAGGGCAAACTCCAAACTGGAGTAAATCTGGTATCTTATTCAGCAATAATGTTACGATGCAGGTTAAACAAGATATTAAGAGAATCTTTCCAGCTCCAGACATCGACAGTTCTTTCGTCCATTTAGGCCATCCACTTGTTTTACCTTCTAAAGATAGATCAGCTGGTTATAACTTTGTTTACGATAAATTCAAGTCCAAACTTAGCACATATAAAGCCAACAGACTCTCTCATGCGGCAAGATTAACTCTCATAAAATCCGTTTTCTCTTCCATTCCTGTATATTACATGTCCAACATACTTTTTTCAAAAAAGTTCCTTGCTAAACTAACAACAATCATTAGGAACTTTTGGTGGACAGGTATTCAAGATGATCAGACTACTAGAAGCTTGTGCCTTAGGGCATGGGCTGATGTATGTATTGAGAAGAAAATTGGTGGTCTTGGTGTTAGAAATTTGCAGGCAATCAACCAAGGACTTGTTCTCTCGACGGCATGGAGATTGGCAAAAGAGCCGCAAAGTCAGCTAGCATTGATTCTCAAGGCAAAGTATCATCATGATACATCCATTTGGAGAGCCCGGCCGAACAAACCTAAATCTGCCTTTTGGTCTGCAATTCTAAAGGTGAAGCCTCTTCTAATCTCAGCCACAATTTGCCAAATTGTTGATGGTGCTAGTTCTATTTGGAGCTCACCTTGGTTTTCCGGATGGGAAACTATTTATGATCATCTTATCATTCAGCAACAATCTTTTTCTTACCCTGCACAAGTTAAAGATCTTTGGATACCGGGTCAAAAGAACTGGAATGCAAACTTGATTAATTCTCTTTTCACTCCTGAATTGGCTAATACCATTCTACAAACTCCTATTATTAAGGCAAATGGTAAGGATATGTTGGTTTGGAAACTAACTCCTGCAGGTGAATTCTCTTCCAAAAGTGCTTACAAGCACTGCTTCAACAATCTTCAGCTTCCACCAAGGCAAAGGCCCAAAATTGTCCCTATGCAGGTCATTTCCCTTCTTAATCAGGTGTGGGAGGATAAGCAAATGGCACCAAGAGTTCAGGCATTTGCTTGGAGGCTTCTTAGGAAAGCACTTCCTACAGGTAAGAGGGAAGGTAGGTACTCCAAACATATCAATGAAAACTGCTCTAGATGTGGACTATTAGAAGATGAAATGCATATGTTGTTTCTGTGTCCTTTTTCTAAAGCTGCATGGTTTTGCTATCCCTGGTTTATTAAAACGGAATCTCTGGCTGAAAATTATCATTCTATTCTTGATATGATTCGTGCTTTGATTACATCTCAACATCCAAAAATAAACTTGACTACTCTCTATACTTTTCTATGGTGTCTTTGGAAAGCTCGGAACGACTGTCTATTTTGCAGCAAATTATGCAAGCCTTCCCAGGTGTATGCTTCAGCAAATGCAATAATTGAAGCAACCAATTTAGAAGATAAGAACTTCGCTCAGCAACAAGAAAGCGATAAAGCTCAGGAGCAGTTGCAGGATTCTTCAACAACCACGCATACACATGACTGTAATAACCTTACAGGGAATGTCATCTTTTGCGACGCAGCCTGGGAGAGACGCACAGATTCAGAGCTGGGCCATGCTGGCTTAGGAGTAATCATCACCATGCAAGACAATCGGCACCTCCAACGACTACACGTCTCTGCGCTTTCGCCTCCAGTTTCATCACCCCTCCAGGCTGAGACTTATGGGCTGCTACTAGCTACTAAGTTAGCAGATCTTCTGCAGGTTCAGAACCCTCACTTTTGCACCGACTGCTCGGTGTTAGTTTCGGCGGCAAGGTCATCAACGGTATTTGCTGCTCTAGGATGTTGGGAGAACAGACCTCTCCTTGCAGAGATCCAAGCCTCTCCCTCTTTTAGTCGTAACAAGATCACTCACATCAACAGAAGCAACAATGTAAAAGCTGATCATCAAGCTCGATTAGCTTTGCGGATTCAGTCAAGGTCCTTAGCTCTTCGTTGCTTATGTACACAAGCAGATCAAGGTCAATGTCCCGGAAAGGACATAGTTTCTGGTTCTAGCATGAGTCCCTTCATGCTTCTTTCTGTAAAATGCACTTGATCATCAATAAAGTTTTCTTGTGTTAAAAAAAAAACTTCACAAGGTCATTTTTTTATGATGGGGTAGTTGTGCTCTTCTATAGACTTATCAACATGCTTCCAGGCCCGATTCTTGGTCAGCTTCAGCTAAGCAGGGCACTATGTCCTCTCCCCAGTTTGGCTTCTTAGTATTTTCTGTCTTCTTCTTGTTCTTTCCTACTTCCACATCATTTGTTGCTTTAGACTATTTCCGTCTAGCAAATGCATTTATCTTCTCTAACTTCCCTACTTTGCGCATTTGCGGGCATAGCCCTAGACCCATGTACGTCGCACACCCCATGCACCCTAGTTCACTCGCGCCTCTGCTCTCGGAATCACTCCCCTTACACTGGTTTTCCTCCCCAAAATGACTCCAATCTCACAACTTAGTTGCCTCCCAAACTTGAGGTAATGAGGTTTGGTTTAGTGCCATGAGACCTATCTACAATGGCTTTGCGACAGGTGCCCATGTTGTCTTGGCTCTTCAACGTTTGATCTTTCCATTCTAGCTCTCCCTGGCGCTAGCACAATGTTGGTCTTTCAACACGAATCCATTTCCCGAAGAGCCCAACGGGGAAGACGAAGAAAGCGGTGACCCAATTGCTCGTCGCAGAACCAGCAAGCTGGCACCGCCCCCTCACAAATACACAAAGCAGAAACTAGTTTGCCCTCTACTGATATCGAAATAACCCGCACGCATAGGAGGTACTATTCAACATGCAATGCTTCGAAGGACGACCAGAACATTCGCTTTGGTTGGCTACCAGTCCCCCTATCAGGCCTTAGCCCACCCAAAGAAGCACGAAAAAAAATAAAGAGAAACAAACTTTAAAAATGTAGTCAAGATATTTCAAATGTTTTGAGAAAATAAAAAATATTCACAATTTTAGATAATTATCATGAATGTAAAAATGTTTACGGATTTAAAAAAAACTGCTCGGGAACTCCAAAAATGTTTTTAAGTTTAGAAAATGTCTCTAAATTTTAGAAAATGTTTCTCGCAATACAATCTTGAATTAAAAAAGTATTCATGAATCCGGAAAATGTTCTCGGATTACAAAAGAAGTTCCCCAAAATTCAGAAATGTTCATAAATTTAAAAATATTTATCAATTTAAAAAATGTTCATGAATCTCAAGATTTGGTTATCGATCAATATAGTAGCGCCCGCGTAAATGTGTGAATAAAAATCCAACCGTAGTCCACAATCGATCCACTTCCTGACATGTGGGGCCACAAGTGCAAAACCCACCTTATACTGGGCGACGGTCGGCGCCGGCAAGACACAGGCTGCGGCACTCGGGAGATTGCCAGATGTGTGCGTGGCTGTGTGCACGTGCAAGAGTTAGGTCCGAAGGCATCGATTTGAGCCAACCAGCTTGTGCCCGGGCCTTTGTGGCTTCATGTTTGGACTCAAAATGAAATACGTATTGATAAATCTTGCAGAAGCCACACGTAAAACGCACTTCTGAATCCAGCTTGCACCCCTAAAAAGTTTCAATTTAAACTAACGCTTACTCCCACTAACCAGTGTGGTCCACCATGAGGCCAAAGCCTGGATCGCTCACGGCTCCCTATTTCCAGGGAGCTTAGTATCTCCTGTGATGCGAGATGCTAATTGCTAGAAAAGACAAATGTATAAAACATAGTACTGTATCACCCGGGCATTATCTGGTCAGGTAGAACCTGCATCACTCAGGACACTGCCTCGAATGAAAATATACCTGAACATGATCAATCAAATGTTGGATTTTATTCATGTGCCGTGCAACATCGCTATACGATACTACTACTATATATACGTATCCGTGCACGCACAAGGGATGCATCCACGTTAACAGACTATGGGCGTTTAGACGACGAAACCGGTCGACGCGTCTGACACCATGATCACGCGCCAGGGGTGCAGCCCCGGCGGCCAAGGCGCCGTGCCGTGTATGTAGGAGATCGAGACGTCAGGCCTGTCCCTTCTGATTTGGAGTGCTGCATCGCGCTCCGTCCAGCCCACCACCTCCGGCCACGACACCTTCGTGCGGCCGGCGACGGCACCCGCGGGCTCACTTCTCCCCATTTTGCCCTGTGGTACTGAAACTTCCCTTGACTTGTGGCTGATAATATGCAAGTATGCAGTAAGCCACATTTGATGATACTTTATAGGTGTAGGAGTAAATTACTTCCACACAAGAGGTGGTAAGATGATGGATTAAAGGATGCCAGGTTGCATCACGGACACCGCCGTCCTGTATTGGCTCATGGCCAGCGTCGGTTACTAGGAGAGGAGAGCATGCAGCTTTTCTCATTCTCCTTTCTTTCTAGGAAAAGCAGGAAGAAACTTGATGACTCAGTGCAGACTAGCGAGCCCGTGGACGATCGTACATCGAAAATAGCCCAGCACGTGTTCTTCAGATTGGTCTCTTCTATTACCCAACCCACCGATCATCATTCATAACTGCGGCCGTACGTACTTTGAGGTATCAACGTGGCAGCGAGAGACTAGAAATAACTTCACCGTACTCACCTTACAACCGGCCTTTTTCACTATTCTGATCCTTTAAACGAACTTTGTCACAAAATGAACTCGACGTGAAATCTTTTTACCAACGCCACAGCCCGCGGCGTTTCTACTCAACATAGAAACGTCGAGGTAGCTAGCGTTTCTGATCAAAAAAGAAACACCGAAGTAGCTAGCGTTGCGAATCAGGTAAGAAACGCCGAATGAGCTGGCGTTTCTGGCCATCATAGAAACGCCAAGGAACCATGGCGTTGCTGCCCTTTTTCATGTGCATGTGGAATATGGATGAACAGCTTAATTAATAAGACCAATTAATTATGACCAAAGAGGGCAGCAACGACATGGTTTCTTGGCGTTTCTATGATGGCCAGAAACGCCAGCTCATTCGGCGTTTCTTACCTGGTCCACAACGCTAGCTACCTCGGCGTTTCTTCTTTGATCAGAAAATGCTAGCTACCTCCGCGTTTCTATGTTGGGCAGAAACGCTGCGGGCTATGGCGTTGCTAAAAGGGTCAGATCGTGAAATACTTTCACGTCGAGTTCATTTTGTGACAAAGTTCGTTCAAAGGGTCAGAATAGTGATTTCGGCCCTTGGGCCTTGTACAATGGAAGATGCTTAGAGAGGTGCTTAGAAAAATAAACCGGGTTTTTCTGAAGCACCGGTGCCCATTTCTATAGGAGAGACGCTTAGTTAAGCGTCTACCCTGTACAAATAAGCACCGGTGCTTAAGGAAATCCTGGTTTATTTCTCTAAGCACCTCTCCTAAGCATCTCCCATTGTACAAGGCACCTTAGAAGAGGTGCTTAGAGAAATAAACCAGGATTTTCTTAAGCACCGGTGCTTATTTGTACAGGGTAGACGCTTAACTAAGCGTTTCTCCTATAGAAATAGGCACCAGTGCTTCAGAAAAACCCGGTTTATTTTTCTAAGCACCTCTTTAAGCATCTCTCATTGTACAAGGCCTAAGGGCTGAAATCACTATTCTGACCCTTTGAATAAACTTTGTCACAAAATGAACATTGTACAACCTCACAGAGTCCCTGACCACTAGGCAATAGCCATATATATCATCTTCGCAGCTCTGTGCTTCAAATAGTTCACACGCACGAACGTATATTTGTGGAAACAATTCTCGCGACCTGAAATATTAGCATCCGATACTAAACCCACACATCTTAATTAGATTTTTCCATTCGATAAGCGTGTGAAGAAAGAGTCACTTGGTTGATGTTGATGCAACTGTGGTGCACCCAATGCAAGCACGGCTTCGGAATGAGTGGCATCATGAAGTTATCTTTTAACTTTCTCATTGTACTCGTCAAAAGGTGCCCATGCAGCGAGATGTTAGTCCGACACAAGCGCTGCGAATCATGTGACGACAGCAGCCCTTGATACTAATGCTACCAGATTAGAAAACAAAGCACACACTAGCAATTAGCAGCAAGCTGCGCCCACTGCCGGTCTGCTAGCACCGCCGTGCTGCGCTCCCTGGCCTAAGCACGACACGTAAGGAAACAGGCCTGCCCACTGGCACGTTTAGTCCCACCAGCCAGCCTGATTTTTGGCCTATTTAGGATGTTGTATGGTCTAATATATAAAAAAATTCTGGAAAAAAAAGTGTAAACGGATCATGTCGTGCCGGCACTCGTGCCCCAACGTCACGGCCAGGCATGGCCATAGGCCAGCCACGTGCGGGAGCAACTAGTTAAAAAGCGCTCCTTCGGGAGCCTCGCAACAATCAGTGCTACTTGACGTGCTCTCAGTCATTCGCCACGTGTTACACTCTGGGTGCTTCCTTCGGATTTTGTTTTTTTTCACACGTGTTTTCGACTTTTTAAACAGTTTTTTCGAGGTTTTTTTATGTTCTGGTTTTCCATCAGTCTTCCATGGCTTTTTAAAAAAATTGCACGAAAAAACACGCTTTTCCCTTTCGTGAGAGCCACGGTTTTGCTTTCGCGAAAGTCACGTCCGTGCCTCTCGGAAATGGCAAAAAAACGCGTTTTTTGTTTTTTTTATTTCACGATCACTGTTTTGCTTGTGCGAGAGGCATGGGTGTGCTTTCGCGAGAGTCACGGTCGTGCCTCTCGGAAAAAAAGTTGTATTTTGTTTTTTCCCTTCGCGAGAGTCATAGTTTTGATTCCGCGAGAGGCACGGTTGTGCTTTAGCGAGAGTCACGGCCGTGCCTCTCAGAAACGAAAAAAAACATGTTTTCCGTTTTTTCTTCCGCGAGAGTCACGGTTTTGCTTCCGCAAGAGGCACGGTTGTGCTTTTGCGAGAGTCACGGCCATGCCTCCTCGGAAACAAAAAAAACGCGTTTTCTCTTTTTCTTTTTCCGCGAGAGTCACGGTTTTGCTTTCGCGAGAGGCACGGTTGTGATTTCGTGAGAGGCACGAGCGTGCCTCTTTCGAAAAAGGAAAATAATCCGTGCTCCTGGTTCGGTTTTTTCGTCCGTTTTTTTCATGAAAAAAGTTCATCAAAACCTATCAACATGGGATCTACTTTTAAAGATCTCGATGCGAGGAATCCAACAGTGAAAGCGGTTCGAGATTTGGACGCACGGTTTGAGAGATAAAACGTTTTGAATAAACGGATCTACGAAAAAGGGAAAAGTTTCAGGTTGCGACAAGTGGCGCGCTGCATGTGCGCCAGCTGTCGCAAACAGAGAAGTTGGAATGATCTTTGCAACGAGTACTGCTCAACTAGTAATTTCGGCCACGTGCTGGCACGACCCGATTATAAGCATGCCGGGCCAGGCCAACCACGGGTTGGGCACGCAGGCTATTGGGTCATCATACACGGACAGGTCCATTTGGCTACCTTTCGGCATGACGTAAAGAAAGGGCTCATTGTGTACAGTACAACCCATAGGGTCATCCGTCCTGTCTTCTTCGTTCTGCGGTCAGTCCCCACTCCAACCAAGATCCCTAATTTCGCCATGGCTGCGGCGTAGGGACAACCAGCAGACATTTTTGTGCCTCCTCCGAGTTTGCAGCCTTCTTCTCCCTACCACCATCGTTGCATATGAACACAAGCGCCCACCGTCTCTCTGTCTCCTCCCTTGTACTGCAGTAATCCCAAACCAAAGAAAATGGTTGGAGGCCGCTGCACGGATGCCTCCGCCAAGACGGAGCATCCGCCCCATGCAGGTGGCGGCTTCAGCAGCAACCTTCTGCGCAACCATGACATCGCGCTCCTGGAGGACTTCCGGCTGCACGCCTCCAGGACTTCCAACCATTGGGTCAGCCACGCCATAGGTCAAGGCGAGGCATGGCCTTGCTGGCTCAAAAGGTTGCATCTCTTCAGCGTGCTTAATCTGAAGCTGACAGATCTTGGGAGTCTCATCAGCTTCCGCTGCCATGCTCTGGAGGACTTGCAACTGAGAAACTGCAACTTTTTGCTCACCAGAAATGCTAAGATAGTCTCCTCCTCACTCAAGAATTTGGCTGTTGTCGATGTGTACTACATGGTGCATGATGATGAGATTTTTTTCGTTGATTATAGAGGCTCCTCCTCTTGTTTCTCTACGCCTGGACGGGGAGCTTAAACACATTGTTGATATGACTGAACCACATACCGTGTTGTCTCTTGTCGACGCGTTGATTCAGCTTCCGAGGGTCGAGAGGCGCGTGAATCACCAACTGGGCATAGTTGGTGCACTGTCTAATGTGACAACCTTGCGCTTGTCACATTTTGCGGTCATGATATATTCTTCTTCTTCTTGACATACCCTTTTATTCAGTTTGCATCTCCTATATCTGCAACAATTTAAGGATAAGAAATGCTTGCCTGGGTTTCAGTTGTTGTACTATGTGACTCGTGAGGATCTTCCTATATTCAAGTTTGAGAACCTGAGAAGCTTGTTTCTAAATGAGTGTCATATCAGCGATGACTTCCTCAGGCTGCAGCAATACCTACACAACTCGCGTAACCTGAAGAAACTCACTTTGCGCTGTTGCAAGGTGCTCCTGAAGGAAATATGCCCTAGAAGCAATAATAAATATGTTATTTATATTTTCTTATATCATGATAAATGTTTATTATTCATGGTAGAATTGTATTAACCGAAAACTTAGTACATGTGTGAATACATAGACAAACAGAGTGTCCTTAGTATGCCTCTACTTGACTAGCTCGTTAATCAAATATGGTTAAATTTTCTGATCATAGACATGTCTTGTCATTTGATGAACGGGATCACATCATTAAAGAATGATGTGATGGACAAGACCCATCCGTTAGCTTAGCCTTATGATTGTTTAGTTTTATTGCTATTCATTTCTTCATGACTTATACATGTTCCTCTGACTATGAACTTATGCAACTCCCGAATACCGGAGGAACACCTTGTGTGCTATCAAACGTCACAACGTAACTGGGTGATTATAAAGATGTTCTACAGGTGTCTCCGATGGTGTTTGTTGAGTTGGCATAGATCGAGATTAAGATTTGTCACTCCGTGTATCGGAGAGGTATCTCTAGGCCCTGTCGGTAATACACATCACTATAAGCTTTGCAAGCAATGTGACTAATGAGTTAGTTGCGGGATGATGTATTATGGAACGAGTAAAGAGACTTGCCGGTAATGAGATTGAACTAGGTATGATGATACCGACGATCGAATCCCGGGCAAGTAACATACTGATGACAAAGGGAAAGACGTATGTTGTTATGCGGTTTGACCGATAAAGATCTTCGTAAAATATGTAGGAGCCAATATGAGCATCGAGGTTCCACTATTGGTTATTGACCAGAGATGTGTCTCGGTCATGTCTACATAGTTCTCAAACCCGTAGGGTCCGTGCGCTTAACATTACATGACAATTTGTATTATGAGTTATGTGATTTGATGACTGAAGTTTGTTCGGAGTCCCGGATGAGATCACGGACAGGACGAGGAGTCTCGAAATGGTCAAGAGTAAAGATTCATATATTGGAAGGTTGCATTTGGACATTGGGATGCTTCCGAGTGGTTCGGGCATTTTTCCAGAGTACCGGGAGGTTATTGAAACCCCCCGGAAGAAGTATTGGCCTATTGGGACCTATTGGAGGAGAGGAGAAAGGCCACGTGAGAGGGGCGTCCCCCCTTGCCCAAACCGAATTGGACTAGGGGAAGGGGCCGGCCCCCCTCTTTCCTTCACCCTCTCTCTCCCTTCCCCTTTTCCCTCTCCGGTGAAAGGAAGAAGGGGGGATCCTACTTGGACTAGGAGTCCAAGTAGGACTCCCCCCTTTTGGCATTCCCCCTTAGGTCGGCCACCTCCTTCTCTGTCCTTTATATACGAAGGCGGGGGGCACCCTAAAGGCACAACAGACATCTCTTAGCTGTGTGTGGTGCCCCCTCCATAGTTTACCACCTCGGTCATATCATCGTAGGGCTTAGGCGAAGCCCTACGCCGATAGCTTCATTATCTCCGTCGCTACGCTGTCGTGCTGACGGAACTCTTTCTCGTTCTTAATTGGATCAAGAGCTCGAGGGATGTCATCATGCTGAACGTGTGCAGAACACAGAGGTGCCGTACGTTCGGTACTTGGATCGGTTGGATCGTGAAGACGTTCGACTACATCAAGCGCGTTACTAAACGCTTCCGCTTTCGGTCTACAAGGGTACGTGAACACACTCTCCCCTCTCGTTGCTATCCATCTCCTAGTTAGATCTTGCGTGATCGTAGGGATTTTTTTGAATTACTAGGTTCTCCAACAACTCCTATGCTTTCTTTCATGATCTATTACCATATCTCAATTTAATCCGTATATTAATTCTTTTATGTTGTTCAACAAGTCTTGGATTATAGGCATAACAAGGAGATGAGAGAACGCCTGCAGAAATCTTCTGATGACCTGGTGGATTTGAACTGTGAGAACCTTCGGCTTAGTGAAATCATATACAGATATGGTGATACTTCTGTCGACCTACTGGTGAAGTTTTCAGTGGGCATGCGGAGGAATTTACCAAACAACAAGATTGAACTCACTAAAGTTGATTAGCAGAAATGTCTGTCAAATAAAGCATTGTTAGAATAATCCGAGGCACTCCGTCGATCTACTGAGGACTAAGCAATCACACAGGTATGACACTGAGATTTGTTAACGAGGTTCACCATCATGGCTACATCCCCGGGGCCTGACTACGGGCGCTCCTCCCCGTGAGACCGTCACAATACCGCACCCCGGCCGCTCGGGCGCCGACACACGCCACCGGCTTCCCCGCGTGCCCGTGCTATTATGTTGGCATAGGTTACATCGTGTGTCTACCCACACTATATATGAGAGGCCTAGGATACAAGTGTCCTATTAGGACACAACTCCTACCCTGTCTACACAAAGTCCAAAACCAAGTCCAATTGTAAGCTACCTTGTACAATAATATTTGACACAATTCTAACAAACTCCACCTTGACGAATATTCTTCACCACCTTGAATTCATCCATGCGTCGAACCTCCATATACATTGGACTTGAGATACGCCATGAGCACCACTGCTACTCCCAGACTTCATGTGACTCCACCTGCAACTGTAGTCCCTTCTTGTCTTCTTCACAGTCAACACTTGAACAAAATTAAGTTCCTCATTACTCTACCTTGTGCTTCCAACTTCCGGAGAATCCGTTCAATGCCATCACACACCGACCACGTTGCTTGTAGTCATCCCGAGTCAAATTCGCAGTTGTCTCACCCTTTTTCCCGGATAGTCTCTGACATGTCCCATAGCTATAGCACTCCGCCTCCTTCTGCCTTTTCATCCGCACTTTGCCATGTGCACTGAACACAACAGAATATATGGCCATGTACTCTCTCAGCTTTTGACAATTTTAAACTCTCCGCCACTTTCTCAGATTCTCCATGGTCAACTCCTGTCCATCTTCCGGCACCGATAGACCCAGTCACCAACTTGAATCTGATACTTGTCAACACTACTTCAACACCCCCTGCACAATTTGTCTGGCCACATGTCTGACCACCAGTGCCTTGGCCTATCGCTGTGTCCCGTGCTTACCACACGCCTCGCCGCTATCACCGCGTCGATCCTCTGCTGTCCTGGTCGAGTCTCCCGGGTAGCTAGCCCCCATTGCCTCAACCCCCACTGCAGAGAACCATCGATCATCACCGACCGATGCCGAGTATCACGTCTCCATTAGACCGCTGGGCCCCAGTCCAATCCGCGTGTCTCTCACTATCCCGCTGAAATAGCCTTCGACTCTCCGAATTCTTACGCCGTAGCCCCTCCATCAGCTTCCGTCAGACTCCAGCTCCACCTTCAACATGACTCCATGGTGGTTGTACACGCCATCCTCCCGCGCCCTGTCGACTCCAAACTCTCATGTGCACCGTCTTGAATCAACCCTGCGCAATAGTCTGTCGAAGCCGCACAAGCCCTCAAGCCTGCACCACGTGTTTCCACGCCCCAGAAGTCGGCCACCATCAGCATCACGCTCCTATGTCGTCGTCTCTGAAATCACCGCCGTCTTCTGCTTTGACCGACATCCCCGTCGATCCGTCAAACAGTCCAGTCTGACCCAGCCAAATTATCCGACTGCAACCATGCCCCACCCTGTGCCGTGTCCGCCCGCACATCTCCGTGCATTGCTTGACGCCCTGTGTATACATGATCTGCCACGATGCACTTCAGGCTTCCCAAATCATCTCCCGTGAATTCTCATTCATCACATAATACTTCCATCTTACCTTGCTTGACTTCCCGCAACGACTTCAAACATCCTTGTTGTACTAATATATTTTTCATCTTGTCCACCATAACGGCCAACCCATGAAAAATAACCAAGCTGCAATACTTCCCGTGCATGTGCCGAAGTACTAAGCAAAGAGACAAATTTAATCCAAGCCATGCTCCACGTATTGCTCCTTCCACGCAGAACACCCGATGCCTTTTTTGTAATTGCTGCCAAAGCGTCATCTGATGGGTTTTTCTCTTTGATGAATTTTCCTTCCGCCAATTGATTTGCTGCCTTCGTACACGTTGCTCATCTTTTTTTTCAAACAAACAAATCTCATGCTATGATGCTTCCCAGATCAGCTCTTCCACGCCTCTAGCCATGGGCACCACAACGCACGCAAGAACCTTCTGTACGGGCCACACAGCTCCGCAGGCCTCCTGCAACTAGTAGCACACAGCTCCTAGGGCCTCCCGTGAGTACACCTGGTATTCGGCCAACCTGCCCCGGCGGGGCCTTTAGCATCCACGTGCGTGCACGGACTATGAACCAGCACGCTCGCCACACGTTGCTGCTCCTGCTGCCGCCTGCACCACGCGACTTGGTCCTGCCGACAGATGCCGAACTGAATACGCATAGGACTACCGCTGCTGCCGCCGCTAGTTGCCCAACTGTATCGAACGAATCCGATCAGCCCCGATACTCTGCCTCCACATATGTTACGCCGCTCTGTCGCGACGACCTCCTGTACAGATCACATCGATCCGCGTCGAGCTTTCCTCCTCCAAATCAACAACCGCGACCTTCGATTGAACCTTGCTCATGATACCACTTGTTAGAATAATCCGAGGCACTCCGTCAATCTACTGAGGACCAAGCAATCACACAAGTATGACACTGAGATTTGTTAACGAGGTTCACCATCATGGCTACATCCCCGGGGCCTGACTACGGGCGCTTCTTCCCGTGACACCGTCACAATACCGCACCCCGGCCGCCCGGGCGCCGGCTCCCCCGCGTGCCCGTGCTATTATGTTGGCATAGGTTACATTATGTGTCTACCCACACTATATATGAGAGGCCTAGGTTACGAGTGTCCTATTAGGACACAACTCCTACCTGTTAGGTTGATCTCTCCACCGAGTGAGCTCAACGGCCCATCGGGCCCTGATCTATTCGCGCCCTGATCGGGGGCGCCCGACCGTTCTATGGTTGGTGGGCCCCTGTGACCTGTGATATATAAAGAGGTGGGGGCCGGGGCACACGGTATGAGGTTCACCGCGCCGCCAGACTCCCCACCGATATCCCCTTCCGATCTAGGGCAATCGCAGTGCTCACGGGAAGCACCACTGCCACCTCTCCATCTCGATCTCTCTGCTACCACCGGCCTTTACTTCACCATGGCCGGCTCTGGATCGAGCTCATTCGCACCCAAGGAAGGTAGGTGACCGGAAAGATCTAGCCTACATCGATCCAGTGGATCTAACAATGGTATCAGAGCCATCTTGGTTAGATGTTTTTCGGTAAAAAGATAAAACAGAAAAGAAAAGGAGATCCCTACCCCCAAGAACCCTAGACAGGGCAAAGTAAACCACCAGATTTTGGCCTTGGGCCTCACCGGCAAAGAGCGCCGCTGCACGGCCGCGCCTGTTCCTCTCGATCCCCACACGCATCGGCAAGCCGAGGTGCGGGGATGAAGAACCACCAGAGCTAGCAATTGCTCGCGGAAAAGAAAGGAGAAAGACAAAAAAAGCAGGGGGTTAGCACCGCGGCCAAATCCCTCGGCGGCAGCGCGCTCACCGCTAGGGAGGACGCGCGACCGACGAGGAGGATAGCCACGGCACGATCTGGCCGCGCTCTTCCTCTCGCTGAAAAGAAAAAGGGGTAGCCTTTCTGTTTTTTCTCTCTCTCTCATGGAATGGAAGGGGAAAAGGGAAGGTGGCTCTCGCGCAGTGCGGTGGCTGCACGCCGTCACCGGCGGAGCCCCAACCCGGCTACAGGGGAGCAGAGGAGGCCCCACCGCGTCGCTCTCTCTCTGCCACAGGAGCAAGAAAAGGGAAAAAAGAAAGGGAGAGGCGCGCGCGGCGCGGTGGCTCTCGCCGCCGTCGCCGACGGCCGGGGCGGCCGGCCGAAGCGCTGCAGATCTTCTCTGCCTTGCCGCTGAGAGAGAAAGGAATGGAGCAAGAGATGCAGAGAGCGGCGCGGGGGAGGAGAAGAAAATGACTAGGGTTTCCCCCTCCCGCGGGCGCCGGCTCGTTTTGTTCGACAGAGAAGCACGGGCGATCGTCCGATCCCGTTCGACAGTCCCGATTGAAAACCTAAGCCCTCCGCGGGCCTATTGGGCCGAGAGGGAAGGACTGGCAGCAGTCCAGGCTGGGCCGAGGCCGCCAGCCGCGGGCGCCACCACGCGCGCTGGGACGTTTTCGGCCAGGACAGGTGCGCACAGTGCGCGAGCAGGCCATGGGCCGGGCGAGAGAGCAGGCCGGCGCTGTGCTGCTGCTATTTTCCGTTTTTTAAAGAATAGAAAATTTCCAGAAAAATAAAAGTTCATGTATTTTATAAAGTAAAAGTTCCTGTAGAACTAAAAAAGTTCATGATTTTTATTCTGTCATAGAAAAGTTTCCGTAAAAAGTAAAAAGTTCGTGAATTTTTATTCATGTTTTTCCGCTGCGTAAATAAATAATTAATGCTCTTTTACACAGAAAATAAAAGTTTATATAGTATTAAGTTTTTAAGAGCATGTTAAAGTGATTATTAAAATGAATATGATTATGTTATTTTTTATGACCAACGTTGTTTAATAACATGATCATGTTTTATTATTGAAATTTAAAGGTGCATTTATTTCTAATATTTTGCCCAACAGTAATATAGATTTAATTGCATAGACAATTATATGTTTAATTTGACCAACGTTAGATTAATGCATATGATTGTTATATTGATGTCACTTAAATTGTGATTTCAGGAGGCTTTCACTTGATGAGTTGCCTAAAAGAAGTTCCGACACTCAGAGGTGACAACCACACTGAGTGGAGGAAGAAAGTTGAACTGGCATTTGTTTGTGCTGATCTGGACTGGGTTCTGGATGAACCACAACCGGTCAGACCTACAGAGCCAGTAAGAGAGACTACTGAGGATGATGCTGCATGGGCTAAAAGGAAAGGGGATTATGCTCCTTTGGAGATGTCTTACATCATAGCCAACCAAAAGTGTGTTAATGCAAATAAAAAATGCATGGCCTTTATAAAGAATACCATTGAGAGCACCATTGTGGGCTCCATTGCAGAGTGCACTTCAGCAGCTGAGTTGCTGACAAAGATAAAGAGCCAGTTCACTGGCTCTTCAAAGATATATGCCACCCAGGTGTTAAAAAAACTTGTGATAGAACAATACACACGTGGTGGAATAAGAGAGCACATCCTGAGGATGAGTAATATGGCAGCAAAGTTAAAGCCTATGGACGAGGATCTGGAGATCAAACCAAAGCTCCTGGTCCACCTTGTCATGGCTTCACTGCCAAAGGAGTTTGAAACTTTTGTTGTGAATTATAATATGTCACCTGGAACATGGGACATAGAAAAGACAATTGCTATGTGTGTCCAAGAAGAGGACAGACTAAAAGCTTCACATGGTGGAACACTCAACTATGTGAAGGATCATAAGAAAAAGAACTACAATCAAAACAACAAAAGTTCTCCTTCAAAGCCACAAGGAAAAGCTCCCTATCAGCATCAGCGTCAGCAACAGTCTTTCCCAGTGGACAAAGACACTTGTCTCCACTGTAAGCAGACCGGGCATTAGAAGAAAGACTGCCCTGTTTGGCTGAAGTCCTTAATGGCAAAGCAAGGTAACAACATTGTTTCCTTAGTAAATGAATCCTTGTACACACAGTTTTCGAAATCTACTTGGTGGATTGACTTAGGGGCAACTATTCATGTTGCAAATTGTTTACAGGGATTCCATTCGACCTGGACTACGCTAAGAAGAGAAGGAGGCATTGAAGTAGCCAATGGAATAAAAGCAGAAGTTGAAGCTGTCGGCGACATCTCCTTGGACTTAGCTGATGGATTGAAGCTTCTGGTTAGAGATGTTCTTTATGTTCCTTCATGTAATAGAAACTTAATTAGCGTTTCATGTTTGGACAAAGAAAATTATGAGTGTTATTTTGGACATGGCAAGTGTGCCATGTGGTATAATAATGCTTATGTTGGTAATGCTTTACTACATGATGAGCTTTATCTGTTATCACTTCGTGAAAAAGTGCATTCTGTATGCAATGTGAATGAACATGTTTCTGCGTCGAATAAAGAACAAAAGAAAAGAAAGAGAACACTCGACTCATCAAAATTATGGCACTGTCGCTTGGGCCATATTTCGAAGGGGAGAATAGAAAGATTAGTCAAAAGTGAAATTCTTCCACAGTTAGAATTCTCAGACTTAGAACAATGTGTAGATTGCATTAAAGGAAAGTATATAAAACAAATCAAAAAGGTGCAATCCATAGCTCAAGCACACTAGAAATCATCCACACTGACATTTGTGGACCATTTCCGGTGAAAAGTGTGGATGGATATGACTCGTTCATAACATTCACAGATGATTACTCTTGCTATGGTTATATTTATCCAATCAAAGAAAGATCTGAAGCGTTGGATAAATTTAAAATATTCAAAGCTGAAGTTGAAAATCAGCATGATAAAAGAATAAAGATAGTAAGGTCCGACCGTGGGGGAGAGTACTACGGTCGGCACACTCCATATGGCCAAGTCCCTGGACCTTTTGCAAAGTTCTTACAGGAGACTGGTATAATTGCCCAGTATTCAATGCCGGGTGAACCTCAGCAAAATGGAGTAGCTGAAAGGCGCAACCGTACACTTATGGATATGGTGCGCAACATGATGAGTTATTCCAACTTGTCATTGGAATTATGGATGGAGGCGCTTAAAACCGCCATTCACATTCTCAATAGAGTACCAAGCAAGTCGGTGCCCAAAACACCGTACGAGCTATGGACAGGAAGGGTACCCTCCCTACAACACTTCAGGGTGTGGGGGTGCCCTGCTGAGGCCAAAATGTTTAATCCAAACATTGCAAAGTTAGATCCCAAAATAGTAAGTTGCCACTTCATTGGCTATCCAGACAGATCAAAAGGTTTTTGTTTTTACTGCCCAGACAGATATACAAAGTTTGTAGAAACGAGACATGCAGTCTTCTTTGAGGACGAAATGATGAGGGGCAGCTTGGTAGCTCGAAAAATTGATCTTGAGGAGAAGAGGGTGCGTGCACCTAATCCGATGATTCAGGAGCCATTTTTCTCACTACTAGTTGCAACTCCACCCATGACAACCTTGGGGGTAGACCCGGAACCTGTCCGTCAGGAGCCGACTGAACCCGTTGTTGAGCATGAAAGGGAGGTGCAACAGCAAATTTTAGAAGAAGTGCCAGAAGTTGAGGCACAGAACGTGCCAGAAACTGAGGCCCTAAGAAGGTCTACAAGACCAAAAAAGTCAGCTATTTCTACTCATTTTAATGTTTATAACACAGAAACGGTTCATATGGAAAAAGATCCCACCTCATATGAAGAAGCCATGAGAAGCCCTCATTCATCGATGTGGATGAAGGAAATGGAAGACGAGATGAAATCGATGAGTTCCAAAGATGTTTGGGACTTAGAGGAAATTCCTAAAAGAGCCAAAACCGTAGGCTGTAAATGGGTCTACAAAATTAAGTATGACTCTAAAGGGAATATAGAAAAGTATAAAGCATGACTCGTGGCAAAAGGATTTACACAAAGAGAAGGGATAGATTACAATGAGACATTTTCTCCAGTCTCATGTAAGGATTCCTTCAGAATCATAATGGCATTAGTTGCTCATTTTGATTTAGAATTACATCAAATGGATGTTAAGACGTCATTTCTGAATGGTGATTTAAAAGAAAATGTCTACATGAAATAGCCTAAGGGTTTTATCATGGAAGGCAAGGAAAATATGGGATGCCGCCTGAAGAAATCCATTTATGGATTAAGACAAGCCTCTCGGCAGTGGTATCTAAAGTTTAATCAAACGATTAAAAGTTTTGGATTTAAAGAAAATATTGAGGATAATTGCATTTATGCAAAGTTTAAAAATGGGAAATATATTTTCCTAATCTTGTATGTGGATGATATCCTGCTTGCTAGTAGTGATGTTAGTCTACTACAAGAAACAAAGAAATACTTATCCTCAAATTTTGACATAACAGATCTTGGTGAAGCATCATATGTTTTGGGCATAGAAATTCACCGAGATAGGAACAGTGGAGTCTTAGGACTATCGCAGAAAGCATATTTAGAAAAGGTTCTTAAAAAATATAACATGCATGCGAGTAAAGCCACACCTGCTCCTATAGTCAAGGGCGATAGTTTTGGGAAATTCCAATGTCCCAAGAACCAATACGAGATCGATCAAATGAAAGCAGTACCATATGCTTCGGCAGTTGGCAGCTAACAGTATGCACAAGTGTGCACTCGCCCTGACTTAGCTTTTATCACCGGGGTACTTGGTAGATATCAAGAGAATCCAGGCATGGAGCACTGGAAGATGGTAAAGAAAGCATTGCGTTATGCGCAAGGCACGAAGGACTACATGCTAATATACAGGAGAAGTGAATCCCTAGAGATAAAAGGGTATTCAGATGCAGATTTTGCGGGGGACAGAGATGATAGAAAATCCACGTCAGGATACGTCTTCACTCTCACTGGGGGAGCTATTTCGTGGAAAAGCTCCAAACAGTCAATAGTTGCATCATCCACGATGTATGCAGAATTCATAGCATGCTTCGAAGCCACGGGGCAGGCGATATGGCTAAAAAAATTTGTACCCGACTTGAAAGTGGTAGATTGTATTCACAAGCCACTAAAGATGTACTGCGACAACCAACCCGCAGTATTTTACGCTCACAATAACAAGTCGAGTAATGCTGCCAAAACAATAGAGATAAGGTATTATGTTGTGAAAGATAAAATCCAGGATCAAACTATAAGTCTCGACCATATACGGACAAAGGATATGCTTGCGGATCCGCTAACGAAAGGCTTACCATCCAATGTGTTCAAGGAACACATAGCCGGCATGGGTTTAAGGGAAAGCCTTATGATTCCTGGATAGGCCCAAAAGGAACAGAATTTGTTTCTGATCATAACGTATGTTGTAGCTGTATGATTGTAACGGCAATTAAGCTGTGACGATGAAACATGCTCTATGTACCAATATGTGATGAAACAAATAAAACTAGAAAGTGTAAGGTTAGAAGTAAAAGTTGAGATCAAGGGGGAGAATGTTAGGTTGATCTCTCCACCGAGTGGGCTCAACGGCCCATCGGGCCCTGATCTATTCGCGCCCTGATCGGGGGCGCCCAACCGTTCTATGGTTGGTGGCCCCCTGTGACCTGCGATATATAAAGAGGTGGGGGCCGGAGCACGGTACGAGGTTCACCGCGCCGCCAGACTCCCCACCGATATCCCCTTCCGATCTAGGGCAATCGCAGTGCTTACGGGAAGCACCACTGCCACCTCTCCATCTCGATCTCTCTGCTACCACCGGCCTCTACTTCACCATGGCCGGCTCTGGATCGAGCTCATCCGCACCCAAGGAAGGTAGGTGACCGGAAAGATCTAGCCTACATCGATCCAGTGGATCTAACACTACCCTGTCTACACACAGTCCAAAACCAAGTCCAATTATAACCTACCTTCTACAATAATATTTGACACAATTCTAACAAGCATGTTGTCTAAGGTTTGCTGATTTTTACCCAGGTTGCATGTGTGACCAATTTGAATCATTAGCTTTTCCTTTTACGAGTAATTCGTCAAGTATGCATTGAAACGTGTCATCTCTGTTTGTTGGGCAATTTATGGAGAGAGAAAACTTGAACAGGGGATTGATTAACTCTCTCTTATTTGACGCAAGGATGCTCCACATCAAAAATATTTGATGGTTGAGATAGTTTGATTGCACCAACTCGTTACTTTTAAACTAATATACAAATGTATTCTTGGTTGAAGTGGAAGTATCTTGTATCAGTTAGTCTAGGTGATTTAAGATTGTTACCTTCGGGATGTGGTATTGACATTCACATTTAAGCTCTCTTCTGCAGATGTTCTTGCTTACTGTGACTCGAATGACACAAGCTGTTTCGTCCTCCATTGTACGTGTACAAGGGACATCAGTAATGAAGCAAAAGGCCCTACTACATATCTTGCGGTCATACCTGAAACTGAGACACTATGTGTGTAGGTTAGTTCCGGTAACATTTTCGGACGAGGCGATACAAAATAATATATTGGATGGCTGAGATGGTTTCTTGGTTGAAGTGGAAGTATGTTGTATCGCATCATCTCGGTGATTTTAGGCTTGTGCCTTGTGGGATATGTTATCGACTTTTAAGCTCTGTTTTGCGGCAGTTCTGATCCAAATGGCGCGAAGGCAGTACTAAACATCAAAACTGTTTGCAGCGACGCTAGATCTGTACCCAAGACAAGGCTACTATCCACTGTAAATAGAATGATGTTATTCATCAGTGGAGTATTGCATTACTGGTCTGGGTTTGTACACTAAAAGTTTCAGTTGGCTGTTGATAGCACCACCTATTAATTGGAAGTTGAAGCATGTCAGAAAATCAATGTTTCAGTCACACTGGAACAAGGTCTGATTGGCTGTGAGAAAAGCCATACAATATACATATCATTTACAGCAAAACAAACGCTTGGTTTGTTAATAACTGATCTTGCCAATGTACCTATCCTTGCTCGAGGTAGTCATGAACTAATTTCCATGCCTGCATCCATATGTTGCCAAAAGTCCAGTGTTTCATTAACAAAGTGTGTTGATGATCAGGTTACGACTTCGACGTTGTGTGGTGGTGGCAGCGTGGCGCAGTGCAGTGCATACATTGAACGACTACTCGTCTCCAATCAGATACAAGCGGTAGGGAGGTTCTTCTACCACAATGGATTTGCCACACAACACATCAGTTTTCCTTCGTTGGTTGGGTCAAGCGATGGTACATGTTTTAGCTCTGAGGCAAAAGCCTCGTTCTGGCTTTGATTGGTTGGATGTAACAAACGACAAGTCATATGTCACCGCCTACAGAAGATTTGTCTTGGAGTATTGGTATGCCTACAGTGATATATATCCTTCACTTAGTGCATCAGGCAGATGATAGTCAGGTGAACTTTTCGGTAAAATCATGCTTCTCTGACTGGTTCAAAGGAATGTTTATGTAGTGTTGCTACCTCCGAATGTGCTGTCTTGGACTCTTGGTGCCCTGATCCATATACTATTTTTGTCGCTTCTTTTTGGTGGTTTAAACCAAGTAATAAGTTACAAGATTAGCATGTTGTCGTTTAGCCCGTTAAGAGATTTGGGGATGTCCCGCGTCGCCCTCCCTGGCGGCGACGGGGGAACCCAGATCCGGCGGCCTACAACCTTCCCACCTCCCTCCCCACCTCGCCGCCACCGGAGGAACGGCCGGCGAAGCCGGCGCCGGCTCCCGGGATGGTGGCAGCGGGGCGAGTTGGCGGGATCCAGCACTCCCCCCAATCTGACCGATCCCTTTCGGTGGTGAGGGTCCGGATCTGAGGCGGCGGCCTCGCTGGTGCGGACGGCGCTTCTCCGGCGGCGGGGAGTGTCCGTCGGTGAGGTAGGCCGGTTCCCCTCGGCTGCGCGGGCAGCGAGGTCCCGGTGGGCGCAGGTCATGGCGCGGGGAGGCCCCGGGCTCCCCTCGTCAGATCGGAGGCGATACTGGTCCGCTCGTGATGCATGACCTTCGGCCGGCCTGGATCTCCGGCGTACACGCGCCTGCTGATGATGTGGCTGGTTCGGAGGTGGCGGCAGGGTGCTTGGCCGGGGAAAATCCTTGGCCGCCGGTGGCGGTCACGGCGTCGAGGGCGTCCTGGACGCCATTCCCTCCTTGGTGGCGGCGCCGAGGCTAAACCTTCCCTGCCTCTCCCCTTCCCTGCGCCCGGGTGAAAACCCTAGCCCCGGTGGCTAAGCGGCGGCGGCGCCACAGCGTCGTCACCTTCTTGAAGGCGCCGACTTGGGCATGGGGATGCTGGGTGTGCATGGCGTGCTTGTCTGGTTCCTGGTGGCGGCCCGCCTGATCTACTGCGTCGCAACTCCGGGCAGTGTCTCGGGGCTGCGGTGCTTCTCTTCCGGCCGTGTCTTCGATGGGGACCTCGTCCTTCCTCACCTTGTACATGCCGTGGTGGAGCGGTACTTCATCTCACTCATTGATGGCGGCGAAGATCGGCGGCATGGCGCTGCGGAGGCTCGCCGCCCGATGCGCGGAGATGGACTCGCGCAGGAGGAGGTTGCTGTCTGGCGTCATGGTGACGTCCATGGTAGAGTGGCCAGACAAGGTAGAAGCCTCAATATGATCTGAAGACGGACCTGTGGAAGATGGCGGCGACGACACACGAGTGCGTCTGACCGGATTGTGCCTCAGACCCGGTATGTGGCTCGGCTGGGGCTTCCGAATATGTTTCGGTTTCCGGCTTTTGATGTTAGGCTTAGGTGAGTGGTTTGGGTAGTGGCCCAGCTAGCACCCCTTCATCATTTTGGATAGGAGTAGCGGTATGTGTTGCCAAGATGGTGGATTCAGGCTCATTGTTGTAATACTTTGTAAGGTTCTGAAAATAATTAATAAAGTGGCCGTATGCATCTCCCAGATGCAGAGGCCGGGGATCATCCTCCTTTTCTAAAAAAAAAGCTAGTTTCTATTTGCATGTTGTTCTCAGCCTCGACGTCTTGAGCTTCGTATGAATAAAATGAATTGTGTGCATCGGATGATTCAAAGGATGGGATAGTGATCCTTCCTGTTGTGTAAAAAGTGTATGCAATCTGATATTTGGTCACATGGGCTTGTATCTAGTTAGCGACGTAGAAGCGTAATTCTCTTAACCCTTAAGATTGAAATAACTCTGGCCTTAAGATTGACATAACTCTCTTCTTGCATAATGAATTCAAGATCCTTTGGGGCCGACTTAATTTTTTTTAACTCGGGCCTGACCTTCATAATGAAAATGAGGGGTTCCACTAAAAAAATAGGAAAATAATTGATTTCTTCTACTTGTCACTTGCCATCAACCTCAGGGAGACTTGAAAAAATAGTAAATGTTGTGGTTCATAATTGCGCTTGCCATCAACCTCAGGGAGAGACTTGAAAAAAAATAACTTCGCCATGTGCAAGCTTATTACCCCGGGTCCCTGCTCACTACTACTATATAAGAGCATCATCTTTGTAGTTCCCTGTCTAAAATTCGATTCAAACACAACAAACACGTACACACATGCACACCCATTCTTGCTATCTGTGATTAGCAATGTTTGTGAGCCTAATCCGGCCCATACCTACTAGGTTCTTTTGTTTGGTGAGCGTTAAAGAAAAAAACAATTGATTGATTATGTGGTGCAAGCAAGCACGGCTTGAGAATGAGTGGCGTCGTGAAACCATCTTTAACATTCATAGTCATATATGCATGAATGGCTTGCTTGCCGGGTGTCCGTTCAGGCAAGAGATTAGCCTGGCCCGAGCGGTCATAATCCAGTATCTGGGCGTGCGCCGGTTGTAGCCTGCATGCTGCTCGCCTGGTGTCAAAAGCATGCACGCTAAGATGAGCAGTGGGATGTGGCGAAAACGCTGCGTCCCGTCGCAGAGGAACTGGTAGCACCGCATAGGCTTGCTGTACTGCGCAACCCCCTCTCCATCTCTATGGTTTCCTCTTGGTGTTTACTACTGTAGTAGATTAGTTGAGACTTCATGCACAGAGAGTTCTTTGAAAATAAACATTTCTCTTAAGCACTAAGCTAGGCGATATCTAGTATCATTTTTCCTTTCAAATGACCAACTTCCGTTTTGCTCCTTCTCTTAAAAAAAACTACCATTTTGCTTTCACTTGGTAGCAAGAACATCTAGATATTCGCAGGTTTGAAATCTTACTGTACAAAGTAAATCGTTCACACTGACACAGACAGTGCCTTATGGCTGGCAATCTAGCCAACAGAAATCGGGCTCATAATCCCATTTGCCCCTTGTGGCACCTTGGATACGAATCTGCTTTGCATATCTTTGCCGAAGGCCCATTCACAGCCCGGAGATGGGGTTAGTTTGTTGGGAAAGACTGGCAAACCACAAACCATGCATGCTTGGTCATTCTAAAATTAGTCTAGAAAAAGAAATCAATCTACATTCTCTTCAACAAGTGGGCCTCAACCTGATGTTCGAGACGCAACAAACGAACCTATATGTGCTACATGTATGACAATGCAGTGAGGATTGCTAGAGAAGAAAAATATGAAAATCAAAGTACTGTATCATCCACATAATGAAACCTGCTTTCAAATGTTGGATTTTATTCATGCACCCCACTGCCTCAAATTGGAACATGCTTTCAAATGTTGGATCTTATTCATGTGCTGTGCACCTGCAGCAATGCAAATACGATACTACTGTACGTATCCGTGTGCAGGCACAAGGGGTGCATGCCGCCTAACCGACGACGGGTGTCTGGACGACGACGCCGGTCGCCGCATCTGACACCACGATGACACGCGAGTGGTACGGGCTCGGCGGCCAGCGTCCCGTGCCTATGTAGTAGAAGATGGAGACGTCAGGCCTGTCCTTGCTGATCTGGAGCGCTGCGTCGTGCGCCGGCCAGCCCACCACCTCCGGCCATGATGCCTTCGTGCTGCCGGCGATGGCACCTGCGGGCTCAACCCTCCCCATTTTGCCGGGTGGTACTGGAACTTTCCTCGGCTTGTGGCTGATGAATATGCAAGTACTACCTAGTAAGCCACATTTGATAGTACTTTATAGACGCAAATTACTTCCACAGAAGAGGTGGTAAGATGACGGGTTGCATCATGTCATCATCAATAAAAGATAAGGATTATGGGTTGCATGGCGCTGGCAGACACCGCCATCCTTTGTTGGCTGATGGCCAGCGTCGGTTATTACTAGGAGAGGAGATCATGCAACTTTTGGACGCGGAGCAATTGATAACGAACACACAGGCTCTCGGAATCTGTCCCGCCGAATATATTCTTGTGATTCATTTTAGCAGGCACACGTGATCGGTGCTGATCCCGGCAGACCACGTGGAATATAAAACGAAATGGAAAAGTTCTCCTGGACGGTGGGTCTAAACGACGTGTCCGTTCTAGGCCGCGGCAAATTGACTTCAGATCCGGCGCCCGGATCGTCAGCGGATTCCTGATCCATGGATCAATTCTGCTAACGACGTCATTATGCTGGAGTAAATGCAAATATGGGTAGGTGGGGCGATATGCCTCCTACCTCCACTGCTTGCTGGTGTGGTAGTATTGCGAGCGGCTCGGCGGTGGCACCACCATCTCTCTAGGGTTACGGTGCACCGGCTCTGGCGGTGATGGAGTTCTTGCTGCACCCTTTCACATGTGCTAATCTTGCCCTCTGTGACAGTTTGGTTGGTCATGATTTGGATTTGGGTTTGAATTAGGTGCAAGATCTAAATTTTCCTGTCGTTGCTGTGTTCGTGCAGTATAGAACGCTCATAGAGGAAGTGAATGACATCGACATACCGACAGCGCCTCTTCGTTATCCTATTCGGTCGATGCCGGCCGCCGAGTTGCTGGCCGAGACAGCGGCGACGCTTCACGGCGTGCCCATCTTGATGGCATTGTCTTCATCCCCCGGTCTTGTGATGTTTTAGGTGTGCTCTGTGGTGTTCTATGCTTGGTGATGCCCTTCGACTACGCCGGTGGCACACAGGTGTCGTGGCGTCGTTTCGGCCTGGCGTGACCGTGCGAATGTACCCCACGACACAGGTGGTGTCGCGGCGTTGTGCACTCTTGGTTGCCCGGTGCTTTTCGATTGCGTCGACGGTGCAGTGTCATGGCTTAGTCTCGGCTCGCTGCTGCATTTCCAGTGCCCGGGGTACCCCTTTATTGTGTTGTTTTGGGTGTGCCCTGTGGAGTTCTATGCTTGGTGAAGCCCTTTGGCTACGCCGGTGGCACACAGGTGTCGTGGCGTCGTCTCGGCCCGGCGTGACCGTTCGAATGTACACCAATGACACAGGTGGTGTCGCGGCGTTGTGCAGTCTTGGTCACGCGGTGCTTGTCGATTGTGTCGATGGTACAGTGTCATGGTTTAGTCTCGGATCGCCGCTGCAGTTCAAGCGCTCGTGGTGCCCTGGTTGTGTTGTGTCTCCCCTCGCCATGTGTTGTCTGTGTGTTGTTTTTGTTTTATTTCTCCTTCATGTACCCCTGTACTTCTGGTTCAGTTGAACCCTATCTTATATTAGGCGGCAAAGCCTATAGGCAACAAATGAATACAATTCAGGTGGGGAGGATTTCTTCTCTCTCTCGGTGAAAATAAAAAAAAAAACTTTTCTAGCCATGACTGTGCCCCTGCTTTTTACAAAAATGTACGCTCCGACTGAACTGTCTACGGGTGCTGGCCGCGATGCGGGTGGTGCGGGCTGCGGGCGGTGTGGGAGCAGGGGTCGTGCTCTTCATGGTGCAGCAGCTCTGTCGCTAGTGGGCTCTTGTGGCTGGTGCTGGGCAGGTTCGCCTATTGACTGCCGCACGCATTCGTCGTGGTGCATTTCTGTGGTGTTTTGGTGGCTTCCGATGGCTATGATCATGTAGGCGGCGCAGGGTGGCGGTGAAAGCCTCCCTTCTTCTGGACCTGAGCTAGCTGCGCACAGGGCTGGGCGGGTTGCAGCCATCATGCTAGGCTTGACGCATGCGCGATGGCGGTGGCTTTGGTCTGGGGCTCGTGCTCAGGCAGATTGGATTTGGGCCCAAGGCGGGCCGGGGCGGTTGCCCCAGGTAGGAGAGGTTTGGCTTGTTCCGGGTGGTGTCTGCAGGTGTGGGTCCTGACTTCGCTTTGCCGTCCAGTGGCTTGGCCCTGATGGCCTCAGATTTGGCGCCGATCGAGCTCGCCTAGTACAAGCCAAGTGCTTTTGACTCGGCTGCTCGACGGTGACCGTCAGGAGTCTTGGGGTTGTGTCCCTGTCGGTCCATCAGGACTGGATGGTGACGCGAGGTTCAACACATCCTACTATTAAGGTGTAGACCCATACTCACGGACGGATGCCAGGCTAGGAGTGGAAGGATTGCCATCTACTCTTCCTGATGGGGTTGGTGTGCCATGACGAGGACAGTCGATAGTGTCGCTGGACATGGATGCCAGGGCAGCGGCCCTGGGAGGTGGTTGACATGGTTGGCTCTCCAATGGGCACCGTGGTGGTGGTGGTGGTTTGGCCTCTTGGTCGTGTGGGCGGCGAGGGGTTGGTGACATAGTGAGTGGCTCGAGCCTGCTATCTGTCTTTGATAGTGGCGATCGCAGATCTATATCTGGGGGTCTATGCTCGTCACGGTTGTCCTGAAGACCCCATGGTGGCACGGGTGGGTTGCTGAGCAAAAGCTTCATGCTTTGGCGTCGACGGCGGCGGCACCTGCCGCCGTTGTTTTCTTCTTGAAGATGTCATTGTGGTTCTCCTCTCCTTGTCAAGGTTCCGGGTGAAGACCCCTGTCCATGTTCGACTGGGCAGCGGGGACGCTTAGCACCGTTCTCATGAGGGTATGCATTGTCGTGGAGCTTAGGTGTCCCAGGGTGTAGCGTGGCATTGTACCTAGACCTTATTGTGTTATGTTTCGGTAGCGTAGTTGAGTGTGTTTTCCATGGTTTGATTATCCGGGTTCTGCTCTGTAAGAGGGCTACCTCACCATCATGTATTGTTCGACCTTGTACGTTGGTATTTGCTTAATCTATAAAGCGGGACGCAAGCATGTTGAATTCTATCTCTCTTTTCACAAAAAAATAATGAATTCTATCTGTCGGATTTTGATATATCATGCCTCTCATCATCCTACTGCCAAAGAACACAACGCAGCTAATAATCTATCCTGATTCTGACCTATCACCATTCAAAAATGTCCTACAAAGGGTTTAGGAAATTGCTCACAAAGCCACGTAAACCCTTAATACCTTTGCCAGTTCAAGCCGATCAAACGGGTTTGTTTTCTGTCCATTCCATATCGGAAAACTTACTTTTATGCAACTGACATCTTGCACTACTGTGCTACACAAAACGCTCCTACTATTTTCATCAAATTAGACTTCAAAAATGCCTCTGATACAGTTTTGTGGGTCACCCCGAGCCGACCCGAAGAGAAAGTCTCGCCTCCGCAATCCGCTAGGTTATCGCCACCTGAGTCGCCCGTGGAGCAATGCGGGGTCCCTTTCTTTCTTGTCATTTGATCCATGTTGAGCATTATGATTTATGACAACAATATAAAGGGGGTCCTCCTCCATTTCCAAAAAAAAAAAATTGATTTATGACAACAATATAAAGGGGTTCCTGTAAGTTATCTCTGTACCAACTTTTTCTTATCTTCACATTTGGAGGCTATATGAACATTTCAGTTTTGCTGTATAGATTTCATATCCTAATTGCATGAACTAACGTGAACAGGTGATAGTGAGGAGTTTTTGGTTTCATACAGCGTCTGAGGAGGTACAACTGTTTGAGCTAATCACAAAGTCATGGCAACCTGATCTGAAGTCACATGTGCGCATGTACAAGCTGGGGCCGTTGAATTCAGACCAGTTTTCATACAGATACGCTATATAGTGACCTATCTAGCATAACGCTGGAGGGACGGTAGATCTGCCCATGATATCACGGTACGCACAGTTTTGAACAGCAACTTCGTAAACACCACGATAATATGTATGTAGCATTAGTGTGACCCATTTGAACCGGCAGTTATGTGAAATCAGAATATTTGCTAGCTTGGTTAAAACATAGAATTATTTTCCTTAACCTACATTACAGACACAAGCAATGTCTGAAGAAATTTTAGGTAATTGTATTATTCAGATCTAAGTACTTTTTTCGTTCTACCTTATAATGGACGTGCACGGCAACTCGGCATCTCGTGCTTTTATGTTCTTGTAATATCACGCACTCTCATGTGTGGCCAGGGGTGAGAGAGACTTACTCCTACTACATTTACCCAGCTCATGCGACAACCTATACATATAACTTTTAAGTGTTCACAGAGTTGCTGTCTTTAATAAGTCTAATTTATACACCATCTCCTGACTACATTATTTTACATTTGTATCTCTATATAACCATCGAACTGCTCCCCACATTTATATATGACTAGCCCATGTAATTGTTCGACAACTCAACTACGTTTTCTTTGGTTGTAGTGTGTAGAGTAGCATATTGGACGATAAGCCATGATTGATGATGAATCGATGTCACTGGAATTGAGGATGGACTCTAACCAAACAACATATAAAGGAAGTACCTTCTATCGACATCTATACACACCTTATTCAGCTGATTATTTTGTTCGGAATGAGTGGTCTCAGGAAAACATCTACGCCTACTTCTTCCCTAGTGATGACAAACATCATATGGTGCACTCCCATCCTTCTTCTCGTCAAACATCCTTTGATGATGGATGATTACCGGCCTGAAAGAGTTGGCGGGTTCCACTCATTGACAAAGACTCCGACGAGGAGTCCCTGTATGACTGCGACTAGACGGTGTCGGAAGGCCACCATAGTTATGTCAATGTCAAATAGAGATGCATATCTCTCTACTCTAGTAGTGGTGTATGAATTATCACTTCTTGACATTTTAATCGCTAAATATATGTAGAATTAGTGTTATGTAAACAGAGATGAATTTTGCCCCAAAATATATGAACTAACTATTTTCAATATTGTTCGAGTACTGATCTACTTTTATTCAAAACTGACCAATAAGCGGCCTTGTTTAGCTCATAAAAACCTGTTGCTGATTTTAAACCTTCCATGGAACGCCGCGCATGCAACGAGACTAATTACTGAAACCATTCGACTCCCATGTGATTAGTTCCGCACCTGCGTCCCGTGGTCCGCTGCATCCACAAACAAATGAAAGTAAATTTGTTGCCCTACAATGAGAAATTTATACACTATTTTAGACGTCTGGGCGCTATGCCTTTTGGAAATGATCTCCATGCATGGAGGGGGATACTTTCATTGTCGCAACTTGGCTTCCACACGTTCTAGGTATCAATAGGCTTCTTGGATACATGAGATGCCCACAACAACATTGTCCTCTATATGAAATCGCAGTTGAGATGGCCACAACAGTTGGCTGTCAGCCGCTCTTCTGCTTAATGAAATTGCAGTTCTCCTGCACTCTTTCAAAACATTGCCCTCTATATCTGGTGCTTCAATTCAACTTCAGCGGCGGCCTGCACTCAGGTGTCGTACCGGCGAGCGGCGGGAAGGTGCTCGTCCCCGCGGCTTATTCAAAAAAAAGGTGATGCCCTGTTGTACTTCATACAAGCTTGACTCCAGTCGATGCCCTGTTTACAACCAGAGAAGAGAATCCGGGGTCATCTCTGACTTTCCTTTGTTCTACTGCATCCAACCAATCTTCATCCAGCAACGATCATGGCCGCCAAGAACAGTTCCACTAAGCACATGGTGGTGTGGGCAGATCCGCAGATGTGTCTCTTGGAACAACGTAAGGTAGAGACATTCATCGACTCGTTCCTAGCACCGGATAAACCTTGGGACCAATGCAAGCACATCGACACACCTCTAGCTACTGCAATAGGTAGAAATGGCAAGCCCTAACTATCCCTGGATCTCTTCAATTTTTCCTTGGCTATGAAGAGCCATGCATGAATAGAGAGAGGTCCTCAAAATGAGCTATACCACGATGGCTTGACAGAATGGTCAAAGTGTGGACTACAGAGGAGATGGCATGTCCTCTATACAAATATATCTCAGAATGTGTATCCATCAATGTACTTTTCTCTATGAATTTCCTACTTAAGATTCATATGCCTATTTTGCTGTTGATGTGGAGGAATTGGTACTAGCCTACTCGATATGTTCCTTGCCTGATTCTCTATAGGAAGTGCTTTCAGCAAAAAAAAAATCGAAAAGGGGGTATACCTCAGCCTCTGCATCAGAAAGATGCATACGGCTCATATTATTAAAAGAATAATCCAGTAACAAAGTCTCGAAAGATCGTAGTGCAAACATAAACAAAAGCTCAAAAGAGGTAAGACCCAAAGCCACAACCGGCTGGCAAAATACAATAGGAGCACTACATGCCTATCCTATTACATGACCGCCATCCAAACAGGTTGAAAATATCCCGAGCTACCATCTCCCATCGGGTAGACGCAGTAACCAAACGCTCCCTGGCCTCCGTCGGAGTGAGTAGCGACCACATACGGATGAACGCCGTGGCCCTGAAAATAACCTGCAAAAAGTGAATGTTTGTTGATCTGTTAAAGACTAAATCATTTCTGCAGTTCCATACTACCCAAAATAAAGCACAAACGCCAACCCGAATGTGTCTTGCGGTATCAGAATCAACCCCATCAAGCCATGTTCCAAATAACATGTTGATAGAGGTGGGCTGATTAATATTAAACGCAATATGAATCGACCGCCACAGAATCTTAGCCAACGGACAATCGAGAAAGAGGTGTTTGATGTTTTCATTATGATCGCAAAAGCTACATCTAGACGAGCCCACCCAGTTGCGTTTTGCAAGGTTATCCTTAGTCAAAATGACTTGTTTATGCACAAACCACATAAACACTTTGATTCGTAAGGGTACCTTAACTTTCCAAACGTGTATCGTGGTAGGGATGACGCTAGAGTTAATGATATCCAGATACATTGATTTGACCGAGAACACACCGTTTTTAGTAAGTTTCCAATGCAGCTGATCTGGCTGTTGGGACAGCCGGACTTTCAGCAAATGAGGAGGGGAAGATTCATACCTCCTATATATAATCTCGAATGGGTGCGCACTTGATATACGACCAGGCCTTTGTGATGGTTTAGCACTCTAGCTACGTGCCCCTCTAAGCTCTGGGATTCTTGTGTGCATTATTCTTGGACGATACTGCCGGACCACAAGCCATGCTCGATCATGACATCCGCGTCCCCGCCTTGTTCTGCGTTGATAATTTTTATGGAAATGAGTGGCTTCGGGAGAACCTATGCCACTGCTTAATCAGTGTTGACTGCAGACGAGATTGGACATCCTGCACACGGTGACCGTCAATGAACAGGGCACATGAGGTATGTGATGTAGAAGGAATGAAGGATACGGATTTGTGGTAGGCCCTGTAGGACCTGCGTGTAGCGCCAATGACCCAGTACATGATGTTCATTATCTCCTCCTTGTCGAGCGCATTCCTGTACAAAAGTTCCCATCATTGTTTTCTTTCTGCTTGAAGTTTGTCTTGAATATCAATGAGTTTGGTTCACTTTAGCTACATTTCAATCAGCTGACTTTTCATTTTATAGCCGGTCGATTTTCTGTTCGTTGGATCATGCTTTGAGATCTGTGTTGTTTTGGTCATTTATTCTTAGATTCTGTTATATGCTTATTCTTGCATATTTGTAAAAAGCGCAATTTTATGTATATTTCTTGCAAATTTTGTCTGTGTTTGTTTTAGATTATTTTTCTCATTTTTTCTTAAATGGTAATACCAATGCCACTAATTCATTCTTCCTAAGTAAATTTAATTCTTTCTTTTGTGGCTATTTTTGCTTATTCTTGCATATTTGTAAAAGGCGCAATTTTTATGTATATTTCGTGCAAATTTTGTCCATGTTTGTTTTAGATTCTTTTTCCCATTTTTTCTTAAATGGTAATACCAATGCCACTAATTCATTCTTCCTAAGTGAATTTAGTTCTTTCTTTTGTGGGTATTTTTGCTTCATTTTTTATTTCTGTTTTATGTTTCTATGTGTTTTCCTTTTTTTTCTTTTTTTCTTTTATTGCTTTTTTGTGGTTTTTTGGCTGAGCGTCATTATATGCAAACAAATACTATATAATATTTTGCCAAAATTTCATGGTTATATGATTATTTTTGCATATTACGATAAAGTGCAATTTTGGCACAAAGTTGTGTGCAAGTTTTTTTTTTTGACTTCTTGAAGGAAATACATTATTTCAGTTACATTATGTGTAAAGTATAGTAGAATGCGGAAAATGCACTATTATATGATTATCCTTTGCATATCTCAAAAAGTGCAATTTCAGTGCAAATTGTGTGTAAGTTTTACACACACACAATTGTGTGTAATTGTATAAGTTTACATGTAATGCTTGGCTGCCTAATTAATCATGCTTGGCCAAATACTTTTTATTTGTGTTTTATGTTTCATGTGTTTTTATTTTTTTTCCTTTTATTCATTTATTGATTTTGTTGTTGTTTTTTGGACGGATGTAATTATGTACAAACAAATACTATATAATATTTGCCAAAATTTCATGATTATATGATTGTTTTTGCGTATTACGGTAAAGTGCAATTCGGTGCAAGTTGTGCGCAAGTTTTTTATTTAATTTTCTGACTTCTTAAAGGAAATACATTATTTCAGTTACATTATTTGTAGACTATAGTAGAATGCAAAAAATGCACTATTATATGCTTATTCTTTGCATATTTCAAAAGTGCAATTTCAGTGCCAATTGTGTGTAAGTTTTGAATGTTTTTCCTTTTCATTTTCTTTCTTCTTAAAGGGTTTCATTCTTTCTTAGAAAACATCATTATTTTGATTTCATTTTAGTTTTTTCTAAAAGGGTAATACTAGTGCCACGCATGTCATTCTTCCATAGAAAACTTCATTTTTTACTTGTTTACTTTTTATTTCATGTTTTATTTTGTTTTAGTTTTCATTTCTTTTCTTTTGTATGTGTAATACGGATGCCTCTAGTCCATTACTTTTTAGAAAACACTTTTTTTGTGAAATCACACTATAATATGCTCAGTTTTGCATGGTAATAATATATTTTCCAAATATATCTATGTATAAAAATAAATATGTGTGAGAATTCTATTCAACGGTGAGATTGCACATGTATGAAAATAAATATACGTGTTGAGATTGCACAGTCACTGACCATTGCATTCATTGGTCATCTACAAAGACTTGGCCAATTACTATACTAGAGCACCCAGTAATTATAACGTACAAAAAAAAGTACGCAGGCTTGGTAGTATTGAACTGGAGCAGCCCATGGTCCAGCTTGCTGTGCGGACGCTGCTAGGGCTTGTGTGGCTGCCCAATGACTCATGCTTGACTGAAACAGAGTTTGGGGTCAATAGACTGGCCCAAAATCCATTTTGGTTACCCTTGGGTACTTGGCTCTCAAGTTGGATATATATATATATATATATATATATATATATATATATATATATATATATATATATATATATATATCTTCATGTACCGCATCTTTCATATATAGCTCGCCGTCTGGGTCCTGCAGTTTTGGCAATGGTTGCACCATTCTCCTTGTTCACAGGCTGCAGTCATGGAGAATCCACACAAATCGCTCTTTTTCAGTGGACATGTGATTGTGCGCTCTCAAAAAACTTCACAAGGTCAAACATATTGATGACGGGGTGCCATGAACGCCAGCGTGCTGCCCATTGAAAGCAGGGAGTCCACGGCACTCGCGCAGCCAAAGCCAGTCAGCTTGGCACGACCGTCGCCGCGGATCACGACCTTCCGTGCCTTGACGTCGCCGTGCACCAGCGACCTCATGTGGAGGTACTCCAGCCCCCTTGCCACATCTCCGGCGTACGCTCACTTGGCCCATCCGTTCCGTCCTCTATCGTTCTCCTCACTCCCGACTCCAAGATCGCCAATTTTGCCATGACGGCGGCCTAGCAACAGCCAGCAAACTTTTTGAGCATCCTCCAAACGAACAGCTTCTCCGTATCACGCATATAAACACAAGTGTCCACCGTCTCTTCTCCCACCTCCCTCGTACTGTAGACGACTGTAGTCTGCAGCAATCCAAACCAACGGACTTTTTTAGATCAACAACCAACGAAAATGGTTGGAGGGTGATGCACAAATTCCTCCGCCAAGCCCAAGCATATACTCCATCCAGGTGGCGGGTAGGCACGGCAGCGACAGACATGTCGGCGATCGTCTGAGCGCGCTGTCGGACGACCTTCCCAACACCATCATGTCCCATCTCAACGCCCTGCAGATGGTGCATGCGTGCATGCTGTCCACGAAGTGGAGTCACCTCTGACGCGCCGGGCCATGCACCCGTGCCTCGGTGTCGATGAGAAGGAGACTGGTGCCTACAACAATTTCGAGAAATTCACCAGCAACCTTATGCGCAGCCATGAAACCGCACTCCTAGAGAACTTCCTGTTGCAAGTGCCTCCAGGAGTTCTAACCATTTGGTCCTCCGCACCATAGGTTAAGATGAGGCATGGACTTGCCATCTCAAAAGGTTTTTGTTACCGCTCGATATTTTGAGATTTCAAGCGGTTTCGATGCCCCCCAGTAAATGAGTGTTTCGAGCATTGGCTTTTTTTTGTATTTGAACGCAGTATTTAAAGACATGTAAGCATCGATTGTCCGCTAAATTTATCTTGAAATCAGTGTGAATCTTCATCGAATTTTCAGTCTTAAAAATATTTCGGACCCCACTAAAATATGCAAAATTTCACTGGAATCTTGTTTTCGGTGGCTTTAAACAAAGTAATAAGTTGCAAGATTAGCCTGTTGTCATTTAACAGTTGTGAGATTTGGCGATGTCAGCCAGTTTCTATTTGCATGTTGTTTTGAGCCTTGACATCTTGAGCTTTGTATGAATAAAATGAATTTCGTGCATCGAATGATTCAAAGGATATTTACGTTGTGCACAGAGTGTATGCAAGTTGCTAGTTGGTCACACGTGCTTGTAACTAGTCAGCGCCCTGGAAGCATATTTCACTTAAGATTCAAGTAACTCAGGCCTTGATCACGAAAATGAGAGGTTCCACCCAAAAATTAGTAAAATAATTGATTTCTTCTACTTGTGACCTATCATTGCTCATAATTGTGCCTGCCATCAACCTGTCAGCTAGGAGAGACTTGAAAAATAACTTCGCCATGTGCAAGCTTATTACCCCGAGTCCCTGCTCACTACTAGTATTATATAGTAGCATCGTCTTTGCAGTTCCTGTCTAAACTTTTATTGACACACACGCACGAACACGTACACACATGCACACCCATTCTTGCTATCTGTGATTAGCAATGTTTGTGAGCCTAATCCGGCCCATACCTACTAGGTTCTTTTGTTTGGTGAGCGTTAAAGAAAAAAACACTTGATTGATTATGTGGTGCAAGCAAGCACGGCTTGAGAATGAGTGGCGTCGTGAAAGCATCTTTAACATGCATAGTCATATATGCATGAATGGCTTGCCTGGCGGGTGTCCGTCCAGGCGAGAGATTATCCTGGCCCGAGTGCTCAGAATCAAATGTCTGGGCGTGCGCCGGTTGCAGCCTGCATGCTTCTAGCCTAGTATCAAAAACATGCACGATAAGATGAGCAGCAGGATGTGCCCAAAAAGATGTGCCTCGTTGGTCAGGACTTGGCCGCAGGGCCTTGTCTTCCCGTTCTGCGCAACCCTCTGTCTATCTCTATGGTTTTCTCTTGATGTTTAGTATAGACTAGATGACCCGTTACGCCAATGGCGCAAAGTGCGAGAACAAGCCAAGTTTTCAAATCATAAACGTTGGAATATTTAGGCACAAAACATATGAAGTTGTTACATTGCCGTTCTAAGAAAAGCATGAAATGAGCAGCAAGTTACATAGGTAGACCCATTGTGCTCATGGCGCAAAAGGCAATGAGTAGCAAGCTACACAGGTAGTTTCCGTTTACAATAGCTTATTTACAGTACTGGTGGCTGATGGCTGATGCGCTTCAGCCTGCTTCTCCTCAACGTTAGAACCATCGTTCTGTGCGGATCATGCTGATTTGGTGGCAGGTCTGGAAGGAGGAGCTTTACTTGGCTCCCCTCCTTCGTCGCACCCGTAGGCGACAGAGTCACAGAGAGGGCTCCCCCGCCGCGCCCGCCAGTCTCTCACTCCTCCGCCCTCCTCCCTAGCCGCCGCCGGGTAAAGCCCGGCCGGCGGCAGGGCTTATCTCCTCCTCGCTCTGGGGTGCTGCGGCTTCCTTGTGCCAGAACGGCGCACGGGCGTCGGGCATATCGAGGCGACGGCGGCGCTCTGCGTTTCCCTGTGGCGGTGGGGCGCGGGTGGGAAGCGCCCTGGAGGGCTTCGCGATGGAGGGTCGTGCCTCCGCTGGGACTTGGCCTGATCAGGGTCCCGGTGGTTGCAGACGACTCGGGCTGCACTCGGTGTGGGCCGGAGGCCTCTGCAGCATACTTTGCGGTGGTGGCTGAAGGTAGTGGTGGCGTTCCAGGAGGAGCTTCGCGTGGCAATGGTGATGGTTTTGCCCAAATCCGGCGCCCGACGGCCTACCGACTGCGAGGGCTGAGGGTGGCGGCTCCTGCTGTGCTTCTGAGGGCGGTGGCCGGTGGCGGGGTTGGGTGCTCGACTGGCTCGGTCCGCTGGTTCGTGTGGTTGCGGGCAACCGGGTTTGGTGGTGCGTCCTTGTGTTCTGGCAGGCGGCACAGGGAGGTGGTGCAACCATGTCTTCTCCTATGTTTGAGCCGGCGACGCGTAGGGCTCAGCGGGGGCCGAGTGCGGTACCAACGGCATGCGTGACAGTGGTGGCTTTGGGATGCAGATTTTTAAGCACTTGCACCCAGGCACTGTTATCCTGGCTCTCCAATATTGCTGTACGATCTGTGCGAGACAACTAACTTTATATATAAAATTTTCTCTTTTTCGTTTCTCTTATATAGAACATGTTTTGAACTTCAAACTTTGTAGCGCAACAAAACTTACTAACTAGAATGCGAATATATTTTTAAATCAAATAAAACTTATTTTTATATTTATGCTGGACAAAAAAATCTATTTTTTTATCATAGATTCTAGCTAGAAAGCTTTACTGTTTTGCAAAGGTTTGAACTTGAAGACATGTTCTATGTGAGAAAAATAAAAAAGAGAAATGTACTTGCATGGATCTTGATGCGAAGACTGGATGGCTAGACAAGAAGGGTTTGGGTGCAGGTGCTCTAAAATATATTTTTCGGGTGGCTTTGACAAGGGGCTCGTGCTCAAGCGGACCAGCTCGGGGCCCGAGGCAGGTCGGGGCTCTGACCTTGGGTAGGGGAGGTTGGGCGTGGTCTAGGGTGGTGCGGAGGTCGGTGGTGATGGTCAGGTCATCATTGCATCGGTGCACAGATCAACGCCAGTGACCACGGACATGGCGTCGTGTGGGCTAGCTTGGGCCAGGGCTTGGGGCTTGCTCGTCGATGGTCGTCGGCAGTCAAGGAGTCGTGCCCCCCAGGACACCGGGATTGGCTGGGGACACATGAGTAGGTGCCTACCCAGACTCGATGACTAATGTCGGGCTAGGAGTGGATGGCGGGCATCTACTCTTCCTACTGTGGTTGAGTGCGTTGTGAAGTGAGTGACATGCAGTGTCTGGCGACATGAATGCCGGGACGGTGGCCCCGGATGGCGGTCCGCATTGGATGACTCTCCGGCGGGTACCATCGCCGCGGTGGTCCACATGGATGACTTTCCAGGTTGTGTGTGCGACGCGAGGTGTAGCGGTGGTGGCTCGAGCATGATCCTTGTTCTCACAGGGGTGACGCACTGATCCTGGTCTGAAGATTTGGCCTTGTCCCGCTGATACGTCTCCGTCGTATCTACTTTTCCAAACACGTTTGCCCTTATTTTTGACTCTAACTTGCATGATTTGAATGGAACTAACCCGGATTGACGCTGTTTTCAGCGGAATTGCCATGGTGTTATTTATGTGCAAAAACAAAAGTTCTCGGAATGACCTGAAACTTCACGGAACGTCTATTTGGAAATAATAAAAAATCCTTGCAAAAGATGAAGACCAAGGGGCCCACACCCTAGCCACGAGGGTGGGGGCGCGCCTGCCCCCCTGGGCGCGCCCCCCTACCTTGTGGGCCCCCTTGAGCTCCTCCTACCTCAACTCCAACTCTATATATTTGCTTTCGGGGAGAAAAAAATAAGAGAGAAGGATTCATCGCGTTTTACGATACGGAGCCGCCACCAAGCCCTAAAACCTCTTGGGAGGGCTGATCTGGGATCCGTTCGGGGCTCCGGAGAGGGGGATCCGTCGCCATCGTCATCATCAACCTTTCTTCATCACCAATTTCATGATGCTCACCGTCGTGCGTGAGTAATTTCATCGTAGGCTTGCTGGACGGTGATGGGTTGGATGAGATTTATCATGTAATCGAGTTAGTTTTGTTAGGGTTTGATCCCTAGTATTCACTATGTTCTGAGATTGATGTTGCTATGACTTTGCTATGCTTAATGCTTGTCACTAGGGCCCGAGTGCCATGATTTCAGATCTGAACCTATTATGTTTTCATCAATATATGAGAGTTCTTGATCCTATCTTGCAAGTCTATAGTCACCTACTATGTGTTATGATCCGGCAACCCCGAAGTGACAATAATCGGGACCACTCCCGGTGATGACCGTAGTTTGAGGAGTTCATGTATTCACTATGTGTTAATGCTTTGGTCCGGTACTCTTTTAAAAGGAGGCCTTAATATCCCTTAGTTTCCACTAGGACCCCGCTGCCACGGGAGGGTAGGACAAAAGATGTCATGCAAGTTCTTTTCCATAAGCACGTATGACTATATTCGGAATACATGCCTACATTACATTGATGAATTGGAGCTAGTTCTGTGTCACCCTAGGTTATGACTGTTACATGATGAACCGCATCTGGCATAATTCTCTATCACCGATCAATTGCCTATGAGCTTTTCATATATTGTTCTTCGCTTATTTACTTTTTCGTTGCTATTGCTATCATCATTACAAAATACCAAAAACATTACTTTTGTTTTCATTACCTTTTGCTACCGTTACTACTACTATCATATTACTTTGCTACTAAACACTTTGCTGCAGATATTAAGTTTTTAGGTGTGGTTGAATTGACAACTCAGCTGCTAATACTTGAGAATATTCTTTGGCTCTCCTGTGTCGAATCAATAAATTTGGGTTGAATACTCTACTCTCGAAAACTGTTGTGATCCCCTATACTTGTGGGTTATCACCCGCTCGTCCTGGCGGCCTCACGGTGACACCGGTGAGTTGCAGAGCGAAAGCTGCGCACTTTGGCACCGACGACGAAGTCACCTGTGGGTGTCGCGCTCTTCCTAAAGATGTTGTCAACGTTCTTCTCTTCCTATCAGGGCTCCGAGTGAAGACCTTTTTCCATTGCGGACTCGGCAGCGACGATGCTTTGTGTCGTTCTCCCTCCTAAGGGCGTTGTCGTGGAGCTTAGGTATGCTAGGTCATAGTGCAGCCGTGTGTTCATATCTTTCTTTGTTCTTTGATGGTCACGTAGTATGAATGTTCTGCGTGATAAGATTATCCTATGATCAGCTTTGTTAGATGGCTAGTTCACTACCTTGTATCGTTCAACCATCACTAGTAGAAAAAAGGGTCAAATGTTCAGCTCATTAGTCTCGGTTTATATTTGAGTCGGCACTAATGTGACCAATAGTGTCGGTTCGGCTAGGCGGGCGGCGCTCATTAGTACCGGTTCGTGGCAAACCTCTAGTACCGGTTCGTGCCACGAACCGGTACTAAAGAGGTGGTGGCCTTTAGTACGGGTTGGTGGCTTCAAGCGGTACTAAAGACCCCCCCCCCCTTTAGTACCGGTTGGAGCCACCAACCCATACTAAAATCCACCTTTAGTATGGGTTGGTGGCTCCAACCGGTACTAAAGACCCCCCATTTAGTACAGTGCATAATGTTTAGTCCCACCTCGCTAGTTGAGAGGAGCTCGCACCGGTTTATAAGCCCCGCCGCGGCTACCGTGTCAAGCTCCTCTCTAAGCAGGTCTTTGTGGGCCTATTGCAAGTCTTTTGCCCTGTGGGGCCTACTGGCACTACTAGGGAAAAGCCTAGCAGCAGCGCGGGTTTTAGGCCTATCAGTGTTGGAGAACGTTGCAGAAAACAAAAATTTTCCTACTCGTTTCACCAAGATCATCTAGGAGTTCATCTAGCAACGAGTCATCGGATGCATCTACATACCTTTGTAGATGGCGCACGGAAGCGTTCAAAAGAACGGTGATGATGTACTCGTACTCGACGTGATCCAAATCACCGATGACCAGCGCCGAACGGACGGCACCTCCGCGTTCAACACACGTACGGGACGGGAGACGTCTCCTCCTTCTTGATCCAGCAAGGGGAAAGGAGAGGTTGATGAAGATCCAGCAGCACGACGGCGTGGTGGTGGATGCAGGGCGTCACAGAAGCAGGGCTTAGCCTATACTACGAAAAGGAGACGTAACGGGGAGAGAGGGAGGCGCCAGGGGCTGGTGTGAAATCCCTCCTCTCCCCCCCACTATATATAGGGGTGCCATGGGGGGGGCGCCGGCCCTAGTAGATGAGATCTACTAGGGGGGGCGGCGGCCAAGGGGAGGATTCCCTCCCCCCCAAGGCACCTAGGGGTGCCTTCCACCACATGGACTCTTCCATGGTGGAACCCTAGGCGCATGGGCCTATAGGGGCTGGCGCCCCAGCCCACTATGGGCTGGGTTCCATCCTATTTCAGCCCATGGGGCCCTCCGGGATAGGTGGCCCCACCCGGTGGACCCCCGGGACCCTTCCGGTGGTCCCGGTACAATACCGATAACCCCGAAACTCGTCCCGATGCCCGAAACAGCACTTCCTATATATAATTCTTTACCTCCGGACCATTCCGGAACTCCTCGTGACGTCCGGGATCTCATCCGGGACTCCGAACAACATTCGGGTTTCTGCATATACATATCTTCACAACCCTAGCGTCACCGAACCTTAAGTGTGTAGACCCTACGGGTTCGGGAGACAAGCAGACATGACCGAGACGACTCTCCGGTCAATAACCAACAGCGGGATCTGGATACCCATGTTGGCTCCCACATGCTCCACAATGATTTCATCGGATGAACCACGATGTCAAGGATTCAATCAACCCCGTATGCAATTCCCTTTGTCAATCGATATGTTACTTGCCCGAGATTCGATCGTCGGTATCCCAACACCTCGTTCAATCTCGTTACCGGCAAGTCACTTTACTCGTGCCATAATGCATGATCCCGTGATCAGACACTTGGTCACTTTGAGCTCATTATGATGATGCATTACCGAGTGGGCCCAGTGATACCTCTCCGTCATACGGAGTGACAAATCCCAGTCTTGATCCATGTCAACCCAACAGACACTTTCGGAGATACCCGTAGTCTACCTTTATAGTCACCCAGTTACGTTGTGACGTTTGGCATACCCAAAGCACTCCTACGGTATCCGGGAGTTACACGATCTCATGGTCTAAGGAAAAGATACTTTGACATTGGAAAACTCTAGCAAACGAACTATACGATCTTGTGCTATGTTTAGGATTGGGTCTTGTCCATCACATCATTCTCCTAATGATGTGATCTCGTTATCAATGACATCCAATGTCCATAGTCAGGAAACCATGACTATCAGTTGATCAACGAGCTAGTCAACTAGAGGCTTACTAGGGACATGTTGGTGTCTGTTATTCACACATGTATTACGATTTCCGGATAACACAATTATAGCATGAATAAAGACAATTATCATGAACAAGGAAATATAATAATAATGCTTTTATTATTGCCTCTAGGGCATATTTCCAACAGTCTCCCACTTGCACTAGAGTCAATAATGTAGTTACATTGTGATGAATCGAACACCCATGGAATTCTGGTGTTGATCATGTTTTGCTCTAGGGAGAGGTTTAGTCAACGGATCTGCTATATTCAGGTCCGTATGTACTTTACAAATCTCTATGTCTCCATCTTGAACATTTTCACGAATGGAGTTGAAGCGACGCTTGATGTGCCTTGTCTTCTTGTGAAACCTGGGCTCCTTGGCAAGAGCAATAGCTCCAGTGTTGTCACAGAAGAGCTTGATCGGTCCCGACGCATTGGGTATGACTCCTAGGTCGGTGATGAACTCCTTCACCCATATTGCTTCATGTGCTGCCTCCGAGGCTGCCATGTACTCCGCTTCACATGCAGATCCCGCCACGACGCTTTGCTTGCAACTGCACCAGCTTACTGCCCCACCATTCAAAATATACATGTATCCGGTTTGTGACTTAGAGTCATCCAGATCTGTGTCGAAGCTAGCGTCGACGTAACCCTTTACGACGAGCTCTTCGTCACCTCCATAAACGAGAAACATTTCCTTAGTCCTTTTCAGGTACTTCAGGATATTCTTGACCGCTGTCCAGTGTTCCTTGCCGGGATTACTTTGGTACCTTCCTACCAAACTTACGGCAAGGTTTACATCAGGTCTGGTACACAGCATGGCATACATAATAGAACCTATGGCTGAGGCATAGGGGATGACACTCATCTCTTCTATTTCTTCTGCCGTGGTCGGACATTGAGCTGAGCTCAATTTCATACCTTGCAACACAGGCAAGAACCCCTTCTTAGACTGATCCATATTGAACTTCTTCAATATCTTATCAAGGTATGTGCTTTGTGAAAGACCTATGAGGCGTCTCGATCTATCTCTATAGATTTTGATGCCTAATATATAAGCAGCTTCTCCAAGGTCCTTCATTGAAAAACTCTTATTCAAGTAGGCCTTGATGCTGTCCAAAAGTTCTATATCATTTCCCATCAAAAGTATGTCATCTACATATAGTATGAGAAATGCTACAGAGCTCCCACTCACTTTCTTGTAAACGCAGGCTTCTCCATAAGTCTGCGTGAACCCAAACGCTTTGATCATCTCATCAAAGCGAATGTTCCAACTCCGAGATGCTTGCACCAGCCCATAAATCGAGCGTTGGAGCTTGCACACCTTGTCAGCATTCTTAGGATCGACAAAACCTTCTGGCTGCATCATATACAATTCTTCCTTAAGGAAACCATTAAGGAATGCCGTTTTGATGTCCATTTGCCATATTTCATAATCGTAGAATGCGGCAATTGCTAACATGATTCGGACGGACTTTAGCTTCGCTACCGGTGAGAAAGTCTCATCGTAGTCAACCCCTTGAACTTGTCGATAACCCTTAGCGACAAGTCGAGCTTTATAGATGGTCACATTACCATCCGCGTCTGTCTTCTTCTTAAAGATCCATTTATTTTCTATGGCTCGCCGTTCAACGGGCAAGTCAGTCAAAGTCCATACTTCGTTTTCATACATGGATCCTATCTCGGATTTCATGGCTTCTAGCCATTTGTCAGAATCCGGGCCCGCCATCGCTTCTTCATAGTTCGAAGGTTCACCGTTGTCTAACAACATGATTTCCAAGACAGGGTTGCCGTACCACTCTGGTGCGGAACGTGTCCTTGTGGACCTTCGAATTTCAGTAGGAGCTTGATCAGAAGTATCTTGATCATTATCATTAACTTCCTCTCTAGTCGGTGCAGGCACCTCAGGAACATTTTCTGGAGTTGCGCCATTTTCTGGTTCAAGAGGTAATACTTCATCAAGCTCTACTTTCCTCCCAGTTACTTCTTTCGAGAGAAACTCTTTCTCTAGAAAGGACCCATTCTTGGCAACAAAGATCTTGCCTTCGGATCTGAGGTAGAAGGTGTACCCAACAGTTTCTTTTGGGTATCCTATGAAGACGCATTTTTCCGATTTGGGTTCGAGCTTTTCAGGTTGAAGTTTCTTGACATAAGCATCGCATACCCAAACTTTCAGAAACGACAACTTAGGTTTCTTACCAAACCATAATTCAAACGGTGTCGTCTCAACGGATTTCGACGGAGCCCTATTTAAAGTGAATGCGGCAGTCTCTAAAGCATAGCCCCAAAAAGATAGCGGTAAATCAGTAAGAGACATCATAGACCGCACCATATCCAATAGAGTGCGATTACGACGTTCGGACACACCGTTACGCTGAGGTGTTCCAGGCGGCGTGAGTTGTGAAACTATTCCACATTTTCTTAAGTGTGTGCCAAACTCGTGACTCAAGTATTCTCCTCCACGATCTGATCGTAGAAACTTGATTTTCCTGTCACGTTGATTTTCAACCTCACTCTGAAATTCCTTGAACTTTTCAAAGGTTTCAGACTTGTGTTTCATTAAGTAGATATACCTATATCTACTTAAATCATCAGTGAGCGTGAGAACATAACGATAGCCACCGCGAGCCTCAACACTCATTGGACCGCACACATCAGTATGTATGATTTCCAATAAGTCGGTTGCTCGCTCCATTGTTCCTGAGAATGGAGTCTTGGTCATCTTACCCATGAGGCATGGTTCGCATGTGTCAAATGATTCATAATCAAGAGACTCTAAAAGTCCATCTGCATGGAGCTTCTTCATGCGTTTGACACCTATGTGACCAAGGCGGCAGTGCCACAAGTATGTGGTACTATCATTATCAACTTTACTCCTTTTGGTATTCACACTATGAATATGTGTAGCAATACGCTCGAGATTCATTAAGAATAAACCATTCACCATAGGAGCATGACCATAAAACATATCTCTCATATAAATGGAACAACCATTATTCTCAGATTTAAATGAGTAGCCATCTCGAATTAAACGAGATCCCGATACAATGTTCATGCTCAAAGCTGGCACTAAATAACAGTTATTGAGGTTTAAAACTAATCCCGTAGGTAAATGTAGAGGCAGCGTGCCGACGGCGATCACATCAACCTTGGAACCATTCCCGACGCGCATCGTCACCTCGTCCTTCGCCAGTCTCCGTTTATTCCGCAGCTCCTGCTGTGAGTTACAAATATGAGCAACGGCACCGGTATCAAATACCCAGGAGTCACTACGAGTACTGGTAAGGTACACATCAATTACATGTATATCAAATATACCTTTGGTGTTGCCGGCCTTCTTGTCCGCTAAGTATTTAGGGCAGTTCCGCTTCCAGTGACCCTTCCCTTTGCAATAAAAGCACTCAGTCTCGAGCTTGGGTCCATTCTTTGGCTTCTTCCCGGCAGCTTTCTTGCCGGGCGCGGCAACCTCCTTGCCGTCCTTCTTGAAGTTCTTTTTACCCTTGCCTTTCTTGAACTTAGTGGTTTTATTGACCATCAACACTTGATGTTCCTTCTTGACTTCTACCTCCGCTGATTTCAGCATAGAGAACAACTCAGGAATGGTCTTTTGCATCCCCTGCATGTTGAAGTTCATCACAAAGCTCTTGTAGCTTGGTGGAAGCGACTGGAGGATTCTGTCAATGACCGCATCATCCGGGAGATTAACTCCCAGCTGAGACAAGCGGTTATGTAACCCAGACATAGTGAGTATGTGCTCACTGACAAAACTATTTTCCTCCATCTTACAGCTGAAGAACTTATCGGAGACTTCATATCTCTCGATCCGGGCATGAGCTTGAAAAACCATTTTCAGCTCTTCGAACATCTCGTATGCTCCATGTCTCTCAAAACGTTTTTGGAGCCCCGGCTCTAAGCTGTAAAGCATGCCGCACTGAACAAGGGAGTAGTCGTCAACACGTGTCTGCCAAGCGTTCATAACGTCTTGGTTCTGTGGGACGGGTGCTTCACCTAGTGGTGCTTGTAGGACATAATCTTTCTTGGCAGCTATGAGGATGATCCTCAGGTTCCGGACCCAGTCCGTATAGTTGTTGCCATCGTCTTTCAGCTTGGTTTTCTCTAGGAACGCGTTGAAGTTGAGGACTACGTTGGCCATTTGATCTACAAGACATATTGCAAAGATTTTAGACTAAGTTCATGATAATTAAGTTCATCTAATCAAATTATTAATGAACTCCCACTTAGATTAGACATCCCTCTAGTCATCTAAGTATTACATGATCCGAGTCAACTAGGCCGTGTCCGATCATCACGTGAGACGGACTAGCCAACGTCGGTGAACATCTTCATGTTGATCGTATCTTCTATACGACTCATGCTCGACCTTTCGGTCTACTGTGTTCCGAGGCCATGTCTATACACATGCTAGGCTCGTCAAGTTAACCCTAAGTGTTTGCATGTGTAAAACTGTCTTACACCCGTTGTATGTGAACGTAAGGATCCATCACACCCGATCATCACGGCGTGCTTAGAAACGATGAACTTTAGCAACGGTGCACAGTTAGGGGAGAACACTTCTTGATATTGTTATGAGGGATCATCTTATTTACTACCGTCGTTCTAAGTAAACAAGATGCAAAAACATGATAAACATCACATGCAATCAAATAATAAACGTGACATGATATGGCCAACATCACATAGCTCCTTTGATCTCCATCTTGGGGCTCCATGATCATCTTGTCACCGGCTTGACACCATGATCTCCATCATCATGATCTCCATCATCATGTCTCCATGAAGTTGCTCGCCAACTATTACTTCTACTACTATGGCTAACGCGTTTAGCAATAAAGTAAAGTAATCTACATGGCGTCTCTCGATGACACGCAGGTCATATAAAAGAATAAAGACAACTCCTATGGCTCCTGCCGGTTGTCATACTCATCGACATGCAAGTCGTGATTCCTATTACAATAGCATGAACATCTCTTACATCACATATAGATCATTCATCATTCATCACAACTTTGGCCATATCATATCACAAACCACTTGCTGCAAAAACAAGTTAGACGTCCTCTAATTGTTGTTGCAAGTTTTACGTGGCTGATTTAGGGTTCTAGCAAGAACGTCTTCTTACCTACGTTAAAGCCACAACGTGATTTGTCAACTTCTATTTACCCTTCATAAGGACCCTGTTCATCGAATCCGCTCCAACTAAAGTGGGAGAGACAGACACCCGCCAGCCACCTTATGCAACTAGTGCATGTTAGTCGGTGGAACCGGTCTCACGTAAGCGTACGTGTAAGGTTGGTACGGGCCGCTTCATCCCACAATACCGCTGAAGCAAGAAAAGACTAGTAACGGCAAGAAAGTTGACAAATCTACGCCCACAACTAATTGTGTTCTACTCGCGCAAGAAGAACTACGCATAGACCTAGCTCATGATGCCACTGTTGGAGAACGTTGCAGAAAACAAAAATTTTCCTACTCGTTTCACCAAGATCATCTAGGAGTTCATCTAGCAATGAGTCATCGGATGCATCTACATACCTTTGTAGATGGCACACAAAAGCGTTCAAAAGAACGGTGATGATGTAGTCGTACTCGACGTGATCCAAATCACCGATGACCAGCGCCGAACGGACGGCACCTCCGCGTTCAACACACGTACGGGACGGGAGACGTCTCCTCCTTCTTGATCCAGCAAGGGGAAAGGAGAGGTTGATGAAGATCCAGCAGCACGACGGCGTGGTGGTGGATGCAGGGCGTCACAGAAGCAGGGCTTAGCCTATACTACGAAAAGGAGACGTAACGGGGAGAGAGGGAGGCGCCAGGGGCTGGTGTGAAATCCCTCCTCTCCCCCCCCCACTATATATAGGGGTGCCATGGGGGGGGCGGCGGCCAAGGGGAGGATTCCCTCCCCCCCCAAGGCACCTAGGGGTGCCTTCCACCACATGGACTCTTCCATGGTGGAACCCTAGGCGCATGGGCCTATAGGGGCTGGCGCCCCAGCCCACTATGGGCTGGGTTCCATCCTATTTCAGCCCATGGGGCCCTCCGGGATAGGTGGCCCCACCCGGTGGACCCCCGGGACCCTTCCGGTGGTCCCGGTACAATACCGATAACCCCGAAACTCGTCCCGATGCCCGAAACAGCACTTCCTATATATAATTCTTTACCTCCGGACCATTCCGGAACTCCTCGTGACGTCTGGGATCTCATCCGGGACTCCGAACAACATTCGGGTTTCTGCATATACATATCTTCACAACCCTAGCGTCACCGAACCTTAAGTGTGTAGACCCTACGGGTTCGGGAGACAAGCAGACATGACCGAGACGACTCTCCGGTCAATAACCAACAGCGGGATCTGGATACCCATGTTGGCTCCCACATGCTCCACAATGATTTCATCGGATGAACCACGATGTCGAGGATTCAATCAACCCCGTATGCAATTCCCTTTGTCAATCGATATGTTACTTGCCCGAGATTCGATCGTCGGTATCCCAACACCTCGTTCAATCTCGTTACCGGCAAGTCACTTTACTCGTCCGTAATGCATGATCCCGTGATCAGACACTTGGTCACTTTGAGCTCATTATGATGATGCATTACTGAGTGGGCCCAGTGATACCTCTCCGTCATACGGAGTGACAAATCCCAGTCTTGATCCATGTCAACCCAACAGACACTTTCGGAGATACCCGTAGTCTACCTTTATAGTCACCCAGTTACGTTGTGACGTTTGGCATACCCAAAGCACTCCTACGGTATCCGGGAGTTACACGATCTCATGGTCTAAGGAAAAGATACTTTGACATTGGAAAACTCTAGCAAACGAACTATACGATCTTGTGCTATGTTTAGGATTGGGTCTTGTCCATCACATCATTCTCCTAATGATGTGATCTCGTTATCAATGACATCCAATGTCCATAGTCAGGAAACCATGACTATCAGTTGATCAACGAGCTAGTCAACTAGAGGCTTACTAGGGACATGTTGGTGTCTGTTATTCACACATGTATTACGATTTCCGGATAACACAATTATAGCATGAATAAAGACAATTATCATGAACAAGGAAATATAATAATAATGCTTTTATTATTGCCTCTAGGGCATATTTCCAACAATCAGTAGCGCGGGTCGATGCGCTACTGATAAGGCGCTACAGCTAACGTATAGCAGTAGCGTGCCTCCGCCCGCGCTACTGCTAAATCAGCTTAGTAGTAGCGTGTTCCTAGAGGTGCGCTACTCGTAATTAGTAGTAGCGCTTCTCCCTGCCCCCGCTGCTACTATTATTTCGTATTTTATTTCTTTTTTATTTCATGTTGTATTCGTACACCTTTACACGAGTTTTCATACAAAAGGAATTTAGAAATTGTTTTGAAATCATAATGAGTTATTAAATCACGGGGTGAAAGAACCGTGGACTAGTTTCAAGTGGATGGACATCCACTTGAAACTAATCCGCGATTCTTTCACCCCGTGATGTAATAAATATCATCATATCATTAACAACTTATCATCATAATACATCATTGTCATATAACACCTCCTCAAGATCATCATTTTCATCAATAAGACATCACAAAGCAAATTGGTCACTAGTCATAATCACAAGTACTCCTCGTCATCAACTCTAACACATTATATCACATAATAAACATATTGTACCTCATAGGACCTACTACATTCTCTTAGGACCCACTATATTCTCTAAGGTAAAATAGCAAAAAACAAGATAGCCCCTGACTCTCCATTATGGAGAATGGAGATTATCCTGTCTCCAATTCTTGCCTTTCGCTTAATGTTACTTCCAAGAACCTCCTTCCGAATGTCCAAACATTTTTTTCATTCTTTGTTTAGCATGTGTTCACCGGTTTTATAAATCCGATATGCACAGGTGAGCTCCTTAGATTGACCTGGTTGTAGGTTCATAACTGCAAGGCGACCATTCTGATACATCAGATGAGGCACACAATCCATCGGAATTTCCTGTTGAAAAACACAGTAATAACTTCATAGTTAGCAATGATGTACTAGTTTTAGAAGTATGCAAAATCTTACCAGGGTATCTCCATAGAAGTTACCGTGGTTCAACACGTGCACTAGTGGCACGTATTAACCATAATTTGGAGGAGTTCGATAATAGGTATTGCAATTTTCAAGAAAAGTACAATAAGCAATCATATGACTTTTCTCCTTATAAGTTAATTCGGAGCCATCAGTGTAGTGGGTTTTGTCTACCATCTTCTGCTTCTTTGAAGATTCAAAATAAGCTGTCAATGGAAATAAGCTGTCAACTATTTTGAAATAAACAATATAAATTAGTTAATAACTATGTTTGAGAAACTCACATTGCGGTAGAATCAAAAGCGTATCAACAAGGACCCAAATGTCCATATTGTCTTGCTCGATGTCAGGATTACCAAGATCCATGGTGACAATCATACCCTCATAAAAACCATACATTTTGCAAAGTGCTTCTCAATTTTGGCAACCAAAATGGGTTATGCTCTGAGAATTGTACAGATTTACTTCAAAATCGATATCATGATGGGTCCTTAGGTGTATTTTCTTTGTTTCAAAATTTTCATGGTCTTCAAAACCCATCCTCTCCAAGACATAGCGTCTTGCATGGCATGGGATAAGCTAGTCGACTTGTAAAACATGAAAATTAGACGTTGAAATTGTTGAAGCCATGCTTAATTACGAAAAAACACTTGTCGTTGTTGCGTACCGTTTCAACATTGAAGGTCTCCTCGAGCTTAATGCTGAAGCGCCGATCTTCATCTAGCTCAACGAACCTGTCGTACATACCTCGATCGTCGTGGCACCAGCTGCACTCCCCCAGGAGACTGTCGTCGTCCGAGTACGACATTTCCTACGTTCATAATTCAAAGATTAAACTTGTACAATTAAATATATGTACTAAAAACCTAAATTAGATCATTATTTTTCGAGAAAATCCAGGCCACTCGATATTTCCTACATATTCTAACACAAGTCATGCCAGAATTCACGGAAAAATCCGGCATGACCTTTGCTAAAAAAGGACATATCGAGCGCCTGAAATTTGTCAGAACGGAAATTAATCAACACTCCGGCAAAACATAGGCCACTCGGAGGTGTAACCAAAACATGATCGGGCACTCCGGCAAAACAAGCGCCTGAAACTCATAAAGGACTCATATTGACATGGAGTTTTGCCTGATCTCACCTCGAGGTCGGAGGGGGTCGGTGACGGGGACGACGGCAGGGATGATGGAGGGGCTCCTTGATTTCTGCAAAAGCAAAAACCCTATTAATTCAACTAGTACATCCCGAATAATTGCTTAAACTAAAAAATAACAACAAATATGACATGTTCAACTAGTTCTATTAATTCAACTAGTTCTCACTAAATATAAACTTACTATAAATAGAAAAAAACTAGTTATTTCTAAAAATAAAGTAGTTCAACTAGTTTTTTTAATTTTCTTACTAAAAATACATTAGTTCTATTAATTCAACTAGTTTATTCATTTACTTACTAAACTAGTTCAACTAAAACTAAACTAGTTCTATTAATTCAACTCGTTCTTACTAAATATAAACTTACTATAAATAGAAAAAAACTAGTTATTTCTAAAAATAAAGTAGTTCAACTAGTTTTTTAATTTTCTTACTAAAAATACATTAGTTCTATTAATTCAACTAGTTTATTCATTTACTTACTAAACTAGTTCAACTAAAACTAAACTAGTTCTATTAATTCAACTCGTTCTTACTAAATATAAACTTACTATAAATAGAAAGAAACTAGTACATCTACTACTACTAATTAACATCTACTACTACATCTACTACTAATTAACATCTACTACTGCTAATTATACAACTAGTTTACCATCACTACTACTAATTAATATCTACTACTACTAAAAATCATTATCTATGAACCATAAATTAACATCTACTACTACTAAAATCATCTACTAACTAAGCAAAGAGAGAGGGGGTGGGGGCTTACAGAGAGGGGAGAGACGGTGGCGGGGAGGTGCTCGACGACGGAGGTAGGGGCGGCGAGGGCGGGCTTGGGATCGGGAGGCGGCGGTCCTGGGCGGGCTCGGGCGGCGGCGGTGAGGGGAGGCTTGGGCTCGGGCGGCACGGCGCGACAGGAGTAGGGGAACATGGGTGAAAGGAGGACTTAGCGAAATTTTGAGCCGGGGGTGATGGTTAAGTCGAACTAGCAGTAGCGCTCGTAAGGAAAACGCGCTATAGCTAACTTATCTATAGCGCGTTTTACATAAAAAGGCTACTGCTAATGGAAGCAGTTATTTCTTTTGTTTATCCCAAAATCAATAATGCTTTGTCCTGAAAAAACGTTATAAGTCTAAGCAATGTGAAAACATCAAAAATATACATTGGTCATCATTGATCTTTTTGTGTAGAATCTAAATAGTCAACATGAATCCTCACTGTACCTGTATAGGTACAGGCGAGGATTCATATTGCAGCTACAAATCATACACATATAGTTCAATGAAGACCAAGTGCTTGAGATAGGTTGAGAAGTAACATATTTAAGGTGGTAAACACCTTGTTCGTTTAGCAGTATGAGACTAAACTTAATTAGTTGCGGTGATACTTAGCAGCAGCGAGTTTTTAAGAAAAACGCTGCTACTATGTACTTTAGCAGTAGCGCGTCCCCCGGAAGGTCGCTACTACTATATCTAGCAGGGAGGCAACACCGTGGCAAATATAGTAGTAGCGCTTGTTTCGTATAGAGCGCTACTGCTACTTAGATATTAGTAGCGCTGCTCTCTGGAGCTCGCTACTGCTAATTAGCAGTAGCGTCTGTTTTTAAACCACGATGTTGCTAAGATTCTGTGTATAAGGTTTTCCCTAGTAGTGTGAGCCGTACGGGGCGGCATCCTGGCCCAACTAGAAGTTGGGTTTCTAGTCGTATGTAGGCCGTGTCGGGCCAGTAGGCGGGCTGTTTTTGCTTTATTTCAAAAAAAAATCAAAAAAACGGGACTAAAGGTCCCACAGACAACGGCGCGCCTCGTGCCACGTGGTGGGCCTTTGATCCCGGTTCGTGTTGAATCGGGACTAAATGGGGGGACCTTTAATGCCGGTTTCAGAACCGGTAGTAAAAGTCATTTTTCTACTAGTGCATGTACTTTACTCGGTTTTTTACTTTACACTAGTTAGATGTCCGTGTGTTGCCACAAAACAAAAAATAATTGATAATGTGCGGGTAATGCACCGACCAAAGAAGGCAAATTGAGGGTTGCGGCGATGGTAGGTTTGAGGCGGCTGCAAGTGTGCGGGTAATGGTGAGATGCATGGGGTTCTTACTCTAGCTTTCTTGCACCTGTACTTTCTTCTTGCAACTGCGACGAAGATCATGAGGTTGACAGAGGCACATCTACATGACGGCCTCGCCTAGGTGTTGTCTGCGGCCTCCCAAACCCATCTCGCCCCCTCCCATCATGGTGGCGGCGATGACATCTTCATATTGATTTGATTAATATATATTTTTTGGAATACACATGAGTGTATGTATTATATATTAAAGAAGGAGAGGGGTAATAAACCCGTCCACAACAATTACAAGCACGGCGACTTGGTCGTCACCACCTCCACAGCCACAGCAAACACACCTAGGCTATCCTCTCTCGCTAGCCCATCTAGTCAATCCGGCAAGGAAAGAATCACTCGCGTCCCTTAAAAGGCCCACTCCACTCCACATTCTACGTTCTCGCTCGATCGTCATCATCACATGGCGCATTGATAATGTGTCTTCGTCGTAGACTATGCCATTTCGGAGTTTCCATAAGGTCCACATTAGCAGGGTGAAGATGGCCCTAGTATCCATTGGGCATTGGCTCCCCTCACATGTAGACATGCACGATATGCTGAGGATGGAACCAGAGGCCGGCAGTGGCGGATCTAGGATTTCGATGCAGGGTGGTCCACCAATACAAAAATTTGGCAACTAATATGCAATGCAAACAGGAATTGGCTGGATCTTTTGACAACAAATATGCAATACAGTGGCAATTTTTTTTCAGTCAATATAATTTTAAACATAGCAGATCCTAATCAATAATGATTCCACTAGAAATTGGGAATGGGGATTGGGAAGTGTGTACTGAAGATAAGAGGTGGGCGGCTGGCTTATGCAGGTCTCAACACTGTCGTCAGCTGCTGGGTAGGACCGTAGTTGCTGCCGCGGTGCGTATTTTGCATGTGGGCGCGGCGGTGCCGCTGTTCGCACTTGCCCGGGCGAGGGAGACTGGCCTTCTGGTGAGGCAGGTCCGCTGGCAGCTTGGCGGCTGGCTGCTAGTAAAATCGCACCGAAAAGAGGGGGAGTCGTGGATCAGAGAGGTTTGTGACATTGCGTGCGTGTCGCCTGGCGAGTAAGAGTGCCTTGTTGGGCTCTGCTTTTTTCGGGCCCATCTCTATTCTCCTATGGTAAGGGCCAGACCAAAATCTCAGGGTGGGCCGGTGCCCAATCCGGCTTACCCAAGGCAGTGCAGACGTGAGTCCATACCTCTCTCGCAAAAACACACTCTAGCAGCAGCAGTTGATGGTTTCATCTCTGTGGTCACATAGGGTCACGAGGGTTGGTGAGGTAACTCATGTCGAGCTAATCTGAACTCCGTTGATGGTGCAACTTCCAGTTCCCAGAACTTTGTTCCACAAGCCGAAAACGCCGAAAACTCGTCATTGCTTTCTCACGACCAATGAACAGTATCTTTGGAGTTGGGATCAAGTTGGACTCCCTCCAACCTTATCTGTGGAGTCAGGATCACGGTTTTGGGTACCGCCGGAGAAAAACGGTTGCCGGGAGGATACCGAGTTTCTCGTTGCCCCACGAGAAAGATGGATCTCAACAATATCACTAAATATAGCTGCGGCGCGATGGTAACCATGTACTTACTTCACCCATACGACGCAGGTTCGAATCCCCTTCTCTACACAACATTCTTTTTCCTATTTTTCAAAAAAATTACGTCAAAAAAGAAGTAGCGGGCAAGAGTCAGAACCCGCAAACTTCTTTGCCTAAAGCATGTAGACGTTGCACTGAGATACTATGGGTCTGTCCGGCAGCCCTCTGCTCCTCACTTCTCAACTCCCTGCTCCATGTAGATGCGGAGCATCACTTGGGCCGCTCCGACAAAATGGCCTGCTGGCCGCTCCGCTCCGCTTCAAGGAAAGCGTGACGCTAACGCGTTCGGTGCCACGCTCGCCGCTCCAGGAGCTGTGCTGCGGAGCCGAGGGCTGCCGAACATGCTCTATCACTTCTTTGTGAAATAGCAGTTTAAGTGCTATCTATATCTAGCCTAAAAAATTTAAATTCAAAACTCAAAAATAAATTTAAATCCAAAACCTTGGTCAGGATTAAATTTCTTTTTTATTGATGGAGCGGCGGCCACAAAATCTTTTGAAATCCATTTAGCTTTGTGCTTAGGCAGTTGGTTGGAGAGCATACGAATATAAGAAACTGCTTCAAGTGTGCAAACTTGATGATTTCGGTGCTTGCAGTGTTGTAATGAGAGAAATCATAATTCCAATTTTATGATTCTGGGTATTCGACTGCCAGTGAGTAAATGTCTAATCAAACTGTGCAAGTTCATATGCTCTATAACTTGATCATCTATGCAGCATGTCCATTACAGTGTAGCAAAGTCCAGTTTATATGTTGATCATGTACTTGTGAAATACAAACAACAGGACACGTCCTTCGCTGAAATATTTTCCTATTTTACACAACATATCATAATAAGGAAATGAAGTGCCCTACAAGCATTGATAAATTGTAATCATCAGGACCATGTAGAGTTTAGAAGCACTGAGACTTTTTCATGACCAGTGTCCATTCATTTTCTTGTTCATCGCAAGATAGCTCGTATTCCCTTCTAAAATTTGGACCGCCGTCATTTCCCCAGAGAAAGAAATGGACATTGAACGAATCATTGGCCACATTTCCCCCCTTGTAAATCGAGAAGCCGGCATCTTTGGAGGCCACAGAAAACTTAAACACCAATGTCAAAGGAAACAAACTTTGAAACGCGCAGCATTGCCCCCAAAACATGACTGGAGAATCAGTCCCACAGAATCCTCTAATTTTGGATCGAGAGAATTGAGCCAGCAGAAAAAATTCCTAAGAAGATCCATCTCCAATATGGTTTACCTGTGATCCAAAGCTTCTCGTCATCTTGTCCTCGAATTCTAAACCTGGCTGGAAGCGAAGATCTGACAACGCCATTAGGAAGAAGAGCGATGGTGGCTGAGGGTGCCGGAGTGAACATCCCTCAGTGGGAGGGTATGGTGGCTGACACGGCCGGAGTGACGCGTGTCAGGTGGCCACCGCCGGCCAGAGGCCAGCGGCGGTGCTAGCTGCGGTGGGTGGGGCTAGGTGCGGTGGGCGGTGCTCATGTCGTCTGGTTGTTAAATGTGTTTGTAGTTTGTGCGTTTGTTAACGAAATTCTCTCAAACTGTGGATCTGAACCTGATGTTAGAGACGTTGCAGCTGAACCTGCGATAGACATGAACATGATGCACTGATGCTAGATTGCTAGAGAAGGAAATTGTATGAAAACATAGTACTGTATCATTCACGCGCTATATTAACTGGTCAGGGTGAACCGGCATCCCACAAGACACTGTCTCGAATAAAATATTTCTTTGGGCAACAAGTCACCATCGACCAAATGATGGATTTTTATTCATGTGCCGTGCAACATCACAATACGATACTACTGTATGTATATGTGTGTGTGCAGGCACGAGGCGCATATGCGTGCTAGCCGACCACGGGCGTCTGGACCACGACCTGGTCGCCGCATCAGACACCACGATCACACGCCATCCAAGAATCTTTCCTGTCAAAGTTTCTGAACTTCACCATCAGTATATTTACAAAAACGGTGCGAAGTTGTAGAATGTAATGGTCAAAGTAGCATCTTCAAGACTTTGAGAAATCAAAATATCAGGTAAAAAAGGACATATGGAGTATTAGCGAATACAAATGTGATGGAGTATTTATTTTCATGAAGGCAAGGCTGAGCAACTCATGGATTCTTATGTCCTCGTCAAAGCTGAGACCCCGTTTATATGGCCTATTAGTTTTATCTATGAGCTCTGACATTTAGCAGCAGAGGCTGCTTCCTGTATCCGTGCTAAAACAATGTGCATTCCTGTTTTCGTTTTCCATGAGGCTGGGAAAAGGGTGATGGAAAATCATTTGATGTCATATGAATTCGAAAAAAGAAAAACTAAGCATCATATCCTAAGGAGCTTACACCGACTAATTGCTGAATTCTTCTTACTGTCAAAATTGCAACTAATAGAGATCACCCGTCATTCAACAATTCAACCAATAGGCGCGCCAATTTTTTTCGTTCTAATTTGATTTATAGAGCCGCACATGAAAGCCCATGAGTGAGACACGCCGCCTCAATTATTTGCCGAGTTGTTGGTCGAAATCACTAATTGAGGGGTATTCATTGCAAAGATTACTCTCACATTCCCAGGTTGCAACAAGTGGCGCGCTGCATGTGCGTCACTTGTCGCAACATGGGAATTTTCTCTTTTTTCGTAGATTTATTTATTCAAAACATTTTATCTTTAAACCGTGCGTCCAAATCTCAAACCATGTTCACCTTTGGATTTCTCGCGTCGAGATCTTGAAAATTAGATCCCATTTTGATAGATTTTGATGAACCTATTTTTACGAAGACATAGTACTGTATCATTCACGCGCTATATTATCTGGTCAGGGTGAACCGGCATCCCACAAGACACCGTCTCGAATAAAAATATTTCTTTGGGCAACAAGTCACCATCGACCAAATGATGGATTTTTATTCATATACCGTGCAACATCACAATACGATACCACTGTATGTATATGTGTGTGTGCAGGCACGAGGCGCATATGCGTGCTAGCCGACCACGGGCGTCTGGACCACGACCTGGTCGCCGCATCCGACACCACGACCACACTCCATCCAAGAATCTTTGCTGTCAAAGTTTCTGAACTTCACCACTAGTATATTTACAAAAACGGTGTGAAGTTGTAGAATGTAATGGTCAAAGTAACATCTTCAAGACTTTGAGAAATCAAAATATCAGGTAAAAAAGCACATATGGAGTATTAGCGAATACAAATGCGATGGAGTATTTATTTTCATGAAGGCAAGGCTGAGCAACTCATGGATTCTTATGTCCTCGTCAAAGCTGAGACCCCGTTTATATGGCCTATTAGTTTTATCTATGAGCTCCGACATTTAGCAGCAGAGGCTGCTTCCTGTATCCGTGCTAAAACAATGTGCATTCCTGTTTTCGTTTTCCATGAGGCTGGGAAAAGGGTGATGGAAAATCATTTGATGTCATATGAATTCGAAAAAAGAAAAACTAAGCATCATATCCTAAGGAGCTTACACCGACTAATTGTTGAATTCCTCTGACTGTCAAAATTGCAACTAATAGAGATCACCCGTCATTCAACAATTCAACCAATAGGCGCGCCAATTTTTTTCGTTCTAATTTGATTTTTAGAGCCGCACATGAAAGCCCATGAGTGAGACACGCCGCCTCAATTATTTGCCGAGTTGTTGGTCGAAATCACTAATTGAGGAGTACTCATTGCAAAGATTACTCTCACATTCCCAGGTTGCAACAAGTGGCGCGCTGCATGTGCGTCACTTGTCGCAACATGGGAATTTTCTCTTTTTTCGTAGATTTATTTATTCAAAACATTTTATCTTTAAACCGTGCGTCCAAATCTCAAACCATGTTCACCTTTGGATTTCTCGCGTCGAGATCTTGAAAATTAGATCCCATTTTGATAGATTTTGATGAACCTATTTTTACAAAGACATAGTACTGTATCATTCACGTGCTATATTATCTGGTCAGGGTGAACCGGCATCCCACAAGACACCGTCTCGAATAAAAATATTTCTTTGGGCAACAAGTCACCATCGACCAAATGATGGATTTTTATTCATGTGCCGTGCAACATCACAATACGATACTACTGTATGTATATGTGTGTGTGCAGGCATGAGGCGCATATGCGTGCTAGCCGACCACGGGCGTCTGGACCATGACCTGGTCGCCGCATCCGACACCACGACCACACGCCATCCAAGAATCTTTGCTGTCAAAGTTTCTGAACTTCACCACCAGTATATTTACAAAAACGGTGTGAAGTTGTAGAATGTAATGGTCAATGTAGCATCTTCAAGACTTTGAGAAATCAAAATATCAGGTAAAAAGGCACATATGGAGTATTAGTGAATACAAATGTGATGGAGTATTTATTTTCATGAAGGCAAGGCTGAGCAACTCATGGATTCTTATGTCCTCGTCAAAGCTGAGACCCCGTTTATATGGCCTATTAGTTTTATCTATGAGCTCCGACATTTAGCAGCAGAGGCTGCTTCCTGTATCCGTGCTAAAACAATGAGCATTCCTGTTTTCGTTTTCCATGAGGCTGGGAAAAGGGTGATGGAAAATCATTTGATGTCATATGAATTCGAAAAATGAAAAACTAAGCATCATATCCTAAGGAGCTTACACCGACTAATTGCTAAATTCCTCTGACTGTCAAAATTGCAACTAATAGAGATCACCTGTCATTCAACAATTCAACCAATAGGCGCGCCAATTTTTTTCGTTCTAATTTGATTTTGTAAGTGCATCTAGTGCCATCCCTAGTTGGTTTTGGAGTATTGACGACAAACCTAATTGAGGGACTAATGTGTTTGTGAGAATTGCAGGATAACACAGGTAGAAGTCCCTCATTGATTCGGTTTTCCTACCAGAGATGACCCCTAAAAATGTATGAAGACATTGATGTCAAAGGTGGTATATGAAGATATTCACATTGAAGACTATGACAAGAGAAGACATCGCATGAAGCCTATGGAGCTCGAAGACTTAGATCTTTCGTAGTTCTTTTTCTTCTTTGTTGAGTCATAGGAACCACCGTACTGTTAAGTAGGGTCCAAGAGAACCAGTCATAATGACTGAAGTGATGCTTAACCAAAACCTATGTCTTTGAGTGAAGACTATGAGAGCGAATCTTATCCAGAGTCGGACAAGTCAGCTTTGCTTGTATCCCAAGTAAAGTTGCCATGTGAGTTTGAAATCTGACCATTGGAACACGTGTCAGTTCCTTAGTGACCCAGGGTCATTTCGGACAAATCAGGTCGGGTTGCCCAGTGGCTATAAATAGCCCACCCCCTACAACCATAAATGGTTGGCTGCTCAGAGTTAGAGTACGGCTTTTGTCGTTTGAGAGCAACCCACCTCGAAGCCTTTGAGAGAGAATTCCTTGCGAGGATGAAGCCCTAACCACCCAGAGCCTAAGAGTGTTAGGCATCACTTAAGTCTTTTTGTCTGTGTGATCTGAAGACTTATTACACTAGAGGACTGTGAATCCTCCAGCCGGTTAGGCGTCGCGTTCTGAGCGTCCAAGAGACATTGTGGATCGCCGGTGAACGAAGTCTGTGAAGGTTTGGGAGTCTACCGTGAAGACTTACCAGAGTGATTGGGCGAGGTCTGTGTGACCTTAGCTCAAGGGGAATACGGTGAGGACTAGGTGTCCTGAGCTGCGTGTTCAGGACTGGGTGTCCGGGACTGTGTGTCCTCAGATTTAAATACCTAGCCGCCCTAACCAGACATACAGTTATCACAGCAACTGGAACTGGTCTAACAAATCATTGTCTTCAACGAGTCATTGGTTTCATCCTTCCCTTCCCTTTACTTACTGTTGGTCCTTGTGAAGTCATTGTATGATTGCACTATCTTTTGTCTTCACTAAGTGACTGCGTGTTCTGTTTGACTTCTTAATATCTTCCTACCTGATCCTTACAACCTAGCTGCTATTAGTCATTGTGCTTTCACTTCGTTGAATACATGACTATGGTTTACCTAGTGTAGTCTACCTTCCGCTGCATGGTAATAGGTTTATTTCTATCGTTTGTCTTCGAAACTTCCATGTTTTGAAGACTTTCATAAAAATCGCCTATTCACCCCCCACTAGTCGATATAACGCACTTTCAATTGGTATCAGAGCGAGGTACTCCCTTGTTCTGTGTGATTCAGTTTAACCACCTGGAGTTTTAGCTATGTCGACTGCAGGGATAATTAAAGTCTCCGATGCGTGCCCCGTCTTCGATGGAACTGAATATCCCTACTGGAAGAATAAGATGCGCATGCATCTTGAAGCCATTGACGTCGACCTATGGTATGTCGTCAAGAACGGTGTTCCCAAGGCTTGAGAAGGTGTCACTGCTGCTGATGTCAAGAAGTTCATTCAACTGGACTCTGCTGCCAAGAATATCATCTGTGGTCATCTGACCAAAGGACAGTATGGCCGTGTGAGTGCTTTGGAAACATCTAAGCTAGTCTGGGACTGGCTCTCCAAGGTCAACGAAGGCGTCTCAACCCAGAGAGATCAGAGAATCAGTGTCCTTCGCAACCTCTTCAACCGCTTCAAGCGAAATGACAATGAGAATGTCCAGCTCACGTTTGATCGGCTCACTGACATCACAAATGAGCTTCAAGCCCGCGGCGCTACTGAGATCACCAAGCATGAAATCGTCAAGACACTACTGAGATCACTTGACAGTTTGTTTGACACCCTAGCCCTGATGATTTAAGAACGTCCTGATTTCAAGACACTCGATCCGTCTGACATACTTGAGAGGCTCAACACACATGAGTTTCAGCTTTCTGAGAAAAGAGATATCTACGGTCCAAACTATGGGCGAACTCGTGCCTTGAAGGCAAAAGCTGTCTCCTCATCTGAAGAAGAATCTGACAGCAGTTCTGATGACCCTGAAGACATTGGAAAGGAACTTGCTATGCTTGTGAAGAAGTTCCAAAAATTCACCAAGAAGAAAGGCTTCAGGAAGTCTTCACGATCAAGCATGAAATCGTCAAGACACTACTGAGATCACTTGACAGTTTGTTTGACACCCTAGCCCTGATGATTTAAGAACGTCCTGATTTCAAGACACTCGATCCGTCTGACATACTTGAGAGGCTCAACACACATGAGTTTCAGCTTTCTGAGAAAAGAGATATCTACGGTCCAAACTATGGGCGAACTCGTGCCTTGAAGGCAAAAGCTGTCTCCTCATCTGAAGAAGAATCTGACAGCAGTTCTGATGACCCTGAAGACATTGGAAAGGAACTTGCTATGCTTGTGAAGAAGTTCCAAAAATTCACCAAGAAGAAAGGCTTCAGGAAGTCTTCACGATCAAGCTCAAGAAATGATGAAGTTTCTGCTCATGACTACAAGAAGAAAACATGCCACAAGTGCAAGAAAACTGGCCACTTCATCTCTGAGTGTCCGCAGTGGGACAATGAGAACAAAAAGAAGAAGAAGAGTAAGGAATATGACTCTGACGACAAGAAGAAGAAGAAATACTCAAAGTCTTCTTCCAAGTCTTCCTCAAAGTCTTCATCACACAAGAAGAGCTCATCTGGCAAGGCACGTGCGTTTGTTGGCAAGGAAATGGATTCAGAGGAGGAGTCCGCTTCTGAGGAGGCGGAGGTGGAGTCTGAGGAGGAGTCCGATTCTGGCGTTGCAAGTCTGGCTACATCATACGTTGCCAAGTCCATCTTCAACACTGAAGACAATGACTTCATCACCGACACCGATGCAAATGACAAGGACTACTCCGCTCCTACCTAAGCACTACTGCTTCATGGCACGCGGTGCCAAGGTAAACACACGCACTACTCACTATCAAACATCTAGTGAAGATGACTCTGATTGTGGTTCAAGACCCAGCTACAAAACACTTGCTAAAATTGCAACTGAACAACAGAAAGCTATGGAACATATTCAAAAACTGTTAGACAAAAGCGATGATCTGTTAGGCGCCGAAATGACTCGATCTGAGTCCTTAATTGAAGACATAAAAAATCTTCACGTTAAGTATGAGGAACTTGAAAGTCGTCATGAAACGCTCTCAACAACTCATGAAAAGCTTTCCTATGATTATATTCAAAGGAAGCAACATCTTGAGAAATTGAGAGCAGCTCATGAAGATCTTCAAAAGTAAAACGAGTCACTTCGCGCCGAACAGATCAGTTCCACTCAGGAAGGATTTGAACCACCATGTCTTAAATGCATTGAGCGTGATAATGCTACTTCTGTTGCTGAATGTTCTACTGCTGCTACTGTTGCAATATCTTCAAATGTTGATGTGGTAACTAACCCCTCTACTGAGGATACCACTGCTATTGCTGATGAGAATGCTAGGTTGAAGACATTGCTTGAAACAGGGATGTACAAAAGTCTTAAAGGACATCAGACACTATGTGATATACTCAAAAGGCAGATTCTGAACGGAAACCCGAGGAAAGAGGGTGTTGGGTTCGTAAGGAAATGAATGCTGATGGCTCTTACTAGAAACCTGAGTAGTACCCCAAAACCACATGGGTTGCTGCAAAGGAACCTTCAGCAGATCCATCCAATCTATCTGGCTTCACTTGTGCTAACCCCATTGTCATTGATGAATCCTTTGATGCAAACTATAAACTGTTTAAGAATCAGAATGGTGAAGTGTTTGCCAGGTATATTGGTACTAACTGCAGGAATGGGCCTCCTGTGAAGAAGATTTGGGTGCCGAAAAAGTGTTTGGAAAATCTTCCTGTGAATGTCATCATGACACCACAGGTGAAGAAGACAAACCCCAGACCATAGGCTTCATACGGTCCAAAGGCTTCATACAAACAAAGGACTCACCTGAGTCGCACTAACGCAAATGTTTTGCAGGGAAACCACACTCAGGCCTATGAATATGAGCGCGGTTCATTGAACCGCCATGTTCATAAGACCAAGAACTATTCTGCTTATTCTTATGAGTAATATTGTCCGCCTGCAAGACTTTTTGCTAGGGCTCCAAAGCCAAAGTTCTCAGATGCTGCACTTAGACTTATCGCTTCTAAGCCACCCTTGAAGATGTGGGTGGCTAAGAAGGCTTAACTCTCTTTTGCACGGAAAGGTCTCCAGCAGAAAACCAAAATCGTCTGACGCTATTGCTGGGGACCTTAAATATCTTGTAGGGCGCAAGATCAAATGCCCGAATGGTCTTACTATGTACTTCGTTCCTGAATCGCTTGCTACTCTCCCTATCAGTCCTAATCTGGATCTAAGCTTTCATAACCCACTGGTTCATCAAATGTTTTTGCTTCACAATTCTCTTCGTGAAGCCTATCCCCCTAACTGCACTGTAGGGTACGACACCAGCGTCTTCAGAATGGATTATTGATAGTGGGTGTACCAATCACATGACTGGCAAAAGAAGTCTTCTTATGGACTCAACCTTACGTCCATCCGACAAGAGTCACATCACATTTGCTGACACTGGTAAAAGTAAGGTAGTGGGTCTAGGTAGAGTTGCAATCTCAAAGGATCAACACATGGATAAAGTCATGCTTGTTGAATCCCTTGGCTTCAACTTAATGTCTGTCTTAATGCTTTGCGATTTGAACATGATTGTAATATTTGGAAAATATCGTTGCCTTGTTCTAATGGAATCTGACAAGTCTCTAGTGTTTGAAGGGTATTGGAAAGATGATTTGTACGTGGTAGATTTCTCAGCAGGACCACAGCTTGCCGTATGTCTTCTAGCAAAAGCTTCAGAATGCTGGCTCTGGCATCGGAGGCTAGGGCATGCCGGCATGAGGAACCTCCACACCCTTGCAAAGAAGAAGCATGTCATAGGCATCGAGGGCGTCAAGTTCAAGAAAGATCACTTATGCGGTGCCTGTGAAGTAGGAAAGATGACGAGGGCCAAACATCCCTCGAAGACAATCATGACTACTACTCGACCCTTCGAACTGCTCCACATGGATATTTTCGGTCCCACTCATTACTCAACTCTTACTACTACTGCTTGTCTCTATGGTTTTGTCATTGTTGATGATTATTCTAGATATACTTGGGTGCACATAATCCTCTACAAGACTGAAGTGTAGGATGTCTTCAGACGCTTCGCCAATCGAGCTATGAACAACTATGGCGCCAAGATAAAGCACATCAGAAGTGACAATGGCACTGAATTCAAGAACACTGGCCTTGATACATATCTTGATATCTTGGGCATCACACATGAATTCTCAGCCCCATACACGCCACAGCAGAATGGCGACATCGAACGCAAGAACAGAACACTCATTGAGATGGCCCGAACGATGCTTGATGAATACAAGACTCCAAGAAAATTCTGGCCTGAAGCCATTGATACTGCATGCCATACAATCAATCGTGTTTATCTTCACAAGCTTCTGAACAAGACATCTTATGAGCTCCTTACTGGCAAGAAGCCAAATGTCAGTTACTTCAGAGTATTTGGCGCCAGGTGCTGGATCAAGGATCCACATCACACTTCAAAATTTGCACCAAAGGCACATGAGGGTTTTATGCTTGGATATGGAAAGGATTCGCACTCCTACAGAGTCTTCAATCTCTTTCATTATAAAGTGGTTGAAACAGTGGATGTGTGGTTCGATGAGACTAACGGTTCACAAAGAGAGCACCTGCCAAATGTGCTAGATGAAGTTCCATCCCGTGAATCAATCAAACTAATGGGAACTGGAGAAATCATACCCTCTGAAGCTCAACCTGAAGAGGAACTTATCATATCCGCACCTGATCAACCTGAAGACAATGCTCATCCTGAAGACAATCTCTCTAACAATGACAATGATCAGCAAGAGCAAAATCTTCACCCTGTACATCCTCGTGTTGCCAATGAAGTGCAGATTGAGAGAATAATTGATAGCATCAATGCACCCGGTCCGCTCACTCGTTCAAGGGAAACTCAGCTAGCAAACTTCTGTGGGCACTTCGCATTCCTCTCAATTACCGAACCCAAGAAAGTTGAAGAAGCCTTCATGGAACCTGAATGGATTCAAGCTATGCAAGAAGAGCTTCAACAGTTTGAGCTGAATAATGTATGGGAACTGGTTAAGCGTCCTGACCCTCGGAAGTATATAATAGGCACCAAATGGATATACCGCAACAAGCAAGATGAGCATGGTCAAGTTTGTTGGGGAACGTAGTAATTTCAAAATTTTCCTACGCACACGCAAGATCATGGTGATGCATAGAAATGAGAGGGGAGAGTGTTGTCTACGTACCCACGCAGACCGACTGCGAAAGCGTTGACGCAACGTAGAGGAAGTAGTTGTACATCTTCCCGATCCGACCGATCCAAGCACCGTTACTCCGGCACCTCTGAGTTCTTAGCACACGTACAGCTCGATGACGATCCCCGGGCTCCGATCCAGCAAAGCGTCGGGGAAGAGTTCCGTCAGCACGACGGCGTGGTGACGATCTTGATGTTCTACCGACGCAGGGCTTTGCCTAAGCACTACAATGATATGATCGAGGTGGAATATGGTGGCAGGGGGCACCGCACACGGCTAAGGAACGATCTCAAGGGTCAACTTGTGTGTTCTAGGGTGCCCCCTGCCTCCGTATATAAAGGAGCCAAGGGGGAGGGGTGCGGCCAGCCCTATGGAGGCGCGCAGGAGAGTCCTACTCCCTCTGGGAGTAGGATTCCCCCCACCCAATCCTAGTTGGAATAGGATTCCTTAAGGGGGGGAAGAGAGAGAGGGGGGCCGGCCACCTCTCCTAGTCCTAATAGGACTAGGGGAGGGGGGAGGCGCGCGGCCACCTTGGGCTGCCCCTTTCTCCTTTCCACTAAAGCCCATTAAGGCCCATATGGCTCCCGGGGGGTTCCGGTAACCTCCCCGTACTCCGGTAAAATCCAGATTCCCGGAACACTTCCGATATCCAAACATAGGCTTCCAATATATCAATCTTTATGTCTCGACCATTTCGAGACTCCTCGTCATGTCCATGATCATATCCGGGACTCCGAACTAACTTCGGTACATCAAAATGCATAAACTCATAATAACTGTCATCGTAACGTTAAGCGTGCGGACCCTACGGTTCGAGAACAATGTAGACATGACCGAGACATGTCTCCGGTCAATAACCAATAGCGGGACCTGGATGCCCATATTGGCTCCTACATATTCTACGAAGATCTTTATCGGTCAGACCGCATAACAACATACGTTGTTCCCTTTGTCATCGGTATGTTACTTGCCCGAGATTCGATCGTCGGTATCCAATACCTAGTTCAATCTCGTTACCAGCAAGTCTATTTACTCGTTCCGTAATACATCATCTCACAACTAACTCATTAGTTGCAATGCTTGCAAGGCTTATGTGATGTGCATTACCGAGAGGGCCCAGAGATACCTCTCCGACAATCGGAGTGACAAATCCTATTCTCGAAATACGCCAACCCAACATCTACCATTGGAGACACCTGTAGAGCTCCTTTATAATCACCCATTTACGTTGTGACGTTTGGTAGCACACAAAGTGTTCCTCCGGCAAACGGGAGTTGCATAATCTCATAGTCATAGGAACATGTATAAGTCATGAAGAAAGCAATAGCAACATACTAAACGATCGGGTGCTAAGCTAATGGAATGGGTCATGTCAATCAGATCATTCAACTAATGATGTGACCTCGTTTAATCAAATAACAACTCTTTTGTTCATGGTTAGGAAACATAACCATCTTTGATTAACGAGCTAGTCAAGTAGAGGCATACTAGTGACACTCTGTTTGTCTATGTATTCACACATGTATTATGTTTCCGGTTAATACAATTCTAGCTTGAATAATAAACATTTATCATGATATAAGGAAATAAATAATAATTTATTATTGCCTCTAGGGCATATTTCCTTCAGTCTCCCACTTGCACTAGAGTCAATAATCTAGATTACACTGTAATGATTCTAACACCCATGGAGTCTTGGTGTTGATCATGTTTTGCTCGTGGAAGAGGCTTAGTCAATGGGTCTGCAATATTCAGATCCATATGTATCTTGCAAATCTCTATGTCTCCCACTGGACTAGATCCCGTATGGAATTGAAGCATCTCTTGATGTGCTTGGTCCTTTTGTGAAATCTGGATTCCTTTGCCAAGGCAATTGCACCAGTATTGTCACAAAAGATTTTCATTGGACCCGATGCACTAGGTATGACACCTAGATCGGATATGAACTCCTTCATCCAGACTCCTTCGTTTGCTGCTTCCGAAGCAGCTATATACTCCGCTTCACATGTAGATCCCGCTACGACGCTTTGTTTAGAACTGCGCCAACTGACAGCTCCACCGTTTAATGTAAACACGTATCTGGTTTGCGATTTAGAATTGTCCGGATCAGTGTCAAAGCTTGCATCAACGTAACCTTTTACGGTGAGCTCTTTGTCACCTCCATATACGAGAAACATATCCTTAGTCCTTTTCAGGTATTTCAGGATGTTCTTGACCGCTGTCCAGTGATCCACTCCTGGATTACTTTGGTACCTCCCTGCTAAACTTATAGCAAGGCACACATCAGGTCTGGTACACAGCATTGCATACATGATAGAGCCTATGGCTGAAGCATAGGGAACATCTTTCATTTTCTCTCTATCTTCTGCAGTGGTCGGGCATTGAGTCTGACTCAACTTCACACCTTGTAACACAGGCAAGAACCCTTTCTTTGCTTGATCCATTTTGAACTTCTTCAAAATCTTATCAAGGTATATGCTTTGTGAAAGTCCAATTAAGCGTCTTGATCTATCTCTATAGATCTTTATGCCTAATATGTAAGCAGCTTCACCGAGGTCTTTCATTGAAAAACTCTTATTCAAGTATCCCTTTATGCTATCCAGAAATTCTATGTCATTTCCAATCAGTAATATGTCATCCACATATAATATCAGAAATGCTACAGAGCTCCCACTCACTTTCTTGTAAATACAGGCTTCTCTGAAAGTCTGTATAAAACCAAATGCTTTGATCATACTATCAAAGCGTTTATTCCAACTCCGAGAGGCTTGCACCAGTCCATAAATGGATCGCTGGAGCTTGCACACTATGTTAGCTCCCTTTGGATCGACAAAACCTTCCGGTTGCATCATATACAACTCTTCTTCCAGAAATCCATTCAGGAATGCAGTTTTGACATCCATTTGCCAAATTTCGTAATCATAAAATGCGGCAATTGCTAACATGATTCGGACAGACTTAAGCATCGCTACGGGTGAGAAGGTCTCATCGTAGTCAACCCCTTGAACTTGTCGAAAACCTTTCGCGACAAGTCGAGCTTTGTAGACAGTAACATTACCGTCAGCGTCAGTCTTCTTCTTGAAGATCCATTTATTCTCAATTGCTTGCCGATCATCGGGCAAGTCAACCAAAGTCCATACTTTGTTCTCATACATGGATCCCATCTCAGATTTCATGGCTTCAAGCCACTTTGCGGAATCTGGGCTCACCATCGCTTCTTCATAGTTCGTAGGTTCATCATGATCTAGTAGCATGACTTCCAGAACTGGATTACCGTACCACTCTGGCGCGGATCTCACTCTGGTTGATCTACGAGTTTCAGTAGTATCTTGATCTAAAGTTTCATGATCATCATCATTAACTTCCTCACTAACTGGTGTAGGTGTCACTGAAACAGTTTTCTGTGATGTACTACTTTCCAATAAGGGAGCAGGTACAGTTACCTCGTCAAGTTCCACTTTCCTCCCACTCACTTCTTTCGAGAGAAACTCCTTCTCCAGAAAATTTCCGAATTTAGCAACAAAATTCTTGCCTTCAGATCTGTGATAGAAGGTGTATCCAATAGTTTCCTTTGGATATCCTATGAAGACACATTTTTCCGATTTGGGTTCGAGCTTATCAGGTTGAAGCTTTTTCACATAAGCATCGCAGCCCCAAACTTTCAGAAACGACAACTTTGGTTTCTTGCCAAACCACAGTTCATAAGGCGTCGTCTCAACGGATTTTGATGGTGCCCTATTTAACGTGAATGCGGCCGTCTCTAGAGCATATCCCCAAAACGATAGCGGTAAATCAGTAAGAGACATCATATATCGCACCATATCTAGTAAAGTACGATTACGACGTTCGGACACACCATTACGCTGTGGTGTTCCGGGTGGTGTGAGTTGCGAAACTATTCCACAATTTTTCAAATGTACACCAAACTCGTAACTTAAATATTCTCCTCCACGATCAGATCGTAGAAACTTTATTTTCTTGTTACGATGATTTTCAACTTCACTCTGAAATTCTTTGAACTTTTCAAATGTTTCAGACTTATGTTTCATTAAGTAGATATACCCATATCTGCTTAAGTCATCTGTGAAGGTGAGAAAATAACGATATCCGCCACGAGCCTCAATATTCATCGGACCATATACATCTGTATGTATGATTTTCAACAAATCTGTTGCTCTCTCCATAGTACCGGAGAACGGTGTTTTAGTCATCTTGCCCATGAGGCACGGTTCGCAAGTACCAAGTGATTCATAATCAAGTGGTTCCAAAAGTCCATCAGTATGGAGTTTCTTCATGCGCTTTACACCGATATGACCTAAACGGCAGTGCCACAAATAAGTTGCACCATCATTATAAACTCTGCATCTTTTGGCTTCAACATTATGAATATGTGTATCATTACTCTCGAGATTCAATAAGAATAGACCACTCTTCAAGGGTGCATGACCATAAAAGATATTACTCATATAAATAGAACAACCATTATTCTCTGATTTAAATGAATAACCGTCTCGCATTAAACAAGATCCAGATATAATGTTCATGCTCAACGCTGGCACCAAATAACAATTATTTAGGTCTAATATTAATCCCGAAGGTAGATGTAGAGGTAGCGTGCCGACCGCGATCACATCGACTTTGGAACCGTTTCCCACGCGCATCGTCACCTCGTCCTTAGCCAATCTTCGCTTAATCCGTAGTCCCTGTTTCGAGTTGCAAATATTAGCAACAGAACCAGTATCAAATACCCAGGTGCTACTGCGAGCATTAGTAAGGTACACATCAATAACATGTATATCACATATACCTTTGTTCACCTTGCCATCCTTCTTATCCGCCAAATACTTGGGGCAGTTCCGCTTCCAGTGACCAGTCTGCTTGCAGTAGAAGCACTCAGTTTCAGGCTTAGGTCCAGACTTGGGTTTCTTCTCTTGAGCAGCAACTTGCTTGCTGTTCTTCTTGAAGTTCCCCTTCTTCTTCCCTTTGCCCTTTTTCTTGAAACTAGTGGTCTTGTTGACCATCAACACTTGATGCTCCTTTTTGATTTCTACCTCCGCAGCTTTCAGCATTGCGAAGAGCTCGGGAATAGTCTTATTCATCCCTTGCATATTATAGTTCATCACGAAGCTCTTGTAGCTTGGTGGCAGTGATTGGAGAATTCTGTCAATGACGCAATCATCTGGAAGATTAACTCCCAATTGAATCAAGTGATTATTATACCCAGACATTTTGAGTATATGCTCACTGACAGAACTGTTCTCCTCCATCTTGCAGCTATAGAACTTATTGGAGACTTCATATCTCTCAATCCGGGCATTTGCTTGAAATATTAACTTCAACTCCTGGAACATCTCATATGCTCCATGACGTTCAAAACGTCGTTGAAGTCCCGATTCTAAGTCGTAAAGCATGTCACACTGAACTATCGAGTAGTCATCAGCTTTGCTCTGCCAGACGTTCATAACATCTGGTGTTGCTCCAGCAGCAGGCCTGGCACCCAGCGGTGCTTCCAGGACGTAATTCTTCTGTGCAGCAATGAGGATAATCCTCAAGTTACGGACCCAGTTCGTGTAATTGCTACCATCATCTTTCAACTTTGCTTTCTCAAGGAACGCATTAAAATTCAACGGAACAACAGCACGAGCCATCTATCTACAATCAAACATAAACAAGCAAGATACTATCAGGTACTAAGTTCATGATAAGTTTAAGTTCAATTAATCAAATTACTTAAGAACTCCCACTTAGATAGACATCCCTCTAATCCTCTAAGTGATCACGTGATCCAAATCAACTAAACCATGTCCGATCATCACGTGAGATGGAGTAGTTTCATTGGTGAACATCGCTATGTTGATCATATCTACTATATGACTCACGCTCGACCTTTCGGTCTCCGTGTTCCGAGGCCATATCTGCATATGCTAGGCTCGTCAAGTATAACCTGAGTATTCCGCGTGTGCAACTGTTTTGCACCCGTTGTATTTGAACGTAGAGCCTATCACACCCGATCATCACGTGGTGTCTCAGCACGAAGAACTTTCGCAACGGTGCATACTCAGGGAGAACACTTCTTGATAATTTAGTGAGAGATCATCTTATAATGCTACCGTCAATCAAAGCAAGATAAGATGCATAAAAGGATAAACATCACATGCAATCAATATAAGTGATATGATATGGCCATCATCATCTTGTGCTTGTGATCTCCATCTCCGAAGCACCATCATGATCACCATCGTCACCGGCGTGACACCTTGATCTCCATCGTAGCATCGTTGTCGTCTCGCCAATCTTATGCTTCCACGACTATCGCTACCGCTTAGTGATAAAGTAAAGCATTACATCGCGATTGCATTGAATACAATAAAGCGACAACCATATGGCTCCTGCCAGTTGCTGATAACTCGGTTACAAAACATGATCATCTCATACAATAAAATTCAGCATCATGCCTTGACCATATCACATCACAACATGCCCTGCAAAAACAAGTTAGACGTCCTCTACTTTGTTGTTGCAAGTTTTACGTGGCTGCTACGGGCTTAAGCAAGAACCAATCTCACCTACGCATCAAAACCACAACGATAGTTTGTCAAATAGACTCCGTTTTAACCTTCGCAAGGACCGGGCGTAGCCACACTTGGTTCAACTAAAGTTGGAGAGACAGTCGCCCGCAAGCCACCTGTGTGCAAAGCACGTCGGGGGAACCGGTCTCGCGTAAGCGTACGCGTAATGTTGGTCCGGGTCGTCTCGTCCAACAATACCGCTGAACCAAAGTATGACATGCTGGTAGGCAGTATGACTTATATCGCCCACAACTCACTTGTGTTCTACTCGTGCAAATAACATCAAACCATAAAACTTAGGCTCGGATGCCACTGTTGGGGAACGTAGTAATTTCAAAATTTTCCTACGCACACGCAAGATCATGGTGATGCATAGCAACGAGAGGGGAGAGTGTTGTCTACGTACCCACGCAGACCGACTGCGAAAGCGTTGACGCAACGTAGAGGAAGTAGTTGTACGTCTTCCCGATCCGACCGATCCAAGCACCGTTACTCCGGCACCTCCGAGTTCTTAGCACACGTACAGCTCGATGACGATCCCCGGGCTCCGATCCAGCAAAGCGTCGGGGAAGAGTTCCGTCAGCACGACGGCGTGGTGACGATCTTGATGTTCTACCGACGCAGGGCTTCGCCTAAGCACTACAACGATATGATCGAGGTGGAATATGGTGGCAGGGGGCACCGCACACGGCTAAGGAACGATCTCAAGGATCAACTTGTGTGTTCTAGGGTGCCCCCTGCCTCCGTATATAAAGGAGCCAAGGGGGAGGGGTGCGGTCAGCCCTATGGAGGCGCGCAGGAGAGTCCTACTCCCTCTGGGAGTAGGATTCCCCCCCCCCCCAATCCTAGTTGGAATAGGATTCCTTAAGGGGGGGGAAGAGAGAGAGGGGGGCCGGCCACCTCTCCTAGTCCTAATAGGACTAGGGGAGGGGGGAGGCGCGCGGCCACCTTGGGCTGCCCCTTTCTCCTTTCCACTAAAGCCCATTAAGGCCCATATGGCTCCCGGGGGGTTCCGGTAACCTCCCGGTACTCCGGTAAAATCCCGATTTCACCCGGAACACTTCCGATATCCAAACATAGGCTTCCAATATATCAATCTTTATGTCTCGACCATTTCGAGACTCCTCGTCATGTCCATGATCATATCCGGGACTCCGAACTAACTTCGGTACATCAAAATGCATAAACTCATAATAACTGTCATCGTAACGTTAAGCGTGCGGACCCTACGGTTCGAGAACAATGTAGACATGACCGAGACATGTCTCCGGTCAATAACCAATAGCGGGACCTGGATGCCCATATTGGCTCCTACATATTCTACGAAGATCTTTATCGGTCAGACCGCATAACAACATACGTTGTTCCCTTTGTCATCGGTATGTTACTTGCCCGAGATTCGATCGTCGGTATCCAATACCTAGTTCAATCTCGTTACCGGCAAGTCTCTTTACTCGTTCCGTAATACATCATCTCACAACTAACTCATTAGTTGCAATGCTTGCAAGGCTTATGTGATGTGCATTACCGAGAGGGCCCAGAGATACCTCTCCGACAATCGGAGTGACAAATCCTATTCTCGAAATACGCCAACCCAACATCTACCATTGGAGACACCTGTAGAGCTCCTTTATAATCACCCATTTACGTTGTGACGTTTGGTAGCACACAAAGTATTCCTCCGGCAAACGGGAGTTGCATAATCTCATAGTCATAGGAACATGTATAAGTCATGAAGAAAGCAATAGCAACATACTAAACGATCGGGTGCTAAGCTAATGGAATGGGTCATGTCAATCAGATCATTCAACTAATGATGTGACCTTGTTTAATCAAATAACAACTCTTTTGTTCATGGTTAGGAAACATAACCATCTTTGATTAACGAGCTAGTCAAGTAGAGGCATACTAGTGACACTCTGTTTGTCTATGTATTCACACATGTATTATGTTTCCGGTTAATACAATTCTAGCATGAATAATAAACATTTATCATGATATAAGGAAATAAATAATAACTTTATTATTGCCTCTAGGGCATATTTCCTTCAAAGTTGTCAGAAACAAAGTTCGTCTCGTTGCTCAAGGGTATACTCAAGTGGAAGGGATTGACTTCGATGAAACATTTGCTCCTGTGGCTCGACTTGAAGCCATACGCATACTGCTGGCCTATGCAAATCATCATAACATACTTCTATATCAAATGGATGTGAAGAGCGCTTTTCTCAATGGCAAGATTGAAGAAGAAGTGTATGTTGCACAACCGCCTGGTTTTGAAGATCCAAAACATCCTGACATGGTATACAAGCTCAACAAGGCACTGTATGGCCTCAAACAAGCCCCTCGGGCTTGGTATGACACACTCAAATACTTCCTGAAGAGCAAAGGCTTCATACCTGGTTCCCTCGACCCCACTCTTTTCACGAAGACATATGATGGTGAACTGTTTGTGTGCCAAATATATGTGGATGACATTATCTTCGGCTGCACCAATCAGAAGTACAGTGAAGAGTTTGGATATATGATGCAAGAGCAATATCAGATGTCCATGATGGGTGAGCTGAAGTTCTTCCTCGGTCTTCAAATACGACAGCAACGCAACGGCATCTTCATATCTCAAGAGAAGTATCTCAAAGATTGCCTGAAGAAGTTCGGTATGCAAGACTGCAAAGGCTTCATGACGCCAATGCCAGCCAAACATCATCTGGGTCCCGATGACAATGGTAAAGAGTTCGATCAAAAGGTATACCGCTCCATGATTGGTTCTTTACTTTATCTATGTGCATCTAGGCCAGATATTATGCTTAGTGTTTGCATGTGTGCTCGATTCCAAGCGGCACCAAAGGAGTCGCATCACTTAGCTGTGAAGCGAATTCTTCGATATTTGGCTCACACCCCAACTCTAGGATTATGGTATCCAAAGGGCTCAGAATTTGATCTGGTTGGATTCTCGGATGTTGATTATGCTGGTGACAAGGTGGATCGCAAGTCTACATCAGGCACATGTCATTTTCGGGGACGATCACTTGTATGTTGGTCTTCAAAGAAGCAGAACTGTGTATCTTTCTCCACTACTGAATCTGAATACATTGCTGCTGGATCTTGCTGCGCTCAGCTTCTGTGGATGAAGCAAACACTCAAGGACTATGGCATTCATCTGAAGCAAGTGCCACTCTACTGCGACAACGAAAGCGCCATCAAGATTGCCAACAACCCAGTTCAGCACTTGAAGACAAAGCATATTGAAATTCGTCATCACTTTCTTAGAGATCACGTTGTGAAGGAAGATATTGATATCAGACACATCAACACTGAAGAGCAATTGGCAGATATCTTCACCAAGCCCTTGGATGAGAAGAGATTTTGCAAGTTACAGTGTGAGCTAAATATCTTGGAATCCTCAAATGTCCTGTGATCAGGCACACATCCTAACACTTATGCATATTGATGACTTAGATGTGCAATACACGACGTAAAGTATATCTTCAATCAATGAAGACATACATTCTAAGTGTGAATACATTAATGTGGAATTTGACTTCGGAGCGCCACGATAATTGTGCGCCGTGTCTGGGTCTAATACTTCCTATACGGTGGGTAACGCCACCACCAAATGTTCTGTTTGAAGTGTTTTACTCATGGCATTACGTTTGCTATGTCTTCACATTTGGTTTGGCTTCAATCTCAACATGTCTTCATAATTATCTTCACTATGTTGAATATATATATACTAGTGTTCTGTCCTCTACAGCATTCACTTATAGCTATGCCTTCTTGTTGAATCTTTTGAACTAAGTGAATGTGATCGGACCCTAACCTTTCTATACTTTCTATCTCAAACTCTATCTCTCCAAATCATATGCATTCTATTGAAACTGTCTTCTCTGCGTCCTTGTCAGCAGAAGATACAGAGACAAACTTTAAGTCCGTTTTCAATGCTCATTCCTTCACCTAAAACCCGGAGAAGTGGGAACGACCACCCGACAATCCAGGCATGCGTGGGACATGGAACAACCCCCGATATTCTGCATGATGGCCACATGTTCCTCAGATATGAATCGCCAGGGGCACCTGTGTAATAACACTGAGCCGCCCCTGTCCCTATAAATACACGCCTCACCACAGTCATTATCTCTTCTTCCACTCGCACGAACCCTAGCGCCATCGCTAGCCCTCGATGACGCCGGCGATGAAGCGCTTCGCTAGCGCAACCTCTCTGACGCCGTCTTCACGCCGACCGCGGACATCGTCCTCTCCGCCGTCACCGTAGGTGTCCTCCGTCGCCAAGTTAGGACATGGACGATCAAACTGCTCGGCCTCCTCTTCCACTCCGTCTAGCAGTTCTACGTGTGGTAAATAAAACCTCCTTTCTACGGCCCCTTTGATCCTATAGATTCGTCATTTTCTACCATAAGTGGTTTTTGTTCACACATGTTGGATCCACTTCAAACTGCATCTCATAATATGCCTAGTATATTCACTTATGCTTCACAAAGTAGTTAGATTCCTCACTTGTACTGATCCGTGGATTCGTACAAATCTGGAACCAACTCCTTATCTATGAGTGAATGTCTTCGCACGATGAGGTCAATGTCTTCTAAACTGATTTATCTTCAAAATCTTCTGAGAATGCATATGACCTCTTCCCCTTCCCTCGCACCTTAATGCTGTCACAGGTACATGTCTGTGGGAGAATCCCTTGGTTCTCATAGTCTGCATTCATTTGCAGAATTCTTACAGTATCACATAAATTCTCTAGAAGCCAGTTCCTGTTTGTCCAGCAAGCGAAAGCCTTTGAAGACTTTGAATGTATTGAAGCCATTCAGTTTAAAGTTCATGGCTTCAGAGAAATCAGCAAGGAAGGGTGGCAGAAAGCGTCGAGGAGAAACATCAAGAGATCTGCCCGATGACCTCTCAGAGCTGTACAAGACAGATCCTGAAGAGGATTACAATCAGCGCAAGACACGAATCCAATGGATTCGACGCTATTGGGCAGAACAGTGGTTCAAGTACAGATTTGTGACAAAGGAATATGCTGAAAAGAATGCCATCAAGCGACCATGGGGAGACATCCTCTACAAAAATCTTCAACCCAGGACCAGAGATGAAGCCATTGAACAAGGCTTCTATCCCTGCATGGTCCGTGGACCACAGTCTGCGGATGCTGACCCATCGTCAGTGCTATGGTGTCGTGACGACAATCTGTTTAAGCGCAACTTCCAGTTTGTCCAGAACTCAGCGAAGCAGAACAAGAAGTCTTTGGGATTAGACTTCAACCCTGGTCCCTCTGCTCCCCGTGCCGATGGAACTCGTGAAGCAGAACCCAATCTTATTGGGCCCTTCTACAACTTGGAAGGTCTCATCACCCACATCATAGTTCAAGGGACAGCCGTGCATGAGCCTGCAGATGACGCTGAATCAGATGAAGCGCCTGCAGCGCCGAAGCCAAAGAAGCAGCCTAAAGCTTCAAAGCCTGCCTCTGCGCCAAAAATCTCACGGGTGAAGCCACTGGCAACTGCACCTCCTGAAGACAGTGTGCAGTCTGAAGATTTGTCACGCATCTCCAAGCCCCAGAAAGTCAATATGCCTCTGCTACACACCGTCCAAGAACTGACAGCTGCTGCTGTTCTGCGTAATGATGCCATCGATCTGTCCAGTAATGAAGATCTTGCAGATGACGCTCTTGAGCAACTGATCAAGAGCAAAGAAGAAGCAGAAATCTTCAATAATCTGCCTCTTTTTGACGTGGCAATCATCCACAACTTCATTGATGAATGGTTTGACACGCCCAACATCAGCTTCGAAGATCTACAACTACCCATTGGCCTCAGTGTCGCCTTCCATGGCGCCATTGCTTCAGAGTTGGCTATCGCCCAGCGCATTGTTGAACTGAAGCAGTAGATTGACTTTGAGAAATCTCAGTTCAAGAAGCATATGGCCAAGCTCAGCGTGCAAGAGGTGAAGAACTTTAAGATTATGCTGCACGAGCTCAAAGAAGACTTTCTCAAGAAATGTACAAAAACTCAGGGTTCTCGTGAGCGCATGAAGGTCCTGGCTGACAAGTGTGTCCAAGGCTACAACGAGGCTGAGAAGCGCAAGGCCCTTGGGCGTCCGGGCATCGACCCAAGGATGGCTGCAAAGTAGAAGAAGAAGAAGCTCGCTATGGCCGAACCCACCCCAAGGCAGGAAGCAGATCCCATTGTCTTCCCAACTAGCATGACTGGCTCGAAGCCAAAGGCCAGGTCAACCGCTTCAGAATTGAAGAAGACGAGGACTGTTGAGGCTGAAGCCAGAAAGAGGAAACATTCTGAAGCCTCTGATGCTGCTCCCTCCAAGAAGAAGAGGAAGACCAAGAAGGAACGGGCTGCTCCCACAGAGCCCTTGATTGTTGAACCCATCTCCATGGTTCGCCCTGAAGCTGAACCTCATGAGCGCCAACTGACTATCCATGAGCCTGCTTTCACAGGGGCTCATGAAGCTGAAGACTTTCCAGCGGCTGATCTCATCGCTGCTGAAGACATTGGTCACCATGACCATGTTGAAGATGATGCAGTTCTTTCTCAGCTCGAGCACCAACAGGTATCATCACGTGTGCTCACGCACAGCGAGCTCATCAGCATTGGTCGTCCTCTGACGCCAATTGCTCAGGATGCATCATGGGCTGATCACCCACAAGCACAAGAGGAAGAAGACTTTGAGGCCCAGCCAACTCCAACTCTACAAGCGTCGCCAGCGTTATGCAGGCTTCGCAAAGGACCAAGGCCTTCAATCTCTGAGTCTGAAGCTAAAGCTGCTGAAGACATTACGGCTGCATCAGCCGATGAAGAAGAAACCCCAAGCACTGCTACACCCCCGTCTCACCAAGAAGCTGTTCTCGAGGAGAACGTGACTGTGACAGACCCTCCAGCTCATCAAGTGGAGGTTGAGAATTTTGAGGCTGCCACCGACGCCACTGACGCTGTCATGGCTGAAGCCAATGTGGAGCCTACACCAACAAAAGCACCAGAAGTCAGTGAAGCCAATGATGCTACCGCTTCTGTTCCTGCGCCTGCTGCTGGTCCTCAGTTTGACTATCATGTTGAGCACAGGCCTCAGGTACAGAAGCCAATCCCCAGATTGCCCAGGTTTTCAGGTCCTGCATCAGCACCTGGATCCTTCAATGTCAATGGCTTCAAATCAGACAACACCTTCTTCAATAGCTCCAAGAACCCCTACTCAAGGGAAAGAATATCTTCGGATCGGTTCTGGAGCTATCCGCAGCGAAGCTATTACTCCTGCATTCTATACAATCAAGGTCGCATCTTCCCACATAAGCGTCTTGACATCGAAGCAATAGCTGGTATGCCCTGTCTGGAAGAAGCTCTGGATTGCTTCAAAGAGATTGGATTGCTGCCATTTTTCACCGACCAAGAGCACTGGAATGAAGAGTTGCTGCTCCAATTCTATGCCACACTTCACATCCATGGGTACAACAGAGATCCGAAGACTTGGGTCCTGGAGTGGATGACAGGAAATGTTCATCACGAAGCCAAAGCCTTTGATATCATTGAGCTCACTGGTCTGCCCACTCCTGGCGATCTCTACGAACATGGCTGTCAGCTTCACAATGAAGCTGTGAAGAGCATCTTTCAGAAGCCTGAACCTAACATGAGTCAGATGCTCAGTATGATGAAGCCATTGCCCCAAGATGCTGCATATCCAAAGGAGTTCTTCGTTGAAGACCTTGAGTATCTGCCAATGACTATTTATCACATCATAAGGCAAACTCTCTGGCCCATCAAAGGACATTCTCTTCATGCCAAGCTGGAAGGTGCAATGAAGACTTTGGTCTTCTATATTCTTCATGGCAAATGCTTCAATGCACAGGACTTCTTCATCCGCCAACTTGCTGCATCAGGCTCTGATCTTTTTGGCTTGAAGTTCTACGCTCCATGGATAATGCGGTTGATTAAACTTCACTCCACTATCTCATATCAGCCATCTGCTCGCAATCATCGGATCTTTCTGCCTGATGTGGATATGTCTGTTGAAGCCATTTATCCTGAGCCTGCCAAGGAACCTCTAAGTCTTCAGAATGCGGAGCAACAAAGTTTTTCTCAGAACATTGAAGGAGTTGAAGCTGTCACTCGTGTATATCCTTTGGCTGGAACTACACGTGCACCACATCCTGCCCTTACTGAAGCCACCGATAGCACAATTGCCCAACGACCTAAGAAGCGCACTCGTGTTCTCAATGACCGAGAGCTTCTGGTGGCTCTTCATCAGAAACGGGATAGGCATCATGACTGGCTGAAGCGCCAAATGCAAAGCCTCTTGGTGGATATCAACCGTATTCGCAATCTTGCCACCAAGAATGCCTTTGTTGCACATGAAACCTCTCGACGCACATGGAAAGGGCTGACGCTTATGTGCTCTGAAGATGATCTTCAAGAGGATGGTTTCTCTGAACGCTTCAAGTTTGACTCCACACCTCCTCGAAGGGTAGTGCTGCGACGAACTCCATCTCTTGAAGACTCTGAGTTCTCTTCCTCTGCTGCAACTGTGAATGCCAGAGTGATTGAGGATGAAGACGATGCTACTTCACCGCCACCTCCATCAGCATACTTCGACACTGCTCCAAGTTCTTCTGCACCGCCGAACACCACCGAAGACCCTGCTGCTTCACCTACTCTTCATGGGAACGAGTAGATGCTCTATGTCTTCAAAACTTTTTGGTCCTTACTGACAAAAGGGGGAGAAGCATATGAGTTTGATAGTCTTCAAGCGGGTCCATATGGACGGTTGCTTTATATTTTGCTTCGTGTTTACAACTCTCGTTTTGATACATTTGGTTCTTTGAGTTGTAACACTTAAACTCGATGGTCGTCTGCTACTTATTTGCTACTTCGTGATGCGACGATAAATTCCGCATGTGCGACGATAAATTCCGCACTTAGATCATTTTGCAGACGTCCATTTTCCATTATGCATGTCATTATCTTCACATACCTTCTCATGCATAATGAATTTTCATCATAAGTTGAAGAGGATCTCCACGAGTACAACCTGCCATGTGCATTTGCATTCCAAAAGCAAATTACTTATATGCACATCTTCAGGGGGGCCCTTGCAACTAATGAAGACAATTCCTTTACAATTTCACATATTATATTCCCCGTTGAAAACTTCAACTAGTTTGTCATCAATCACCAAAAGGGGGAGATTGTAAGTGCATCTAGTGCCACCCCTAGTTGGTTTTGGAGTATTGACGACAAACCTAGTTGAGGGACTAATGTGTTTGTGAGAATTGCAGAATAACACAGGTAGAAGTCCCTCGTTGATTGGGTTTTCCTACCAGAGATGACCCCTAAAAATGTATGAAGACATTGATGTCAAAGGTGGTATATGAAGATATTCACATTGAAGACTATGACAAGAGAAGACATCGCATGAAGCCTATGGAGCTCGAAGACTTAGATCTTTCGTAGTTCTTTTTCTTTTTTGTTGAGTCATAGGAACCACCGTACTGTTAAGTGGGGTCCAAGAGAACCAGTCAGAATGACTGAAGTGATGCTTAACCAAAACCTATGTCTTCGAGTGAAGACTATGAGAGCGAATCTTGTCCAGAGTCGGACAAGTCAGCTTTGCTTGTATCCCAAGTAAAGTTGCCGTGTGAGTTTGAAATCTGACCGTTGGAACACGTGTCAGTTCCTTAGTGACCCAAGGTCATTTCGGACAAATCAGGTCGGGTTGCCCAGTGGCTATAAATAGCCCACCCCCTACAACCATAAATGGTTGGCTGCTCAGAGTTAGAGTACGGCTTTTGTCGTTTGAGAGCAACCCACCTCGAAGCCTTTGAGAGAGAATTCCTTGCGAGGATAAAGCCCTAACCACCCAGAGCCTAAGAGTGTTAGGCATCACTTAAGTCTTTTTGTCTGTGTGATCTGAAGACTTATTACACTAGAGGACTGTGAATCCTCCAGCCGGTTAGGCGTCGCGTTCTGAGCGTCCAAGAGACATTGTGGATCGCCGGTGAACGAAGTCTGTGAAGGTTTGGGAGTCTACCTTGAAGACATACCAGAGTGATTGGGCGAGGTCTGTGTGACCTTAGCTCAAGGGGAATACGGTGAGGATTGGGTGTCCTGAGCTGCGTGTTCAGGACTGGGTGTCCGGGACTGTGTGTCCTTAGGTTTAAATACCTAGCCGCCCTAACCAGACGTACAGTTGTCACAGCAACTGGAACTGGTCCAACAAATCATTGTCTTCAACGAGTCACTGGTTTCATCCTTCCCTTCCCTTTACTTATTGTTGGTCTTTGTGAAGTCATTGTATGATTGCACTATCTTTTGTCTTCACTGAGTGACTGCGTGTTCTATTTGGCTTCTTAATATCTTCCTACCTGATCCTTACTACCTAGCTGCTATTTGTCATTGTGCTTTCACTTCATTGAATACATGACTATGGTTTACCTAGTGTAGTCTATCTTCCGCTGCATGGTAATAGGTTTATTTCTATCGTTTGTCTTTGAAACTTCCACATTTTGAAGACTTTTATAAAAATCGCCTATTCACCCCCCCTCTAGTCGATATAACGCACTTTTAGATTTATAGAGCCGCACATGAAAGCCCATGAGTGAGACACGCCGCCTCAATTATTTGTCGAGTTGTTGGTCGAAATCACTAATTGAGGAGTACTCATTGCAAAGATTACTCTCACATTTCCAGGTTGCAACAAGTGGCGCGCTGCATGTGCGCCACTTGTCGCAACCTGAGAATTTTCTCTTTTTTCGTTGATTTATTTATTCAAAACATTTTATCCTTAAACCGTGCGTCCAAATCTCAAACCATGTTCATCTTTGGATTCCTCGCGTCGAGATCTTGAAAATTAGATCCCATGTTGATAGATTTTGACGAACCTATTTTTACGAAGAAAACCGGACGAAAAAACCAGACCGGAAGCACGGTTTTTTCCCTTTCTGAAAGAGGCACGCCCGTGCCACTCACGAAATCACAACTATGCATATCGCGGAAGCAAAACCGCGCCTCTCACAAAAGAAAAAGAAAAAAGAAAAAACGCATTTTTTTATTTCCGGGAGGCACGGCCGTGACTCTCATAAAAGCACAACCATACCTCTCGTGAAAGAAAAAAAAACATAAAACGTGTCTTTTTTGTTTCCGAGAGGCATGGCCGTGACTCTCGCAAAAGCACAACCGTGTCTCTCGCGGAAGCAAAATCATGACTCTCGCAAAAGAAAAAGAAAACAGAAAACGTGTTTTTCCGTTTCCGAGAGGCACGGCCGTGACTCTCGCGAAAGCACAACCGTGCCTCTCATGGAAGCAAAACCGTGACTCCCGCGGAAGGAAAAAAATAGAAAACACGTTTTTTTCCGTTTCCGAGAGGCACGGCTGTGACTCTCGCGAAAGCAAAACCGTGACTCTCGCGGAATCAAAACCGCGACTCTCGCTAAAGGGAAAAAAAGAAAACGCGTTTTTTCACGCAAACTGTTTTTTGGTCCAAATGTCAAGGAAGACCGGTGGAAGACCGAAACGTCGAAAAAATCTAAAAAAACCGTTTAAAAAGCCAAAAACGCATGCGGAAAAATAAAATAAAAACAAATTCGGAGGAAGCGCCCAGAGCGTGACACGTCGCGGGCGGCTGAGAGCGCGCCAAGTGGTGTTGATTGTTGTGAGGCTTTCGAAGGAGCGCTCGTTAACTAGTTGCTCCTGTTGTTGGTCGCAAATCTCGGCAAACTATGTCTTTGCCGAATAGGCCCACTCGGCGATACAGTGCCCAGGCAAGCCCGAGCGGCCCATGTTTGCCAAGATCCCGGCCTTCCTTCGAGAGAAGGACACGTGGCTTCTTCGCCGAGATGTGTTCTCGGCAAACTTGTTTTACCGAGTGGCGTACTCAGCAAAGATGAAGTCATATATTCTATTTTATTTGTGTCTACATCAGCCATGGAACAAAAGACATATAAAGAGCAAAAAATTGTCCGCAGACAGTACCACGTCATAGGCAATCCATAAGAATCATAACAAGTTCAATATTCTTCATCAAATTAACTAAAGCATCATAACAAGTCTAAAGCTCTTCATCAAACTAACTAAAGCATCACTAGACGTCTCAAATAGTCACTAAAACCTCAATGTGACCCATTTGTGTTACATGGACCACACAAGCATCAAACTAATAAAGATCACAAGTAGGACAAAGAGATTCTTCATCCACTTCCACCCGGTCTGATTTCTTCCTACTTGGAGGAAATACATGGAGTAAGGATGCTCTGACTCGTCTCAAGTATCATATCTTTGTAGAAATTGCCTTTGTAACGATTGACTTGTTCATGGCATGCTTTCCATGAATCATGGACTCATGGATGTGTACCTGAATACACCACATACCACCTCATCTACAAAACGGAGAATAACAAAATTTCAACACATAACAAAGCGTTAGAAAAACACATGCATGAATACATATATAAGCAATATAAGGCTTCATGATTCATATACCAAAAGCATTAGAAGTTGTCATCCAAGTCCACGTCATCATCTACATAAGTACACCATCCCTACATCATCGTCAAGCTATCAAACACATTACTACAAGAATGCAGCTCTACTCTGAGGCATAGTCAGTGAAGCCAGTGATCGTGGAGTGAGAAGAGGCGGGGTTATCCCCCACATTGGAGGAGCAAGCGTTGTCTGGAATGATGCTGAGTGGCGGGCGAACCCTCACCTTACGTGGCGGGCCCTCGCTCTCCTTAGTAGGTGGATTCTTCTTGGACCGATCCTAAAAATGCTTTAGTAGGATGAGCTAGGGGTGCTCCTTAAGGATCAAATCTATATGAATTCAGGAGCCATTGGAACAATGTAGGATCTACATTTTCTTCAGTGAATAAGCAAAACATAATTATGGAAAAACTATAATGAACAGAAAATTAAAACAGCATATGATGAACAAGATTCATATAAGTATTTCGTACATTTCATTCTTTCTGTGCAATCATGTCGAGAAAACGAGAAGCAATGGTTCTTCGATACATTGTCTTTGTTGCACAAGACTCTGCAGTCGTTGCAAATTGGGCACTACAAAAGTACCAACAGACAATTTAGTACTCGGATATGATATGAGCGAGACTAACAAGGATAGATCATCATTTATCTCCATATGAACTGCATTGGGGTCGACTGCGGTTTTTTCGTGGTTCGATTTGGATGGGCAACCTCCACAACCAATGGGAAACGGTGTCGTCCTCGTGGACAATTGTCGCCGTGGACATCCTAGAAATGGTAGCACGAACGTCTGGTAGAAGTGTGAGCAGGACAGATCTACGGGAGGAGAGTAGAAATAAAGAAGAAGATGGGGAAAGAAGACTGAGAAAGATGAGCCACCTATCTCTGCGCCCTGCAAATATTAATGATAGGCAGTAATAAATGATTAGCAAGTGATCCACAAAAATAGGCACAAGTTCTGACAACGAAAACTGAATACACAGTGTAAATTTCGTGACAGACATGTCGGTTTCGTAGGCTGTAAGCTGGCAGAACAAAAAAACATTAATGCACTGAAAATAAAACAAAATGATAGGAAACACAGTGCACTTTGAAGAAGGAAAATAAAATGTATGTGGTCTAAGGCCTAAGATTAAGAGTATGGCATCGTACTCTTTTCATAAATGAATATTTGACAGTACGACGACGGAACTGTTCAAGAATAAAAGGATGCATATTTCACGCAACAGAACAGAAAAATGTGGAATGAGAAAAACAATTTTTGATGCGAAGAATGATTGAATCAATGAGCAGATAGGACAGTAGGAACGCATGAGCGGAGATGAGATAAAAGAAACAAAACAAATATAAATGATGAGACGGAAAACAGAAGTCGAATATAAGAGAAGAACAAGACAGAGACGTAGGAAGAAGAAGGTGAACAGTTAAGGAACTCGTGGAACGGTGTACATAACATACCAGGGATGTAAGGACATCTAATAGCTAGACAGATGTATAACAAGGGTCGGGCAACGTATATGTATAAAATAAAAAGGTATACTGTCCCATACTCCAACAGTTAAAGACTTCTCATCCATATTCAAGCCATTTTCTCCCCAAACATGTGGACAGACATATCAACTCGTCGTCAGGAGTTGGCGCAGGTGCGTGCCCCCGCACTTGCGTACCCCTGCGAGTTTCAGACGGACAGACTTGAAAATAACTTCACCATGTGCAAACTTATTACCCCTGATCACCAGTGATATATACTAGTAGTGTCATCTTTGCAGTTCCTTTCTCAGAAGTCAGTTCACATGCGTGCATGCAAGCACACGTGAGATTCTTCCAACTTGTGATCCTAATCAAACACATGTTAGGACCTTCTGTTGGTGAGTGTGTGAAGAAAGCATCACTTGGAATGACTGGCATCGTGAAAACATCTCTAACATGCATAGTCCGTCAAGCACGAATGACTTGCCTGGTCAGGGAACGTGGAGGCGAGAGATTAGCTTTGCCCGAGAGGTCAAAATCCAGAGCCTAGGCATGCGTCGGTTGCAGCCTGGATGCTACTGGACGGTTTCACAAAGAACGCACACATAGATGAGGAGCGAGCTACACCCAAAAAGTTGTGTCCCTTCGCACAGGATGACCCGGCACCTCCTTGGCTCTTGGCGACACAGGCATCGATCACAGAACTCATCCCTTATGACCTCCAGGCCTATAGGAGATTCTTGATTTTCCTTGTACTCCATTCAAATGTTCGGCGATCAAATAAAGAAATAGTATTTTCTCACCTCCTATTGCATAACTTAGATACAACCAACTGAAGTAGTTGTATGATAGCTTGTTGGTTGATGATATAGTCATTTTACCACAAAAGACTTACGTACAACTTGTCACAGACAACCTAACAAGAATGTATTATTGAATTGATTACTTGGTATGGAGCCAGTTATGTAATTACCAAAGAGATCTATGCATCCAAGACTGTACATTCTGCAGGTCTCTCTCGGAATTGAACTAGAGAGTTGATTAAGATATAGGGCAAGACCTTGCAGCCTTATGAGATTGCATATACTGGGCGAGATACTACACCCCCCCCCCCCCCCCCCAGGATTGGTGGAATAGTTATTGTATTACTTGAGCCTCGTGGGCATATATATATACAATGAACATCTTCGAGTACAAGGCAAGGTAGAATAATATGCTACGCTATCCAAGCATTCCTAATAATTATGATACTCAACAGTTGATTTTGTTGAGGTTCAAGAACGAGAGGGAAAAGAGGTTACTGAGATGAGAAGCGAGCCATACATACAAGGTAAACGCCCGACAACTCAACAGTGGTGGCATGCTGATATGCTGGTTACTCGAGGCGACAACCCAGTTGCATGTCCAGTTGCCTCTTTGCCATTGGTCATCCTTGCTAAAGAAGCAACCAAGATGACCGGTGGCAGTACTACGAGGATACGATACTGAAACATGATGATGAAATATTCCATTGAGGTGACATTGAGGTCCTCAACTAGAACGTAGGTGTATGTGTCCGAAATGTATAAACAAATGTAGTTTTATGGGGGTTTTATGGATATCTTCTACAGTATAACTAATGTTCAGCCCCCCCGCCCCGCCCACAAAAAAATTTCAGGGGTGTGGGCCCCTCAACCAGATTTCTTCCAATCAAATTATCCCAGCTAAGCATCCACGTTGATTCCATATTTATTTCCCCCGTACGTGTAGCTTTGCTCTTATGGGTCACGCGAAGGGAGAACGGACAGCTTGGCACTCTACTAGGGAGGGCCAATGACGTGGTTGCTTAAACCGCCGCATCTTTGCTAGGTTGCGTCCTTCTCCTCTGCGTTCATCAATGGGTGATCTAACCGTCATGATGAAGCCATTGTCTTGCGCTCGCCGTCCGGGTGGACCACGTTGCGCGAGACACCGACGAAATCCTCGCTAGCCAGTACATGTGGGAGGGAGAGAGGATCCTAGCCAGCGGCGAGATGGTGATTGATGACGATGTCATTGTTGTTGGCTTATGGGGAAGCACCGTCTTGTCAGCAACTCGGCATCGATTAACCCTTGCTTCAGACGATGACGTGGTGTAGGATTTTATGGATGGAGGGTCGCGCCGAATGATGGGGGTCATGCTACGTTGGAGGCTGTGGCGGCCATCCTTGAGCATGCACTGGTGCAGAACCGTCCAATGCAAACGGTTTAAGCACTCAGCATAGGCATTTTTTCCAGTAGTGACATCTATGGGTGTTCCCTTTGGGATAGCAAATTTGATGTGCTGCACTCTCATCCCTCTTCTCTTTAAACTTCGTTGGTTCGCTGACTGAGCGTGAAGGAGAATGTGGGTTCCACTAATTGACCCCGACGATAGTCCCTTTTCGACTCCGAAGAGGAGCTCGTCTTCGACTCCGACTAGATGGTGTCGGGACGCCAACATAGTTAGAATAATTTCGAATAGCTGCCTTGCCTATCTATCTAGTCGTGTATGTGTATGATATATCTATTACCCTGTGCTTAGAGCCATGAACATGGCAGGGAGATACTTGAAAATAACTTCACCATGTGCAAATTTATTACTAAATATGATTGTGTCCATCATGATGATGTAGAGGCCGGATCTTCCCCTTCTAAAAAAAAGGTCTGCTACTTTTTGGTGATTTCAATTAAGTTGTAAGATTAGCATGCTGTCATTTAATCGATGGTGGGATTTAGCAGCGCTATGTGGTTTCTATTTGCATGTTATTTTTCATCCATATATTGAGCCTTGCATCAATAAAATGAGGTGTGTGCATGGAATGATTCAGAGACTGGGATAATGACCCTTCCGTTGCATAAAACGAGTGTACAAGTGGTTATTAATATATGTTCACACAGGCTTCTAGCTAGTTAGTGACGTAGAAGCATATTTCACTCAAGATTGAAATAGCTCGGCCCGAACTTGAGACTTGTGGTACTTGGTAGATCAAAGTGCCCAGATTTTGACAATTTTGTAGCTCCACCACTGCCCCCTCGGACTTCTCTGTTTCTTTCACATGGCGACCCCTTTCAACACGGAGTTGCAAGGCTCTTTGATTCATAAGGGCATTTCTAACATATCCCTTAAAAATAGCAGAGAATCTGATGGAGTAAACCTTCCGGTGGAGTATATTTAATACACTAAGTTTTGATCGGTTCTAGCCGATCCCCTAAATTTAGCGGAGTAAAGTTACTTTTTGGCTTATGCATTTCGTCGAACACCTGCCATGCGTGTCTGCGACAATGGTGACCATGCCGAAAACGCTGGTGGCCACTGATGCGCGCCACGCCACAGGTTTCCATCCGGTGCTCTTGCCGTGCCGCACCATGACTGGCCACAGTCACGGTCGTGCTTGTGCTCGGTGAGGATGGTGGGCCGCGTTGGGGTCGCGCGTTGTAGCGCGGCCGCCCTTTTTGAGAAGCCTATGCATACATGGCAATTATCCGGTTCATTCATGCATGCACGAGCTGGCTTCTAGTCCTGTCGCAACAGGGCCTGTATGGTACGTATAGTACAGGCAAGCATGGCATGAGGTACTGGCCTGGTGTAGCAGAGGAGAGCAGACACTGCCGAGGCGCTTTTGCACACCTCTCCTGCGTACGACCACAGATACAACGATTAACTTGAGCGACTGTCCAGGAAGGTTTTCCCGAGTGCCGTTGGTTGATCCGCTGAGTCGTTGAGGTGAGATGAGCTTCAACGTGTGCCCTGTGTTGCGTGCAGAGGAGAGCGTCGGTGTAGCCGTCCGACACGTCCACTGAAGCGGCCCTTGCAGCAGCGGCGGCGCGCAGGAGCAGCAGAGAGAGAGAGCAGAGATTTTACTTCGACCCGTTTTGATGGAGTATATTTAAGAAAACGGTTGGGGCCGGGGTAAATTTTTACACCCTTACAGCGGATAAGGGATCGGCCAGGTCCCGGTTAGAGGAGTAAAACCGTATTTTGGCCCCTCTAACCAGTTACAAGGGATTGGTTAGAAATGCCTTAAGTAGGTTAGTTGTTCAGTAGTTTAATGGTTCATATACGGAGTGAGTACTATTTCCTCCGTTTCTGAATATAAGACCTTTCAAAAATTCCCATATGTAGTACATATAGAGAAAAATATATAAATATATACTCTAAAATATGACTATACATTTTTCTATGTAGTCGGCATTGAAATCTTTAAAAGAGCCTATATTTAGAAACTGAGGGAGTAATTTAATTGGACTAAACTACTACTCACTGTCTCACTTCCTATATGAATAGCCCTTGTGATGTTCAGTAGTTTAACTACGTTCTCCATTAGGCTCTTCGATTCGTAAGTAGGTTAGTTTGTTGGGAAAGACTGTCGAACCACAAACCATGCATGCTCGGTCATTCCAAAAACTAAACTAAAAATATGCATGCTCGGTCAAAAACTTAGGCTAAATTTCAGAAAAACAAAAGAAAAATAAATAAATTAGTCTAAACTCTCTTGAACCAGTGGGCCTGAACCTGATGTTATAGACGTAACAACTGAACCCTATGCTAGACGCTTTTCTTCTTGCTAGACCTGAACATGATGCAGTGATGCTAGATTGCTAGAGAAGAAAATTATGGAAAACATACTGCTGTATCATCCACGTATTGAAACCTGCTTTCAAATGTTGGATTTTATTCATTCATCCCACAAGACCCTGCCTCAAATTGAAACATGCTTTGAAATGTTGGATTTTATTCATATGCTGTGCAACTGCAGCAACGCAAATATGATACTACTGTACGTATCCGTGTGCAGGCACAAGGGTCAAGGGGTGCATGCGGCCTAACCGACGACGGGCGTCTGGACGACGACGCCGGTCGCCGCGTCTGACACCACGACGACACGCCAGGGGTGCGGGCCCGGCGGCCAGGGGCCCGTGCCTATGTACAAGGAGATGGAGACGTCAGGCCTATCCTTGCTGATCTGGAGCGCTGCGTCGTGCGCCGGCCAGCCCACCACCTCCGGCCATGATGCCTTCGTGCTGCCGGCGATGGCACCTGCGGGCTCAACCCTCCCCATTTTGCCGGGTGGTACTGGAACTTTCCTCGGCTTGTGGCTGATGAATATGCAAGTACTACCTAGTAAGCCACATTTGATAGTACTTTATAGACGCAAATTACTTCCACAGAAGAGGTGGTAAGATGACGGGTTGCATCATGTCATCATCAATAAAAGATAAGGATTATGGGTTGCATGGCGGACACCGCCGTCCTTTGTTGGCTGATGGCCAGCGTCGGTTACTAGGAGAGGAGAGCATGCAGCTTTTCTCATTCTCCTTTCTTTCTAGGAAAAGCAGGAAGAAACTTGATGACTCGTGCAGACTACCGAGCACATCGAGGATAGCCAAGCACGTGTTCAGACTGGTGTCTCTTCTACTACGTATTACCCAACCCACCTATCATCATTCACAATTGCAGCCGTACGCACTTTGAGGTACCAACGTCGCAGCGAGAGACTGGAAATAACTTCGCCGTACGCACTTTACTACTACCCTCACAGAGTCCATGAGCACAAGCCATATATATCATCTTCGCAGCTCTGTGCTTACAAATAGATGACACACAGGAACATAATATGTGGGGAAACAATTTTCGTGACCTGCAATTCTCAACCGATCCTAGCCCCGCACCTCTTAAGTAGGTTTTTTCGTTCAGTAAGCGTATGAAGAAATAATCACTGGGTTGATGTTGATGCGATTGTGGTGCACCCAAGCACAGCTTCGGAATGGGTGGCATCGTGAAGTATCTTTAACTTCCTCAGTCCACTAGTCAAGAAGTGCCGATGCAGCCTGGAGAAAGTTCGGATTGGCTTGCCTAGCCTGGATCAGTCCAAATGAAATGTTAGCCCGACCCAAGCGCTACCCTCTACTGTTGGCTTTGTCTGGACGGTTGCTTTCCGTCGAGGAGTCGCACGCACACACCTTGCTCCTCATGCGTTTCTGGCCGGCTGATACTTTTGGCCAATACAAGCGCTGATACGAGGGAGGCTAGTTTGCAAGGTAGCAGGTGGATGTATTCCGCCGAGATCGATCTACCTATTTCACGGGGGCGATCTTATGGCTAGAGGCCCGTATCAACCCTTAGATGTTTATTGCTTTTGATCTGGTGTTTATAGGGGAAAAATGTACAGGTCTATATAGTACTATACCTATCCTACCTATACACAAACGATCCGGTCAGGGCTACATGTCCGTGCCGAACTCAATTGCTTTTTTGGCGCTAGCTCCAATAATATCGTTTACCCATGATTTTTTGCGCATGGGCCTGGCGCACTGAAGCATCTTATGTGCAAAAAGAAACAGATTTTTTTTGAATTTTCTACTGTTTGTTTGAATTTTACTGTTCATCAAGTGTAGATGAGCCCGAGCTCCGAATTGATTATGTACTTCACTTGTTGATAACATTGACCTTGCCGCATTGCATCAACTATATATGTTCCAGCCTCCCCCCCCCCCCCCCCCCCAACAACAACACTCATCCCATGATTATGGTTTTATGTTAATGTAGCAGATAAGCTGGTAGTTAATTAAGCGAGTCAGTGGTTGATTCTTTTCTTTGAGTACGTATGTACTTGGCCTATTGATTGCTACTCTAGATCTGATGGAACATGTGCTATCTCTGATAATTAATGTTTGTGCAATACGAGTTGCAATATTTCAGATACGTGGTAGATAATCGCCATTAATTGTTAGAACATCTTATAAGACTGCTCACAGTGGGGAGTAACATAGAGTAGTAACTTGCTAATGTTACTAGTCTATGTTACTACCTCTATAGTGGGTAGTAACATATAAGTGGTATCATGAAAGAGTTCATTGATTAGGCTATAGACTCATTATGCCTTGAAATGTGTGATATTACAGTAACTACCTAAGTTACCACAAACCCCTCTCTCCTCATTAATTAGCTACCACATAAGCAATCTTGTATTGAAATGTGTGATGTTACTATTTAAGTTACTCCCATTGTGACTAGTCTAAGAATGCCGCCCCATGTCAACAATCGTCAAACATGTGGAAGACAAGGAAACTTCGGTTTCAGTGACAAGCCATGCAAGAGATAGTTGCTCTTGAGTATCGTGATTATTAGGAAATCTAGGATAGCGTAAGATATTATTCTACCTTGCCTTATACTCCAACATAATCATATATATGCCCACGAGGCTCAAGCAATACAACGAACTATTCCACCCATCTCTCTTTCTTCGTTCTAACATGGTATCAGCCTAACCGATCCAAACCCTAGCCGCCGACGGATGCTTCCGCTCGCGCGCCATCCCGGGGCGGTCAGCCTCCATGACCGCTGCCGGGAGCCGCGCCGCCCGTATCTAGGATTTGTCCGCCGGTCGTGTTGACCGGCTGCCCTAAAGAGTCTTTTTCCCGATCATTTAATCTGAGTTCTCTCTTTCACCGGTCACTTTGGCTGACGTTTATTCTTTGGTTTTTCGATCTAAGATCGACTTGCGTCGCCAACCGCCGTTCGTCATCTGCAGCGCGTGTCAACTTCAACATCGGATCAATTGGTTGCTGCACGGCACCCCGCTTCAAGGGCGTCATCTGTATTGACGCGGCGGCTCCTCGCGCGTCCTGCGCCGCTGCCGCTCACGCGCATGCGCTAATGTGGCTGCCGCTAAGCTGGCGTCCGCGGTACGCATCCAGGAGCCATGGCTCACGTGCATGCATATGAAGACATACGCACGGGTGCACGTTCTGGACAAGGATGTGTTACACGGCTGTAGTCGATTTGCATCACCGCTCGTCCGTGTCTTCTCAATTTTGCTCATCGCGCGTCCGGGCGGATCAACCGAAGCACGTCTCCGTAAGATTAAGTGAAGATCAACGTCAAGTTTACACGTCTCTCCGCCGATTGAGCAATCGGCTGCCGCTGTGTCGCCTCGTTGGACCACAGCACTGTCGTCCCGTGGTTTTCTTCATGGCTGCACCGCCCCGTGCCGTCACTGTGCCGCCCCTTTGGACCGTAGTGTCGCGGCACGTGATCCCTGCATCCGCCCTGAGGCCGTTTCCATGGTTGCACCACCGCGCGCGTTGCCGCTGCGTCGTCCTTTCGGGCCGTAGTGCCGCGGCCCGCGGTCAACCGCCGCACCGAGGCCGTCCCCGATGCTGCACCAACCCTCGCGCTGCCGCTGCGTCGCCCCGTAGTGAGCGTGGCACGCGATCACTGCAACCGTCCTGAGGTCTTCCCCGCCGTCGCCCCGACCTGCCTGCCGCCGTTGCGTCACCCCTTCGGGCCATAACGCTGTGGCCCACGGTCCACCGCCGTCCACGCGCGTTGACTTCCGCGTGATATGCGCCGCGCCGCCTCCCTTGGCGCGGGAATGTCACCGTCCGCGCCGGTCTTCGTCACGCTGTCGGGTTCATTATCGCCTACTTCGAGCACCGCCGCCGCAATCCTTCTCTAGCCGCCGCCGCCTCCTTAGGCCGCCGCCGCCGCCGCTGCTCTTCTTTCGCGGCTCCACGGTGACTACCTCGACACCGGCGACACCCGACTCGACACCGACCACGGCGTTCTTCGCACGGCTACCTCGACTACGGGTACACCACCTACGCTCTCGGCTACCTCGACAAACGGCACAAAGGGCTACCGCCTTGCTTGAGCAACCTCGTCGGTTTTCACTCCAGCCACGACTCCGCGATGCATCGTCAGTTATGACTGTGTTGGGGGGGGGGGGGGGGGGGGGGCGGTCCGTCGGTTTCCCTTCGGATTTTTCTCCAATCTCACCGTCTGCGTCGCTATCGTTGTGACTGCGAGGGGATGTTGAGTATCGTGATTATTAGGAAATCTAGGATAGCGTGGGATATTATTCTACCTTGCCTTATACTCCAACATAATCATGTACTCCTATATATATATATGCCCACGAGGCTCAAACAATACAACGAACTATTCCACCAATCTCTCTTTCTCCCTTCTAACAGTTGCAAGCCTTGCGACAAAGACCTGGGCAGCGACCTCTATCTTAGTTGTTTGCACAAGTCGGAACACAAATGGATCCAGGGCAGCGACCTAGCATCCACACATGAGTAGTACATGCTAGCGACATCACTGCTCGGCCTCAAGCCAACGGAATAGCATCATGTATGCATGTCGGGGTATATCCCCTCACCTTCAGGTACCTTTTCTCACGTGATGTGTCAGATGTCTACTGACACCGATGTCGATGCGACAGCGACAACAACCATGACAAGACAACCGCCGGTCTAGAAACTCGGCAAGTAGAGGGCTTCTCCATTGCAGAAGCTGAGGATGGTAGATCAGAGGACAACTATGACAAGAGAAACCTGTAGGAGATCGGGGAGGGAGGACAAACCATGTAGCAAGTTTGCTGCTATTTATTTAGGACCTTGAATAACTTAAATTTTGTTATTTAGATTTGTTAAACACAAGAATCTGACTTAGAGTTTAGTAACTAGATTTTTTACATACAGGTTAATTGTATGATGGGTTCTTTGGTGGGTCATGGCCTCCATTGCTTACTAGGAGAGCATGCAACTCTTCTCATTCACGTTTATATAAAAGGCAGGACCAAACTGGATTCGATGTACTTTGTAGGAGCTCATGCCTTTTTTTCTCTATGAAAGCAGCAGAGAAAACCAGGAAAATAAATATCTCATTGCAAATATTATAGGCAAGGGAAGGAAGAAACGCTTCACTAAGATATTTCTCCAGATAGTGTTAGCGTGTTTTGTCAAATAGATTAGGCATTTGCGTTCACAAGGAAAAAAATAGGGTTTTAGAAGCAAGATGATAACATTAATTCTTTGAGATGAAAACATTCGAAACATTATATCTGCTACACAGTTAAAACAACGTGCGCCGATGGAGATTGAAGAAGACACCATGTGGCTTGACACTCAATAGACTCAACTAAAATCTCAGACACTCATGTGTGGCGAGTGATGAGAGAGATGTACTACATTTACTCAGCTCATATGGCAGCTTACGGGTATAACTTTGACATTTTCCACTTAGCCAGTGCTTTTAAAATAAGTCTAATTTATATGCCATGCATCTACCAACATTAGTTTGCTATGTATGTATCCTTTATATATATAGACACCGAAATGCTACTCACTTTATATATGACCAGCCGTGATTGTTCACGGTTCAACTACGTGTTCCTCTATGATAATAGGTTGTAGTGTACAGTATCTTATTGGGAAAGAATGCCAGCTCACAAGCCATAATCGATGATTAAATCTACGTCACTGAAATTGACGATGGACTCTGAGCCAACAACATATAAGGAAGCAAGATGTATCGACTGGAGGTGCAATATGTGTGTTGTAACATACACAAACGTTATTCAGATGATACTTTATTCGAAATGAGTGGTTTCGGGAAAACATCAACCACTCTTAAGTCCTCATCGATAACAAGGTTATGATATCAAACTATCCTCTTCTCTCCTATGCTTGGTGTGAGGTCTTCTCCTCAAACTTCGTAGATGATCAATGCTAGTCGGTCTCGACTCTCTAGTTGAGCCTCGGTTCCAATAATTAGTGTTGCTAGTTCTAGGTTCCTCCATAATACTCTTTTTCCATATGTGTTTTCCCTTGTTCCCTCTTATTCGCTTTGCACATTGTTATCTAAATATAGAACTCCCATTGTGTATCAAAAATAATACCCAAATGATAAGGGCCAAACTTCAGATTTCTAACGTCCCGCACCGAATGCCTTCTTCACCGTTGGATTTTGAGAACGCGTTGTCAAGTATCTGACTTGGAATTTAGTAACTAAATTTAGATTGGTTAAACAAAAGAATCTGACTTAGAATTTAGTAACTATTTTTCTTTTACATACGGGTTAACTGTATGATGGGTTCTTTGGTGAGTCATGGGCTCATGGCCTCCATCTCTTAGTAGGAGAGCACGGAACTCTTCTCGTTGACCTTAATAGAATAGGCAGGACAAAACTGGATGAATCATGTACTTTGTAGGATCTCATGCAATTTTTCTCCATGAAAGCAGCGGAGAAAACCAAGAAATAAATATCTCATTGTAAATGGTATAGACCAGGGAAGGAAGGACTTCACTAAGATACTTCTCCACGTAGAGTTAATGTGCTTAACTTGTCAAAGAGCACATTAGGCATTTTCCTTCACAAGGACAAAATAGGGTTTAAAAAGCAAGAAGATGACATTAATTCTTTGACATGAACATATTTGAACATTATATCTGCTACACAGTTAAAAACAATGTGCACGGAAGGACATTGAAGAAAACACCATGTGGTTTGACACTCAATACACCAAGCTAAAATCTCAACTTCTCAGGCACTCTCACGTGCGGCTAGTGATGGGAGAGATGTACTACATTTATTCAGCTCATATGGCAACCTATAGGTATCTTCCACTAAGCCAGTGCTTTTAATAAGTTTAATTTATATGCCATCTACCAACTGTAGGTTGCTATGTTTGTCCTTTATATATGACCATCGAAATGCTACTGCCTTCATATACCATGATTATCCAACAGTTCAACTACGTGTTGCTTTAAGATCATTGGTTGTAGCGTACAGTATCTTGTTGGGTGAGAATGCCAGATCACAAGCCATGATCGATGATTGAATCTATGTCACTGAGATTGACGATGGACTCTGAGCCAACAACATATAAGGAAGCAACATGTACCAACGGGAGGTGTAATATATGTGTCGTAACGTACTCACACCTTATTCAGTTGATAATTTATTCGAAATGAGTGGTTTCGGGAAAATATCTACAACGATTAGGTCGTCCATTATAACAACTGCTCTGTACCCAACTACCATCTTCTCTCTGGTGTGAGTTCTTCTCTTCGAAGTTCGAACTATGTAGATGACCTCGGGTAGAGCCGATTCGTTCCACTTCCACCCATAATTAGTGTTGCTAGTTCTAGTTTCCTCCAAGCGTTTGCTCTTTTTCCATGTGTTTTCTCTATTTCCCCTTTACTGGCTTTGTCCATTGCTATCTAAAAACAGAACTCCCATTCTGTGCCTGGTGGGATATCGGTGGGAGCGAGTCCACCTAACCAATCTTTTCTGCTGATGCTGAGAGAATCACAACATGTAAGCCTTCTCTTGACTGGTCCAGGAGCAACGGTGTAGATGTGTTTGTCTAGAGGCTACAGTTTACAACACTATTTACACAGATAAATTGTGATGTCAAACACACTGGAGTCAAAGACTACAATCTCTCTGTATTGCTCCTCCTACAGAGAAGGCCACCGGAGTCAACATAGGCATGAGTTCTTGCTGAGTTGGGTCAACAGAGTATACACCGAATATATCAAATCCTCTTCGGAAAGAAAATATTAAACTCAGTGTCAGTTCACCACTTTAATTTGACATAAAGCCCGCAACCAAATATCTAAACTAGTTGAATTCTGAGAATGATGGCAATAGGTTGGGCCTGATGGACACACCTGGGAATAATAGGACCCCACTTAGACCTGGTCATCCAACATGTGTAAAGCCCAGTGCACTCAAACATAATTAGCCTTGGTACTTGGATTCTTTTTTTCTCTCTATGTTTGGGTTCTTTTGGTTTGCAGGATTTGAAAAATGCAAAAGTAGAAAAACTGTAGGAATAGGATGTCATGTTGGAATCCCACATAAATCAGTAATAACTGTTTGATTGCACCACACGAAGAACACATGATTCTCTATACAAGTTGAATGGATGTCGTAGCTGTCACAGACTAAACAGGCCCATAAGGTTCAGTGTGACCAGCACTGCAACACAATTCACGCTGCAGACTTTAAGACACCTTGGTAGACTTACCAATTATCAGTATCAAGACAGATGGATGAGAGTCAAAAGTTCTTACATGCTATACAAGTCAATATATATGTGCATTATATTATATCAGTGGCCGGCTTGAGTCCCCCTTCCTCAGGCTTGATCCAGCAAAGCTTCTTAATGCAAACTTCCAACATCCCTGCTAACCAATGGAAAAAGGTTCCTCAAAGGTTTAAAAAGGCCAATAACAGTGGAGAAACCTTTCTTTAGATGGCTTCGAGAATGCGCATCTGAATCTGATAACCGGTGGGTGGTTTCTACTGGATATGGGGTTTTGAAATGTTGCTTTTTCAGTTGTCTTGATCTTATTTATCACTTTATCAGACAGAAAAGAAGCATTGTAACTATGTGATGGCTCATCCATAGTGAATTTTTCCAGGGAAGAACACATGGAAATTCATGACTTATCAATTTAGGTAAATATGTGATGTAATTGTACATATGTAGGAATTTCATGTGCTTGCTACAATGTTCCTTTTGATTAGAATTAATCGACCCGTCACTCTGGAATATTTTGATTCTAATTAGTTCAGTCATGACTTTGGAGCGTGTAGAGTTTCGGTATGCCGTGCGCATTTACTAGCAGTATGATGGGCAACAGGTTTTCGATTAGAATTATGTTTAGTTAAAGCAGCGGTGGTACCTTGCGATCATCCCGGTATTGGACCGAGGGGTTGATGATGTAGTTCTTTATAAGTCGGCAAAGCTCTGCAGGCTTTTCACGGTTTATGGCATGGCCAGCATCCCTGACGATGGTTAATTCCGATGTATCCCCCAAATGTCTGAATTTACACCAATGTTAATTGCATTGACATAGAAGGCTTGCATATGATAAAAGTTTAAGTTGTAACTAGACAAACCTTTTCAACCTCAAGCCAAGTTCTAATGGGAAAACCCTGTCTTGCTATCCCCAAATTATCAAGGTTTGATGCCACATTCAGACAGTATGTGACACGTATTATTCAGACATAAGTAAAATAACAGTTGGAGACAGTATGTGACACATTCAAACAGTGTGTGGTTCATGGACTCCGACGCCTACGCGCACCTCACTGCCGATCCAGGTATGCTCTCTTTAGTCTCCTTGATTTCGAATTATCCCCCTGTTTACGTTGGCAACAAACAGTTTATGCACGTCACTCATATGTAGGCTCAACTTCTCTCTGGACTCTCACTCGGCCTTTGTATCTCCAGAACGTCTTAGTCACGCCACAAATTGTCAAAAATCTTTTATCCGTGCACCAACTTATCACTGATAACAATCTTGCAATTGATTTTGATCCATTTGACTTAACTGTGAAGGACTTCACCACCAAGGCGGCAATTCACCGATGCAACAATGATAGTGACTTGTACCCCATCTTGTCCAACAGTGCTCCCGACGTCGCTTCCGTTGCCTACCTCGCCACCATTTCTTGGCTCACGGACCTTTGGCATCTCCACCTTGGCCACCCCGGCACTGCAACCTACTCCAATAAAGTGTTTCTCCAATATAAGAAAACTTTAGCTTGTGCTAGCCTTTGACATACGTCTTAGTTTGGCAAACATGTTTGTTAACGGTTTTCTCCATTCTGTAGTTTGACCACTGATGCATTTGAACTCTTGCATTGTGATTTTTGGACCGCCCCTTTCTCTAGTATTTCTGGCAATTCATGTTATCTTTTGATTATTGATGAGTACACTAAGTATTGGTGGACATTCCGCCTTACACTTAAATCCGATGTGCACGCAGTTTTTCGATCCTTCCGTGCCCTTAATCGCACTCATTTTCATTGCACCATCGGCACATTTCAGTGTAAAAACAGCAAGGAATTTGACAACGCTAGCTATCGTGACTTATTCCTCCATTTTTGGCATGATCATGCGCTTTTCCTGCCCCTACAAATACCCGCAAAATGGCACGGTCGAGTGTGTCATTCGCTCAACTAAAGCCTTATGCGCTCTAGGCGTCGCTACACATCTTCTGAACCTCTGTCCCAGGAAATCTCTCTTGCAATATACCCCTCACGAGGCTCTCTTCTGACGTCCTCCCTCGTATGATCACCTTATGGTTTTCGGCTGTCTCTGCTTTCCAAATACATCAGCCACCGCACCCCACAAATTAGCACCACGATATGTGGCCTACCTTTTCTTAGGCTATCCTAGCGATCACAAAGCTATTGTTGTCTTTGATCTCTCCACCCCAACGCGCACACATCTCACGGCACGTAATCTTTGATGAAAACATGTTCCCTTTTGCCAGCCAACCTTCCTTGAGCCACCATTGCAGATCTCTTCCTTGATCTTCCTGCTGACCCAACTCTCGGAAAACCCTGCCATGCCAGCCAACCCGCCCGCTCTCCTCCCAAGCACTGCCTTGGCACCTAAAACGCCTGTGATGCCAACCATTTGTTCGAGGCCGAGGGTGTTGAATCGAAGCTTGACTGCGGAGATGCAAATCCCAAGTTAGACCTTTCATTGGACCCGTCAATATAAGTACACATGCGGTGATCTCTTCTTGAAGAATTCGTCAAGGAGCAGCTTTCTTTTTGTTGTTTGGCCACATATGTCGCTTGACCGGTGGATTATGGTCCCTGATCTTCATGATAGGCTTTGAGGAGATACTGCAGCGAGGCAAGTCCAATTTGGATGGCTTCGGATTATTAGAACCTTGTTCGGCATTCACAATTCCAGCCGTACTTTGAGCTACCAATGTGGCAGAGCGACTGTGGAAATAACTTCGACATATGCACCTTATTACTTCTGAGACTCTTACGACTAGCCATATATATAATCTTCACAGTTCTATGCTTACAAATATATAGTTCACACACACATACACGTAATGTTTGTGACCTAGCCCCACACCTCTTAGTTTTTCCGTCCGGTAAGCATTTGCTGGAAGAATCACTCGGTTGATGCGATTATGGTGCATTCAAGCACGGCTTCGGAATGAGTGGCATCATGAAATTATGTTTAACAAACTCGTTGCATTCACCAAAAGGTTTTGGTGCAGCCTGAAGGATGTTTCGTTTGGCTTTCCTAGCCTGGATCAGTCCAAGCGAGATGTTAGCCTGACCCAAGCGCTGCAAATCTAGAGCAAGGGCGTGTGCTGGCAATAGCCTAGATACTAATGCTACTTAATTGGAAAACAAGGCACGCACACAGAGATTAGCAGCAAGCTGCGCCCCAAGTGCCCCCCTACAGGCGATCTGCATGCACCGTGGTGGTTCGAGCAGAGGTTCTTGCGCAAGAACTTGCTTGGGGTTAATAACAACTCTTCTTCTTGGACTTGGTGAAACAGCACCCGACCACAGCTGCTCAAAAAAACAATGAACATCGGGTGTTCAAGACAGCTGGGTAGAGTGCGTTACTAGGGTTTTGTGTCAGGGAATGTTTACATTTTGGTTTTTGGAATACAAGTAGTATAAATATGATCTAAAGCACCCATATACTAACACATTACACATAGGACTGCTCCTTTTTTTTCCTATTCTGCACTTACCTCTCTCTCGCGCGTGCGCCCACTCGAAAAACAGCTTTTCTACATCAACGAAAAATTACGGAGTTTTACCGGCCTGGGCCCACCCGTTAAAATCAGGGGGGGGCGCTAATTAGGAGAAGAGGTTTATTTTTCCCAATTAAAACACGACAGGTCAGCCCGTCGGTAAAACTTGTACGTATGCAGTCCGCGTGTCTACCATTTTTGCCCGAAAAATGAGGACGAGCAATCCTCCCTTGTTGGCCTTGGTGGCCGCACCGGCCATGGGACCTCGTCCTTGCTCGTGCAGCCGCAAGTGGCCGGTGGCATCAGTGCGGCCACCTATCACTGTCGCGGTGAGCGCCGCCGCTAGGAGAAGTTGTCGCTACATCGGGCATCGAGCTCCGCACCGGCAGTTAGCCGCCTCCACGCAACAGAGGGCCGCTTCGGCGGAAGTAGCGATGGGGTTTGGACCGCCGTGCACTTCTTGATGGAGGTTGCCTCTCCTGGTGTGTCTAAGGGCATCTCCAGCCGCGTCCCAGGAAGGCCTCCCCAGGCGATTTTTTCGCGCCGGCGCCGAAAAAACGGCCCAGTCGCGCCCCCAGGAGCCCGGCTTGGGCCGAAAACAGCGCCGGCGGACCCAGGCCGAACCCGGCGCGCTGGGGGGCGCCCGGGGGCGCCGGGGCGAGCTGTTTTGGCGCGAAAAAGACGCGGGCCAGCCGCGTCAGCGACTCGGCGCCTCGTCTTCCCCCAACAGCCTCGGTTCCCGCAGGGAATCAATGGCAAGGCTGCCGCCGGTCAGCCTTGCCATTGATTCCTCATGGGCGGCGCGTTCACGGGACGGCCGACGCCTCCACTCCCTCGCACGCGTACACACGGGCGCGGCCCGGCTATAAAAGCCGGCGGCCTCCACTCACCTGCGCCCACACCAGCCCCGCCCCTCGCCGCCGTCCAGCCCTTCCTCTCCCTACCTCTCCCCGAGCGCCGCCGCCCAGCCCCTCCCTCTACCTCTCCCGAGCCCGCCCAGCCCCGCCTTCGCCATGGCAGAACGCTTCCTCGGAGATACGGCGGCGGCCAACGGCTTCGGCCGCCGTTCGCTCCGCGAACAGGAGTCCTGGCTCCTGTTCCAGGCGAACATCCCGGCGCCGCCGGACATGCGCGCCGGGCCGACGGGGTGGAGACTCAGCGCCGGGGGAGTGCCCATTCCCCCGTTGCCCGACGCTGTGGCGAAGCCGAGGTACTTCGCCGAGGAGGTCGAGATCGTGCGTGCGTCCCTCACCGACGCCGAGCTCTCCCTCCCCCAGTACGCCGCCGACAACCACGCGGCCTGGGCGGCGTATTTCGAGCGCCGCCAACAGCAGCGCTTGGCGTCCACCAACGGCGCGCCGGTGGTCGGTGGCCGGCAGAACAGCGAGGGACGCCACCTCTGGTGGGGTGTCCCCGGCCGCACACTCGAGGGCGTGCTCACGTACCTCGAGGGCGGCAACGACCTGCCGTTGGCGTACCCCCCGGCGAGGGTGGCCGCCCCGGCGCAGCACCGACGCGCCGGGCCATGGGCTCCAAGGAGGTTCGGCGCCTCCTCTTCTTCCTCCTCATCCCGTTCTTCTTCACACTCCTCCGGCTCTCCGGCGCTGCTCGGCGTCAAGGCCGAGCCCGCGGCGGAGACGCCGCTCGGCCGGCGCACTCGCAGCGCCGGCATCGTCATCAACGAGGGCGGCTGGCGCGCCCCCTCGTCGGCTCCTCCGCTCTTCGTCAAGCCAAAGACGGAGCCGGGGCTGGCGCCGGTGAAGACGGAGCCAGGGGCTGGCGCCGGTGAAGGCCGAGTTCGACGACGACGACGACGCCGCCCTCGAATGGGCGCGCCAGGACTCCATTGCGATGGAGAAGGCGCGCCGCGAGAAGGAGAAGGAGCGCCAGCGCGCCGCCCTACGCCGCTTCGAGGAGCGCCGACGCGGCCGCGAGGAAGGTGGGGTCGTCGTCTTGTGCGACAGCGACGACGACAACTACGCGCCGCCGCCTGTTCGTCATGGCGACGCCGGGAAGGGGTCCAGCAAGGGCGCCCGCGTCAAGGAGGAGAAGGCCGACGACGACTTCAGCCCCTTTCTTTTTTTTAGATTAGGTTCATGTAATGTTTGGCCGAATTTCGTCGAAATTTGTAATGTTTGGCCGAAATTTAACTAGTTTTTATCATAACTTCGCCGAACGGTTCTGTTTTTTTTTTAAGATACGCGTCTGGGGGCGGCCCTGGGGGCCGACGGCTGGGGACCGACTCGCCCCCAGTGCCATTTTTTTCGCCGGCTCACCCTCAGGCGGCGCTTTTAGACGCCTCCTGGAGGGCCAACGGCTGGAGATGTCCTAAGCATGTTGGACATGGTCGCCGTGCCTGGCGCCTCTACCTCATGTGCCCTGGTGCTCCGGACAGGTTGAAGGGATCTCGGCAGAGGGGTTTCCATGGCAGCGGCAGAGGCCTCCGTAGGACTCAACGGCAGAGCCAGTGGCGGGTGGATCCATCTCGGTGGAGCGGATCTCGGGAGAGGAAAAGGACGTGGTGGAGGCAATGGCTTCTCTGAGTTGTTGCATCCTGGACGGCGGCTGCCGATGGTGAGCGACGGCGTAGGTGTGGGCGTGGGAAATGCTGTCACAACTGGAGTCGGCGTCAAAATCCTATGAGCAGATCAATCAGGTAGGCGTCAGGGTGGAGCCGAGCTCCCTCTCGGCGTACAACGAAGAGAGACCCTTTGTGTCGACCGGGTAGCAATCCTAGGCAGAAGGATGGCAGCACGAGGAGTCCAATCAACTCTACAGCAAGGGTCCTTTCATGTCAGGGCGGCGGCCTTGGGCGGAAGGACCCGTGTCGGGGTGGACTGGTGGAGCCGGGCTCCCATGACGTTCGGTGGATGGTAGTGTGAGGCGTGCGATCGACGCTACACGATGACTATGAGTGGTTGGTCGCATGGCGCGTGATGTGGCGCTGGCAGCGGCGGTGTCCTTGTGCACGACAGATCTAGCTTCCGGCGGTGGCGCGGGTGGTTGTCGGCGGCCAAGTGGCCCCCGATCAATAATGCGGCAGGGGTGCACCGGCGTCTTCCCGGTAGCATCCACCCCTTTTCAAACAATGGACACTGGGCCAACTGCCCTGGGGTTATGGTGGATGATGTAGGCCGGCTCATGACGGTGTGAAGTGGCAGAGGCTAGTTCTGCAATGCGACATGGCTGGTGGCCATGGTGATGGTCTTAGGTGGGCATAAAAACCACTCATCTAGTAGTGCCACTCTGGCCTAGTGTGGAGTACTAGCATACGTGGCTGTCAGAAGATCCGTTACCAAGATGGTGTTTTGAACACACTTCATGTCCGGGGTAAACACCCTTGCTCTGGCCTTTGTTGGTCAGGCTAGGAAGCGACAAACTTGTGTCGTTATCTTGTTGAAAAAGTTATATCCGTTACAACGGCTGTAGCATGGTGTCTATCCTTTTTTAAGGAGTTGCTACGAAAGAAGTCGACATAGTTCTAGGTGTTAGATTCATATCTTGTAATTGTGCTACTATAACGCGGTGATTCTATGCCTAGGTCCAGATGCTCCCATGTGTGAACAGTAAAATCATTTAAAATAGTAGAAAAATTCAAAAGAATCTGAATTTTTTTCTGGTGCAAGATGGTCGAATGCGTGATGTCGTGCCAATTTTGGTAGAGTTTGGAAATTCGAAGAGCTCATGGAAAAAAAATTAGGCTTGTGAGGAAGTTTGGACTAGGTAAACGACATTAGAGGAGCTACCTGTAGGAGGTCCCGGAAGGAGTATAAACACCACACATTATTGTGCTTTCCACTTTGATTCTTCGACCCTGAACATATTTTTAATATTGATTTTTTAAGTGGTTTCTGTTAGAAAGTTGCAAACAATATGCACGGGTGTGCATGAAGAAACAAACCAAGTAGCAATTTATGCTGCTAATTATTTAGGACCTTGAATAACTTACATTTTATTTAGATTGGTTAATCAATTAAAATTTTATCGAAATCCTTGGCTTGCTTAAACACAAGAACCTGACTTAGAATTTAGTAGTAAAATTTGACATACTGATTAACTGTACTAGGAGAGCATGCAACTCTTCTCATTCACGTTTCTAGGAAAGGCAGGATGAAACTTGGTGAATTTGTAGAACTCATGCAATTTTTCTCTATGAAAGCAGCAGGGGAAACCAAAAAATAATTATGTCACTGCAAATGGTATAGGCAAGGGAAGGAAGAAACGCTTCGCTAAGAAATTTCTCCAGATAGTGTTTGTGCCTTTAACTTGTCAAAGAGCTCATTAGGCATTTGCCTTCACAAGGACAAAATAGGGTTTAAAAAGCAAGAAGATAACATTAATTCCTTGACACAAACATATTCGAAACATTATATCTGCTACACAGTTAAAAACAAAGTGCATGGAAGGAGATTGAAGAAGACACCAAGTGGCTTGACACTCAATAGACTCAGGTAAAATCTCAACCTCTCACGCACCCTCATGTGCGGCGAGTGATGAGAGAGATGTACTACACCTACTCAGCTCATACGGCAGCCTACAGGTATAACTTTGACATCTTCCACTGAGCCAGTGCTTTTAATAAGTGTAATTTATATGTCAGCTACCAACTGTATTTTGCTACGTCTGTATCCTTTATATATAACCATCAAAATGCTACTCACTTTATATATGACCGGCCGTGATTGTTCACAGTTCAACTACGTGTTCCTCTAAGATCATAGGTTGTAGCGTACAGTATCTTGTTGGGCGAGAGTGCAGATCGCAACCCGTGATCGATGATTAAATCTACGTCACTGAGATTGAAGATTGACTCTGAGCCAACAACATATAAGGAATCAACGTGTATCGACAGGAGGTGCAATATGTGTGTCGTAACATACACACACGTTATGCACTTGATAATTTATTCGAAATGAGTGGCTTCGGGAGAACATCTACCACGATTAGGTCCTCATTAATAACAAGTGTCCTCTTCTCTCCTATGCTTGCTGTGAGTTCTTCTCTTCCAGCTCTGTAGAAGATCTCGAGTAGAGCCTCGGTTCCACCCATAATTTGTTTTGCTAGATCTAGTTTTCTCCAATTCTTAGCTCTTTTTCCACATGTGTTTTCTCCATTTCCTCTTCATTGGTTCTGTTCATTGTTAGCTACAAATAGAACTCTCATTGTGCATCAAAAAGAATAATCTTTCGTGTTGACAATTTTTTCCCCATATCTATATGTTTTTATTCACATTTGTTGACTCTCCATGAAAGTATTGTACACCATAGTATAGTTCATACAACGAGCATCCTTGAGTGTTAACTACTCGTGAGAAATCCAAATATGGTGGTAGTTTGGATGTGATGGAGAGAAATGAACAAATTTGAGATTCTATTGCTACTGTCCTGTTCTTAATGGAAACGGAGTTAAAAAAACAACAGTCCTAGAAGGGTAAGCCAACATGTTGGTGCCGATTTTGGTAAGGCAACAAGTTGGTCCTAAAAATGCCAAAATTCCGTGGCTGGTGGGATATCGATGGGAGCGAGTCCGTCTAACAATTCTTTCCTGCCGATGCAGAGAGAATCGCAACTTGGCAAGCCTTGTCTTGACTGGCTCAGGAGGAATGGTGTAAATGTGTTTGTCTAGGGGCTGCGGTGTACACACTGGAGTCAAACACTACAATCTGTCTGGATCGCCCTCCTACAGAGAAGGCCACCAGAGTCACCATGGCACGAATTCTTGCTGAGTTGGGTCGGCAGAGGACTACAAATATATCAAATCCTCTCCAGAAAGAAAATATAAACCCAGCGTCAGTTTACCCCTTTTATCCGACATAAAACCAGCAACCAAATATATAAACTAGTTGAATTCAGAGAATGATGTCAATAGGTTGGGCCTGATTGGCCTTGCTTCTTTTTTATCTATATATTTAGGTCCTTTTCATTTGCAGGATCCGTAAAATGCAAAATAGAAAACCCACAAGAATAGGACGTCATGGCATTTGGAATCTCACATAAATCAGTAATAGTTGTTTGGTTGCACCACACGAAGAACACATGATTTCTCTATACAAATTGAATGGATGAGGTAGCTGTCATAGATCAAAGAGGCCCTTAAGGTTCAGTGCGACCAGCACTCCAACACAATGCACACTGCAGACTTTAGGATACGTTGGTGGTAAGACTTAACAGTTATCAATGTTAAGACAGACACGGATGAAAGTCAGAATTTCTTACATGGTATACAAGTCAATATATATGTGCATTATATCAGTGGCCGGCTCGAGTCCACCTTCCTCAGGCTCGATCCAGCAAACCTTCTTAACGCAAACTTCCAACATCCCTGCTAACCAATAGAAAAAGGTTCCTCAGAGGTTTCAAAAGGCCAGTAACAGCAGAGAAAACCTTTCTTTAGATGGCTTCGAGAATGTGCATTTGATAACCGGGTGGGTGGTTTCTACCAGATATTGGGTTTTGAAATATTGCTTTTTCAGTTGTCTGGGTCTTGTTTATCAGACAAAAAAGGAGCATTAAAACTATGTGATGACTCATCCACAGTGAATTATTTCCACAGAAGAACACATGGAAATTCATGACTTACCGATTTAAGTAAATATTTCATGTAATTATAAATATGTATGAATTTCATGTGCTTGCGACATGTTCCTTTTAATTTGTATTAATCGAGTAGTAACTCTGGAATATTTTGATCCTAATTATTTGAGTCATGACATTGGAGTGTCCACAGTCAGTATGCCATTACTAGTCAATAAGTGCATTGCATGTGCGCAATCACTAGCGGTATGATGGGCAACAGTTTTTTTTATTAAAATTCTGTTTAGTTAAAGCAGGGTTGGTACCTTGCGATCATCCCGGTATTTGACCGAGGGGTCGATGATGTAGTTCTTTATAAGTCTGCAAAGCTCTGCAGGCTTTTCACGGTTTATGGCATGGCCAGCATCCTTGACGATGGTTAATTCCGATGTATCCCCCAAATGTCTGAATTTACACCAATGTTAATTGCATTGAGATAAAAGGCTTGCATATGATAAAAGTTTAAGTTGTAACTAGACAAACCTTTTCAACCGCAAGCCAAGTTCTAATGGGAAAACCCTGTCTTGCTCTCCCCAAATTATCAAGGTTTGCTGCCACATTCACATAGTATGTGAAACATATATTATTAAAATGTTAAGTAAAATAATAAATGAAGAACAAAAAACATGAAAACAGGCATCAAGTTCTGTACTTCCATTGAACAACACAAGATATAAAATGTGAATCAATACCTGGTTAATTTTGGGAAGGTCCGAAAGCTTCCTACCACTGATCAAGGCATATAACAACTCAGTCTTTTCTTTCACATTTTCAGTACACATAACCTGCCAACATGGAATGTGCAGCACAGCAGAATTAAATAAGTGTAAAAGCACTCACAAAAAGATGTGTAAACAAGTAAGTAAATATTGTATGCATGTGATTTCCAAAACTCAACCAATACAACCATGCAACAGAATTACAGCAAGAAGTGCAGTAGGAACTACGAAGTGAATCTAAGAAACTTTGTAGATGTTCTTTACATTTAAAATGTCGCACTTGAACGTTTCAACATTAATTATTTAGGCAAGCTACTGAACCTTTTCATGTTCTTATTCTAACATATACCTTGGATCTATGATGTTTTAAGGCTTTGGTTCTGTGAGTTTCATTTCTCATTGTGACACAAGATCGATATAATGATGGGTCTAAGACTGCCACATCAGTTTCATTTAGGATTAATGTCGTTGTCTCTCTTAATTGCTTGGTGTACGTAGGGCTTAATAGTTAGTTTGATAGTATTCTACAAGACAATCAATTGGCAACCTAGATATCGGAGTATCGTCTCAAAATTGTTGTTTATTACTTGCTTATCTAAAGAATTGACACATGGTATTTGACCAAAGATATTTGTATTGTCATCTTTCCTTCAGTTAATTATCTGTATGTGTGATAACTGATAACTGATGAGGTTCCGTTCCAATGAGTGGGCCCTTACCAGTGGCTAGTGGGTAAAATCATAGAGTAACTAAACAAGTTTGTGAAATTCAACTAAGGAGATTAAAAATCATGGAAGGCCGTACTGATATTTTCTATGCACCATTGATCTTAGATCTTAACTGCTACATCCGATCATTTTCACTTGACATCCAAGAATCTTTGTTGTCAAACTCTCAGAACTTCACCACCAGTATATTTACAAAAACGGCGTGAAGTAGCATCTTGAAGACTTAGAAGACATGGAGTATTAGCAAAGAGAAATGTATTATTTATTTTTATGAAGGCAAGGCTGGGCAACTCATGGATTCTTATGTCCCATACCCCCTTTATGTGGCCTAAAAGTTATATCTCTGGGCTGTGATATTTAGCAGCAGAGACCGCTTCCTGTATCCGTGCTAAAACAATGTGTGTTTCTGTTTTCGTTTTCCATTAGGCTGGGAAAAGTGTGGGGGAGAATCATTTGATGTACTATGAATTAGAAAAACCTAAGCACCATATTCATATCCTAAGGAGCTTACACCAACTAATTGCTGAATTCATCTAACTGTCAAACGTTCCAACAAACTGAGATCACATCGCATTCAACAATTCAACCAATATAGGTACGTCAATGTGACTTATTTTTTCTATGTCATTTGATTTATAGAGCCGCAGGTAGTAATCATGGATTATTTCACAAGTTCTAAGCTTCAGCACCTGAGTTAATCATCGGTGAACAATCTCAATCGCGCAACAATGCAGCTAATTTAGTTGTCAGGTCACTGAGTTTTACCTACCCTGATGTAGTCCCTGATGAAGCAGGACGGCATGAACTTTGGTGGTTTGCAGAAGGTGAGCTCCACCAACCTCCTCAGATCCTCCGGCCGCTGCGGCAGCAGCAGGCTGGCCGCCTCCGAGATGTCGTCCACGGCGAACAGCCCGGACGCCAGGTCGGCCTCCTCCAGGCACACACCCGCAGCGACGAGCACGAGCCGCTCCACCACGGCGGGGAAGGCGTGGGCGAGGTGATAGGCGACGAAGCCGCCGTAGCTGACGCCGACGACGCTGTACCTCTGCGGCACGTCGGGGAGGGCGGCCATGGCGGCTGCGACGGAGGCGGCCTGGTAGGCGGGGGATCTGTCGGCGGTGGGGGAGGCGGAGTTGCCGAAGAAGACGAGGTCCGGCACGAAAGGGGCGAGGCCGGCGGCGATGAGCGGGCGGAGGAAGGGAGCCCACTGCCAGGTGGCGTTGGCGCCGAAGCCGTGGAGGAGGAGGACGGGGTGGAGCGCCGGGTCGGGGCGCGGGAGCCAGAAGTGGACGACGGCGCCGTCGGGGAGCGGCACGACGGCCTGGCGGAAGCCGGCGGAGCGGAAGGCGCGGGCGTAGCAGCAGTCCCGCGCGAGCGTGGGGCTCAGCCGGTGCTTACACCGCCGCCGTCCGCCGGCCGGCGGTGGTGGCGCGGGCATGCCGGTCGCCGGAGGCCGGGGATCTGCCGTATCGGCTGGTGGACTGAGTCTGCTGGGTCTGTTTGGGGAACCTGACAGCATAACCTCGTGCGGGCAACAACTTCCATTGCACGTTTTTTTGAGGGAATTCATTTCTTTTACACGATTATTACAGCATCTTCTCACAATTTTCCTGCCAATGTGCAAAATTGGAAGAAAAAACGTCGAATCACTTGGATTAAGAGGCAGGGCCGGCCCATAGATATACGGGGCCCAGGAGCAAGACAAAAATAAGGGGCCCTTGTTTACTTAAAAGCTCAAAATATTTTCTATTTCTACTAAAATACCATCATTTCTTACAGGACTATTTCTCAACTGTTATTTGTTAAGGGGCCCTTGCCTTACCATCCATACTATCCCAATGTCATGGATCGAAAATATCAACAGTTAGTGGTTGGTGTTTATTGAACCTCGGTGATTTAGAATTTGGTGAATGAGTTACTTTTTCATGCACAGTGGAACTATTATTATTCTCGTTCATATCATGATCAGTAGCATCTGTATTCTCGGTTGGTTGTTGCCAATTCCACGGGATTTCTAGGAGAACTACTAGTTGTGAAAAAATTTGCAAGTGACCTTTTTGGGATTTTACCTCTTTATTTATTTGCTTTTTTCTCTTCCTTTTGTTACTACCAGATAGAACTTTCTAAAGGAGATGTTACTAAAGAAGAACAAGCAGTATAAAATGATTAAACAAGGAACAAAAGCACTTGAATGTGAATTGATGTGGATGTAAGTCGCCAGATCAGCAGATCCGCAGGTTGCAGTAGACAACACGAACGAGAAGATGACACCATGAACTGAATAATCCCCCCTTTTCTAGTTCTCCACCACACTTGGATCCACCGAAGAGCAGAACTGCATAAGAAGACCTATGCAGGGGAGCAGGGCAGGCAGATGTGGAATCTCTCAAAGGACAAAGAAGAGGACGGACGGGATTAGGGACAGGAAGAGAAGAACACACGTATTGCCTCTCCAATGTCCAGCTGATGGGGAACGAGCAGAACATCAAGAAGGGAAGGAGAGCCGATTGGGGAGCAGATTTTCGTCTTTAGTCTCCATTAATGGCCAGCGGCGACCTTGGAATCGGAGACGGTGACGCACGGGAACAGCGGCACAGTTATGGGAGTCTGGGATTTGGGGAGAGAACGAGGAGTCGAGGAGCACGGGATGACAGGAAGATGTTGAATCTTCTCGTTGTTTTTGTTGGGCTTCGTGTTGGGGAACGTAGCAGAAATTCAAAATTTTCTTACGTGTCACCAAGATCTATCCATGGAGAGACCAGCAACGAGGGGAAGGAGAGTGCATCTACATACCCTTGTAGATCGCTAAGCAGAAGCGTTCAAGAGAACGGGGTTGATGGAGTCGTACTCGTCGTGATCCAAATCACCGATGATCCTAGTGCCGAACGGACGGTACCTCCGTGTTCAACACACGTACAGCCCGGTGACGTCTCCCATGCCTTGATCCAGCAAGGAGAGGGGGAGAGGTTGAGGAAGACTCCATCCAGCAGCAGCACAACGGCGTGGTGGTGGTGGAGGAGCGTGGTGATCCAGCAGAGCTTCGCCAAGCACCGCGAGATATGAGGAGGGAGAGAGGTAGGGCTGCGCCAGCAAGAGGAAAGGAACTCGTGTGTATTGGGCAGCCCAAACCTCAACTATATATAGGGGGAGGAGAGGGGCTGCGCCCCCACCTAGGGTTCCCTCCCTAGGGGTGGCGGCAGCCCCCTAGATCCCATCTAGGGGCGGCCAAGGGGAGGGGAGAGGGGGAGGCGCACCAGGGTGGGCCTTAGGGCCCATCTTCCCTAGGGTTTGCCCCCTTCCCCTCTTCCTTGCGCCTTGGGCCTTGGTGGGGGGGCGCACCAGCCCATCTGGGGCTGGTCCCCTCCCACACTTGGCCCATGCAGCCCTCCGGGGCTGGTGGCCCCACTTGGTGGACCCCCGGGACCCTCCCGGTGGTCCTGGTACGTTACCGATAAACCCCGAAACTTTTCCGGTGACCAAAACAGGACTTCCCATATATAAATCTTTACCTCCGGACCATTCCGGAACTCCTCGTGACGTCCGGGATCTCATCCGGGACTCCGAACAACATTCGGTAACCACATACAAACTTCCTTTATAACCCTAGCGTCATCGAACCTTAAGTGTATAGACCCTACAGGTTCGGGAGACATGCAGACATGACCGAGATGACTCTCCGGTCAATAACCAACAGTGGGATCTGGATACCCATGTTGGCTCCCACATGTTCCACGATGATCTCATCGGATGAACCACGATGTCAAGGACTTAATCAATCTCGTATGCAATTCCCTTTGTCCATCGGTACGATACTTGCCCGAGATTCGATCGTCGGTATCCCGATACCTTGTTCAATCTCGTTACCGGCAAGTCTCTTTACTCGTTCCATAACACATCATCCCGTGATCAACTCCTTGATCACATTGTGCACATTATGATGATGTCCTACCGAGTGGGCCCAGAGATACCTCTCCGTTTACACGGAGTGACAAATCCCAGTCTCGATTCGTGCCAACCCAACAGACACTTTCGGAGATACCTGTAGTGTACCTTTATAGCCACCCAGTTACGTTGTGACGTTTGGCACACCCAAAGCACTCCTACGGTATCCGGGAGTTGCACAATCTCATGGTCTAAGGAAATGATACTTGACATTAGAAAAGCTTTAGCATACGAACTACATGATCTTGTGCTAGGCTTAGGATTGGGTCTTGTCCATCACATCATTCTCCTAATAATGTGATCCCGTTATCAATGACATCCAATGTCCATGGTCAGGAAACCGTAACCATCTATTGATCAACGAGCTAGTCAACTAGAGGCTTACTAGGGACATGGTGTTGTCTATGTATCCACACAAGTATCTGAGTTTCCTATCAATACAATTCTAGTATGGATAATAAACGATTATCATGAACAAGGAAATATAATAATAACCAATTTATTATTGCCTCTAGGGCATATTTCCAACAGTCTCCCACTTGCACTAGAGTCAATAATCCAGTTCACATCGATATGTGATTAACACTCAAGGTCACATCCCCATGTGACTAACACCCAAAGAGTTCTGGGTTTGATCATGTTATGCTTGTGAGAGAGGTTTCAGTCAACGGGTCTGTAACATTCAGATCCGTATGTACTTCGCAAATTTCTATGTCATCTTGTAGATGCAACTATTACGCTACATTTGGAGCCATTTAAAATAATTGTTCTACTTGGAGCTATTCTAAATTTTTGCTCCATTATACGTATCCGGTATGTCTACTCAGAGCTATCCGGATAGGTGTTAAGCTTGCATCGACGTAACCCTTTACGACGAACTCTTTTACCACCTCCATAATCGAGAAAATTCCTTAGTCCACTAGTTACTAAGGATAACTTTGACCGCTGTCCTGTGATCCATTCTTGGATCACTCTTGTACCCCTTGACTGACTCATGGCAAGGCACACTTCAGGTGCGGTACACAACATAGCATACTGTAGAGCCTACGTCTAAAACATAGGGGACGACCTTCGTCCTCTCTCTCTATTCTGCCGCGGTCAGGTTTCGAGTCTTACTCAATGTTCACACCTTATAACACAGCTAAGAACTCCTTCTTTGCCGATCCATTTTGAACTCCTTCAAAATCTTGTCACGGTATGTTTTCATTTGAAAGTACTATTAAGCGTTTTGATCTATCCTTATAGATCTTAATGCTCAATGTTCAAATAGCTTAATCCAGGCTTTCCATTGAAAAAAACTTTCCAAATAACCCTATATGCTTTCCAGAAATTCTATGTCATTTCTGATCAACAATATGTCAACAACATATACTAATCAGAAATTCTATAGTGCTCCCACTCACTTCTTTGGAAATACAAGTTTCTCATAAACTTTGTATACACCCAAAATCTTTGATCAGCTTATCAAAGCATGCATTCCAACTCCGAGATGCTTACTCCAGTCCTTAGAAGGATCGCTGGAGCTTTGCATACTTATTAACATCTTTCAGGATTGACAAAACCTTCCGGTTGTATCACATACAACCTTTCCTCAAGAAAATCGTCGAGGAAACAATGTTTTGACATCCTATCTGCAAGATTTCATAAATAATGCAGTAATTGCTAATATAATTCCAACAGACTCTTAGCATCGCTACGAGTGAGAAAGTCTCATCGTAGTCAACTCCTTGAACTTGTCGGAAAACATCTTAACGACAAGTCGAGCTTTCTTAATGGTGATACTTACCATCATTGTCCGTCTTCCTTTTAAAATCCATATGTACCTAACAGCCTTACGATCATCAAGTAGTTCTTCCAAAGTCTACACTTTGTTTTCATATATGGATCCTCTCTCGGATTATATGGCCTCGAGCCATTTTGGAATCCAGGCCCACCATCGCTTCTCCATAGCTCGTAGGTTCATTGTTGTCTAGCAACATGACTTCCAAGACAGGATTACGTACCACTCTGAAGTAGTACGCATCCTTGTCATCCCACGAGGTTTGGTAGTGACTTGATCTGAAGTTTCATGATCACTATCATAAGCTTCCACTTCAATTGGTGTAGGTGCCACAGGAACAACTCCCTGTGCCCTGCCACACACTAGTTGAAGAGACAATTTAATAACCTTATCAAGTCTCCACCATCCTCCCACTCAATTCTTTCGAGAGAAACTTTTCCTCGAGAAAGGACCCAATTCTAGAAACAATCCCTTATTGCTTTCGGATCTGAGACAGGAGGTATACCCAACTGTTTTGGGTGTCCTATGAAGATGCATTTATCCGCTTTGGGTTCGAGCCTATCAGCCTGAAACTTTTTCACATAAGCGTCGCAGCCCCAATCTTTTAAGAAATGACAGCTTAGGTTTCTCTAAACCATAGTTCATACGGTGTCATCTCATCGGAATTACGTAGTGCCCCTTTTAAAGTGAATGTGGTTGTCTCTAATGCCTAACCCATAAACTATTGTGGTAATTCGATAAGAGACATCATGGTATGCATCATATCCAATAGGGTGCAGTTATGATGTTCGGACACACCATCACACTATGGTGTTCCAGGCTGTATTAGTTGTGAAACAATTTCCACAATGTCTTAATTCTGTGCCAAACTCGTAATTCAGATATTCATCTCTATGATCATATCATAGACATTTTATCCTCTTGTCACGACGATCTTTCAACTTCACCCTGAACTTACTTGAACCTTTCAATAATTCAGACTCATGATTCATCAAGTAAATATACTCAACATCTACTCAAATCATCTGTGAAGTAAGAACATAACGATATCCACTACACGCCTCAACACTCATTGGACTGCACACATCAAAATGTATTACTTCCAACAAGTTGCTTTCTAGTTCCATTTTACTGAAAACGAGGCTTTCAGTCATCTTGCCCATGTGGTATGATTTGCATGTCTCAAGTGATTCAAAATCAAGTGAGTCCAAACGGTCCATTTGCATGGAGTTTCTTCATGCATATACACCAATAGACATGGTTCGCATGTCTCAAACTTTTCAAAAACGAGTGAGCCCAAAGATCCATCAATATGGAGCTTCTTCATGCATGGAGCTTCTTCATGCGTTTTATACCGATATGACTTACGTGGCAGTGCCACAAGCAGGTGGTACTATCATTACTATCTTATATCTTTTGGCATGAACATGTGTATCACTACGATCGAGATTCAATAAACCATTCATTTTAGGTGCAAGACCATTGAAGGTATTATTCAAATAAACAGAGTAACCATTATTCTCCTTAAATGAATAACCGTATTGCGATAGACATAATCCAATCATGTCTATGCTCAACGCAAACACCAATCTCGATGGTAGAGGGAGCGTGCGATGCTTGATCACATCAAGCTTGGGAAAAACTTCCAACACATATCGCCAGCTCACCTTTAGCTAGTCTCCATTTACTCCGCAGCCTTTTATTTCGAGTTTACTAACACTTAGCAACCGAACCGGTATCTAATACCATGGCGCTACTAGGAGTACTAGTAAAGTACACAATGTATATCCAATATACTTCTATCGACCTTGCCAGCCTTCTCATCTACCAAGTATCTAGGGTAATTCTGCTCCAGTGGTTGTTCCCCTTTATTACAGAAGCACTTAGTCTCGGGCTTGGGTTCAACTTTGGGTTTCTTCACTTGAGCAGCAACTGACTTGTCGTTTCATGAAGTATCCCTTTCTTTCCCTTGCCCTTCTTGAAACTAGTGGTTTCACCAACCATCAACAATTGATGCTCCTTCTTGATTTCTACTTTTGTGGTGTCAAACATCGCGAATATCTCAAGGATCATCATATATGTCCCTGATATATTATAGTTCATCACGAAGCTCTAGCAGCTTGGTGGTAATGACCTCGGAGAAACATCACTATCTCATCTGGAAGATCAACTCCCACTCAATTCAAATGATTGTTGTACTCAGACAATCTGAGCACAAGCTCAACAATTAAGCTTTTCTCCCTTAGTTTGCAGGCTAAGAAAATCGTCGGAGGTCTTATACCTCTTGACGTGGGCACGAGCCTGAAATCCCAATTTCAGCCCTCGAAACATCTCATATGTTTCGCGACGTTTCAAAACGTCTTCGGTGCCTCAACTCTAAACCGTTTAACTGAACTATCACGTAGTTATCAAAATGTGTATGTCAGATGTTCGCAACACCCACAGACGACGTTCGAGGTTCAGCACACTGAGCGGTGCATTAAGGACATAAGCCTTCTATGAAGCAATGAGGACAATCCTCAGTTTACGGACCTAGTCCGCATAATTGCTACTATCAACTTTCAACTAAATTTTCTCTAGGAACATATCTAAACAGTAGAACTGAAGCGCGAGCTACGACATAATTTGCGAAGACCTTTTGACTATGTTCAGGATAATTAAGTTCATCTTATGAACTCCCACTCAGATAGACATCCCTCTAGTCATCTAAGTGATTACATGATCCGAGTCAACTAGGCCGTGTCCGATCATCACGTGAGACGGACTAGTCATCATCGGTGAACATCTTCATGTTGATCGTATCTACCATACGACTCATGCTCGACCTTTCGGTCTCTTGTGTTCCGAGGCCATGTCTGTACAATCTAGGCTCGTCAAGTCAACCTAAGTGTTTTTGCATGTGTTTCGAGGCCATGTCTGTACATGCTAGGCTCGACAACACCCGTTGTATTCGAACGTAAGAATCTATCACACCCGATCATCACGTGGTGCTTCGAAACGACGAACTTTCGCAACGGTGCATAGTTAGGGGGAACACTTTCTTGAAATTTTAATGAGGGATCATCTTATTTACTACCGTCGTTCTAAGCAAATAAGATGTATAAACATGATAAACATCACATGGAATCAAATAGTGACATGATATGGCCAATATCATATTGCTCCTTTTGATCTCCATCTTCGGGGCTCCATGATCATCATCGTCACCGGCATGACACCATGATCTCCATCATCATGATCTCCATCATCGTGTCTTCATGAAGTTGTCTCGCTAACTATTACTTCTACTACTACAGCTAACGGTTAGCAATAAAGTAAAGTAATTACATGACGTTTATGTTGACACGCAGGTCATAAATAAATTAAGACAACTCCTATGGCTCCTGCCGGTTGTCATACTCATCGACATGCAAGTCGTGATTCCTATTACAAGAACATGATCATCTCATACATCACATATATCATTCATCACATCCTTTGGCCATATCACATCACATAGCATACCCTGCAAAAACAAGTTAGACGTCCTCTAATTGTTGTTTGCATGTTTTACGTGGCTGTTATGGGTTTCTAGCAAGAACGTTTCTTACCTACGCAAAAACCACAACATGAATTGCCAATTTCTATTTACCCTTCATAAGGACCCTGTTCATCGAATCCGATCCGACTAAAGTGGGAGAGACAGACACCCGCCAGCCACCTTATGCAACTAGTGCATGTCAGTCGGTGGAACCGGTCTCATGTAAGCGTACGTGTAAGGTTGGTCCGGGCCACTTCATCCCACGATGCCGCCGAATCAAGATAAGACTAGTAACGGCAAGATAATTGACAATATCGACGCCCACAACTACTTTGTGTTCTACTCGTGCATAGTAACTACGCATAGACCTAGCTCATGATGCCACTGTTGGGGAACGTAGCAGAAATTCAAAAATTTTCTACGTGTCACCAAGATCTATCCATGGAGAGACCAGCAACGAGGGGAAGGAGAGTGCATCTACATACCCTTGTAGATCGCTAAGCGGAAGCGTTCAAGAGAACGGGGTTGATGGAGTTGTACTCGTCATGATCCAAATCACCGATGATCCTAGTGCCGAACGGACGGTACCTCCGTGTTCAACACACGTACAGCCCGGTGACGTCTCCCATGCCTTGATCCAGCAAGGAGAGAGGGAGAGGTTGAGGAAGACTCCATCCAGCAGCAGCACAACGGCGTGGTGGTGGTGGAGGAGCGTGGTGATCCAGCAGAGCTTCGCCAAGCACCGCGAGATATGAGGAGGGGGAGAGGTAGGGCTGCGCCAGCAAGAGGAAAGGAACTCGTGTGTATTGGGCAGCCCAAACCTCAACTATATATAGGGGGGGGGGGCTGCGCCCCCACCTAGGGTTCCCTCCCTAGGGGTGGCGGCAGCCCCCTAGATCCCATCTAGGGGCGGCCAAGGGGAGGGGAGAGGGGGAGGCGCACCAGGGTGGGCCTTAGGGCCCATCTTCCCTAGGGTTTGCCCCCTTCCCCTCTTCCTTGCGCCTTGGGCCTTGGTGGGGGGGCGCACCAGCCCACCTGGGGCTGGTCCCCTCCCACACTTGGCCCATGCAGCCCTCCGGGGCTGGTGGCCCCACTTGGTGGACCACCGGGACCCTCCCGGTGATCCCGGTACGTTACCGATAAACCCCGAAACTTTTCCGGTGACCAAAACAGGACTTCCCATATATATAAATCTTTACCTCCGGACCATTCCGGAACTCCTCGTGATGTCCGGGATCTCATCCGGGACTCCGAACAACATTCGGTAACCACATACAAACTTCCTTTATAACCCTAGCGTCATCGAACCTTAAGTGTGTAGACCCTACGGGTTCGGGAGACATGCAGACATGACCGAGATGACTCCCCGGTCAATAACCAACAGCGGGATCTGGATACCCATGTTGGCTCCCACATGTTCCACGATGATCTCATCGGATGAACCACGATGTCAAGGACTTAATCAATCCCGTATGCAATTCCCTTTGTCCATCGGTACGATACTTGCCCGAGATTCTATCGTCGGTATCCCGATACCTTGTTCAATCTCGTTACCGGCAAGTCTCTTTACTCGTTCAGTAACACATCATCACGTGATCAACTCCTTGATCACATTGTGCACATTATGATGATGTCCTACCGAGTGGGCCCAGAGATACCTCTCCGTTTACACGGAGTGACAAATCCCAGTCTCGATTCGTGCCAACCCAACAGACACTTTCAGAGATACCTGTAGTGTACCTTTATAGCCACCCAGTTACATTGTGACATTTGGCACACCCAAAGCACTCCTACGGTATCCGGGAGTTGCACAATCTCATGGTCTAAGGAAATGATACTTGACATTAGAAAAGCTTTAGCATACGAACTACATGATCTTGTGCTAGGCTTAGGATTGGGTCTTGTCCATCACATCATTCTCCTAATGATGTGATCCCGTTATCAACGACATCCAATGTCCATGGTCAGGAAACCGTAACCATCTATTGATCAACGAGCTAGTCAACTAGAGGCTTACTAGGGACATGGTGTTGTCTATGTATCCACACAAGTATCTGAGTTTCCTATCAATACAATTCTAGCATGGATAATAAACGATTATCATGAACAAGGAAATATAATAATAACCAATTTATTATTGCCTCTAGGGCATATTTCCAACACTTTGTACGCACTACAGATGAAATACTAGCTGGGCTGGGGCCCCTGCCTTCTGGGGGCCCAGGGCGGGTGCCCCGTTTGCCCGGCCTATGGGCCGGGCCTGTTAAGAGGGCGCTGTTACGGATTAGCCGGATGATTTCTCCGCCTGAAGAACCGTCCGATCCTTCATCGCGCAGCTGTTTGATTGACAGTGAAGTAACAACATGAGTTGCCTCGAAAGCAGCGCCGCCCGAATTCGCAAGCAGAAGCCGCACCCTCCCTCGTCAGTGGAGTTGGGCGTTCGGCAGCAAACACGACAGCGTGGTGATCCGCCATTGCAGCGCCAAAACTTACGCGGTGGTGCTCCAACACGGCTCCAGGCATGCTTCATTACTACGCCAAGATCGGCGCGGTGGTGCTCCAAAGCAACTCTGGCCATGATTCATTGTTGCGCCAACACTAACGCGGTGGTGCTCCAAGGCAGCTCCAGTCATGCTTCATTACTACGCCAACATCGGCGCGGTGGTGCTCCAACGCAACTCCGACCATGCTTCATTGCAGCCTCGACACCGGCGCTGCAGTGCTCCAATGGAGCTCCGGCCATGCTTCATTACTGCACCAACACTGGCACGGTGGTCCTCCAACGCAGCTTCGGCCATGCTTCATTACTGCGCCAACATCGGCACAGTGGTGCTCCAACGCAGCATCGGCCATGCTTCATTACTGCGCCAACACCAGCGCGGCGGTGCTCCAACGCATCGCCGGCGGCCCGTCGCAGCTCCGGCCATGCTTCATTGCAGCCTCGACACTGGCGCGGCAGTGCTCCAACGCATCGCCGGCGGTCCCTCGCACCTCCGGCCATGCTTCATTGCAGCCGCGACACCGGCACGCGATGCTCCAACACAGCGTCAGTTGCCCGTCGCAGCTTCGGCCATGCTTCATTGCAGCCGCGCCCCCGGAACGCGGTGCTCCAACACAGCGTCAGCGGCCCGTCGTAGCTCCGTCCATGCTTCATTGTAGCCGCGACACCGGCACGCGGTATTCCAACATAACGTCGGCTGCCCGTCACAGCTTCGGCCATGCTTTCATTGCAGCCGTGACACCGGCACGCGGTGCTCCAACACAGCGCCAGTGGCCCGTCGTAGCTCCGGCCATGCTTCATTGCAGCCGCGACACCAGCACGCGGTGCTCTGAGGCAGCGCTGGCGGCCCATCTCGGCTCTGGCCATGCTTCATTGTAGCCGCGACACCGGCACGCGGTGCTCCGACGCAGTGTCGGCGGCCCATCTCAGCTCCAGCCATGCTTCATTGCAGCCGCGACACCGGCACTCCACCGTAGCGTCGGTGACCCATCGCAGGTCCACCAACAAAAGCCGGTGATGCTTCATTGCAGCATAAGGAGGCAGCGAACCGCGACTGTTGTGGCCGTTAGGCAGAGGGGGCATCATGCGGCTAGTGGCGGCAGACCCTCCCGACTCCTAGCTATCATGGTGGGGCGCTCACCATGGGAGCACCGGCTCTCTCCCTCTAGTCATGAAGAACTAGGAGGAAGGGGAAAAGAGAGAAACGGGTGGAGAAGGAAGATTGCGTAGGAGATAAGATTAGGGAGACAGCGGTCCGTGGGCCTCACTAGGGACACATGGCTTGAAGAGGAGGCGGTTTGTGGGACGGAGAAATCAACTGGATGAAATAGGACATTTTCCTTGGATTAATCATGAAGCAAAAGCAAAAAAGAAATCTTATCAATGGAATGATAAGCACTCTGCGTATTTAGAAAAAAAAGCAAAACAGAACTATGTGTACATAATATAATATAAGGGCCCGTTCAAGAAGCGGTGGCTGCTCCCTAGCGCTTTGGAGCGGCCGACAAAAAAAAATATTCCAAATAATAAGTGTCACACATGTGGCATGAAGCTATCATGCCCTAATGTTTTTTTACAACTAAAGTTGCCATCCGAAAAGAAAAAATAAACCTAAAAAAGAACTAAAACTTGTCATCCAAAAAGAAAGTTGACATGCTTCACAATTGAGTTGTCATTCTCGCATCATTAAACTTACCATAAAAAGGTTCGGAGTTGTCATGTGTTCGTGCCATACATGCGGCACTTATCAGGTTCCAAAAATATTTGGTCCCCTAATTTATATATGGAAATACACTAATCCATATAAGGAAATTCTAATCCACATTAGAAATGCAGTACTCCTATTTACTTATGGTCACCAGCATAGTTAACTACTCCAAATTATCTCTATATCTCTATTCTCTATATCTATACTACTTAAAAAGAATGTAAGGTTTTTATTTCACCTTTCTTTCCATCACCCATTCGTCCAACCTTCCATGTATATGATAATTAATTATCTTAATTTACTTACCTTCTGAATCAATTTCACTTTCATTTACTTATCAAACTTCTAATCAAAATGTAAGGTAATTCACGGTCGCATTATTATCGACAGGTAAAATCATAAACTAATGTACTAGAATATTTATATCCCATTGCAACGCATGGGCATTGTTCTAGTGTACATATGAAGATGGGAAGAAGCCTTGATTAGACAGCATGCAAGGGCGAACTTCAGGCGCCAATTACATACTAATTTTACCCTTTTTATGGTAACGAGCATACAACTTTTCACAAATGCATGGAAGAAAGAAAACAACCACCTAAGAGTGAGGCAAATAATTAGTAATCCCTTTGTTCAATAATTGCAAAAGGACGTACAAATCAGTACACAATGTACAATATAATTTTAAATGTGAAGAGTACAAAGTAGGACAAGTAACATATAATTGTTGGGAACATGAGTATTGAGTGTTAAGATTTGATCGGCCTCATTGTGTGATGATCAGTTGGTTAAATGAACAAACAGAAAGCAAGGGTAAACGAAACAAGGGCAGATCTTACAACACGGTATTTGGCAAAAAGTGATAAGAATGAAAGAGTGAGATGAATCTTTCTCCGGAAAAAAACATATATGTTGTCGTTTTGACTTTTGAACTTCACAATGAGTAGGAGGATTTTGTCATTAGGTAAATTATACAACAATTGTCTTCCTCGTTGTGCCAACAACACAGCTAATCCTAAAATGGGGTCACAAAGTTAAAGACTAAGCATGTTCTCTCAGACAAATGCCTTGATTATCCACATAGTTTAACAGAATGGATTACACCACACTCGTCATATGTTTTAATCGCTACAGAGAACTAACACAACAATATCAACTATTTATACCTAACACCAGTACTCCCACCCCGTTCTTAAGTATAATTTTGTTTAGAAATTCCAATACGAACTACATACGGATGTATATAGACATATTTTAGAGTGTAGATTCACTCATTTTGCTCTGTATATAATCCATATTGAAATCTCTAAAAAAGACTTGTATTTAGAAACAGAGGGAGTAGTCAAGCAAAACACATACGCACACATAATGACTAAAGAAACAGACAAAGGTTGGGGCAAGTTTAATAAGTATTCTCCCAAACAAACGCCTCATTATTCCACACGGTTTGGTATAATAGATTACATCAGACTCTTAACCTTTGTTCATCATCATAGAGTTAATAACCCTAGAAATACCGACGATTTGACTTGAATGTCATGGCTCATGGGTGGCCTAGCAAATCTTCTCTTATCAACACTTGCAGACACACTACATCTAATACGTAGTAGCAACCACAGAGCAAAATATGTGTTGCTTCTTGTCGGTGATTTAAATTAAGTAAATGTTCAAGATTAGCGTATCAGAAAATTGCAGGTCGATCATTTCCAAGCGAGCAGCTCGCCCCCGCGTCGTCTCGGCTGAGGCGGCACGGGCGGAGACTCGGTCGCGCCGCCGGGCCGCCCTCCCGCCCCCCCTCCTTCTTCCCCTCGCCGTCGCCGGAGGAGGCTGCCGGGATAAGCCCTGGCGGCGGACGGCGGCGGCGGGGGCGTTTTCCTCTCGCCAGGCTGCGAGATCTCGGGATGGGAAGGCTCGATCCCCTTTTTCCGCGTCCGCGATGGATCCGTCCGGGACTTCTGCTGCGGCTCCGGCGGGCCCCTGTGCCTCCTGGCAGCGGCCTTCACGGGTGGCACCCGCGATAGCCCCGTCGGCGGGCGCCTGGCCTCCGGCCCGGCTGCTCCTCTCCGACGCGTCGGGGCGAGCGCGGTCCCTGGTCGGGCCGGTGGTGGACTGGCCTCTGGTGGCTCCTGTTGCGCAGCGGTGGTGGGATGCCAGATCGGCCGGATCTGGCCCATCGGCGTCTTCTCGTCCAGCGGGGAGGTGAGGTGTGGTGGCTCTCCGGTGCTGCTGGCGCGGTGGCTTCGCGAGAGGTGGGCAGGTCAGCGAAGGTGCAGTGCGTGAAGGTGCTGGTGGTGTTGGGGTACTCCGGGCGAAAGCTTGGCTGGTCTTGCCGGCCGGCGGCGTCGGCGTTTGTGGACGTCGTTTAACCTCCTTGGAGGCGTCGTTGTGGAGTCCGGCATCCCCTTACGCCCTCGGATCTTGCTCTTCGGGTAAAAGCCTAAGGCCCGATTGGGTCGGGCGATGGCGTCGACATCGTCGCTTCCCTCTTTGGGGCGTCGCCTTGAAGAGCTTCGGATCCCGGTTGCATGCTTCATGGGCTGGACGCTCGCGGCATTGTGGTCGACAGGTGCCCGTCTGGCAATGCGGATGTTGCGCGGCTTCTTGTTTGTGGCAACGATGGCGGCTTCGAGCGGAGTCAGGTTTGCTGATGGTTCTTGGTAGTCGGTCTCTTCCGGCGTGTTCGAGGAGTCGCCGCTCTGGCGCTGGCTCGGTGCAAGCCCAACGCTCTTCTCCTGCAATGCTCGTCGACAGAGTCGGAGCTGCCTGGTCGCCGGCGCGTGTGGTTGACTGTTTGGCATCGGCCGGCGCAAGCCTTAACGCTTCCCCTCGGTGGCGTATGTGCGTTCTTGTGTGGGTTGTCAGGTCGCCCCGTGTGCCTTGTTTCTGCAGGCCAGTTGTGACGGTTTTCGCCCGGTTTTCCGTTTATTAACCGGGCAATTCTCTTCGAGCTTATTTAATGAATCGGGCCCTAAGGGACCGCGTTTCAAAAAAAAAAGATTAGCGTATCATCTTGTAGCATGGTTGCTATTGAATGTTTGATCCTAGTGATCCTTCCATTATCTAAAAAGTGTCCATGAGTTAGTATTGATATTTGGTCACATCGGCTTTAAGCTAGCCCGTGACGCAGAAGCATACTTTCACTCAAGTGTAAAATATCTCAGGCCCCGACCTTGAGCATGACCTCTTTGCCAGCTCTAGCAAGATGATAGATTCCACCGAAGAAAATTAGTGAAATAGTAATAGATTGATATGTTCTACTATTAGTCGCCTACCACCATTCATAATTGCGATAGTACTTGAGCCATCAAAGTTGCAGGGAGGGACTTGAAAATAACTTTGTCATGTGCAAGCTTATTACCTCAAGTACCTGACCACAAGTAGTATATAGTATCATCTTTGCTATTTCCTTTCTAGAAGTCAGTTCCCACAAGCGCACGCGCAATCTTGTGACCGGTGATTAACAATGTTTGTGATGCTAACCAAACACATGTTCAACACATTTTAGCCTCTTCTGTTTGCTATAAGCGTGTGAGGGAAAAATCACTTGTTTGATGCGAATGTGGTGCAGCGAAGCACCACGGCTTGGGAATGAGTGGCATCGTGAAAACATGTCAAACAATGATGATTCTTGAGGCTATTTGGTTTGGTTCCTGGTCACAAAGTGTGGATGTTGGGCTTGTTTGGTTTGTGTCCTGGCCACCATGCCTGAAAAAAGTCAGTGCCTGGAACAGCCTGAGAGCATACGTGTTCTATGCCTGGGCAAGTTGGCCTGAGAAGAGGACGTTTGGATGATGCCTTGGCCTGAAAAAGCATTAGCGAATATTTTATAGTGTCAAAAGTATGTACAGTTGTGGAGCCCATTATACCCGCAGAATATTTTAACACTAATATGTAACCAGGCACGCACCAGGCGTTTGGAATCGTTCGCCTGGCCTCAGGCTAATGGTGGTGCCTGTGTTTGCCCAGGCTAATGATCATCTAATGATCATGACAGTTTTTTCAGGCCAGGCATTGTATCAAACACTCAGGACACTATCCAAACATGTCTCAGGCACACTTGTGGCCAGGCACGAAATCGCCAAGAAGGCAACTAAACTGACCCGTTGTCCGGAGGACGTTTGGTATGCGTCCTCAAGAGTGGACGGCTTGCCCGGCTTGATTCCAGTCATGCACCAGATTATCCTGGCTCAAGCGCTCAAAGTCTGGTGCAGGTGCGAGCGTCGGCTGCAACCTGGATGCTAAGGGCATCTCCAGCTGTTTGCCCCCCCAGGAGGCATTTTTTTCGCCTCCTTGGGGGGCTGCCGGCGAGAATTTTTGCCTGGGTGTCAAAAAGGTTCCACTCGTTGTCTCCCCCACCCCCTCATCTGTCTCTCCTCTGCTTGGCCATGGAGGTGGAGGCGGCATGGCGTGCCCAAGTCCGCTGCCCCGCCATCGCGTTCGACGCCGCCCCGGCCACGCAGAGGCGGGTGCGAGCTCCGCCCCGGCCACGGGCACGGGCGCGGCGAGCTCCGCGTCTGCTCTACTCCGCGCGTCCGCCATCGAGCGGCTCCGTCCCGCTCTGCCGCGCCGATGCCGCACCGAGCGCGGCTCCGTCCCGCTGCCCCGTTCGCGCCCGCCCTAGGCCACGTCTGGCCCCGGCCTCGCCCCGAGCTCCTGCAACACGTCGAGGGAGGAGGGCAGCTCCACGGGCTGCCACCATTACCGCCAACGCACTCCTTGAGCCGCTTGGCGAAGAGCCTAGCGATCTGCAGCTGCGTCTTGGCCATGGTCTTCGCTCGATCTTCAGGAACGAGCTCGCCAGCAGCTCGATGCTCCTCGCGACGTCCAGCTCCGGGCCCTTCCGCTTCCTCCCCGGCGCGTCCCAGGCCTCCTCGGCGGTGCAGCAGCGGCGCGTCGGCGGCGAGGAAGCAGGACGCGGCGGTGAGCGCGGCGCGGTGGGAGCTCCGGAGTGAGGCGAGCGCGAGGAAGACCGCGTTGAGCACATCGAGTGCCTTGACGGAGCGGTCGAGTAGGTCGGCGGCGAGGCGGTCGGCGGGGGGCCTGGCGAGGGCGTCCACGACGTCGAGCAGCTTGGAGAGGAACGCTAGCGAGAGCACCGGCCCCTGGTGCTGCGCCGCGGAGGAGGAGTGGGCGGTGGGGGCGGCGAGTCGATCGGCGAGGGGAGGGCGAGAGGAGGCCGCAGCAGGGAAGGCGGCCACCGGTGGGAGCGGGGCCGCGGTGGCCGGCGAGGGAAGGGCGAGGGGAGGCTGCGGAGGCGCGCCCCCTGGCGTGCGGCGGCGAGGAGGAGGCCGTGATGGTGGGTGGTAGGTGGCGGAAGGAAAAAGGAGAGGAGAGAGAAGAAAGAATAGAGAAATAGAGAGAAAGGAGAGGAGAGGGGAGAGAGGGGCTGTCAAGTGGGGCAGCGGAGAGGAAAAAGCAATGCCGGCGTCCCCAGCTGCCCCCCGACGGGCTGGGTGCGGGGTGCGCGTGCCGGCGCTAATTTTCATAAAATCCGGCGAAAAACGATGTCCTGGGGGCCTGGCTAGGACGTTTTTTACCCGCTGGTGCTAAAAAAAGATGCTTGGGGAACGTCGTGGGGCCCTAGTGAAGATGCCCTAAGCGCTCGGTTGGAACTTCGTCTTCCGGCCGAATCCTTCCCTAAAACAAAGCAGGGCACCGGCGATCGTGACGGTCGGGCTGGAGGATACCGGCAACAAGGTGGATTTCGGACTCGCCAACTCCTGACCCGGTGGATCTCGTCTGAAGGTGGACTCGCCAACAAGGTGGATTTCGATGTGCCTGAAAGTATTGTGGCAGGACGCTCAGAGACGTGTTTGGTATGCATCCTCACTCAAACAGTGCATGGGGAGCACCGGCCGCATTTGTAAAGAAGTGGAGAAAGATTGGACATATATCTCTGTTTTTCTAAAGATCTATCACAAGTGCATAGCACCCCTACAATGGAGAAAAAAGATTCTCAACACCAAGCCAAGATATCATCTGAAAGATAAGACAAGATATTAAATTGTTTCTCTTTCCAAGTCAATCCACGCCTGCCTGAAATAAACTAGACCCGAGCTGCAGAGGAAGAGCTCCGTAATGGTCTGTTTGTTGTAGGGACGGGTTGAGTACTCATAGCAATTCCAGTTGTAAATATGCTTTCGAGAAGCAAATGGAAAGAGAACGAACTGAAATAACACTCAACTTAGACCAAAACATCAGATGCATGCCAGAAAAGAAGGAACAGGCAGGGCAGCAAATCAAAAATAGATGGTAATATTTCTTAAGCTGAATATCCAGCCTCGATGGAAAGCATATAATTATCCTCATGTTACAAGGGTTGGCATCACCCAAATATCACAACAACCCAGACATATCAGGAACCAGAACACCCTATCATCCCAACATACTGGTGCAATGATACAAGGTTCAGCTTTCTCCTCGTTGTTCACCTACTTGGATCGCTGCCTCATCTTTCGGCGCTTCCTCTTGAGCCTCCTCATCCTCTTCTTCTTCCACTGCACATTAACACAAAATGCAGATCATCAGTACAAATTGCATAGTGCTAGATGTGCAGGAACATGAGATAATTCCACATGAAAAGAGAGACTAGTACGTGATTCAGAATCAGAAGATTGAGTGTTTCATTGGATATCATCACGTGATTTTCAGAAACACGGACCAATTGTTCTTCATCATTTCCCAAACTGAAGTCAATTTCAAAATTAAAGAGGAAACAACTATTCTATGATATCTACAGAACTAGTGCATGTTGGTTTGACATTCAGAATGAGTAGGAGGATTTGATCATCAAATAGATCAGACAACACTTTGTCTTCCTCATCATGCCAACGACACAATTAACCGGAAAAAAGAAGTGGGGAAAATGAGCACTCTAGGAGATGCATAAAAACATAACAATTCCATTATGAAAATGGAAAGATAGTTCTATGTGATTTAGAATCAGAAGATTTGAGTGTTTCATTGGATATCATCACATGATTTTCAGAAACACAGACCAATTGTTCTTCATCATTTCCCAAACTAAAGTCGATTTCAAAGGCAAATAGGAAACAATTATGCTAAGATATCTAAAGAACTAGTTAAGCAAAGTAGATCTGCAGTCAGTTTGACATTCAGAATGAGTAGGAGGATTTTATCATCAAATAGATCGGACAACTATTGTCTTCCTCATCATGCCAACCACGCAATTTTACACACACAAAAAAAAGTGGGAAAACCGTGCTAAGCAAATGGCTAAGCAATCAACGTTCTCTCAGACAAATGCCTCGATTGTCCACACGGTTCAATAGAATGGATTACATCAGACTCGTCATCTGTTTTCATCATCATAGAGAACAAACACAACACTAACAACTTTGTACCTAACACCAGCAGTCAAACAAATCTAATGAAGACACCTGCACAAATTGCAGCAGAAAGAAGAAGAAGGCAGGGGGGCCATTGACAAGTATTCTCTCAGACAAATGCCTCGATTGTCCACACGGTTCAATAGAATGGATTACATCAGACTCGTCATCTGTTTTCATCATCATAGAGAATAAATAACCCCAGAAATATCAACGACTTGACTTAGAGTGACACAGGCGGCCAAGCAAATCTAATATTATCCCTCATCTACACAGCAGCAATCATAAATTAAAAGCTTGGAAAAAAACAGAGTTCTCTCAGACAAATGCCTCGTGTTGTCCCCACGGTTGAATGGAATGGATTGTATCGGACATCTAATCAGTGTTGATCATCACAGAGAACCACAAACAAAAAGAATCCGATCGATACAAAGCACATCTAGTTTAAACTCAAACGAACACGCTACATCTACAAAATCCAATGTTCTCTCAGACAAATGCCTCGATTGTCCACATGGTTTATAGAATGGATTGCATCGGACTCGTCATATGTTTTCATCATCACAGAGAACCGCGCAAACAAGCAACTACAACTACCGAGCGCGCGAGCTACATGGTGAGGCAACAGCAGGGAATCACTAGACCGCATCGAGCAGTCGGATCAAAAGGTAAGGTAGAGGTGAATCGGGAACGAACCTTGGCCCTCATCGCGGAGGTGGCGGCGCAGCAGGCGGACTGGGTATCGAACTCTCGGTGTCTGCTTGCTGCGGCGGCGGAGGTGTACGAGGATGGCTCCCGCGTGGTACTTATAGAGGTCGGAAAGGAACCCTAACCAGGATGATGAATGGACGGCTCAGATCGGGACGCGCTGAGTTGGGCCTTAACTCTTTGGCCCATATGTATTTGTGAGAGATGATGATAAGAATTTTCGGGAGCAACTTTGGGCCACAAGGGCCTGTATGGGACTACTTCGCTCCTTAAAATTTAGCTCCGCTGTAGAAAACGCAAGTCATATGGGGTAGCTTCACGATATACCCTAAAACTAGAATCTAAGAGTGTGTTGTGCGTCCAGCAGCCGCCATGTCCCGTGTGTTCTGCGCATCTTTGGGATTTTATTTTTTATTTTTGGACATGTTTTTGGATTTTATATGGTTTTTTGGGCTTTTGCTCGGCTTTCTCTTTGTTTTGGCAAAAAAAAAAATCAGAAAGCAACGCATTTGGGCGAGGAGCGCAGAATGTGCTTCTCCGAGAAGCGCAGTTGTGCTTCCTAGAAAATAAACACGGTCATGAAAAGTACATCCTTACTTTCATGAGAAATATAACCTTGCTTCCACGAGAAGAATATTTGTGCTTCCCAAAAAAGAAAAAAATATAGCAATGCTTCCTTGAAAAAGGAAAAGGCACAGTTTGTGCTTCTGTGTGAGAACCACACATTATGCTTCCCCGAAAAAAGGGAAAAGCACAGCTTGTCCTTTTGTGTGAGAAACACACATTGCGCTTCTCCGAAAAAAGGCTAAAAATGAAACTATGCTTCTCGGCTTCGGTTTTTATTCCTTTTGGGGTTTTATTACCGTTTTTCTTTCAGTTTCCTACTTTTTCTTGGTTTTCCTTTTTTCGTAAAAAAAGTTTGTTGAAACATTGACATGGAATCTAGTTTTGAATCTCGAGGCGAGAAATTCAACGGTGAAAACGGTTCGGGATTTGGATGCATGGTTCAAAAGATGAACTATTTTGAAAAAACAAATCTATAAAAAAAAACTCCTAGATTGTGAGAAGTGACGTGCATGGACTGCGGCACTAGTTAGCACCATAGAAGGTAGAAAATGACCTTTGAAATGGGTACCTCTTAATTAGCGATTTTGAGAATTTTGTATCCTATTGTTCATACCTTCTATTTGTTTACCCCGCATTTGGTCCATGTTCATTTTATAAGTCGTATTTTGGCTTATCATAGAAATTGTTTTTAAGATAACTTTTCTTTGAGTTTTTCTCAAGATATTAGTGATCATGCAACTACGGGTGGACATATTAGAGCACCTACAACCATAACGCCACTTCCCCCAGATGTCCGGACGAACAACTTGGACATTGCCCGGATCCAAAAACGCTACCCGACCGGACCCTCCAAAGCTGACTTATACGTCCGGGCTGTCTAGCATCCCTCATATCCAACCTATGTGTGGCAGATTTGAGCCCACCTAGACGCACTTGCCATGTCGGACCAACATGCAGGACCCGTGCAGAAATGCATTGGTCTGCCCCGAGGCTTAATAGTTTGTTGTTCACATTAATGGCGTCACTTCGGCGTGCCGTGTGAGAGGTCAAGCCATGTCTATTAAGTGAAACAAACCCTAGGAACCCTCACATCACCTCCCTCGGTCTGGGTCTTCACACCGTGTGCACGGCCACGTCCAGTCCGCGCACGAGCTCGTCATGTGAAAGGGTGCGCACAAAGATCACATACTACAAGCTTTTGACGTCAGATCGTCGCGCTCAGATCGTGGCAGTGGTTTGTCCGCGTTGGCCAGGCATGTAGCCCACATAGCGGACGCCCTTTCTCTGGCCTCGGATGAGGACGGGGCTTTACGCTCGAATGTGGCTAGGTGATACGTCTTCGTCGTATCTATAATTTTTGATTGTTTCATGCCAATGTTTTACAACTTTCATATACTTTTGGCAATATTTTATATCATTTTTGGGACTAACATATTGATCCAGTGCCCAGTGCGAATTCCTGTTTGTTGCATGTTTTTTGTTTCGCAGAAAATTCATATTAAACAAAGTCCAAACACGATAAAATTTTACGGATATTTTTTTTAATATATGTAATTTTTAGGAAGCGGAATCAAAGCGAGACAATGTCGGAATCATTAGCAACATCATCTCCGAAGCCAATAGAATTCATGAAGATGAACATTGTGATGATCACCTATCTAATGAATCACTCTCTCTAGGAATTGATCAATCACAAGACGATGTTGAACATGGATACTATGATGAGGATGATGATAGTGACTTTGATCTCGATGAGTCTATAAGACATTTTTGTCTTATGGCAAATCTTCGCAGCTACATGGCTGGAGGAAAGGAATGGGTTCTTGATAGTGGATGTACCGGTCGCATGACCGGAGACAAGGACATGTTTCATGAGCTTGCTGAAAACAACGACCCTCGAAAGTATGTTACTTTTGGTGACAACTCAAAGGGTAAGGTGGTTGGCCTTGGTAAGGTGGCCATCTCACATGATAGCTCCATACAAAATGTTATACTCGTTGAATCCCTTGACTATAATCTACTTTCCGTATCTAGACTTGCTGGCTTTGGTTTCAATGTCCTATTTACTGAAGTAGATTGCCAAGTGTTTCGTAGAGATAATCATAAAATGGCCTTTATCGGTATACGTAGAGGTGATCTATACATTGTTGATTTCACTAAAAAGGCTCAATCTAGAACTTGCTTAATTGCTAAATCCTCTAAAGGTTGGTTGTGGCATAGAAGGTTAGGTCATGTGGGCATGCGGAATCTTGATAATCTAAACAAAGGTGATCATATCCTTGGAGTGAAAGATGTTATATTTGACAAGGATAGATTGTGCAGTGCTTGTCAAGCGGGAAAACAAGTTGGAGGAAGTCACCCCGTGAAGAACATCATGACCACGAGAAGACCGCTCGAGCTACTTCATATGGATCTCTTTGGTCCCAATGCCTACAAAAGTCTTGGTGGAAACTGATGTCTACTACACAACCTTCTTCTTGTAGACGTTGCTGGGCCTCCAAGTGCAGAGTTTTGTAGGACAGTAGCAAATTTCCCTCAAGTGGATGACCTAAGGTTTATCAATCCATAGGAAGCATAGGATGAAGATGGTCTCTTTCAAGCAACCCTGCAACCAAATAACAAAGAGTCTCTTGTGTCCCCAACACACCCAATACAATGGTAAATTGTATAGGTGCACTAGTTCGGGGAAGAGATGGTGATACAAGTGGTATATGGATGGTAGATAATAGTTTTTGTAATCTGAAAATATAAAAACAGCAAGGTAACTAATGATAAAAGTGAGCGTAAACGGTATTGCAATGTGTTGAAACAAGGCCTAGGGTTCATACTTTCACTAGTGCAAGTCCTCTCAACAATAATAACATAATTGGATCACATAACTATCTCTCAACATGCAACAAAGAGTCACTCCAAAGTCACTAATAGCGGAGAACGAATGAAGAGATTATGGTAGGGTATGAAACCACCTCAAAGTTATTCTTTCCAATCAATTCGTTGGGCTATTCCTATAAGTGTCACAAACAACCCTAGAGTTCGTACGAGAATAACACCTTAAGACACAAATCAATCAAAACCCTAATGTCACCTAGATACTCCAATGTCACCTCAAGTATCCGTGGGCATGATTATACGATATGCATCACACAATCTCAGATTTATCTATTCAACCAACACATAGAACCTCAAAGAGTGCCCCAAAGTTTCTACCGGAGAATCACGACGAAAACGTGTGCCAACCCCTATGCATAGGTCCATGGGCGGAACCCGCAAGTTGATCACCAAAACATACATCAAGTGAATCACGTGGTATCCCATTGTCACCACAGATACGCACGGCAAGACATACATCAAGTGTTCTCAAATCTTTAAAGACTCGATCCGATAAGATAACTTCAAAGGGAAAACTCAATCCATTACAAGAGAGTAGAGGGGGAGGAGAAACATCATAGGATCCAAATATAATAGCAAAGCTCGCGATACATCAAGATCGTATCACCTCAAGAACACGGGAGAGAGAGAGATCAAACACATAGCTACTGGTACATACCCTCAGCCCCGAGGGAGAACTACTCCCTCCTTGTCATGGAGAGCACCGGGATGATGAAGATGTCCACCGGAGAGGGATTGCCCCCTCCGGCAGGGTGCTGGAACTGGTCTAGATTGGCTTTCGGTGGCTATAGAGGCTTCTGGCGGCGGGACTCCCGATCTATTGTGCTCCCGGTAGTTTTAGGGTATATGGAGATATATAGGCGGAAGAAGTACGTCAGGGGGCCCACGAGGGGCCCACGAGGGTGGAGGGCGTGCCCCCCCTACCTCGTGGCTTCCTCGAAGCTCCCTTGACATGGACTCCAAGTCTCCCGGGTTGCTTTCCTTCCAAAAATAAGTTCCACGAAGTTTCAGGTCAATTGGACTCCGTTTGATTTTCCTTTTCTTCGAAACCCTAAAATAGGCAAAAAAACAGAAACTGGCACTGGGCTCTGGGTTAATAGGTTAGTCCCAAAAATCATATAAAATAGCATATAAATGCATATAAAACATCCAAGGTTGATAATATAATAGCATGGAACAATAAAAAATTATAGATACGTTGGAGACATATCAGAAACTCATTTGGTCTAGTCATAGTCGATGATTTTTCAAGATTTACGTGGGGTGTTCTTTCTTGATGATAAATTGCAGGTCCAAAAGATCTTCAAGAACTTCACTAGGAAGGCCCAAAATCAATTTTAAGTGAAGATTAAGAAGGTTCGCAGCGACAACGGAACGGAGTTCAAGAACGCAAATGTGGATACCTTTCTTGACGAAGAAGGGATTTCACACGGGTTATCGGCTACGTACACGCCTCAACAAAACGGAGTTGTTGAGAGGAAGAACTGGACTCTTATCGAGATGGCAAGAACGATGCTTGATGAGTACAAGACGCCAAAATACTTTTGGGCAGAAGCGGTTGAGACAGCTTGTCATGCAACAAATCGCTTATATCTTCACAAGCTACTCGGCAAGACGACATACGAGCTTCTCACCGGTAATAAACCCCAAGTTGGATACTTTCGAGTATTCGTCTCAAAGTGTTACATTCTTGATAAGCATCGTCGTTCTAAATTTGCTCCTAAATCTCATGAAGGTTTCCTACTTGGTTATGGCTCAAACTCTCACACTTACCGTGTCAACAACAATTTCACCCAAAAGGTTGAAGAGACGGTAGATGCGAAGTTTGATGAATCTAACGGCTCGCAAGTAGAGCAATTGCCAATTGATGTAGGAGACAAAGATCCTTCGAAGCAATCCAAGACTTGTCTATTGGTAAGATTCGTCCAACAGAGGTGAAGGAGAGTACCTCGTCCGTCCAAGTGGAAGATTCTACCTCACGACAAGGTGAACCAAGAGTGGACACGGAGGCATCCACGAGTGGGACACGCCAAGATGAAGAAAACGAGGAAGTACAACAATATGAACCTCATCAACCTCCTTCTCCACCTTGACAAGAGAATGACAATGTCAACAATGAAGAAGGCCAAGAGGAAGAACAAGATGATGAAGAAGATGTTCCACCCCGACCCAAACAAAAGCTCTCACGAGTTAGAGCAAGAGTCACAAGAGACCATCCCGTCGAGCAAATCTTCAATGATATCCAAACCAGGAGAATCACTCGCTCTAAAACTTGTTTGGCAAATTTTTGTGAACATTATTCATTCATCTCTAGCATTAAACCTATGAAGGTTGAAGAAGCATTGGAAGATCAGAATTGGATAAATGCCATGCATGAAGAGCTACACAACTTTGAGAGGAACCAAGTGTGGACATTGGTCGAGAAGCCCGACAACAACCACAACATCATTGGTGGGTGTTTCGCAACAAGCAAGACGAAGATGGACAAGTCGTTCACAACAAAGCACGTCTTGTCGCCCAAGGCTACACTCAAGCCGAAGGTATGGACTATGGTGAGACATATGCCCCCGTTACTAGACTTGAGTCCATCCGCATCTTACTTGCCTATGCTAATCACCATGATATTACCTTGTACCAAATGAACATTAAAAGTGCTTTTCTAAATGGTGAAATTGAGGAGGAAGTTTATGTTAAACAACCTCCCGGCTTTGTTAATCCTAAGAAACCCGATCATGTTTATAAACTTCACAAAGCTCTTTATGGTCTTAAACAAGCTCCTAGAGCGTGGTATAAATGCTCGACCAAGTTCCTTATTGAAAAAGCTTTGAGATCGGAAAGATAGATTCTACTCTTTTTACTAAAAGGGTTAATGGTGAATTATTTGTGTGCCAAATTTATGTTGATGATATCATATTTGGTTCAACTAACCCTCATTTTAGTGAAAAATTTGGAAAGCTAATGTCGGAGAAGTTTGAGATGTCTATGATGAGTGAACTCAAGTTCTGTCTTGGGTTGCAAATCAAGCAAACCAAGGAGGGTACCTTTGTTTCTCAAACAAAGTGTACCAAGGACTTATTCAAGAAGTTCAATATGCAAGAATGCAAAGGTATGAATACACCCATGCCTACTAGTGGACATCTTGACTTTACCAAGGATGGCAAACCGGTTGACCAAAAGGTTTATCGCTCTATGATTGGTTCATTGTTATATCTATGTGCCTCCCATCCCGATATTATGCTAAGTGTGTGCATGTGTGCACGATATCAAGTGATGACCCACAAGTATAGGGGATCTATCGTAGTCCTTTCGATAAGTAAGAGTGTCGAACCCAACGAGGAGCAGAAGGAAATGATAAGCGGTTTTCAGCAGGGTATCCTCTGCAAGCACTGAAACTATCGGTAACAGATAGTTTTGTGATAAAGTAATTGGTAACGAGTAACAAGTAACAAGTGTAAATAAAGTGCAGCAAGATGGCCCAATCCTTTTTGTAGCAAAGGACAAGCCTAGACAATTTCTTATATTGAGAAAAGCGCTCCCGAGGACACATGGGAATTATCATCAAGCTAGTTTTCATCACGTTCATATGATTCGCTTTTGGTACTTTGATAATTTGATATGTGGGTGGACCGGTGCTTGGGTGCTGTCCTTACTTGGACAAGCATCCCACTTATGATTAACCCCCATTGCAAGCATCCACAACTACAACAAAAGTATTAAGGTAAACCTAACCATAGCATGAAACATATGGATCCAAATCAGCCCCTTACGAAGCAACGCATAAACTAGGGTTTAAGCTTCTGTCACTCTAGCGACCCATCATCTACTTATTACTTCCCAGTGCCTCCCTCTCGGCCCAAACAATGGTGAAGTGTCATGTAGTCGACGTTCACATGACATCACTAGAGGGATGGCAACATACATCTCATCAAAATATCGAACGAATACCAAATTCACATGACTACTAATAGCAAGACTTCTCCCATGTCCTCGGGAACAAACATAACTACTCACAAAGCATATTCATGTTCATAATCAGAGGGGTATTAATATGCATAATGGATCTGAACATATGATCTTTCACCAAGTAAACCAACTAGCATCAACTACAAGGAGTAATCAACACTACTAGCAACCCACAGGTACCAATCTGAGGTTTGGATACAAAGATTGGATACAAGAGATGAACTAGGGTTTGAGATGAGATGGTGTTGGTGAAGATGTTGATGGAGATTGACCCCCTCCCGATGATAGGATCGTTGGTGATGACGATGGTGATGATTTCCCCCTCCTGAAGGGAAGTTTCCCCGGCAGAACAGCTTCGTCGGAGCCCTAGATTGGTTCCGCCAAGGTTCCGCCTCGTGGCGGCGGAGTCTCATCCCGAAAGCTTGCTTATAATTTTTTCTTGGACAAAAGACCTCATATAGCAGAAGATGGGCATCGGAGGGCCACCAGGGGGCCCACGAGGCAGGGGGCGCGCCCAGGGGGGTAGGGCGCGCCCCCACCCTCGTGGCTGGTGGGTGGCCCCCCTCTGATACTTCTTGCGCTCAGTATTTTTTATATATTCTGGAAATAACTTCCGTGCAGTTTTAGGACTTTTGGAGCTGTGCAGAATAGGTCTCTAATATTTGCTCCTTTTCCAGCCCAGAATCCCAGCTGTCGGCATTCTCCCTCTTCATGTAAACCTTGTAAAATAAGAGAGAATAGGCATAAGTATTGTGACATAATGTGTAATAACAACCCATAATGCAATAAATATCGATATAAAAGCATGATGCAAAATGGACGCATCAACTCCCCCAAGCTTAGACCTCGCTTGTCCTCAAGCAAAAGCTGAAATCGAAAAATATGTCCACATGTTTAGAGATAGAGGTGTCGATAAAAATAAAATACAGACATGAGGGCATCATGATCATTCTTAGAACAACAATATATATATATTGTCATATGATCTCTTATGCTAAAGTAACAATTCAATCACAATTTCAAGTATGAATCATAAACTTCATTGAGAACCAACAAACTCTAATCTCAGTCATTGAGGCAATTACAATTTATCATAACATAGGAAAGAGTCAATATAAGAGCTTTTCAACAAGTCCACATACTCAACCATCATTTAGTCTTGCACAATTGCTAACACTCATGCAATATTTATGGGTATGGAGTTTTAATCGGACACAGAGAAAGATAGGGGCTCATAGTTTTGCCTCCCAACGTTTTACCTCAAGGGTAATGCCAACCATAATAGTTCATGAAAACTCACATCCAATTAGCTATATATATCTGGATATTTCCAACACATTGTGCTTGCCAAAGGATAAAATGTAAAAGGAAAGGTCAAGATCACCATGACTCTTATATAAGGTAGAAGATAAAAGTAAAAGATAGGCCCTTCGCAGAGGGAAGCAGAGGTTGTCATGCACTTTTTTGGTTGGATGCACAAAATCTTAATGCAAAAGAACGTCACTTTATATTGCCACTTGTGATATGGACCTTTATTATGCAGTCCGTCGCTTTTATTTCTTCCACATCACAAGATCGTATAAAGCTTATTTTCTCCACATTAATAAGTCATACATATTTAGAGAGCAATTTTTATTGCTTGCACCGATGACAACTTACTTGAAGGATCTTACTCAATCCATAGGTAGATATGGTGGACTCTCATGGCAGAACTGGGTTTAGAGATATTTGGAAGCACAAGTAGTGTTGGGGAACGTAGTATTTCAAAAAATTCCTACGCACATGCAAGATCATGGTGATGCATAGCAACAAGAGGGGAGAGTGTTTTCTACGTACCCTCGTAGACCGAAAGCGGAAGCGTTAGCACAACGCGGTTGATGTAGTCGTACGTCTTCACGGCCCGACCGATCAAGCACCGAAACTACGGCACCTCCGAGTTCTAGCACACGTTCAGCTCGATGACGATCCCCGGATTCCGATCCAGCAGAATGTCGGGGAAGAGTCCCGTCAGCACGACGGCGTGGTGAATATCTTGATGTTCTACCGTCGCAGGGCTTCGCCTAAGCACCGCTACAATATTATCAAGGATTATGGTGGAGAAGGGCACCGCACACGGCTAATAGATCTCAAGGATCAATTGTTGTGTCTAGAGGTGCCCCCTGCCCCCGTATATAAAGGAGCAAGGGGGAAGGGCGGCCGGCCAGGAGGAGGCGCGCCAGGGAGGAGTCCTACTCTTACCGGGAGTAGGACTCCCTCCTTTCCTTGTCCAACTAGGAGAGGGGGAAGGAAGGGAGAGAGGAGAAAAAGGAAAGGGGGGGGGCACCGCCCCTCCCTCCTTGTCCAATTCGGATTAGAGAGGGAGGGGGCGCGCAGCCTGCCCTGGCCGCCCCTCCTCTGCTCCACTTTGGGCCCATGAGGCACATTAACCCCCCCGGGGGGGGGGGGGTTCGGTAACCCCCTGTACTCCGTTTTATATCCGATAACTCCCGGAACCATTCCTGTGTCCGAATATAGTCGTCCAATATATCAATCTTTATGTCTCGACTATTTCGAGACTCCTCGTTATGTCCGTGATTACATCCGGGACTCCGAACAACCTTCGGTACATCAAAATATATAAACTCATAATGAAACTGTCATCTTAACATTAAGCATGCGGACCCTACGGGTTCGAGAACAATGTAGACATGACCGAGACACGTCTCCGGTCAATAACCAATAGCGGAACCTGGATGCTCATATTGGCTCCTACATATTCTACGAAGATCTTTTATCGGTCAGACCGCATAACAACATACGTTGTTCCCTTTGTCATCGGTATGTTACTTGCCCGAGATTTGATCGTCGGTATCTCAATACCTAGTTCAATCTCGTTACCGGCAAGTCTCTTTACTCGTTCTGTAATACATCATCCCGCAACTAACTTATTAGTTGCAATGCTTGCAAGGCTTATGTGATGTGCATTACCGAGAGGGCCCAGAGATACCTCTCCGACAATCGGATTGAGAAATTCTAATCTCGAAATACGCCAACCCAACAAGTACCTTCAGAGACACCTGTAGAGCACCTTTATAATCACCCAGTTACGTTGTGACGTTTGGTAGAACACAAAGTGTTCCTCCGGTAAACGGGAGTTGCATAATCTCATAGTCATAGGAACATGTATAAGTCATGTAGAAAGCAATGGCAACAAACTAAACGATCAAGTGCTAAGCTAACGAAATGGGTCAAGTCAATCACATCATTCTCCTAATGATGTGATCCCGTTAATCAAATGACAACTCATGTCTATGGTTAGGAAACATAACCATCTTTGATCAACGAGCTAGTCAAGTAGAGGCATACTAGTGACACTATGTTTGTCTATGTATTCACACATGTATTATGTTTCCGGTTAATACAATTCTAGCATGAATAATAAACATTTATCATGATATAAGGAAATAAATAATAACTTTATTATTGCCTCTAGGGCATATTTCCTTCAGTCTCCCACTTGCACTAGAGTCAATAATCTAGATTACATAGTAATGATTCTAACACCCATGGAGCCTTGGTGCTGATCATGTTTTGCTCGTGGAAGAGGCTTAGTCAGCGGGTCTGCAACATTCAGATCCATATGTATCTTGCAAATTTCTATGTCTCCCACTTGGACTAAATCCCGAATGGAATTGAAGCGTCTCTTGATGTGCTTGGTTCTCTTGTGAAATCTGGATTCCTTTGCCAAGGCAATTGCACCAGTATTGTCACAAAAGATTTTCATTGGATCCTATGCACTAGGTATGACACCTAGATCGGATATGAACTCCTTCATCCAGACTCCTTCATTTGCTGCTTCCGAAGCAGCTATGTACTCTGCTTCACATGTAGATCCCGCCACGACACTTTGTTTAGAACTGCACCAACTGACAGCTCCACCATTCAGTAAAAACACGTATCCGGTTTGCGATTTAGAATCATTCGGATCAGTGTCAAAGCTTGCATCAACGTAACCATTTACGATGAGCTCTTTGTCACCTCCATATACGAGAAACATATCCTTAGTCCTTTTCAGGTATTTCAGGATGTTCTTGACCGTTGTCCAGTGACCCACTCCTGGATTACTTTGGTACCTCCCTGCTAGACTTATAGCAAGGCACACATCAGGTCTGGTACACAACATTGCATACATGATAGAGCCTATGGCTGAAGCATAGGGAACATCTTTCATTTTCTCTCTATCTTCTGCGGTGGTCGGACATTGAGTCTTACTCAACTTCACACCTTGTAACACAGGCAAGAACCCTTTCTTTGCTTGATCCATTTTGAACTTCTTCAAAACCTTGTCAAGGTATGTGCTTTGTGAAAGTCCAATTAAGCGTCTTGATCTATCTCTATAGATCTTAACGCTCAATATGTAAGCAGCTTCACCGAGGTCTTTCATTGAAAAACTCTTATTCAAGTATCCCTTTATGCTATCCAGAAATTCTATATCATTTCCAATCAATAATATGTCATCCACATATAATATCAGAAATGCTACAGAGCTCCCACTCACTTTCTTATAAATACAGGCTTCTCCAAAAGTCTGTACAAAACCAAATGCTTTGATCACACTATCAAAGCGTTTATTCCAACTCCGAGAGGCTTGCACCAGTCCATAAATGGATCGCTGGAGCTTGCACACTTTGTTAGCTCCCTTTGGATCGACAAAACCTTCTGGTTGCATCATATTCAACTCTTCTTCTAGAAATCCATTCAGGAATGCAGTTTTGACATCCATTTGCCAAATTTCATAATCATAAAATGCGGCAATTGCTAACATGATTCGGACAGACTTAAGCATCGCTACGGGTGAGAAGGTCTCATCGTAGTCAATCCCTTGAACTTGTCGAAAACCTTTTGCAACAAGTCGAGCTTTATAGACAGTAACATTACCGTCAGCGTCAGTCTTCTTCTTGAAGATCCATTTATTCTCAATTGCTTGCCGATCAATGGGCAAGTCAACCAAAGTCCACACTTTGTTCTCATACATGGATCCCATCTCAGATTTCATGGCTTCTAGCCATTTTGCGAAATCTAGGCTCACCATCGCTTCTTCATAGTTCGTAGGTTCATCATGATCTAGTAGCATGACTTCCAGAATAGGATTACCGTACCACTCTGGTGCGGATCGTACTCTGGTTGATCTACGAGGTTCGGTAGTAACTTGATCTGAAGTTTCATGATCATTATCATTAGCTTCCTCACTAATTGGTGTAGGTGTCACAGAAACCAGTTTCTGTGATGTACTACTTTCCAATAAGGGAGTGGGTATAGTTACCTCATCAAGTTCTACTTTTCTCCCACTCACTTCTTTCGAGAGAAACTCCTTCTCTAGAAAAACTCCGAATTTAGCAACAAAAGTCTTGCCTTCGGATCTGTGATAGAAGGTGTACCCAACAATCTCCTTTGGGTATCCTATGAAGACACATTTCTCCGATTTGGGTTCGAGCTTATCAGGTTGAAGCTTTTTCACATAAGCATCGCAGCCCCAAACTTTCAGAAACAACAACTTTGGTTTCTTGCCAAACCACAGTTCATAAGGCGTCGTCTCAACGGATTTCGATGGTGTCCTATTTAACGTGAATGCAACCGTCTCTAAAGCATAACCCCAAAACGATAACGGTAAATCAGTAAGAGACATCATAGATCGCACCATATCTAATAAAGTACGATTACGACGTTCGGGCACACCATTACGCTGTGGTGTTCCGGGTGGCGTGAGTTGCGAAACTATTCCGCATTGTTTCAAATGTAGACCAAACTCGTAACTCAAATATTCTCCTCCATGATCAGATCGTAGAAACTTTATTTTCTTGTTACAATGATTTTCAACTTCACTCTAAAATTCTTTGAACTTTTCAAATGTTTCAGACTTATGTTTCATTAAGTAGATATACCCATATCTGCTTAAATCATCTGTGAAGGTGAGAAAATAACGATATCCGCCACGAGCCTCAACATTCATTGGACCACATACATCTGTATGTATGATTTCCAACAAATCTGTTGCTCTCTCCATAGTACCGGAGAACGGCGTTTTAGTCATCTTACCCATGAGGCACGGTTCGCAAGTACCAAGTGATTCATAATCAAGTGGTTCCAAAAGTCCATTAGTATGGAGTTTCTTCATGCGCTTTACACCGATATGACCTAAACGGCAGTGCCACAAATAAGTTGCACTATCATTATCAACTCTGCATCTTTTGATTTCAACATTATGAATATGTGTATCACTACTATTGAGATTCATCAAAAAATAGACCACTCTTCAAGGGTGCATGACCATAAAAGATATTACTCATATAAATAGAACAACCATTATTCTCTGATTTAAATGAATAACCGTCTCGCATCAAACAAGATCCAGATATAATGTTCATGCTCAACGCTGGCACCAAATAACAATTATTTAGGTCTAATACAAATCCCGAAGGTAGATGTAGAGGTAGCGTGCCAACCGCGATCACATCGACTTTGGAACCATTTCCCACGCGCATCGTCACCTCGTCCTTAGCCAATCTTCGCTTAATCTGTAGCCCTTGTTTCGAGTTGCAAATGTTAGCAATAGAACTAGTATCAAATACCCAGGTGCTATTGCGAGCATTAGTAAGGTACACATTAATAACATGTATATCACATATACCTTTGTTCACTTTGCCATCCTTCTTATCCGCCAAATACTTGGGGCAGTTCCGCTTTCAGTGACCAGTCTGCTTGCAGTAGAAGCACTCAGTCTCAGGCTTAGGTCCAGACTTGGGTTTTTTCTCCTGAGCAGCAACTTGTTTGCAGTTCTTCTTGAAGTTCCCTTTCTTTTTCCCTTTGCCCTTTTTCTTGAAACTGGTGGTCTTATTGACCATCAACACTTGATGCTCCTTCTTGATTTCTACCTCCGCGGCTTTTAGCATTGCGAAGAGCTCATGAATAGTCTTATTCATCCCTTGCATATTATAGTTCATCACGAAGCTTTTGTAGCTTGGTGGCAGTGATTGAAGAACTCTGTCAATGACACTATCAACATGAAGATTAACCCCCAGTTGAGTCAAGTGATTATGATACCCAGACATTTTGAGTATATGTTCACTGACAGAACTATTCTCCTCCATCTTGCAGCTATAGAACTTATTGGAGACTTCATATCTCTCAATCCGGGCATTTGCTTGAAATATTAACTTCAACTCCTGGAACATCTCATATGCTCCATGACGTTCAAAACGTCGTTGAAGACCCGGTTCTAAGCCGTAAAGCATGGCACACTAAACTATCGAGTAGTCATCAGCTTTGCTCTGTCAGACGTTCATAACATCTGCTGTTGCTCCTGCAGCAGGCTTGGCACTTAGCGGTGCTTCCAGGACGTAATTCTTCTGTGCAGCAATGAGGATAATCCTCAAGTTACGGACCCAGTCCGTGTAATTGCTACCATCATCTTTCAACTTTGCTTTCTCAAGGAACGCATTAAAATTCAACGGAACAACAGCACGAGCCATCTATCTACAATCAAACATAGATAAGCAAGATACTATCAGGTACTAAGTTCATGATAAATTTAAGTTCAATTAATCATATTACTTAAGAACTCCCACTTAGAAAGATATCCCTCTAATCCTCTAAGTGATCACGTGATCCAAATCAAGTAAACCATGTCTGATCATCACGTGAGATGGAGTAGTATCAATGGTGAACATCAATATGTTGATCATATCTACTATATGATTCACGCTCGACCTTTCGGTCTCCGTGTTCCGAGGCCATATCTGTTATATGCTAGGCTCGTCAAGTTAAACCTGAGTATTCCGCGTGTGCAACTATTTTGCACCCGTTGTATTTGAACGTAGAGCCTATCACACCCGATCATCACGTGGTGTCTCAGCACGAAGAACTTTCGCAATGGTGCATACTCAGGGAGAACACTTATACTTTGATAATTTAGTGAGGGATCATCTTATAATGCTACCGTCAATCAAAGCAAGATAAGATGCATAAAAGATAAACATCACATGCAATCAATATAAGTGATATGATATGGCCATCATCATCTTGTGCTTGTGATCTCCATCTTCGAAGCACCGTCATGATCACCATCGTCACCGGCGTGACACCTTGATCACCATCGTAGCATCGTTGTCGTCTCGCCAATCTTACGCTTCCACGACTATCGCTACCGCTTAGTGATAAAGTAAAGCATTACAGTGCAATTGCATTGCATACAATAAAGCGACAACCATATGGCTCCTGCCAGTTGCCGATAACTCGGTTACAAAACATGATCATCTCATACAATAAAATTTAGCATCATGTCTTGACCATATCACATCACAACATGCCCTGCAAAAACAAGTTAGACGTCCTCTACTTTGTTGTTGCAAGTTTTACGTGGCTGCTACGAGCTTAGCAAGAACCGTTCTTACCTACGCATCAAAACCACAATGATAGTTTGTCAAGTTGGTGCTGTTTTAACCTTCGCAAGGACCGGGCGTAGACAAACTTGGTTCAACTAAAGTTGGAGAAACTGACACCCGCCAGCTACCTGTGTGCAAAGCACGTCGGTACAACCAGTCTTGCGTGAGCGTACACGTAATGTCAGTCTGGGACGCTTCATCCAACAATACCGCCGAACCAAAGTATGACATGCTGGTAAGCAGTATGACTTATATCGCCCACAACTCACTTGTGTTCTACTCGTGCACAACATCAACGCATAAAACCTAGGCTCGGATGCCACTGTTGGGGAACGTAGTAATTTCAAAAAATTTCCTACGCACACGCAAGATCATGGTGATGCATAGAAACGAGAGGGGAGAGTGTTGTCTACGTACCCTCGTAGACCGGAAGCGGAAGCGTTAGCACAACGCGGTTGATGTAGTCGTACGTCTTCATGGCCCGACCGATCAAGCACCGAAACTACGGCACCTCCGAGTTCTAGCACACGTTCAGCTCGATGACGATCCCCGGATTCCGATCCAGCAGAATGTCGGGGAAGAGTTCTGTCAGCACGACGGCATGGTGACGATCTTGATGTTCTACCGTCGTAGGGCTTCACTTAAGCACCGCTACAATATTATCGAGGATTATGGTGGAGGAGGGCACCGCACACGGCTAATAGATCTCAAGGATCAATTGTTGTGTCTAGAGGTGCCCCTGCCCCCATATATAAAGGAGCAAGGGGGAGGGGCGGCCGGCCAGGAGGAGGCGCGCCAGGGAGGAGGCCTACTCCTACTGGGAGTAGGACTCCTTCCTTTCCTTGTCCAACTAGGAGAGGGGGAAGGAAGGGAGAGAGGAGAGAAAGGAAAGGGGGGCGCCGCCCCTCCCCCTTGTCCAATTCGGACTAGAGGGGGAGGGGGCGCGCAGCCTGCCCTGGCCGCCCCTCCTGGCCGCCCCTCCTCTGCTCCACTTTGGGCCCATGAGGCCCATTAACCCCGGGGGGGGGGGGGGTTCCGGTAACCCCCGATACTCCGTTTTATATCCGATAACTCCCGGAACCATTCCTGTGTCCGAATATAGTCGTCCAATATATCAATCTTTATGTCTCGACTATATCGAGACTCCTCGTTATGTCCGTGATCACATCCGGGACTCCGAACAACCTTCGGTACATCAAAATATATAAACTCATAATGAAATTGTCATCGTAAGTTAGGCGTGCGGACCCTACGGGTTCGAGAACAATGTAGACATGACCGAGACACGTCTCCGGTCAATAACCATTAGCGGAACCTGGATGCTCATATTGGCTCCTACATATTCTACGAAGATCTTTTATCGGTCAGACCGCATAACAACATACGTTGTTCCCTTTGTCATCGGTATGTTACTTGCCCGAGATTTGATCGTCGGTATCTCAATACCTAGTTCAATCTCGTTACCGGCAAGTCTCTTTACTCGTTCTGTAATACATCATCCCGCAACTAACTTATTAGTTGCAATGCTTGCAAGGCTTATGTGATGTGTATTACCGAGAGGGCCCAGAGATACCTCTCCGACAATCGGAGTGACAAATCCTAATCTCGAAATACGCCAACCCAACAAGTACCTTCGGAGACACCTGTAGAGCACCTTTATAATCACCCAGTTACGTTGTGACGTTTGGTAGCACACAAAGTGTTCCTCCGGTAAACGGGAGTTGCATAATCTCATAGTCATAGGAACATGTATAAGTCATGAAGAAAGCAATAGCAACAAACTAAATGATCAAGTGCTAAGGTAACGAAATGGGTCAAGTCAATCACATCATTCTCCTAATGATGTGATCTCGTTAATCAAATGACAACTCATGTCTATGGTTAGGAAACATAACCATCTTTGATCAATGAGCTAGTCAAGTAGAGGCATACTAGTGACACTATGTTTGTCTATGTATTCACACATGTATTATGTTTCCAGTTAATACAATTCTAGCATGAATAATAAACATTTATCATGATATAAGGAAATAAATAATAACTTTATTATTGCCTCTAGGGCATATTTCCTTCAAGTAGTATTTCTACTTGGTGCAGAGAACTTGGCTAGCATGAGAGGGAAAGGCAAGCTCAACATGTTGGATGATCCATGACAATATAATTTATCTCTGATGTAAGAAAACATAACCCATTATGTTGTCTTCCTTGTCCAACGTCAACTCTTAGCATGTCATACTTTAATGAGTGCTCACAATCATAAAAGATGTCCATGATAGTATATTTATATGTGAACCTCTCTTTCTTTATTACTTCCTATTAATTGCAACGATGACCAAAACTATGTTTGTCAACTCTCAACAACTTTTATTCATCATACTCTTTATATGTGAGCTCATTACTCTCCATAAGATCCATATGATCTCTTTATTTCTTTTTTATTTCTTCTCTTTTATTTTATTTAATTCCCTCAAGATCATAGCAAAATAATCAAGCCCTTGACTGAACACTAATCTTTATTATATAGGTCACAGACTCGATTACATAGAGGGATCATAAAGCAAAGCTCACAACTAGATCATACTAAAACTCTATTCTACTAGATGAAGATATTATCAAAAGGATCGAACTAAGAAAAACGGTAAAGATAAAAGTGATGGTGATACGATACCGAGGCACTCCCCCAAGCTTGGCAGTTGCCAAGGGGAGTGCCCATACCAGATACTCAGTTCTTCTTTATTGGTGAAGAAGGTGGAGTTGTTGATGATGTAGGCTTGTCGTCCCTCTTCCAAGGCATAGGCTCACCATCATAGAAGGATGATCGAGTCTCCTGAATCCTCAAATCTGCAGCCAAATTCATCCTCTTGAATCTATATTCATACTCACAGTTTTGATTTTGCAGGTCATAGATCTGGGCTTGGAGGTGCTCGATTTTCTCATGAAGCTTGAAGATGGCCTCCCCAATGTCCTTGACGTCCAGCTTGTGGTTGTTGGTGAACTCCGTGATCATAATGTGGTTGGAGTTGAGTCCACGCTCCACCATCTCCTGACACTTGAAAACTTGTTGCTCCAATGCCTCGAGCCTTGCCTCCGTGCTTCCGGTCTTCCTTGGTCCCTCAACATCGCGGATGTGCAACAACCCTTCATGCATCTCAATGGTTTGAGGGTGTTGCAGCACCTCCGCGAGGTAGGGGTTGATGACCTTCTCGAAGAACTTGTCCTTGGGGCACTTGAAGACGACATGACGACCTAGATCTGTCAGAAAAACAGCTCAAAACAAAGACAAGAGATATTTGCGTGATACAGTGGTCAAAACCCTTCGGGAGATTATATAATGATTTTTTACCGACCAAAAGAAGTATCGTGCAAGAAAACGGAGTCCGGAGAGCACACAAGGTGCCCACGAGGCAGGGGCGCGCCCAGGGGGGTAGGGCGCGCCTCCCACCCTCGTGAAAGCCTCGTGTCGTTCCCGGAATGCTTCTTATTTTCCTATTTTTCTAAATATTCCAAAATGGAGAAAAATTGCCATTAGAACTATTTTGGAGTCCGTTTACTTACCGTACCACATACCTATTCATTTTCGGAGTCTGAAACATTCCGGAAAGTGTCCCTTATGTATTCCTCCGGGGCTATGGTTTCAATAATATTGGTTTCAACATTTATGGGATTACCTGAGATATAATGTTTGATTCTTTGACCGTTCACCACCTTTGGGTTTGTGCCCTCGAAGTTGTTGATTTTTATGGCACCAGAATGATAGACCTCCTCGATAACGTAAGGAACTTCCCATTTAGAGAGAAGTTTTCCTGCAAAGAATCTTAAACGAGAGTTGTATAACAATACATAATCACCTACATTAAACTCACACTTTTGTATCCTTTTGTCATGCCATCTTTTAACTTTTTCTTTAAACAGATTGGCATTCTCATAGGCTTGGGCTCTCGACTCATCAAGTGAGCTAATGTCAAATAACCTCTTCTCACCAGCAAGTTTGAAATCATAATTGAGCTCTTTAATGGCCCTATATGCCTTATGTTCTAGCTCAAGAGGTAAATGACATGCTTTACCATAAACCATTTTATACGGAGACATACCCTTAGGATTTTTATATGCAGTTCTATAGGCCCATAATGCATCATCAAGTTTATTGGACCAATTCTTTCTAGATCTATTAACAGTCTTTTGCAAAATTAATTTGAGCTCTCTGTTACTCAATTCTACTTGACCACTAGACTGTGGGTGATAAGGGGATGCAATTCTATGATTAACATCATACTTAGCAAGCATTTTACGAAAGGCACCATGAATAAAATGTGAACCACCAACAATCATTAAATATCTAGTGACTCCAAACCTTAGAAAAATAACTTATTTAAGCATCTTAATAGAGGTGTTATGATCAGCACTACTAGTTGGAATAGCTTCTACCCACTTAGTAACATAATCAACAGCGACTAAAATATGTGTATACCCGTTAGAGGAAGGAAAAGGTCCCATATAATCAAAGCCCCAAACATCAAATGGTTCAATAACAAGTGAATAATTCATAGGCATTTCTTGACGTTTACTAATATTACCAATTCTTTGACATTCATCACAAAACAAGACAAACTTACGAGCATCCTTGAAGAGAGTAGGCCAATAAAAATCGGATTGCAATACCTTATGTGCAGTTCTATCTCCAGCATGGTGTCCTCCATAAGCCTCGGAGTGACACTTCCGTAGGATCTGTTCCTGTTCATGCTCAGGTACACAATGTCTAATAATACCATCTACTCCTTCTTTATAAAGATGTGGGTCATCCCAAAAGTAATGTCTCAAATCATAGAAGAACTTTTTCTTTTGCTGGTATGTGAAACTAGGTGGTATAAATTTAGCAACAATATAATTAGCATAATCAGCATACCATGGAGCAGTTTGAGAAGCATTTATGACATTTAATTGTTCATCAGGAAAGCTATCATCAATAGGTAGTGGGTCATCAAGAACATTTTCTAACCTAGACAAGTTGTCTGCAACGGGGTTCTCAGCTACCTTTCTATCAATAATATGCAAATCAAATTCTCGTAGCAGGAGAACCCATCTAATAAGTCTAGGTTTAGCATATTTATTTTCCATAAGGTATTTAATAGCAACATGATCAGTGTGAATAGTTACTTTAGAATCAACAATATAAGGTCTGAACTTATCACAAGCAAAAACAACTGCTAAAAATTATTTTTTAGTAGTAGCATAATTTCTCTAGGCATTGTCTAGAGTTTTACTAGCATATTGAATAACATTTAATTTCTTATCAACTCTTTACCCTAGAACAGCACCTACAACATAATCACTAGCATCACACATAATTTCAAAGGGTAAATTCCAATTAGGTGGCTGAACAATAGGTGCAGAAATCAATGCTTTCTTAAGTATTTCAAATGCTTCTACACAACCATCATCAAAGACAAAAGGAATATCTTTTTGTAATAGGTTAGTCAGAGGCCGAGAAATTTTTGAGAAGTCCTTAATGAACCTCCTATAAAAACTGGCGTGACCAAGGAAACTTCTTATACCTTTAATGTCCTTGGAACATGGCATCTTTTCAATAGCATCAACTTTAGCTTTGTCAACTTCAATACCTCTTTCAGAAATTTTATGCCCCAAGACAATACCTTCATTAACCATAAAGTGGAACTTCTCCCAATTCAAAACGAGATTAGTTTCTTCACATCTCTGCAAAACTCGATCAAGGTTGCTCAAGAAATCATCAAAAGAGGATCCGTAAACGGAGAAATCATCCATGAATACCTCACAGATCTTTTCACAAAAGTCAGAAAATATAGCCATCATGCATCTTTGAAAGGTAGCAGGTGCATTACATAAACCAAAAGGCATACGTCTATAAGCAAAAGTACCGAAAGGGCAAGTAAAAGTGGTCTTTGCTTGATCATCAGCTGACACAGGTATTTGAGAGAAGCCAGAGTAACCATCTAGAAAGCAAAAATGTGTATGTTTGGATAATCTTTCTAGCATTTGATCAATAAAAGGCAAAGGGTAATGATCTTTTTAGTAGCTTTATTTAATTTGCGAAAATCAATTACCATCCTATAACCTGTAATAACTCTTTGTCGAATCAATTCATCTTTATCATTAGGAACAACATTAATACCTCCCTTCTTAGGGACACAATGGATAGGACTTACCCACTGACTATCAGCAACGGGATAAATTATACCTACCTCAAGGAGCTTTAATATTTCCTTTCTTACCACTTCTTTCATCTTAGATTTCAGCTATCGTTGGTGATCAATGATACGTCTCCAACGTATCTATAATTTTTGATTGCTCCATGCTATATTATCTACTGTTTTGGACATTATTGGGCTTTATCATCCACTTTTATATTATTTTTGGGACTAACCTATTAACCGGAGGCCCAGCCCATAATTGCTGTTTTTTTGCCTATTTTAGGGTTTCGAAGAAAAGGAATATCAAACGGAGTCCAAACGGAATGAAACCTTCGGGAACGTGATTTTCTCAACGAACAAGACCCAGGAGACTTGGACCCTGCGTCAAGACACAAAAGAGGCCACGAGGTAGGGGGGCGCACCTACCCCCCCAGGCGCGCCCTCCACCCTCGTGAGCCCCCTGTTGCTCCACCGATGTACTCCTTCCTCCTATATATACCTACGTACCCCAAACGATCAGATACGGAGCCAAAAACCTAATTCCACCGCCGCAACTTTCTGTATCCACGAGATCCCATCTTGGGGCCTGTTCGGGAGCTCCGTCGGAGGGGGCATCGATCATGGAGGGCTTCTACATCAACACCATAGCCCTTCCGATGATGTGTGAGTAGTTTACCTCAGACCTACGGGTCCATAGTTAGTAGCTAGATGGCTTCTTCTCTCTTTTTGGATCTCAATACAATGTTCTCCCCTCTCTTGTGGAGAACTATTTGATGTAATCTTCTTTTTATGGTGTGTTTGTTGAGACCGATGAATTGTGGGTTTATGATCAAGTCTATCTATGAATAATATTTGAATCTTCTCTGAATTCTTTTATGTATGATTAGTTATCTTTGCAAGTCTCTTCGAATTATCAGTTTGGTTTGGCCTACTAGATTGATCTTTCTTGCAATGGGAGAAGTGCTTAGCTTTGGGTTCAATCTTGTGGTGTCCTTTCCCAGTGACAGTAGGGGCAGCAAGGCACGTATTGTATTGTTGCCATCGAGGATAACAAGATGGGGTTTTCATCATATTGCATGATTTTATCCCTCTACATCATGTCATCTTGCTTAAGGCGTTACTCTGTTTTTAACTTAATACTCTAGATGCATGCTGGATAGCGGTCGATGAGTGGAGTAATAGTAGTAGATGCAGGCATGAGTCGGTCTACTTGTCTCGGACGTGATGCCTATATGCATGATCTTACCTAGATATTATCATAACTATGCTCAATTCTGTCAATTGCTCAACAGTAATTTGTTCACCCACCGTAGAATATTTATGCTCTCGAGAGAAGCCACTAGTGAAACCTATGGCCCCCGGGTCTATCTTTATCATATTAATCTCCTACTACTTAGTTATTTACTTTTCTTTTTTACTTTGCCTTTATTTTACTTTGCATCTTTATCACAAAAATACCAAAAATATTATCTTATCATATCTATCAGATCTCACTCTCGTAAGTGGCCGTGTAGGGATTGACAACCCCTATTCGCGTTGGTTGCGAGAATTTATTTGTGTTGTGCAGGTACGAGGGACTCGCACGTAGCCTCCTACTGGATTGATACCTTGGTTCTCAAAAACTGAGGGAAATACTTACGCTACTTTGCTGCATCATCCCTTCCTCTTCGGGGAAAACCAACACAGTGCTCAAGAGGTAGCAAGAAGGATTTCTGGCGCCGTTCCTGGGGAGGTCTACGCAAAAGTCAATATACCAAGTACCCATCACATACCCTTATCTCCCGCATTACATTATTTGCCATTTGCCTCTCGTTTTCCTCTCCCCCACTTCACCCTTGCTATTTTATTCGCCCGTTCTCTCTCTATCCTCCCTCTCTTTCTCTATTTGCCTCTTTTTGGCCGCTTGCTTTTTGTTTGCTTGTGTGTTAGTTTGCTTGCTTGTCACGATGGCTCAAGATAATACTAAATTGTGTGACTTCACCAATACCAACAACAATGATTTTATTAGCACTTCGATTGCTCCTCTTACCGATGCTGAATCTTGTGAAATTAATACTGCTTTGCTGAATCTTGTCATGAAAGATCAGTTTTCCGGCCTTCCTAGTGAAGATGCCGCTACCCATCTAAATAGCTTCGTTGATTTGTGTGATATGCAAAAGAAGAAAGATGTGGATAATGATATTGTTAAATTGAAGCTATTTCCTTTTTCGCTTAGAGATCGTGCTAAAGCCTGGTTTTCGTGTTTGCCTAAAAATAGTATTGATTCATGGAATAAGTGCAAAGATGCTTTTATCTCTAAGTATTTTCCTCCCACTAAGATCATCTCTCTTAGAAATGATATTATGAATTTTAAGCAACTTGATCATGAACATGTTGCACAAGCTTGGGAGAGAATGAAACTAATGATACGCAATTGCCCTACTCATGGTTTAAATTTGTGGATGATTATACAAAAAATTTATGCCGGATTGAATTTTGCTTCTAGAAATCTTTTAGATTCGGCCGCGGGAGGCACTTTTATGGAAATCACTTTAGGAGAAGCTACTAAACTCCTAGATAATATTATGGTTAATTATTCTCAATGGCATACTGAAAGATCTACTAATAAAAAGGTGCATGCGATAGAAGAAATTAATGTTTTGAGTGGAAAGATGGATGAACTTATGAAATTACTTGCTAGTAAGAGTGTTTCTTCTGATCCTAATGATATGCCCTTGTCTACTTTGATTGAGAATAATAATGAATCTATGGATGTGAATTTTGTTGGTAGGAACAATTTTGGTAACAACACGTATAGAGGAAATTTTAATCCTAGGCCTTATCCTAGCAATCCCTCTAATAATTATGGTAATTCCTACAAAATTTCTTATGGAAATTATAATAAGATGCCCTCTGATTTTGAATCTAATATTAAAAAATTTGTTACTCCACAAAAGAATTTTAATGCTTTGATTGAAGAAAAATTGCTTAAGATTGATGAGTTGGCTAGGAACGTTGATAGAATTTCTCTTGATGTTGATTCTTTGAAACTTAGATCTATTCCACCTAAGCATGATGTCAATGAGTCTCTCAAAGCCATGAGAATTTCCATTGATGAGTGCAAAGAAAGAACCACTAGGATGCGTGCTAAGAAAGATGCCTTTATAAGAGTGTGTTCTTCTAGTTCCTATGAAAATAAAGATGAAGATCTAAAACTTATTGATGTGTCCCCTATTAAATCTTTGTTTCGCAATATGAATCATAATAATGATGGGACTGAATATGATCCACCTTTACCTAGAAGGCGTTCCAAGAATTCGGAATTTGTTGATCTTGATGCTAAAATTGATAAAAGTGGGATTGAAGAAATTAAAACCCTAGATGTTGCTAAACCCACTATTATGGATTTCAAGGAATTTAACTATGAAAATTGCTCTTTGATTGATTGTATTTCCTTGTTGCAATCCGTGCTAAATTCTCCTCATGCTTATAGTTAAAATAAAGCGTTTACTAAACATATCGTTGATGCCTTGATGCAATCTTATGAAGAAAAACTTGAATTGGAAATTTCTATCCCTAGAAAGCTTTATGATGAGTGGGAACCAACTATTAAAATTAAAACTAAAGATCATTAATGCTATGCTTTATGTGATTTGGGTGCTAGTGTTTCCACGATTCCAAAGACTTTGTGTGATTTGTTAGGTTTCCGTGATTTTGATGATTGCTCTTTAAACTTGCACCTTGCGGATTCCACTATTAAGAAACCTATGATAAGAATTAATGATGTTCTTATTGTTGAGAATAGGAATTATGTGCCCATAGATTTTATTGTTCTTGACATAGATTGCAATCCTTCATGTCCTATTATTCTTGGTAGACCTTTCCTTAGAACGATTGGTGCAATTATTGATATGAAGGAAGGAAATATTAGATTCCAATTTCCATTAAGGAAAGGCATGGAACACTTTCCTAGAAAGAAAATTAAATTACCTTATGAATCTATTATGAGAGCCACCATGGATTGCCTACCAAAGATGGCAATACCTAGATCTATCCTTGCTTGTTATGCCTAGCTAGGAGCGTTAAACGATAGCGCTGGTTGGGAGGCAACCCAATTTTATTTTTATTCCTTAATTTTTTGCTCCTGTTTAGTAATAAATAATTTATCTAGCCTCTGTTTTGGTTGTGTTTTTTGTGTTTAATTAGTTTTTGTGCCAAGTAGAACCGTTGGGAAGACTTGGGGAAAGTCTTGTTACACTTGCTGTAAAAAAACAGAAACTTTAGCGCTCACGAGAACTGCTTTCATTTTTATTTGGAAAGTGATATTTAGTTAATTATTTTTTCATATGATTAATAGATCAATTCCTCACGCCCAGCAATTTATTTTAGAATTTTTGGGGTTCCAGATCTTGCGCTAGCTATAGATTACTACAGACTGTTCTGTTTTTGACAGATTCTGTTTTTCATGTGTTGTTTGCTTATTTTGATGAATCTATGGCTAGTAAAATAGTTTATAAACCATAGAGAAGTTGGAATACATTAGGTATAACACCAATATAAATAAAGAATGAGTTCATTATAGTACCTTGAAGTGGTCTTTTGTTTTCTTTCGCTAACGGAGCTCACGAGATTTTCTACTTTAAGTTTTGTGTTGTGAAGTTTTCAAGTTTTGGGTAAAGATTTGATGGATTATGGAACAAGGAGTGGCAAGAGCCTAATCTTGGGGATGCCCATGGCACCCCCAAGATAATCTAAGGACACCTAAAAGCCGAAGCTTGGGGATGCCCCGGAAGGCATCCCCTCTTTCGTCTACTTCTATCGGTAACTTTACCTGGAGCTATATTTTTATTCGCCACATGATATGTGTTTTGCTTGGAGCGTCTTGTATGATTTGATTCTTTACCTTTTAGTTTACCACAATCATCCTTGCTGTACACAACTTTTGAGAGATCCATACATGATTTGGATTTTGGTAGAATACTCTATGTGCTTCGCTTATTTCTTTTGAGTTATATAGTTTTGCTCTAGTACTTCACTTATATCTTTTAGAGCACGGTGGTGGATTTGTTTTATAGAAACTATTGATCTCTCATGCTTCACTTAGATTATTTTGAGAGTCTTAAATAGCATGGTAATTTACTTAAAATCCTAATATGCTAGGTATTCAATATTAGTAAAATTTTCTTATGAGTGTTTTGAATACTAAGAGAAGTTTGATGCTTGATGATTGTTTTGAGATATGGAGGTAATAATATCAAAGTCATACTAGTTGAGTAGTTGTGAAATTGAGAAATGCTTGTGTTGAAGTTTGCAAGTCCTGTAGCATGCACGTATGGTAAACGTTATGTAACAAATTCGAAACATGAGGTGTTATTTGATTGTCCTCCTTATGAGTGGCGGTCGGGGACGAGCGATGGTCTTTTCCTACCAATCTATCCCCCTAGGAGCATGCGCGTAGTGCCGAGGTTTTTGATGACTTGTAGATTTTTGCAAAAAGTATGTGAGTTCTTTATGACTAATGTTGAGTCCATGGATTATACGCACTCTCACCCTTCCATCCTTGATAGCCTCTTCGGTACCGTGCATTGCCCTTTCTCACATTCAGAGTTGGCGCAAACTTCGCCGGTGCATCCAAACCCCGTGATATGATACGCTCTTTCACACATAAACCTCCTTATATCTTCCTCAAAACAGCCACCATACCTACCTATTATTGCATTTCCATAGCCATTCCGAGATATATTGCCATGCAACTTTCCACCATTCCGTTTATCATGACACATTCATCATTGTCATATTGCTTAGCATGATCATGTAGTTGACATAGTATTTGTGGCAAAGCCACCATTCATAATTCTTTCATACATGTCACTCTTGGTCCATTGCATATCCTGGTACACCGCCGGAGGCATTCATATAGAGTCATATTTTGTTCTAGTATCGAGTTGTAATCATTGAGTTGTAAATAAATAGAAGTGTGATGATCATCATTTTCTAGAGTATTGTCCCAAGTGAGGAATTATAAAAAAGGAAGGAAGAAAGGCCCAAAAAGGAGAAGGCCCCCAAAAAAGAGAAAGGCCATAAAAAAGAGAAGGCCCAAAAAAAGGAAAATGAGAGAAAAAGAGAGAAGGGACAATGTTACTATCCTTTGCCACACTTGTGCTTCAAAGTAGCACCGTAATCTTCATGATAGAGAGTCTCTTGTTTTGTCACTTTCATATACTAGTGGGGATTTTCATTATAGAACTTGGCTTGTATATTCCAATAATGGGCCTCCTCAAGCGCCCTAGGTCTTCGTGAGCAAGCAAGTTGGATGCACACTCACTTAGTTTCTTTTGTTGCGCTTTCATACATTTATAGCTCTAGTGCATCCGTTGCATGGCAATCCCTACTCCTTGCATTAACATCAATCGGTGGGCATCTCCATAGCCCATTGATTAGCCTCGTTGATATGAGACTTTCTCCTTTTTGTCTTCTCCACATAACCCCCCTCATTATATTCTATTCCACCCATAGTGCTATGTCCATGGCCCGCGCTCATATATTGCGTGAAAGTTTATAGGTTTGAGATTACTAAAGTATGAAACAATTGCTTGGCTTGTCATCGGGGTTGTGCATGATGAGAGCATTCTTGTGTGACGAAAATGGAGCATGACTAAACTATATGATTTTGTAGGGATGAACTTTCTTTGGCCATGTTATTTTGAGAAGACATAATTGCTTTGTTAGTATGCTTGAAGTATTATTATTTCTATGTCAATATGAACTTTTGTCTTGAATCTTTCAGATCTGAATATTCATACCACAATTAAGAAGAATTACATTAAAATTATGCCAAGTAGCACTTCGCATCAAAAATTCTGTTTTTATCATTTACCTACTCGAGGACGAGCAGGAATTAAGCTTGGGGATGCTTGATACGTCTCCAACGTATCTATAATTTTTGATTGCTCCATGCTATATTATCTACGGTTTTGGACATTATTGGGCTTTATTATCAACTTTTATATTATTTTTGGGACTAACCTATTAACCGGAGGCCCAACCCAGAATTGCTGTTTTTTGCCTGTTTTAGGGTTTTGAAGAAAAGGAATATCAAACGGAGTCCAAATGGAACGAAACCTTCGGGAACGTGATTTTCTCAACAAACAAGACCCAGGAGACTTGGACCCTACGTCAGGACACAAAAGAGGAGGCCACGAGGTAGGGGCGCACCTACCCCCCTAGGCGGGCCCTCCACCCACGTGGCCCCCCTGTTGCTCCACCGACGTACTCCTTCCTCCTGTATATACCTACGTACCCCCAAACGATCAGATACGGAGCCAAAAACCTAATTCCACCGCCGCAACTTTCTGTATCCATGAGATCCCATCTTGGGGCCTGTTCCGGAGCTCCGCCGCAGGGGGCATCGATCACGGAGGGCTTCTACATCAACACCATAGCCCTTCTGATGAAGTGTGAGTAGTTTACCTCAGACCTACGGGTCCATAGTTAGTAGCTAGATGGCTTCTTCTCTCTTTTTGGATCTCAATACAGTGTTCTCCCCCTCTCTTGTGGAGAACTATCCGATGTAATCTTCTTTTTGCGGTGTGTTTGTTGAGACCGATGAATTGTGGGTTTATGATCAAGTCTATCTATGAATAATATTTGAATCTTCTCTGAATTCTTTTATGTATGATTGGTTATCTTTGCAAGTCTCTTTGAATTATCAGTTTGGTTTGGCCTACTAGATTGATCTTTCTTGCAATGGGAGAAGTGCTTAGCTTTGGGTTCAATCTTGCGGTGTCCTTTCCGAGTGACAGTACGGGAAGCAAGGCACGTATTATATTGTTGCCATCGAGGATAACAAGATGGGGTTTTCATCATATTGCATGAGTTTATCCCTCTACATCATGTCATCTTGCTTAAGGTGTTACTCTGTTTTTAACTTAATACTCTAGATGCATGCTCGATAGCGGTCGATGAGTGGAGTAATAGTAGTAGATGCAGGAAGGAGTCGGTCTACTTGTCTCGGATGTGATGCCTATATACATGATCATACCTAGATATTCTCATAACTATGCTCAATTCTGTCAATTGCTCAACAGTAATTTGTTCACCCACCGTAGAATACTTATGCTCTCGAGAGAAGCCACTAGTGAAAACTATGGCCCCCGGGTCTATCTTTATCATATTAATCTCCTACTACTTAGTTATTTCCTTTTCTTTTTACTTTGCCTTTATTTTACTTTGCATCTTTATCACAAAAATACCAAAAATATTAGCTTATCATATCTATCAGATCTCACTTTCGTAAGTGGCCGTGTAGGGATTGACAACCCCTATTCGCGTTGGTTACGAGGATTTATTTGTGTTGTGCAGGTACGAGGGACTCGCGCGTAGCCTCCTACTGGATTGATACCTTGGTTCTCAAAAACTGAGGGAAATACTTACGCTACTTTGCTGCATCATCCCTTCCTCTTCGGGGAAAACCAACGCAGTGCTCAAGAGGTAGCAATCAATAACTGGTTTGGCGTCTTTCTCCAAATTTATTTGTGTTGACATAGAGTGGGACTAATGCCTTTAAGATCATCAAGAGCATATCCAATAGCAGCGCGGTGCTTCTTCAGAGTTTTCAATAATTTTTCTTCCTCCTTCTCTGAAAGGTTAGCACTAATAATAACAGGATATATCTTCTTTTCACCAAGATAAGCATATTTAAGAGTATCAGGTAATGGTTTAAGCTCAAACACGGGATCACCCTTGGGTGGAGGAGGATCCCCTAGGATTTCAATAGGCAGGTTGTGTTTCAAAATAGGTCCCTGTTTAAAGAATACTTCATATATTTCCCTTCTTTCATTCATGAACAGATCATTTTCATGGTCTAGTAAATATTGTTCTAAGGGATCAGTAGGATGCACGGCAATAGAAGCAAGACCAATAATTTCATATTTACTAGGTAATTCCTCATCACAGAGTTGTCTACGAAATTTAGAGAAGTTAGACTCATGAGACATATCATCCAAACCAATAGTAACAACATCCTTCTTGCAATCTATCTTAGCATTAACAGTATTCAAGAAGGGTCTACCAAATATAATGGGACAAAAGCTATCTTGAGGGGAACCAAGAACAAGGAAATCAGCGGGATATTTAGCCTTCCCACACAAGACTTCAACGTCTCTAACAATCCCAATTGGTGAAATAGTATCTCTATTAGCAAGCTTAATGGTAACATCGATATCTTCTATCTCAGCTGGTGCAATATCATGCATAATTTCTTTGTATAAGGAAATAGGTATTGCACTAGCACTAGCACTAGCACCCATATCACACAAGCCATGATAACAATGATCTCCTATTTTAACAGAAATAACAGGCATGCCTACCACATGTCTATGTTTATCTTTAGCACCAGGTTTTGCAATTCTAGCAGTCTCATCACAGAAATAAATAACATGCCCATCGATATTATCAGCCAAGAGATCTTTAACAATAGCAATATTAGGTTCAACTTTAACTTGCTCAGGAGGTGTATAAGTTCTAATATTACTTTTACGAACCATAGTTGAAGCTTTAGCATGATCCTTTATTCTAACAGGGAAAGGTGGTTTCTCAACATAAGTAGTGGGAACAACAGGATCATCATAAGTGATAGTTTTTTCTTCAACTTTAATAGGTGCAACTACTTTTGTTTCAATGGGAGGATTATATTTAAACCACTTCTCCTTAGGGAGATCAACATGAGTAGCAAAGGATTCACAGAAAGAAGCTACTATCTCAGAGTCAAGTCCATATTTAGTGCTAAATTTACGGAAAACATCGGTATCCATAAAATATTTAACAGAATCAAACTTAGGTGTTATACCTGACTCCTTACCTTCGTCGAGATCCCAATCTTCGGAGTTGCGTTTAATTCTCTCCAATAAATTCCATTTGAATTCAATAGTCTTCATCATAAAGGAACCAGTACAAGAAGTATCGAGCATGGAGCGATTGCTGTGAGAAAGCTGAGCATAAATTTTTTGAATAATCATTCCTCTTGAGAGATCATGATTGGGGCATGAATATAACATTGACTTAGGCCTCCCCCAAGCTTGAGTGATGCTATATCCTTCGCGAGGCCAAAAATTATATATATAATTAAGATCACGATGAACAAGATGCATAGGATAAAACTTCTGATGGAATTCCAATTTCAACTGTTTGTAGTCCCATGATCCCATATCATCACATAGCCTATACCATGTAAATGCATCTCCCTTCAAAGATAAAGGGAAGACCTTCTTCTTGATAACATCATTGGGCATACCTGCAAGCTTAAATAATCCACAAACTTCATCCACATAGATTAAGTGTAAGTCGGGATGCAATGTTCCATCTCCTGCAAAAGGATTAGCTAGCAGTTTCTCTATCATACCCGAAGGAATTTCGAAGTAAACATTTTCATTTTTAGTAGGTCCAGTAGGTTGAGGAGCAACTATTTGCTCTACCAGTCGGGGTGAAGATACCTCGAACAAGCCCCTCAAAGGATTACTTTCCATAGTAACAAGTGACAGTAAATTTCAGCACACTATATAAATTTTTCCTTACCAAATTCCACCTACCAAAGGCACTTCACTCCTCGGCAACAGTGCCAGAAAAGAGTCTTGATGACTCACAAGTATAGGGGATCTATCGTAGTCCTTTCGATAAGTAAGAGTGTCGAACCCAACGAGGAGCAGAAGGAAATGATAAGCGGTTTTCAGCAAGGTATTCTCTGCAAGCACTGAAATTATTGGTAATAGATAGTTTTGTGATAATGTAATTGGTAACGAGTAACAAGTAACAAGTGTAAATAAAGTGCAGCAATATGGCCCAATCCTTTTTGTAGCGACAAGCCTGGACAATTTCTTATATAGAGAAAAGCGCTCCTAAGGACACATGGGAATTATCGTCAAGCTAGTTTTCATCACGTTCATATGATTCGCGTTCGGTACTTTGATAATTTGATATGTGGGTGGAACGGTGCTTGGGTGCTGTCCTTACTTGGACAAGCATCCCACTTATGATTAACCCCCATTGCAAGCATCCGCAACTACAACAGAAGTATTAAGGTAAACCTAACCATAGCATGAAACATATGGATCCAAATCAGCCCCTTACGAAGCAACGCATAAACTAGGGTTTAAGCTTCTGTCACTCTAGCAACCCATCATCTACTTATTACTTCCCAATGCCTCCCTCTAGGCCCAAACAATGGTGAAGTGTCATGTAGTCGACGTTCACATGACACCACTAGAGGGATGACAACATACATCTCATCAAAATATCGAACGAATACCAAATTCACATGACTACTAATAACAAGACTTCTCCCATGTCCTCAGGAACAAACGTAACTACTCACAAAGATTATTCATGTTCATAATCAGAGGGGTATTAGTATGCATAATGGATCTGAACATATGATCTTCCACCAAGTAAACCAACTAGCATCAACTACAAGGAGTAATCAACACTACTAGCAACCCACAGGTACCAATCTAAGGTTTGGATACAAAGATTGGATACAAGAGATGAACTAGGGTTTGAGATGAGATGGTTCTGGTGAAGATGTTGATGGAGATTGACCCCCTCCTAATGAGAGGATCGTTGGTGATGACGATGGTGATGATTTCCCCCTCCCGGAGGGAAGTTTCCCCGGTAGAACAGCTCCGCCGGAGCCCTAGATTGGTTCCACCTCGTGGCGGCGGAGTCTCGTCCCGAAAGCTTGCTTATAATTTTTCTTGGACGAAAGACCTCATATAGTAGAAGATGGGTATCGGAGGGCCACCAGGGGGCCCACGAGGCAGGGGGCGCGCCCAGGGGGATAGGGCACGCCCCCACCCTCATGGCTGGTGGGCCCTCCTCTAGTACTTCTTGCGCCCAGTAGTTTTTATATATTCTGGAAATAACTTCCGTGCAGTTTCAGGACTTTTGGAGCTGTGCAGAATAGGTCTCTAATATTTGCTCCTTTTCCAGCCCAGAATCCCAGCTGCTGGCATTCTCCCTCTTCATGTAAACCTTGTAAAATAAGAGGGAATAGGCATAAGTATTGTGACATAATGTGTAATAACAACCCATAATGTAATAAATATCGATATAAAAGCATGATGCAAAATGGACGTATCATCAAGCGGCCCCCAAAGAATGTCGTCTTAAGGTTGTGAAAAGGATAGTGAGATACTTAATTCATACACCAAAATTTGGCATTTGGTATCCTAAGAGGTCATCTTTTGTCTTGTTGGCTATTCCGACTCGGACTATGCCGGTGACAAGGTTGATAGAAAGTCCACTTCGGGTACTTGTCAATTACTTGGTAGATCTCTTGTGTCTTGGTCCTCCAAGAAACAAAACTCGGTATCCTTATCTACCGCCGAAGCAGAATACATTGCCGCCGGTTCATGTTGTGCTCAATTACTTTGGATGACCCAAACTCCCAAATATTATGGGATCTATATATGTGAAACATGTTCCATTGCTTTGTGAGAAAGAAAGTGCTATTAAGATTGCTCACAATCCCATGCAACATTCTTGAACTAAGCATATTGAAGTTCTTCATCATTTCATTCGAGATCATGTTGCAAAAGGGGACATTGATCTTAAGCATGTTCGTACTGATAAGCAATTGGCGGATATATTCACCAAACCGCTTGATGAGAAAGTATTTTGCCGTTTGAGAGGTGAATTGAACATCATTGATGCCTCAAACTTGGAGTAGAAACCCATTTGGATACATGCAAGGCATGAGCCTATGACTAATCCTTGATATTTCTCTTATGATGATGATCATATGTCTTGGATATATACTTGCACCCTTGCATGCTATCTAACCCTTGTAGGTACTTGGATGAATCTAAATCTATGAGATTACAAAACACTCACATCTTGAGCAATCTCTATATCACCAAGTCTCTACAATATGGTGGTTGAAGACAAGGAAGCATGAATCCATTCAACATATCCTTTGACAATTTCTTTATATCAAGATTCATTTGATATCAAATTTAATGATTGTCATTTTTGGACACACAAGTGCTTTTCCTTGCAAAACTAACCCATGTAGGTAGATAAACTCAAAACTACAAGCGGTGCTCCCAACCATTGATGAGCTACATCAACCCTGAGCATCCTACACAAGTTCAACTACATGGTCAAGTTCAACACCACCACCCAAGGTGTGTCATTCCATCTTAGAGAAGCTTTACCCCAAGTCATGGGTCAAAGCAGCTCAAAAAGATGCGAGTACATCAAAATGCTTGAATGAAAAATGGCAACCCCATTATTTTGAGCTTAAACGATGAGTATGACCTACGGTCAAGTGTTCTCACTTGACTCCTCAATCAATATACTCTAACATAGGTGACTTTGTCGCCGACCAATTCTAGATGAAGTTCTCTAGTGTTTCCTTGTGTCCTTGCATTTATCTCTTGCATATTTGTTCCCCTTCTTTAATCAAAAAACTTCATCTATATTTCTTTAATTTCTCTGTTCGTTTCTGCTTTCCATGCATCCAATCCGTTGCAAATCTTTCAGTTAATTCCTTGCAAATCTTTGTGAGATCTTATTTGCCTAGTGAGCTGAGATGACAACTCTTTTCTCTCTATATTGAACTCGGCCTCACCGGTTTTTCTTTTTTGGTCTAATCGAACTACCTCGGTGCCACCGAAGAAAACAACTCGGTGTCACCGATTTCAGTGCTGAGGAGACACTTTGCCATTTGCATCCTGCATATCTGTTCCAGCTCCACTCAATGATTCTTGTCCTCTACCTGCATCACATTCTATATGTTGCTTTGTTATGTGACTCAAGGACCAAACCTATTCGACTCACACTCCAGAAGATCCCTTCTTGGAAATTGATATCAAAGGTGGAGAAAGAGATCCCATCAAAGCTTAATCACATCAAAGGGAGAGAGACCCCAGATGCCTGGTATTCAAGAGGAGAGAAGTCACATGTCTTTAAGAGGGGAAAGGCATGTTAGTATATGTTATGATTGCTTTGTGCTGTTTTTCTCGTTTTGCTCTGATTTTCTTGTCCCTGCCTTCTCCCAGTATCCCATATAAGATTCAGGGGGAGAAAGACATCTAAGGGAAGGAAATCTTCGAATTCATTGCATATCTTTACCTCTTTGGGGACATGTCTATACTTAAATAGAGTACCTAGTTGTACCGCCCTCGATGCAGCTATAGCTCCCACGTGTCGAGGCACGACTTAGAGACATAACCGCATTGAAAGCAATGTCGCAAGTTAGGCAATCATCACAACATCCCATGTAATATATAGAATAAAAGGGGAGATACATAATTGGCTTACACTCGCCACGTCACATCAAAGTACATAAATAACATACATCATCCAAACACTCATGGCCCGACTACAGCGCCAAAATAGAAGAAAACCCAACATGCGACACGGTCCCGATCAAACCCCAACTGGACACCACTACTGATCATCAGGAAAAGAGACATAGTAACGCTGAGAGTCCTCGTCGAACTCCCACTTGAGCTCGTACTCGTCACCTAGAGCGGAATCACCTGGACCTGCATCTGGTATAGTAGGAATCTGTGAGCCACAGGGACTCAGCAATCTCGCACCCTCGCGATCAAAACTATTTAAGCTTATAGGAAGGAGTAGGGCAAATATATGTGGAGCTGCAGCAAGCGACTAGCATATATGGTGGCTAAACTTATTCGCAAAAGAGAGCGAGAAGAGGAGGCAAAGCGTGAGCGAGAATCTAGAGGAACAACCTGCGCAAGCATTACTCCAACACCGTGTCCACTTCCCGGACTCCGCCGAGAAGGGGCCATCATGGTAACACACACGATTGATTTATTTTAATTAAGTTTATGTTTAAGTTATCTACAACCGGACATTAACAAATTACCATCTGCCCATAACCGCGGGCACGGCTTTCGAAAGTTCAATCCCAGCAGGGGAGTCCCAACTTAGCCCATGACAAGCTCTCACGGTCAACGAAGGAATAGACCTCCACCCGAGACATTCCAACCAGGCTCGGTATTCCGGTACAACAAGACACTTCGACAGGTTAAAACAAGACCAGCAACACCGCCCGAATGTGCCGACAAATCCCGATAGGAGCTGCACATATCTCGTTCTCAGGGCACACTCAGATGAGCCAGACGTCGGATAAGCCAGCCCAGAGTTGCCCCTGGTAGCCTCGGACATCGCTCAATGGGACCAACACTCAGAGGAGCACTGGCCCGGGGGGGGGTGTTAAAATAAGATGACCCTTGAGTCTGCAGAATCCAAGGGAAAGAAAAGGGCTAGGTGGCAAATGGTAAAACCAAGGTTGGGCATTGCTGGAAAAGCTTTAATCAAGGTGAACTATCAAGGGGTTCCCATTATAACCCAACCGCATGAGGAACGCAAAATCCGGGAACATAACACCGATATGACGGAAACTAGGGCGGCAAGAGTGGAACAAAACACCAGGTGAGAGGCCGAGCCTTCCACCCTTTACCAAGTATATAGATGCATTAAGATAACATAGCAACATAATGATATCCCAACAAGTAAATAAATGTTCCAACAAGGAACGGCTCCAATCTTCACCTGCAACTAGCAACGCTATAAGAGGGGCTGAGCAACGCGGTAACATAGCCAATCAACGGTTTGCTAGGACATGGTGGGTTAGAGGTTCAACATGGCAATTGGGAGGCTGACAAGCAAAAGGTAGGCATCGTAGCATTGGCATAGCAAAAGAGCGAGCAAACTAGCATAGCAAAGATAGTAGTGATTTCGAGGGTATGATCATCTTGCCTGCAAAGCTGTCAGAGTTGACTGGATCCTCAAAAGCAAACTCAACGGGCTCCTCGTTAGCGAACTAGTCTCCCGGCTCTACCCAAACAAGACAAACAATCAACAAGGATACAATCAACCACGTGCAAACTCAAACAATAAGATGCAATGATGGTATGCTATGCGGGATGCGATGCGGGATGCAAAATACAAGATATGACAGGAAATGCATGAACCTGGCCTCAACTTGGAAAACCAAGTGTTCCACTGGAAAGATGGGATGAAATTGCTTGAAAACGATATAAAGAACGCCGGAATCGGAGTTACGGTTTGGAAATGGCAAGCGATTCAAAATTGACACCGGTCTGCGATTTACAGCAAGTAGGCCTCTAAATGCAATGAAATGAACATGCTACAGCACTCAAACATGACAACAAAATACATGGCAGGGAAGAATTCAAGATTCTTAACAAAAGACTAGCACTGATCCACGGCCAATTCATCCATTATGAGGTTCAAACAAGCATGGCAAAAACGCAAATGCAAAACAGATTTCAGACTTAGTGAAATTAACACTTGTCTGAAATTTCAGATCATGAAGCCCTCTTCGGAGCAGCAAAACAACATGCTATAGGACCTGATTAAGACAATGAAGAACATGGCATGGAGCTACTCAACAAGCTTAACAAAAGATCCTAAGTGACCTGGGGCCAAAAGGGATGACAAAATATACTAACAAGCACACGAACATAGCTAAAACACAATCAGTTTTCAGACTTAGTGAAAACTGAGACATGCTGAAATTTAACTCACGAAGGCATGTAAACGAGCTCGATGCACTCACTACGGTGCAGGTCATGGCAAGGCAAGCATACATCCATTAAGAAGGCACAATAATCAAGCTAGACATGGCAAGAACAATGGCATAGCATGCACGGATCAACTACAATAACATCGGCAAAATCGCAAACAAGTTGACGATCTGCCTAGATTCACCATGAAGCAAAAGTAGAGCTCGATTGACTCAAGCTAGGGTGCTCCATAATTGCAAGTAAAGACATGTATGGATAGATCATAACAAGATTAACAAAACTCCTTTACTGATCATCCTCAAAAGAGGCACGGATCACTAGGAAACAGCAAGAACATATGGCATCATGAACTAAATAATCCCAGACTTAGTGAAAACTACTAAGTCCCTGAAAACTGATTTACCGGGTGCCTCACTTTGCAAGCTTGCACAAGTCACCACACACATCCTAAAAATGCATGGGTTGCACCTCTGGAAAGATAACAAGATGCTTAACAAAACATATGAAGGACTCACAGGCATATCATGCACACAACAATCATGGCAAAAATGACAAAAGTCTAAGATGAACTAGCAGATCTGACAATTAACTCACGAAGCCTCCTTATAACAGCATTTCGGGCATCAATATGAGCTCAAATGAAAATGATGCAATGGAATGAAATGATGTACTCGTCGGGACGAACATTTTGATATACTATATGTCCAAATCGGAGCTACGGATGCGGAGATATCACAGGTCAAAGTTTGCTCAAAAATTAGGGTTCGGAGGAGAAAAGTCAACCGGATCTAGATCTGGATCTGAGATCACTGTTCACCGGCGCGACTCCTGAGGTTGGCCGGCGTTGAGGACGGCGGCGGCCGGAGTAGGAGGGGTCGCCAGGCGAGGAGAGGCCGGGGTGCGCCGGCCGGAGCACCGAGGCGCGGCGAGGAGGAGGCCGGAGCGGCCAGACGGAGGAGGAGGAGGCGGCTGGCGCGGCGGCGCGCGGCGGCCGGGCGGTGGCCCGCGGCGGCGGCGCCCACCGGAGCTGGGAGAGGCGGCGGCGGTCGAGGTGAGGAGGCGCGGGGGTGGCTCGGGCTCGCGGGGGCCCGATCTGGGCCTCCTGGGCCGCGGCGGCGATGAGGTGGCGTGAGCCACGCGGCGGCGGCGGGCGTCGGGTCGGACACGTCCGGCGCGGGTCGGACATGTCCGGCGCGGCGGAGAAGGATTTAGGGTTTCGGGGAGAGGGAGAGATCCGAAATTCGGGGGGTCCTATTTATAGGCATAAGTGGAGCTAGGAGAGTCCAAATGAGGTGCGGTTTTCGGCCACGCGATCGTGATCGAACGCTCTAGGTGATGGAGCAGAGTTTGGTGGGTTTTGGGCCAAATTGGAGGGGTGTTGGGCTGCAACACACACGAGGCCTTTTCGGTCCCTCGGTTAACCGTTGGAGTATCAAACGAAGTCCAAATGATACGAAACTTGACAGGCGGTCTACCGGTAGTAAACCAAGGCCGCATGACAAGTCTCGGTCCAATCCGGAAATGTTCAATCCCCACACATGAAAGAAAGCTAGAAATGACCACCGGAGGAGAACGAAGCGCCGGAATGCAAAACGGACAACGGGGAAAATGCTCGAATGCATGAGATGAACACGTATGCAAATGCAATGCACATGATGACATGATATGAGATGCATGACAACGAAAAACAACACACGGAGACAAAGACCCGAACCCGAGAAATAAATATAACTTAACGCCGGAAACGGCAAGAGTCGGAGTACAAATTGGGAAAGTAATATCCGGGGTGTTACAACACTCCACCACTACGAAAGGATCTCGTCCCGAGATCTAGGACTAAAAGAATGCCAGGTACTCAGAACAGAGGTGATCCTCGCTTTCCCAGGTAGCTTCACGGTCGGAATGGTGTGACCACTTGACTTTGAGAAATTTGATTGACTTGTTGCGAGTCTTGCGTTCAGTCTCTTCGAGAATAGCAACTGGGTGCTCACGATAAGAGAGATCTTCTTGGAGCTCAATGTCCTCGAAGTTGACTGTGCGGTCAGGAGTCTTGAAGCACTTTCGAAGCTGAGAGACATGGAACACATCATGAACATTTGCAAAGTTTGACGGAAGCTCGAGTTGATAGGCGAGGTCGCCTCTCTTGCTGACAATCTTGAAAGGTCCCACGTATCTGGGGGCAAGCTTCCCTTTGATACCGAAGCGACGAGTACCTTTCATAGGAGAGATGCGGAGGTAAACATGATCTCCGATCTCGAAAGCCAAATCACGGTGCTTACTATCATAGTAGCTCTTCTGGTGGGATTGGGCTGCTTTGAGGTTATCGCGAATGACTTTGCACATTTCTTCTGCCTCTGTGATTAAGTCATTACCCAGCAGCTGGCGTTCACCGGTTTCAGACCAGTTGAGAGGGGTATGGCACTTCCTGCCATATAGAATTTCAAATGGGGCCTTGCCCGAACTTGCTTGAAAACTATTGTTGTAGGAGAATTCAGCATAAGGAAGACAATCCTCCCACTTCATGCCGAAGGAGATCACACAAGCCCTGGGCATATCTTCAAGAATCTGGTTGACACGCTCGACTTGACCGCTTGTTTGAGGATGGAAAGCAGTGCTGAAGCGGATGTTGGTGCCCATGGCCTTCTGAAAAGAATCCCAAAACTTGGAGGTAAAGATGCTGCCACGGTCTGAAGATATCACTTGAGGAATACCGTGCAGAGAGACAATTTGAGAGGTATAGAGTTCCGCCAATTGAGCTGCAGTGATCGACTCTTTGATAGGCAGAAAGTGAGCCACTTTGGTGAGGTTGTCGATGACAACGAATATCACATCATTGCCACGCTTGGACTTTGGAAACCCAGTCACGAAGTCCATTTCCATGTGGTCAAACTTCCATTCTGGAATGGCAAGAGGTTGGAGGAGACCATCTGGCCTTTGGTGTTCTGCCTTCACTCTTCTGCAGACATCACATTCATTCACGAATTGAGCGATCTCGCGCTTCATTCGAGTCCACCAATAAGTTTGCTTGAGGTCCTGATACATCTTCGTACTCCCAGGGTGGATGGAGAGGAGATAATTGTGAGCCTCGTTCATGATCACTCTACGGAGGTCACCTTTGGGTACAACAATTCGATCCTCGAAGAAGAGAGTGTCCTTGTCATCAAGGCGGTAGCACTTGTACTTGGACTGACTCTTGGCAATCCCAATCTTCACCTTTTTCACCATAGCATCAAGAAGCTGGGCTTGGCGAATCTGGTCTTCTAAGGTAGGAGAGACTTGAAGGTTGGCGAGGAAACCTTGAGGAACAACTTGCAGGTTCAGTTTGCGGAAAGCTTCACAAAGCTCGGGTTGATAAGGCTTAAGAATCAGACTGTTGCAATATGCTTTCCTGCTCAAAGCGTCAGCGATCACATTGGCCTTGCCTGGAGTATACTCGATACTCGGATTATACTCTTGAATCATTTCGACCCATCGAGTTTGCCTGAGGTTGAGATTAGGCTGAGTGAAGATGTACTTGAGACTCTTGTGATCAGTGAAAATGTCCACTTTTCTTCCCAATAGAAGATGTCTCCAAGTCAACAGAGCATGCACAACTGCCGCCAACTCGAGATCATGAGTGGGGTAGTTCTTCTCATTAGGCTTCAGCTGGCGAGAGGTATAAGCAACAACTTTCTTCTCTTGCATCAAAACTGCACCGAGACCTTGGAGAGAGGCATCACAAAAGACCTCGTACGGCTTGGATTCATCAGGCGGAGTCAGAACTGGAGCAGTGATCAACTTCTATTTCAAAGTGTTGAAAGCAAAATCACACTCCGGAGACCAAACGTACTTGACGTGCTTCTGGAGAAGATTTGAGAGAGGCTTCGCGATCTTAGAAAAGTTTTCAATGAATCTTCGGCAATAGCTTGCGAGACCGAGGAAACTGCAGAGTTGCTTCACATTCTGAGGAGGTTCCCAATTCACAATTGCAGACACCTTCTCAGGATTCACGGCAATGCCCTTGGCAGAGATGATATGACCAAGATAAAGGACCTCATCAAGACAAAATTCACACTTGGAGAACTTGGCGTAGAACTGATGTTCCCTGAGCTTATCAAGCACCAAACGCAAGTGCTTGGCATGATCTTCCTTGTTCTTGGAGAAAACCAGAATGTCGTCGAGATAGACCAAACCGAAGTCATTGGTGTAGGCGTTGAAGATGAAGTTCATCATGCGAGAGAACGTCGAAGGAGCGTTGACGAGGCCAAAAGACATGACAGTGTATTCATATGAACCAAAGCTTGTTATGAAAGCCGTCTTGGGAATATCTTGCTCACGGATACGAATCTGATGATAACCCATGCGGAGATCAAGCTTGGAGAATACTTGGGCACCTTTGAATTGTTCAAACAGCTCATTGATGTTGGGAAGTGGGTATTTGTTCTTGATGGTCTTCTTGTTCAATGGTCGGTAATCAACACAAAGTCGGTCCGATCCATCCTTCTTCTTCACGAAAAGAACACCACAACCCCACGGAGAAGAACTAGGCCGGATGAGACCCATTCTCTCTTGCTCATCGAGTTGTTTCTTCAACTCCTTCAACTCTTCAGGTCCGAGCTTGTAAGGACGTTTGCACACAGGTCCGTACTAGGCTCAAGATCAATAACGAATTCAACTGGCCGGTGCGGAGGCATGAAGGAAATATGCCCTAGAGGCAATAATAAAGTTATTATTTATTTCCTTATATCATGATAAAGGTTTATTATTCATGCTAGAATTGTATTAACTGGAAACATAATACATGTGTGAATACATAGACAAACAGAGTGTCACTAGTATGCCTCTACTAGACCAGCTCGTTAATCAATGATGGTTATGTTTCCTAACCATGAACAAAGAGTTGTTATTTGATTAACGAGGTCACATCATTAGTTGAATGATCTGATTGACATGACCCATTCTATTAGCTTAGCACCCGATCGTTTAGTATGTTGCTATTGCTTTCTTCATGACTTATACATGTTCCTATGACTATGAGATTATGCAACTCCCGTTTACCGGAGGAACACTTTGGGTGCTACCAAACGTCACAACGTAACTGGGTGATTATAAAGGAGTACTACAGGTGTCTCCAATGGTAGATGTTGGGTTGGCGTATTTCGAGAATAGGATTTGTCACTCCGATTGTCGGAGAGGTATCTCTGGGCCCTCTCGGTAATGCACATCACTTAAGCCTTGCAAGCATTGCAACTAATAATTTAGTTGCGGGATGATGTATTACGGAACGAGTAAAGAGACTTGCCGGTAACGAGATTGAACTAAGTATTGGATACTGACGATCGAATCTCGGGCAAGTAACATACCGATGACAAAGGGAACAACGTATGTTGTTATGCGGTCTGACCGATAAAGATCTTCGTAGAATATGTAGGAACCAATATGGGCATCCAGGTCCCGCTATTGGTTATTGACCGGAGACGTGTCTCGGTCATGTCTACATTGTTCTCGAACCGTAGGGTCCGCACGCTTAACGTTACGATGACAGTTATTATGAGTTTATGCATTTTGATGTACCGAAGGTTGTTCGGAGTCCCGGATATGATCACGGACATGACGAGGAGTCTCGAAATGGTCGAGACGTAAAGATTGATATATTGGAAGCCTATGTTTGGACATCGGAAGTGTTCCGGGTGAAATCGGGATTTTACCGGAATACCGGGAGGGTTACCGGAACCCCCCGGGAGCCAAATGGGCCAACATGGGCCTTGGTGGAAAGGTGAAAGGGCTGCCCACATAGGGCTGCGTGCCTCCCCCCTTCCCTAGTCCTATTAGGACTAGGAGAAGGGGCCGGCCCCCCTCTTTCTCTTTTCCTTTTGGAGAATCCTAGTTGGAATAGGATTGGAGGGGGGAGTCCTACTCCCGGTAGGAGTAGGACTCCTCCTGGCGCACCAAGGGGCTGGCCGCACCTCTCCCCCTTTGCCCCTTTATATACGGGGGTAGGGGGCACCTCTAGACACACAATTGATCAATGAGATCGTTCCTTAGCCGTGTGCGGTGCCCCCTGCCACCAAATTCCACCTCGATCATATCGTTGTAGAGCTTAGGTGAAGCCCTGCGCCGGTGAAACATCAAAGATCGTCACCACGCCGTCGTGCTGACGGAACTCATCCTCGACGCTTTGCTGGATCGGAGCCCGAGGATTGTCATCGAGCTGAACGTGTGCTAAGAACTCGGAGGTGCCGGAGTAACGGTGCTTGGATCGGTCGGATCGGGAAGAAGATGTATGACTACTTCCTCAACGTTGTGTCAATGCTTCCGTTGCGATCTACAAGGGTACGTAGATCATACTCTCCCCTCGTTGCTATGCATCACCATGATCTTGCGTGTGCGTAGGAAAATTTTGAAATTACTACGTTCCCCAACAGTGGCATCCGAGCCTAGGTTTTATGGTTTGATGTTATATGCACGAGTAGAACACAAGTGAGTTGTGGGCGATATAAGTCATACTGCCTACCAGCATGTCATACTTTGGTTCGGCGGTATTGTTGGATGAAGCGGCCCGGACCGACATTACGCGTACGCTTACGCGAGACCGGTTTCCCCGACGTGCTTCGCACATAGGTGACTTGCGGGTGACTGTTTCTCCAACTTTAGTTGAACCGAGTGTGGCTACGCCCGGTCCTTGCGAAGGTTAAAATGGAGTCTATTTGACAAACTATCGTTGTGGTTTTGATGCGTAGGTGAGATTGGTTCTTGCTTAAGCCCGTAGCAGCCACGTAAAACTTGCAACAACAAAGTAGAGGACGTCTAACTTGTTTTTGCAGGGGCATGTTGTGATGTGATATGGTCAAGACGTGATGAGATATAAGATGTTGTATGAGATGATCATGTTTTGTTGAAGTTATTAGCAACTGGCAAAATCCTTATGGTTGTCTCTCTATTGCATAAGATGCAAGCGTCCAATAATTGCTTTACTTTATCGCTATGCGATAGCAATAGTTGCAAGAGCAATTGTTGGCGAGACGACCAGGCGATGACACATTGATATAGATCAAGATGATGGAGATCATGGTGTCATGCCGGTGACGATATAGATCATGACAGTACTTTGGAGATGGAGATCAAAGAAGCAAGATGATGATGGCCATATCATGTCACATATATTGATTACATGTGATGTTTATCTTTTATGCATCTTATCTTGCTTTGATTGACGGTAGCATTATAAGATGATATCTCACTAAATTATCAAGAAGTGTTCTCCCTGAGTATGCACCGTTGCGAAAGTTCTTCGTGCTGAGACACCACGTGATGATCGGGTGTGATAGGTTCTACGTTCAAATACAACGGGTGCAAAACAGTTGCACACGCGGAATACTCAGGTTATACTTGACAAGCCAAGCATATACAGATATGGCCTCGGAACACGGAGACCGAAAGGTCGAGCGTGAATCATATAGCAGATATGATCAACATAACGATGTTCACCATTGAAAACTACTCCATCTCACGTGATGATCGGTTATGGTTTAGTTGATTTGGATCACGTGATCACTTAGAGGATTAGAGGGATATCTATCTAAGTGGGAGTTCTTAAGTAATATGATTAATTGAACTTAAATTTATCATGAACTTAGTCCTGGTAGTATTTTGCAAATTATGTTGTAGATCAATAGCTCGCGTTGTTGCTTTCATATGTTTATTTTGATATGTTCCTAGAGAAAATTGTGTTGAAAGATGTTAGTAGCAATGATACGGATTGGATCCGTGATCTGAGGTTTATCCTCATTGTTGCACACAAAAATTATGTCCTTAATGCACCGCTAGGTGACAGACCTATTGCAGGAGCAGATGTAGACGTTATGAACGTTTGGCTAGCTCAATATGATGACTAATTGATAGTTTAGTGCACCATGCTTAATGGCTTAGAATCGGGACTTCAAAGACGTTTCGAACGTCATGGACCATATGAGATGTTCCAGGAGTTGAAGTTAATATTTCAAGCAAATACCCGAGTTGAGAGATATGAAGTCTCCAACAAGTTCTATAGCTAAAAGATGGAGGAGAATCGCTCAACTAGTGAGCATGTGCTCAGATTGTCTGGGTACTACAATCGCTTGAATCAAGTGGGAGTTAATCTTCCAGATAAGATAGTGATTGACAGAATTCTCTAGTCACCATCACCAAGTTAGTAGAACTTCGTGATGAACTATAATATGCAAGGGATAATAGAAACGACTCCCAAGCTCTTCGTGATGCTGAAATCAAGGTAGAAATCAAGAAAAACATCAAGTGTTGATGGTTGACAAGACCACTAGTTTCAAGAAAAGGGCAGAGGGAAGAAGGGGAACTTCAAGAAGAACAACAAGCAAGTTGCTGCTCAAGTGAAGAATCCCAAGTCTGGTCCTAAGCCTGAGACTAAGTACTTCTACTGCAAAGGGACTAGTCACTGGAAGCGGAACTACCCCAAGTGATTGGCGAATAAGAAGGATGGCAAAGTGAACATAAGTATATTTGATATACATGTTATTGATGTGTACTTTACTAGTGTTTATAGCAACCCCTCAGTATTTGATGCTAGTTCAGTTGCTAAGAGTAGTAACTCGAAACGGGAGTTGCAGAATGAACAGAGACTAGTTAAGGGCGAAGTGACGATGTGTGTTGGAAGTGGTTCCAAGATTGATATGATCATCATCGCACACTCCCTATACTTTCGGGATTAGTGTTGAACCTGAATAAGTGTTATTTGGTGTTTGCGTTGAGTATGAATATGATTTGATCATGTTTATTGTAATACGGTTATTCATTTAAGTAACAGAATAAATTGTTGTTCTATTTACATGAATAAAACCTTATATGGTTACACACCCAATGAAAATAGTTCGTTGGATCTCGATCGTAGTGATACACATAATCAGAATATTGAAACCAAAAGATGCAAAGTTAATAATGATAGTGCAACTTATTTGTAGCACTGCCGTTTAGGTCATATTGGTGTAAAACGCATGAAGAAACTCCATGCTGATGGGATTTTGGAATCACTTGATTATGAATCACTTGATGCTTGCGAACCATGCCTTATGGGCAAGATGACTAAAACGCCGTTCTCCGGAACAATGAAGCAAGCAACAGATTTGTTGGAAATCATACATACTGATGTATGTGGTCCGATGAATATTAAGGCTTACAGCAGGTATCATTATTTTCTGACCTTCACAAGATGATTTGAGCAGATATGGGGATATCTACTTGATGAAACGTAAGTCTGAAACACTTGAACAGTTCAAAGAATTTCAGAGTGAAGTGGAAAATCATCGTAACAAGAAAATAAAGTTTCTACGATCTGATCGTGGAAAAGAGTATTTGAGTTATGAGTTTGGTCTTCAGTTAAAACAATGTGAAATAGTTTCACTACTCACGCCACCTGGAACACCACAGCATAATGGTGTGTCCGAACGTCATAACCGTACTTTATTGGATATAGTGCAATCTATGATGTTTCTTACCGATTTACCAATATCGTTTTTGGGATCATGCATTAGAGACAGATGCATTCACGTTAAAAAGGGGCACCATCTATTTCCGTCGAGACGACGCCTTATGAACTATGGTTTGGCAAGAAACCAAAGTTGTCGTTTCTTGAAGTTTGGGGTTGCAATGCTTATGAGAAAAAGTTTCATCCTGATAAGCTCAAACCCAAATCGGAGAAATATGTCTTCATAGGATACCCAAAGGAGACTGTTGGGTACACCTTCTATCACAGATCCTAAGGCAAGACATTCGTTGCTTATAATGGATCCTTTCTAGAGAAGGAGTTTCTCTCGAAAGAAGTGAGTGGGAGGAAAGTAGAAAACTTGATAAGGTAATTGTACCTTCTACCATATTGGAAAGTAGTTCATCACAAAAATCTGTTCTTGTGACTACTACACCAATTAGTGAGGAAGCTAATGATGATGATCATGTAACTTCAGATCAAGTTACTACCGAATCTCGTAGGTAAACCAGAGTGAGATCCGCACCAGAGTGGTACGGTAATCCTGTTCTGGAGGTCATGTTACTTGACCATGACGAACCTACGAACTACGAGGAAGCGATGATGAGCCCAGATTCCGCGAAATGGTTTGAGGCCATGAAATCTGAGATATGATCCATGTATGAGAACAAAGTTTGGACTTTGGTTGACTTGCCCGATGATCGGCAAGCAATTGAGAATAAATGGATCTTCAAGAGGAAGACGGACGTTGATAGTAGTGTTACTATCTACAAAGCTAGAATTGTCGCAAAAGTTTTTCGACAATTTCAAGGTGTTGACTACGATGAGAGCTTCTCACTCGTATCTATGCTTGAGTCTGTCCGAATCATGTTAGTAATTGCCGCATTTTATGAAATCTGGCAAATGGATAAACAAAACTGCATTCCTTAATGGATTTATTAAAGAAGAAGTTGTATATGATGCAACAGAAGGTTTTGTCAATCCGAAAGGTGCTAACAAAATGTGCAAGCTCCAGTGATCCATCTGTGGACTGGTGCAAGCATCTCGGAGTTGGAATATATGCTTTGATGAGTTGATCAAAGCATATAGTTTTATACAAACTTGCAGTGAAGCCTGTATTTACGAGAAAGTGAGTGGGAGCACTACAGCATTTCTGATAAGTATATGTGAATGACATATTGTTGATCGGAAATAATGTAGAATTGTTCTGTAAAGCATAAAGGAGTGTTTGAAAGGAGTTTTTTCAAAGAAAGACTTCGGTGAAGCTGCTTACATATTGAGCTTCAAGATCTATAGAGATAGATCAAGACGCTTGATAAGTTTTTTCAATGAGTACATACCTTGACAAGATTTTGAAGTAGTTCAAAATGGAGCAGTCAAAGAAAGAGTTCTTGCCTGTGTTACAAGGTGTGAAGTTGAGTAAGACTCAAAGCCCGACCACGGCAGAAGATAGAAAGAGAATGAAAGTCATTCCCTATGCCTTGGCCATAGGTTCTATAAAGTATGCCATGCTGTATACCAGATCTATTGTATACCCTGCATTGATTTGGCAAGGGAGTACAATAGTGATCTAGGAGTAGATCACTGGACAGCGGTCAGAATTATCCTTAGTGAAATAAGGATATGTTTCTCGATTATGGACGTGACAAAAAGGTTCGTCGTAAAGGATTACGTCGATGCAAGTTTTTGACACTGATCCAGATGATTCTAAGTCTCAATCTGGATACATATTGAAAGTGGGAGCAATTAGCTAGAGTATCTCCGTGTAGAGCATTGTAGACATAGAACTTGCAAAATACTTACGGATCTGAATGTGACAGACCCGTTGACTAAAATTATCTCACAAGCAAAACATGATCACACCTTAGTACTCTTTGGGTGTTAATCACATAGATATGTGAACTAGATTACTGACTCTAGTAAACCCTTTGAGTGTTGGTCACATGACGATGTGAACTATGGGTGTTAATCACATGGTGATGTGAACTATTGCTGTTAAATCACATGGAGATGTGAACTAGATTATTGACTCTAGTGCAAGTGGGAGACTGAAGGAAATATGCCCTAGAGGCAATAATAAAGTTATTATTTATTTCCTTATATCATGATAAAGGTTTATTATTCATGCTAGAATTGTATTAACTGGAAACATAATACATGTGTGAATACATAGACAAACAGAGTGTCACTAGTATGCCTCTACTAGACTAGCTCGTTAATCAAAGATGGTTATGTTTCCTAACCATGAACAAAGAGTTGTTATTTGATTAACGAGGTCACATCATTAGTTGAATGATCTGATTGACATGACCCATTCTATTAGCTTAGCACCCGATCGTTTAGTATGTTGCTATTGCTTTCTTCATGACTTATACATGTTCCTATGACTATGAGATTATGCAACTCCCGTTTACCGGAGGAACACTTTGGGTGCTACCAAATGTCACAACGTAACTGGGTGATTATAAAGGAGTACTACAGGTGTCTCCAATGGTAGATGTTGGGTTGGCGTATTTCGAGAATAGGATTTGTCACTCCGATTGTCGGAGAGGTATCTCTGGGCCCTCTTGGTAATGCACATCACTTAAGCCTTGCAAGCATTGCAACTAATAAGTTAGTTGCGGGATGATGCATTACGGAACGAGTAAAGAGACTTGCCGGTAACGAGATTGAACTAAGTATTGGATACTGACGATCGAATCTCGGGCAAGTAACATACCGATGACAAAGGGAACAACGTATGTTGTTATGCGGTCTGACCGATAAAGATCTTCGTAGAATATGTAGGAACCAATATGGGCATCCAGGTCCCGCTATTGGTTATTGACCGGAGACGTGTCTCGGTCATGTCTACATTGTTCTCGAACCGTAGGGTCCGCACGCTTAACGTTACGATGACAGTTATTATGAGTTTATGCATTTTGATGTACCGAAGGTTGTTCGGAGTCCCGGATATGATCACGGACATGACGAGGAGTCTCGAAATGGTCGAGACGTAAAGATTGATATATTGGAAGCCTATGTTTGGACATCGGAAGTGTTCCGGGTGAAATCGGGATTTTACCGGAATACCGGGAGGGTTACCGGAACCCCCCGGGAGCCAAATGGGCCAACATGGGCCTTGGTGGAAAGGTGAAAGGGCTGCCCACATAGGGCTGCGTGCCTCCCCCCCTTCCCTAGTCCTATTAGGACTAGGAGAAGGGGCCGGCCCCCCTCTTTCTCTTTTCCTTTTGGAGAATCCTAGTTGGAATAGGATTGGAGGGGGGAGTCCTACTCCCGGTAGGAGTAGGACTCCTCCTGGCGCACCAAGGGGCTGGCCGCACCTCTCCCCCTTTGCCCCTTTATATACAGGGGCAGGGGGCACCTCTAGACACACAATTGATCAATGAGATCGTTCCTTAGCCGTGTGCGGTGCCCCCTACCACCAAATTCCACCTCGATCATATCGTTGTAGAGCTTAGGCGAAGCCCTGCGCCGGTGAAACATCAAAGATCGTCACCACGCCGTCGTGCTGAAGGAACTCATCCTCGACGCTTTGCTGGATCGGAGCCCGAGGATCGTCATCGAGCTGAACGTGTGCTAAGAACTCGGAGGTGCCGGAGTAACGGTGCTTGGATCGGTCGGATCGAGAAGACGTATGACTACTTCCTCAACGTTGTGTCAACGCTTCCGTTGCGATCTACAAGGGTACGTAGATCATACTCTCCCCTCGTTGCTATGCATCACCATGATCTTGCGTGTGCGTAGGAAAATTTTGAAATTACTACGTTCCCCAACAAGGCTTTCCTGGGAGCTCTTCTGGAAAGATGTCTTGATATTCACAAACGACTGGAATTTGCGAGATAGCATCCAGTTCACCCTTCTCATTGAGAGAAAACAGACGGATGGTATCATCACGAGCGGCAAAGACAATTACATCCTCAGACGAATGAGTCAATTGAATCCGCCTTGCAGCACAATCAAGATGTGCCTTGTGCTTAGAAAGCCAATCCATTCCGAGAATAAGATCAATATCCGAGTTACCAAGAACCACCGGAGAAGAGAGAAACTTCTTGTCGGTGTACTAGAGTAGGGGTACCCTAGTATCCCGAACTTGTGCACGGGCAGTCGCAGCGTCCCGCGGCAAGGCTTGCCGGGTGACCGCCAAGGTCCTCCGTGGTTCCTTTGGAGCCATTCAAGAACAAAGTATCCAAGTCAAGGAGACAAGACCCCGGCAAGTGGAGCTTGCCGGGAAGGCCAACAAAGGCATTTCAAGACCCCGGCAAGAGGAGCTTGTCGGGAAGGCCTACCAAGGCACTTCAAGGAACTTGCCGTGGCGCGTCACGCGTCCCGGCAAGGCCCGGTGAGCGACAAGCTCCCGGATGCGACAAGACAACGACAGCGGCAGGGCGCTTTCCGTGGCAAGCCACCACTGTGCCCGCGCTCCAGCACATCCACCAACGTGTCGCTCTGGGACCCCTCCAGGCGTACGTGGCGGGAGGCTGTGCAGCTTGCGGTGCGTGGTGGCAAGCGGCGCTGACAAGATCGCCATCGTGGCGAGCGGTGGCGTCCCTGACGGTCCCTTTTTGCACTGTTTAGGCGACACAGACGGGTATTTAATGTCCTTGTCCCCTGCCGTCAGGGTTAGGTATGACACACTGTAGCAGGTAGCTGTACCTACTGCAGCACCTTTCCATTTTTACCCTTTGCCTCCGTTGCCACCTGTTGGTGACCCCTTGAGCATATAAAAGGAGGCCCGTGTGCAACGTAGAGGGGGGTTCGAAAAACACTCACGCTCGGTCTCGCTAGCTGCTGGTGTGTACTGTAGCACTCCGCGCTCCCGAGCAAGAAATCAATACAAACCACAAAGCAGGAGTAGGGTTTTACGCATCCGTGCGGCCCGAACCTGGGTAAATCGCTCGCGTGTATTGCCTCGATTTGCTCTTTGCATGATCTCCGCCCCCGCCGAACCGAAAGGGACTCGGTCCGCCGGTCCCATAGGTGCCCGTGGATCAGTACCCCGGCATCTTTGGCGCGCCAGGTAGGGGGCGTCGAAGTTGTGTGAACCAGATCCGGCGTTCTCGCGAGCTAGATCTTGATCATCTTCATCAACATGCTGCCGAAGAAGAAGGTTTCGGAGGCGGCTGCTCCGTCCGCGCCGAACCCACCATCGCCGGAGCAAACGGCTGATGGGGCAGGCGCCGGCGGAAGAACGCGCGTCGACGAGGGAGCTCACGGTGCTGCCAGGTCCAAGGACAAGGCTGCGCTGCCCATCGGTGGCGTAGCCGGCTCCCACCACGACCGGGCGCACTCCAAGACCTCGGCGTCCGTACATGCACCGCGCCCATCTTAGGAGGCGCGGGACCGGCAGCGTCATGGTACTCACGGTACCATGCGTCTGCTAGACCAAGATCGAGCTGGTGGATCTCGGAGCGCTCAAGACCACCATGCACGTCAACATGCTGGCACGAGCGAGGCACGGTCGCCTGGACGGGATACTGCTCCTTCTAACATAGTTAGAAGTCCGAGCATATCCCGCTCCTCGCACCGTTCGCCACCACCACCCGCCACTACAGCAGAAGCTTTGGCGCGAGCTCAACTGCTCCTAGACTACCCTCCAACGGCGGACAAGATCGACGACTGGAGGGCTACCATTCAGAGTCTCATCGGCTTCGCCAACGGCGACACTCAACGGCAGCCGAGCACGTCGCAACCGCAGCCGGTCAGCCAGGCACGAGTCGGTGGCGACAAGACCGGTGGGGGTGCAACTACTGTGCACTCTCCACCCCGAAGGCCAAGATCGCCGTCTCGCCGGATCCACCTCGACAGCGACTCCACCGCGTCATCAGACCCGCGAGCTCGTCGCGATCAGCGCCAAGTTCTTCAAGAACGACAACAAGAAGACGCTCGTACTCGCATCGAGCGCTGAAGAGAAGCACGACGTCAATCAGACCAGCGCGCTGGGCCCTCTGTCGACATGCATGCGCCAGGGGAACCAGGCGACTTGCCGTACGCGGTAGGTTGCCCTGCGTTCACTCGTGAGCTGCGGCAAGTCCAGTGGCCCAGCACGAAGAATTTCGAACCAGACGTACCGGAGAAGTACGACGGCAAGACGCATCCGTCGGAGTTCCTCAGCATCTACACCATCACGGTGCAGGCTGCCGGGGGGCGGGACGACAAGATCCTTGCCAACTACTTCCCGCTGGTGCTCAAGCTCAACGTCAGGTCCTGGCTCATGCACTTGCCGGACAACTCCATATCCTCCTGGGCAGACCTATGCCATCAGTTTGTCGGCGCCTTTACAGGCGGCCACAAACCTCATGGCCAAGAGAGCGACCTTCATCTGCTCGCCCAGAAGAAAGGAGAGCCCCTGCGCAAGTGCATTCAGAGGTTCAGCCGTGTACAGTATAACATCCCAGACGTCCACCCCGCCGCGGTCATCAGCGCGTTCCATCAGAACGTGCGTAACCGCAGGATGCGGGAGGAGATGGCGATGTGCAGGATCAGAGACGTCAGTGAGCTGTATGCCCTGGCCGACAAGTGTGCACGCGCTGAGGGAGGAAGGAAACTCCCCGGAGAGAAGACCGGAGCAGAAGGATCTGACAGCGAGGATGCTGCCCCAACAAAGAAAAACCGGCGGCGGAACAGGAAGAAGAAAGGCAAAGAGGTGCTAGTCGTTGAGCAGTCCGGCAACGAAGGTGGCACCAAGAAGGCGAAAGTTGGTAGCTCCGGCAAGGAGATTGCCGCATGCGCCAACTGCCAGGCTGTGGCGGTCGCCGACAAGCAGGACGGCACCGACAAGCAGTACTGCAAGATTCACCGTACCAAGGGCCATGACCTCTAGAGCTGCAAGAAAGTCGAGCAGCTTGTCCAGCAGCAAAAAGCTAAGTACGAGCGACGCGACAAGGAGAGGGCCCAAGGAGGTGCTGGAGAATCCGGCAAGAAGCGCGCCGGCCGGGGAGGACGCCGCGGCAAGGCCAAGCAGCGGCAAGGAGACAGACCTCCCCGCGGTCGCGACAACGATGAAGACGACGACGACGACGAAGACATGGATGATGTCGAGACCAGTGAGCAGGAGTTCCAGAAAGCCACAGAAGTCTTGTGCGTTGATGGCGGTGCTTCTCTGCATACTTCGCACCGCCAACTCAAGCAGTGGGCGCGGGAAGTCAATGCAGCAGAACCACCCATCGAGTCACGCAAGCTTCTAAAATGGTCCAGCATGCCTATCATCTTTGATATTGAGGACCACCCTGATCGCACAACTGCGGTCGGGTGCTTGCCGATGTTGGTTTCACCAACTATCCGCAACCTCAAGGTCACTAAGATGTTAGTTGACGGCGGGGCCGGCTTGAACCTGATCTCCTCCACTATACTCCAGAAACTCCAGATCCCTGACAGCGAGCTTGAAGAAACCGGCACATTCCAAGGAATCAACCCGGGAAGGAGCAAGCCGAAGGGGAAGGTCACGTTGCCAGTAACATTTGGCAGCGAGCTAAACTTCAGGACTGAGAGGGTCACTTTTGACGTTGCCGATATTCCATTGCCTTACAATGGGATACTTGGCTGTCCAGCACTCGCCAAGTTCATGGCGGCCTCTCACTACGCATACAACATGCTGAAGATGCCAGGCCCAATAAGCGTCATCTCTGTCCCTGGCGACAAGAAGGATGCTCTTATCTGCACCGACAAGATCTACTGGGAAGCAGCAGCCGCAGCAGATCACAAGTCACTTGCCGCTGAAGCTCCCGGGGGGAAGAAGAAGACCAAGTCCGGCAAGAGTTCTGATGCCCACTCCGGCAAGCGCACCTCTTCGGAGTGCTGCGCTGCCATCGAGGACGCACCATCGAGCTCCACCGGCAAGTGTAAGAAGACGATGGCAGCTCCGCCAGAGACGAAAAAGGTGTCCACCAAGGAGGACGGCACTGGTGGTACCTTCACCATCAGTGCCACTCTCGACCCTAAATAGGAAAGTGCGCTCGTTGCTTTCCTGCGGGCGAATGTCGACGTGTTTGCGTGGCAACCGTCTGACATCCCCGGTGTTCCCAGGAAAGTGATTGAGCACCACCTTGCCGTTTGTCCTCATGCGCGGCCCGTCAAGCAGAAGGTTAGGAAACAAGCAGTGGAGCGCCAAGAATTCATTGCAGAAGAGATCAAGAAGCTGGAAGCAGCAGGCCTTGTCAGAGGAGTGCTCCATCCTACGTGGTTGGCCAATCCTGTAGTCGTGCGCAAGGCAAACGGGAAATGGAGACTTTGTATCGATTTTACCGATGTTAACAAAGCTTGTCCCAAAGACCCATTTCCTTTGCCGCGCATTGACCAGATTATTGACTCCACAGCCGGATGTGATTTGCTTTCATTTCTTGACGCATACTCAGGATATCATCAGATCTTCATGGCAGAAGAAGATGAGGAGAAGACCGCATTTATTACTCCATGTGGCACGTACTGTTTCATACGGATGCCTTTCAGATAAAAAAATGCTGGTTCAACATTTGCAAGGGTAGTTCATGTCGCTCTTGAGCCGCAAATACACAGAAATGTGGAAGCATACATGGATGATATAGTGGTCAAGAGCAAGGACAGGGCAACTCTGATTCAAGATTTAGACGAGACCTTCGCAAATCTGCGCAAGATCAGCCTCAAGCTCAACCCAGAGAAGTGTGTGTTTGGAGTCCCCTCCGGCAAGCTTCTCGGGTTCTTCGTGTCTCAGCGGGGAATTGAAGCCAATCCCGACAAAATCAAGGCCATTGAGCAGATTGAAGCACCAAAGCGCGTCAATGATGTACAAAGACTTGCCGGTTGCGTGGCTGCTCTCAGCAGGTTTATCTCTAGGTCTGCTGAGTGCGCCCTGCCATTTTTCAAATTATTGAAAAAGGCAGGTCCAATGAAATGGACTCCGGAAGCAGAGGTTGCGCTGCAAGACTTGAAGAGATACCTGTCCTCCCCTCCAATACTTGTCGCACCTAAGCCACAAGAGAAGTTGCTGCTGTATATAGCGGCAACCAATCAAGTGGTTAGTGCTGCGTTAGTAGCAGAGAGGGAGGCAGATGACGAGCCAGCAACCACGGCAAGCGCATCCAGCGACAAGCAAGGGGCTTCCCCGGCAAGCTCTGGTCCCGACAAAGATGAATCTGCGCAGATACACGAGGAGATACAGAAGAAAATGGTGCAGCGCCCAGTTTACTTTGTCAGTTCCCTTCTACAGGGGGCTAGGTCAAGGTACTCTGGCATGCAGAAATTGCTTTTCAGCCTTCTCATGGCCTCGAGAAAGCTGCGCCATTACTTCCAAGCACATGAGATCACAGTTGTCACTCGCTTTCCGCTGAAGAGGATACTACAGAATCCAGAAGCGACAGGCAGGATCGTTGAGTGGGCACTGGAACTGTCAAGCTTTGGCCTCAAGTTTGAGAGCACTTCAACTATTCAGAGCAGAGCATTGGCAGAATTTATAGCAGAATGGACCCCAACACCAGATGAAGAGATTCCAGAAACAAGCATCCCCGTCAAGGAAGCAAGCAAAGAGTGGTTGATGTACTTTGATGGTGCCTTTTCGCTGCAAGGCGCCGGCGCTGGCGTGCTGCTTGTCGCACCCGCCGGAGAGCACCTCAAGTACGTAGTCCAAATGCACTTTCCCAAGGAGCAAGCAACAAACAATACTGCAGAGTATGAAGGCTTGCTTGCCAGTCTCAGGATCGCGGCAGACCTTGGGATCAAGAAGCTCATTGTCAGGGGTGACTCGCAGCTTGTCGTCCGTCAAGTAAACAAGAGTTATCAGAGTCCATTGATGGAAGCTTACGTCGACGAAGTGAGAAAGCTAGAAGAGCACTTTGACGGCCTACAAATGGAACATGTTCCAAGAGCTCAGAACGCCATTGCCGATGGCCTGTCAAAGTGCGCCGCGCTTAAGTTACCTGTGGAACCAGGGATTTTTGTGCTCAAGCTGACTCAACCGTCCGTAACACCATCAACTGGACAGAGCAAGAAGAGGAAGTTGATTTTCGGTGACTATTTGCCGGCAGAGCTTCCCGACGCCGCCGCCAAGAAGGTCCCCAAGATCAACGCCAAGGGTGCTGAGGAGCAGTCTGCTCCGGCAAACCCCAGGGTTTGTTCCGTTGAAGCAGAAGCTCCCGGCAAGTTTTGCTCCGGCAAGCTTTCCGGGGAACGTCACGCTCCGGCAGAGCCGCAGGTTCTCGCCGTAGAAGCGGATGTTCCCGCAGCAGTCCCCAAGATCAACGCCAAGAGCGCTGAGGAGCAGTCTGCTTCGGCAAACCCCAGGGTTTGTTCCGTTGAAGCAGAAGCTCCCGGCAAGTTTTGCTCCGGCAAGCTTGCCGGGGAACGTCAAGCTCCGGCAGAGCCGCAGATTCTCGCCGTAGAAGCGGACGTCCCCGCAGCAATAGATTTGCCTTGCGCTGAGGAGCAATCTGCTCTGGCAAACCCTAGGGTTTGTTCCGTCGAAGCAGAAGATCCCGACAAGTTTTGCTCCGGCAAACTTGCCGGGGAATGTCAAGCTCCGGCGGAGCCGCAGGTTCTCGCCGTGGAAGCGGATGTTCCCGCAACAGCAAATTTGCCTTTAGTCCTTGTTGTCGAGCCACAAGCTCCAGCATGGGCACAACAGATTGTCCGTTTCCTTCAGACATGAGAACTTCCCGAAGAGCAAGAAGAAGCGGAAAGAGTAGCCCGGCAGTCAAGTATGTACCAGTTTGTCGACAAGACACTGTACAGAAGAAGACTCAACGGTGTGAAATTGAAGTGTATTCACCGGGAAGACAGACAAAAGCTGTTGGCAGAGATACATGGAGGCATATGTGGTCACCACATTGGCGCAAAAGCACTTGTCGGCAAAGCATTCCGGCAAGGTTTCTTTTGGCCGAAAGCCCTCCAGGATGCAACTGCACAAGTAACCAAGTGTGAAGCGTGCCAGTTCCATTCCAAGCAGATACACCAACCAGCTCAACCTCTCCAGACGATCCCTTTATCCTGGCCATTTTCGGTCTGGGGGCTCGACATCCTCGGCCCCTTTCCCCGAGCAGTCGGGGGCTTTGAGTACTTGTATGTAGCAATCGACAAGTTCACAAAGTGGCCAGAAGTGGAACCAGTGAGGAAGGTGACAGCACAGTCAGCAGTCAAGTTCTTCAGGTCGATTGTTTGCCACTTCGGGATCCCTAACAGGATAATCACCGACAACGGTACACAATTCACGAGCCGCACCTTCATGCAGTACGTCCAAGATCTTGGCGCCAAGGTCTGCTTCGCTTCTGTTGCTCACCCGAGAAGCAACGGTCAAGCGGAAAGGGCAAATGCTGAAGTGCTACGCGGGCTCAAGACCAGAACTTTCGACAGGCTGCACAAGTGCGGAAGAAACTGGATCGAGGAGCTGCCGGTGGTTCTTTGGTCGATCAGGACGACGCCAAATCGAGCCACTGGCCAGACACCTTTCGCTCTAGTCTATGGAGTAGAGGCAGTTCTCCCCACGGAACTCGTATACGGGTCACCTCGAGTGCTCGCTTACGATGAGCTTGAGCAAGAGCAACTGCGACAAGATGACGCACTGCTCCTTGAGGAAGACCGTCTTCAGGCTGCTGTGCGAGCTGCTCGCTACCAGCAAGCTTTGCGCCGCTACCATAGCCGCAAAGTTAATGCCAGAAGTCTCGAGGAAGGCGACCTTGTTCTTCGTCGTGTTCAGTCCGCCAGAATTCCAACAAGTTGACGCCGAAGTGGGAAGGCCCTTACCGGGTGAAACGAGTCACTAGGCCTGGCGCTGTCCGCCTTGAGACCGAAGATGGCATTCCGGTGAGCAATTCCTGGAACATTGACCATCTTCGTAAGTTTTACCCGTAAGGCGCGGTTGCCGGAACCTGTTCCGGCAACCACCTTTTGTACAAGTCTTACCGCTGTTGCATGTAATCCTTTGTACAAAGCCGGGCACAGACCCCATGCATAAGTAAAGCTCATGTACTCCGCACATTTTGTCGATTTCATGCTTCTTATTTTTTGGCATATATGATCTAACACTTTGTGCAGCACCTACTCCACGGTAAGCAATAATGAGCCGTAAAGCTCCATATCTGTATTGTCTCTTCTTTCTTTTGAAAGGAAGGTTCCCCTCGCCCACAAGTTTGCCGGGGGGGGGGGGGGGAAGGAGAAGACGATGGTATGGACCAGGCGTCGTTCACGAAAGTTTCGCCTTGCCGGGAAGCAAACAACAGAAAAGCTAAGTTGCCAAAGTTTGAGCAATCAGATTTTTTAAATTTTAAGTTATCTCCCTTGAACGACCGCACTTTGTATGGAAAACCTGTGCGCGGAGGAACCAACTCATAGCTAGTTGCGCCCTTACTTTGTTTCGAGTCCGCTCAACAACTTAAGTGAGCTGCAACTAGTTGCGACTAGGTTTCTTGTCGGTAGCGGCACCGCCAGCAGGCTGCTGACGTCCCGCACTCAGCGCTCGCGGCTCTGGTGCCTGCACCGGCAAGTTCCCTAAAAGCGTAGGGTAAAAAGACATACAAAGGGAGGAATCAAGTAAAGGGAATAACGTTGCAATCATTGCCTAGAGTAGAGTTATATTACAAAGATAGCTTGTCGCAGCTCTAACAGATTGTTTTCATAACATGATAAACAGCGATAAGAAAAGAAGAAATGGGCGGCATAATCTACGCGATCGCCCTCGATCCTCTTGATCCCGCTCACCTTGTCCACAATGGGTGCGACGAGGACCTTGAGCGCCTCCACATCAGCATCCGGCGGCAGGGTCTTGAGGACGTTGGTGAAGTTGAGGCCCGGATTGCGGAAGGCCACCTTCATCAACACTTTCTGAAGAGCTCCCGCGCAGATCTTGCGCGACTCGTCGGCCAGCTGCTTGGGGATCCTCTCCCGGAGTCGCTGGAGGGCTGTCGCCACGCCCTTGAAGAACAAGACGAGCTTGGCGCTGGGTTGGAGGTTCTCGTCGGAGGGATACCCGAGATCCTCCATCCCCAGCTGCGCCAACTCCTTGTCAATATCTGTGGCAGCATCCACAAGACTCTCCGTCCAGTGCTCCACATTTTTCCTGAAGGCATTTTGGGTGGCGGCAATGCTCTCCAGCAGCGCCTTGTCGGCCTTGATCTCTTCTTTCAAGGTCGCCTCCTGCTTCTTGGCGCCGTCCAGCGTCTTGGTCAAAGCAGTCAACTTCGACTCAAGACCCGCATTGGAGTCCTTGGCGGCGCTGAGCTCTTTGCCCTTCTCGGCAAGATCCGCCTCCAGCCGCGCCACCTTCGTCTTCAACTCCTCCTTGGCGGCCTCGGCGGCGGCGGCGGCGGCGTCCTCTGCTTGTTTGAGGGCTCCGCCGAGTTTTTCCTCGCGCGCGGCAAGCTCCTCCTCGTGGGCGTCAAGATTGACCTTCCGCTGCGCCAGCTCGCCCTCCTCCGCGGATAGCTTCACAGCGGCAAGCCGCTGCTGCTCTTCGACTTCGGCCTTCTCGAGGAAGAAGTCCTTCTGCGCTTCAGCAAGCTGCTCCCGCTCCTCCGCCAGGGATCGGAGGGCTTCCCGGTGGAAACCCCCGAGCTCTTCCGTGCGCTTCTCAATGTCTGCTCCCGCCTTTGCGACAAGCGCCTCGCGGGACTTCAGCTTGTCTTGCCGTGCGCGGTAGAGCGACACCAGCTTCCGCAGCAGCCGCTCCTCCTCAGGCTCGTTGCTGCTGCTTGGCGCATCAACCACCGTCAACCCAGCGGAGGCAAGCACTTCCCCGTCGAAGATCTCTCCCTCGACCGACGCCCTGGAGCTTAACGCCCAGGGGAGGTTGATGAAGACGTTGTCGCCGGCCTTCAAGTAGACGCCCGGCTGGGGCTCCTCGGAGTTTGGCGCTGCGGCTTCGACGGACGGGTCGGCGGTCGGCGTAGCGCCTGGCGCTCCTGCGGCCTCTGGGCCGTCAGTACGATCGCCAGATCCCTCACCAGTTGCCGCGGCGGCAGCCTTGGCGGCCTCTGCGCCGGCGGGATCGTCAGCACCGGCCGCTTCTTCGGCGGCGACCTCGGTCTCCATCTGCTCCGCAGCAGATGGGTCTGACAGCCGGCAAGGGGAGAAGAGTCAAACAAAATCCAGCAAAAACCCAAGAAGATCAAGAGAAGAAGAACCTCAGGGAAATTTTGAAGCAAGAGGAGTACCTGTGCCGGGTTCTGCAGTCGTGGTCTCCGCCGTCGGGGGGCCGCTGGTGCTGTCCCTTGCCGGGAAGCCCTCCCTTGCCGGAGAGTTCTCCCTTGTCGGGGGATTCTCCCTTGGCTCCTGGTGGGGCTGCTCTGCTCCTACACAAATTAGCAAGCAGATATCAGCAAAGACAAGTACCCATGCGCGCCTCGCAGCGGAAAGTAAATCATATACTTACGCTGGGGGCTGCTCTGGAGAAAAGTTGCCGGGTCCGGCAAGGATGTCTTGGGCGCACCCCCTGCTGTCGCAGTAGGTTCGTCCTCGATGACGATCACCAGGACCTTGGCCCTCTTTGCTGCTCTCTGAGCTAGAGTCCTGAAGAGGAACAAGTTCAGAGAAAAGCAAGTGAGAAACAAGACAAACAGCAAGGATTGAAGAAATGCAAGTACAGCAAGAGAAGCTTACTCTTCTTCTTCTTCTTCCTCGTCGGAGCTGAACGCGGAGAAGTCGAAGTCCGGCGCGCGCCCGGCGCGAGGAGGCGGAGGAGAAGCTTCCCTTGGCCGCTTGGCGGGAGCAGTGGCGGTGGTCTGAGACGACCCCGCCCCGGCTGCCGGTGCAGCGTGAGCAGCGGCAGGAACTGAAGCGGTGGTCTGGCTAGACCCCGCTCCAGTTGCCGTCGCAGCATGAGGCGCTCCCGCGGCAACGGTGTTTGCCGCGGTGGAGCGTGTCACGCGGCGCGGCGACTGTTGACCCGCTTGCCGCTCCGCCACGTTACCGGCCTTGCGGAGACGCCTTCTTGGTGGGGATGGAGGCTCTGCTTGCGGCGAGCTGCCCGAAGATGAGGAGGAAGAGGAGTTGATTTCCAACGAGCCGCTCGTGTCCTTGGCGGGCTCGCTCGGCTCGGCGTCACGCCCGGCAAGCTCCTTCTTGCCGGCGGGCTCCCCTCGCTCGGCACGGCTTGCCGCTTCTGCTGCATCTGCCTCCTCCACGGTGAATCCAAATTCACCCGCGGCCGCGGCTGCCGCCGCCTCTTCCAACCTAGTGGCGATGCGCGTCATCTCCTCGTCGGTGGTGTCGCGGGTGAGGCCATCCTTCTCGTCGGAGCGGATCGGCACTTCTACCAAGTCATCGAAGAACTGCTGCACGACGTCGTTTGCAGGCTCCTGCCAAGTTGGCACAATTCCATGCGAATCGCACTCCGGCATCATTGCACGGATGCGGTCGAGCGAGGAATTGTTGCACAGCGGAACGACGCCCCCCGGCAACCTGAAAACTTCGGGATGTTGGGGGTCATACTTGAAGAGCTCCTGCAGCATCGCGTTGAGCTCCAGAACTGTGAAGTTGAAGTTGAGGCCCGGACGCAGCCTCATGATGTACGCCGCGTTCTTGAACTCCCAAGTGGGCCTCCCCCATTCCTGCAGGGGGGCGATGCGGCGGCGAAGAAAGTCTGCGCCAACAGCGCCTACAGTAAGCCCGGTAAGCCTGAGGCGCAGGATCCTGGTGACGGCAATCTTCAGCATGTCGTCTTCTGGGGCCACGACACTCCAATCGCTGCCGCGTGCTACTGGGGTTTTGCGCCGGGTGGTGAATGGCTGCGGGTTCTCCTCGTCAATCCAGCACTAGTCTGCTCTCCACTCCTCCCACTTGCCGCGGAATTCTCCCTCCAGATAGGTTTCCTTCTTGCCGGCCCTTGAGATCCAGGCGATTCCGCCGGATAGAGTCTCTCCTCTCTCTACTCGGGGTATGAAGAAGTGGCGAAAGAGGGCTACATTGGGGTGGACTCCGACAAAGTTTTCGCAGAGATGTGCGAAAACTGCCATGGTCAGAACGGCATTGGGGGTGAAGTCAAGGAGGTGGAATCCGTAGGTATTCATGATGTCGCAGAAGAATTCAGAGAAAGGCGGGCAGAGCCCGCAGTAGAAGAACAATGCGAAGAAGGGGTATCCATTTGGGGCCTTCTTCCAAGCGGCGGCGGGGAGTACCTTCGTGCGCGGGTGCGCTTGCGTCTCCGTCGACCAGAAGAGGTAGTAGTTCTCCCTCAGCTCCTTCGCGGCAAGCTTGGGGGGGAAGACTGCTCGCTCCTTCCGCAGCGCCGCAAGCCGCTGCGCCTCGGTCGACTTCACGACCTTCCCCTTGTCGGCTTTTGGAGCCATGGCGGAAGTAGTGGAGGAGGTCGACGGCGTCGGTGGGGCTGGTGGCGATGGGGGGCGGAGCACGGCTCTCTCTCTCTCTCAGCTTTGGGACGGCGAGGGAGTGGCGGAGATTTCTGAGATTGGAAGCAGCAACGGGCGAACGGGCAAGCTGCCCCTGTTTCCCCTGCTTATAAAGAGGGAGGGGGCGGACGTTCCGCATTTCCGAATAAAGTAACCACCCACGATCTCTCCCACGACGCCGCATTCAACGCGTGCCGTTCGGGGAGAGCGCGGTGGATACGGAGAAGGATACGGCGTAACCTAGGCCGCGCGTGCCCGTGCCCTGTTTTGGGCCTGGCCCAATAGCGCTCGGCACCGTGTATGGCCCAGGCCCGGGGGCTCCTGTCGGTGTACTAGAGTAGGGGTACCCTAGTATCCCGAACTTGTGCACGGGCAGTCGCAGCGTCCCGCGGCAAGGCTTGCCGGGTGACCGCCAAGGTCCTCCGTGGTTCCTTTGGAGCCATTCAAGAACAAAGTATCCAAGTCAAGGAGACAAGACCCCGGCAAGAGGAGCTTGCCGGGAAGGCCAACAAAGGCATTTCAAGACCCCGGCGAGAGGAGCTTGTCGGGAAGGCCTACCAAGGCACTTCAAGGAACTTGCCGCGGCGCGTCACGCGTCCCGGCAAGGCCCGGTGAGCGACAAGCTCCCGGATGCGACAAGACGACGACAGCGGCAGGGCGCTTGCCGCGGCAAGCCACCACTGTGCCCGCGCTCCAGCACATCCACCAACGTGTCGCTCTGGGACCCCTCCAGGCGTACGTGGCGGGAGGCTGTGCAGCTTGCGGTGCGCGGTGGCAAGCGGCGCTGACAAGATCGCCATCGTGGCGAGCGGTGGCGTCCCTGACGGTCCCTTTTTGCACTGTTTAGGCGACACAGACGGGTATTTAATGTCCTTGTCCCCTGTCGTCAGGGTTAGGTATGACACACTGTAGCAGGTAGCTATACCTACCGCAGCACCTTTCCATTTTTACCCTTTGCCTCTGTTGCCACCTGTTGGTGACCCCTTGAGCATATAAAAGGAGGCCCGTGTGCAATGTAGAGGGGGGTTCGAAAAACACTCACGCTCGGTCTCGCTAGCTGCTGGTGTGTACTGTAGCACTCCGCGCTCCCGAGCAAGAAATCAATACAAACCACAAAGCAGGAGTAGGGTTTTACGCATCCGTGCGGCCCGAACCTGGGTAAATCGCTCGCGTGTATCGCCTCGATTTGCTCTTTGCACGATCTCCGCCCCCGCCGAACCGAAAGGGACTCGGTCCGCCGGTCCCATAGGTGCCCGTGGATCAGTACCCCGGCACTTGTAATCTCCCAGCGTGATAGTAACATCCGGAGCGATAGCACTTGCATTCATGAATTTACCCGGAGAAACAACAGATAACTGTCTAGGCAAATCTTGCAAAAGCAACTCATGTTTAGAAACAAATGGCCTCGAGATGAAACAATGCGATGCACCTGTATCAAAAAGTACTTTTGCAGGAATATCGTTAACAGGAAGGTTACCCATAATCACATCTGATGAGTCCTCTGCCTGAGCTGCATTCAGCAAGTTAACCTTGGCGGACTTGGGGTTATGCTTGACCACAGCTGTACTTGGCGATCTCACAGGAGGAGGAGGAGGAAGACGCCTCTGGTTGAAACACTTGTTGGCATAGTGACCCTTTTCTTGGCACTTGTTGCACGTGACCTCTGAAAGCGGACGGTGGTACGGAGCACTCGATCTTGGAGGTTGAGACGAAGACTTGTTCTGAAAGCCAGGGTTGGGTGGGTGGGAAGAACCACTGCCACCTTTGCTCTTCTACTGATACGGCTGACGGAACGGAGGAGGAGGAAGCCAAAACTTCTGCTGCTTGGCCACTTGAGTAGAGGAAGACGGAGTAGCATCTCTGACTCGCTTCTTGGAAGCATCACACCTCAACTGAGCAGCCTCTTGCTTCAGTGCCATGTTGTAGAACTCATCGTATCTCAACGGCTCAAAGAGTACAAGAGCGAGCTGAATTTCTTCTCTGAGGCCACCCCTGAACTGGTATATCATGCTCTTCTCATCAGGTACGTCCTTCTTGGCAAAGCGGGCGAGCTTCTGGAACAACTTGTTGTAGTCATAGACAGACAAAGAGCCTTGCTTCAGATTGCGGAATTCCTGACGCTTACTTTCAACCACACTTTGAGGGATGTGATGAGCTCGGAAATCTTGAGGGAAATCATCCCAAGTGATCAGACGTCCACCTCTGGAATCCTTGTATCGCTGGAACCATTCTGCAGCCTGATCTTTGAGTTGGAAGGAAGCGAACTTGACGAAATCTTCAGGCCTGACGTTGCTGCACTCAAAATGTTTACCCAGATCCACAAGCCAATCGTCAGCATCGGAAGCCTCAACACAATTGCTGAACGTCTTTGGCCCATTAGCAAGGAACTGGTTCAGTGTAGCAAAATGATTCTGATTGTTGCCTTGATTCCCTTGCCTACCTTGATTGTGCTCTTGGAGGATTTGCATGATCAACTGTGTGTTTGCATTGGTTGCGGCCATCACAGCTTGCCATGCCTCCGGAGGAGGTGGAGGTGGTGGCGGATCTTGATTCTGGTTCTGACTGGTGCTCTTAGCGGGAGCCATCCTGAAGAGGTTGACCACCGTTAGCACATACACAGATAAATGAAGCTGAAACCAACGGAATGAAAATTGCAACATAAAGTCTTCACATCCGAACAAAATGAACGAATGCACTTCTCTTGAAGTGGTCACATATCCCTAAATTGAGAAGCCACGTAGAATTAGGTAGAAGAATTAAATCAACAAGGTACGGATCAAGAACGAATAATCGGTAAGAAATCCCAATCTCAAACCAATATCCGTGGAAGAAGAACTAGAGCTACGAGAATTCCCACCTATGAAACTCCCGAAACTTTCCGGTTATGCAATCAGGTGTTGGGGATACAGGGGAAGCATAATATCTCACCCAAACTAGCAATTCCTACATCCAGCTGTATCCATCCTTCAACACATAACCAAGAAACCTTCGGAAACCATCTACCTCAACCTTTGAAAGGCATCCGTTATACAAGTTATGGCGATACTCCCGAACTCCCGCCCCAGTACTGGGTGGCGTCGAGGTTATCTCACCAACGAACTGCATAAAAGAGATTTTCAATGTCGGCGAAAATATCTCAAGTATTCCAGAATTGCAATGATAAAATTATGATGACAACACCTCAGAGCTCAACTCCCTGGGACACTTCCACTAAACCCCTGACATGAGGCACCAAGACAATGTTCTCATCATAAGCCATCGGAACGATTCCAAGATACTCGCGTGATCCTAATTTTTTTTGTGAAATTTGAGAAGAGAAGAGTCAAAACTCTACGTCAGGATGCCTTACCAGAGCGATGAGGAGACTGGGAAGTAAAAAGAATTCCTAAGCTCTCCGATATATAATTCCTAAATGACTCAAAACATTTTTCTAGACACAACTCAGCCTCTAAAAACGATCAAGCAATGGGGCTCCTAAGGTCGGGGAAGGCTCTGATTACCAACTTGTACCGCCCTCGATGCGGCTATAGCTCCCATGTGTCGAGGCACGACTTAGAGACATAACCGCATTGAAAGCAATGTTGCAAGTTAGGCAATCATCACAACATCCCATGTAATATATAGAATAAAAGGGGAGATACATAATTGGCTTACACTCGCCACGTCACATCAAAGTACATAAATAACATACATCATCCAAACACTCATGGCCCGACTACAGCGCCAAAATAGAAGAAAACCCAACATGCGACACGGTCCCGATCAAACCCCAACTGGACACCACTACTGATCATCAGGAAAAGAGACATAGTAACGCTGAGAGTCCTCGTCGAACTCCCACTTGAGCTCGTACTCGTCACCTAGAGCGGAATCACCTGGACCTGCATCTGGTATAGTAGGAATCTGTGAGCCACAGGGACTCAGCAATCTCGCACCCTCGCGATCAAAACTATTTAAGCTTATAGGAAGGAGTAGGGCAAATATATGTGGAGCTGCAGCAAGCGACTAGCATATATGGTAGCTAAACTTATTCGCAAAAGAGAGCGAGAAGAGGAGGCAAAGCGCGAGCGAGAATCTAGAGGAACAACCTGCGCAAGCATTACTCCAACACCGTGTCCACTTCCCGGACTCCGCCGAGAAGGGGCCATCACGGTAACACACATGATTGATTTATTTTAATTAAGTTTATGTTTAAGTTATCTACAACCGGACATTAACAAATTCCCATCTGCCCATAACCGCGGGCACAGCTTTCGAAAGTTCAATCCCAGCAGGGGAGTCCCAACTTAGCCCATGACAAGCTCTCACGGTCAACGAAGGAATAGACCTCCACCCGAGACATTCCAACCAGGCTCGGTATTCCGGTACAACAAGACACTTCGACAGGTTAAAACAAGACCAGCAACACCGCCCGAATGTGCCGACGAATCCCGATAGGAGCTGCACATATCTCGTTCTCAGGGCACACTCAGATGAGCCAGACGTCGGGTAAGCCAGCCCAGAGTTGCCCCTGGTAGCCTCGGACATCGCTCAGTGGGACCAACACTCAGAGGAGCACTGGCCCGGGGGGGGGGGGGTTAAAATAACATGACCCTTGAGTCTGCAGAACCCAAGGGAAAGAAAAGGGCTAGGTGGCAAATGGTAAAACCAAGGTTGGGCATTGCTGGAAAAGCTTTAATCAAGGCGAACTATCAAGGGGTTCCCATTATAACCCAACCGCGTGAGGAACGCAAAATCCGGGAACATAACACCGATATGACGGAAACTAGGGCGGCAAGAGTGGAAAAAAACACCAGGCGAGAGGCCGAGCCTTCCACCCTTTACCAAGTATATAGATGCATTAAGATAACATAGATATCCCAACAAGTAAATAAATGTTCCAACAAGGAACGGCTCCAACCTTCACCTGCAACTAGCAACGCTATAAGAGGGGCTGAGCAACGCGGTAACATAGCCAATCAACGGTTTGCTAGGACATGGTGGGTTAGAGGTTCAACATGGCAATTGGGAGGCTGACAAGCAAAAGGTAGGCATCGTAGCATTGGCATAGCAAAAGAGCGAGCAAACTAGCATAGCAAAGATAGTAGTGATTTCGAGGGTATGATCATCTTGCCTTCAAAGCTGTCAGAGTTGACTGGATCCTCAAAAGCAAACTCAACGGGCTCCTCGTTAGCGAACTCGTCTCCTGGCTCTACCCAAACAAGACAAACAAGCAACAAGGATACAATCAACCACGTGCAAACTCAAACAATAAGATGCAATGATGGTATGCTATGCGGGATGCGATGCGGGATGCAAAATACAAGATATGACAGGAAATGCATGAACCTGGCCTCAACTTGGAAAACTAGTGTTCCACTGGAAAGATGGGATGAAATCATTAGGAAACAGCAAGAACATATGGCATCATGAACTAAATAATCCCAGACTTAGTGAAAACTACTAAGTCCCTGAAAACTGATTTACCGGGTGCCTCACTTTGCAAGCTTGCACAAGTCACCACACACATCCTAAAAATGCATGGGTTGCACCTCTGGAAAGATAACAAGATTCTTAACAAAACATATGAAGGACTCACAGGCATATCATGCACACAACAATCATGGCAAAAATGACAAAAGTCTAAGATGAACTAGCAAATCTGACAATTAACTCACGAAGCCTCCTTCTAACAGCATTTCAGGCATCAAGATGAGCTCAAATGAAAATGATGCAATGTAATGAAATGATGTACTCGTCGAGATGAACATTTTGATATACTATATGTCCAAATCGGAGCTATGGATGCGGAGATATCACAGGTCAAAGTTTGCTCAAAAATTAGGGTTCGGAGGAGAAAAGTCAACCGGATCTAGATCTGGATCTGAGATCACTATTCACCGGCGCGACTCCCGAGGTTGGCCGGCATTGAGGACGGCGGCGGCCAGAGTAGGAGGGGTCGCCGGGCGATGACAGGCCAGGGCGCGCCGGCCGGAGCACCGAGGCGCGGCGAGGAGGAGGCCGGAGCGGCCGGACGGAGGAGGCGGCGGCCGGCGCGGTGGCGCACGGCGGCCGGGCGGTGGCCCGCGGCGGCGGCGCCCACCGGAGCTGGGAGAGGCGGCGGCGATCGAGGCGAGGAGGCGGCTCGGGCTCGCGGGGGCCCGATCTGGGCCTCCCGGGCCGCGGCGGCGGTGAGGTGGCGTGAGCCACGTGGCGGCGGCGGGCGTCGGGTCGGACACGTCCGGCGCGGGTCGGACACGTCCGGCGCGGCGGAGAGGGATTTAGGGTTTCGGGGAGAGGGAGAGATCCGAAATTCGGGGGGTCCTATTTATAGGCATAAGTGGAGCTAGGAGAGTCCAAATGAGGTGCGGTTTTCGGCCACGCAATCGTGATCGAACGCTCTAGGTGATGGAGCAGAGTTTGGTGGGTTTTGGGCCAAATTGGAGGGGTGTTGGGCTGCAACACACACGAGGCCTTTTCGGTCCCTCGGTTTACCGTTGGAGTATCAAACGAAGTCCAAATGATACGAAACTTGAAAGGCGGTCTACCGGTAGTAAACCAAGGCCGCATGACAAGTCTCGGTCCAATCTGGAAATGTTTAATCCCCACACACGAAAGAAAGCTAGAAATGACCACCGGAGGAGAACGAAGCGCCGGAATGCAAAACGGACAACGGGGAAAATGCTCGAATGCATGAGATGAACACGTATGCAAATGCAATGCACATGATGACATGATATGAGATGCATGACAACGAAAAACAACACACGGAGACAAAGACCCGAACCCGAGAAATAAATATAACTTAACGCCGGAAACGGCAAGAGTCGGAGTACAAATTGGGAAAGTAATATCCGGGGTGTTACACTAGTACTCACTCACTACATGTCATCCCAATCTTAGTACTCTTGCGGTTTGCTGTTCTTGCTATGTTTAGTAGATGTTTCTGTGTTATCTAACCTTGTTTACTCAGGTTCATCTCTTCCAAAGCCAGCTCAAGACCACAAGGTAAGTATATCCATCACACTCATGTCCATGATGATCTCTTTCTAATGTATATATTGTTTGCAAGAAGGACTCATGAACTTGAAGGTACACTTCCTATATCCACACCATTTGCTCTGATGCATATAGATAAGATACACGTAACTCATTGCATGCTCTGTCATGGTTATTGATACATCTCCAACGTATCTATATTTTTTGATTGCTCCATGCTATATTATCTACTGTTTTGGACATTATTGGGCTTTATTATCCACTTTTATATTATTTTTGGGACTAACCTATTAACCGGAGGCCCAGCCCAGAATTGCTGTTTTTGCCTATTTTAGGGTTTCGAAGAAAAGGAATATCAAACGGAGTCCAAACGGAATGAAACCTTCGGGAACGTGATTTTCTCACCGAACATGATCAAGGAGACTTGGACCCTACGTCAAGAAACAAAGGAGGAGGCCACGAGGTAGGGGGCGCGCCTACCCCCCAGGCGCGCCCTCCACCCTCGTGGGACCCCTGTTGCTCCACCGACGTACTCCTTCCTCCTATATATACCTACGTGCCCCCAAACAATCAGATACGGAGCCAAAACGCTAATTCCAGCGCCGCAACTTTCTGTATCCATGAGATCCCATCTTGGGGCCTGTTTCGGAGCTCCGCCGGAGGGGGCATCCAGTACGGAGGGCTTCTACATCAACACCATAGCCTCGCCGATGAAGTGTGAGTAGTTTACCTTAGACCTTCGGGTCCATAGTTATTAGCTAGATAGCTTCTTCTCTCTTTTTGGATCTCAATACAATGTTCTCCCCCTCTCTTGTGGAGATCTATTCAATGTAATCTTCTTTTTGCGGTGTGTTTGTTGAGACCGATGAATTGTGGGTTTATGATCAAGATTATCTATGAACAATATTTGAATCTCCTCTAAATTTTTTTTGTATGATTGGTTATCTTTGCAAGTCTCTTCGAATTATCAGTTTGGTTTGGCCTACTAGATTGACCTTTCTTGCAATGGGAGAAGTGCTTAGCTTTGGGTTCAATCTTGCGGTGTCCTTTCCCAGTGACAGTAGGGGCAGCAAGGCACGTATTGTATTGTTGCCATCGAGGATAAGAAGATGGGGTTTTTTTATCATATTGCATGAATCTATCCCTCTACATCATGTCATCTTGCTTAAGGTGTTACTCTGTTTCCATGAACTTAATACTCTAGATGCATGCTGGATAGCGGTCGATGAGTGGAGTAATAGTAGTAGATGCAGGCAGGAGTCGGTCTACTTGTCTCGGACGTGATGCCTATATACATGATCATACCTAGATATTCTCATAACTATGCTCAATTCTGTCAATTGCTCAACAATAATTCGTTCACCCACCGTAAAATACCTATGCTCTTGAGAGAAGCCACTAGTGAAACCTATGCCCCCCGGTCTATCTTCATCATATTAATCTTCCAATACTTATTTATTTCCTTTGCTTTTTACTTTGCTTTTATTTTACTTTGCCTCTTTATCAAAAAAATACCAAAAATATTATCTTGTCATACCTATCAGATCTCACTCTCGTAAGTGACCGTGAAGGGATTGACAACCCCTTATCGTGTTGGTTGTGAGGAGTTATTTGTTTTGTGCAGGTACGAGGGACTCGCATGTAGCGTCCTACTGGATTGATACCTTGGTTCTCAAAAACTGAGGGAAATACTTACGCTACTTTGCTGCATCATCCCTTCCTCTTCGAGGAAAACCAACACAGTGCTCAAGAGGTAGCAAGAAGGATTTCTGATGCCGTTGCCGGGGAGTCTACGCAAAAGTCAACATACCAAGTACCCATCACATACCCTTATCTCCCGCATTACATTATTTGCCATTTGCCTCTCGTTTTCCTCTCCCCCACTTCACCCTTGCAGTTTTATTCGCCCTCTCTCTCTATCCTCCCTCTCTTCCTCTATTCGCCTCTTTTCCGCTTGCTTGTCATTATGGCTAGTCCTCTATCTTCTCTGTTGTCTCCCGAGAATGAAGTTCTAAATTTTAAGCAAAGGGAGGGAGAAAATCTAAAAGACGCTTGGTATAGAATTTGCAATGCTCAAAATAGATCTACCAGTAAGCAATATACTTCCGTTCTTCTTCGCAATTTTTATGTAGGCACTACTCCTTGGCACAGATATATCCTTGATACCATTACCGGAGGGAACTTCTTGGGTAGTCATACTTTTGATTCTTATAATGCTATGATAGATTTATTTGGCTCACCACCTCTTTTGGTTAATGGAACTACGTTAACTTTGGAGCATGTAATGCAAAGACTTGAAATTATTGAGAATAAGGTTGCTACTATAGAGTTAATTGAAAATTTGGATAAAAAGATCCACAACCAAATCACTCAATATGGATCTAAAGTAGGAGTCAACTTGAAAAATATTAAATAAAAGGAACCTATAGTTAATGAGAAAATAAATCAAGATTCCACTCGAATCGATAAACTTGAGGGCATTATTACCAACTTGGGAACCACTTTTTCTTCCGTAAGAAATACTCCAAGTCCTCCCACTAAAATTGCCAAGCTTATGTATGTTCCTAAAAATAAGGGTGAATCTTCTAGTAAGGAAACTGCGGATCTCAAATCTATAAGTATCCATCCCAATCTTTTTGCTATCATTAAGGAACCATTTGGTACAAATGAATTTTTCGATCTTGTGCCTAAAAGTTTGATAATTAATAAAATAAAGAAATTCCTAAAGATGGTAGATGCCCCATTAAATAATTGCCTACCAAAGATGGCAATACCTAGATCTATCCTTGCTTATTATGCCTAGCTAGGGGCGTTAAACGATAGCGCTTGTTGGGAGGCAACCCAATTTTGTTTTTATTCCTTGCTTTTTGCTCACGTTTAGTAATAAATAATTTATCTAGCCTCTGTTTTGGTTGTGTTTTTTGTGTTTAATTAGTGTTTGTGCCAAGTAGAACCATTGGGAAGACTTGGGGAAAGTCTTGTTAATCTTGCTGTAAAAAACAGAAACTTTAGCGCTCACGAGAACTGCTGCCATTTTTATTTGGAAAGTGCTATTTAGTTAATTATTTTTTAAGATGATTAATAGATAAATTCCTCACGTCCAGCAATTTATTTTAGAATTTTTGGGGTTCCAGATCTTGCGCTAGCTACAGATTACTACAGACTATTCTGTTTTTGACAGATTCTGTTTTTCGTGTGTTGTTTGCTTATTTTGATGAATCTATGGCTAGTAAAATAGTTTATAAACCATAGAGAAGTTGGAATACAGTAGGTTTAACACCAATATAAATAAAGAATGATTTCATTACAGTACCTTGAAGTGGTCTTTTGTTTTCTTTCGCTAACGGAGCTCATGAGATTTTCTACTTTGAGTTTTGTGTTGTGAAGTTTTCAAGTTTTGGGTAAAGATTTGATGGATTATGGAACAAGGAGTGGCAAGATCCTAAGCTTGGGGATGCCCATGGCACCCCCAATATAATCTAAGGACACCTAAAAGCCAAAGCTTGGGGATGCCCCGGAAGGCATCCACTCTTTCGTCTACTTCTATCAGTAACTTTACTTGGAGCTATATTTTTATTCACCACATGATATGCGTTTTGCTTGGAGCGTCTTGTATGATTTGAGTCTTTGCTTTTTAGTTTACCACAATCATCCTTGCTGTTCACACCTTTTGAGAGAGCCATACATGATTTGGAATTTGTTAGAATACTCTATGTGCTTCGCTTATATCATTTGAGTTATATAGTTTTGCTCTAGTATTTCACTTATATTCTTTTAGAGTACGGTGGTGGATTTTTTTATAGAAACTATTGATATCTCATGCTTCACTTAGATTATTTTGAGAGTCTTTAATAGCATGGTAATTTTCTTAAATAATCATAATATGCTTGGTATTCAAAGAATAGTAAAAACTTTCTTATGAGTGTGTTGAATTCTATGAGAAGTTTGATGCTTGATAATTGTTTTGAGATATGAAGATGGTGATATTAAAGTTATACTAGTTGAGTAGTTGTGAATTTGAGAAATACTTGTGTTAAAGTTTGTGATTCCTGTAGCATGCACGTATAGTGAACCGTTATGTGATGAAGTCGGAGCATGATTTATTTTTTGATTGTCTTCCTTATGAGTGGCGGTCGGGGACGAGCGATGGTCTTTTCCTACCAATCTATCCCCCTAGGAGCATGCGCGTAATACTTTGCTTTGATAACTTGTAGATTTTTGCAATAATTATATGAGTTCTTTATGACTAATGTTGAGTCCATGGATTATATGCACTTTTCTTCCTTCCACCATTGCTAGCCTCTCTAATACCGCGCAACTTTCGCCGGTATCATACACGCACCATATACCTTCCTCAAAACAGCCACCATACCTACCTATTACGGCATTTCCATAGCCATTCCGAGATATATTGACATGCAACTTTCCACCGTTCCGACACACTCCATCATTGTCATATTGCTTAGCATGATCATGTAGTTGACATCGTATTTGTGGCAAAGCCACCATTCATAATTCTTTCATACATGTCACTCTTGATTCATTGCATATCCCGGCACATCGCCGGAGGCATTCATATAGAGTCATATCTTGTTCTAAGTATCGAGTTGTAATTGCTGAGTTGTAAGAAAATAAAAGTGTGATGGAGACTATGATTCCCCCACAAGTCGGCATGAGACTCTGGACGAAAAAAAGAGGCCATAAAAAGGGCCCAAATAAAAAAATGAGAGAAAATGAGAGAAGGGACAATGTTACTATCCTTTACCACACTTGTGCTTCAAAGTAGCACCATGATATTCATGATAGAGAGTCTCTCATTTCGTCACTTCCATATACTAGTGGGAATTTTTCATTATAGAACTTGGCTTGTATATTCCAATGATGGGATTCCTCTAAATGCCCAAGGTCTTCATGAGCAAGCAAGTTGGATGCACACACACTTAGTTTCTTTTGTTGAGCTTCCATATACTTATAGCTCTAGTGCATCCATTGCGTGGCAATCCCTACTCACTCACATTGATATCTATTGATGGGCATCTCCATAGCCCATTGATACGCCTAGTTGATGTGAGACTATCTTCTCCTTTTTTGTCTTCTCCACAACCACCATTCTATTCAACATATAGTGCTATATCCATGGCTCACGCTCACGTATTGCGTGAACATTGAAGAAGTTTGAGAATGTCAAAAGTATGAAACAATTGCTTGGCTTGCCATCGGGGTTGTGCATGATTTAAATACTTTGTGTGGTGAAGATAGAGCATATCCAGACTATATGATTTTGTAGGGATAACTTTCTTTGGCCATGTTATTTTGAGAAGATATGATTGCTTTGTTAGTATGCTTGAAGTATTATTATTTTTATGTCAATATGAACTTTTATCTTGAATCTTTCGGATCTGAATATTCATACCACAATTAAGAAGAGTTACATTAAAATTATGCCAAGTAGCACTCCACATCAAAAATTATCTTTTTTATCATTTACCTACTCGAGGACGAGCAGGAATTAAGCTTGGGGATGCTTGATACGTCTCCAGCGTATCTATAATTTTTGATTGCTCCATGCTATATTATCTACTGTTTTGGACATTATTGGGCTTTATTATCCACTTTTATATTATTTTTGGGACTAACCTATTAACCGGAGGCCCAGCCCAGAATTGCTGTTTTTTGCCTATTTTAGGGTTTCGAAGAAAAGGAATATCAAACGGAGTCCGAACGGAATGAAACCTTCGGGAACGTGATTTTCTCACTGAACATGATCCACGAGACTTGGACCCTATGTCAAGAAACAAAGGAGGAGGCCACGAGGTAGGGGGGCACGCCTACCCCCCCAGGCGCGCCCTCCACCCTCGTGCCCCCCTGTTGCTCCACCGACGTACTCCTTCCTCCTATATATACATACATACATACCCCCAAACGATCAGATACGGAGCCAAAACCCTAATTCCACCGCCGCAACTTTCTATATCCATGAGATCCCATCTTGGGGCCTGTTCCAGAGCTCCGCCGGAGGGGGCATCCAACACGAAGGGCTTCTACATCAACATCATAGCCTCTCCGATGAAGTGTGAGTAGTTTACCTTAGACCTTCGGGTCCATAGTTATTAGCTAGATGACTTCTTCTCTCTTTTTGGATCTCAATACAATGTTCTCCCCCTCTCTTGTGGAGATCTATTCAATGTAATCTTCTTTTTGCGGTGTGTTTGTTGAGAAGGATGAATTGTGGGTTTATGATCAAGATTATCTATGAACAATATTTGAATATCCTCTGAATTCTTTTATGTATGATTGGCTATCTTTGCAAGTCTCTTCGAATTATCAGTTTGGTTTGGCCTACTAGATTGATCTTTCTTGCAATGGGAGAAGTGCTTAGCTTTGGGTTCAATCTTGCGGTGTCCTTTCCCAGTTATAGTAGGGGCAGCAAGGCACGTATTGTATTGTTGCCATCGAGGATATCAAGATGGGGTTTTTATCATATTGCGTGAATCTATCCCTCTACATCATGTCATCTTGCTTAAGGCGTTACTCTGTTTCCATGAACTTAATACTCTAGATGCATGCTGGATAGCGGTCGATGAGTGGAGTAATAGTAGTAGATGCAGGCAGGAGTCGGTCTACTTGTCTCGGACGTGATGCCTATATACATGATCATACCTAGATATTCTCATAACTATGCTCAATTCTGTCAATTGCTCAACAGTAATTTGTTCACCCACCGTAAAATACCTATGCTCTTGAGAGAAGCCACTAGTGAAACCTATGGCCCCCAGGTCTATCTTCATCATATTAATCTTCCAATACTTATTTATTTCCTTTGCTTTTTTACTTTGCTTTTATTTTACTTTGCATCTTTATCACAAAAATACCAAAAATATTATCTTATCATATCTATCAGATCTCACTCTCGTAAGTGACCGTGAAGGGATTGACAACCCCTTATCACGTTGATTGCGAGGAGTTATTTGTTTTGTGCAGGTACGAGGGACTCGCGCGTAGCCTCCTACTAGATTGATACCTTGGTTCTCAAAAACTGAGGGAAATACTTACGGTACTTTGCTGCATCATCCCTTCCTCTTTGGGGAAAACCAACACAGTGCTCAAGAGGTAGCAGTTATGCATTCACATGATCTTATATTCTATATTTACATGATTGCATACGTGTAGGGGGAGCCTATGCATGTTACATGTCCTTCCAAAGCTTTACTTGCTAGTCTTCATATATTTATCAAAAGCTTTGATGTATGTTGTCATCAATTACCAAAAAGGGGGAGATTGAAAGCACAAGTGCTCCCTGGTGATTTTGGTATTTAATGTCAACATATCTCTTGTTGGACTAACATTTTCATCTAGTATATTTCAGATGAGTTCAACAGTGGACTGGCTTGGACAAGAGGATGTGGAACCCCTTCAAGAAACTAAGGACAAGGATTGGCAAAAGCTCAAGACTCTACATTTTCATTTTAGTGATCCAAGATCACATTGAGTCCATAGGAAAGCCAATACTATTAAAAGGGGATGAGGTGTTGCTCAATGGCTTGCTTGCTCAAAGTGCTTAGTGATATGCTCCAAAGCCCTCAACCACTTTCTCATTTCCACATATGTCCTAAACCAAAAGTAAAACTCGGCCCCACCAATTTGATCTATCCAACGCCACCGAGTTCACTTGACATAGCCACTGCCAGAAACCCTAATCAGTTCGATCTCACCGATGGGATCTCGGTCTCACCAAGATGGGCTTGCCAACTCTCTGTTGCTTGTTGCATCTATTTCGGTCTCACCGAGATATGCGATCGGTCCCACCGAGTTTGCTTGACCAACTCTCTGTTTTGCTTATTACCAAAATCGGTCCCATCGAGTTTGTGTAATCAGTCAAACCGAGTTGAGGTTTTACACTAACCCTAGCACATCGGTCCCACCGAGTTGATCATATCGGTCCCACCAAAAATCCTAATGTTCACATTTTGAATCAAATCGGTCTGACCGAGTTTCTCGATTCGGTCCCACTGAGTTTGGTGAATTGTGTGTAATGGCTAGATTTTGTGTGGAGGCTATATATACCCTCCACCCTTCCTGCATTCGTGGAGGGAGCCATCAGAACGTGCCTACACTTCTACCATTCATTTTCTGAGAGAGAACCACCTACTCATGTGTTGAGACCAAGATATTCCATTCCAACCACAAGAATCTTGATCTCTAGCCTTCCCCAAGTTGCTTTCCACTCAAATTATCTTTCCACCAAATCCAAATCAGTGAGAGAGAGTTGAGTGTTGGGGAGACTATCATTTGAAGCACAAGAGTAAGGAGTTCATCATCAACATACCATATATTACCTTTTGGAGAGTGGTGTCTCCTAGATTGGTTAGGTGTCACTTGGGAGCCAAGTGAGGCAAGTCCTTCATGGGCGATGGCCTACTTCGTGAAGATCTACCCAGGTGAGGCAAGTCCTTCATGGGCGATGGCCATGGTGGGATAGATAAGGTTGCTTCTTGGTGGACCCGGAGCCCTCTGTGGACTCGTGCAACCGTTACCCTTCGTGGGTTGAAGTCTCCATCAACGTGGATGTACGATAGCACCACCTATGAGAACCACGCCAAAAATCTCCCTGTCTCCAATTGCGTTTGCACACTCCAATCCCATCCCTTTACTTCCTTGCAACTTGCATGATTTACTTTCCGCTGCTCATATACTCTTGCCATGCTTGCTTGAAATGTATTGTGAATGTTTAAACTTGTGCTAAAACTCCACCTTAACTTAAAGAAATTAAAAATTGCTACCTTTTCTTGTTGAGGGTCTAATCACCCCCCCTCTAGACACCTCTTCCCGATCCTACAGTTGTACCCTCTACTTGAACATGGTGCTTTATGCTTCATACTATTATCCAATGATATGTTGCCATCCTATGATGCTTGAGTAGATTTTTGTTGTCCTATCGATGATTGGTGAATTGATATGATTGGTTTAATTTGCTTGAGGTTATGTTGATGTCCTTTGGTGCCCATCATATGAACGTGCGTGTGGATCACACCATAGGGTTAATTGTATGTTGAAAGGACTATGTATTGGAGGGCAAGGGTGACAACAGCTTCAGCCTAGCATAGAAATTGATGCATATGAGATTGAAGGGGGGCCAATATATCTTAATGCTATCGTTTGGTTTTACCTTAATGAACGTTAGTAGTTGGGGATGCTTGCTAATAATTCCAATCATAAGGGCATAGAATTCCATGTAAGAGATGACATGCTAGAAGTGGCCTCTCCCACATAAAAACTTGTTGTCGGTCTAGTAACGTAGTCAATTGCTTAGGGACAATTCCGCAACTCGTACCACAACTTTTCCACACTTGCTATATTAACTTAATTGTTTATTTCTAAACAGCCCCTAGTTTTTATTTATGTGCTCTTTATTATCTTGCAAACCTATCCCACAACACCTACAAAGTACTTCTAGTTTCATACTTGTTCTAGGTAAAGCGAACGTCAAGCGTGCGTAGAGTTGTATCGGTGGTCGATAGAACCTGAGGGAATATTTGTTCTACCTTTAGCTCATCATTGGGTTCGACACTCTTACTTATCGAAAGAGACTACCGTGACCCCCTATACTTGTGGCTTATTACTAGGCTATCCTGTTGATCCCATGGTTGACCACACACTACTGCAGGATGCTGCTAACGCGACACTACGATCAGAGACCCTTTCACGACACTGTGTGCAATGCACGGGGATGTAAAAAACCCATCTAAAAGGTGCAAAACATTTGCAATGGTGGATGCATCAAACACGGTTCAGATTTTAGTTGCGTGTGCGGTCCAGGGCATACGGTTCAGTCCAATGAACTGTTTGCGATGAGGCGGAACAAAAGAAGTGGGCAGTCTGATGAAGGCGTGTGCGATATAGAGCATATGTTTCACTCAGATGAACTGTTTGTGATTAGGCAACACAAAAGAAACGGGCAGCCAGATGAAGGTGTGTGCGATATACAGCATACGCTTCACTTGGATGAACTATTTGTGATTAGGCAACACAAAAGAAACGGTCAACCAGATCAAGGTGTGTGTGATTGAGGGCATATGCTTCAGAAGGATTAACTGTTTGCGATTAGGCAACATAACAGAAACAGGTAAGCCAAATCAAAGTGTTTGCGATTGATGGCATACACTTCACATGGATGAACTGTTTGCGATTAGCCACAACAAACTGAAACAGTTAGATAGATCAACGTGTGTGCGCTAGACGGGGCACACCCATTCTAATTAAAAGAAACATACGCGATGGTAATAACGAGCGTGCATGGTTGTTGGAACAAGACGTGTGCTGACATTGCCTATTGCGGTGCACCCTATGGTGCAAACGCCACGTACGCAGCCGAGAAGGTGTACGTGCCCACGTTACACCTTCCGGGAATAGTGCGACACTTATAACTGTCAGTAAATTTTGAGCATGCGTCCCGTCACATTCCAAATTGCAAACCTATTCACACCAATCAAAACCTAAACGGTTTCCCACTTAGGAGCGTATTAATACTCGGTTATAAATACTACTACTCCAAGATGACTGCACATTCCTCAACTCCTCGTCCACAAAAAGTCAAAAACAAACAAGTCATTCATCATCGTTCCCTTGCATCCGCCATCGCCAACGTGAGTTTTGGGGTCGAGAAATTGCCACCAGGGAGAGGCGAGCCTGGAAGCGGAAGCACGAGAGATGTCCCACCTCGCCGCGAAAGCAGCCAACATGTCCCGCCGCACGACCGTAGCAGCAGAGAGGTCCCGCCGCGCCACCGAAGCAGCACGGAGGACCCACCGCGCCGTCAATGCAGCAGACTGGTCTGGCCGTGCCGCGGAAGCAGAAGAGCTGTCCCGCCACACCGCGAATGCAGCAGAGATGTCCTCCCGTGCCGCGGCGGCTTGGGAAAATGTCTCGCGGGCAGGCGACGACTCTTACAGGCGCATGCGTGCCCTCGTCCTTAGGCAGATGGATGAGATCTCCAGGTGGTGAGGTTGCAGGATGACCTGAAAGCCTCATTTGAACAGTCTATCGACGTCATCCGACAACTAAATGAGAGCAATGCGAAGCTCCGGGCCGAGCGCGACCTGCTGAGGGCGAAGATCGTCGAAAGTGTGGAGCAGCAGGAGCAGACCACTGCCTTGTTGAAGAGGACCGGTGTCATCGTCGAGAAACTTATGGATGAGAATGCCATGCTGTGCATCGAGCGCAGAAGGCTGGTGGAGGAATCTATGGATGCTCTCAACCAGCATCTTGAGGACAAGAAAGAGCTCGTCGCCGCCTGCCGTGGAGACTAGTTCCCGCGGCCTGCAGCAACGTATCAAGAAAGTAGAGATCAGCGAGCCAGATCGTTGTCTTCATTCTCCTTTTGCCCTTGTGTATATCGGGCGTTGCCGCATGTGGCTTTTTTTAATTATGTTTATAAATATGTAAGACAATTATTATCCAATGTCATCGTCTTATATTCATCATGCTTGCTATAAGTCGCAGTCGATGTTATATAGGTCCGTCGGATCTTACATCAAGATCCGTGCAAAACTTTTTTTTTTGGATTTTCATTTTTCTCTCTTAAATCTCAGTCCAGTGGGACATATAGCCATGCCGTAGAATAGGTGCTCGAGCGCCATTAATGGAGACATTGGGAGGAAGGTGCGCGACGGGTAGTGGTCAAAGGGCTCTCCTCCCGATGAGCACGCACAGAGGTCCGATCGCATGCCTCCCGTACTCAAATAGCTACCCTGCACGGCACCTCCTAGCCAATAAAAAAGGGGACGCGTGGCCGCATGTAATTGGTAAGTCGAACGCCCACGGTTTCAATAATACTTGTGTTTCCGATTTGTAACGTGACAACACTTGTTCCAAAATGACTTTGTTGATTGTTAATGTGTGCGGCTTCGCAAATCAGACAGAAAAATTACCACATCATGTTGGTGCCATGTCATGAGACCATGCCAAGTTTCATGATTTTCAGGCGTGTTTGGAAATTACAGGAATTAAAAAACCAAGTTTCTCAATCTTTTCGGCCGAGCCACGATGCCCAGATGTTTGAATTTCACTCCCATCTCTTGCATGGGACCTAGATATTCACCCAAGGACACACATCACTACTAGGAAAAGGCTAATTAGTGTCCCACCTGTTTTGGCCATTAATGGCGCACTACAGGTGCGCCACTATTAACACGCCACTAGTAACAAGTACTAATGGCGCACCCCTGGTGCGCCACTAGTATCCCAGATAATAGTGGCACACCTGGCAGTGCGCCATTAATATGTCCCCTGGTGCGCCATTACTATGCCACCCAGGGGGCCATATTTACCTTGTGCTTTGGGTTACTAATGGCGCACTTCTAGATAATGCGCCACTAGTATGTTTATTGCAGTGCGCCACTAAAATGCAGTATGGTGCGCCACTAGTATGAATATTAGGATTTTTTTCTTTTCTGATATTTGCACAGGTTACAAAATATATTACTGCACATAATATAGACAACACAACATATAAACAACAGATTTATCGAATACAATAGAAGATTAGTCTCTGAATACAATTCATCATTTTAGTCTCCGAATTCAAAAGACTGAACAAAGTTAGACCATTACAAGTCTCGAGACCGCGAGTAGCGAGTTTGTCTTCACATTACAAGTCGATATCGATCATCTAAACTACCATCACATAGAAGAGAGCTGTGGTCATCATGATGAGCATCATAGCGATGAAACTGGTCTTCATCCGGTTCCTCCTCCGCTCCCTCCTCTCTCCCGCTAGATAGCGCGCGTATCTAGCTTCCGCCTCCGCCCTAGTGTTGTACCCTTTGTAACTGTTACCGCTGAAATGGTGAACCTGTCTCCGACACTCCTCCCAGTCGTCGTAGACTTCGGGAACCTTACCCTTGTACACGACATACAACGACATCTCTATGCACTAGACAAACAAAACGTTAGTAGCAATTCACAGACAATACATAAGCAATATATAAGTATGCAACAAAAGGATCAGAAGAGAAAAGCAACACATTAATAGCACGATTCATGGTCCTACTAATAAATAGCATCGATTACATATAAGTTGAAGGACTGTCCAAACCAAAGAGACATACAAGTTCATTAAAGTTTAATTACAACATGAGCTAATCAATATTTCAGAACTACATAGCATCACTACTTTCGATTCGACTCAGGGACCGGAGCGTGGATGAAGCCGCCGTCTTTCGTGATGGTCATGAAATCGTGATCGTTGTCAGCCTGCATTTGTAGCGTTGTTTCTGTTTCACTGTTGCATGGTTGATATCTGAGGTAGAACTGCCTCGAGGTACGAAGGACATCTTGATGGATGATTTCCGCAAACTCCGACTGGATGCGAAAGAATTCTTGTCTGAGGTCCGCGTCCTGGATTGCCGACAAGCGTGTGGCCCAATCTTTGAGACTATTTGGTAGGAGAAGGTGATTATGGCCCCGTACGATCGCCCGCATGTGATGGAGGCCGTAGTAGGCATCCTTCTGACCGCCAGGCGGCTGCTTAACGCAGAGGAACGTCGTTACGTGGGTGAACACGTGCTTGCCGTACTTAAAAATTGGCCTCCTGAAGGTGCCTCCAGATTTGGTGTAGCCAGGGAGAACATCATCAAGAACTTTCTTGATATTTGTGTAGTCTTTATTCGACTGATGGTCCGAGTCAAAATACGTGGCCATGGAATAGTTCGGGCTTAAGAGGATGAGTGTGCAACGTGTGTCACTGCACAAAACACGAAATGTTAGAGAAAAAAAAAGAAGGATCGAAATCTAAGAAATCATATGTTACGAGGCGGTGAGGGGATGACTTACTCGGGAAAGTAAGGCACGAGGAAGTTATCCTTATCTGGGTTCGCCAGAATGACGCCTTTGAGGTATGAACTCGCGACTTGCCGGTCCCCAGCGCTGCCCAAGAGCTTGGCACGCATGTAGAATGGGTCGACTATCATGATGTCCGGGGTCTTGTCTCTAATGATCCACATCTCCATACTTAGCGAAAATAGCCAAATGAAGGTGTAGTGCAGCGATGAAGGTTAAACATAGCGAAGATGTCAGCAAACCGCAGGACGATCATACCCTCGATGGTGCTATCGACAAAGCCCTTGCCCTCTGGCACCTTGGCCACGAAAACCGGGTATGCCACATCATTCTCGGAGAGACGTCGCTTCTCCAAAGAAAGAACACTGTCATGCAGACTCCGCATAGCACCGGTTGCAGCATTGAGCAGATTAGTCGGTAGCATCGGCCTACCCGCCACATGCACCCTCCTCGAGATATCCTTAGATGAAGGTGGCCCGTCCTGAGCACGTATCGTACTCGGTGCCGGCTGGCTCGCTGTAACGCCCCGGACACATCCGCCGGCGGTCGTTACTCCTGGCGGGATCTAGACTGGCCTCACAGATCAATACTAGTCTTTTCTGCGCACTTTGTCCTCACTTGTGCGCACCCGGGAGAAACTTCCCGGTCGGTCACCCATCTTGACACTACTCCAAGTTGAGCACGCTTAACTTTGGAGTTCTGTCCGAATAGGATCCCGGAAAAGAAGGAATTCCTTATTGATATGAGTAGTCTATCATCCCTAATAAGCCAGGCCATCACATACACCCCCACTCAGAGGAACCGACGTCCTCGTCGGGCCACAGGAACGTTCCCTCTTGGCACATACGTCTGTGCTTCCAGTCCAGTACATGTGCCATGCCGTGTGCCACGGCGGGTCACAAACGTCATGAACAACATGACCATGCACCTGTCCACAACCATTCGTGTAACCGCGAGGGTCGGCTCTGATACCAACTTGTTACGCCCCGGACACACCCGCCGGTGGTCGTTACTCCTGGCGGGATCTAGACTGGCCTCAAAGATCAATACTAGTCTTTTCTGCGCACTTTGTCCTCACTCGTGCGCACCCAGGAGCAACTTCTCGGTCGGTCACCCATCCTGACACTACTCCAAGCTGAGCACACTTAACTTTGGAGTTCTGTCCGAATGGGATCCCGAAAAAGAAGGAATTCCTTATTGATATGAGTAGTCTATCATCCCTAATAAGCCAGGCCATCACACTCGCACCCTTGTTATTTTTTCTTTTCCGTCCCTTCTTCTTCTGCTGTAATGGGATCGAGTTCTGCTCAGATACCACCTTCTTGAGTGTGTTGGGGCTGATAATATTTCGCACCTCGGCCCTCTGAGGCTCGGTGAAGGCGGCAGCTGGAGGCATCTCCTGAGAACTGAATACCAGACGACGCCTGTTGCAATTGGGTTTCTCCATGGTACCAGCTAGATCGCGATCGTATTTTGCAGGGTTGGGTTCTTGAGAAGGAGGCCCCAAGAATTCGTCACCGTACCCATGTTCATTGAAGTACTTATCGAACCTGGTAAATGTACTGTCGTCGTCCAGATCATGTGCCATATGCATGTCCGGATCGGCCATATGTTCGTCATCGTCGTCCGGTAGCGTTGCGGCGGTCTTGCCATGGCTTGGCGCCGGCACGACTGGCGGTGTTGTCTGTGGGGTGGTGTCCCCCGCCCCCAGACAAATCTGGCTCTTCGGCCAAAGCATGGACCAGCTTATGCAGGCGCTGAGGGTCATCACATCATCTTTGTCTGCCCCAGGGGGTTGATACGGAGGTAACAAGTCATCGCAGCCCCGCAGCACCCGAACCAGTTGAACCCTATACACATTGGGTGGCATCGGATTACCGTGGAACAGGCGGTTGCCTGGTTGAATGATTCTGGCCTTGGCGACATCGATCAACTCACCGTTCACGAAGTGCAGGAGAGTGCATGGAACGTCGGCGACGCCCTGCGAAAACATGTAGGGCGTCAGGGATGCCCAGTCAAAGGCAAGGAGATGAAGTCATCGGCCGAGAGGCTTAGTTACCGTGATGGTGTCGAGCTCGGCTAATGTGGAGGCACCGCCAACGGCGGGCGTGCAAGTGATGGAGGGGCCGCTTGCTGCCGAGGTGCCGGCCGACGTATTCTTCCCACACCCAGGTGCATTAAGCTCCAATGCCGGTGCCGACGCCGGAGACACCAATGCCGCCTCCGCTGGAGACACCAATGGCACCGCCGGCGCGTTGTGCGAGTTGCTGCCCGTGAAGCTGGGAATCGGGGGCGGCCCGTGTTGGCCGCCCGCAATCCACGCCTGCAGCCCCTCAAGCAAGGTAGGCATAATGGCAGTGATCGTCGCTCCCAGTTGGTCTCGCACTTGCTCTTCGACTATCTCCGGAATCCGCACCACTTGTGCCTTGAGCTCTTGAACCTCGCGCTCCTGGCTTTCCGAGCTGTTCTTTCTCTCCTTTCGCCCAGCGGTATAGTATTCCGACCATTTCGTGGACAAGCCTTTGCCGGCCACACGACCAGCTGACGTCGGTTTACTGAGCTTATCCTTGTGTTTCATTACGTTCAACGCCCTGTTTAAAGTGGTGTCCCAAGGGGAGCTCTGAGACGACCCCGCGCTACTGCTTTTAGTTTCCTGCGGAAGGAACGTGAACCATTTAGAAATTTGGCTTCATTAATTAGAATGCAACCATATGGAGCTAATTACGCAGGGGTGTATTCCTTACCAGAACTAGCTCAAGCGCCTTGGTCTTTGGATCCGTGGTAAGCTCCTTGGATACCAGGTCAATCTTGTACCGGGCCCTGACATAGTTCCTGGTCTGCTTGTCACAGTATTTATCGAAGAGGGGCGGTAGGCCTTGCTCGGCACGCTCCGCGTCCTCCTTGTCCCATATAGGTTCCGCCACTCTGTAACCGCCGGGACCGAGTTTGAGGACCCCTAAGTTCAAGTCCCGCATATCTTTCCCCCACTGACTTGATTCCGCGGTTGCGTTGCTCTCGCACTTGATCTTGAAATCCAGGTAGTCAGCTTCGCTGATCGAAGGATTTGTCTCCTTGATCTTCTCATAACTATCACCTTTTTCAATCCTTCTCTTCACCGCGGCTCTCCAAGTAGCCAGGGCCATGCTCATCTTCATGAGGGCGGCATTGTTCACTTTATTCCCTGAGAGGCATGTGTTTGCGAAGTCACCGGGGAACTTGTATCGTTCGTGCAGCTTCATGAAGAGGAGGTTGCGCAAATTCCCTCGGTCACGATGCCTTTGGTTCTCGGTGTTGATCGAGACGGTGCTCTGGAGAATGCACCCGAGCTGTCCCGCGTACCGCTTGACTAATTCTTTGGGCACCGTTGGCTGCCCACTGGAGGACACTTCAGTAAATTCCTCCTTGACGGTGCCGAGCACGTTCGGGCGCCGGTCCTTCCGTTGCCTCTTCGGTTGGCTGCCATCTGTGCGTGCGCTGCTGCTACCTCTTGAGCACTTGCGTTGGTTTTCCCTTGAACAGGAAAGGGTGGTGCAACAAAGTAGCGTAAGTATTTCCCTCAGTTTCTGAGAACCAAGGTATCAATCTAGTAGGAGGCCACGCATGAGTCCCTCGTACCTACACAAACAAATAAATCCTCGCAACCAATGCGAAAGGGGTTGTCAATCCCTACACGGTCACTTACGAGAGTGAGATCTGATAGATACGATAAGATAATATTTTTGGTATTTTTATGATAAAGATGCAAAGTAAAATAAAAGGCAATAAAAATAACTAAGTATTGGAAGATTAATATGATAGAAGATAGACCCCAGGGCCATAGGTTTCACTAGTGGCTTCTCTCGAGAGCATACGTATTCACGGCGGGTAAACAAATTATTGTTGAGCAATTGACAGAATTGAGCATAGTTATGAGAATATCTAGGTATGATCATGTATCTAGGCATCACGTCCAAAACAAGCAGACCAACTCCTGCCTGCATCTACTACTATTACTCCACACATCGACCGCTATCCAGCATGCATCTAGAGTATTAAGTTCAAGAGAACAGAGTAATGCTTTAAGCAAGATGACATGATGTAGAGGGATAAACTCAAGCAATATGAAATAAACCCCATCTTGTTATCCTCGATGGCAACAATACAATACGTGCCTTGCTGCCCCTACTGTCACTGGGAAAGGACACCGCAAGATTGAACCCAAAGCTAGGCACTTCTCCCATTGCAAGAAAGATCAATCTAGTAGGCCAAACCAAACTGATAATTCAAAGAGACTTGCAAAGATAACCAATCATACATAAAAGAATTCCGAGAAGATTCAAATATTGTTCATAGATAAACTTGATCATAAACCCACAATTCATCGGTCTCAACAAACACACCGCAAAAGAAGATTACATCGAATAGATCTCCACAACAGAGGGGGAGAACTTTGTATTGAGATCCAAAAAGAGAGAAGAAGCCATCTAGCTAATAACTATGGACCCGTATGTCTGAAGTAAACTACTCACACTTCATCGGAAGGGCTATGGTGTTGATGTAGAAGCCCTCCGTGATTAATGCCCCCTCCGTCGGAGCTCCGGATCATGCCCCAAGATGGGATCTCGTGGATACAGAAAGTTATGGCGGTGGAATTAGGGTTTTGGCTCCGTATCTGGTAGTTTGGGGGTACGTAGGTATATGTAGGAGGAAGGATTACATCGGTGGAGCAACATGGGGCCCACGAGGGTGGAGGGCATGCCCAGGGGGGTAGGCGCGCCCCTACCTCGTGGCCTTCTGGTTGATGTCTTGACGTAGGGTCCAAGTCCTCTGGATCATGTTCGTTCCGAAAATCACGTTCCCGAAGGTTTCATTCCGTTTGGACTCCGTTTGATATTCTTTTTCTGCGAAACTCTGAAATAGGCAAAAAAACAGCAATTCTGGGCTGGGCGTCCGGTTAATATGTTAGTCCCAAAATTAATATACGTCTCCAACGTATCTATAATTTTTGATTGCTCCATGCTATATTATCTTCTGTTTTGGACATTATTGGGCTTTATTATCCACTTTTATATTATTTTTGGGACTAACCTATTAACGAGAGGCCCAACCCAGAATTGCTGTTTTTTTTGCCTATTTCAGGGTTTCGCAGAAAAAGAATATCAAACGTAGTCCAAACGGAATGAAACCTTCGGGAACGTGATTTTTGGAACGAACAAGATCCAGGGGACTTGAACCCTAAGTTAAGCAACCAACAGGGAAGCCACGAGGTAGGGGGGCGCGCCTACCCCCGCAGGCGCGCCCTCCACCCTCGTGGGCCCCCTGATGCTCCACCGACGTACTCCTTCGTCCTATACATACCTACGTACCCCCAAACGATCAAATACAGAGCCAAAACTGTAATTCCACGACCGTAACTTTATGTATCCATGAGATCCCATCTTGGGGCCTATTCCGGAGCTCCGTCGGAGGGGGCATCGATCACGGAGGGCTTCTACATCAACACCATAGCATCTCCGATGGTGTGTGATTAGTTTACCTCAAACCTTCGGGTCCATAGTTATTAGCTAGATGGCTTCTTCTCTCTTTTTGGATCTCAATACAAAGTTCTCCCCCTCTCTCGTGGAGATCTATTCGATGTAATCTTCTTTTGCGGTGTGTTTGTTGAGACCGATGAATTGTGGGTTTATGATCAAGTTTATCTATGAACAATATCTGAATCTTCTCTGAATTCTTTTATGTATGATTGGTTATCTTTGCAAGTCTCTTCGAATTATCAGTTTGGTTTGGCCTACTATATTGATCTTTCTTGCAATGGGAGAAGTGCCTAGCTTTGGGTTCAATCTTGCGATGTCCTTTCCCAGTGACAGTAGGGGCAGCAATGCACGTATTGTATTGTTGGCATCGAGGATAACAAGATGATTTTTTTATCATATTGCATGAATTTATCCCTCTACATCATGTCATCTTGCTTAAAGTGTTACTCCGTTCTTATGAACTTAATACTCTAGATGCATGCTGGATAGCGGTCGATGTGTGGAGTAATAGTAGTAGATGCAGGCAGGAGTCGGTCTACTTGTCTTGGAAGTGATGCATATATACATGATCATACCTAGATATTCTCATAACTATGCTCAATTCTGTCAATTTCTCAACAGTAATTTGTTCACCCACCGTAAAATACTTATGCTCTTGAGAGAAGCCACTAGTGAAACCTATGGCTCCCGGGTCTATCTTCCATCATATTAATCTTCCAACACTTAGTTATTTTCATTGCCTTTTATTTTACTTTGCAGCTTTATCACAAAAATACCAAAAATATTATCTTATCATATCTATTAGATCTCACTCTCATAAGTGACCGTGTAGGGATTGACAACCCCTTATCGCGTTGGTTGCGAGGATTTATTTGTTTTGTGTAGGTGCGAGGGACTCGCGCGTAGCCTCCTACTGGATTGATACCTTGGTTCTCAAAAACCGAGGGAAATACTTACGCTACTTTGCCGCATCACCCTTTCCTCTTCAAGGGAAAACCAACGCAAGTGCTCAAGAGGTAGCAAGAAGGATTTCTGGCGCCGTTGCCGGGGAGTTCTACGCAAAAGTCAACATACCAAGTACCCATCACAACCCTTATCTCCCGCATTACATTATTTGCCATTTGTCTCTCGTTTTCCGCTCCCCACTTCACCCTTGCCGTTTTATTCGCCCTCTCTCTCTCTCTCTCTATCCTCCCTCTCTTTCTCTATTTGCCTCTTTTTTGCCTGTTCCTCATTTGCTTGTGTGTTGGATTGCTTGCTTGTCACGATTGCTCAATATAACACTAAATTGTGTGACTTTACCAATACCAAAAACAATGATTTTATTAGCACTCCGATTGCTCCTCTTACCGATGCTGAATCTTGTGAAATTATTGCTGCCTTGCTGAATCTTGTCATGAAAGATCCATTTTCCGGACTTCCTAGTGAAGATGCCGCTACCCATCTAAATAGCTTCGTTGATTTGTGTGATATGCAAAAGAAGAAAGATGTGGATAATGATATTGTTAAATTGAAGCTATTTCCTTTTTCGCTTAGAGATCGTGCTAAAGCTTTGTTTTTGTCTTTGCCTAAAAATAGTATTGATTCGTGGAATAAGTGCAAAGATGCTTTTATCTCTAAGTATTTTCCTCCGGCTAAGATCATCTCTCTTAGAAATGATATTATGAATTTTAAGCAACTTGATCATGAACATGTTGCACAAGCTTGGGAGAGGATGAAATTAATGATACGTAATTGCCCAACACATGATTTGAATTTGTGGATGATTATACAAAATGTTTATGCTGGATTGAATTTTGCTTCTAGAAATCTTTTAGATTCGGCCGCGGGAGGCACTTTTATGGAAATTACTTTAGGAGAAGCTACTAAACTCCTAGATAATATTATGGCTAATTATTCTCAATGGCACACTGAAAGATCTACTAATAAAAGAGTGCATGCGATAGAAGAAATTAATGTTTTGAGTGGAAAGTTGGATGAAATTATGAAATTATTTGCTACTAAGAGTGTTTCTTCTGATCCTAATGATATGCCTTTGTCTACTTTGATTGAGAATACTAAGGAATCTATGGATGCGAATTTTGTTGGTAGGAATAATTTTGGTAACAATGCGTATAGAGGAAACTTTAATCCTAGGCCTTATCCTAGTAATTCCTCTAATAATTATGGTAATTCCTACAACAATTCTTATGGAAATTTTAATAAGATGCCCTCTGAATTTGAGACTAGTGTTAAGGAATTTATGAATTCACAAAATAATTTCAATGCTTTGCTTGAAGACAAATTGATTAAAGTTGATGATTTGGCTAGGAACGTTGATAGAATTTCTCTTGATGTTGATTCTTTAAAACTTAGATCTATTCCTCCTAAGCATGATATCAATGAGTCACTCAAAGCCATGATAATTTCCATTGATGAGTGCAAAGAAAGAACCACTAGGATGCGTGCTAAGAAAGATTCTTTTATAAGAGCGTGTTCCTCTAGTTCCTTTGATAATAAAGATGAAGATCTAAAAGTTATTGATGTGTCCCCTATTAAACCTTTGTTTTGCAATATGAATCTTGATAATGATGGGATTGAATATGATCCACCTTTACCTAGAAGGCATTCCAAAAATTTGGAGTTTTTAGATCTTGTTGCTAAATTTGATAAAAGTGGGATTGAAGAGATCAAAACTCTACATGTTAATGAACCTACTATTTTGGATTTCAAGGAATTTAATTATGATAGCTGCTCTTTGATAGATTGTATTTCCCTGTTGCAATCCATGCTAAATTCTCCTCATGCTTATAGTCAAAATAAAGGTTTTACTAAACATATTGTTGATGCTTTGATGCAATCTTATGAAGAAAAACTTGAGTTGGAAGTTTCTATCCCTAGAAAAATTTATGATGAGTGGGAACCAACTATTAAAATTAAAATTAAATATCATGAATGCTATGCTTTGTGTGATTTGGGTGCTAGTGTTTCCACGATTCCAAAGACTGTGTGATTTGTTAGGTTTCCGTGATTTTGATGATTGCTCTTTAAACTTGCACCTTGCGGATTCCACTATTAAGAAACCTATGGGAAGAATTAATGATGTTATTATTGTTGCAAATAGGAACTATGTGCCCGTAGATTTTATTGTTCTTGACATTGATTGCAATCCTTCATGTCCTATTATTCTTGGTAGACCTTTCCTTAGAACGATTGGTGCAATTATTGATATGAAGGAAGGAAGTATTAGATTCCAATTTCCATTAAGGAAAGGCATGGAACACTTTCCTAGAAAGAAAATTAAATTACCTTATGAATCTATTATGAGAGCCACTTATGGATTGCCTACCAAAGATGGCAATACCTAGATCTATCCTTGTTTTTTATGCCTAGCCAGGGGCGTTAAATGATAGCGCTTGTTGGGAGGCAACACAATTTTATTTTTATTCCTTGATTTTTGCTCCTGTTTAGTAATAAATAATTTATCTAGCCTATGTTTTGGTTGTTCTTTTTGTGTTTAATTAGTGTTTGTGCCAAGTAGAACCGTTGGGAAGACTTGGGGGAAGTCTTGTTAATCTTGCTGTAAAAAACAGAAACTTTAGCTCTCACGAGAACTGCTGAAATTTTTATTTGGAAAGTGATATTTATTTAATTATTTTTGCAGATGATTAACGGATAAATTACTCACGTCCAGAAATTTATTTTAGAATTTTTGGGGTTCCAGATCTTGCGCTAGCTACAGATTACTACAGACTGTTCTGTTTTTGACTGATTCTGTTTTTCGCGTGTTGTTTGCTTACTTTGATGAATCTATGGCTAGTAAAATAGTTTATAAACCATAGAGAAGTTGGAATACAGTAGGTTTAACACCAATATAAATAAATAATGATTTCATTATAGTACCTTGAAGTGGTGTTTTCTTTTCTTTCGCTAACAGAGCTCACGAGATTTTCTACTTTAAGTTTTGTGTTGTGAAGTTTTCAAGTTTTGGGTAAGGATTTGATGGATTATGGAACAAGGAGTGGCAAGAGCCTAAGCTTGGGGATTACCATGGCACCCCCAAGATAATCTAGGGACACCAAAATGCCAAAGCTTGGGGATGCCCCAGAAGGCATCCCCTCTTTCGTCTACTTCCATCGGTAACTTTACTTGGAGCTATATTTTTATTCACCACATGATATGTGTTTTGCTTGGAGCGTCTTGTATGATTTGAGTCTTTGCTGTTTAGTTTACCACAATCATCTTTGCTGTACACACCCTTTGAGAGAGACACACATGATTCTGAAATTATTAGAATACTCTATGTGCTTCACTTATATCTTTCGAGTTATATAGTTTTGCTCTAGTACTTCACTTATATCTTTTAGAGCACGGTGGTGGATTTTTTTATAGAAACTATTGATCTCTCACGCTTCACTTAGATTATTTTGAGAGTCTTAAATAGCATGGTAATTTGCTTAAATAATCCTAATATGCTAGGTATTCAAGATTATAAAATTTTCTTATGAGTGTGTTGAATACCATGAGAAGTTTGAAACTTGATAATTGTTTTGAGATATGGAGATGGTGATATTAGAGTCGTGCTAGTTGAGTAGTTGTGAATTTGATAAATGCTTGTGTTGAAGTTTGTGATTCCCATAGCATGCATGTATGGTGAACCGTTATGTTAAGAAGTCGGAGCATGATGTATTTATTGATTTCCCTCCTTATGAGTGGCGGTCGGGGACGAGCCATGGTCTTTTCCTACCAATCTATCCCCCTAGGAGCATGCGCGTAGTACTTTGCTTTGATAACTAATAGATTTTTGCAATAAGTATGTGAGTTCATTATGACTAATGTTGAGTCCATGGATTATACGCACTCTCACCCTTCCATCATTGCTAGCCTCTCTAATACCGCGCACCTTTCGCCGGTATCATACACCCACCATATACCTTCCTAAAAACAGCCACCATGCCTACCTATCATGGCATTTCCATAGCCATTCCGAGATATATTGCCATGCAACTTTCCACCGTTCCGTTTATCATGACACGCTCCATCATTGTCATATTGCTTTGCATGATCATGTAGTTGACATTTTAGTTGTGGCAAAGCCACCGTTCATAATTCTTTCATATAAGTCACTCATGCATCATTGCTATCCCGGTACACCGCCGGAGGCATTCATATAGAGTCATACTTTGTTCTAGTATCGAGTTGTAATCTTTGAGTTGTAAATAAATAGAAGTGTGATGATCATCAATAGAGCATTGTCCCCAAAAAGAGAAAGGCCAAATAAAAATAAATAAAAGGGACAATGCTACTATCCTTTTTTTCACACTTGTGCTTCAAAGTAGCACCATGATCTTCATAATAGAGAGTCTCTTGTTTTTTCACTTTCATATACTAGTGGGAAATTTTCATTATAGAACTTGGCTTGTATATTCCACTTAGTTTCTTTTGCTGAGCTTTCATACATTTATAGCTCTAATGCATCCGTTGCATGGAAATCCCTACTCACTCACATTGATATCTATTGATGGGCATCTCCATAGCCCATTGATACGCCTAGTTGATGTGAGACTATCGTCTCCCTTTTTGTCTTCTCCACAACCACCATTCTATTCCACCTATAAGTGCTATGTCCATGGCTCACGCTCATATATTGCGTGAAGATTGAAAAAGTTTGAGAACATTAAAGTATGAAACAATTGCTTGGCTTGTCATCGGGGTTGTGCATGATTTGAATACTTTGTGTGGTGAAGATGGAGCATAGCCAGACTATTTGATTTTGTAGGGATAACTTTCTTTGGCCATGTTATTTTGAGAAGACATAATTGCTTAGTTAGTATGCTTGAAGTATTATTATTTCTATGTCAATATTAAACTTTTATATTGAATCTTTCGAATCTGAATATTCATGCCATAATTAAGAAGAATTAAATTGAAATTATGCCTAGTAGCATTCCGCATCAAAAATTCTGTTTTTATCATTTACCTACTCGAGGATGAGCAGGAATTAAGCTTGGGGATGCTTGATACGTCTCCCACGTATCTATAATTTTTGATTGCTCCATGCTATATTATCTTCTGTTTTGGACATTATTTGGCTTTATTATCCACTTTTATATTATTTTTGGGACTAACCTATTAAACGGCGGCCTAGCCCAGAATTGCTGTTTTTTGCCTATTTCAAAGTTTCGCAGAAAAAGAATATCAAACGGAGTCCAAACGGAATGAAACATTCGGGAACGTGATTTTTGGAACGAACAAGATCCAGGAGACTTGGACCCTATGTCAAGCAACCAACAGGGAATCCAAGAGGTAGGGGGCGCGCCTACCCCCCGAGCGCGCCCTCCACCCTCGTGGCCCCCCTATTTTTGGGACTAACCTATTAACCGGAGGCCCAGCCCAGAATTGCTGTTTTTTTGCCTATTTTAGGGTTTCGAAGAAAAGGAATATCAAACGGAGTCCAAACGGAATGAAACCTTCGGGAACGTGATTTTCTCACCGAACATGATCTAGGAGACTTGGACCCTACGTCAAGAAACAAAGGAGGAGGCCACGAGGTAGGGAGCGCGCCTACCCCCCCCCCCCCAGGCGCGCCCTCCACCCTCGTGCCCCCCTGTTGCTCCACCGATGTACTCCTTCCTCCTATATATACATACATACCCCCAAACGATCAGATACGGAGCCAAAACCCTAATTCCACCGCCGCAACTTTCTGTATCCATGAGATCCCATCTTGGGGCCTGTTCCGGAGCTCCGCCGGAGGGGGCATCGATCACAGAGGGCTTCTACATCAACACCATAGCCTCTCCGATGATGTGTGAGTAGTTTACCTCAGACCTTCGGGTCCATAGTTATTAGCTAGATGGCTTCTTCTCTCTTTTTGGACCTCAGCACGACGGTGTGGTGACGATCTTGATGTTCTACCGTCGCAGGGCTTCGCCTAAGCACCGCTACAATATGATCGAGGTGGAATATGGTGGCAGGGGGCACCGCACACGGCTAAGGAACGATCTCAAGGATCAACTTGTGTGTCTAGAGGTGCCCCCTGCCTCCGTATATAAAGGAGCCAAGGGGGAGCGTGCGGCCGGCAAGGAGGAGGGCGCAGGAGGAGTCCTACTCCTACCGGGAGTAGGACTCCCCCCCAATCCTAGTTGGAATAGGATTCCCCGAGGGGGGAAAGAGAGAGAGGGGGGCCGGCCACCTCTCCTTGTCCTAATAGGACTAGGGGAGGGGGGAGGCGCGCAGCCCACCTTGGGCAGCCCCTTTCACCTTTCCACTAAAGCCCACTAAGGCCCATATAGCTCCCGGGGGGTTCCGGTAACCTCCCGGTACTCCGGTAAAATCCCGATTTCACCCGGAACACTTCCGATATCCAAACATAGGCTTCCAATATATCAATCTTTATGTCTCGATCATTTCGAGACTCCCCGTCATGTCCGTGATCACATCCGGGACTCCGAACTAACTTCGGTACATCAAAATGCATAAACTCATAATAACTGTCATCGTAACTTTAAGCGTGCGGACCCTACGGTTCGAGAACAATGTAGACATGACCGAGACACGTCTCCGGTCAATAACCAATAGCGGGACCTGGATGCCCATATTGGCTCCTACATATTCTACGAAGATCTTTATCGGTCAGACCGTATAACAACATACGTTGTTCCCTTTGTCATCGGTATGTTACTTGCCTGAGATTCGATCGTCGGTATCCAATACCTAGTTCAATCTCGTTACCGGCAAGTCTCTTTACTCGTTCCATAATACATCATCCCGCAACTAACTCATTAGTTGCAATGCTTGCATGGCTTAAGTGATGTGCATTACCGAGAGGGCCCAGAGATACCTCTCCGACATTCGGAGTGACAAATCCTAATCTCGAAATACGCCAACCCAACATGTACCTTTGGAAACACCTGTAGAGCTCCTTTATAATCACCCAGTTATGTTGTGATGTTTGGTAGCACACAAAGTGTTCCTCCGGCAAACGGGAGTTGCATAATCTCATAGTCATAGGAACATGTATAAGTCATGAAGAAAGCAATAGCAACATACTAAATGATCGGGTGCTAAGCTAATGGAATGGGTCATCAATCAGATCATTCAACTAATGATGTGATCCCGTTACTCAAATAACAACTCTTTGTCCATGGTTAGGAAACATAACCATCTTTGATTAACGAGCTAGTCAAGTAGAGGCATACTAGTGACACTCTGTTTGTCTATGTATTCACACATGTATTATGTTTCCGGTTAATACAATTCTAGCATGAATAATAAACATTTATCATGATATAAGGAAATAAATAATAACTTTATTATTGCCTCTAGGGCATATTTCCTTCAGTCTCCCACTTGCACTAGAGTCAATAATCTAGATCACATCGCCATGTGATTTAACATCAATAGTTCACATCTTTATGTGATTGGTTCACATCTCCATGTGACTAACACCTAAAGGTTTTACTAGATTCAATAATCTAGTTCACATCGCTATGTGATTAAGACCCAAAAAGTGATCATGTTTTGCTTGTGAGAGAAGTTTAGTCAACGGGTCTGCCACATTCAGATCCGCATGTATTTTGCAAATTTCTATGTCAACAATGCTCTGCATGGAGCTACTCTAGCTAATTGCTCCCACTTTCAATATGTATCCAGATTGAGACTTAGAGTCATCTGGATCAGTGTCAAAACTTGCATCGACGTAACCCTTTACGATGAACCTTTTGTCACCTCCGTAATCGAGAAACATATCCTTATTCCAGTAAGGATAATTTTGACCGCTGTCCATTGATCTACTCCTAGATCACTATTGTACTCCCTCTCTTAACACAGTGTATGGTATACAATAGATCTGGTACACATCATGGCATACTTTATAGAACCTATGATTGAGGCATAGGGAATGACTTTCATTCTCTTTCTATCTTCTGCCGTGGTCGGGCTTTGAGTCTTACTCAACTTCACACCTTGTAACACAGGCAAGAAACTTTTTCTTTGACTGTTCCATTTTGAACTACTTCAAAATCTTGTCAAGGTATGTACTCATTGAAAAAACTTATCAAGCGTCTTGATCTATCTCTATAGATCTTGATACTCAATATGTAAGTAGCTTCACCGAGGTCTTTCTTTGAAAAACTCCTTTCAAACACTCCTTTATGCTTTGCAGAATAATTCTACATTATCTCTGATCAACAATATGTCATTCACATATACTTATCAGAAATGTTGTAGTGCTCCCACTCACTTTCTTGTAAATACAGGCTTCACCGTAAGTCTGTATAAAACTATATGCTTTGATCAACTTATCAAAGCGTATATTCCAACTCCGAGATGCTTGCACCAGTCCATAAATGGATCGCTGGAGCTTGCATATTTTGTTAGCACCTTTAGGATTGACAAAACCATCTTGTTGCATCACATACAACTCTTCTTTAATAAATCCATTAAGGAATGCAGTTTTGTTTATCCATTTGCCAGATTTCATAAAATGCGGCAATTGCTAACATGATTCGGACAGACTTAAGCATAGATACGAGTGAGAAACTCTCATCGTAGTCAACACCTTGAACTTGTCGAAAACCTTTTGCGACAATTCTAGCTTTGTAGATAGTAACACTACTATCCGTGTTCGTCTTCCTCTTGAAGATCTATTTATTTTCTATGGCTTGCCGGTCATCGGGCAAGTCAACCAAAGTCCACACATTGTTCTCATACATGGATCCCATCTCAGATTTCATGGCCTCAAGCCATTTCTCGGAATTTGGGCTCATCATCGCTTCCTCATAGTTCGCAAGTTTGTCATGGTCTAGTAACATGACTTCTAGAACAGGATTACCGTACCACTCTGGTGCGGATCTCACTCTGGTTTACCTACGAGATTCGGTAGTAACTTGATATGAAGTCACATGATCATCATCATTAGCTTCCTCACTAATTGGTGTAGTAGTCACAAGAACAGATTTCTGTGACGAAATACTTTCCAATAAGGGAGCAGGTACAGTTACCTCATCAAGTTCTACTTTCCTCCCACTCACTTCTTTCGAGAGAAACTCCTTCTCTAGAAAGGATCCATTCTTAGCAACGAATGTCTTACCTTTGGATCTGTGATAGAAGGTGTACCCAACATTTTATTTTGGGTATCCTATGAAGACGCACTTCTCCGATTTGGGTTTGAGCTTATCAGGTTGAAACTTTTTCACATAAGCATTGCAACCTCAAACTTTAAGAAACGACAGCTTAGGTTTCTTGCCAAACCATAGTTCACACGGTGTCGTCTCAACGGATTTAGATGGTGCCCTATTTTACGTGAATGCAGCTGTCTCTAATGCATAACCCCAAAACGATAGTGGTAGATCGGTAAGAGACATCATAGATCGCACTATATCTAATAAAGTACGGTTATGACGTTCGGACACACCATTACACTATGGTGTTCCAGGTGGCGTGAGTAGTGAAACTATTTCACATTGTTTTAACTGAAGACCAAACTCGTAATTCAAATACTCTTCTCCACGATCAGATCGTAGAAACTTTATTTTCTTGTTACGATGATTTTCCACTTCACTCTGAAATTCTTTGAACTTTTCAAATGTTTCAGACTTATGTTTCATCAAGTAGATATACTCATATCTGCTCAAATTATCTGTGAAGAACAGAAAATAATGATACCTGTCGCGAGCCTCAATATTCATCGGACCACATACATCAGTATGTATGATTTCCAACAAATCTGTTGCTCGCTCCATTGTTCCGAAGAACGGAGTCTTAGTCATCTTACCCATGAGGCACGGTTCGCAAGCATCAACTTGATTCATAATCAAGTGATTCCAAAAGCCCATCATCATGGAGTTTCTTCATGCGCTTTACACCAATATGACCTAAACGGTAGTGCCACAAATAAGTTGCACTATCATTATTAACTTTGCATCTTTTGGCTTCAACATTATGAATATGTGTATCACTATGATTGAGATCCAACAAACCATTTCGTTGGTGTGTATAACCATAGAAGGTTTTATTCATGTAAACAGAACAACAATTGTTCTCTAACTTAAATGAATAACCGTATTGCAATAAACATGATCAAATCATATTCATGCTCAATGCAAACACCAAATAACACTTATTTAGGTTCAACACTAATACCGAAAGTATAGGGAGTGTGCGATGATTATCATATCAATCTTGGAACTATTTCCAACACACATCGTCACTTCACCCTTAACTAGTCTCTGTTCATTCTGCAACTCCCGATTCGAGTTACTACTCTTAGCAACTGAACTAGCATCAAATACTGAGGGGTTGCTATAAACACTAGTAAAGTACACATCAATAACATTTATATCAAATATACTTATGCTCACTTTCCATCCTTCTTATCCGCCAATCACTTGGGGTAGTTCCGCTTCCAGTGACCAGTCCCTTGGTAGTAGAAGCACTTAGTCTCAGGCTTAGGATCAGACTTGGGCTTCTTCACTTGAGCAGCAACTTGCTTGCCGTTCTTCTTGAAGTTCCCCTTCTTCCCTTTGCCCTTTTCTTGAAACTAGTGGTCTTGTCAACCATCAACACTTGATGTTTTTCTTGATTTCTACCTTCGTTGATTTCAGCATCACGAAGAGCTTGGGAGTTGTTTCCGTTATCCCTTGCATATTATAGTTCATCACGAAGTTCTACTAACTTGGTGATGGTGACTAGAGAATTCCGTCAATCACTATCTTATCTGGAAGATTAAGTCCCACTTGATTCAAGTGATTGTAGTACCCAGACAATCTGAGCACATGCTCACTAGTTGAGAGATTCTCCTCCATCTTTTAGCTATAGAACTTGTTGGAGACTTCATATCTCTCAACTCGGGTATTTGCTTGAAATATTAACTTCAACTCCTGGAACATCTCATATGGTCCATGACGTTCAAAACGTCTTTGAAGTCCCGATTCTATGCCATTAAGCATGGTGCACTAAAATATCAAGTAGTCATTATATGGAGCTAGCCAAATGTTCATAACGTCTGCATCTGCTCCTGCAATAGGTCTGTCAACTAGCGGTGCATCAAGGACATAATTCTTCTGTGCAGCAATGAGGATAAACCTCAGATCACGGATCCAATCCGCATCATTGCTACTAACATCTTTCAACACAATTTTCTCTAGGAACATATCAAAATGAACACAGGGAAGCAACAACGCGAGCTATTGATCTACAACATAATTTGCAAAATACTACCAGGACTAAGTTCATGATAAATTTAAGTTCAATTTAATCATATTACTTAACAACTCCCACTTAGATAGATATCCCTCTAATCCTCTAAGTGATCACGTGATCCAAATCAACTAAACCATAACCGATCATCACGTGAAATGGATTAGTTTTCAATGGTGAACATCATTATGTTGATCATATCTACTATATGATTCACGCTCGACCTTTCGGTCTCCGTGTTCTGAGGCCATATCTGCATATGCTAGGCTCGTCAAGTTTAACCTGAGTATTCTGCGTGTGCAAAACTGGCTTGCACCCGTTGTAGATGGACGTAGAGCTTATCACACCCGATCATCACGTGGTGTCTGGGCACGACGAACTTTGGCAACGGTGCATACTCAGGGAGAACACTTTTATCTTGAAATTTAGTGAGGAATCATCTTATAATGCTACCATCAATCAAAGCAAGATAAGATGCATAAAAGATAAACATCACATGCAATCAAAATATGTGACATGATATGGCCATCATCATCTTGTGCCTTTGATCTCCATCTCCAAAGCATCGTCATGATCTCCATCGTCACCGGCATGACACCATGATCTCCATCATCTTGATCTATATCAATGTGTCGTCACATGGTCGTCTCGTCAACAATTGCTCTTGCAACTATTGCTATCGCATAGCGATAAAGTAAAGCAATTATTTGGCGCTTGCATCTTATGCAATAGACAGACAACCATAAGGCTTTTGCCAGTTGCCGATAACTTCAACAAAACATGATCATCTCATACAACAACTTATATCTCATCACCTCTTGACCATATCACATCACAACATGCCCTGCAAAAACAAGTTAGACATCCTCTACTTTGTTGTTGCAAGTTTTACGTGGCTGCTACGGGCTTTAAGCAAGAACCAATCTCACCTACGCATCAAAACCACAATGATAGTTTGTCAATTTGACTCCGTTTTAACCTTCGCAAGGACCGGGCGTAGCCACACTCGGTTCAACTAAAGTTGAAGAAACAGTCACCCGCAAGTCACCTATGTGCAAAGCACGTCGGGGAAACCGGTCTCACGTAAGCGTACGCGTAATGTCAGTTCGGGCCGCTTCATCCAACAATACCGCCGAACCAAAGTATGACATGCTGGTAGGCAGTATGACTTATATCGCCCACAACTCACTTGTGTTCTACTTGTACATATAACATCAAACCATAAAACCTAGGCTCTGATACCACTGTTGGGGAACGTAGTAATTTCAAAAATTTTCCTACGCACACGCAAGATCATGGTGATGCACAACAACGAGAGGGGAGAGTGTTGTCTATGTACCCACGCAGACCGACTACGGAAGCGTTGACGCAACATAGAGGAAGTAGTCATACGTCTTCCCGATCCGACCGATCCAAGCATCGTTACTCCGGCACCCCCGAGTTCTTAGCACACGTACAGCTCGATGACGATCCCCGGGCTCCGATCCAGCAAAGCATCGGGGAAGAGTTCCGTCAGCACGATGGCGTGGTGACGATCTTGATGTTCTACCGTCGCAGGGCTTCGCCTAAGCACCGCTACAATATGATCGAGGTGGAATATGGTGGCAGGGGGCACCGCACACGGCTAAGGAAAGATCTCAAGGATCAACTTGTGTGTCTAGAGGTGCCCCCCTGCCTCCGTATATAAAGGAGCCAAGGAGGAGGGTGCGGCCGGCCAGGAGGAGGGCGCAGGAGGAGTCCTACTCCTACCGGCAGTAGGACCCCCCCCCAATCCTAGTTGGAATAGGATTCCCCGAGGGGGGAAAGAGAGAGAGGGGGGCCGGCCACCTCTCCTTGTCCTAATAGGACTAGGGGAGGGGGGAGGCGCGCAGCCCACCTTGGGCTGCCCCTTTCACCTTTCCACTAAAGCCCACTAAGGCCCATATAGCTCCCGGGGGGTTCCGGTAACCTCCCGGTACTCCGGTAAAATCCCGATTTCACCCGGAACACTTCCGATATCCAAACATAGGCTTCCAATATATCAATCTTTATGTCTGGATCATTTTGAGACTCCTCGTCATGTCCGTGATCACATCCGGGACTCCGAACTAACTTCGGTACATCAAAATGCATAAACTCATAATAACTGTCATCGTAACTTTAAGCGTGCGGACCCTACGGTTCGAGAACAATGTAGACATGACCGAGACACGTCTCCGGTCAATAACCAATAGCGGGACCTGGATGCCCATATTGGATCCTACATATTCTACGAAGATCTTTATCGGTCAGACCGCATAACAACATACGTTGTTCCCTTTGTCATCGGTATGTTACTTGCCTGAGATTCAATCGTCGGTATCCAATACCTAGTTCAATCTCGTTACCGGCAAGTCTCTTTACTCGTTCCGTAATACATCATCCTGCAACTAACTCATTAGTTGCAATGCTTGCAAGGCTTAAGTGATGTGCATTACCGAGAGGGCCCAGAGATACCTCTCCGACATTCGGAGTGACAAATCCTAATCTCGAAATACGCCAACCCAACATGTACCTTTGGAAACACCTGTAGAGCTCCTTTATAATCACCCAGTTACGTTGTGACGTTTGGTAGCACACAAAGTGTTCCTCCGGCAAACGGGAGTTGCATAATCTCATAGTCATAGGAACATGTATAAGTCATGAAGAAAGCAATAGCAACATACTAAATGATCGGGTGCTAAGCTAATGGAATGGGTCATGTCAATCAGATCATTCAACTAATGATGTGATCCCGTTACTCAAATAACAACTCTTTGTCCATGGTTAGGAAACATAACCATCTTTGATTAACGAGCTAGTCAAGTAGAGGCATACTAGTGACACTCTTTTTGTCTATGTATTCACACATGTATTATGTTTCCGGTTAATACAATTCTAGCATGAATAATAAACATTTATCATGATATAAGGAAATAAATAATAACTTTATTATTGCCTCTAGGGCATATTTCCTTCAGTATCAAGCATCCCCAAGCTTAATTCCTGCTCGTCCTCAAGTAGGTAAATGATAAAAACAGAATTTTTGATGTGGAATGCTACTTGGCATAATTTCAATGTAATTCTCTTAATTGTGGTATGAATATTCAGATCCGAAAGATTCAAGACAAAAGTTTAATATTCACATAGGAATAATAATACTTCAAGCATACTAACTAAGCAATTATGTCTCTTCAAAATAACATGGCCAAAGAAAGTTATCGCTACAAAATCATATAGTCTGGCTATCCTCCATCTTCACCACACAAAGTATTCAAATCATGCACAACCCCGATGGCAAGCCAAGCAATTGTTTTGTACTTTTAATGTTCTCAAACTTTTTCAATATTCACGCAATACATGAGCGTGAGCCATGGACATAGCACTATAGGTCGAATAGAATGGTGGTTGTGGAGAAAAAAAAGGGGGAAGATAGTCTCACATCAACTAGGCGTATCAACGGGCTATGGAGATGTCATCAATAGGTATCAATGTGAGTGAGTAGGGATTGCCATACAACAGATGCACTAGAGCTATATATATATATATATAGGAAAATGGTTGTGTACTCGTGGGAGTACGTACTCTCGCTTCTCATATACCACATAGATGAATCTTTTATACCAATTTATTATTTTTAATATACTTCATTAGTAATTATTAGATACCCCAAAATGAGTTCCATGAAAAAATTCATGTGAGTCTACATATTTTTAAATGTTTACGTATATACTGATGTGTTTGTACGTGAAAAAGGTATATTACAAAAAGTACATCGCAGATGATATTTTTTCAACAAAACTCATATTGGGGTATCTTAGAATATTTTATGAAGTATATTGAGAATAATAAAGAGGTATAGTTAATGTGTATATGAGGTATATTGAGAATGGGAGTACATACTCTCAGGAGTATAGAAGAGGAGTCCTATATATATATATATATATATATATATATATATATATATATATATAAGCTCAACAAAAATAAAATAAGTGGGTGTGCATCCAACTTGCTTGCTCACGAAGACCTAGGGCATTTTGAGGAAGCCCATCGTTGGAATATACAAGCCAAGTTCTATAATGAAAAAATTCCCACTAGTATATGAAAGTGATAACATAGGAGACTCTCTATTATAAAGATCATGGGGCTACTTTGAAGCACAAGTGTGGAAAAAAGGATAGTAGTATTGCCCCTTTTTATATTTTTTATATTTTTGGGGCCTTCTCTTTTTTTGGCCTTTCTCTTTTTTTGGGACAATACTCTATGAATGATGATCATCACACTTCTATTTATTTACAACTTGATGATTACAACTCGATATTAGAACAAAGTATGACTCTATATGAATGCCTCCGGCGGTGTACCGGGATAGCAATGATGCATGAGTGACTTATATGAAGGAATTATGAATGGTGGCTTTGCCACAACTAAAATGTCAACTACATGATCATGCAAAGCAATATGAAAATGATGGAGCATGTCATGATAAACGGAACGGTGGAAAGTTGCATGGCAATATATCTCGGAATGGCTATGGAAATGCCATGATAGGTAGGTATGGTGGCTGTTTGAGGAAGGTATATGGTGGGTGTATGATACCGGCGAAAGGTGCGCGGTATTAGAGAGGCTAGCAATGGTGGAAGGGTGAGAGTGCGTATAATCCATGGCCTCAACATTAGCCATAAAGAATTCACATACTTATTGCAAAAATATATTAGTTATCGAAGCAAAGTACTACGCACATGCTCGCACATGCTCCTAGGGGGATATATTGGTAGGAAAAGACCATCGCTCGTCCCCGACCGCCACTCATAAGGAGGACAATCAACAAATACATCATGCTCCGACTTCTTAACATAACGGTTCACCATACGTGCATGCTACGGGAATCGCAAACTTTAACACAAGTATTTCTCAAATTCACAACTACTCAACTAGCACGACTCTAATATCACCATCTCCATATCTCAAAACAATTATCAAGTTTCAAACTTCTCATAGTATTCAACACACTCACAAGAAAATTTTATTTATTTAATCTTGAATGCCTCAAATAATTAAAGCAAATTACCATGATGTTTTATAGGACTCTCAAAATAATCTAAGTGAAGCATGAAAGAATAATGGTTTCTATAAAACAAATCTACCGACGTGCTCTAAAATAAATAAGTGAAGCACTAGAGCAAAAATTATATAACTCAAAAGATATAAGTGAAGCACATAGAGTATTCTAATAATTTCTGAATCATGTGTGTCTCTCTAAAAAAGGTGTGTGCAGAAAGGATGATTGTGGAAAACTACAAATAAAGACACAAATAATACAAGACGCTCCAAGAAAAACACATATCATGTGGTGAATAAAAATATAGCTCCAAGTAAAGTTACCGATAGAAGTAGACAAAAGAGGGGATGCATTCCGGGGCATCCCCAAGCTTTGGCTTTTAGGTGTCCTTAGATCATCTTGGGGGTGCCACGGGCATCCCCAAGCTTAGGCTCTTGCCACTCCTTGTTCCATAATCCATCAAATATTTACCCAAAACTTGAAAACTTCACAACACAAAACTTACAGTAGAAAATCTCGTGAGCTCCTTTAGCGAAAGAAAACAAAACACCACTTCAAGGTACTGTAATGAACTCATTATTTACTTATATTGGTTTTAAACCTACTTTATTCCAACTTCTCTATGGTTTATAAACTATTTTACTAGCCATAGATTCATCAAAATAAGCAAACAACACACGAAAAACAGAATCTGTCAAAAACAGAACAGTCTGTAGTAATCTGTAGCTAACGCAAGATCTGGAACCCCAAAAATTCTAAAATAAATTTCTGGACGTGAGGAATTTATCTATTAATTATCTTAAAAAATAATTAACTAAATATCACTTTCCAAATAAAAATGGCAGCAGTTCTAGTGAGTGCTAAAGTTTCTGTTTTTTACAGTAAGATTAACAAGACTTTCCCCAAGTCTTCCAACGGTTCTACTTGGCACAAACACTAATTAAACACAAAAAACACAACCAAAACACAGGCTAGATAAATTATTTATTACTAAACAGGATCAAAAATTAAGGAATAAAAATAAAATTGGGTTGCCTCCCAACAAGCGATATCGTTTAACGCCCCTAGCTAGGCATAAAAAGCAAGGATAGATCTAGGTGTTGCCATCTTTGGTAGGCAATCCATAAGTGGCTCTCATAATAGATTCATAAGGTAATTTAATTTTCTTTATAGGGAAGTGTTCCATGCCTTTCCTTAACGGAAATTGGAATCTAATATTCCCCTCCTTCATATCAATAATTGCACCAATCGTTCCAAGGAAAGGTCTACCAAGAATAATAGGACATGAAGGATTGCAATCTATGTCAAGAACAATAAAATCTATGGGCACATAATTCCTATTTGCAACAATAAGAACATCATTAATTCTTCCGATAGGTTTCTTAATAGTGGAATCCGCAAGGTGCAAGTTTAAAGAGCAACCATCAAAATCACGAAAACCTAACAAATCACACAAAGTCTTTGGAATCGTGGAAACACTAGCAACCAAATCACACAAAGCATAGCATTCATGATCTTTAATTTTAATTTTAATAGTAGGTTCCCACTCATCATAAAGTTTTCTAGGGATAGAAACTTCCAACTCAAGTTTTTCTTCATAAGATTGCATCAAAGCATCAACGATATGTTTAGTAAAAGCTTTATGTTGACTATAAGCATGTGGAGAATTTAGCACGGATTGCAACAAGGAAATACAATCTATCAAAAAGCAATTGTCACAATTAAATTCCTTGAAATCCAAAAATAGTGGGTTCATCAATATTTAAAGTTTTGACTTCTTCAATCCCACTTTTAACAATTTTAGCATCAAGATCTAAAGACTTGGAATTTTGGGAACGCCGTCTAGCTAAAGGTGGATCATATTCAGTCCCATCATTATCAAGATTCATATTTCAAAACAAAAATTTAATAGGGGACACATCAATAACTTTTAGATCTTCATCTTTATTATCATGGAAACTAGAAGAACACGCTTTTATAAAGCAATCTTTCTTAGCATGCATCCTAGCGGTTCTTTCTTTGCACTCATCAATGGAAATTCTCATGGCTTTGCGAGACTCATTGATATCATGCTTAGGTGGAAAGATCTAAGTTTCAAAGAATCAATATCAAGAGAAATTCTATCAACGTTCCTAGCCAACTCATCAATCTTAAGCAATTTTTCTTCAATCAAAGCATTGAAATTCTTTTGCAAAGTAATAAATTCTTTAATATTAGATTCAAAATCAGAAGGCATCTTATTATAATTTCCATAAGAATTTTTGTAGGAAATACCATAATTATTAGAGGAATTACTAGGATACGGCCTAGGGTTAAAGTTTCCTCTATATGCGTTGTTACCAAAATTATTCCTACCAACAAAATTCACATCCATACATTCGTTATTATTCTCAATCAAAGTAGACAAAGACATATCATTAGGATCAGAAGAAACACTTTTATTAGCAAATAATTTCATAAGTTCATCCATCTTTCCACTCAAAACATTAATTTCTTCTATCGCATGCACTTTCTTATTAGTAGATCTTTCAGTGTGCCATTGAGAATAATTAACCATAATATTATCTAGGAGTTCAGTAGCTTCTCCTAAAGTGATTTCCATAAATGTGCCTCCCGCAGCCGAGTCTAAAAGATTTCTAGAAGCAAAAGTCAATACGGCATAAAAAATTGTATAATCATCCACAAATTCAAACCATGCGTAGGGCAATTACGTATCATTATTTTCATCCTCTCCCAAGCTTGTGTAACATGTTCATGATCAAGTTGCTTAAAATTCATAATATCTTTTCTAAGAGAGATGATCTTAGCGGGAGGAAAATACCTAGAGATAAAAGCATCTTTGCACTTATTCCACGAAGCAATACTATTTTTAGGCAAAGACGAAAACCGATTTTTAGCACGATCTCTAAGCGAAAAAGGAAATAGCTTCAATTTAACAAGATCATTATCCACATCTTTCTTCTTTTGCATATCACACAAATAAACGAAGCTATTTAGATGGGTAGCGGCATATTCACTAGGAAGGCCGGAAAACGGATCTATCATGACAAGATTCAGCAAGGCAGCATTAATTTCACAAGATTCAGCATCGGTAAGAGGAGCAATCGGAGTGCTAATAAAATCATTGTTGTTGGTATTGGTAAAGTTACACAATTTAGTGTTATCTTGAGCCATCGTGACAAGCAAGCAATCCAACACACAAGCAAACGAGGAACGGGCAAAAAAAGGCAAATAGAGAAAGAGAGGGAGGATAGAGAGAGAGGGCGAATAAAACGGCAAGGGTGAAGTGGGGGAGAGGAAAACGAGAGGAAAATGGCAAATAATGTAAAGCGGGAGATAAGGGTTGTGATGGGTACTTGGTATGTTGACTTTTGCGTAGACCTCCACAGCAACGGCGCGAGAAATCCTTCTTGCTACCTCTTGAGCTCTTGCGTTGGTTTTCCCTTGAAGAGGAAAGGGTGGTGCAACAAAGTAGCGTAAGTATTTCCCTCAGTTTTCGAGAACCAAGGTATCAATCCAGTAGGAGGCCACGCACGAGTCCCTCGTACCTACACAAACAAATAAATCCTTGCAACCAACACGAAAGGGGTTGTCAATCCCTACACGGTCACTTACGAGTGTGAGATCTGATAAGATAATATTTTTGGTATTTTTATGATAAAGATGCAAAGTAAAATAAAAGGAAATAAAAATAACGAAGTATTGGAAGATTAATATGATAGAAGATAGACCCGGGGGCCATAGGTTTCACTAGTGGCTTCTCTTGAGAGCATAAGTATTCACGACGGGTAAACAAATTACTGTTGAGCAATTGACAGAATTGAGCATAGTTATGAGAATATCTAGGTATGATCATGTATATAGGCATCACGTCCAAAACAAGTAGACCGACTCCTGCCTGCATCTACTACTATTACTCCACACATCGACCGCTATCCAGCATGCATCTAGAGTATTAAGATCAAGAGAACAGAGTAACGCTTTAAGCAAGATGACATGATATAGAGGGATAAACTCAAGCAATGTGAAATGAACCCCATCTTGTTATCCTCGATGGCAACAATACAATACATGCCTTGCTGCCCCTACTGTCACTGGGAAAGGAGACCGCAAGATTGAACCCAAAGCTAAGCACTTCTCCCATTGCAAGAAAGATCAATCTAGTAGGCCAAACCAAACTGATAATTCGAATAGACTTGCAAAGATAACCAATCATACATAAAAGAATTCAAAGAATATTCAAATATTGTTCATAGATAAACTTGATCATAAACCCACAATTCATCAGTCTCAACAAACACACCGCAAAAGAATATTACATCGAATAGATCTCCACAAGAGAGGGGGAGAACTTTGTATTGAGATCCAAAAAGAGAGAAGAAGCCATCTAGCTAAAAACTATGGACCCGTAGGTCTGAGGTAAACTACTCACACTTCATCGGAAGGGCTTTGGTGTTGATGTAGAAGCCCTCCGTGATTGATGCCCCCTCCGGTGGAGCTCTGGAACAGGCCCCAAGATATATATAGTAGGAAGGAGTAGGTCGGTGGAGCAACAGGGGGCCCATGAGGGTGGAGGGCGCGCCCAGGGGGCTAGGCGCGCCCCCTAGCTCGTGGCCTCCTGGTTGATGTCTTGACGTAGGGTCCAAGTCCTCTGGATCATGTTCGCTCTAAAAATCACGTTCCCGAAGGTTACATTCCGTTTGGACTCCGTTTGATATTCTTTTTCTATGAAACCCTAAAATAGGCAAAAAAAACAGTAATTCTATGTTGGGCCTCCGGTTAATAGGTTAGTCCCAAAAATAATATAAAAGTGTATAATAAAGCCCAATAATGTCCAAAACAGAATATAATATAGCATGGAACAATAAAAAATTATAGATACATTAGAGACGTATCAGCTGCCATCATCAGTGGTGGCATCCTCGGCAGCACCATCAGTGGTGTCATCCCCGACGCCACTTGGGGTTGTGTAGTCGGGATCGGTGTCTTCCGCGGCGTCCTCATAGCGGTGAGGTTCTTCCTCCATCTCCTGGGACAGCTCCCAGAATTGCTTGCCCGAACCGCCGGCCTCATCGTTGTGGGCCATGTTTCGCTCTAAATAGGAAAAAAGTTTGGTCAAAAAGTTGGTTATTGTCAAGGAACAAGATCTCTAAGTTGACCAAATAACCTAATTCTTGAGGAATGTTGCTAAAAAGTTGGTTATTGTCAAGGAACAATTGAGAGATGTTTGTGATATTGCCTAGGTGTTTTGGGATGGAACTGTTAGTGTGTTGTTGCTAAGGTCCAAGTCCCTTCCTAACCCCCTTCTTCTTGTCTCCTCTCACTATCTCTTTCACACACATGGCAAGCAAGGGTGTTTGAGTGTGTGAAAAAATACTAAACTAATCCAAGGGCTGAAAATTGATCATCTATTTTAGATTGCAGTTTTCTTTCTTGGGGCTTCGGCGTGCGGTACAAAACTGAATTTTGGAAATCTAGAGAATGAACAAGCTAAGGGCTGCAAATGCCCGCAAGGCTTCAAGGGTGATGGCATAATGGCTCAGTGTTATTTAAGGGTTGGTTTGTGAGGAATTATTATGGTCTCATCATTTAGGGTTTGTCGACACCAAGGCATCCTAAAAGCTAAGCTTTTATCATTTAGGGTTTGTCGACGCCGAGGCACCATAAAAGCCTAAGCTTTCATCATTTAGGTTTTTATCGACACCGAGGCACCCTAAAAGCCAAGGTTTTATCATTTAGGGTTTGTCGACGCTGAGGCACCCTAAATGCTAAGTTAAGTTTTCATCATTTAGGGTTTATCGATGCTGAGGCACCCTAGGTTGACTGATATATATGGGTATCTTCTAATAATATACCCTATCAAGTATGGTGCAATAGTTAAAAAAATAGCCAACAGTGACATGCAAGTGCTGACAGAAAAGGGAAGGAGAATTCTAAGTTGGGCCTAATCACTTGGATCTATTGCCACCTATGTCAGTTGCATATTAGTTGTGCAAAAAAATTTAAGAGCGGGCAGTAATGAATAATATTTAATGGGATACCTCAAAAAGCTAATCTAGTATCTCCATTTAACAGTTTTCAACTAGAAAGTGCACAAAGTGCAACAAACAGATTATTTCAACCCCCAAACAATAATGATAACATTCTTTTCCTGAACTATAAACGACTCATGGTTTCGTCTGTCCACACATGAATCCAACATATGTGTTTAATGCAGCAAGAATAAAGGGACACCACATGTCAAAAATCTCGCATCCAAAATTCCACAATTGAGCCTAACGTGACAGTGCATATATAACCAGGCTTATGGTGCATTCTACTTTCTACCTGTCCAAACTGTATTTGTCAGACTTAACTAAGTTAACTGTTATCTGCACACCCTAATTTTTTTATCTGATTAACACAAAATAGACATCCCAACACTTGAATTTGCAAATATAACACCATGAGACACTTCAACTAGGTACTTCTCGAAGGACAAACACCAAGAGACAGTAAACATATCAGCCGTTGATAGAAGATTCAGAACTAGTCCTTAGCTTGAGCTTCTGAACTAGTACTGGCAAACCTAGAATAATGGCTCAAATGCTGAACTGTTTGAGCTTCTGAACTAGTACTGGCAAACCTAGAATAATGGCTCAAATGCTGAACCTAGAATAGATTATACCATTAGTAATAACTATGCATTGCTCATGTTGTAAATGTTGGGGATCGTAGCAGAAATTTAAAATTTTCTACGCATCACCAAGATCAATCTATGGAGTAATCTAGCAACGAGGGGAAGGGGAGTGCATCTACATACCCTTGTAGATCGCTAAGCGGAAGCGTTACTAGAACGCGGATGAGGTAGTCGTACTCGTAGCGATTCAGATCGCGGTCGATTCTGATCTAAGCGCCGAACAACGGCACCTCCGCGTTCAACACACGTGCAGCCCGGTGACGTCTCCCATGCCTTGATACAGCAAGGAGAGAGGGAGAGGTTGGGGAAGACTCCATCCAGCAGCTGCACGACGGCGTGGTGGTGGTGGAGGAGCGCGGTACTCCAGCAGGGCTTCGCCAAGCACTACGAGAGACGAGGAGGGAGAGAGGTAGGGCTACGCCTTGGGAGAGAGAGAGACTCGTGTGTTGTGCAGCCCCAAAACCTCCACTATATATAGGGGCAAGGGCAAGGGGAGGCACCCTAGGGTTTCCCCTAGGGGGACGGCGGACAGGGTAAATGGGATCTCCCCTTTGGGTGACTTGGCCCCCAAGCCAGGAGGTGGGAACCCTAGATGGGGCGCCCCAAACCCCCTGGTCACGTGGGAATAGGTGAGGGGGGCGCACAGCCCCTTAGTGGGCTGGTTTGCCCCCTTCCCTTGGCCCATGAAGCCACCCAACACTTGTTGGGGCTCCCGAAACACCTTTCGGTCATGCTGGTCATCACCCGGTACCTCCGGAACACTTCCGGACTCCAAAACCCTTCGTCCAATATATCAATCATCACCTCCGGACCATTCTGGAACTCCTCATGACGTCCGGGATCTCATCTGGGACTCCGAACAACATTCGGTAACCGCGTACATACTTTCCCTATAACCCTAGCGTCATCGAACCTTAAGTGTGTAGACCCTACGGGCTCGGGAATAATGCAGACATGACCGAGACATCTCTCTGGTCAATAACCAACAACGGGATCTGGATACCCATTTTGGCTCCCACATGTTCCACGATGATCTCATTGGATGAACCACGATGTCAAGGATTCAGTCAATCCCGTATACAATTCCCTTTGTCTACCGGTATAGTACTTGCCCGAGATTCGATCGTCGGTATCCCGATACCTTGTTCAATCTCATTACCGGCAAGTCTCTTTACTCGTTCCGTAACACATCATCCCGTGATCAACTCCTTGGTCACATTGTGCACATTATGATGATGTCCTACCGAGTGGGCCCAGAGATACCTCTCCGTTTACACGGAGTGACAAATCCCAGTCTCGATTCGTGCCAACCCAATAGACACTTTCGGAGATACCCGTAGTGCACCTTTATAGCCACCCAGTTACGTTGTGGCGTTTGGTACACCCAAAGCATTCCTACAGTATCTGGGAGTTGCACAATCTCATGGTCTAAGGAAATGATACTTGACATTAGAAAAGCTTTAGCAGACGAACTATACGATCTTGTGCTAGGCTTAGGATTGGGTCTTGTCCATCACATCATTCTCCTAATGATGTGATCCCGTTATCAATGACATCCAATGTCCATGGTCAGGAAACCATGACCATCTATTGACCAACAAGCTAGTCAACTAGAGGCTTACTAGGGACATGTTGTGGTCTATGTATTCAGACATGTATTACGGTTTCCGTTTAATACAATTATAGCATGAACAAGGAAATACAATAATAACCATTTTATTATTGCCTCTAGGGCATATTTCCAACAGTCTCCCACTTGCACTAGAGTAAATAATCTACTTCACATCACTATGTGATTGCAATGAATCCAACACCCATGGGGTTTGTTCATATCTTGCTTGTGAGAGAGGTTTATTAGTCAATGAGTCTGAACCTTTTAGATCCATGTGTGCTTTACAAATCTCTATGTCATCTTGTAGATGCAGCTACGACGTGCTACTTGGAGCTATTCCAAATAACTGTTCTACTATACGAATCCGGTTTACTACTCAGAGTCATCCGGATTAGTGTCAAAGTTTGCATCGACGTAACCCTTTACGACGAACTCTTTTACCACCTCCATAATCGAGAAAATTCCTTAGTCCACTAGTTACTAAGGATAAGTTTGACCGCTGTCGTGTGATCCATTCCTAGATCACTCTTGTACCCCTTGACTGACTCATGGCAAGGCACACTTCAGGTGCGGTACATAGCATAGCATACTGTAGAGCCTACATCTAAAGCATAGGGGACGACCTTCGTCCTTTCTCTCTCTTCTGCCGTGATCGGGTCTTGAGTATTACTCAATATTCACACCTTGTAACACAGCTAAGAACTCCTTCTTTGCTGATCTATTTTGAACTCCTTCAAAATCTTTTCACGGTATGTATTCATTCGAAAGTACTATTAAGCGTTTTTGATCTATCCTTATAGATCTTGATGCTCAATGTTCAAGTAGCTTAATCCAGATTTTCCATTGAAAAACACTTTCCAAATAACCCTGCATGCTTTCCAGAAATTCTACATCATTTCTGATCAACAATATGTTAACAACATATACTCATCAAAAATTCTATAGTGCTCCCACTCACTTCTTTGGAAATACAAGTTTCTCATAAACTTTGTATAAACCCAATCTTTGATCATCTCATCAAAGCGTACATTCCAACTCCGAGATGCTTACTCCAGTCCTTAGAAGGATTGCTGGAGCTTTGCATACTTGTCAGCATCTTTCAGGATTGGCAAAACCTTCTAGTTGTATCACATACAACCTTTCCTCAAGAAAAATGTCGAGGAAACAATGTTTTTTAATCCTATCTGCAAGATTTCATAAATAATGCAGTAACTGCTAACATAATTCCAACAGACTCTTAGCATCGCTACGAGTGAGAAACTCCCATCGTAGTCAACTCCTTGAACTTGTCGGGAAACATCTTAATGACAAGTCGAGCTTTCTTAATGGTGACACTTACCATCATTGTCTGACTTCCTTTTAAAATCCATCTGCACCCAACAGCCTTACGACCATCAAGTGGTTCTTTCAAAGTCTATACTTTCTTTTATACATGGATCCTCTCTCGGATTTTATGGCCTCGAGCCATTCTTCGGAATCTGGGCCCACCATCACTTCTCCATAGCTCGTAGGTTCATTGTTGTCTAGCAACATGACTTCCAAGACAGGATTACGTACCACTCTGAAGTAGTATGCATCCTTGTCGACCTATGAGGTTTGGTAGTGACTTGATCCGAAGTTTCATGATCACTATCATAAGCTTCCACTTCAATTGGTGTAGGTGCCACAGGAACAACCTCCTGTGCCCTGCTACACACTATTTGAAGTGACGGTTCAATAACCTCATCAAGTCTCCACCATCCTCCCACTCAATTCTTTCGAGAGAAACTTTTCCTTGAGAAAGGACCCGTTTCTAGAAACAATCACTTTTGCTTCCGGATCTGAAATAGGAGGTGTACCCAACTATTTTTGGGTATTCTATGAAGATGCATTTATCCACTTTGGGTTCGAGCTTATCAGCCTGAAACTTTTTCACATAAGCATCACAGCCCCAAACTTTTAAGAAATGACAGCTTAGGTTTCTCTAAACCATAGTTCATACAGTGTCGTCTCAACGGAATTGTGTGGTGCCCTATTTAAAGTGAGTGCGGTTGTCTCTAATGCCTAACCCATAAACGATAGTGGTAATTCGATAAGAGACATCATGGTATGCACCATATCCAATAGGGTGCAGTTGTGATGTTCGGACACACCATCACACTATGGTGGTCCAGGCGGTATTAGTTGTGAAATAATTTCCACAATGTCTTAATTGTGTGCCAAACTCGTAACTCAGATATTCATCTCTATGATCATATCATAGACATTTTATCATCTTGTCACGACGATCTTCAACTTCACTCTGAAATTATTTAAACCTTTCAATAATTCAGACTTGTGTTTCATCAAGTAAATATACTCAGCATCTACTCAAATCATCTGTGAAGTAAGAACATAACGATATCCACTGCATGCCTTAGCACTCATTGGACTGCACACATCAAAAATGTAGTACTTCCAACAAGTTGCTTTCTTGTTCCATCTTACTGAAAACGAGGCCTTTCAGTCATCTTGCCCATGTGGTATGATTTGCATGTCTCAAGTGATTCAAAATCAAGTGAGTCCAAACGATCCATCTGCATGGAGTTTCTTCATGCATATCTACCAATAGACATGGTTCGCATGTCTCAATCTTTTCAAAAATGAGTGAGTCCAATGATCCATCAACATGGAGCTTCTTCATGCGTTTTATACCAACATGACTCAAATGGCAGTGCCACAAGTACGTGGTACTATCATTACTATCTTATATCTTTTGGCATGAACATGTGTATCACTACGATCGAGATTCAATAAACCATTCATTTTAGGTGCAAGACCATTGAAGGTATTATTCAAATAAACAAAGTAACCATTATTCTCCTTAAATGAATAACCGTGTGGCGATAAACATAATCCAATCATGTCTATGCTCAATGCAAGCACCAAATAACAATTATTTTGGTTTAACACCAATCCCGATGGTAGAGGGAGCGTGCGATGTTTGATCACATCAACCTTGGAAACACTTCCAACACATATCGTCATCTCACCTTTAGCTAGTCTCCGCAGCCTTTTATTTCGAGTTACTAACGCTTAGCAACCGAACCTGTATTTATTACCTTGGTGCTACTAGGAGTACTAGTAAAGTACACAATAATATGACGTATATCCAAAATACTTCTGTCGACCTTGCCAGCCTTCTCATCTACCAAGTATCTAGGATAGTTCTGCTTCAGTGACCGTTCCCCTCATTATAGAAGCACTTAGTCTCGGGTTTGGTTCAACCTTGGGTTTGTTCACTAGAGCAGCAACTGATTTGCCGTCTCATGAAATATCCCTTCTTTCCCTTGCCCTTCTTGAAACTAGTGGTTTAACCATCAACAATTGATGCTCCTACTTGATTTCTACTTTCGCGGTGTCAAACATCGCGAGTTGCTCAAGGATCATCATGTCTATCCCTGATATGTTATAGTTCATCACGAAGCTCCAATAGCTTGGTGGCAGTGACTATGGAGAACCATCACTATCTCATCTAGAAGATTAACTCCCACTCGATTCAAGCGATTGCAGTACTCAGACAATCTGAGCACATGCTTAATGCTTGAGTTTTTCTCCCTTAGTTTGCAGGCTTAAGAAACTTGTTAGAGGTCTCATACCTCTTGACGTGGGCACTAGTCTGAAATTCCAATTTCAGTCTTTGGAACATCTCATATGTTCTGCGACGTTTCAAAAACGTCTTTGGTGCCACAATTCTAAACCGTTAGTATTACGTACTGAACTATCATGTAGTCATCAAAACGTGTATGTCAGATGTTTCCCAACATCTACAGACGATGCTCGAGGTTCAACACACTGAGCGGTGCATTAAGGACATAACCCTTCTGTGCAGCAATGAGGACAATCCTCAGTTCACGAACCCAGTCCGCATAATTGCTACTGTCAACTCTCAACTAAATTTTCTCAAGGAACATATCTAAAACAGTAGAACCAAAGCGTGAGCTACGACATAATTTGCAAAGACCTTTTGACTATGTTCATGATAATTAAGTTCATCTAATCAAATTATTCGGTGAACTCCCACATAGATAGACATCCCTCTAGTCATCTAAGTGATACATGATCCGAGTCAACTAGGCTGTGTCCGATCATCACATGAGACGGACTAGTCATCATCGGTGAACATCTTCATGTTGATCGTATCCACTATACGACTCATGTTTGACCTTTTGGTCTTCCGTGTTCCGAGGCCATGTCTGTACATGCTAGGCTCGTCAAGTTAACCTAAGTGTATTGCGTGTGTAAATCTGGCTTACACCCGTTGTATGCGAACGTTAGAACCTATCACACCCGATCATCATGTGGTGCTTTGGAACAACGGACCTTAGCAACGGTGCACAGTTAGGGGGAACAATTTCTTGAAATTATTGCGAGGGATCATCTTATTTGTGCTACCGTCGTTCTAAGAAAATAAGATGTAAACATGACAAACATCACATGCAAATCATAAAGTGACATGATATGGCCAATATCATCTTGCGCCTTTGATCTCCATCATCGTGCCTTCATGAAGTTGTCTCGTCATCTATTACTTCTACTACTACAGCTAACGGTTAGCAATAAAGTAAAGTAATTACATGACGTTTATGTTGACACGCAGGTCATAAATAAATAAAGACAACTCCTATGGCTCCTGCCGGTTGTCATACTCATCGACATGCAAGTCGTGATTCCTATTACAAGAACATGATCAATCTCATACATCACATATATCATTCATCACATCCTTTGGCCATATCACATCACATAGCATACCCTGCAAAAACAAGTTAGACGTCCTCTAATTGTTGTTGCATGTTTTACGTGGCTGCTATGGGTTTCTGGCAAGAACGTTTCTTACCTACGCAAAACCACAACGGTGATATGCCAATTGCTATTTACCCTTAATAAGGACCCTTTTCATCGAATCTGATCTGACTAAAGTGGGAGAGACAGACACCCGCCAGCCACCTTATGCATCAAGTGCATGTCAGTCGGTGGAACCTGTCTCACGTAAGTGTACGTGTAAGGTCGATCCGGGCCGCTTCATCCCACAATGCCGCCGAATCAAGATAAGACTAGTAACGGCAAGCAAATTGAACAAATCATCGCCCATAACTACTTTGTGTTCTACTCATGCATAGAATCTATGCATAGACCTAGCTCATGATGCCACTGTTGGGGATCGTAGCAGAAATTTAAAATTTTCTACGCATCACCAAGATCAATCTATGGAGTAATCTAGCAACGAGGGGAAGGGGAGTGCATCTACATACCCTTGTAGATCGCTAAGCGGAAGCGTTACTAGAATGTGGATGAGGTAGTCGTACTCGTAGCGATTCAGATCGCGGTCGATTCCGATCTAAGCGCCGAACTACGGCGCCTCCGCGTTCAATACACGTGTAGCCCGGTGAAGTCTCCCATGCCTTGATCCAGCAAGGAGAGAGGGAGAGGTTGGCGAAGACTCCGTCCAGCAGCAGCACGACGACGTGGTGGTGGTGGAGGAGCACGGTACTCCAGCATGGCTTCGCCAAGCACTACGAGAGACGAGGAGGGAGAGAGGTAGGGCTGCGCCTTGGGAGAGAGAGACTCGTGTGTTGTGCAGCCCCAAAACCTCCACTATATATAGGGGCAAGGGCAAGGGGAGGCGCCCTAGGGTTTCCCCTAGGGGGGCTGCGGCCAGGGCAAATGGGATCTCCCCTTTGGGTGACTTGGCCCCCAAGCCAGGAGGTGGGAACCCTAGATGGGGCACCCCAAACCCCCTGGTCACGTGGGAATAGGTGAGGGGGGCGCACAACCCCTTAGTGGGCTGGTTTGCCCCCTTCCCTTGGCCCATGAAGCCCCCCAACACTTGCCGGGGCTCCCGAAACACCTTTCGGTCATGCCGGTCATCACCCGGTACCTCCGGAACACTTCCGGACTCCAAAACCCTTCGTCCAATATATCAATCTTCACCTCCGGACCATTCCGGAACTCCTCGTGACGTCCGGGATCTCATCCGGGACTCTGAACAACATTAGGTAACCGTGTACATACTTTCCCTATAACCCTAGCATCATCGAACCTTAAGTGTGTAGACCCTACGGGCTCAGGAATAATGCAGACATGACCGAGACATATATCTGGTCAATAACCAACAGCGGGATCTGGATACCCATGTTGGCTCCCACATGTTCCACGATGATCTCATCGGATGAACCATGATGTCAAGGATTCAGTCAATCCGGTATACAATTCCCTTTGTCTACCGGTATAGTACTTGCCTGAGATTCGATCGTCGGTATCCCGATACCTTGTTCAATCTCGTTACCAACAAGTCTCTTTACTCGCTCCGTAACACATCATCCCGTGATCAACTCCTTGATCACATTGTGCACATTATGATGATGTCCTACCGAGTGGGCCCAGAAAAACCTCTCCGTTTACACGGAGTGACAAATCCCAGTCTCGATTCGTGCCAACCCAACAGACACTTTCGAAGATACCTGTAGTGTACCTTTATAGCCACCCAGTTACGTTGTGACGTTTGGCACACCCAAAGCACTCCTACGGTATCCGGGAGTTGCACAATCTCATGGTCTAAGGAAATGATACTTAACATTAGAAAAGCTTTAGCATACGAACTATACGATCTTGTGCTGGGCTTAGGATTGGGTCTTGTCCATCACATCATTCTCCTAATGATGTGATCCCGTTATCAATGACATCCAATGTCCATGGTCAGGAAACCATGACCATCTATTGATCAACGAGCTAGTCAACTAGAGGCTTACTAGGGACATGTTGTGGTCTATGTATTCACACATGTATTACGGTTTCCGTTTAATACAATTATAGCATGAACAATAGACAACTAACATGAACAAGGAAATACAATAATAACCATTTTATTCTTGCCTCTAGGGCATATTTCCAACAGTAAAAAGGCACAAAAAGAGAGCAACTGACATTAGTAATAACTATGATTTGATATCACACTTCTATATGTATAACACAAGAGGTAGGTGATCCTACTTAATTAAGTACTAAGATACCCCGGCCCATGCATTAGTCGCAAGTACCCCATATGTCCTATTTTTAGCAAAGTCATGCTAAAATTCATGGAAAATTTTAGCATGACCTTTGCTGAAAATAGGACATATGGAGTACCCGAATTTGCCGGAACGGAAGTTAATCGACATTCCGGGAAACTCAAGGGCCTCTCGGGGTACCTGCAAAATCATTATCCCACCCCGCCCCGCTGCAACCCCACAACACCCCACAATATCATCACGACACGATGGTATTAGACAAAACCCCCCAATATCATCACGACACGATGGTCGGAGACAAAACCCAGTAATATATCTTCTAGCCATGAAACCCTACCCTGATTCTCCTTTCTTCCTCTTTTTCCACTTAAACCTGCAAACATGTAGGGAAAGCAATTAATACATGGCACAAAAATGGCATGCTATGTAGCCTTAATGCTACAGAACATATGAAATACATGCCGGCAATATATATGATATAAACTCCAATAACTTTTGAATAAAAACAGTAGCTAAAAAAGTAGCAAGCAAGCAATTCATTTGACTAACTATTTAAGTGTCCTGGACTCCAATAACAACTTTGCAGACAAGCAGGAAAGTGGTTCTTCATGGATAACTGAAAGTGGTTCTTCCTTGAGGGATGTGCGATCTATGATGGTGCTGTCTTTTTGCTTAATTGGCTTTGCTTAATCCTATGAGGAGCACTGGATTGAAGCAACGGCTCAGGACATGTCAACTGCCTGTGCAGGCATAAAGCATGTTGTTGGGATGGAGGTGGTGGAATCCACTTGTTGTCTGGCTAAGAGGTTGAAGTTGGAACTAATTAGTGCTGAAGCACCAACTTAATAGCCACTCCTAATCAATCCTTCCCATGACAGTATGACGCTCACTCTCGGTTCGACACATAATATTAGTCTCCCGCATTAGCTAAAATGGCTAAAACCGAATGCGATAATCCTAGTGTTCTCTTGTGGTGGTGGTGAGATGCCCATATCATGCATTGGTGGGAAACGATGATTAGATTAAACTGTAACCAGGCACAGATAGGGACTTCAATCAATCAAGCATCTACAGCACAACGGTGTAACCAGATGGAATGGAATCGGGTTGGAAGGGCAACTAGCGAGCAACATGCGGAGCAGTAGTGTGGCGGGAGCAGAGAGCAGCATCAACAGCGAGAAAGAGCAACGCCAAGGCATCAGCAAGCAGCGGCCAAGCAACGAACATCAACAGCAGCAGTAGTGCAGTCAGCAAAGCAACAACAACAGCGGGGGCGGCGCGACAACAGTCAGCACGGGCACGCGCGAGCGGCAACGGGCGGACGAGCACGGACGAGGGATGGCCAGGGGCGCGCAGGCGGATGCGTGCCCAAGGGCAGGAGTAGCGGGGAGGGCGTGCGCCGGGGCACGACAGAGGAGCCCGGGGCGCGTGCCGGCTGTGGGGTGAGCGTGAGGTCGACGGCGGTGGCTTACGGCGGCCTATGGAGGCGGATCGAAGGGGGGAACGGGTGAGGGACTCACCGCGGAGATAGTGGCAGGCTCGGTGAAGGCCGGGGTGGACCAGAGATACGGTGGCGACCGCGAGATGGCGATGGCTGGAGGAAGAAGAAGGACTCCTCCTAGTGCTCCGGCGGCGACTCCGGCGGTGGAGCGGGCGCGGGGGTCGTCGGGTGCGGGGGGTCGTCGGCGGCGATGGAGAGCGGGCGTGGGGAGTTTGCTCGGCGGCGGTGGAGAGCGAGAGCGGGCGAGGGGGATCTGGCGAGCGAGGGGGTCGATCTAGCGAGGGAGGGTTAGCGAGAGGGGAAGGTTAGCAATGGCGCACCTCCTAGGGGTGCGCCATAAGTACTTTGATAGCAATGGCGCACCTTCCCCTGGTTCATCATTACTAACTTTTTTTGGATTTTTAGTTGCATCTAATATTTTTTTAGAAAATGACGATCAAATTTCAAAACATTTATTAATGTGAAGAAATATCATCAAATTTGTTATTTGAAAATATTTATGAATATGAAAAAATATCATCAAATTTGTTATTTGAAAATATCATCAAATTTGTTATTTGAAAATATCATCAATTTTTTTGGATTTTTAGTTGCATTCATTTGTGAACTGGTAAAACATTTATGAATATGAAAAAATATCATCAAATTTTAAAAAATATTCATGAATTCAAAAAGTGCCCATGAAATTTAAAAATATTCATGAGTTCAAAAAATATTAACAAATTCAATACTTTTTGTGAGTTTGAAATTCAATACCAGAATAAACATAAATAAATATTCATGAGGACTAAAACAGAAGAAATATCATTTCAATATGTCGAAATACAATCAAGAAATGAAGACTACAATTTAAATACAATCGATATTAGCTAGCTATCTTTTCACAATCTTCTTGCCCTTCTTTTTCGCAAATGGAGTTCTTCTGTTGAACGGACGTCCTTTAGGTAGGGTGGCCCTGCTTCTTCTTGTGGTGTATGGCACTTCATCGTCGTCGTCATGTTCCATCTTCGGGTCGCCGTACTTGTCGAAGTCTTGCTCATTGGCGACTCCATCCATTCCGATGATCTTCCTTTTGCCTCTCCTCATGACAACACGACTGGGCTTTGACGGGTCGGTAATGAAGAAGCATTGGTCCACTTGGGAAGCCAGTACCCATGGCTCATTTTTCGCGGTGATGTTTGCGCCCGCGGTCTTGGATTTGGCTTCGGGTATAACCATGGTGGTGAAATACCGGTCTTCTTTTAGGACGCTCTTGGCCCATCTGACACGGAACATCGGGACCTTCTCTCCAGCGTAGCTCAGCTCCCAGATCTCCTCGATCCTTCTGTAGTATTTGTCCTTGTCGTTACCGGTGTAGGATTCCATCGTTAGCTCGGAGTTCTGATAACCATCAGTCTTCATGTCCTTGTCCTCGGTGTAGAATGTGTAGCCGTTGATATCGTACGCCTCATAGGTCATCAAGTTGTGCTCGGCGCCCTGTGACAAGGCGAATATGAGTTTTTCTTCCGCGGAAGAATCCTCATGTAAAGGGTACGACAGAAGCTTCCCCTTGAACCAACGTGTGAAACATGAGTTGTGCTCTTTGATTATATCTCCGCCCATCCTCTGTTGGCCTCGGTTATTGTACGTCTTCTCAATAAAGGTTTTGTGCTCTACCACCCAAGGATCGACCACGTCTATGTGTTGTAGCGTGACTAGGTTTGTGATACGTCTCCGTCGTATCTATAATTTTTGATTGTTCCATGCCAATATTATTCAACTTTCATATACTTTTGGCAACTTTTTATACTATTTTTGGGACTAACATATTGATCCAGTGCCCAGTGCCAGTTCCTATTTATTGCATGTTTTTTGTTTCGCAGAATATCCATATCAAACGGAATAAAAACTGACGGAGATTTTTTTGGAATATATATGATTTTTGGAAGAAGAATCCACGCGAGACGATGCTTGAGGGGCACATGAGGTAGGGGGCGCTCCCTGGGGAGGCAGGCGCGCCCCTGATCCTCGTGGCCACCTCGTAAGGCGGTTGATGCCCTTCTTTCGCCGCAAGAAAGCTAATATCCGGATAGAGATCGTGTTAAAATTTCAGCCCAATTGGAGTTACGGATCTCCGGGAATATAAGAAACGGTGAAAGGGAAGAATCTGAGAACGCAGAAACAGAGAGACACAGAGAGACAGATCCAATCTCGGAGGGGCTCTCGCCCTTCCCTTGCCATGGAGGCCATGGACCAGAGGGGAAACCCTTCTCCCATCTAGGGAGGAGGTCAAGGAAGAAGAAGAAGGAGGGGGGATCTCTCCCCCTCGCTTCCGGTGGCACCGGAGTGCCACCGGGGGCCATCATCATCACCGCGATCTACACCAACACCTCCGCCATCTTCACCAACATCTCCATCACCTTCCCCCCTCTATCTACAGCGGTCCACTCTCCCGCAACCCGCTGTACCCTCTACTTGAACATGGTGCTTTATGCTTCATATTATTATCCAATGATGTGTTGCCATCCTATGATGTCTGAGTAGATTTTCGTTGTCCTATCGGTGGTTGATGAATTTCTATGATTGATTTAATTTGCTTGTGGTTATGTTGTTTTCCTTTGGTGACCATCATATGATTGCGCGCGTGGATCACACCCTAGGGTTAGTTGTATGTTGATAGGACTATGTATTGGAGGGCAAGAGTGACAGAAGCTTCAACCTAGCATAGAAATTGATGCATACGGGATTGAAGGGGGACCAATATATCCTAATGCTATGGTTGGGTTTTACCTTAATGAACATTAGTAGTTGCGGATGCTTGCTAATAGTTCCAATCATAAGTGCATAGAATTCCAAGTCAGGGATGACATGCTAGCAGTGGCCTCTCCCACATAATACTTGCTATCGGTCTAGTAAAGTAGTCAATTGCTTAGGGGCAATTTCACAACTCCTACCACCACTTTTCCACACTCGCTATATTTACTTTATTGTTTCTTTATCTAAACAGCCCCTACTTTTTATTTACATACTCTTTATTATCCTTCAAACCTATCCAACAACACTTACAAAGTACTTCTAGTTTCATACTTGTTCTAGGTAAAGCGAACGTCAGGCGTGCGTAGAGTTGTATCGGTGGTCGATAGAACTTGAGGGAATATTTGTTCTACCTTTAGCTCCTCGTTGGGTTCGACACTCTTACTTATCGAAAACTGTTGCGATCCCCTATACTTGTGGGTTATCAAGACTTTTTTCTGGCGCCGTTGCCGGGGAGCAATAGCGTGGGGTGAATATTCTCCTGTGTGCTTGTTTGCTTTATCACTAAGTAATTTTTATTTGATGTTCTTAGTTGTTTTTTATCTTTAATTATGGATATGGGACACGAAATACCAAAAAAAATAAGGTGTCTTGCTACTCATGGAGATGGGGAACCTCCTAAAACCCTCGATGTTGGTTATGTGAAAAATATTATGTACTACTTTAATAATCCTGAGAAAACCCCATTCAATTATGTAATGGGAGTAACGTTGGATCAACGTGAATACTTTAGGGATTACCGCTTGACACAAAAAGGGAAACTATTATGGGATCAAATTCATATATTGAATTGGTATGCTAGGAAACTATGCTTGAGATATGATTATACTTGTTTCTCTAAGATGAAGGCTCCACACCTTCCCTTTTTATGTGAATTTAATGATAATAAAACCTTAGCTTCTTATGCTAGAGGTATATATGATTACTATGATGTGGAACAAATAGAAGAATTTGTTGCTTTTATGGGTGCTTATGAAATTGAATCTATGTTTAAAGAGTTTGGAGATTTTGATGATTCGGTTTATAGACCCGAAAATTTAGCTATCCTTAAATATTGTTATGAGAATTATGAATACAATTACGATATTAATGCACTTATTGAGAAAGTCTCCGCTGTCCAAGAAGAGACTAATATTTTGCAGGAATCTATGGAAGAAGAAGTTGATGAAACTGTGAGCTCATTGGATGAAAAAGATGATGAGGAGAGCGAAGAACAAAAGGAGGAAGAGCGGATTAGCTACCCATGCCCACCTTCTAATGAGAGTAACTCTTCAACTCATACATTGTTTAATTTCCCTTCGTGCTTACCGAAGGATGATTGCTATGATGATTGTTATGATCCCGTTGATTCTTTTGAAATATCCCTTTTTGATGATGCTTGCTATGCTTGTGGCCAAGATGCCAATATGAATTATGCTTATCGAGATGAACTTGCTATAGTTCCTTATGTTAAACATGAAATTGTTGCTATTGCACTCACACATGATAGTCCTATTATCTTTTTGAATTCTCCAGACTACACTATATCGGAGAAGTTTGTGCTTATTAAGGATTATATTGATGGGTTGCCTTTTACCATTGCACATGATGATTTTTATGAATATAATATGCATGTGCTTGCTTCTCCTACTTGCAATTATTATGAGAGAGGAACTATATCTCCACCTCTCTATGTTTCCAATATGATAGAATTGCAAGAAACTGCTTATGATATGCATTAGCCTTTACTATGTGTGCATGAATTGTTCTTTTATGACATACCGATGCATAGGAAGAGAGTTAGACTTTGTAGTTACATGATATATGTTGCTTTTTGCTCACTACTAAATTACAAATCATTGTTAGTTAAAATTGGCTTTGATATACCTTGGGATCCGGGTGGATTCACTACTTGAGCACTATATGCCTAGCTTAATGGCTTTAAAGAAAGCGCTGCTAGGGAGACAACCCGGAAGTTTTAGAGAGTCATTTATTTATGTTGTGTGCTTTTATAAATTTTAAATATAAAAATAATGTGCCAAGGTTTGCCTTTAGGATGTTTACATTTGCTTGATGGTTTGTACGGTGCAGGACAGAAACTTTGGCTGTAGTGCGAGATTTTACATTTTTAGCTGGAACATCAAATGGTTATGATTATTTTTGAAATGTCTTACTATACAAATTGTTTATTTTTCCTAATTTTGGTAGAAATTTTCAAGTATCAGAAGTGTGGTGAATGTTCAGATTATTACAGACTGTTCTGTTTTAGACAGATTCTGTTTTTGATGCATAGTTTGCTTGTTTTGATGAAACTATCGATTCATATCAGTGGATTAAGCCATGAAAAAGTTATATTACAGTAGACACAATTCAAAAACAAAATATTAATTGGTTTGCAACAGTACTTAGAGTAGTGATTTGCTTTATTATACTAACGGATCTTACCGAGTTTTCTGTTGAAGTTTTGTGTGGATGAAGTGTTCGATGATCGAGAAGGTCTCGGTGTGAGAAGAAGGAAGAGAGGCAAGAGATCAAGCTTGGGGATGCCCGAGGCACCCCAAGTAAATATTCAAGGAGACTCAAGCGTCTAAGCTTAGGGATGCCCCAGAAGGCATCCCCTCTTTCTTCAACAAGTATCGGTATGTTTTCGGATTCGTTTCGTTCATGCGATATGTGCAATCTTAGAGCGTCTTTTGCATTTAGTTTTCATTTTTCTTTTATGCACCATGCTGGTATGAGATAGTCCTTGGTTGATTTATAGAATGCTCTTTGCACTTCACTTATATCTTTTGAGTATGGCTTTATAGAATGCTTCATGTGCTTCACTTATATCATTTGAAGTTTGGATTGCCTGTTTCTCTTTACATAGACAACCGCCATTTGTAGAATGATCTTTTGCTTCACTTATATTTGTTAGAGTGTGGGCACATCTTTTGTAGAAATAATTAAACTCTCTTGCTTCACTTATATCTATTTAGAGAGATGACAGGAACTGGTCATTCACATGGTTAGTCATAAAATCCTACATAAAACTTGTAGATCACTGAATATGATGTGTTTGATTCCTTGCTATAGTTTTCCGATATAAAGATGGTGATATTAGAGTCATGCTACTGGGTAGTTGTGGATTAGTAGAAATACTTGTGTTGAGGTTTGTGATTCCCGTAGCATGCACGTATGGTGAACCGTTATGTAACGAAGTCGGAGCATGATTTATTTATTGATTGTCCTCCTTATGAGTGGCGGTCGGGGACGAGCGATGGTCTTTTCCTACCAATCTATCCCCCTGGGAGGATGCACATAGTACTTTGTTTCGATGACTAATAGATTTTTGCAATAAGTATGTGAGTTCTTTATGACTAATGTTGAATCCATGGATTATACGCACTCTCACCCTTCCACCATTGCTAGCCTCTCTAGTACCGCGCAACTTTCGCCGGTACCATAAACCCACCATATATCTTACTCAAAACAGCCACCATACCTACCTATCATGGAATTTCCATAGCCATTTCGAGATATATCGCCATGCAACTTCCATCATCATCATATACATGACTTGAGTGTTCATTGTCATATTGCTTTGCATGATCGTAAGATAGCTAGCATGATGTTTTCATGGCTTGTCCATTTTTTTGATGTCATTGCTACGCTAGATCATTGCACATCCCGGTACACCACCGGAGGCATCCATATAGAGTCATACTTTGTTCTAGACATTGAGTTGTAATATTGAGTTGCAAGTAAATAAAAGTGTGATGATCATCATTATTAGAGCATTGCCCCAGTGAGGAAAGGATGATGGAGGCTATGATTCTCCCATAAGTCGGGATGAGACTCTAGACTTTACGAAAAAATAAAAGAGGCCAAAGAAGCCCAAATAAAAAAAAGAGGCCAAAGAAGCCCACCAAAAAAACAAAAAAAATGAGAGAAAAAGAGAGAAGGGGCAGTGCTACTATCCTTTTTCCACACTTGTGCTTCAAAGTAGCACCATGTTCTTCATATAGAGAGTCTCTTGAGTTATCACTTTCATATACAAGTGGGAATTTTCATTATAGAACTTGCCTTGTATATTCCGATGATGGGCTTCCTCAAATGCCCGAGGTCTTCATGAGCAAGCAAGTTGGATGCACACTCACTTAGTTTTCAGTCTGAGCTTTCATACACTTATAGCTCTAGTGCATCCGTTTCATTGCAATCCCTACTCGCTCACATTGATATCTATTGATGGGCATCTCCTTAGCCCGTTGATACACCTAGTTGATGTGAGACTATCTTCTCCTTTTTGTCTTCTCCACCATCATATTCTATTCCACCTATAGTGCTATGTCCATGGCTCACGCTCATGTATTGCGTGAAAGTTGAAAAGGTTTGAGAATGTTAAAAGTATGAAACAATTGCTTGGCTTGTCATCGGGGTTGTGCATGATGTGAATATTTTGTGTGGTGAAGATGGAGCATAGCCAGACTATATGATTTTGTAGGGATAACTTTCTTTGGCCATGTTATTTTGAAAATACATGATTGCTTTATTAGTAGAGTTGAAGTATTATTGTTTTTATGTCAAATGATAGACTATTGCTTTGAATCACTCGTGTCTTAATATTCATGCCATGATTAGATATGTCATCAAGATTATGCTAGGTAGCATTCCACATCAAAAATTATCTTTTTTATCATTTACCTACTCAAGGACGAGCAGAAATTAAGCTTGGGGATGCTGATACGTCTCCGTCGTATCTAAAATTTTTGATTGTTCCATGCCAATATTATTCAACTTTCATATACTTTTGGCAACTTTTTATACTATTTTTGGGACTAACATATTGATGCAGTGCCCAGTGCCAGTTCCTATTTATTGCATGTTTTTTGTTTCGCCGAATATCCATATCAAACGGAGTCCAAACGGAATAAAAACAGATAGATTTTTTTTTGGAATATATATGATTTTTGGGAAGAAGAATCCACGCGAGATGATGCTCGAGGGGCCCACAAGGTAGGGGGCGCGCCCTGGGGAGGCAGGCACGCCCCTGACCCTCATGGCAACCCCGTAAGGGGGTTGATGCCCTTCTTTCGCCGCAAGAAAGCTAATATTTGGATAGAGATCGTGTTAAAATTTCAGCCCAATCGGAGTTACGGATATCCGGGAATATAAGAAACGGTGAAAGGGAAGAATTTGAGAACGCAGAAACAGAGAGAGACAGAGAGATAAATCCAATCTCGGAGGGGCTCTCGCCCCTCCCTTGCCATGGAGGCCATGGACCAGAGGGGAAACCCTTCTCCCATCTAGGGAGGAGGTCAAGGAAGAAGAAGAAGAAGAAGGAGGGGGGCTCTCTCCCCCTCGCTTCCGGTGGCACCGGAGTGCCACCAGGGTCCATCATCATCACCGCGATCTACACCAACACCTCCGCCATCTTCACCAACATCTCCATCACCTCCCCCCCCCTCTATCTACAACGGTCCACTCTCCCGCAACCCGTTGTACCCTCTACTTGAACATGGTGCTTTATGCTTCGTATTATTATCCAATGATGTGTTGCCATCCTATGATGTCTGAGTAGATTTTCGTTGTCCTATCGGTGGTTGATTTATTGCTATGATTGATTTAATTTGCTTGTGGTTATGTTGCTGTCCTTTGGTGACCATCATATGATTGCGCGCGTGGATCACACCCTAGGGTTAGTTGTATGTTGATAGGACTATGTATTGGAGGGCAAGAGTGACAGAAGCTTCAACCTAGCATAGAAATTGATGCATACGGGATTGAAGGGGACCAATATATTTTAATGCTATGGTTGGGTTTTACCTTAATGAACATTAGTAGTTGTGGATGCTTGCTAATAGTTCCAATCATAAGTGCATAGAATTCCAAGTCAGGGATGACATGCTAGCAGTGGCCTCTCCCACATAATACTTGGTATCGGTCTAGTAAAGTACTCAATTGCTTAGGGGCAATTTCACAACTCCTACCACCACTTTTCCACACTCGCTATATTTACTTTATTGTTTCTTTGTCTAAATAGACCCTATTTTTTATTTACGTACTCTTTATTATCCTACAAACCTATCCAACAACACCTACAAAGTACTTCTAGTTTCATACTTGTTCTAGGTAAAACGAACATCAAGTGTGCGTAGAGTTGTATCGGTGGTCGATAGAACTTGAGGGAATATTTGTTCTACCTTTAGCTCTGAAAGTGCAAGTATCCCTGGGCGGTTTTGGTAATTCCTAACAACATATAGCTCATTGAGCTAACATTATTCCAAGATTAATATTTCAGGAAAAGCTCAATGAATGGCATGGCATGGATGAGGAAAGTGGATCCCTCAAAATTCTAAGGACAAAAAGTTTGGCTCAAGCTTGAAGCTCAAGACTCTACATTTTATATTTTAGTGATCCAAGATCACATTGAGTCTATAGGAAAAGCCAATACTATCAAGGAGGGATGAGGTGTTAATTAATGGCTTGCTTGCTCAAAATGCTTAGTGATATGCTCCAAAATCCTCAACTACCTTCCCACATCCACATATGACCTAAACCAAAAGTCAAACTTGGCCCCACCGATTCTTTCTATCCAACGCCACCGAGTTTCAAATGTCATAGCCACTGCCACAAACCCTAAGCAAATCGGTTTCACCGATAGGGATCTCGGTCTCACCGAGATGGGATTGTAATCTCTCTGTTTCCCTTCTTAACATTTCGGTCTTACCGAGATGAGCGATCGGTCCCACCGAGATTGCAATGTAAACTCTCTGTTTCCCTTTTGTAACATTTCGGTCTCACCGAGATGAGCGAATCGGTCCCACCGAGTTTACCTGACCAACTCTCTGGTTAGCTTATTACCAAAATCGGTCCCACCGAGTTTGTGTAATCGGTCACACGAGATTACGTTATGCCCTAACCCTAACCATATCGGTCCTACCGAGTTGCATCTCAGTCCCACCGAAAATCCTAACGGTCACTAGTTTTGCTGAATCGGTCCGACCGAGTTTAACCATTCGGTCCCACCGAGTTTGGCAAATTGTGTGTAACGGTTAGATTTTGTGTGGAGGCTATATATACCCCTCCACCCACTCTTCATTCATGGAGAGAGCCATCAGAACATACCTACACTTCCAATACACATTTTCTGAGAGAGAACCACCTACACTTGTGTCGAGGTCAAGATATTCCATTCCAACCATATGAATCTTGATCTCTAGCCTTCCCCAATTTGCTTTCCACTCAAATATTCTTTCCACCAAATCCAAATCCTGTGAGAGAGATTTGAGTGTTGGGGAGACTATCATTTGAAGCACAAGAGCAAGGAGTTCATCATCAACACACCATTTGTTACTTCTTGGAGAGTGGTGTCTCCTAGATTGGCTAGGTGTCACTTGGGAGCCTCCGACAAGATTGTGGAGTTGAACCAAGGAGTTTGTAAGGGCAAGGAGATCGCCTACTTCGTGAAGATCTACCGCTAGTGAGGCAAGTCCTTCGTGGGCGACGGCCGTGATGGAATAGACAAGGTTGCTTCTTCGTGGACCCTTCGTGGGTGGAGCCCTCCGTGGACTTGCGCAACCGTTACCCTCCGTGGGTTGAAGTCTCCATCAACGTGGATGTACGATAGCACCACCTATCGGAACCACGACAAAAACATCCGTGTCTCCAATTGCGTTTGAATCCTCCAAACCCTTCCCTTTACATTCTTGCAAGTTGCATGCTTTACTTTCCACTGCTCATATACTCTTTTGCATGCTTGCTTGAATTGTGTGGAGATTGCTTGACTTGTGCTAAGATAGCTAAAATCTGCCAAGAACTAAAATTGGGAAAAGGCTAGATTTTTATTTGGTCAAGTAGTCTAATCACCCCCCCTCTAGACATACTTTCGATCCTACAAGTGGTATCAGAGCTTTGGTCTCCATTTTCTTTGATTTCCATAGCTTTTAGCGGTCATAGCCTTGGTTTCACAACCTAGGAGAGTATGGAGTCTAGCGAGGGAAATTATCACTGTAGAGGTCCTTACTTTGATGGCACTAATTTTGCTAGTTGGAAGCATAAGATGAAAATGCATATTCTCGGACATAACCCCACTGTTTGGGCTATTGTGTGTATTCGCTTGCAAGGTGAATTCTTTGACGGGAAAGAACCGAACCATGAAGCCACCGCGGAAGAGTTGAAAATGCTGCAATACAACGCTCAAGCTTGTGATATCCTCTTCAATGGATTGTGCCCCGAAGAATTCAACAAAATCAGCCGTCTTGAGAATGCAAAGGAAATTTGGGATACTTTGATTGATATGCACGAAGGTACCGACTCTGTCAAGGAATCCAAATTGGATGTGCTTCAAAGTCAACTTGACAAGTTCAAAATGAAGGATGATGAAAGTGTTGCTAAAATGTACTCTAGGCTTGCTCTTATCACAAATGAGATTGCCGGCTTAGGGAGTGAAGAGATGACCGGTAGATTCATCATCAAGAAGATCCTAAGAGCCTTGGATGGAAAATATGATACCGTGTGCACATTGATCCAAATGATGCCAAATTACAAAGATCTCAAGCCAACGGAAGTCATCGGAAGAATTGTTGCTCATGAGATGTCACTCAAGGATAAAGAGGAACTTCACAACAAATCAAGTGGTGCTTACAAAGCCTCCTGTGAAGCCCCCACATCATCGAGTGAGAAACAAACCTTCAATGAAGAATTGAGCTTAATGGTGAAGAACTTCAACAAGTTCTACAAGAGTAGAAGCAAAGAGAGAAGCTCCAAGTCAAGGTCCTACAATGACAAAAGATCTTCTAGTCGAGAGCGAAATTGCTACAATTGTGGAAGGCCCAGACACTATTCAAATGAGTGTACGCCCCCCTACAAGAGAAGATTCTCCCAAGAGAAGAAGTAGAAGAGAAGAATCACCATCTAGAGAAAGAAGGAGTAGAGATGATCATTATGTACGAAGACCCTCACAGAGAAGCAAGGATTCGGAAAGAAAGGACAAGTCATCAAGGAGCTACACAAAATGAATACATCAAGCTCATGTTGGTGAATGGGTATCCGGCTCTGACTCCGACAACCACTCCGAGAGAAGCTATCACTCCGACTCTGAATATACTCAAGATGAAGGTGTTGCCGGTCTAGCACTTGTGACAACCAACTCCTACAACATATTTGACTCACCAAATGAAGGAGTTGGAACATGCTTCATGGCTAAAGGCCCAAAGGTATCACACCCCAAGTATTTTGATTTCAATAGTCATGAAGATGACTTGTTAGGTGATGATGATTTACTTGTTGACAACTCTAGTGATGAATACTGTGATGAAATGTCAATTAATCATGCTAATCAAGATAAAACGAATGACAATGATAAGGAGAAGATTGAGTCTCTAACTAAAGAACTAAACACTCTTAAGTTAGCTCATGAAACTATCTTAGGAGATCATCGAGAACTTTGAAGGACTCATGAGAAATTACGCTTTGAAAAGCTCAACCTTGAGCAAGAGCATGAGTTCTTAAAAGCAACCAATGATGATCTTTGTAAGAAAAGTTCTTCTTACATTGCCAAGCATTTACTCTTATCCACTTACATGCCTCAAGTCAAGTCTAGTAACAAGAACAAGAAAGATTCTTCCTCTAGTAGTAACAATAATCATGCTAAATCCAATATTGTTGCTTCTAGTAGTTCTCTTGATTCCACTAATGATTCTCTTAGCCAAGTTACACTTGAGCAAGAAAATAGCTTATTGAAGGGAATTATAGAGAAAGGTGTTTACAAGAGCCTTGCCGGAAGTAAGCAATTCGAGGAAATTGTACGCAAGCAAGGAAGGCACCGGAAGAATCAAGGTGTTGGTTTTGAACGAAAGTTCAATGCCAATGGAGTTGAGTGGGAAGAAGATCAATACCCCAAAACGAAGTTTGTTCCTCAACAAGAGAAGTATGATCCTACTTCTTTCAACGGGACACAAGCTCAAGATGATCTTCCACCACAAGACCACAAGCAAAAAGGCAAGGACAAGCTTCAAGAGGAAATTGATGCATTTGAAGAAGCTCCTAAGGCCTTGGTCAAGTGGGTTCCCAAGACTACTTCAAGTTCCACTTCATCAAGTACAACTACAACACCGAGGATTCCCATCAAGATGGTGTGGATCCCGAAGAAGAACTAGAGAGTTCTTGAGGGTGACTCCTCCAACATACCTCACTCTTATCATCTTGGCAAGAACAAGTGCAATCAACTTCCACATCTTGCACTAGTTCAAGGAGTCACAAACCCTCTTGTTGGTAAGACAAGGGACAAGGTAACCTAAAAGCTTTCATAGACATCATCTTGTGTGTGCATCACTTTATGTCTATGGATATCCTTGTTTGTTCCTTGTGGGACTAACACGTGTAGGTATTGAAAGTGCAACTCACTCCAATGGATAGCTCCAAATGATCTACATCAACATTGATCATCCACATCTTCAACATCTACATGAAGTCATCATCGATAAAACCCAAGGTTAGTTCATCCCTCTTAGGGGGATCTCACATCTAGGGGGAGCTTTACTCTAAGAATTGAGCTAAAGCAACTCTAATGGTGTGAACACAACAATGCTTTATGTAAAAGTGGTAACCCCACTTGCGCTTAAACGATGAGTATGACCTATGATCAAATGTTATCATTTGATTCCTAAGTCAATATACTCATATATAGATGACCTAGTCATCGAAAATTGTTTGATAGATGCTAGAATTGGTTGTGCATGCTTTGCCACATATTTCAATTGCCATTTTATTGTGTGAGCATGTTGATTGCATATTTTACTCATTCAAGGACATCCACTTGTTGTTTTGATTGATTGGTTTTCTTTTCTTTTGCCAAGTGGATGGACAAGAATGCCTAAGAACCCACTCTAGCTATCTATTCTTTTCTCGTCTCAAACTCTATTCATGCTACATCACAAAATTTGATCAAGTCAGATTCGAACCACTCTATGTGACGAGCACTTGGAGTCCCCGATTCGTCATAGACTTAAACTTCCAAAACTTCTGTGTGCGTTTCGGTCTGACCGATTCATCCATTTCGGTCATACCGAGATCACTAAGTCGATCTAGGTTTTCAATCTCGGTGCAACCGATTTGAACCTTTCGGTCACACCGAGTTTCAGTAACTGATTGCAGTTATGAATCTCGGTGCCACCGAGTTGTTCCACTCGGTCACACCGACAGGGTCGGGCTATATATACCCACGGGTCAAATTTTGGAAAACTTTCTAAACCTCCTCGACCCGCGCTTAGCCCGCTCTGCCTCTGGGGTCTCTGGATCGTCTTCCTCGTCGCCAGCCGCCTCCTGCCGCTGGTCTCCGCCGCCGTCAACGGAAATCATTCCCGCCGTTGCCGCCGTAGCAAGTTCATCGCCGAACTAGGGTATGAACTTGATCACTGTGCTATCCTCAATCCGATTCCTAGCACATTGTGTTTTCCATGAATCTTGCCACGATTGAAACGATCTTATCCAGTCAAAACACTCCGTAGATTAGAGTTGAATTGAAAATTTAGGGTTAGGTTTCCGCCGAAACCATCTTGGCCCCACCAAGTTGTGGAACTCAGTACCACCGATTCGTCTCAGGCCATTGCACATGTAATTTTCGGTCTGACCGAGAATTGCAAATCGGTGTGACCGAGTTCAGGACTTTGTGAAACCCTAGCAGTCTCGGTGCCACCGAACCGTGACTCGGTCTGACCGAGTTCACTAGTTTAGGTTCCAACAGCTGCTTCGGTATCACCGAGTTTACAAATCGGTTGATCCGAAATGCTTTCTGTGGAAAACTAAAACTAAGTTTTTGATTCATTCTTTTGCAAAAACCTCTGTATTTTGTGATGCTCATCCATGCTACCTCATCTATAATCTATTCACAGGGTCAGCTGTTAGTGTTTGCAATATGTCTGATCAGAGTGACAGCCAGAACAGGTCAGAGGAGCAGGTTCACCTGAGTGAGGGCACTAGTCCCTCTAGCAGTTCAGATGATGGTAGCAGGAGCACCCCAAGCAACTTACCCAAAGCTGCCACCAGGGCCAGAAAGAAGAAAACCTCTGAATCTGAGGATGAAGACTATGTGGCAGCTGAGGATGAGGCCACTTCCAAGAAGAAAGTGGTTAAGAAGGAATATAGCACTGCTGCTGCCACCAAGCCAGGCATGAAGCAAAAGGTTCCTGCAAAGAGAATTCCAATGTCTAAGGCCAGAGCATCTACTCAAGTCCCTTTGGGATCTTAACCCAAAGAGGCTGCTGCAGAAGGGAAGAAGAGGAAGGAGAGGATCAAAAAGACCACTGCTAGAGTGCTTGGGAGATCCTCAATCATGAGAGATTCTGAAGAGGAAGAAGAAGAAGAGGTTGCTGCACCAGCACCCAAGGCAGAAAAGCTGATGGGTGATGCTATAAAGTCAGGGGCTGCAACATCAAAGCCCAAAGAAGCACCCAAAGCAGCCTCCAAGCCCAAGAGTGCACCTAAGAGGAATACCAGGAGTATACCAGCTGCTGAGAAGAACAAGGCCCTAGTGCCTGAAGTTGCTGCTGATGAAGATGATGAAGGACAAGTCCTGAGGAAGCTCAAACCCAAGATTCCAGACCACAATGATGCTCATCTTGTGGCTGAGAACATGAAGATAAGGAAGGACTCAGGTCTGAGGCTATGGAGAGAGTCAGATCCATATGCCACCAGGAGAAGGACTACTGTTGATTACAGGTTCCACACAAAGGAACAGCATGACTTCTATGAGACAGTGTTGCTTGACAAGAAGCCCATAGTGTGTGACATGAGATGGGTCGACTGGGACTACATCAAGGAGAATGAGGATCACTATCCAGGTGTACATGATAGTTTCAAGGCTTGTGGAGTCGATGAGTTTGTGGCTCAGAAGCTCACAAAATGGAATGATGAGCTCATCATGCAGTTCTACTCCACAGCTCATTTCTACCCAGATGGAAGGATTGTCTGGATGTCTGAAGGTACGAGGTACCAGTCCACGGTTGCTGAATGGGCGAAGTTGATCAATGCCCCAAAAGAGAGTGAAGATGACTTGGATGTCTATGCCAATAGGAAGAAGGATCACAACACAATGGCACACATGTACAAGGAGATCCCAGATGCTGCTCTTGAGACACATAAGTTTGGATCTGTACATTACCTTCTGTCAGGCTTGCCAACCATCAACTGGATCCTCAGGCACACTCTCTTGCCAAAGTCAGGTGATCACAAGATGATCAGAGGCCATGCAATTAACTTGCTTCACATCTTTGATGTCCCACAGAAGTTCAAAGTCATGAGCCTGATAGTTGAAACTATCAAGAGGACAGCTGCAGATCAGAAGAGGAGTTGTGGGTATGCCCCACAGATCCAGGAGCTAATCAACTCCAAGAAGGGCATTGGTACATATCTGCTGGACAAGGAGCACATGCCTATCTATCCAGAATTCGAGGACAACATTGTGGTTATGAATGAGGATGAACCATCTTCTGTGCACGCACAAGCCAAGAAGGAGAAGGCAAAAGCTGAAAAGGCTGCAAGCATGCCAACTACTAAAGAAGCATCTCAGTATCTCCTGAAGAGCAAGCAAGATCAGCTTGGCTACTTGATTGCATCCACTCTAAGGATAGAGAAAGGACTGGCCACCCTGACTCGAAACCAGGAGAGCTTGGAAAGAATCATGGAGCAAAAGTTCTATGACATGGATGTGAAGGTAACTGAGATCCAGTCTGTTGTGGAGCAGCTACAGGATGACATGCAGGAGAGGAAGGGCAGAACAACCACTGATGCATTTGCCAGAGTGCCTCGAGCTCAGAGATCAACTGCAGTACTAGTACCAGACACTAGAGCCACTTCATCTGCGCCAGCTACAGCTTCAGTGCCACCAGCTCCAGCACCTACCCCAGCAGCTCCATCTACTTCGACTGAAGCCTTCGTTCTTGGAGTTATCCGGACACCACCACCTGAAGACCAAGCTTGAGAGACGTTTTAGTTCTATGCATTTTCTATGAACTTTTTGGTAACTTGTTGCCAAAGGGGGAGAAACATGTATAGATCATAGGCTTCGAGAGAGAGTGTTGCTTTTTATTCTCTCTTGCTTTGGTGGTTGAACTTTGTTTACTTTTGATTGCTTGAGATACTATGCTATTATTTGTGAGACATTGATGATTATGTGGTTGATCATAAGCTACACTTATGCTTGTTAGATGATATTATCTTACTTATCCTTATATGATCATTCACTTTGCTTGGTGATGAGTGCATGTATTCAATCTTTATTATTTTGAGCGCTCCACCAAGATGTATGTGACATGGAAGAGTAACCCATGATCCTAACTCATTGTGCATTTGCAGTCCAAAGCAAATCTTAAGATATGCACAAATTTAGGGGGAGCTCTTGCTTTTCACATACTTCTCAAAGCGACAATATCTTTCACTCTTATTATCATTTGTCGAAGCTTTGATCTATATGTTGTCATCAATTACCAAAAAGGGGGAGATGAAAGTGCAACAATCCCTGGGTGGTTTTGGTAATTCCTAACAACATATAGCTCATTGAGCTAACATTATTCCAAGATTAATATTCCAGGAAAAGCTCAATGAATGGCATGGCATGGATGAGGAAAGTGGATCCCTCAAAATTCTAAGGACAAAAAGTTTGGCTCAAGCTTGAAGCTCAAGACTCTACATTTTATATTTTAGTGATCCAAGATCACATAGAGTCTATAGGAAAAGCCAATACTATCAAGGAGGGATGAGGTGTTGCTTAATGGCTTGCTTGCTCAAAATGCTTAGTGATATGCTCGAAAATCCTCAACTACCTTCCCACATCCACATATGACCTAAACCAAAAGTCAAACTCGGCCTCACCGATTCTTTCTATCTGGCGCCACCGAGTTTCAAATGTCATAGCCACTGCCACAAACCCTAGGCAAATCGGTTTCACCGATAGGGATCTCGGTCTCGCCGAGATGGGATTGTAATCTCTCTGTTTCCCTTCGTAACGTTTCAGTCTTACCGAGATGAGCGATCGGTCCCACCGAGATTGCAATGTAAACTCTCTGTTTCCCTTTTGTAACATTTCGGTCTCACCGAGATGAGCGAATCGGTCCCACCGAGTTTACCTGACCAACTATCTGGTTAGCTTATTACCAAAATCGGTCCCATCGAGTTTGTGTAATCGGTCACACCGAGATTTCGTTATGCCCTAACCCTAACCATATCGGTCCTACCGAGTTGCATCTCAGTCCCACCGAAAATCCTAACGGTCACTAGGTTTGCTGAATCGGTCCGACCGAGTTTAACCATTCGGTCCCACCGAGTTTGGCAAATTGTGTGTAACGGTTAGATTTTGTGTGGAGGCTATATATACCCCTCCACCCACTCTTCATTCATGGAGAGAGCCATCAAAACATACCTACACTTCCAATACACATTTTTTGAGAGAGAACCACCTACACTTGTGTTGAGGTCAAGATATTCCATTCCAACCATATGAATCTTGATCTCTAGCCTTCCCCAAGTTGCTTTCCACTCAAATCTTCTTTCCACCAAATCCAAATCCTGTGAGAGAGAGTTGAGTGTTGGGGAGACTTTCATTTGAAGCACAAGAGCAAGGAGTTCATCATCAACACACCATTTGTTACTTCTTGGAGAGTGGTGTCTCCTAGATTGGCTAGGTGTCACTTGGGAGCCTCCGACAAGATTGTGGAGTTGAACCAAGGAGTTTGTAAGGGCAAGGAGATCGCCTACTTCGTGAAGATCTCCGCTAGTGAGGCAAGTCCTTCGTGGGCGACGGCCGTGATGGAATAGACAAGGTTGCTTCTTCGTGGACCCTTCGTGGGTGGAGCCCTCCATGGACTTGCGCAACCGTTACCCTCCGTGGGTTGAAGTCTCCATCAACGTGGATGTACGATAGCACCACCTATCGGAACCACGACAAAAACATCAGTGTCTCCAATTGCGTTTGAATCCTCCAAACCCTTCCCTTTACATTCTTGCAAGTTGCATGCTTTACTTTCCGCTGCTCATATACTCTTTTGCATGCTTGCTTGAATTGTATGGAGATTGCTTGACTTGTGCTAAGATAGCTAAAATCTGCCAAGAACTAAAATTGGGAAAAGGCTAGATTTTTATTTGGTCAAGTAGTCTAATCACCCCCCCTCTAGACATACTTTAGATCCTACAAGCTCCTCATTGGGTTCGACACTCTTACTTATCGAAAACTGTTGCGATCCCCTATACTTGTGGGTTATCAGTTTGCTCTTTCAAAGTCGGTGAGTCGACCCTCGAAGTCGACATGCATTTTGCGGCGACCATCGCGGTGACCCCATCCAGCGAGCCTGCCGAGGTGCCTGTTGACGGGCACACCAACGGGGTTCTCGATGCCTAGATAATTCGTGCAGTAGGAGATGCACTCTTCAGTCAGAAAACCCCTGGCTATGCTTCCCTCTGGACGTGACATGTTGCGAACATATCCTTTGATGACACCATTCATCCTTTCGAACGGCATCATGTTGTGCAGGAACATCGGCCCGAGTTGGATGATATCCTCCAAGATATGGACCAGTAGATGCACCATAACATCGAAGAATGCGGGCGGGAAGTACATCTCAAGCTCGCATAGTATCACCACGATCTCTTCCTGTAGCCTTCTGAGTTGCCTCACGCCAACCGACTTCTGAGAGATGACGTCGAAAAAGTTGCATAGGCCAAATAGTGTTTCACGGACATGCGCGTCCATAATCCCATGGATTTCAACTAGAAGTATCTGCGTCAGCATGTGAAAGTCATGAGACTTCATCCCGCTAAACTTCTGCTTCGCTGAGTCTATGTATCTGCTTATCTTCCCCGCGTAACCGTTTGGAAGTTTTACTCCTACGAGGCAGGTGAAAAACTGCTCGATCTCCTCCTGACTTAGAGTGAAGCATGCGGGAGGGTAGTCATTTCCGATCTTCTTGGCCTTTTTGCCTTTGCGACAACTTTATGTGTCCTGCTTCGCTTCATCATCATCATCATTAGCGTGAAGCTCCTCCCTAATGCCCATTGATTTCAAGTCTACCCTTGCTTTCGTCCCATGTTTGGTCCTCTCTGGCATGTTGAGCAGGGTACAAATCAGACTCTCGCACACGTTCTTCGTGATATGCATGACATCAAGGCTGTGGGGCACATGGAGGATCTTCCAGTACGGCAAGTCCCAGAAAACAGACCTCGTTTTCCATACCTTCAGCAGCGGCTCTGGCGCCTTTCGCTTATTTCCCGGCTATGGCGCCTTTTGCTTCTTTCCCGACAGTGGGCAATCTTTCCAATTTTTCAACAGCTCGTCTATTTCCTCGCCGCTCCTCGTACGCGGGCGTCTTCGGGGTTCGGTTTCACCATCGAACAGATCCTTGCATTTTCTCCATGAGTCATCATCCCGAAGCCACCTTCGATGTCCCATGAACACGGTTTTCAAAGACCTGGGATCTCTATCTAGCTGGCGATACGTTGTGTCATCCATGCACCTGACGCATCCAGAAAATCCATGGACCACCTGCCCCGCGACATATCCGTAACCGAGATAGTCATGCACCGTCGTGAGCAGTGCGGCTCTCATAGGGAAATATTCTTTCTCTGTGGCATTATGTATTGGCTGGCGTTTTCCATAGCGTGTCTAGCTCCTCTTTCAGCAGTCCCAGATACAGATTGATGTCGTTCCCTAGTTGTTTCGGCCCTTCAATTAGCATACTCATGTGTAACGCCCCGAGACCGATGTGCCAGGTGTCTTCCAGTTATTCACTGTTGTTGCCTTGTCATTGCTTGCGTGTCATGCATTTCATATGATGTCATCATGTGCATTTCATTTGCATACATGTTTGCCTCATGCATCCGAGCATTTTCCCCGTTGTCCGTTTTGCAATCCGGCGCTCCTATGTCCTCCGGTGTCCATATCTACCTCTTTTTGTGTGCGGGTGTTAAACGTTTTCGGATTGGACCGAGACCTGTCATGCGGCCTTGGTTTACTACTGGTAGACCGCCTGTCAAGTTTCGTACCATTTGGACTTCGTTTGATACTCCAACGGTTAACCGAGGGACCGAAAAGGCCTCGTGTGTGTTCCATCCTCTCGGTCGTTCGATCACGATCGCGTGGCCGAAAACCGCACCTCATTTGGACTCTCCTAGTTCCCTCTACCTATAAATATGTGCTCTCCTCCGAAATTTCCGCGCAGATCAAACCCTAATTTTCCCCTCGCGCCGCCGGACATTTCATCCCGCGCTGCGCCGGACATGTCCGCCGCCTCAGCCACGTCGTCCGGACCAATCCCGGGGCAACACGTCATCAGCATCCGCGTCCGCGTCCAACTGGAGAGCGCCACCTGGCCTCCTACCTCCTCCCCGCCGCTGCGGCCCGCCGAGGCCCGCGTGGCCGCCCGATCCGCCGCCCGAGCGCCGCTACTCGCCCGCGCCGCCTCGACTCTTCCCGCCGGAGCTCTCCCGCCGGCGACCCCGCGCCTCGCCGCCGGCGACCTCCACCATGCCGCCCCGCTCACCCCAGGTCGCCGCCGTCGCGCGCCATTGCCGACCGTCGCGCCCTGCCACCAGGCCATCCCGGAGGAGCTCCACGCCGCCTCGCTGCCGGTGAACTCCGCCTCGCCGTGCCGCCTCCACCCCGCTGTCCCGGAGCTCCGGCGAGCTCCGCCATCTCCGGCCGCCGTCGTCTTCAACTCCGGTGTACAGGAGATCCGCCGCCGCCTTGGGAAGTGTGCCCTGGATCTCAGATCTGGAATTTCCCCGGTTGACTTTTCCCTCCGAAACCTAATCTTTTGGCATATTTCAGCGCATCATAACTTCCTCATCGTAGCTCCGATTCGTGCGTATAGCATATCGAAATGTTCGTCTCGACGAGTACATCATTTCATCTCATTGCATCATTCTCATTTGAGCTCATCTTGATGCCCGAAATGCTGTTGGAAGAGGGCTATGTGAGGATTATGTCAGATCTGTTTCAGCAAATGGCCTTTTGTCATTTTTCCATGATTAATGTGTGCATGCTATGATCCTGAGCTCTACATGAGTTTTGTAAATTGCCATGCCATCTTTACAGGGGTGTATGCCATGTATTTTTGTGATCTTTGTGGTGACTAGCACAAGCATGCAAAGTAGCCTACTCGATGATGCTGATTTCCGGGACCTAGAATTTCACTAAGTCCTTGTCCTGTTTTTGTTTTTATGCCATATGTTCATGTTGTTTCGTAGTGATTTGTGCCTCTTTTGAGCATGATCAGTAAGGATGTTTTGTAGGTATTGTGGTGCTCTATCCATCCATGTCTTTGTTTGCATTTATGGAGCACCCTAGCTTGAGTCAATCGAGCTCTACTTTTGCTATAATATGTTCCTGGCATATTGTTAACATGTTTAGCGATTTTGTCGAGCTTGTTGTTGTTGATCCGTGCATGCTATGTTGTTGTTCTTGCCATGTCTATCTTCTATGACATGTCTTATTGATGGGCGTATACTTAGATTATCATGCCATGCCTTGTAGTGAGTGCATCGAGCTCGTAAACATGCCTACTTGTTAATCTGTTTTGCCATGCTCCAGTTTTTCACCAAGTCTGAATCTGTTTATGTTTTTGCTATGTTCACATGCTTGCAATTGTATTTTCTGATCCCTTTTGGCTCATGGTCACTAAGGGACTTTTGGTATATGCTTAGACTAGCTTCATTCCATGCCTTGCTTTGCCATGATATGTTCCTGTAGCATGTAGTTATCGTGCTCTAAACATTGCTTCCTGATGATAAATTCCGGACATGTTAATTTCACTAAGTCTGGAACCTGTTATCTTTTGCTCTTTTGCCATGCTTGTTTGAACCTGTTAATGAGTGAATTAGCCGTAGCTCAGTGTTCATCTTTTGTCAAGCATCTTGAGTGGATCCCTGCCATGTATTTTGTTGCCATGTTTGAGTGCAGTAGCTTATTTATCTTGATGCATTTAGAAGGCTACTTGTTGTTTATCACAGACTGGTGCCATATTTGTTTCGCTTGTCATTTCCAAACCGTGCATCCGATTCCGGTGATCTTTATATCGATTTTGACCGAAATCAACTCCTCTTTCCAGTGGCACTCTTCATTTTCCAAGTTGAGGCCAGGTCCAATCATTCCTTTCCAAATCATGCATATGCATCACATACCGCATCCCGCATATCATGCCATGTTCATATGTTGGTTGTTTACTATGTTGTGTGCTTCTTTCCGGTGTTGCTTCTTCAGGTTGGTTCCGATAACGTCGCGTTCGTGAGGACCCGTTCGACTACGTCCGTTTGTCTTCTTCATGGACTCGTTCTTCTTCCTTGCGGGATTTCAGGCAAGATGACCATACCCTCGAAATCACTTCTATCTTTGTTTGCTAGTTGCTCACTCTTTTGCTATGCCTATGCTGCGATACCTACCACTTGCTTATCATGCCGCCCATATTGTTAAGCCAAGCCTCTAACCCACCTTGTCCTAGCAAACCGTTGTTTGGCTATGTTACCGCTTTGCTCAGCCCCTCTTATAGCGTTGTTAGTTGCAGGTGAGGATTGGTGTTTGTTCCTTGTTGGAACATGGAAATTACTGTTGGGATATCACAATATCACTTATTTAATTAATGCATCTATATACTTGGTAAAGGGTGGAAGGCTCGGCCTTATGCCTGGTGTTTTGTTCCACTCTTGCGGCCCTAGTTTCCGTCATATCGGTGTTATGTTCCCGGATTTTGCGTTCCTTACACGGTTGGGTTATAATGGGAACCCCTTGATAGTTTGCCTTGAATAAAACTCCTCCAGCAATGCCCAACCTTGGTTTTACCATTCGCCACCTAGCCTCTTTTCCCTTGGGAGTCGCGCTCTTGAGGATCATCATTATTTTAACCCCCCCCCGGGCCAGTGCTCCTCTGAGTGTTGGTCCAAACTAGAGCCCTGTGCAGCGCCCCCTCGGGGAAACTCGAGATTTGGTTTTAGTTGTATGGAGCGCTCATCTGAGTGTGCCCTGAGAACGAGATATGTGCAGCTCCTATCGGGATTTGTTGGCACATTCGGGCGGTGTTGCTGGACTTGTTTTACCATTGTCGAGGATGTCTTGTAACCGGGATGCCGAGTCTGATCGAATTGTCTTGGGAGAAGGAATATCCTTCGTTGACCGTGAGAGCTTGTGATGGGCTAAGTTGGGACACCCCTGCAGGGATTTAACTTTTGAAAGTTGTGCCCGCGGTTATGGGCAAATGGGAATTTGTTAATATCCGGTTGTAGTAAACCTGAAGTTTATCCTAATTAAAATACATCAACCGCATGTGTTACCGTGATGGTCTCTTCTCGGCGGGGTCCGGGAAGTGAACACAGTGTTGGAGTAATGCTTGATGTAGGTTGTTCTAGGATCACTTCTTGATTATAGTTGTTCGGCCGTGCTTTCGCCTTCTCTTCTCGCTCTCTTTTGCATATGTTAGCCACCATATATGCTAGCCGCTTGCTGCAGCTCCACCGCATACCTTTTACCCTTCCTATAAGCTTAAATAGTCTTGATCGCGAGGGTGTGAGATTGCTGAGTCCCCGTGACTCACAGATACTTCCAAAACCAGTTTGCAGGTGCCGATGAAACCATGCAGGTGACACAACCGAGCTCAAGGCGGAGCTCGATGAAGAAAGTGTTCTTTATGTTGTTCCGTTTCCAGTTGATCAGTAGTGGAGCCCAGTTGGGACGATCGGGGATCTGTGTAGCATTTGGGGTAGTCTTCTTTTATTTTGGTTCCGTAGTCAGACCTTGATTGTATCTGGATGATGTAATGCTTTATTCATGTATATTGTGAGAAGTGGCGATTGTAAGCCAGCTATGTATCTCTTTCCCTTATTTATTACATGGGTTGTTGTGAAGATTACCTCACTTACGACATTGCTTTCAATGCGGTTATGCCTCTAAGTCGTGCTTCGACACGTGGGAGATATACCTGCATCGAGGGCATTACAAGTTGGTAATCGGAGCCTTCCCCGACCTTAGGAGCCCCCCTGCTTGATCGAATCGTTGGCGTTGTTGAGTCTAGAAAAATATTTTGAGTCTTATAGGATTATATATATCGGAGAGTTAGGACTTCTTTTTACTCCTCAGTCCCTTCGTCGCTCTGGTGAGGCATCCTGACGTAGAGTTTTGACTCTTGCTTTCTCAAATTTCACTAAAAAAATTTAGGATCACGCGGGTATCTTGGAATCGTTCCGATGGTTTTGTGACGAGAACATTGTTCTTGGTGCCTTCTGACATTTAGGGGTTGTGGCAGTGTCCCAGGGAGTTGAGCTCCGAGGTGTTGTCGTCACAATTTTATCGTTGCAGTTCTGGAATACCTGAGTTCGCTGACATCAAAAATCTCTTTTATGCAGTTGTTGGTGAGATAACCTCGACGCCACCCAGTACTGGGGCGGGAGTTCGGGAGTATTGCCATAACTCGTATAACGGATGCTTTTTGAAGGTTGAGGTAAACGATTTCCGAAGGTTTCTTGGTTATGTGTTGAAGGATGGATACAGCTGGATGTAGGATTTGCTAGTTTTGGGTGAGATATTATGCTTCCCCTGTATCCCCAACACCTGATTGCATAACCGGAAAGTTTCGGGAGTTTATAAGTGGGAATTCAAGTAGCTCTTAGGATATCTTTCCGACAGATGTATGATATGAAATTGGGGTTCGACGTCTAGTGGTCCGCCTATCCACGGTTGGTTTTACAGTGGTCTCGTTGTGTCTTAAGAGTCATTGGCTACGCCGACTCGGGGACCCTTCGTATGTCATGTGCACTGCCTTGTACATGATGGTGATGTACGATCGAGCCCGTGTAGGCCCCACCACGAAAACTTCGGACGAAATCTCTATCAAATGTTTTTTCCGGCTCATTTTGCAAGCCAATCCTTTGTTTTGCTTTTGAGTCGTGGTATTCGAGTTGCTTCGAAGTCAAGAGTTGATTCCATACCTTTCCTAAGCGGTATTCTCATACTCCTATGTGAATGCAATCCTTCTTGATCTTCGAGCTTGCCATCTCAATTTTTTCTGAACCGGTTGAAGGAAATATGCCCTAGAGGCAATAATAAAGTTATTATTTATTTCCTTATAATCATGATAAATGTTTATTATTCATGCTAGAATTGTATTAACCGGAAACATAATACATGTGTGAATACATAGACAAACTTAGTGTCACTAGTATGCCTCTACTTGACTAGCTCGTTAATCAAAGATGGTTATGTTTCCTAACCATGAACAAAGTGTTGTTATTTGATTAACGAGGTCACATCATTAGTTGAATGATCTGATTGACATGACCCATTCCATTAGCTTAGCACCCGATCGTTTAGTATGTTGCTATTGCTTTCTTCATGACTTATACATGTTCCTATAACTATGAGATTATGCAACTACCGTTTACCGGAGGAACACTTTGGGTACTACCAAACGTCACAACGTAACTGGGTGATTATAAAGGAGTACTACAGGTGTCTCCAAAGGTACATGTTGGGTTGGCGTATTTCGAGATTAGGTTTTGTCACTCCGATTGTCGGAGAGGTATCTCTGGGCCCTCTCGGTAATGCACATCACATAAGCCTTGCAAGCATTGCAACTAATGAGTTAGTTGCGGGATGATGTATTACAGAACGAGTAAAGATACTTGCCGGTAACGAGATTGAACTAGGTATTGGATACCGACGATCGAATCTCGGGCAAGTAACATACCGATGACAAAGGGAACAACGTATGTTGTTATGCGGTCTGACCGATAAAGATCTTCGTAGAATATGTAGGAGCCAATATGGGCATCTAGGTCCCGCTATTGGTTATTGACCGGAGACGTGTCTCGGTCATGTCTACATTGTTCTCGAACCCGTAGGGTCCGCACGCTTAAGGTTACGATGACAGTTATATTATGAGTTTATGCATTTTGATATACCGAAGGTTGTTCGGAGTCCCGCGATGAGATCACGGACATGACGAGGAACTCCGGAATGGTCCGGAGATAAAGTTTGATATATATGATAATAGTGTTTGGTCACCGGAAGGGTTCCGGAAATCACCGGAAGGGGTTTCGGATGTTTCCCGAAATGTTTGGGTACGAGAACACTTTATTTGGGCCAAAGGGGAAAGCCCACAAGGTTTTTGGAAAGCGCAAAAGGAAGTTTTGCGGAGTCCAGGGGCCAGACGCCAGGGTCCCTGGCGTCTGGGTCCAGACATCGGGAACCCTGGCGTCTGGCCCTGGAGTCCGAGAAGGACTCTTGCCTTTCGGGTGAAACCGACTTTGTGGAGGCTTTTACTCCAAGTTTCGACCCCAGGGCTCAACATATAAATAGAGAGGCAGGGCTAGCACCAAAGACACATCAAGAAACACAAGTTGATCCACGTGATCTATTCCTTAGCCGTGTGCGGTGCCCCCAGCCACCATATTCCTCGATAATACTGTAGCGGAGTTTAGGCGAAGCCCTGCTGTTGTAGTACATCAAGATCATCACCACGCCGTCGTGCTGACGGAACTCTTCCCCGACACTTTGCTGGATCGGAGTCCGGGGATCGTCATCGAGCTGAACGTGTGCTCGAACTCGGAGGTGCCGTAGTTTCGGTGCTTGATCGGTTGGATCATGAAGACGTACGACTACTTCCTCTATGTTGTGTCAACGCTTCCGCAGTCGGTCTGCCTGGGTACGTAGACAGTACTCTTCCCTCTCGTTGCTATGCATCACATGATCTTGCGTGTGCGTAGGAAATTTTTTGAAATTACTACGAAACCCAACAGTGGCATCCGAGCCTAGGTTATTTATGTTGATGTTATATGCACGAGTAGAACACAAGTGAGTTGTGGGCGATATAAGTCATACTGCCTACCAGCATGTCATACTTTGGTTCGGCGGCATTGTTGGACGAGACGACCCAGACCAACATTACGCGTACGCTTACGCAAGACCGGTTCCCCCGACGTGCTTTGCACATAGGTGGCTTGCGGGCGACTATCTCTCCAACTTTAGTTGAACCAAGTATGGCTATGCCCGGTCCTTGCGAAGGTTAAAATGGAGTCTATTTGACAAACTATCGTTGTGGTTTTGATGCGTAGGTGAGATTGGTTCTTGCTTAAGCCCGTAGCAGCCACGTAAAACTTGCAACCACAAAGTAGAGGACGTCTAACTTGTTTTTGCAGGGCATGTTGTGATGTGATATGGTCAAGACATGATGCTGAATTTTATTGTATGAGATGATCATGTTTTGTAACCGAGTTATCGGCAACTGGCAGGAGCCATATGGTTGTCGTTTTATTGTATGCAATGCAATCGCGATGTAATGCTTTACTTTATTACTAAGCGGTAGTGATAGTCGTGGAAGCATAAGATTGGCGAGACGACAACGATGCTACGATGGAGATCAAGGTGTCGCGCCGGTGATGATGGTGATCACGACGGTGCTTCGAAGATGGAGATCACAAGCACAAGATGATGATGGCCATATCATATCACTTATATTGATTGCATGTGATGTTTATCTTTTATGCATCTTATCTTGCTTTGATTGACGGTAGCATTATAAGATGATCTCTCACTAAATTATCAAGAAGTGTTCTCCCTGAGTATGCACTGTTGCCAAAGTTCGTCGTGCCCAGACACCACGTGATGATCGGGTGTGATAAGCTCTACGTCCATCTACAACGGGTGCAAGCCAGTTTTGCACACGCAGAATACTCAGGTTAAACTTGACGAGCCTAGCATATGCAGATATGGCCTCGGAACACGGAGACCGAAAGGTCAAGCGTGAATCATATAGCAGATATGATCAACATAATGATGTTCACCATTGAAAACTACTCCATCTCACGTGATGATCGGTTATGGTTTAGTTGATTTGGATCATGTAATCACTTAGAGGATTAGAGGGATGTCTATCTAAGTGGGAGTTCTTTAATTAATTTGATTAACTGAACTTTAATTTATCATGAACTTAGTCCTGGTAGTATGTTGCAGATCAATAGCTCGCATTGTTGCTTCCCTGTGTTTATTTTGATATGTTCCTAGAGAAAATTGTGTTGAAAGATGTTAGTAGCAATGATGCGGATTGGATCCGTGATCTGAGGTTTATCCTCATTGCTGCACAGAAGAATTATGTCCTTGATGCACCGCTAGGTGACGGACCTATTGCAGGAGCAGATGCAGACGTTATGAACGTTTGGCTAGCTCAATATGATGACTACTTGATAGTTTAAGTGCACCATGCTTAACGGCTTAGAATCGGGACTTCAAAGACGTTTTGAACGTCATGGACCATATGAGATGTTCCAGGAGTTGAAGTTAATATTTCAAGCAAATACCCGAGTTGAGAGATACGAAGTCTCCAACAAGTTCTATAGCTAAAAGATGGAGCAGAATCGCTCGACTAGTGAGCATGTGCTCAGATTGTCTGAGTACTACAATCGCTTGAATCAAGTGGGAGTTAATCTTCCAGATAAGATAGTGATTGACAGAATTCTCTAGTCACCATCACCAAGTTAGTAGAACTTCGTGATGAACTATAATATGCAAGGGATAACGGAAACAACTCCCAAGCTCTTCGTGATGCTGAAATCAACGAAGGTAGAAATCAAGGAAAACATCAAGTGTTGATGGTTGACAAGATCACTAGTTTCAAGAAAAGGGCATAGGGAAGAAGGGGAACTTGAAGAAGAACGGCAAGCAAGTTGCTGCTCAAGTGAAGAAGCCCAAGTCTGGTCCTAAGCCTGAGACTAAGTGCTTCTACTGCAAAGGGACTGGTCACTGGAAGCAGAACTACCCCAAGTGATTGGCGGATAAGAAGGATGGCAAAGTGAACTTAAGTATATTTGATATACATGTTATTGATGTGTACTTTACTAGTGTTTATAGCAAACCCTCAGTATTTGATACTAGTTCAGTTGCTAAGATTAGTAACTCAAAACGGGAGTTGCAGAATAAACAGAGACTAGTTAAGGGTGAAGTGACGATGTGTGTTGGAAGTGATTCCAAGATTGATATGATCATCATCGCACACTCCCTATAATTTCGGGATTAGTGTTGAACCTAAATAAGTGTTATTTGGTGTTTGCGTTGCGCATGAATATGATTTGATCATGTTTATTGTAATACGGTTATTCATTTAAGTAAAAGAATAAATTGTTGTTCTATTTACATGAATAAAACCTTATATGGTTACACACCCAATGAAAATAGTTCGTTGAATCTCGATCGTAGTGATACACATAATCATAATATTGAAACCAAAAGATGCAAAGTTAATAATGATAGTGCAACTTATTTGTAGCACTGTCGTTTAGGTCATATTGGTGTAAAGCGCATGAAGAAACTCCATGCTGATGGGCTTTTGGAATCACTTGATTATGATTCAGTTGATGCTTGTGAACCATGCCTCATGGGCAAGATGACTAAAACTCTGTTCTTCGGAACAATGGAGCGAGCAACAGATTTGTTGGAAATCATACATACTGATGTATGTGGTCCAATGAATATTGAGGCTCGCGATAGGTATCATTATTTTCTGATCTTCACAGATGATTTGAGCAGATATGAGTATATCTACTTGATGAAACATAAGTCTGAAACATTAGAAAAGTTCAAAGAATTTCAGAGTGAAGTGAAAAATCATCGTAACGAGAAAATAAAGTTTCTACGATCTGATCGTAGAGAAGAGTGTTTGAGTTACGAGTTTGGCCTTCAGTTAAAAACAATGTGAAATAGTTTCACTACTCATGCCACCTGGAACACCACAATGTAATGGTGTGTCCGAACGTCACAACCATACTTTATTAGATATGGTGCGATCTATGATGTTTCTTACCGATCTACCACTATCGTTTTGGGGTTATGCATTAGAGACAGCTGCATTCACGTTAAATAGGGCACCATATAAATCCGTTGAGACGACACCGTATGAACTATGGTTTGGCAAGAAACCTAAGCTGTCGTTTCTTAAAGTTTGAGGTTGCAATGCTTATGTGAAAAAGTTTCAACCTGATAAGCTCAAACCCAAATCGGAGAAGTGCGTCTTCATAGGATACCCAAAAGAAACTGTTGGGTACACCTTCTATCACAGATCCGAAGGCAAAATATTCGTTGCTAAGAATGGATCCTTTCTAGAGAAGGAGTTTCTCTCGAAAGAAGTGAGTGGGAGGAAAGTAGAAAACTTGATAAGGTAATTGTACCTTCTCCCTTATTGGAAACTAGTTCATCACAGAAATCTGTTCATGTGACTACTACACCAATTAGTGAGGAAGCTACTGATAATGATCATGTAACTTCAGATCAAGTTACTACCGAATCTCGTAAGTAAACCAGAGTGAGATCCGCACCAGAGTGGTACGGTAATCCTGTTCTGGAAGTCATGTTACTAGACCATGACAAACTTGCGAACTATGAGGACAAACTTGCGAACTATGAGGAAGCGATGATGATCCCGGATTCCGCGAAATGGTTAGAGGCCATGAAATCTGAGATATGATCCATGTATGAGAACAAAGTATGGACTTTGGTTGACTTGCCCGATGATCGGCAAGCCATAGAAAATAAATGGATCTTCAAGAGAAAGACGGACGATGATAGTAGTGTTACTATCTACAAAGCTAGAATTGTCGCAAAAGGTTTTCGACAAGTTCAAGGTGTTGACTACGATGAGAGTTTCTCACTCGTATCTATGCTTGAGTCTGTCTGAATCATGTTAGTAATTGCCACATTTTATGAAATCTGGCAAATGGATAAACAAAACTGCATTCCTTAATGGATTTATTAAAGAAGAGTTGTATATGATGCAACTAGAAGGTTTTGTCAATCCTAAAGGTGCTAACAAAATATGCAAGCTCCAGCGATCCATCTATCGACTGGTGCAAGCATCTCGGAGATGGAATATACGCTTTGATAAGTTGATCAAAGCATATAGTTTTATACAGACTTGCGATGAAGACTGTATTTACAAGAAAGTGAGTGGGAGCACTATAGCATTTCTGATAAGTATATGTGAATGACATATTGTTGATCGGAAATAATGTAGAATTATTCTGTAAAGCATAAAGGAGTGTTTGAAAGGAGTTTTTCAAAAGATAGACTTCGGTGAAGCTGCTTACATATTGAGCTTCAAGATCTATAGAGATAGATCAATACGCTTGATAAGTTTTTTCAATGAGTACATACCTTGACAAGATTTTGAAGTAGTACAAGAATGGAGCAGTCAAAGAAAAAGTTCTTGCCTATATTACAAGGTGTGAAGTTGAGTAAGACTCAAAGCCCGACCACGGCAGAAGATAGAAAGAGAATGAAAGTCATTCCCTATGCCTCAGTCATAGGTTCTATAAAGTATGCCATGCTATGTACCAGATCTATTGTATACCTTGCACTGATTTGGCAAGGGAGTATAATAGTGATCTAGGAGTAGATCACTGGACAGCGGTCAAGATTATGCTTAGTAGAATAAGGAAATATTTCTCGATTATGGAGGTGACAAAAGGTTCGTCGTAAAAAGTTATGTCGATGCAAGTTTTGACATGGATCTGGATGACTCTAAGTCTCGATCTAGATAAATATTGAAAGTGGGAGCAATTAGCTAGAGTAGCTCCGTGCAGAGCATTGTAGACATAGAAAATTGCAAAATACATAACGGATCTGAATGTGAAAGACCGTTGACTAGATTCTCTCACAAGCAAAACATGATCACACCTTAGTACTCTTTGGGTGTTAATCACATAGCGATGTGAACTAGATTACCGAATCTAGTAAACCCTTTGGGTGTTGGTCACATGACGATGTGAACTATAGGTGTTAATCACATGATGATGTGAACTATCGATGTTAATCACATGGTGATGTGATCTAGATTATTGACTCTAGTGCAAGTGGGAGACTGAAGGAAATATGCCCTAGAGGCAATAATAAAGTTATTATTTATTTCCTTATAATCATGATAAATGTTTATTATTCATGCTAGAATTGTATTAACCGGAAACATAATACATGTGTGAATACATAGACAAACTTAGTGTCACTAGTATGCCTCTACTTGACTAGCTCGTTGATCAAAGATGGTTATGTTTCCTAACCATGAACAAAGTGTTGTTATTTGATTAACGAGGTCACATCATTAGTTGAATGATCTGATTGACATGACCCATTCCATTAGCTTAGCACCCGATCGTTTAGTATGTTGCTATTGCTTTCTTCATGACTTATACATGTTCCTATAACTATGAGATTATGCAACTCCCGTTTACCGAAGGAACACTTTGGGTAATACCAAACTTCACAACGTAACTGGGTGATTATAAAGGAGTACTACAGGTGTCTCCAAAGGTACATGTTGGGTTGGCGTATTTCGAGATTAGGTTTTGTCACTCCGATTGTCGGAGAGGTATCTCTGGGCCCTCTCGGTAATGCACATCACATAAGCCTTGCAAGCATTGCAACTAATGAGTTAGTTGCAGGATGCTGTATTACAGAACGAGTAAAGAGACTTGCCGGTAACGAGATTGAACTAGGTATTGGATACCGACGATCGAATCTCGGGCAAGTAACATACCGATGACAAAGGGAACAACGTATGTTGTTATGCGGTCTGCCCGATAAAGATCTTCGTAGAATATGTAGGAGCCAATATGGGCATCTAGGTCCCGCTATTGGTTATTGACCGGAGACGTGTCTCGGTCATGTCTACATTGTTCTCGAACCCGTAGGGTCCGCACGCTTAAGGTTACGATGACAATTATATTATGAGTTTATGCATTTTGATATGCCGAAGGTTGTTCGGAGTCCCAAGATGAGATCACGGACATGACGAGGAACTCCGGAATGGTCCGGAGATAAAGTTTGATATATATGATAATAGTGTTTGGTCACCAGAAGGGTTCCGGAAATCACCAGAAGGGGTTCCGGATGTTTCCCGAAATGTTTGGGTACGAGAACACTTTATTTGGGCCAAAGGGGAAAGCCCACAAGGTTTTTGGAAAGCGCAAAAGGAAGTTTTGCGGAGTCCAGGGGCCAGACGCCAGGGTCCCTGGCGTCTGGGTCCAGACGTCGGGAACCCTGGCGTCTGGCCCTGGAGTCCGAGAAGGACTCTTGCCTTTCGGGTGAAACCGGCTTTGTGGAGGCTTTTACTCCAAGTTTCGACCCCAGGGCTCAACATATAAATAGAGAGGCAGGGCTAGCACCAAAGACACATCAAGAAACACAAGTTGATCCACGTGATCTATTCCTTAGCCGTGTGCGGTGCCCCCAGCCACCATATTCCTCGATAATACTGTAGCGGAGTTTAGGCGAAGCCCTGCTGTTGTAGTACATCAAGATCGTCACCACGCCGTCGTGCTGACGGAACTCTTCCCCGACACTTTGCTGGATCGGAGTCCGAGGTCGTCATCGAGCTGAACGTGTGCTCGAACTCGGAGGTGCCGTAGTTTCGGTGCTTGATCGGTTGGATCGTGAAGACGTACGACTACTTCCTCTACGTTGTGTCAACGCTTCTGCAGTCGGTCTGCGTGGGTACGTAGACAATACTCTTCCCTCTCGTTGCTATGCATCACATGATCTTGCGTGTGCGTAGGAATTTTTTTGAAATTACTACAAAACCCAACACCGGTGTGCTTCTCGTCAAGTGGATCCGTTCATTTTCGATAGTCGCGAGATCAATTCTCAGTTCTTTGCAACGGTGTTCGTTTCATCCGTTCCAAGTTGACTTTGTTTTCCCACCCTCCCTCCCTTGTTTTTCTTCAAGGACTCGGTTTTCTTAATTCGTTATCCATTTTATGGATGTGAAGTCTCTCCACTCTTTTCAATCAACGTTCTTACACGGTGGTTCTCTTGAAGATGCTCTACTCGTTCGTCATTCTTCATTTTTTCCTCTCCGGTGGATTCAATTCAAGTTTTCAGTGTTGAGTATATTCCTTTTCCTCGCGTCTAATGCTTTTTCCATGCCGGTGCACCCCTGAATCATCCACTTCTCGCTATTCAATTATTCCGGAGTGCTCAAGATATCTCAGAAGGCTCGTCTTGTCATTCAAGATCCATTCAAGCACATTTTGAGGATGTTATCTCTTTCAAGTCATTTTAGTTCAACCGATGCAGATCGCTCTGCAAAATCATTCAACGGTGTTTCTTTGAGTGGACCCTAACCCACAGGTCTTTTCCCAGGATCTTACCTGACTCTTCTAATTTTCCCGAAGCTATTCTTAAATCTTTCAAAGTTTGACGTAAGAATGAATTATCATCAGTCAATTGCCTCCTCCAATATCGCTTTCAAATTCTTTTCATCTTTGGCTCAACCTCTCCTCTTTTAATCATTCCGGAGTGTATCAAAAATTCATGGTGGTGTTCTCGTCGTCATTCTCGGATTTGAAGACCGAAGAATAGTTTCTCTTCAATCATATCCGTTCTCTTGAAGATTCATGATTCTAACTTGTTGCCATCCTCTCAACATTATTTTCGACTGTGAGAATTCTTTTCACCTATCCAGAGCAATTCATGAGTCTTTTCAGTTCGATCGTCCGAAGGCAATCATTTTGGGTTATTCATTCTCAGCTTTCAGCTCTCGTTCTACAAATCTTACCGGTGCATCATTCAGGTTTTTCTCTAATCAGCTCGTGATCTCTTCATTCTCATGGATCTAAATTCACTCAAGTATCTTCGTCTCATCTTCTAATTCTTTCTAACGAATTGTGCTTTGCTACTTCCATTTCAAATTCTTACGGTGGTTCGTTCAAGATTCTCTTCCATGGTTATCATATTAATTCATTCGTTGTTTCATCCTACCGGTGGTTCGCGGAAGACATTCTCAAGTTTATGTTATATCTCTCTTAATCTTTTCTACGAGAATAAGTAATATGCCAAATCCATTGGTTGTCATCAATTTAATTGGTGAAGGATAAGCATAATGTAATTCTTATTCTTGTTTCATTGAGTTTATTCAATTTCTTTTTCCGGAGTGGTTCATCATATCACATTCTCAGTTTGAGATGCTTTATCTTTTCTTTTTTCCGGAATTCCAAGTCACCACTTTATCGCGTCGCAAAGCTTCATCTAATCATTGCAAGGCTTCAACCCTACTCTTTTCATCTTTCTTTTTGATTGATCTTTCCTTTTTGTTTACGGAGTTCTTCATGAAGGTTCTACATGATGGTTCATCAAGGATTTAATTCCTTCTCGAAGTGATCATCAAGATTCTTTTCAGAGGAGTTCAAGCATTCTTCATCATGCAATCCGGAGTGCAATTCCTTCTTCTGTATCATTGGAGGTGGTATTATGTCATTCTTGATAATTTGAGTTTCATGTTGCATGATTCACATGTCGTTAAGGATAAGGTATTTTAAATCCATCAACCTCTTCGTTGGAGTTATCTTGTGTCATGTTTCACATAAAGCCTTCCCTAAGGATTGTTGCTATTTATGGTGCTTATAAATGATCCAAGTTCTTCTTTTATCCTTCCGGTGAATAAGTTTCTCGTCTTCTTGTTCATATCAATCCAATCTTTTCCGTGAGTGGCAAGTTGTCACCTCATAATGTTGATATGCCTTCTATAAGCCCACTTCAAGCTTGTCCTTCCGTTGTTGGTGTTCCAACAACTCCGTTCGACCCTCCTCCTAAAGATGCCTTTTCAAGCTCTTTTGTGGCAGAAGTTGGCATTTTCTTCTCCATTCTCCTATTTCAATTATCTATCTTCTATTCGTTTGTTCCGGAGGCATTGCGATGTTGTTCTTTTCACCCATCATTTTGTTTTGTCAAAAGATCATGTTCTTTTCATGCCTATCCATTTAACCGGAGTGTTGTGCCCTTTTGCTCAAGTTCTTTTCGCCTTATCAAGCCTGGCATCTCGTTTCCACCGAAGTGCTTGGCCGTACTTCTTGTCCATTGCAACCCATTTCTCATGCCTTTAAACCTACAGGGTTCTCGTGATGTTCCTTATTCCTCTTTTCTAACGGAGGTTTTCAACTTTGTTCATCTTCGTTGTATTCTTTCTTTCAAATTTGTTCAACCTTTTCAAGGTTCTTTGGTTTCACTCATTTGTCAAAGGAGCAACTTAGCCTTACCTCTTCTCTTTCACTTCCGTTTTCCCTCCGGTGCCATTCTAGATCTCGGGACGAGATCCTCTCGTAGTGGTGGAGTGTTGTAATGCCCCAAGACCGATGTGCCAGGTGTCTTCCAGTTATTCACTGTTGTTGCCTTGTCATTGCTTGTGTGTCATGCATTTCATATCATGTCATCATGTGCATTTCATTTGCATACATGTTCGCCTCATGCATCCGAGCATTTTCCCCGTTGTCCGTTTTGCAATCCGGCGCTCCTATGTCCTCCGGTGTCCCTTTCTACCTCTTTTCGTGTGCGGGTGTTAAACGTTTTCGGATTGGACCGAGACTTGTCATGCGGCCTTGGTTTACTACCGATAGACCGTCTGTCAAGTTTCGTACCATTTGGACATCATTTGATACTCCAACGGTTAACCGAGGGACCGAAAAGGCCTCGTGTGTGTTGGAGCCCAATACCCCTCCAAAGTGGCCCAAAACCCACCTAAACCCCCTCCATCCTCTCGGTCGTTCGATCACGATCGCATGGCCGAAAACCGCACCTCATTTGGACTCTCCTAGCTCACTCTACCTATAAATATGTGCTCTCCTCCGAAATTTCCGCGCAGATCAAACCCTAATTCCCCCCCCCCCCCCCGCGCTGCCGGACATTTCATCCCGCGCCGCGCCGGACATGTCCGCCGCCTCAGCCACGTTGCCCGGACCAATCCCGGGGCGACACGTCATCAGCCGCCGTGTCCGCGTCCAACCGGAGAGCGCCACCTGGCCTCCTGCCTTCTCCCCGCCGCCGTGGCCCGCCAGGCCCAGGCACGGCCCGCTGAGGCCCGCGTGGCCGCCCGATCTGCCGCCCGAGCGCCGCAGCTCACCCGCGCCGCCTCGACTCTTCCTGCCGGCGACCCCGCGCCTCGCCGCCGGCGACCTCCACCACGCCGCCCCGCTCGCCCAGGTCGCCGCCGCCGCGCGCCATTGCCGGCCATCGCGCCCTGCCACCCGGCCGTCCTGGAGGAGCTCCACGCCGCCTCGCCGCCGGCGAACTCCGCCTCGCCGTGCCGCCTCCACCCCGCCGTCCCGGAGCTCCGGCGAGCTCCGCCATCTCCGGTCGTCGCCGTCTTCACCTCCGGTGTACAGGAGATCTGCCACCGCCTCGGGAAGCGTGCCCTGGGTCTCAGATCTGGAATTTCCCCGGTTGACTTTTCCTTCCGAACCCTAATCTTTTGGCGTATTTCAATGCATCATTACTTCCTCATCATAGCTCCGGTTCGTGCGTGTAGCATATCAAAATGTTTGTCTCGACGAGTACATCATTTCATCTCGTTGCATCATTTTCATTTGAGCTCATCTTAATGCCCGAAATGCTGCTGGAAAAGGGCTATGTGAGGATTATGTCAGATCTGTTTCAGCAAATGGCCTTTTGTCATTTTTGCCATAATTAATGTGTGCATGCTATGATCCCGAGCTATACATGAGTTTTGTAAATTGCCATGCCATCTTTACAGGGGTGTATGCCATGTATTTTTGTGATCTTTGTGGTGACTAGCACAAGCATGCAAAGTAGCCTACTCAATGATGCTGATTTCAGGGACATAGAATTTCACTAAGTCCTTGTCCTGTTTTTGTTTTTATGCCATATGTTCATGTTGTTTCGTAGTGATCCGTGCCTCTTTTGAGCATGATCAGTAAGGATGTTTTGTAGATATTGTGGTGCTCTATCCATCCATGTCTTTTTTTGCATTTATGGAGCACCCTAGCTTGAGTCAATCGAGCTCTACTTTTGCTATAATATGTTCCTGGCAGATTGTTAACATGTTTAGCGATTTTGCCGAGCTTGTTGTTGTTGATCCGTGCATGTTATGTTGTTGTTCTTGCCATGTCTAGCTTCTATGCCATGTCTTATTGATGGGTGTATGCTTAGATTATCATGCCATGCCTTTTAGTGAGTGCATCGAGCTCGTAAACATGCCTACTTGTTAATCTGTTTTGCCATGCTCCAGTTTTTCACTAAGTCTGAATCTGTTTATGTTTTTGCTATGTTCACATGCTTGCAATTGTATTTTCTGATCCCTTTTGGCTCATGGTCACTAAGGGACTTTTGGTATATGCTTAGAGTAGCTTCATTCCATGCCTTGCTTTGCTATGATATGTTCCTGTAGGATGTAGTTATCGTGCTATAAACATTGCTTCCTGATGATAAATTCCTGACATGTTGTTAATTTCACTAAGTCTGGAACCTGTTATCTTTTGCTCTTTTGCCATGCTTGTTTGAACCTGTTAATGAATGAATTAGCCATAGCTCAGTGTTCATCTTTTGTCAAGCATCTTGAGTGGATCCCTGCCATGTATTTTGTTGCCATGTTTGAGTGCAGTAGCTTATTTGTCTTGATGCATTTAGAAGGCTACTTGCTATTTATCGCAGACCGGTGCCATATTTGTTTCGCTTGTCATTTCCAAACCGTGCATCCGATTCCGGTGATCTTTATATCGATTTCGACCGAAATCAACTCCTCTTTCCAGTGGCACTCTTGGTTTTCCATGTTGCAGCCAGGTTCAATCATTCCTTTCCAAATCATGCATATGCATCACATACCGCATCCCGCATATCATGCCATGTTCATATGCTGGTTGTTTACTATGTTCTGTGCTTCTTTCCGGTGTTGCTTCTTCGGGTTGGTTCTGATAACATCGCGTTTGTGAGGACCCGTTCGACTACGTCCGTTTGTCTTCTTCATGGACTCGTTCTTCTTCCTTGCGGGATTTCAGGCAAGATGACCATACCCTCGAAATCACTTCTATCTTTGCTTGCTAGTTGCTCGCTCTTTTGCTATGCCTATGCTGCGATACCTACCACTTGCTTATCATGCCGCCTGTCGGTGTCAAAACCGGCGGATCTCAGGTAGGGGATCCCGAACTGTGCGTCTAGGCCGGATGGTAACAGGAGGCAGGGGACACGATGTTTTACCCAGGTTCGGGCCCTCTTGATGGAGGTAAAACCCTACGTCCTGCTTGATTGATATTGATGATATGGGTATTACAAGAGTAGATCTACCACGAGATCAGAGAGGCTAAACCCTAGAAGCTAGCCTATGGTATGATTGTATGTTGTGATTGTTGTCCTACGGACTAAAACCCTTCAGTTTATATAGACACCGGAGAGGGTTAGGGTTACACATGGTCGGTTACAAAGGCGGAGATATCCATATCCGTATTTCCTAGCTTGCCTTCCACGCCAAGTAGAGTCCCATCCGGACACGAGACGAAGTCTTCAATCTTGTATCTTCATAGTCTAATAGTCCGGCCAATAGAGATAGTCCGGCTGTCCAAAGACCCCCTAATCCGGGACTCCCTCAGTAGCCCCTGAACCAGGCTTCAATGACGATGTGTCCGGCGCGCAGTATTGTCTTCGGCATTGCAAGGCGGGTTCCTCTCCAAATTCTGTGTACCTGTCGAAATAGTGTCCGGTCTCTTGTGAATGTTGCACTCCTTGGCTTCCACGCCCAATAATGGCCACTTTTCACGTGTCAAGAGAATGTGAAGAGCCAGGGTGTTTTCACATTTACCCCCCTAGCTGTGTGAATGAGCCGCCTATTAAAAAGATGAGGATTCAGATCCAAATCACACCATCCTCCCTTGGCGAGCCTTCATCGGAGCGCACCTGACAGAGATCCATTCCATCATGGCCGGTCGACGCAGCTCCTCCTCTCGCTCCCCTAGTTCCAAGCCTGGAGATTGGGAGAGATGTTCCGTCCCGCACAGCAAATTAGTGATGCTTCAGACCAAGGGATTTCTTCCCCCAGCGTACATGGTCCCGGTTCGAGTCGGGCTCGCCACCTATAATGGCAGAGAGCAAGCGGAGAGCCTTCCCAATCCCTCCAAGGGAGAGCGGGTATGCCTTGTCCCTTATTTGGTAAGAGGGCTCGGATTCCCAATTCATCCGTTTCTCCAGGGGCTCCTGGAGTTCTATGGCCTCCAGTTGCACAATCTTACGCCTGCCTCCATGCTGCATATCGCGGGATTCGTAGCCCTTTGCGAGTTGTTCTTGGGCTGTGAGGCTCATTTCGCTCTGTGGAAGAAGTTGTTCTGCCTTGTGCCCCGTTCTCAGAAGGGGTCAATATATCAAGTGGGCGGAGCCGAAGTGTGGCATATTGCCGGGACCGGATACCTGTCCGGAACCCCAAAGAAGACGTCCGAAGACTGGCCTTCAGAATGGTTTTATATAGAAGATGTCCCCCTCCCGGATCCTATTCGGATCGGCCTTCCTGAGTTCGACAACGCCCCTTTGAAAAAGCGCCCGAGCTGGCATCCACGGAGCTCCCTGGAGGAAGACGACAGGGACGTTCTTTACCTGATGAGTCGGATAAGTTTTTTAGCTCAATCCGGATTGACCATGATCGAGGTCATGGCCATATGTATCATGCGGGGGTGCAGCCACTTCAGTATAGAGGCCACCCCATGTGGGATTTCAACGGGGAGGATGACGCCACCCGCTACGGCCGTAAAGGGCCGGGATCGGTTGCTGATCTAATAAAGATCTTATCCACTTTGTACAAGGGAGAAGAGGAGGAATTCCTTCGTGTCAACCTGTAGGGTGGATTTTCTATGTACAATCCTCTGAGCTGGGTAAGCGGAGACTTTTTCTCGCCCATCCGTTTCATATTTCCGCAGTTAAGTACTCAGTCTAGCGATTTCTACGCAGGAACTGCGCCAGGCTGTAAGGGAGATAAAGAACCCCCCTCCAAAACCCGAGGACCCTGGACGGTCCCTCAACCCGGCCTCCCAAGAGGATCCGGACATATCTGTGGAGCTGATCGATGGGGTGTTTTACCAATCGAGCAATGATAATGCTTTGGTGGCCATTACGGCCGATTACCCTGGGCTAGTTCCAGCCTCATAGGTGACTGAGACTGAAGTCCCAGCACTTCAAAAAGTGATCCGTCCTTGCGTGTTTTTGATCACCGTATAACAGTCGTGTTTTGCAGGGGAGGTCCTCGAGGCAGAAGGCCGAGCCTGCGGCGACTGGCCAACAAGGGCCGCGAGGCCAGGCAGGCTGAAAAGACCCACAGTCCGGATTGAGACACCGGCGCAGTGGTACGGCGCGCCATCTTTATTGCAAGACATTATTCTCAGAGGCATATTAATGCCCATGCCTTCTTTTCAGGAAAAAGAGCGCTCGCCGGACTATACCCGGAGAGGCTACCAATCGCGCCTCCACAAGCCAGGCTCCAAGGCCGGATTCGGAGGCGGGAACGAATACGAGGCGTGCGCCGGGTGCTCCTCCGACAGAGGATTTGGATAAACTGTCCGCCAATCATTCCGAGGTGGAAAGTGCCATGAACCACAGGCGTCGCCGGACTGTTCTTCGTGACGCTTGTTTCTCCCAAGAGGCATTGGATGCCTTCAACTCGGGAGATGCGCACCTCCGTGCCGCTCAAAATGGTCTAGCCAGAGCCACGGAGCAGTATGTAAAAGATATACGGGTGAGAAAATTTGGTGATTATATATATCAGTAGCCCCTAAGACGTGAAACAGTTAGGATAACTGATTTAAGGATCATTTGTTATGCAGGTTCTTACAGAAAAGAATACTCAACTGTCCCAGGAGCTGGAAGAGTGCAAAGCCCAACTTCAGGCCGCACTGGCCGCAGCAGGGGAGCCCAAAGAGACCCCCTCTGGTAACATATCCTTCAAATGATAAGTATCATATAGAATGCGGCGTGTATGCAGATCTGATGATAAAATTGCAGATAACACTGGAGTAAATCCGGATAAGCAACAGCTCCAACGCCAGCTGAAGGCCGGCGAGAACGTTCTTACGAGGGTGAGGCAGGAGAAAAATGATCTCCAAGATGCTAACACCAAGCTGGGCGTGGAACTACAAGATGTTCTGTAGCGACCTGACCCGAATGGATCAAGTCTCTGTGCTTAAGTGTCATCCCTGGATCAGTATGCTGACACACACAGTACTCGAAGGATTTATAACAGAGGTAAATCACATGTATAAAGTAACGTAAATACTATTACCTCAATCCATATAGCGGAAGCAACAAGGTTGTGGATTCCCATCAACACCAACGGCAAAGTTGAGTGTAGAAATCGTAACCCTAACGTATCACTTACTCGTCGTAAGAAACCTGCAACATGAGACGTTGCAGCCCGAAAACGGGTCAGTACATTGAATGTACCGGCAAATTCACACCATAGAGAATGATGAATAAAGGATATCACTACATGCATATTTGGCTGGTGGAAAAGCTCTATGGTTATAAGGTTTTTGCGTAAAGCCAATTTTTCCCTACTGCAAAGGAATAAATTTAATTACTATCATGGTGGTTGTGAAACATTGAGAATGGTTGACAGCATTCTCAATCCCAATTAAAAATAATTAAAACCCAACAACATTAATTAGAAGTAACGTGATGAGATTCACAATGATATTCAAGTACTAGATACTCAAGTTGTCCATAACCGGGGACACGGCTAATCATGATTAGTTTGTTACTCTGCAGAGGTTGCGCACTTTTCCCCACAAGACTCGATCGCCTCCGTTTGTTTTCTCGCACTACATGGTGTTTGAGAAACGGATGACCGAGACATAGTCTTTCAGAAGCACTAGCACCTTACATGTGGGGTAGACCGGTACACCTACATCCCCTACATCTGCTAGTCCACCCCGTAAGAGTTCGCACAACTTAGTCAACTATGCTAGAGCCCATAGTAGCATGTGGCTGCACACGGAAGTTTCTAGCATGAATTATCTTATGATCCCTTTGAGCCTGGGTGGCGGTCCAAAAAAAACAGGCAAGTCCTGATAAACATCAGGTGCCTCAATCCACCCAGATGTGTGTTTAAGTTGCCACCTTAGATAAACCTTTTAAAATTATCAACTCACATCTGTAATGGATATCACTCACCCAATCCACGTCTACTAGCATAGCATGGCATAATAATAAGCAAACGTAGAAGTAACTCCCAAAGGTTTCATAATAATACAGGTAATAGGTACTACCTCATCTACTTCCCATCCCACAATTTAATTAGATCCTAATCATGCAATGTGTGAGGATTGATCTAATGCAGTAAAACATGGGTTGTAGAAAAGGTATGATCAAAGTGTGAACTTGCCTGCAATGTTGATGAAGATGATTCGCACTCAAAACTCGTGATAGATCTACTCGTCACACTCCGGTCGATCTATCGTAAGCAAACAATAGTAACCACACAATAAGTACTCATCTAATGCACAGGGAAAAATCGAACAAGAGAACGAACCAGAAAGTTCAACTTAAGAACTCCGGTTGCAAAGAAAGAACGAGCCGAACAAACGACGAAAAACAAACGGCGGAAGAAAACAACTCGGTTCTAGCAAGTTGAAACTAGGTCAAATTTTACTGTAGCAAAAGCTTGTTCAAGTTGATTAGACGGAACGGCGGTTTCGAGATGAAACTCCAGGCGCTTGAATCACCTGATTCCGATAAACGAGCGAGAAGATAAACTAGAACGAAGATCGGATCTGAGATCGCGATCGCGGAATAAATCCGATGAGAAGAAAAAGAAGAACGGTTATACGAACAGGCGTCGTTAACCGTGAAATAATCGGTGATCACGTTCGTTGAGACGAACGGTCCGAAAGAAGAACGAAAACCAATCTAGGGTTTTCAGAAAAGAGATCGAAACGAAAAACCGATCTAGAACACCGGAACGGTTTGGCGAAGAATCGGAGAGAAAACGAATCGGTAGAGAAGAAAAGAATCGGAACGGTTTATAAGATAAACTGAACCGAGGGAAAGAAGAGACGCGGCGCGGTACCTCCGGCGAACGGCGGCGACGGCGGCGTTGGGCGGCGGCGGCGGTGGTGACGCAGGGCGGCGGTGACGCGGTGACGCAGGGCGGCGGCGGCGCGGCAAGGTGCGGCGGCGGCAGTGACGCAGGGCGGCGGCGGCGCGGCAAGGTGCGGCGGCGGCGGTGGTGACGCAGGGCGGCGCGGCGCGGGGCACAAGGGGCGGCGCGGTGTGCTTGGGGCTTTGGGGCCTTGGATTTGATGTGTTTAGAGGGGGGGTGTGGGAGTATTTATATTGGGGAGGGGGAGAAAACTTGGTGTAGGGGTCAAGGAATTGGACTAGGACTAGGAAAGAAAGGAGGGAAAAGATCTAGAAAAAAAACGAAAGTAGATGAATCCTACTAGGAATCCACAAAGGACGGCGGCTCCCTGGCGCCTTGCGCCTGGTGCGGCTCCTCCCTGGGCGTGGCGCGCGATGGCCTCTGGCCTGGCTGGCTCGGTGGCTTGGGCCTTAGGCCCAAGTCGCTGGAGCTCTCTCTCTCTCTCTTTTCTTCTTCTTTTTTTCTAAAACTGTTCCGCGCTCGGAAAAAAAAAACAAAACGAGATCTAAACAAACTCCAAATCTAATAAAGTAAATTTTCTCTGACTCCTAAAAATGAGTCGAACAAAATGAACTTTACTCCGGGCCTAAAAAGCAAATTTTGAAAACGCGCATTTTTCCCTATCCAAATAAAATGCGAATAAACACCGGAAAACAAAGTTTGATCTATTTATTAAATCTTCATTTTTCCTATATTTTGGGAAAGTCATATTATTCCCTCTCTTATATTTTTTTGATAACGGAAAAATTATTGAAGATAAAATAAATAAATCAAATGATCCTATTTTCAAAATTCGAGAAAACTCTCAAATATGAAAATAACGAAATCTCCAACTCTCTCCGAGGGTCCTTGAGTTGCATGAAATTTCTAGGATCGACCAAAAAGCAAGAAAATAAGATATGCATGATCATCTCATATGTAACATTCCAAATTGAAAATAAATTCAAAAGAGCTTTGAATTTAATTCTTTGAAACTCCCAACTCATATTTCATATAATTTGAAGAAGTCATTTTATCTTCTCTCGTGAAAATCATTGAGTCGCATAAAGTTTCAGAATTGGAATATTTTCAAATGAAATTCAAATATTTTCAACAACCCTTTTCATTTTTAAATGGAAGAAGTCATGTCATGTTCTCTCTAGGGTTTTGTGTTTGAAAAGCATTTGAATTCATGGAGATCAGAAAACAAATATGAAAGTTTGGGAAAGTCCTTTTATTCCCTCTCATTTAACTTTCAAAAAGAATTCGAATTTCACTCAATTCACGCAATCAACCAAACAATCAATCAATCTATCTATGTGTTTATAACATTCCAAAATTTAGAATTTTGGGATGTTACAAACCTACCACCCTTAAAATGAATCTCGTCCTCGAGATTCGGAGAGGCTAGCACGAAAAGGTTAGGGTTTGGGGGTCTCCTCAAAATCCATCGATCATCACACGGGGTCTGGGGCGCTACCACCCTTAGGAGCATGGTTACTGTTCCATCAATACTCATATACTCCATCCTTATTCTTGACAGTGTCGGTCTTCTTAGATCTTCAGGATAATTCCTTATCTGAGCTCTTATGGTAGTGGCATAACCTTTACCACAATTCTTCTATCCTTTCATCTTGGTAAGGTTCTTCCGAGATTGGGTCTTCTTAGCTGACGGTCTGGCGCCAAGACTAAACAACTATCGATATCTCATGGTGGTCAACAATTTATGGTTTCTCCTGCAGGAAATGGGTCTGGGTTGATCCTCACCGTATAACCTACGGTTGGCAAAAGCTGTCGTGTACAAGGGAAAAATTACGTATACCATTCTAAGGTTTAACAAGGTTTAATATCGTCGTCTCTCTACTATAGGCAAGTCACTCAGACTTACCATCCCATATAGCAAGGCGAATAATAAGAGTAAGTCGGTATGGTGATCAATCCATCCCGCACCCAAATCATTACCTTGTATACAGTTTAGCAAATCTCGCATTCTAACACTCGGTCATCCTCACAAGCATTGCAGAATTTCTCTTGTCGACGACCTAAGTTCGGATAATCCATGGATTCTGCAAGCCAGACAAACATCTATCATTCCTTCACAACTCTCAGGTTTTGCGTAAACTCCTATAAAATCGTCTGTCGATAAAATCGTAACTTCTTCCAGGGTTTTTCCTTCAGCAAGAATGTGCTTGCTTCTTGGCAGGTCCTGGGCCTGTGGGTTATGGCCCATCTCATCACTTGTAGTCCTTGAACTTATCATCGGGCAACCGATCATTATTCCAACTTCCAACTTCCTAGTATTCTTAAATCCATCCAATTGTACTGTCTTCCTTCCGTCTATTGGCACCAAACTAGGACATGATTACTCAGACTCATCATGGAATTTTCCATTGATCCATATTTCCAACATCATACCTCCTTTATAACCAATAGTAATTCATCTCTTCATCCTCATGGACTATCCCTCATACCGAGATAAAAACTTATACTTATGAAGTCCATACTCTACTTCGTGGAACATCATTATCCTTTCCAGGGTCAAGCGTCCTTACAGGGGAATATTGGCCATCTCTGCATGGCACTTCTTCAACTGGGAAATGTGAAATACATCATGAACTCCTGACAGTCCTTCGGGTAACTCCAACTTGTAGGCCACTTCTCTCATACGCTCCAAAACTCGGTATGGTCCTACAAATCTCAGGGCTAACTGTCCCTTAACTCCCATCCGTTTAACTCCTCGCAGAGGGGTCACACGAAGACATGCTCTATCTCCAATTTCATAGACTACCTCCTTGAGTTTGTTTGTCTACATAACTCTTCTGCCTGGACTGATCTACCTTCAGTCTATCTCGAATCAACTTAACATTCTCTTCTGACTCCTTGATCACATTTGGTCCAAACAACTGACGGTCTCCAACTTCATCCCACATACTATTGGGGCATCACACATATCGAGACAAAACTCATATTCATTTTGTCCAAAAATCCACGCAGTGGAGTATCTTTATCCTTTCTGGGGGTCAAGGTTCTTACAGGGTACTTTCACCCTTAAAATGCACAAATCTTCCATAGACCATATTTCTCTTATCCTCAAAATGGTCAAAATTCTTCTTCATAGAGTAACAACTCATAAAATCCATATCAGTACCAACGATGCTACTTTATTCCTTCTCAAATGATTACAATCTCCTGTTTTTCCATTACATGCCTCAACTCAATACCTCAATATAAAAGAAAATGTTCTCACTACCACTACTATATTACTTCTGTTACAAACTCAACTATTTATCACAAGTCTCCTTCTCCTTCGGACAACCTCTGGCAAAGTGCCCTGCTCCATTACAACGGAAACATATTACTTCGGGCAAGTTTCAAGGTTTCCTTGTGATTATATAGCCTACTTGGGTCCTTGGCTCCATTTGTGGGCAATTGCTGAGGTAGTGCCCTTACTCCTTGCATTTGTAACAGATGATATGACTCGGGTTCCTCCTGGAATCCAATCGGTTTCTCTTTCTGGACTTTTCTATTCCAATCAGGGCTTCTATTTCCTGTGGGTCATACTCTACTTCCTCAGCCGGGAATTCTACTAGATCCCCATTCAAACAATTTTGGGAGATGTGTCCTTCTTCTCCACATGAATAGCAAGACTTGGTGTAGGGTTTAATTGGTTCCTCTTTGGGTGTGTCCTCCACCTCTTCCTTCATCGCAGGTTCTTCTAAATTTTCCATTAGGGCTCCTTTCATTGCTTCGTTCTTCTGCTGGATGGTTCGTTGTACCATGGGGTAAATGTGACACTGAGCAGGATAGTGGGTAGTCCCTTCACACAAGAAACAAGTAATCTGCCTAGTTGGGCATTCTTCAACTGGGTGACTTCCTTCACAATTAGGGCATTCATCCTTGTGTTCTTTATGGGTGTGTCTGACTTCTCCACAAATCTTGCATGCACAAGTTTTCTTCATATCCTTTCCATAAGGCTTCAACTTCTGGGACACAAACTGAGACTTTGGCAAAGTCAACTTAAATTCTTTCCAAGTGGTTACTCCTTGCCATCCATTCATGGTTTGGTACATCCTCCACCAAGTAGCAGCACCTCTTTCAAAGCATTGTAGAGCATACTGGGCCATATCCTTTCTGACTATAGGCTTGTTCTCCATATGATCCTCCATGTTCTGAATCCATCGGTCTGTCTCCAATTGACTCATTGGTCCAGAAAATACAAGCTCATCTCCATTCATCATCTATTGGGTCCATGGGTTTGGGGTGAGATAAGAGAGATCAAGAGAGAGGAAAGCACACAATACAAACAAAAGTTTTGAAAAGACATATTTTATTGTGGCTGTCGGAAAAACAACAAACAAATGACAGCTCACAATCGTCGCATCTAATGTAGGTGTATAACAGGGGTTTGGTCTTCTAAGGGTCAATAAATCTTCAAAATCGCCAACTCTTCAAGTCTTGTTCATGCCTCCAATGGCTTCTTCCCATCATGCTTGTCCTTCTCAAGTTCTTTTGCCAGATCAACTCTGTTAACACGAAGTCTCTCGTGACATCCTTGAATATTCTGGAATTGCATTCCAAACTTCTAGGTTTCAACATCCTTCACATGAACCATGGTCATACTGTCCTCCAGTTCCTGACAAATCTCCGGTATCTCGAGGTTGTAGCTCCTCCAGATTGGCTATTTTCAGCTTTTGGTTCCTGAGTTCTTCACGAAATGCTCCTTGTCAAAATACGGCTTCTTGTAGCTCCACCTTAAACTTCTTGATGTACTACTCCAGACCCTGGTGTTACACCGGCAAAGGTTAAAACTTCATCTTACTATTAGGTGCTCCATCAGCCTTCTTCCATCAAATCCATCCTGAAGAAATGCATCCTTAACTCAGCACGGTGACAGTAGCATCAGCGGGCGATGACATCACGGATAACCATGTTTCTGCTCTTGTCATTCATGAGCTATCATTCCATAGTTGATATCTTCTGCCTTAGGGTTTTTCTTAACAGAACTTTGAGTTCTCATGCTCCTTGTTTCGGTCTTTCTCCCATACACCTTGATCTCGGGTATTGACAGCTTCCATAGTCTGCCAAGTTCCATAAGGGTAGCCTTCCTAGGCCATACAAATCTAGGGATTCTTCAGAGCCTTCAGATTCTCCTAGTCTTCGGAGTCTTCAACCATTGTAGTTTCCATTATCATAATGTATGGTAAAATCTCCTTCCTTCCGAATGGTCTCGGTTGTCCGATATCTTGTACATCTTGGAATGGTCTCATCAGTCAAATCTTCGGGTGGTCAAAAGGGAAAGGGGTATGGTCTCACTAAAGGGAATTTTTGAATAAGCTCAGAAGAGAAGAGAGGTAAAAGATCTTTTTGAAATGGAAAATTGTAGAGAAAAATCTTTGCTATGGGCTTGCCAATTTCTAGGGTCACGTCCTACAGTCAACATGTGCTCTGATACCATCTTGTAGCGACCTGACCCGAATGGATCAAGTCTCTGTGCTTAAGTGTCATCCCTGGATCAGTATGCTGACACACACAGTACTTGAAGGATTTATAACAGAGGTAAATCACATGTATAAAGTAACGTAAATACTATTACCTCAATCCATATAGCGGAAGCAACAAGGTTGTGGATTCCCATCAACACCAACGGCAAAGTTGAGTGTAGAAATCGTAACCCTAACGTATCACTTACTCGTCGTAAGAAACCTGCAACATGAGACGTTGCAGCCCGAAAACGGGTCAGTACATTGAATGTACTGGCAAATTCACACCATAGAGAATGATGAATAAAGGATATCACTACATGCATATTTGGCTGGTGGAAAAGCTCTATGGTTATAAGGTTTTTGCGTAAAGCCAATTTTTCCCTACTGCAAAGGAATAAATTTAATTACTATCATGGTGGTTGTGAAACATTGAGAATGGTTGACAGCATTCTCAATCCCAATTAAAAATAATTAAAACCCAACAACATTAATTAGAAGTAACGTGATGAGATTCACAATGATATTCAAGTACTAGATACTCAAGTTGTCCATAACCGGGGACACGGCTAATCATGATTAGTTTGTTACTCTGCAGAGGTTGCGCACTTTTCCCCACAAGACTCGATCGCCTCCGTTTGTTTTCTCGCACTACATGGTGTTTGAGAAACGGATGACCGAGACATAGTCTTTCAGAAGCACTAGCACCTTACATGTGGGGTAGACCGGTACACCTACATCCCCTACATCTGCTAGTCCACCCCGTAAGAGTTCGCACAACTTAGTCAACTATGCTAGAGCCCATAGTAGCATGTGGCTGCACACGGAAGTTTCTAGCATGAATTATCTTATGATCCCTTTGAGCCTGGGTGGCGGTCCAAAAAAAACAGGCAAGTCCTGATAGACATCAGGTGCCTCAATCCACCCAGATGTGTGTTTAAGTTGCCACCTTAAATAAACCTTTTAAAATTATCAACTCACATCTGTAATGGATATCACTCACCCAATCCACGTCTACTAGCATAGCATGGCATAATAATAAGCAAACGTAGAAGTAACTCCCAAAGGTTTCATAATAATACAGGTAATAGGTACTACCTCATCTACTTCCCATTCCACAATTTAATTAGATCCTAATCATGCAATGTGTGAGGATTGATCTAATGCAGTAAAACATGGGTTGTAGAAAAGGTATGATCAAAGTGTGAACTTGCCTGCAATGTTGATGAAGATAATTCGCACTCAAAACTCGTGATAGATCTACTCGTCACACTCCGGTCGATCTATCGTAAGCAAACAATAGTAACCACACAATAAGTACTCATCTAATGCACAGGGAAAAATCGAACAAGAGAACGAACCAGAAAGTTCAACTTAAGAACTCCGGTTGCAAAGAAAGAACGAGCCGAACAAACGACGAAAAACAAACGGCGGAAGAAAACAACTCGGTTCAAGCAAGTTGAAACTAGGTCAAATTTTACTGTAGCAAAAGCTTGTTCAAGTTGATTAGACGGAACGGCGGTTTCGAGATGAAACTCCAGGCGCTTGAATCACCTGATTCCGATAAACGAGCGAGAAGATAAACTAGAACGAAGATCGGATCTGAGATCACGATCGCGGAATAAATCTGACGAGAAGAAAAAGAAGAACGGTTATACGAACAGGCGTCGTTAACCGTGAAATAATCGGTGATCACGTTCGTTGAGACGAACGGTCCGAAAGAAGAACGAAAACCAATCTAGGGTTTTCGGAAAAGAGATCGAAACGAAAAACCGATCTAGAACACCGGAACGGTTTGGCGAAGAATCGGTGAGAAAACGAATCGGTAGAGAAGAAAAAAATCGGAACGGTTTATAAGACAAACCGAACCGAGGGAAAGAAGAGACGCGGCGCGGTACCTCCGGCGAACGGCGGCGACGGCGGTGTTGGGCGGCGGCGCGGTGGTGACGCAGGGCGGCGGCGACGCGGTGACGCAGGGCGGCGGCGGCGCGGCAAGGTGCGGCGGCGGCAGTGACACAGGGCGGCGGCGGCGCGGCAAGGTGCGGCGACGGCGGTGGTGACGCAGGGCGGCGCAGCGCGGGGCACAAGGGGCGGCGCGGTGTGCTTGGGGCTTTGGGGCCTTGGATTTGATGTGTTTAGAGGGGGGTGTGGGAGTATTTATATTGGGGAGGGGGAGAAAACTTGGTGTAGGGGTCAAGGAATTGGACTAGGACTAGGAAAGAAAGGAGGGAAAAGATCTAGAAAAAAAACGAAAGTAGATGAATCCTACTAGGAATCCACAAAGGACGGCGGCTCCCTGGCGCCTTGCGCCTGGTGCGGCTCCTCCCTGGGCGTGGCGCGCGATGGCCTCTGGCCTGGCTGGCTCGGTGGCTTGGGCCTTAGGCCCAAGTCGCTGGAGCTCTCTCTCTCTCTCTTTTCTTCTTTTTTTTTCTAAAACTGTTCCGCGCTCGGAAAAAAAAACAAAACGAGATCTAAACAAACTCCAAATCTAATAAAGTAAATTTTCTCCGACTCCTAAAAATGAGTCGAACAAAATGAACTTTACTCCGGGCCTAAAAAGCAAATTTTGAAAACGCGCATTTTTCCCTATCCAAATAAAATGTGAATAAACACCGGAAAACAAAGTTTGATCTATTTATTAAATCTTCATTTTTCCTATATTTTGGGAAAGTCATATTATTCCCTCTCTTATATTTTTTTGATAACGGAAAAATTATTGAAGATAAAATAAATAAATCAAATGATCCTATTTTCAAAATTCGAGAAAACTCTCAAATATGAAAATAACGAAATCTCCAACTCTCTCCGAGGGTCCTTGAGTTGCGTGAAATTTCTAGGATCGACCAAAAAGCAAGAAAATAAGATATGCATGATGATCTCATATGTAACATTCCAAATTGAAAATAAATTCAAAAGAGCTTTGAATTTAATTCTTTGAAACTCCCAACTCATATTTCATATAATTTGAAGAAGTCATTTTATCTTCTCTCGTGAAAATCATTGAGTCGCATAAAGTTTCAGAATTGGAATATTTTCAAATGAAATTCAAATATTTTCAACAACCCTTTTCATTTTTAAATGGAAGAAGTCATGTCATCTTCTCTCTAGGGTTTTGTGTTTGAAAAGCATTTGAATTCATGGAGATCAGAAAACAAATATGAAAGTTTGGGAAAGTCCTTTTATTCCCTCTCATTTAACTTTCAAAAAGAATTCGAATTTCACTCAATTCACGCAATCAACCAAACAATCAATCAATCTATCTATGTGTTCATAACATTCCAAAATTTAGAATTTTGGGATGTTACATGTTCGTGCCCAACTGTCGGACTCTGTTAAGGAAAATTGGCGGCTTCGACGCGGCATATTTAGTAAGTGCTTGAACGAACTTTGAAAAAGAGTTCGGTGAGGAAGCTGGCTGACAGAGTTATTTCTGTAGGTATGCTAACAGGTCGTCCTACCGAGGAAATGCCCGATTCAACAGGTGACCTTCTTCCTGAGCTCTCACAGCTGCATGAACGAGTTCGGCAGGTGATGCAAGGCCTCGCCCAGGCCTTGTGGCCATCCGTCTCCATACCCGAAGGCCTTGGAGAGCTTGTAGAAAAGCTAAAGGGAGCGCGGCGCTTCCGATTATGGAAGATATCGGCCTGCCGTCAGGGCTCCAGGGAAGCCTGGGCAATGGTGAGGACACAGTACACGAAGGCTGACCCGAACCACATGGCCGAAGTCGGACCTGAGGGTGCCGATGGGAAGGAGATCCCTGTGAGCTTAGTGTACGGCCAAGTAGAATTGGCCGCAAAGTATTCCTAACAGGACTGTAGACTAGACAGCCTATTGGATGGTATTGAAGAGGAATTCAACCAGTCAAATTGACTATGTAATTTTGAAGTGACATGTATAATGCCTTCTAGACGGATTGTAGATCGTTTGTCGTGGCGGACCTTTTCGCTTCAACCTCGGGACCCGACAGTCTGGAGTGTATCCGAATACCCTCTCGGTTATGTAAGAACCGGGGCATGCGTGGAGACCAGGCGTAGGGGTCATTAGTGCTTTATCAGACAAGTGCCCAACTAGTTATGTTATATTAAATGGGTAGTAAGAAACATCTTCCAGGGAGAATAGTTCCGTTAAGGGTTCCTTTCCCTGGGTAAGCATGCCCTAAAGTGCATGTCCGGACTGCGACAAGAAGCGCAAAAAAAGCATCTGGGGGCAGATATGGATAATAAATAAAAGTCATCTTTTGTTCACCGACCGAATATTCCCTTAAGAACGCTAGCTTTCGGCTTCACCCAGTCTGAGGTACATGTCCGACTGACCCGGCGGTAACAATCACAGAGGTGCTCCCCTTATGCCCTAGCCGAATTAATGGGAACGTAGGGCATAAATACAAGAGCCGGGCAACCCAGCTTGGCCAAAACTTAAGTCATATCGATGCATATAATGGTGAAAAAAGGTACATGCGGAAGTATAACACATGTGTTGGGCGTGAGGCCCAGGTAAATAATTTAAACTTCTGTGAAAGAAGCCCACAGGTATGAAGAGTGCGGCTAGCGCATCTGTAATGTATGAGTCAGGCACAAGGTGACCCTTGAAGGCCTAGAGAAATAAAAGAAAGAATGGGAAACAAGACAGATGATGCATATGCAGAAAATGGACAAAGGGAGGGGACTAACATAGAGTCTGGTGCTAGGCGTAGAATCTTCGAAGCCTGGCTGCGTTCCATGGGTTCGGCTCGAGTCAACTAGTCGATGCATCCCGCAGTCGGTACGCTCCACCGGTCAGAACTTGGTCAATAATGAAGGGACCTTCCCATTTGGGCTCGAGCTTGTTCTTTTTCTTATCCGGCAGTCGTAGAACTAGTTCGCCAACGTTATAAGTTTTGTCCCGTACTTCTCTGCTTTGGTATCTGTGAGCCTATTGCTGGTAAAATGCGGAATGGGCTTTGGCTATGTCGCGCTCTTCCTCCAAGGTGTCCAAAATGTCCTGTCGATCGAGCTCGGCTTCTCTTTCTTCGTACATGCGCACTCGAGGTGAGTCATGAATTATGTCACAGGGCAGGACTGCTTCTGCGCCGTACACCATAAAAACGGTGTATATCCGGTACTACGATTCGGCGTGGTCCGCAGCCCCCAGAGTACGGAGTCGAGCTCTTCTACCCAGTGCGTGTTAGACTCTGTTAAGGAGCACACTAATCTGGGTTTAATGCCGCTCATTATAAGACCATTTGCTCATTCGACTTGACCATTGGTTTGTGGGTGATAGACTGAAGCATAATCGAGCTTGATGCCCATTTTGCTGCACCAGAGTTTTACCTCATCGACCGTGAAGTTCATGCCGGTATCAGTGATGATGCTGTGGGGGGACGCCATAACGGTGTACAACCCCGGATACGAAATCTATCACCGGTCCGGATTCGGCTGTTTTAACTAGTTTAGCCTCTATCCATTTGGTGAATTTATCCACCATGACCAATAAGTATTTTTTTTCTTGTGGATTCCCCCTTTAAGGGGTCCAACCATGTCAAGCCCCCAGACCACGAAGGGCCATGCAATAGGAATTGTTTGGAGGGCGGTGGGTGGCATGTGGCTTTGATTTGCAAAGAGCTGGCAACCGGCGCAACGTTGGACCAAGTCATGTGCATCTGCCCGTGCCGTTGGCCAATAGAATCCTGTACGGAAGGCCTTGCTTACAAGAGCTCGGGCTGCAGCGTGATGACCGCCGAGTTCGGCGTGAATTTCTGCCAAAAGGTTCCGCCCTTCCTCTTCGGAGATGCACCTTTGAAGGACTCCGGTAGCGCTTTTTTTGTACAATTCTCCCTCATGAACCTTGTAGGCCTTGGATCGCCGCACTATGCAGCGTGCCTCATTTTGGTCCTCCGGAAGTTCCTGTCTAGTTAGGTAGGCCAGGAATGGTTCTGTCCACGGGGCAATAATGGCCATTATTTCGTGGGCTGAATGTGTTATTTCAGTGGCGGAGCCTCCGATTGTGTCAAAGAGTTCGGTATCGGGTATTTTGGTCGGGTCTGGACTGTTGTTACCGGTGTCCCCTTCCCATGCTACGGATGGCTTGAAGAGCCTTTCCAGAAATATGTTGGGAGGGACCGCGTCGCGTTTTGCACCGATGCGGGCGAGGATATCCGCCGCCTGATTGTTTTCCCGAGCCACATGGTGAAATTCGATGTCACATCCCTAGTTCTGGTATCGTCCTAGGCTTGCTTTGTGCATCATGGTTATATTTCAAATGAAATTGAAATGGGGATGTTTCAAACCCTATCACCAAAGCAAATTCAAATAGGTTCAACTTTAAAATGGATTTTCAATGAACCCAAAATGCTATTCATAAATGTTCATGCTCTTTGGATAATGTTGGGAACAACAACCAGAGGTGATGCACATTTTTGCTACTCATTTTGGATTTTTGAATCAATGCATAAATATTTGATTTGGAGCTGTTTAAATTATATAAATATTTTTAATGGCTCCAAAAATGTTGGGAATTGGTGAGGGCCTCTGCAATATTATATCTAGATGCCACAAATATTTTCAGCATTTATGGAAATGTTTTAACATTTCTTTTAGATACAAAACAAATGTCAGAAATAGAAAAAGAAAACAGAAGAAGGAAAAGGCTTACCTGGCCTTACCTGGTGGCCCAACAGGACCGGCCCAGCTAGGCCCAACCCACCACCGCACCTCGCTGTCGTCTTCCTCCCCGGACAGAAGGACGAGCGCGTGCTCGCCGCGCGCTGGCCACACGCCTCGCCAGCTCCTGCTTACCGCTCCCCGTCGACGTCCTGGCCTTCTACGGAGACGCCACGCAAACCCCGACCCCCTCTCACTCTCCCCCGTGCTTCTCCTCTCCTCTGTCTCGCTCTCCCCCTCTGTCCCGAGCGCATCGGAGAGCACCGCCGTGCGCCACCACGACCACCGCCTTCCAATCGCCTCTCCGACGTGCCCACGAGGTCCGCCTCGTCGCCCTAGTCCTCTCCGCCAGGCCACGCGGTGCCAGACGCCCCCGAGCGCCTCCACGCCATTGTCTTCAACCTCCCGACGCCGGAGATCTCCATCGCCGCCTCGCTTGCTCCGGCCCCTCCCCGAGCCCACCGATCAACCCTGCGGAACCGCTGTGAGCTCGTACGCCCCTCGCCCCTCTCCCCGTCGACGCGTTCGTCCTATAGCCATGATTTCCACCTCGGCCGAAGCTCGATGCTGCCGTCCATGGCGCCGCCGCGGCCACAGCTGCTGCCACCCGCGTCCGAGCTCATCAGCACGCTCAGCGCACCCCTAGGAGCATGATGCACTCACCAGCTCCTCCCCTAGTGCTCCATAGCTCCGTTTTCATCGATGGCCGAACCACGGCCGCCGCAAACCTCGTCGTCGGCGTCGATTCCGGCGACCATTTGGTCCAGCTCCACCACCCGCACACGCGGCTCAGCCCCAGCTCTCCATAGGACCCAACCACGCTCCAAACCGTGGTCTGTAGCGCGATCCCGACGCGCTCCGCCGCGTCTGGACTCGTCGGCGGCTAAACGCCGGCGACCGCTGACCTTTGATCGGCGTGGGTTGACCCCCACAGCCCAGTTGACCTCCCCCCTCTCTCTCACTGACCTGCGGGCCCCGGCCCTATTAAGTTTTAGTTAGGATTAGTTTAACAACTAATTAAACCCTGTTTAGCTAATTGGGTCATTGACGCGTGGGCCCAACCCCATTAACTAAACCAGTTTAGGTTTATTTTAAATTAGGATTAACCACAGACACTGACGTGTGGACCCCACATGTCAGGTTTGACCTAGTCAGCCGCCTTTGACCTGCTGACGTAAGCATGACGCTGTGCTGATGCATTATATCATTTTCTGGTATTAATCTAAATCAAGAAATTCCAGAAAGTAGTTAAAACTTCTAAAAATCATAGTAATTCAACCGTAACTCCAAATCAAATAATTTATATATGAAAAATTATCAGAAAAATGCAAGGAATCCATTTATGCCAGTTACATGCATGAAAAACCAACTTATACTTGCTGTATAAGTGTAAACATAATAATGGCATGTTATATAATTAATTTGGGGTTAGCATATGAACCCTTGGTTCATATGGACTTCAACCAAATTGATGCTAGATGCATTAGGGAAAATCATAGCATCTTTGAAATGTCATCTTCATGCATCATATTGTTGCATATGGTTGTTTATTGATTGTCGACACCGTCCCCTCTCGATAGGTTCTGCTCCGGAAGGTGTTCCGAGTACCTGTTTGAGGAGCAGTGCTTCTTCGTGGATCTATCAGGCAAGCAAACCCCCTTGAGCATCTCGATAAATCCCACTCTCTCGCTCCTGCTCCTTTTACTGCATTAGGACAACAATGATTCAAACTGCTACTTTCTGCTACGGTAGCTGAACCCATTCCTCTGCATGACCTGTCATTGCCACAGTAAATAGTTGAAACCCACTAGCATGAGTAGGAGTTGCTTGAGCCTTGATGTGCCTGCTCATCCATGCTTGTTTTTCTTTATGCCAGCTATGCTTAGAGTTGTGTCAGGTCTGATTCATTGGGAATGAATCGGAGTGGTGAACATGTCCTACCGGTAAAGGCTAAGTGTGTGTGAACACGTTTTGGTAAAGGTAGCGATGAGAGGCCATGTAGGAGTACATGGTGGGTTGTCTCATTGGAACCATCCTTAAGCACTGAGTTCTGTGTATGTTATCCAAGTCGAGTTACTACCACACATTGGGTTCCGGTTATCCGGCCCCTCTCGGCTTATTAATCCACTTGATCTCTGTCCAGGAGTTGCAACTAGTTCCTGGCGTTTGTAGGTAGTGCTATTTGTCTACCAGGTGGTGTTCGACGGGACGGGCTTGGGACAGACTAGGCACCGTGGCACGGTGTACCAAGTGACACCCGGATGGTGGGCTTGGGAACCCTGCACACATTGTTTGGGGCCGTGAGCGACACCCCGGCCGGATCTCCTTGCGGATGGAACCCGAATAGGCGATAAACCTGGACGAGAGACTTGTGTGGTTAGTCAGGTCGTGGCCGACACCCTCGCCCGGCTTCCGCTTGAAGGTTGCCGAGGTACATGACATGTACAGGGCTATAAGTGGCGAGAGCGTGTGTGACAAAGTACACCCCTGCAGGGTCAATATTATCTATTCGAATAGCCGTTTTCCGCGGATATGGAAACTTGGAGGACTTATGTAGTACATAGACAATCTGAAGTGGATACTCTAAAATACGCAAGATAAGCGTGAGTGCTATGGATGGCCTTCTCGTAGGAAGACGGGAACGGATCCATAGTGGAGTATTGATATGGTGAACATGTGGACTCGTGTGCGTCTTCTCACCTCAAAGAAGTTTCTGATACTCGTAGTATAGATTAGCCATTGAGTCAAAGCTGGCTTGCTGCTGTTAACTCCACCACCCCCTTTGTTGATAATGTTGCATATGTAGATAGCTCTGATGTAAGACTTGCTGCGTACCTTTGTACTCACGTTTGCCTATTTATGTTTTGCAGTTGGTTACACTAGTGGCTTCGACGAGTAGCTTGTATCCCAGCTACGATCTTGTACCCTTGGGAGGGTCGTGTTTAGTCAGGCTTCTTAGTCTTTTCCTTTGTAGTTGTCTGTACTCAGACATGTAATGCTTTCGTTGTTTGTATGCTCTGAATGATGGGTCATGAGACCCCTGTTTGTATTGAATGCTACGTGGCTCTTCTGGGCCATTATCTATATGAGTTTGAGTTATGTTGTGATGCCATGATGTACAGCACATACTTGCATGTTATGCGTACGTGTAACGTGTATTCCTATGTGTGGGATCCGACAACCTAGTTGTTTACCTCTGATAGCCTCTCTTATGGGGAAATGTAGTCTTGTGCTTCCATGTGCCATAGTAGTCCGCTACAGCCCGGTTCACCGGAGTCCTGCTAGCCAGCACTACTGCTTCGGAACACTTGACTGGCCGGCAGGTGATTCACTTCGTCCCTGTGTCTGTCCCTTCGGGGAAATGTCACGCGGTGACATCCGGAGTCCTGCCTAGCCTGCTACAGCCCGGGTTCCCGGAGTCCTGTTAGCCCAGTGCTACAGCCCGGATTCATACGCTGTTGACCGACATGCTCGAGGTTGATTCATGTATGCATGTTCCTGTAAGTTAGTGCCACTTTGGGTTCACGACTAGTCATGTCGGCCCGGGTTCTCTGTCATATGGATGCTAGCGACACTATCATATACGTGAGCCAAAAGGCGCAAACGGTCCCGGGCTAGGTAAGGTGGCACCCGTGGGAATTCCGTGCGTGAGGTCACAAAGTGATATGAAGTGTTACATGCTAGATCGGTGTGACTTAGGATCGGGGTCCCGACATTCGAGCCCCTCGAACCGAGCTGACATTTTTAAGACGGCATTGCGATAAGCTGCCAGTTTCGGATCCTTGTGATTCTCGGTCTGACCGATATTCTACTTTCGGTCCTATCGAGATCATTAAGTTGATCTGAATTTTCAATCTCGGTGCAACCAATTTGAACCATTCGGTCACACCGAGTTGCAATAACTGTATACAGTTTTGCATCTCGGTGCCACCGAGTTGTTCCACTCGGTCACACCAACAGGGTCGGGCTATATATAGTCACGGGCAAAAATTTGGAAATTTCTCCGAACCCCTTCGCCCACGCGATAGCCTGCTCTGCCAATGTGGTCTCCGGATCGTCTCCTCGCTGCCAGCCGCCTCCAGTCGCTGGTCTCCGTCGCCGTCGACGGAATTCTACCCCGCCGTTGCCGCCGTAGCGAGTCTCCGCCGAACTAGGGTATGGACTCGATCTTTGTGCTATTCCCCAATCCGATTCCTAGCACATTGTGATCATATTGATTCTTGCCACGTTTGATAAATTTCTATCCAGTCAATGAACTCGTAGATTAGGTTTGATTCGAAAATTTTAGGGTTAGGTTTCCGCCGAAACCATCTCGGACCCACCGAGTTGAAAAACTCGGTCCCACCGATTTGGCTTATGCCACTACACAAGTGAAACTCGGTCTGACCGAGAATTACTTATCGGTGTGACCGATTTTGGAACTTTGTGAAACCCTAGCAGTCTTGGTGCCATCGAACTGTGACTCGGTCTGACCGAGTTCACTAGTTTAGGTTCCAAAACTGCTTCGGTATCACCGAGTTTAAAAATCGGTAGATCCGAGATGATTTCAGTGGGAAACTAAAACTAAGTTTTTGAATCATTCTTTTGCAAAAATCTCTGCATTTTGTGATGCTCATCCACTCTACCTCATCTATAAACTGTTCACAGGGTCAGCAGTCAGCTTGTTCATCATGTCAGACCAAAGTGATAGCCAAAACATGTCAGAACAGCAAGTGCAGATGAGTGAGGGCACTAGTCCCTCAAGTTCTTTAGATGAAGGCAGCAGGAGCACCCCAAGCAATCTGCCAAAAGCTGCCACTAGACAGAGGAAGAAGAGAACCTCAGAATCAGAGGATGAGGGCTATGTGGCAGAAGAGGAAGCAACTTCCAAGAGAGTTGAGCCAGCACAGAGCATAAAGCCAGGGATGAAAATCAAAAGGCCAGCAGGCAGGCAGCCTATGCCAAAGGCTAGAGCCTCAACTCAGATTCCTGAGAAGCCCACTTCCATAGAGCCAGTTGCTGCTGAAGGAAAGAAAAGGAAGGAAAGGGTCAAGAAGACCGTAGCCAGAGTGCTTGGAAAGGATTCCATCATGGAAGATGAGGATGAAGAAGAAGAGGTTGCTGCACCAGCACCTAAGGCACCCAAGCTGATGGGTGATGCCATAAGATCAGGGGCAACTGCTTCCAAGGCCAAGCCAGCTCCAAAGCCAAAACCCAAGAGGAATACAAGAAGCATCCCAGCTGCTGAGAAGAACAAGGCCCTAGTGCTTGACACTGCAGAAGATGATGAAGAGCAAGTTCTTAGAAAGCTCAAGCCCAAGATCCCAGACCACAATGATGCTCATCCTGTGGCTGGGTCATGAAGCTCGGAAGAGACTCAGGGCTGAGGAAGTGGAGAGAAGCAGATCCGTATGCTTCAAGGAGAAGGACTGCTGTTGACTACAGGTTCCACACTAAGGAACAGCAGGACTTCTATGAGACAGTCTTATTGGATAAGAAGCCCATTGTTTGTGACATGAGATGGGTTGATTGGCAATACATCAAGGACAACGAAGAGCACTATCCTGGAATGCAAGACAGCTTCATAGCTTGCGGAGTAGCTAACTTTGTTGGGCAGAAGCTCACAAAGTGGAATGAAGAGCTTATCATGCAGTTCTACTCCACAGCACATTTTTATCCAGATGAGAGGATTGTATGGATGTCAGAAGGAACCAGATATCAGTCAACAGTTGCTGAGTGGGCACAGCTCATTAATGCCCCACAAATTCAGGAATTAATCAACTCCAAGATGGGCACATGCATATACTTATTGGACAAGGAACACCTGCCCATCCGTCCAGATTTTGAAGATAATCAAGTTGTCATGACTGAGAATGAACCATCATCAGCACAAGCACAAGCAAAGAAGGAGAAGGCAAGGAAGGAGAAAGCTGCCAAGATGCCAACTCAAGAGGAGGTATCTGAGTATTTCTTGAAAACCAAACAAGAGCAGCTTGGTTACTTGATTGCATCCACCCTGCGGATTGAGAAAGGACTTGCCACCCTAACTCAGAACCAGGCAAGCCTAGAGAGAATCGTAGAACAAAAGTTCTATGACTTGGATATCAAGGTGACAGAGATTCAGACTGCAGTGGAGCAGCTCCAAGATGACATGCAGGAGAGGAAAGGGAAGACAACCACTGATGCCTTTGCCAGAGTGCCACGAGGTCCGAGGTCGTCTGCAGTGCCAGTTCCTGACACAAGAGCAACCGCCTCAGCTCCAGCCATAGCACTAGCCCAACCTGCTCTAGCGTCTACTTCAGCTCCAACTCCAACCGCGTCTACGGAAGCCTTCGTCCTTGGAGTGCTCCGGACTCCACCACCACCTGAAGATCAAGCCTGAGTGCCAATTTAGCACTATGCATTTTCTAGGAACTTTTTGGTAACTTGTTGCCAAAGGGGGAGAAAATGTATAGATCATAGGCTTCGAGAGAGAGAGTGTTGTTTTTCTCTCTTGCTATATGTTGTCATCAATTACCAAAAAGGGGGAGATTGAAAGTGCAACTATCCCTAGGTGGTTTTGGTAATTCATAACAACATATAGCTCATTGAGCTAATGCTATTCCAAGATGATTATTTCAGGAAAGCTCAATGATTGGCATGGCATGGATGGTGAAAGTGGAACCCTCAAAATGCTAAGGACAAAGGATTGGCTCAAGCTCAAAAGCTCAAGACTCTTCATTTTATACTTTGGTGATCCAAGATCACATTGAGTCTTTAGGAAAAGCCAATACTATCAAGGAGGGATGAGGTGTTGCTTAATGAGCCTCTTGCTTCATGTGCTTAGTGATATGCTCCAAAACCCTCAACTACTTTCCCATATCCACAAATGACCTAAACCCTAAGCCAAACTCGGTCATACCGATTCTTTCAATCCGGCGCCACCGAGTTTCACATGTCATAAGCCATTGCCAAACCCTAGCAATTCGGTTCTACCGATAGGGATCTCAGTCTCACCGAGATGGGATTGCAAACTCTCTGTTTCCCTTTCGTAACTTTTCGGTCTCACCGAAAGAGCGGATCGGTCCCACCGAGATTGCAATGTAAACTCTCTGTTTCCTTTTTGTAACTTTTCGGTCTCACCGAAAGAGCAAATCGGTCCCACCGAGTTTGCCTGACCAACTCTCTGGTTAGCTAATTACCAAAGTCGGTCTCACCGAGTTTGTGTAATCGGTCTCACCGAGATTACGTTATGCCCAAACCCTAACAAAATCGGTCCTACCGAGCTGCATGTCAGTCCCACCGAAAATCTCTAACGGTCATTAGGTTTACCTTTTCGGTCCGACCGAGTTTGTTGATTCGGTCCCACCGAGATTGGTAAATTGTGTGTAACGGTTAGATTGTGTGTGGAGGCTATATATACCCCTCCACCTCCTCTTCATTCGTGGAGAGAGACATCAGAACACATCTACACTTCCAACTCATATGTTCTGAGAGAGAACTACCTACTCATGTGTTGAGACCAAGATATTCCATTCCTACCATATGAATCTTGATCTCTAGCCTTCCCCAAGTTGCTTTCCACTCAAATCTTCTTTCCACCAGATCCAAATCCTATGAGACAGAGTTGAGTGTTGGGGGGACTATCATTTGAAGCACAAGAGCAAGGAGTTCATCATCAACACGCCATTTGTTACTTCTTGGAGAGTGGTGTCTCCTAGATTGGCTAGGTGTCACTTGGGAGCCTCCGACAAGATTGTGGAGTTGAACCAAGGAGTTTGTAAGGGCAAGGAGATCGCCTACTTCATGAAGATCTACCGCTAGTGAGGCAAGTCCTTCGTGGGCGATGGCCATGGTGGGATAGACAAGGTTGCTTCTTCGTGGACCCTTCGTGGGTGGAGCCCTCCGTGGACTCGCGCAACCGTTACCCTTCGTGGGTTGAAGTCTCCAACAACGTCGATGTAGGATAGCACCACCTATCCAAACCACGGGAAAAACATCCGTGTCTCCAATTGTGTTTGAATTCTCCAAACCCTTCCCTTTACATTCTTGCAAGTTGCATGCTTTACTTTCCGCTGCCAATATACTCTTTGCATGCTTCCTTGAATTGTGTGATGATTGCTTGACTTGTCCTAAAATAGCTAAAATCTGCCAAGAACTAAAATTGGAAAAGGTTAAGTTTTTATTTGGTCAAGTAGTCTAATCACCCCCCCTCTAGACATACTTCCGATCCTACAAGTGGTATCAGAGCTTTGGTCTCCATTTGCTTTGATCTCCATAGCTTTTGGTGGTCATAGCCTTGGTTTCACAACCTAGGAGAGTATGGCGTCTAGCGAGGGAAATTATCACCGTTAAGGTCCTTACTTTGACGGTACTAATTTTGCTAGTTGGAAGCATAAAATGAAAATGCATATTCTTGGACATAACCCCGCCGTTTGGGCTATTGTGTGTGTTGGTTTGCAAGGTGACTTCTTTGATGGGAGAGAACCAAACCGTGAAGCTACCGCGGATGAGTTGAAGATGTTGCAATACAATGCTCAAGCTTGTGATATTCTCTTCAATGGATTGTGCCCCGAAGAATTCAACAAAATCAGCCGTCTTGAGAATGCAAAGGAAATTTGGGACACTTTGATTGATATGCGCGAAGGTACCGACTCCATCAAGGAATCCAAATTGGATGTGCTTCAAAGTCAACTTGACAAGTTCAAAATGAAGGATGGTGAAGGTGTCGCTGAAATGTACTCTAGGCTTGCTCTCATCACAAATGAGATTGCCGGCTTAGGAAGTGAAGAGATGACCGATAGATTCATCATCAAGAAGATTCTAAGAGCCTTGGATGGAAAATATGATACCGTGTGCACATTGATCCAAATGATGCCCAATTACAAAGATCTCAAGCCCACGGAGGTAATTGGAAGAATTGTTGCTCATGAGATGTCACTTAAGGATAAAGAGGAACTTCACAACAAATCAAGTGGTGCCTACAAAGCCTCATGTGAAGCCCCTACATCATCAAGTGAGAAACAAAACTTCAATGAAGAATTGAGCTTAATGGTGAAGAACTTCAACAAGTTCTACAAGAGTAGAAGCAAAGATAGAAGCTCCAAGTCAAGGTCCTACAATGACAAAAGATCTTCTAGTCGAGAGCGAAACTGCTACAATTCTGGAAGACCCGGACACTATTCCAATGAGTGTACGGCTCCCTACAAGAGAAGAGAAGACTCTCCAAAAAGAAGAAGCAAAGAATCACCACCAAGAGAGAGAAGGAGTAGAGATGATCGTTATGAACGAAGATACTCACAGAGAAGCAAGGATTCGGAAAGGAAGGAAAAATCATCAAGGAGCTACACAAAACGAAGACATCAAGCTCATGTTGGTGAATGGGTATCCGACTCCGACTCCGACAGCCACTCCGAGAGAAGTTATCACTCCGACTCTAAATATACTCAAGATGAAGGTGTTGCCGGTCTAGCACTTGTGTCAACCAACTCCTACGACATATTTGACTCGCCAAATGAAGGAATTGGAAGATGCTTCATGGCCAAAGGTCCTAAGGTAACACACCCCGAGTATGTTGATTTTAATAGTGATGAAGATGACTTGTTAGGTGATGATTTACTTGTTGACAACTCTAGTGATGAATACTATGATGAAACGTCAATTAATCATGCTAATCAAGATAAAACGAATGACAATGATAAGGAGAAGATTGAGGCTCTAACTAAAGAACTAAACACTCTTAAGTTAGCTCATGAAACTATCTTCGAAGATCATCGAGAACTTTTAAGAGCTCATGAGAAATTACGCTTTGAAAAGCTCAATCTTGAGCAAGAGCATGAGTTTTTAAAGGCAATCAATGATGATCTCCGCAAGAAAAGTTCTTCTTACATTGCCAAGCGTTTACTCTTATCCACTTACATGCCTCAAGTCAAGTCTAGTAACAAGAACAAGAAAGATTCTTCCTCTAGTAGTAACAATGATCATGCTAAATCCAATATTGTTGCTTCTAGTAGTTCTCTTGATTCCACTAATGATTATCTTAGCCAAGTTACACTTGAGCAAGAAAATAGCTTATTGAAGGGAATTATAGAGAAAGGAGTGTACAAAAGCCTTGCGGGAGTAAGCAATTCGAGGAAATTGTGCGCAAGCAAGGAATGCACCGGAAGAATCAAGGTGTTGGTTTTGAACGAAAGTTCAATGCCAATGGAGTTGAGTGGGAAGAAGATCAATACCCCAAGACAAAGTTTGTTCCTCAACAAGAGAAGTATGATACTTCCTTCAAGGGGACACAAGCTCAAGATGATCTTCCACCACAAGACTACAAGCAAAAAGGCAAGGACAAGCTTCAAGAGGAAATTGATGCATTTGAAGAAGCTCCTAAGACCTTAGTCAAGTGGATTCCCAAGACCACTTCAAGTTCCACTTCATCAAGTACGACTACAACTCCAAGGATTCCCATCAAGATGGTGTGGATCCAAAAGAAGAAGAACTAGAGAGTTCTTGAGGGTGACTCCGCCAACATACTTCACTCTTATCATTTTGGCAAGAACAAGTGCAATCAACTTCCACATCTTGCACTAGTTCAAGGAGTCACAAACCCTCTTGTTGGTAAGACAAGGGACAAGGTAACCTAAAAGTTTTCATGGACATCATCTTGTGTGTGCATCACTCTATGTCTATGGATATCCTTGTTTGTTCCTTGTGGGACTAACCCATGTAGGTATTGAAAGTGCAATTCACTCAAATGGATAGCTCCAAATGATCTACATCAACATTGAGCATCCACATCTTCAACATATACATGAAGTCATCATCGACAAAACCCAAGGTTAGTTCATCCCTCTTAGGGGGGGATCTCACATCTAGGGGGAGCTTTACTCTAAGACTTGAGCTAAAGCAACTCTAAAGATGTGAACACAACAATGCTTTATGTGAAAGTGGCAACCCCACTTGAGCTTAAACAATGAGTATGACCTATGATCAAGTGTTCTCACTTGACTCCTAAGTCAATATACTCATATATAGATGACCTAGTCATCGCAAATTGCTTGATAGATGCTAGAATTGGTTGTGCATGCTTTGTCACATATTTCAATTGCAATCTTATTGTGTGAGCATGTTGGTTGCATATTTTACTCATTCAAGGACATCCACTTGTTGTTTTGATTGTTTGGTTTTATTTCCTTTTGCCAAGTGGATGGACAAGAATGCCTAAGAACCTCCTCTAGCTATCTATGCTTTTCTCGTCTCAAACTCTATTCATGCTACATCACAAAATTTGATCAAGTCAGATTCGAACCACTCTGTGTGAGGAGCACTCGGAGTCCCCGATTCGTCATAGACTTAAACTTCCAAAACCTCTTTGTGATTCTCGGTCTGACCGATATCCTACTTTCGGTCCTACCGAGATCATTAAGTTGATCTGAATTTTCGATCTCGGTGCAACCGATTTGAACCATTCGGTCACACCGAGTTGCAATAACTGTATACAGTTTTGCATCTCGGTGCCACCGAGTTGTTCCACTCGGTCACACCGACAGGGTCGGGCTATATATAGTCACGGGCAAAAATTTGGAAATTTCTCCGAACCCCTTCGCCCGCGCGATAGCCTGCTCTGCCAACGTGGTCTCCGGATCGTCTCCTCGCCGCCAGCCGCCTCCAGTCGCTGGTCTCCGTCGCCGTCAACGGAATTCTACCCCGCCGTTGCCGCCGTAGCGAGTCTCCGCCGAACTAGGGTATGGACTCGATCTTTGTGCTATTCCCCAATCCGATTCCTAGCACATTGTGATCATATTGATTCTTGCCACGTTTGATAAATTTCTATCCAGTCAATGAACTCGTAGATTAGGTTTGATTCGAAAATTTTAGGGTTAGGTTTCCGCCGAAACCATCTCGGACCCACCGAGTTGAAAAACTCGGTCCCACCGATTTGGCTTATGCCACTGCACAAGTGAAACTCGGTCTGACCGAGAATTACTTATCGGTGTGACCGATTTTGGAACTTTGTGAAACCCTAGCAGTCTTGGTGCCATCGAACTGTGACTCGGTCTGACCGAGTTCACTAGTTTAGGTTCCAAAACTGCTTCGGTATCACCGAGTTTAAAAATCGGTAGATCCGAGATGATTTCAGTGGGAAACTAAAACTAAGTTTTTGAATCATTCTTTTGCAAAAATCTCTGCATTTTGTGATGCTCATCCACTCTACCTCATCTATAAACTGTTCACAGGGTCAGCAGTCAGCTTGTTCATCATGTCAGACCAAAGTGATAGCCAAAACATGTCAGAACAGCAAGTGCAGATGAGTGAGGGCACTAGTCCCTCAAGTTCTTCAGATGAAGGCAGCAGGAGCACCCCAAGCAATCTGCCAAAAGCTGCCACTAGACAGAGGAAGAAGAGAACCTCAAAATCAGAGGATGAGGACTATGTGGCAGAAGAGGAAGCAACTTCCAAGAGAGTTGAGCCAGCACAGAGCATAAAGCCAGGGATGAAAATCAAAAGGCCAGCAGGCAGGCAGCCTATGCCAAAGGCTAGAGCCTCAACTCAGATTCCTGAGAAGCCCACTTCCATAGAGCCAGTTGCTGCTGAAGGAAAGAAAAGGAAGGAAAGGGTCAAGAAGACCGTAGCCAGAGTGCTTGGAAAGGATTCCATCATGGAAGATGAGGATGAAGAAGAAGAGGTTGCTGCACCAGCACCTAAGGCACCCAAGCTGATGGGTGATGCCATAAGATCAGGGGCAACTGCTTCCAAGGCCAAGCCAGCTCCAAAGCCAAAACCCAAGAGGAATACAAGAAGCATCCCAGCTGCTGAGAAGAACAAGGCCCTAGTGCTTGACACTGCAGAAGATGATGAAGAGCAAGTTCTTAGAAAGCTCAAGCCCAAGATCCCAGACCACAATGATGCTCATCCTGTGGCTGGGGACATGAAGCTCAGAAGAGACTCAGGGCTGAGGAAGTGGAGAGAAGCAGATCCGTATGCTTCAAGGAGAAGGACTGCTGTTGACTACAGGTTCCACACTAAGGAACAGCAGGACTTCTATGAGTCAGTCTTATTGGATAAGAATCCCATTGTTTGTGACATGAGATGGGTTGATTGGCAATACATCAAGGACAACGAAGAGCACTATCCTGGAGTGCAAGACAGCTTCATAGCTTGCGGAGTAGCTGACTTTGTTGGGCAGAAGCTCACAAAGTGGAATGAAGAGCTTATCATGCAGTTCTACTCCACAGCACATTTTCATCCAGATGAGAGGATTGTATGGATGTCAGAAGGAACCAGATATTAGTCAACAGTTGCTGAGTGGGAACAGCTCATTAATGCCCCACAAATTCAGGAATTAATCAACTCCAAGATGGGCACATGCATATACTTATTGGACAAGGAACACCTGCCCATCCGTCCAGATTTTGAAGATAATCAAGTTGTCATGACTGAGAATGAACCATCATCAGCACAAGCACAAGCAAAGAAGGAGAAGGCAAGGAAGGAGAAAGCTGCCAAGATGCCAACTCAAGAGGAGGTATCTGAGTATTTCTTGAAAACCAAACAAGAGCAGCTTGGTTACTTGATTGCATCCACCCTGCGGATTGAGAAAGGACTTGCCACCCTAACTCAGAACCAGGCAAGCCTAGAGAGAATCGTAGAACAAAAGTTCTATGACTTGGATATCAAGGTGATAGAGATTCAGACTGCAGTGGAGCAGCTCCAAGATGACATGCAGGAGAGGAAAGGGAAGACAACCACTGATGCCTTTGCCAGAGTGCCACGAGGTCCGAGGTCGTCTGCAGTGCCAGTTCCTGACACAAGAGCAACCGCCTCAGCTCCAGCCGTAGCACCAGCCCAACCTGCTCCAGCGTCTACTTCAGCTCCAACTCCAACCGCGTCTACGGAAGCCTTCGTCCTTGGAGTGCTCCGGACTCCACCACCACCTGAAGATCAAGCCTGAGTGCCAATTTAGCACTATGCATTTTCTAGGAACTTTTTGGTAACTTGTTGCCAAAGGGGGAGAAAATGTATAGATCATAGGCTTCGAGAGAGAGAGAGAGAGTGTTGTTTTTTCTCTCTTGCTCTATTTGGTGGTTTTTCAAACTTTGTTTGCTTTTGAGTGCTTGAGATACTATGTCATTATCTGTGAGACATTGATGATCATGTGTTTGATCATAAGCTACACGTATGCATGCTTGGTGAATGCTATTATCTTATCTATCTTATGTGATCATTCACTTTTCTTGGTGATGAGTGCATGTATTTTATTCTTATCATTTTAAGCGCTCCACCAAGATGTATGTGACATGAAAGAGTAACCCATGACTCTAACTCTTTGTGCATTTGCAGTCCAAAGCAAATCTTAAATATGCACAAATTTAGGGGGAGCTCTTACTTATCACATACTTCTCAAAGCGACGATATATTTCATGCTTATTATCATTTGTCGAAGCTTTGATCTATATGTTGTCATCAATTACCAAAAAGGGGGAGATTGAAAGTGCAACTATCCCTAGGTGGTTTTGGTAATTCATAACAACATATAGCTCATTGAGCTAATGCTATTCCAAGATGATTATTTCAGGAAAGCTCAATGATTGGCATGGCATGGATGGTGAAAGTGGAACCCTCAAAATGCTAAGGACAAAGGATTGGCTCATGCTCAAAAGCTCAAGACTCTTCATTTTATACTTTAGTGATCCAAGATCACATTGAGTCTTTAGGAAAAGCCAATACTATCAAGGAGGTATGAGGTGTTGCTTAATGAGCCTCTTGCTTCATGTGCTTAGTGATATGCTCCAAAACCCTCAACTACTTTCCCATATCCACAAATGACCTAAACCCTAAGCCAAACTCGGTCATACCGATTCTTTCAATCCGGCGCCACCGAGTTTCACATGTCATAAGCCACTGCCAAACCCTAGCAATTCGGTTCTACCGATAGGGATCTCGGTCTCACCGAGATGGGATTGCAAACTCTCTGTTTCCCTTTCGTAAATTTTTGGTCTCACCGAAAGAGCGGATCGGTCCCACCGAGATTGCAATGTAAACTCTATGTTTCCTTTTTGTAACTTTTCGGTCTCACCGAAAGAGCAAATCAGTCCCACCGAGTTTGCCTGACCAACTCTCTGGTTAGCTAATTACCAAAGTCGGTCTCACCGAGTTTGTGTAATCGGTCTCACCGAGATTACGTTATGCCCAAACCCTAACAAAATCGGTCCTACCGAGTTGCATGTCAGTCCCACCGAAAATCTCTAACGGTCACTAGGTTTACCTTTTCGGTCCGACCGAGTTTGTTGATTCGGCCCCATCGAGATTGGTAAATTGTGTGTAACGGTTAGATTGTGTGTGGAGGCTATATATAGCCCTCCACCTCCTCTTCATTCGTGGAGAGAGCCATCAGAACACATCTACACTTCCAACTCATATGTTCTGAGAGAGAACTACCTACTCATGTGTTGAGACCAAGATATTCCATTCCTACCATATGAATCTTGATCTCTAGCCTTCCCCAAGTTGCTTTCCACTCAAATCTTCTTTCCACCAGATCCAAATCCTATGAGAGAGAGTTGAGTGTTGGGGAGACTATCATTTGAAGCACAAGAGCAAGGAGTTCATCATCAACACGCCATTTGTTACTTCTTGGAGATTGGTGTCTCCTAGATTGGCTAGGTGTCACTTGGGAGCCTCCGACAAGATTGTGGAGTTGAACCAAGGAGTTTGTAAGGGCAAGGAGATCGCCTACTTCGTGAAGATCTACCGCTAGTGAGGCAAGTCCTTCGTGGGCGATGGCCATGGTGGGATAGACAAGGTTGCTTCTTCGTGGACCCTTCGTGGGTGGAGCCCTTCGTGGACTCGCGCAACCGTTACCCTTCGTGGGTTGAAGTCTCCATCAACGTGGATGTAGGATAGCACCACCTATCCGAACCACGGGAAAAACATCCGTGTCTCCAATTGCGTTTGAATTCTCCAAACCCTTCCCTTTACATTCTTGCAAGTTGCATGCTTTACTTTCCGCTGCCAATATACTCTTTGCATGCTTGCTTGAATTGTGTGATGATTGCTTGACTTGTCCTAAAATAGCTAAAATCTGCCAAGAACTAAAATTGGGAAAAGGGTAAGTTTTTATTTGGTCAAGTAGTCTAATCACCCCCCCTCTAGACATACTTCCGATCCTACAACCCAAAACGGTCAAACAAGTTAGGAGTTTCCTTGGTGTAGCCAGTTATTGTCGCCGCTTCGTTGAAAACTTCTCCAAAGTGGCCAAACCCCTCACGGAGCTTCTCAAGAAAGATAGAAGGTTTGAGTGGACCCCACAGTGTGAGCATAGTTTTCAGGAACTAAAAAGACGCCTGACTTCTGCGCCCATACTCGTGCCACCGGATTTCACTAAAGACTTTGTTATCTATTGCGATGCTTCGCGTCAAGGACTAGGTTGCATTCTTATGCAGGATCATCATGTGATTGCCTATGCATCTCGACAGTTGCATCCACATGAGGAAAATTATCCTACACATGATCTAGAGCTTGCAGCCGTAGTCTATGCACTTAAGATTTGGCGACATTATCTTCTTGGTAACCGTTGCGAAATCTACACTGACCATCAGAGTCTCAAATATATCTTCACCCAACCGGATCTGAATCTCAGACAGAGACGTTGGTTGGAGTTGATCTCGGATTACGACTTAGGAATCACCTACACCCCAGGCAAAGCCAATGTCATGGCTGATGCTTTGAGTCATAAATCCTATTCCAACAACCTCATGTTGCAACAATGTCAACCACCCCTCCATGAGGAATTCTGTAAGCTTAATATTCACATAGCTCCTCGTGGTTCCCTTTCTACCTTGGTGGTTAAACCTACCCTTACGGATCAGATCATAGAGGCTCAGAAGCATGATACGGGAATCTCCCGAATCAAGAAGAATATTTCCAAGGGAGTTGCCAACTGTTTCTCTATGGATGAACGAGGTGTTGTTTACTTTGGAAACCGTTTGGTGGTTCCCAAATGTCAACAGATGCAGCAACTGATCCTTAAGGAGGCCCATGAATCCCCTCTCACGATTCATCCCGGTAGTATAAAGATGTATCAGGACCTACGCCAGAGGTTCTGGTGGACTAGGATGAAGAGAGAAATCGCTCAGTATATCACCAACTGTGACGTTTGTCGTCGCGTTAAGGCAGAGCATCAAAGACCTGCTGGCACCCTTCAACCTTTAGCTATTCCTGAGTGGAAATGGGACAAAGTTGGTATGGACTTCATCACCGGCTTTCCCAGGACCAAGAAAGGAAATAATGCTATCTTTGTAGTCATTGATCGTCTCTCCAAAGTGGCTCACTTCCTACCTGTTCGAGAGAGTATCACTGCTAGTCAGCTCGCTGACTTATATATCTCCCGAATAGTGTCACTCCATGGTGTTCCACTAGAGATCAATTCAGACCGTGGCAGTCTTTTCACCTCTCATTTCTGGGAAAGTTTCCAAACTGCCATGGGCACCCATCTTTCCTTCAGTACCGCTTTCCACCCTCAATCAAGTGGTCTGGTGGAAAGGGTCAACCAAATTCTCGAGGACATGCTTAGAGCTTGCGTTATCTCATTCGGTATGGATTGGGAGAAATGTCTTCCCTTTGCCGAGTTTGCTTATAACAATAGCTATCAATCCAGTCTTAAGAAAGCACCCTTCGAAATTCTGTATGGACGAAGATGTCGAACACCTTTGAACTGGTCAGAAACCGGTGAAAGACAATTCTTTGGACCAGATATGATCCAGGAGGCAGAAGAGCAAGTTCACATCATTCGTGAGAATTTGAAAACAGCCCAATCTCGTCAAAAGAGCCAGTATGACCATCGTCATAAGGAAGTGGCTTATGAAGTTGACGACAAGGCTTACCTTCGGGTTACTCCTTTGAAGGGTACCCATCGTTTCGGTATCAAGGGCAAGTTGGCTCCTCGTTACATCGGTCCTTTTCGCATTCTCGCTAAACAAGGAGAGGTTGCTTACCAGTTGGAACTACCCCCACATCTTTCTTGAGTTCATGATGTCTTCCACGTCTCTCAACTCAGGCGTTGCTTCTTGGATCCCATCCGCGGAGTGGACCACGAAACGCTTAATCTCCAAGATAACCTCACTTATCGAGAGTACCCCGTTCGCATTCTGGATCAAGCAGAGCGTGTCACTCGACGTCATAACATCAAGTTTCTCAGGGTTCAATGGTCTCATCATTCTGAGAGAGAAGCTACTTGGGAGCGAGAAGATCGTCTTCGACTTGAGTACCCCGCTTTCTTTCCGCCAACTCCTGAATCTCGGGACGAGATTTTTTCGAGTGGGGGCGAGTTGTCACATCCCTAGTTCTAGTATGGTCCTAGGCTTGCTTTGTGCATCATGGTTATATTTCAAATGAAATTGAAATGGGGATGTTTCAAACCCTAGCACCAAAGCAAATTCAAATAGGTTCAACTTTAAATGGATTTTCAATGAACCCAAAATGCTATTCAAAAATGTTCATGCTCTTTGGATAATGTTGGGAACAACAACCAGAGGTGATGCACATTTTTGCTACTCATTTTGGATTTTTGAATCAATGCATAAATATTTGATTTGGAGCTGTTTAAATTATATAAATATTTTTAATGGCTCCAAAAATGTTGGGAATTGGTGAGGGCCTCTGGAATATTATATCTAGATGCCATAAATATTTTCAGCATTTATGGAAATGTTTTAACATTTCTTTTAGATACAAAACAAATGTCAGAAATAGAAAAAGAAAACAGAAAAAGGAAAAGGCTTACCTGGCCTTACCTGGTGGCCCAACAGGACCGGCCCAGCTAGGCCCAACCCACCACCGCACCTCGCTGTCGTCTTCCTCCCCGGACAGAAGGACGAGTGCGTGCTCACTGCGCGCTGGCCACGCGCCTCGCCAGCTCCTGCTTGCCGCTCCCCGTCGACGTCCTGGCCTTCTGCGGAGACGCCACGCAAACCCCGATCCCCTCTCACTCTCCCCCGTGCTTCTCCTCTCCTCTGTCTCGCTCTCCCCCTCTATCCCGAGCACATCAGAGAGCACCGCCGTGCGCCACCGCGACCACCGCCTTCCAATCGCCTCTCCGACGTGCCCACGAGGTCCGCCTCGTCGCCCTAGTCCTCTCCGCTAGGCCACGCGGCGCCGGACGCCCGCGAGCGCCTCCACGCCGTCGTCTTCAACCTCCCAACGCCGGAGATCTCCATCGCCGCCTCGCTTGCTCCGGCCCCTCCCCGAGCCCACCGATCAACCCTGCGGAACCGCTGTGAGCTCGTACGCCCCTCGCCCCTCTCCCCGTCGACGTGTTCGTCCTATAGCCATGATTTCCACCTCGGCCGAAGCTCGATACCGCCATCCATGGTGCCGCCGCAGCCACAGCTGCTGCCACCCGCGTCCGAGCTCATCAGCGCGCTCAGTGCACCCCTAGGAGCACGATGCACTCACCAGCTCCTCCCCTAGTGCTCCATAGCTCCATTTTCATCGATGGCCGAACCACGGCCGCCGCAAACCTCGTCGCCGGTGTCGATCCCGGCGACCATTTGGTCCAGCTCCACCACCCACACACGCGGCTCAGCCCCGGCTCTCCATAGGACCCAACCACACTCCAAACTGTGGTCTGTAACGCAATCCCGACGCGCTCTGCCGCGTCTGGACTCGCCAACGGCTAAACGCCGGCGACCGCTGACCTTTAGCCGGAGTGGGTTGACCCCCACAGCCCAGTTGACCTCCCCCCTCTCTCTCACTGACCTGCGGGCCCCGGCCCTGTTAAGTTTTAGTTAGGATTAGTTTAACAACTAATTAAACCTTGTTTAGCTAATTGGGTCACTGGCGCGTGGGCCCAACCCCATTAACTAAACCAGTTTAGGTTTATTTTAAATTAGGATTAACCACAGACACTTACATGTGGACCCCACACGTCAGGTTTGACCTGGTCAGCCGCCTTTGACCTGCTGACATAAGCATGACGCTGTGCTGACGCATTATATCATTTTCTGGTATTAATCTAAATCAGGAAATTCCAGAAAATAGTTAAAACTTCTAAAAATCATAGTAATTCAACCGTAACTCCAAATCAAATTATATATGAAAAATTATCAGAAAAATGCAAGGAATCCATTTATGCCAGTTACATGCATGAAAAACCAACTTATACTTGCTGTATAAGTGTAAACGTAATAATGGCATGTTATATAATTAATTTGGGGTTAGCATATGAACCCTTGGTTCATATGGACTTCAACCAAATTGATGCTAGATGCATTAGGGAAAATCATAGCATCTTTGAAATGTCATCTTCATGCATCATATTGTTGCATATGGTTGTTTATTGATTGCCGACACCGTCCCCTCTCGATAGGTTCCACTCCAGAAGGTGTCTCGAGTACCTGTCTGAGGAGCAGTGCTTCTTCGTGGATCTATCAGGCAAGCAAACCCCCTTGAGCATCTCGATAAATCCCACTCTCTTGCTCCTGCTCCTTTTACTGCATTAGGACAACAATGATTCAAACTGCTACTTTCTGTTGCGGTAGCTGAACCCATTCCTCTGCATGACCTGTCATTGCCATAGTAAATAGTTGAAACCCACTAGCATGAGTAGGAGTTGCTTGAGCCTTGATGTGCCTGCTCATCCATGCTTGTTTTCCTTTATGCCAGCTATGCTTAGAGTTGTGTCAGGTCTGATTCATTGGGAATGAATCGGAGTGGTGAACATGTCCTACAGGTAAAGGCTAAGTGTGTGTGAACACGTTTTGGTAAAGGTAGCGATGAGAGGCCATGTAGGAGTACATGGTGGGTTGTCTCATTGGAACCGTCCTTAAGCACTGAGTTCTGTGTATGTTATCCAAGTCGAGTTACTACCACACATTGGGTTCCGGTTATCCGGCCCCTCTCGGCTTATTAATCCACTTGATCTCTGTCCAGGAGTTGCAACTAGTTCCTGGCGTTTGTAGGTAGTGCTATTTGTCTACCAGGTGGTGTTCGACGGGACGGGCTTGGGACAGACTAGGCACCGTGGCACGGTGTACCAAGTGGCACCCGGATGGTGGGCTTGGGAACCCTGCACACATTGTTTGGGGCCGTGAGCGACACCCCGGCCGGATCTCCTTGCGGATGGAACCCGAATAGGCGATAAACCTGGACGAGAGACTTGTGTGGTTAGTCAGGTCGTGGCCGACACCCTCGCCCGGCTTCCGCTTGAAGGTTGCCGAGGTATATGACGTGTACAGGGCTATAAGTGGCGAGAGCGTGTGTGACGAAGTACACCCCTGCAGGGTCAATATTATCTATTCGAATAGCCGTTTTCCTCGGATATGGAAACTTGGAGGACTTATGTAGTACATAGACAATCTGAAGTGGATACTCTAAAATACGCAAGATAAGCGTGAGTGCTATGGATGGCCTTCTCGTAGGAAGACGGGAACGGATCCATAGTGGAGTATTGATATGGTGAACATGTGGACTCGTGTGCGTCTTCTCACCTCAAAGAAGTTTCTGATACTCGTAGTATAGATTAGCCATTGAGTCAAAGCTGGCTTGCTGCTGTTAACTCCACCACCCCCTTTGTTGATAATGTTGCATATGTAGATAGCTCTGATGTAAGACTTGCTGAGTACCTTTGTACTCACGTTTGCCTATTTATGTTTTGCAGTTGGTTACACTAGTGGCTTCGACGAGTAGCTTGTATCCCAGCTACGATCTTGTACCCTCGGGAGGGTCGTGTTTAGTCAGGCTTCTTAGTCTTTTCCTTTGTAGTTGTCTGTACTCAGACATGTAATGCTTTCGTTGTTTGTATGCTCTGAATGATGGGTCATGAGACCCCTGTTTGTATTGAATGCTATGTGGCTCTTCTGGGCCGTTATCTATATGAGTTTGAGTTATGTTGTGATGCCATGATGTACAGCACATACTTGCATGTTATGCGTACGTGTAACGTGTATTGCTATGTGTGGGATCCGACAACCTAGTTGTTTACCTCTGATAGCCTCTCTTATGGGGAAATGTAGTCTTGTGCTTCCATGTGCCATAGTAGTCCGCTACAGCCCGGTTCACCGGAGTCCTACTAGCCAGCACTACTGCTCCGGAACACTTGACTAGCCGGCATGTGATTCACTTCGTCCCTGTGTCTGTCCCTTCGGGGAAATGTCACGCGGTGACATCCGGAGTCCTGCCTAGCCTGCTACAGCCCGGGTTCCCGGAGTCCTGTTAGCCCAGTGCTACAGCCCGGATTCATACGCCGTTGACCGACATGCTCGAGGTTGATTCATGTATGCATGTTCCTGTAAGTTAGTGCCACTTTGGGTTCACGACTAGTCATGTCGGCCCGGGTTCTCTGTCATATGGGTGCTAGCGACACTATCATATACGTGAGCCAAAAGGCGCAAATGGTCCCGGGCCAGGTAAGGTGGCACCCGTGGGAATACCGTGCGTGAGGTCACAAAGTGATATGAAGTGTTACATGCTAGATCAGTGTGACTTAGGATCGGGGTCCCGACATTCGAGCCCCTCGAACCGAGCTGACATTTTTAAGATGGCATTGCGATAAGCTGCCAGTTTCAGATCCTTGGCATCAAAGTCCCCATTTATTTGGCATATTGCGAGGTTCGAATCCCCGCGCACCTCTAGGCGTTGAATGCCCATGGATACTGCCATCCGGAGACCATGTAGAAGGGCCTCATATTCGGCTGCGTTGTTGGAGTCCGTATACATTATCTGTAGTACGTATTGAACGGTATCTCCTGTTGGGGACGTCAAAACGACGCCAGCCCCTAGACCAGCCAACATTTTGGAGCCGTCGAAGTGCATGATCCAGTTTGAATATTGGTCGTACTCTTTAGGGAGTTCGGCTTCCGTCCACTCAGCGACGAAGTCAGCCAAAACTTGCAACTTAATAGCTCGCCGTGGCTTGTAAGTTATGTCGAACAGGAGGAGCTCAATGGCCCATTTGGCAATCCGGCCCATCGCGTCGCGGTTGTTTATAATATCGTTAAGTGGTACTTCCGAGGCTACCGTTATCGAACACTCTTGAAAGTAGTGTCGCAGCTTCCGGGATGCCATAAATACCGCGTACGCTATCTTTTGATAATGCGGGTACCGTGATTTTCATGGAGTAAGGATAGTGGACACATAGTAAATCGGCTTTTGAAGGGGTAATTTGTGTCCGTCCACTTCTCGCTCGACGACGAGCATTGCGCTTACTACTTGATGAGTTGCCGCAATGTATAATAGAATTGGTTCGCCAATCTTTGGCGCGGCCAGGACTGGGTTTGTTGCCAATATGGCTTTTATTTCGTTGAGTCTGGCCGTGGCGGCATCCGTCTACTCGAAGTATTTGGTGCGCCGGAGGAGGCGATAAAGGGGTAATGCCTTTTATCCCAAGCGGGAGATAAAGCGGCTTAGAGCCGCCACGCATCCAGTCAATTTTTGTATTTGTTTGAGGTCTATTGGGGTAGCCAACTATGACAACGCTCGGATTTTGGCCAGATTAGCTTCAATACCTCTACTGGAGACAATGAATCCCAGGAGCATTCCGGCTGGTACGCCGAAAACGCATTTTTCCGAATTGAGCTTGATGTCATATGTTCGAAGGTTGTCGAATGTGAGCCTCAAGTTGTCTACTAGAGTTTCGACATGTTTGGTTTTAACGACCATGTCATCTACATATGCCTCCACTATTTTGCCAATCTGGTTTGCCAGACATGACTAAATCATGCGCTGATATGTTGCGCCGGCGTTTTTGAGCCCGAAGGGCATTATGTTGAAGCAGAATGGGCCGTATGGTGTGATGAATGCCGTTGCGGCTTGGTCTGGCTCTGCCATTTTAATTTGATGGTAGCCAGAGTATGTGTCGAGGAAACACAATGAATCGTGTCCTGCGGTAGCATCGATGATTTGATCGATGCGGGGGAGGGGGAAGGGATCCTTTGGGTAGGCCTTGTTAAGGTCCTTAAAATCGACGCACAAGTGCCAGGATTTGTCCTTCTTTGGTACCATCACCAGGTTTGCTAGCCAGTCCGGATGTTTTATGTCTCTGATGAATCCGGCCTCCAATAGCTTGGCTAGTTCCTCTCCCATGGCTTGTCTCTTAGGTTCGGATTATCCCAAAATTTTATTTCGGTTTTCCAGGCGCTTTCCATTGCACAGTACTTTTGTACTATGGACACCAAGTCGGCAAAGCATGTAATTTCGCGGCGACTTATGGCGTTGAGGATTCCCTTGTCCGTGCAATTATTGCAGAAGAATGAAATTGTGTCTTCCTCGCGGCAGTCCTTTATCCTGTTCATGACCAGGAGGAATCTGGCCCAGTAATGGTGTACTGTTTCTTCGGGCTCTTGCCTAATTTGGGATAGATCGCGTATGTTTGGGTGGGTGGGTGGAATTGAATCCGAATCCTCACCTAATTTGAGACTCAGGAGCCAAGGAGTTTCCGAACTCGGAAGTTTGGATTCTTGGATGTTTTTCGATAAATCTAGCCCGCTGCCTGATTCTAGGTTCAGGCCTTGAGTGACGTCCTCCCCTCCGCGGGTATCCGACTTGGAGGGATCAGGAATCCGGACATAGCTAATCCTTAAGATAGATGAAGGGTTGCCGCATTGTTCCTCCACCACTGCAACGTGATGGGTGACCTGGGGAGAGTTGATCTATCTCAGATCGGGTTTAGGCTCAATCTAATCGTAGTCTGTAGCGACTCCCAGGGCGGCGATGCGATCCAAGAGCTCGTTCAGGGAAGGGAGCTCCATTGGATCTAACTGCTCGACAAGTTCCGAGTTGACGTGAAGATTGCTTTCGATGACCCGAGAAGTCATCGTCGACGCAGCGGCCGAACAGGCGGTCATAAGAAAACCACCTAGCCGGAGAGTTTGGCCGATAGCCAAAGCTCCCTCAGCAACAGTGTCGTCTTTAAAGAAGGTATGAGACATCCTTCCTGGTGGCAACGGCACAGCGGAACTCTCAATGAAAGCACCAATGTCGGTGTCAAAACCGGCAGATCTCGGGTAGGGGGTCCCGAACTGTGCGTCTAGGCCGGATGGTAACAGGAGGCAGGGGACACGATGTCTTACCCGGGTTCGGGCCCTCTTGATGGAGGTAAAACCCTACGTCCTGCTTGATTGATATTGATGATATGGGTAGTACAAGAGTAGATCTACCACGAGATCAGAGAGGCTAAACCCTAGAAGCTAGCCTATGGTATGATTGTATGTTGTGATTGTTGTCCTACGGACTAAAACCCTTCGGTTTATATAGACACCGGAGAGGGTTAGGGTTACACAAGGTCGGTTACAAAGGAGGAGATATCCATATCTGTATTGCCTAGCTTGCCTTCCACGCCAAGTAGAGTCCCATCTGGACACGAGACGAAGTCTTCAATCTTGTATCTTCATAGTCTAATAGTCCGGCCAATGGAGATAGTCCGGCTGTCCGGAGACCCCCTAATCCAGGACTCCCTCACCGCCCATATTGTTAAGCCAAGCCTCTAACCCACCTTGTCCTAGCAAACCGTTGTTTGGCTATGTTACCGCTTTGCTCAGCCCCTCTTATAGCGTTGTTAGTTGCAGGTGAGGATTGGAGTTTGTTCCTTGTTGGAACATGGAAATTACTGTTGGGATATCACAATATCACTTATTTAATTAATGCATCTATATACTTGGTAAAGGGTGGAAGGCTCGGCCTTATGCCTGGTGTTTTGTTCCACTCTTGCCGCCCTAGTTTCCGTCATATCGGTGTTATGTTCCCGGATTTTGCGTTCCTTACACGGTTGGGTTATAATGGGAACCCCTTGACAGTTTGCCTTGAATAAAACTCCTCCAGCAATGCCCAACCTTGGTTTTACCATTCGCCACCTAGCCTCTTTTCCCTTGGGAGTCGCGCTCCCGAGGGTCATCATTATTTTAACCCCCCCGGGCCAGTGCTCCTCTGAGTGTTGGTTCAAACTAGAGCCCTGTGCAGCGCCCCCTGGGGGAAACTCGAGGTTTGGTTTTAGTTGTATGGAGCGCTCATCTGAGTGTTCCTTGAGAACAAGATATGTGCAGCTCCTATCGGGATTTGTCGGCACATTCGGGCGGTGTTGCTGGACTTGTTTTACCATTGTCGAGGATGTCTTGTAACCGGGATGCCGAGTCTGATCGGATTGTCTTGGGAGAAGGAATATCCTTCGTTGACCGTGAGAGCTTGTGATGGGCTAAGTTGGGACACCCCTGCAGGGATTGAAATTTCGAAAGCCGTGCCCGCGGTTATGGGCAGATGGGAATTTGTTAATGTCCGGTTGTAGAAAACCTGAAGTTTATCTTAATTAAAATACATCAACCGCGTGCGTTACCATGATGGTCTCTTCTCGGCGGGGTCCGGGAAGTGAACACGGTGTTGGAGTAATGCTTGACGTAGGTTGTTCTAGGATCACTTCTTGATCATAGTTGTTCGGCCGTGCTTTTGCCTTCTCTTCTCGCTCTCTTTTGCGTATGTTAGCCACCATATATGCTAGCCGCTTGCTGCAGCTCCACCTCATACCTTTTACCCTTCCTATAAGCTTAAATAGTCTTGATCGCGAGGGTGTGAGATTGCTGAGTCCCCGTGACTCACAGATACTTCCAAAACCAGTTTGCAGGTGCCGATGAAACCATGCAGGTGACGTAACCGAGCTCAAGGCAGAGCTCAATGAAGATCGTGTTCTTTATGTTGTTTCGTTTCCAGTTGATCAGTAGTGGAGCCCAGTTGGGACGATCGGGGATCTGTGTAGCATTTGGGGTAGTCTTCTTTTATTTTGGTTCCGTAGTCGGACCTTGATTGTATCTGGATGATGTAATGCTTTATTCATGTATTGTGTGAAGTGGCGATTCTAAGCCAGCTATGTATCTCTTTCCCTTATTTATTACATGGGTTGTTGTGAAGATTACCTCACTTGCGACATTGCTTTCGATGCGGTTATGCCTCTAAGTCATGCTTCGACACGTGGGAGATATAGCCGCATCGAGGGCGTTACATCATGTGAATGTACTTCCTCTTCATGCACAACCAGGGGGAGGTTGTACATCCACACAAACACAGGCCAGGTGCTACGTGTGCTTCTCTGCCTGCCAAATGGATTGACTCCATCGGTGCTCGTGCCCAGCACGATGTTCGTTGGATCGTCCCCAAATTATGGGTGTTTGAAGTTCAACGCTTGCCACTGGCTCGCATCCTTAGGGTGACTCAGCATCTTGTATTTTTTATTTATCTCTGGATCATTTCTGTCATCTTCTCGCTTCTTCTCCTCCCTATCCGCGTGCCAACGCAGGAGCTTTGCTAGCTTAGGGTCTGTGAAATACCGCTGCAGACGAGGAGTGATCGGAAAGAACCACACCACTTTTCGAGGAGCTTTCTTCCTCTTCTTGTATCGAGTGACGCTGCACACCGGACATATGGTAGACTCTGCGTGCTCGTCCCGATAAATGATGCAATTGTTCATGCACACATGGTATTTCACGTGCGGTAAATCCAGAGGACACACGATTTTCTTCGCCTCCTCGAAACTGGTCGGGCACTTGTTGCCCTTGGGAAGACGTTTGTGCCAGAATGACATGTTCTCGTCGAAGCATGCGTTGGTCATTTTGTGTTTTACCTTCATCTCCAGTTCCATGAGCATTACTTTTAGGCGGGTATCCTCGGGCATGCATCCTTCATACAATGGAGTAACCGCGTCTATCTCCAGTTGATCTAGCTTGGCTTTCTCCCGGGCAGCAGCTCTTGCGTTATCCGTCTGCTTGAGAAGCAGCTCTTGAATATGAGGGTCCTGCACCCAGCCCATCGATGGTCCATCGTCGTCTGCTCCGGCATCTTCATCTTCATGATCATGCCCTTCGTCTACTCCGGCATCTTCCTCATCATCATGTCCGGCATCTTCTACATGATGACTGTGTACTGCATCTACTTCATGATCATGTCCTGGTGATTCTTCGTCTTCTCACCCGCCCTCGCCGTGGTTGTATTGCTGCCCTTCCTCATTTCTTGCCCGGCCCCCATGGACGACTTCATAATCATCTTCATCACCTTGCCACCGATAGCCATCCATGAAACCACGCAAGAGCAGGTGGTCCCGCACCTGTACGGAATACGGGTCCATAAGGCTCTTCAGCTTGCATCTTCGACACGGACATCTTATCTCTGTCTCGTTATTTTGAAGCATCTCGGCATTCGTGGAGGTCAAAAACCTATTCATGATGCCTTCGGTCATCGTGCGGACCATGGTCGCCTGCGGGGTAGAGGAAAACGATATTTTATAACCAAAAAAAATTTTGGCATGACTTTGCCTAAAAATAGGACCAAAAAGAATGCGTAGTGCCAAATTCTCGCCGAAACGGAAATGAATCAACATTCCGGCAAAATATTGGCAACTATCGCATTTCAAATACCGGTACCCGCAAACACAAACATATGCAACACCACAAACATACGTAGATCTAGGCCATAAAAAGTGCATGTGCACGTTGTTGGAGGAAGAAAAAGGTAGATCTACAACATAAAGAAAGCTTTCTCCTTACTTACCTATCAAAAAAAGGTAATTTAACCACTTAATTTGGGTGAATCTATGGTGCAAATGAGGTGAGGAGGAGGAGGCAGCCGAGACAAGCTTGGAGGAGGAGGTGGAGAGAATGAAGTGGGGAAAGTGAGTGTGGTAGGTGGCTGTCCAAAATATCTATCTGCTCTCAGGTTACCAATGGCGTACCACCTAAAAATGGTTACTAATGGCGCACTTGTTACGTGGTGCGCCATTACTAGTTTTGCAAAAAAAAATTGTTAGTAGTGGCGCACCGTGGTTGTGGCGCGCCATTACTAGTTTGAACTAGTAATGGCGCACTATACACTGGTGCGCCATTACTAGTTTTAAAAAAAATAAAAAAATTGTTAGTAGTGGCGCACAGAGCGTGTGGTGTGCCATTACTAGTTAAAACTAGTAATGGCGCATTATGCCCTGGTGCGCCATTACTAGTTTTGGAAAAAAATTGTTAGTAGTGGCGCACCGTGGGAGTGGTGCGCCATTAGTGATATGGACACTAATGGTGCACCTACACATAGTGCGCCACTGCTATATAGCAGTGGCGCACCACATATGTGGTGCGCCATTAATGTCCATATTACCTATAGCCCTTTTCCTAGTAGTGCATGTGATAGTTCAAATTTGAATTATGCACATTAAATGCCTAGAAACTCAATTAATGTATAAAAAAGCCAAACGAACCCGGAATAATTCCAAAATTTAGCACGGTACTTCTATTTGGTCTAATCTGGCTATGTAAAAAATTAAGGCTGGAGAAGGCAGTGTACGTATGTCGTTTCGCACACGGACACTATTAGAGAAAACCTTACTAGTGGCGATGGTTTTTTACATACCAGTAGTGCGGGCACCCGCGCTACTGCTAGGGCGCTACAGCTATTACTTAACAGTAGCGCATTTCTAAACAAGCGTTGCAGCTAAGATACTTAGTAGTAGCGCCTCTTTCTCTACCAACGCTACTACTATCATCACGTACTAGTAGCGCCCTATTTTCTCCCCATGCTACAGCTAGGTAAATAGAAATAAAAAATAAAAAAGAAGTCAGATGCAATATTCATGGAAATCAAGACAAGTCCATTGCAAATAAACTAAGTTCACAGAACCATCTCACAAGCATTAACAATAATACCACATTTAATATAACCACACAATCTCACAAACTCATATATAGTAGTCAACAATGCATGGATAGATCATAGTTGATAAGTCTACTAGGTAGTCATACTAGCATATATATGGTTCAGCAGCCACACGCATGCATATGTAGTTCTAGATGATATCGATGACGACCATCATCCTCAAGCCTGGGCGGTGGGTGTTCCTGATAGTAATTAGATTGCATGTCCAACATGAAGATTCTTGCCAACGAGGAAGCTCTTCCACCCAACCGAGTTGAAGTGTGTGCGACCGTCCATGTCCACGTCGTACGCACAAGTGGTGACGGAGCCCCTCGCGGTAAGGCGTATTCTAGCAGAGCCTTCTTCATCAGGCTTGACACCACAACTCTCAGATAGGCTCTTTGTCAATTTTTGAATAAGAAAAACATATCAATTAATAAGTAGCCTCACACATTCTACACTATCAAAAGACAGTACTACATTTCTGCTAAGCATGAATTCTACTAATAAATATATATGGATTCTACACTATTAACAATTCTTTGGATTCTACACGAAGCATATATATCATCGGATTCACTAAGCATATAGATCATCAAATTCACTAAGCATATATATCATCAGACTCTACACTAAGTATATAACAATAAATCATATATATCATAGGATTCACTAAGCATATAGATCATCGGATTTACTAAGCATATAAGATTCACTAAGCATATATATCATCGGACTCTACACTAAGTATAACAATAAAGAATATAAGATTCCTTAAGCATATAAGATTCACTAAGCATATATATCATCCGACTCTACACTAAGTATAACAATAAAGCATATCATCAAATTACTACAGTAAATGCAACATACCATGATATGCCGATCAACCATGGTACTTGTCAGGTGGGTCACAAATGGCACCCCAACAAAGTCAGCACGTGGCGGAATGATGTCCCATAGGTTGCACACCTCCTTCTCGCTCAACCTCATTCTTTGAGCTATGATGGCTTCACCAAGTGGGTCGTCATCATCCTCATCATCTTCATCATCTTCTGCTTTGTTGACATAAATCATGGCCAGCTTGGGTCTTTCTGCTCTGAAGGAGAAGCAGATCAACTCACCACCGGTGATACGTGATAACCCACAAGTATAGGGGGTCGCAACAGCTTTCGAGGGTAGAGTATTCAACCCAAATTTATTGATTCGACACAAGGGGAGCCAAAGAATATTCTCAAGTATTAGCAGCTGAGTTGTCAATTCAACCACACCTGGAAACTTAGTATCTGCAGCAAAGTGTTTAGTAGCAAAGTAATATGATAGTGGTGGTAGCGGCAACAAAAGTAAAGACAGCAAAAGTAATGTTTTTGGTATTTTGTAGTGATTGTAACAGTAGCAGCGGGAAAGTAAATAAGCGTAAACCAGTATATGGAAAACTCGTAGGCACCAGATCAGTGATGGATAATTATGCCGGATGCGGTTCATCATGTAACAGTCATAACATAGGGTGACACAGAACTAGCTCCAATTCATCAATGTAATGTAGGCATGTATTCTGTAAATAGTCATACGTGCTTATGGAAAAGAACTTGCATGACATCTTTTGTCCTACCCTCCCGTGGCAGCGGGGTCCTATTGGAAACTAAGGGATATTAAGGCCTCCTTTTAATAGAGAACCGGAACAAAGCATTAGCACATAGTGAATACATGAACTCCTCAAACTATGGTCATCACCGGGAGTGGTCCCGATTATTGTCACTTCCGGGTTGCCGGATCATAACACATAGTAGGTGACTATAGACTTGCAAGATAGGATCAAGAACTCACATATATTCATGAAAACATAATACGTTCAGATCTGAAATCATGGCACTCGGGCCCTAGTGACAAGCATTAAGCATAGCAAAGTCATAGCAACATCAATCTCAGAACATAATGGATACTAGGGACCAAACCCTAACAAAACTAACTCGATTACATGATAAATCTCATCCAACCCATCACCGTCCAGCAAGCCTACGATGCAATTACTCACGCACGGCGGTGAGCATCATGAAATTGGTGATGGAGGATGGTTGATGATGACGACGGCGACGAATCCCCCTCTCCGGAGCCTCGAACGGACTCCAGATCAGCCCTCCCGAGAGGTTTTAGGGCTTGGCAGCGGCTCCATATCGTAAAACGCGATGATTTATTCTCTCTGAATTTTTTCTCATCGAAACTCAATATATGGAGGTAGAGTTGGAGTCGGAGACACAACAGGGGGCCCACGAGGTAGGGGGCGCGCCCTATGGGGGGCGCCCCCACCCTCTTGAGAAGGGTGTGGGCCCCCTGGTCTTCGTCTTTGGCGAGGATTTTTTATTGTTTTTTCTAAGATGTTCCGTGGAGTTTCAGGTCATTCCGAGAATATTTGTTTTCTGCACATAAAACAACACCATGGTAATTCTGCTGAAAACAACATCACTCCGGGTTAGTTCCATTCAAATCATACAAGTTAGAGTCCAAAACAAGGGCAAAATTGTTTGGAAAAGTAGATACGAAGGAGACGTATCAACTCCCCCAAGCTTAAACCCTTGCTTGTCCTCAAGCAATTCAGTTGACAAACTGAAAGAAAGAAAGAAAAACTTTTACAAACTCTGTTTTCTCTTGTTGGTGTAACTATGTCAAGCCAGCATTCAAGTTTTTAGCATAGATCATAACTAACCACACTTGAAATAATTCTCAGGTCTCATCATTACTCATATCAATAGCATAATCAACTAGCAAGTCATAATAATAAATCTCGGATGACAACACTTTCTCAAAACAATCATAATATGATATAACAAGATGGTATCTCGCTAGCCCTTTCTGAGACCGCAAAACATAAATGCAGAGCACCTTTAAAGATCAAGGACTGACTAGACATTGTAATTCATGGTAAAAGAGATCCAATCATGGTCATACCCAATATAAATTAATAGTGATGAATGCAAATGACAGTTGTGCTCTCCAGCTAGTGCTTTTTAATAAGAGGGTGATGACTCAACATAAAAGTAAATGGATAGGCCCTTCGTAGAGGGAAGCAGGGATTTGTAGAGGTGCCAGAGATCAGTTTTGAAATAGAGATAAATTGTACTTTGAGCGGTATACTTTCATTGTCAACGTAACAACTAAGAGATGGCGATATCTTCCATGCTAAACACATTATAGGCGGTTCCCAAACAGAATGGTAAAGTTTATACTCCCCCTCCACCAACAAGCATCAATCCATGGCTTGCTCGAAACAACGAGTGCCTCCAACATACATCAGGTCCCAGGGGGAGTTTTGTTTGCAATTAATTTTGATTTAGTTTGCATAAAGGATGGGACTAGGCATCCCGGTGACCGGCCATTTTCTCGTGAGTGAGGAGCGGAGTCCACTCCTCTTGAGAATAACCCGCCTAACACGGAAGATAAGGATAGCCTTGGTTGATACATGAGCTATTCGAGCATACAAAATAGAATGTTTATTTGAAGGTTTAGAGTTTGGCACATACAAATTTACTTGGAACGGTAGGTAGATACCGCATATAGGAAGGTATGGTGGACTCATCTGACATAACTTTGGGGTTTAAGGGATTGGATGCACAAGCAGTATTCCCGCTTAGTACAAGTGAAGGCTAGCAAAAGACTGGGAAGCGACCAACTAGAGAGCGACAACAGCCATGTACATGCATTAAAATTAATAAACATTGGATGCAAGCATGAGTAGGATATAATCCACCATGAACATAAATATCGTGAAGGCTATGTTGATTTTGTTTCAACTACATGCGTGAACATGTGCCAAGTCAAGTCACTTAAATCATTCAAAAGATGATACCACCCTATCATACCACATCATAATCATCTCAATAGCATGTTGGCATACAAGGTAAATCATTATATCTCATAGCTAACCAAGCATGGCACAAGCAACTCTGATCTCTAATTGTTATTGCAAACATGTTTATTCATAATAAGCTGAATCAAGAATGACGGGCTCATCATATTTACAAAAACAAAAGAGGTCGAGTTCATACCAGCTTTTCTCATCTCAGTCAGTCCATCATATTTCATCATAATTGCCTTTCACTTGCATGACCGAACGGTGTGAATAATAATAAGAGTGCACGTGCATTGGACTAAGCTGGAATCTGCGAGCATTCAATAAACAAGGGAAGACATGGCAATATGGGCTCTGGGTTAAATCAACAATAATGCATATAAGAGCCACTTCCACAATTTAATTATGGTCTTCTCCTACTGACCCCCAAAGGAAAGAAAAGAAATAAAACTATTTACACGGGAAAGCTCCCAACAAGCAAAAGAAGAGCGGGAAATATTTTTGGGTTTTCTTTTTAATTATTACTACTACAGTAGAAAAATAAACTACTACTAATTTTTTTTGTTTTTCTTAAGGTTTATTAAACACACAAGAAGAAAGTAGGAAAAGGAAAATAAACTAGCATGGATATTACAGTGAAAAATTATGAGCACCAACATCTAGCAATGAGTGTGTGTGTGAGCATAAATGTAATGTCAGTGATAAATACGTACTCCCCCAAGCCTAGGCTTTTGGCCTATGTTGATCTATGGCCACGGCTGGCCTGGCGGATATCCATAATAATAGTTGTTGGGGTCGTATTGTGATGAGGAAGGATAGTTGGGATCATACTGATGTGCAGCGGTTATCGCCTGCTGAGCTGCAGCGTGGAGTCGGGCTGCCTCCGCTCTCCTCTCGTACTCTTCTGCCTCCTCTCTGGTAATAACATATCTTCCTTTTGCCTGTGAATCAAAGAAGGCAGGAGGAGGGAGAGTAATACGGAAAACACGTCGTTTATCAAAAATTAAGCGATATAAGAGAGGTGATTCAGGCCTCTCGATAAACTAGTGCGAAGCCATAGAGTTATAATCTAAATATGCAGGAGGCAACTCCATATCACCCTCACGAATGTCTATTTCAAGAAAATGAGCTAAGAGGGTTGCATAAATTCCTCCAAAGAAATCTCCATTATGTCTATTATGATGCAACCTACGAGCTACAATGGCTCCCATATGATAAGATTGGTCTCCTAACACAACACTCCTAAGAATGCTGAGATTAGGGACACGCATGTGACATGCTTCATTCTTAGCATTTATGCATCTACCGATGAAAAGAGCAAAATAATGTATAGCAGGAAAGTGAATGCTCCCTATGGTAGCCTGCGTTATATCTCTGGATCCCCCCACAGTTATACTAGCAAGAAAGTTTCTAAATTCAGATTTAGGGGGATCCCTAATACTGCCCCATGATGGAAGTCCGCAAGCAGAAGTGAAATCCTCTAGGTCCATGGTATAATATTTGTCATAAAGATCAAACATGACTGAAGGAGAATTACGCGAAGATGAATACTCAAACCTCCTCACAAATGAACTTGTGAGATCAAGATACTGGGGCATTTGTTAGCCTCAAAATCCTCAAGACTGGCATTGCGCAAATATGTTTTGAATTCTTCTTTAATTCCCGCACGGTCCATAAAATTTTCTGACGGCCATTCGCAAGGCCGCACTGGAGCGTCTCTTGGTGGATCCTCGTCAGCATCGCGCATAGCAATTCTGGGTCCTTGCTTCTTAGAGGAACCACCTTGGAACATCTTCCTAAACATATTGTTTTCCTCTGAAAAATTCTAAAAATTTTAGTAACTTCAAAATAAAAGTGAACCAAACTCAATAAAACTGATAGCAACTACTCCTACAAGTGCCTAGAGCCTATATCAAGCATTAGAACTACTTGGAACCATATAAATTTGACATGCAAGCTCAAGAACATGGTCACCTATGCAGCACAAATTTGCACAGAATAAAGCACTAGAACAAAAACTAATTGGACCAATGGAGGAGTCAGATACCAAGGAACAATCTCTCCAAGCAGTTTTGCGAGAGGTGCTTTGAGCAAGGAGATCGAAAATCGCAGCAAAAGTGTCTGGAACTCGTGCTTGAGTTGGTTTTTCGGGTTTGTGTGAGATAGAGGAAGAAGATGGGTGCTGGGATAAGTGGAGGAGGGCCACCGTGGGCCCACAAGGCAGGGGGGCACGCCCACCACCCTCGTGGCCAGGTAGCAGCTCCTCCCGCGGTAATTTTTGCACAGTAAATCCTCAAATATTCCTGAAAAATCATATTAAATTGGCATGGCATTCTGAGAACTTTTATTTTCGGGATATTTTTATATTGCACGGATAAGTCAGGAAACAGATAGAAAATACTATTTTTACTTTATTTAATCTAAATAACAGAAAATATAGAGAGGGTACAGAAGGTTGTGCTTCTAGTTTCATCCATCTCATGCTCATCAAAAAGAATCCACTAACAAGGTTGATCAAGTCTTGTTAACAAACTCATTCCGATAATCATGGAACCGAACAAATTTTGAATAACACTAAGTTACCTCAACGGGGATATGCACATCCCCAATAATAAGAATATCATATTTCTTCTTGACAGTAGGAAGAGGAAATTCAAAACCTCCAATTATAATCGATGGAATTTTTCCAATGGAGTTGATACTATGAACTTGAGGTTGTTTCCTCGGAAAGTGTACTGTATGCTCATTACCATTAACATGAAAAGTGACATTGCCTTTGTTGCAATCAATAACAGCCCCTGCAGTATTAAGAAAAGGTCTTCCAAGAATAATAGACATACTATCATCCTCGGGAATATCAAGTATAACAAAGTCCGTTAAAATAGTAACGTTCGCAACCACAACAGGCACATCCTCACAAATACCAACAGGTATATCTGTTGATTTATCAGCCATTTGCAAAGATATAAAGAGAGAGGCATAACACTAACACCGGCACCAAGATCACATAAATCAGTTTTAATATAATTCTTTTTAATGGAGCAAGGTATAGTAGGTACTCCGGGGTCTCCAAGTTTCTTTGGTATTCGACCCTTAAAAGTATAATTAGCAAGCATGGTGGAAATTTCAGCTTCCGGTATCTTTCTTTTATTAGTAATGATATCCTTCATATATTTAGCATAAGGATTTGTTTTGAGCACATCAGTTAATCTCATACGCAAAAAGATAGGCCTAATCATTTCAGCAAAGCGCTCAAAATCCTCGTCATCCTTTTTCTTGGATGGTTTCGGAGGAAAAGGCATGGGTTTCTGAACCCAGGGTTCCCTTTCTTTACCATGTTTCCTAGCAACGAAGTCTCTTTTATCATAACGTTGATTCTTTGATTGTGGGTTATCAAGATCAATAGCAGGTTCAATTTCTACATCATTATCATTACTAGGTTGAGCATCATCATGAACATCATCATTAATATTTTCATTAGGTTCATGTTCATTACCAGATTGTGTTTCAGCATCAGACATAGAAATATCATTTGGATTATCAGGTGGTTCAGCAATAGGTTCACTAGAAGTTTGCACAGTTCTATCATTTTTCTTCTTCTTCTTTTTATAAGAACTAGGAACATCAATATTATTTCTTTGAGAATCTTGCTCGATTCTCTTAGGGTGGCCTTCAGGATACAAAGGTTCCTGAGTCATTCTACCAGTTCTAGTGGCCACTCTAACAGCATAATCATTTTTCTTTCTATTCATTTCATCAAGCACTTCTTTTTGAGCCTTAAGTACTTGTTCTACTTGAGTGGTAACCATAGAAGCATGCTTGCTAACAAGTTTAAGTTCACATTTAATATTAGCCATATAATCACCCAAGCATCTAATCATATAAGCATTTTCTTTTAATTGTCTACCAAAATAAGCATTGAAGTCATCTTGCTTATACATAAAGTTATCAAACTCATCCAAGCATTGATTAGCAATTTTAGTAGGAGGGACTTCAGCTTTATCATATCTATAGAGAGAATTTACCTTTACTACCTGTGTCAGGATATCGGGATCAGGAGGTTCTTCAGTGAATAAATAATTGAGATCATATGTTTCTTCAACAGGCGGTATATTAAGACCATGTATTTCTTCAATAGGAGGTAAATTCTTAATGTCTTCAGCTTTAATACCTTTTTCTTTCATAGATTTCTTTGCCTCTTGCATATCTTCGAGACTGAGAAATAAAACACCTCTCTTCTTCGGAGTTGGTTTAGGAATAGGCTCAGTAATTGGAGCAGGAGATGGCTCAGGAGCTAGCTCAGGAGGTGCCCAATTATTTTCATTTGTCAACATATTATTCAATAGAATTTCAGCTTCATCCGGTGTTCTTTCCCTGAAAAGAGAACCAGCACAACTATCCAGGTAATCTCTGGAAGCATCAGTTAGTCCATTATAAAAGATATCAAGTATTTCAGGTTTCTTAAGAGGATGATCAGACAAAGCATTAAGTAACTTGAGAAGCCTCCCCCAAGCTTGTGGGAGACTCTCTTCTTTAATTTGCACGAAATTGTATATTTCCCTCAAAGCAGCTTGTTTCTTATGAGCAGGGAAATATTTAGCAGAGAAGTAATAAATCATATCCTGGGGACTACGCACACAACCAGGATCAAGAGAATTAAACCATATCTTAGCATCACCCTTTAATGAGAACGGAAATATTTTGAGTATATAAAGGTAACGCGATCTCTCATCATTAGTAAACAGGGCAGCTATATCATTTAACTTAGTAAGATGTGCCACAACAGTTTTAGATTCATAGCCATAAAATGGATCAGATTCAACCAAAGTAATTATATCAGGATCAACAGAGAATTCATAATATTTATCAGGAACACATATAGGTGAAGTAGCAAAAGCAGGGTCAGGTCTCATTTTATCTCTAAGTGATTATTTGTTCCATTTAATTAATAACCTCTTAAGCTCATATCTATATTTGCAAGCAAAAATAGCGGCAGAAGATTCCATATCAAAAAGATAACCCTCAGGAATAACAGGCATGTTTTCATCATCACTATCATCATCGTATTCAGATTCAATAATTTCTTTTTCTCTAGCCCTAGCAATTTGTTCATCAAGAAATTCACTAAGGGGCACTGTAGTATCAGGCATAGAAGCAGTTCCATCATAAGTATCATGCATAGCAAAAGTAGCATCATCAATAACATGCGACATATCAGAATGAATAGCAGAAGCAGGTGGAGGTGTCGCTAACTTACTCATAACAGAAGGTGAATCAAGTGCAGAGCTAGATGGCAGTTCCTTACCTCCCCTCGTAGTTGAGGGATAGATCTTGGTTTTTGGATCTCTCAAGTTCTTCATAGTGTCCAGCAGATATAAATCCCAAGTGACTCAAAGAATAGAGCTATGCTCCCCGGCAACGGCGCCAGAAATTTGTCTTGATAACCCACAAGTATAGGGGATCGCAACAGCTTTCAAGGGTAGAGTATTCAACCCAAATTTATTGATTCGACACAAGGGGAGCCAAAGAATATTCTCAAGTATTAGTAGCTGAGTTGTCAATTCAACCACACCTGGAAACTTAGTATCTGCAGCAAAGTGTTTAGTAGCAAAGTAATATGATAGTGGTGGTAGCGGCAACAAAAGTAAAGACAGCAAAAGTAATGTTTTTGGTATTTTGTAGTGATTGTAACAGTAGCAGCGGGAAAGTAAATAAGCGTAAACCAGTATATGGAAAACTCGTGGGCACCGGATCAATGATGGATAATTATGCCGAATGCGGTTCATCATGTAACAGTCATAACATAGGGTGACACAGAACTAGGTCCAATTCATCAATGTAATGTAGGCATGTATTCCATAAATAGTCATACGTGCTTATGGAAAAGAACTTGCATGACATCTTTTGTCCTACCCTCCCGTGGCAGTGGGGTCCTATTGGAAACTAAGGGATATTAAGGCCTCCTTTTAATAGAGAACCAGAACAAAGCATTAGCACATAGTGAATACATGAACTCCTCAAACTATGGTCATCACCGGGAGTGGTCCCGATTATTGTCACTTCGGGGTTGCCGGATCATAACACATAGTAGGTGACTATAGACTTGCAAGATAGGATCAAGAACTCACATATATTCATGAAAACATAATAGGTTCAGATCTGAAATCATGGCACTCGGGCCCTAGTGATAAGCATTAAGCATAGCAAAGTCATAGCAACATCAATCTCAGAACATAATGGATACTAGGGATCAAACCCTAACAAAACTAACTCGATTACATGATAAATCTCATCCAACCCATCACCGTCCAACAAGCCTACGATGCAATTACTCACGCACGGCGGTGAGCATCATGAAATTGGTGATGGAGGATGGTTGATGATGACGACGGCGATGAATCCCCCTCTCTGGAGCCCCGAACGGACTCCAGATCAGCCCTCCCGAGAGGTTTTAGGGCTTGGCGGCGGCTCCGAATCGTAAAACACGATGATTTCTTCTCTCTGATTTTTTTTCTCATCGAAACTCAATATATGGAGGTAGAGTTGGAGTCGGAGACGCAACAGGGGGCCCATGAGGTAGGGGGGCGCGCCCCCCTAGGGCGCGCCCCCCACCCTCGTGAGAAGGGTGTGGGCCCCCTGGTCTTCATCTTTGGCGAGGATTTTTTATTGTTTTTTCTAAGATGTTCCGTGGAGTTTCAGGTCATTCCGATAATATTTGTTTTCTGCACTAAAACAACACCATGGTAATTCTGCTAAAAACAGCGTCAGTCCCGGTTAGTTCCATTCAAATCATACAAGTTAGTGTCCAAAACAAGGGCAAAAGTGTTTGGAAAAGTAGATACGACGGAGACGTATCAATACGTATGTGGGCGATGAAATGAACCCATCCATCTCCTCCCACCTACGTCATATTTCGTCCTTTCTCAACCTCCATAGTGTAGGGGCCCCCAGGAGCCTCAAAGGTCAAAGAGTCTCCGGTCAGCTTGTTGAATTCTGACCTCACATTGCATGGGACGATCTGTGTACAAAAAGCAAAATGATATATACACGATGCATTAATGCCAATAACACTAAAAACAAAATAGTGGTTACTACTTTCATATAATTTATTACCGCTGCATGAAGAAAACTAGACTCGAAGTAGATGCCGAACAGCGTGCCAGTTGCAAGGCTGCTGGCGCACCTTAACTTGCACCGTCGACATGGTGGTGGTGGGGGTGGTGCCATTTCCCTAAAGCAATATGATTAAAGGATTAACGATCCAAAAGGTAAACATAAAGTTTTCAATACACATCAGGTTTTGAATAATATACACATCAGGTTCACATCATAGAGAATACACATCAGGTTCACATGGCAAGCAAAATAACAACTAAATTGTAGTTTTGTTCAGACAATAACCTAATAGAGATCATGTAACCCAAATAGAGCCTAATAAAGATAAATGGCATATTGCCATTATTGCGCAAGCAGACAAGCAAAAGTAGTTCAATCAAGAGAGAGAACCCATCTCTAAACCCTAGGACACTAGGACCGCCACCGCCGCCACTAAACAAAAGTCATGGCAGGACGAGAGAGAGAACCCCTCTCTAAACCCTGGAACACTAGGCACCGCCGCCGCCACTACTCCAGGGACAGCAGCCAAGGAAGAAGAAACCAAGCCTCCGCCCTTCTGCTGCCCTTAATCCCCCCGTTGCTCAGGTCAGTTCACTCGCTCCCTTCTGCTGCCCTCAATCCCACCTCCAGCCTCTACCCGCTTCGTTCTCTGTCTCCTGGATTCGACCAAGTTTGGCTGACCAAACTTGTGCATCTGGATTAGTTCCTCACCTAACCCCTCTCTATACTCTCACCTAACCCCTCTCTTGCATCACTGAGGCTCGGCGCCCGGGCTGCTCTCGCCGGGAGGCCCTGCTGCTCTTCTGGGCCGTGCTCGGTGGCACCAACCCCGACTACGTGCTCTATAAGGACGCCACCAAACCATCAACACACGTTGCCTCTCCAGTCCGGTGCTAAAAATGGACAAAACCTGCATCAGCTTCACCGACGAGCAGAGCCGTACTAATAACTACACCTTCACATCTTTAATCTCCAACAACAAGGGTCAGCGTCAGCGATGAACAGTCATAGTTCGTTTGGCAAGGGCGGCACAGTTCATTCGATTTGGGTCGATTTGGATCCATCAGATACCCTGGCGAATTGCTGACCTAATTAACTTGCCGCCCTCTCCGCCATTCTCCTGCTCCTTCCCCTTCCCATTCTCCCTGGTCCTCTGCTTGCCGACCGCCGACTCCCTGCTCTCTCGCTGCTGCTCCTCCCACCGCGCGCTGTCCAGCAGCTCCTGCCGCCTCCTGTACCTCTCTTGCAGTGCTCCCGCCGCCCAACAAAAAGCCTATACTTCTCTCTCACCTAACCCCTCTCTCCCTACTCTCTCCACAATCATGTGAGGAAACAAGCCTGGAACACGTCGCATCGAAGCGTGGAGCCACCGTGCAATCCCTAAATCCCTTTCCCCCACGTGAAATCCCAAAACATGGCAAGCCGCCGCGGTGAATCGATCGGAGCCTAGCTAGCTAGTGGTGGCGGACATGGGGAGGAGGAGATTGAGGGGGACTTACGGGGCTGGAGTGATACGTCTCCAACGTATCTATAATTTTTGATTGCTCCATGCTATATTATCTACTATTTTGGACATTATTGGGCTTTATTATCCACTTTTATATTATTTTTGGGACTAACCTATTAACCGGAGGCCAAGCCCAGAATTGCTGTTTTTTGCCTGTTTTAGGGTTTCGAAGAAAAGGAATATCAAACGGAGTCCAAACGGAATGAAACCTTCGGGAACATGATTTTCTCAACGAACAAGACCAGGGAGACTTGGACCCTACGTCAAGGAAGAAAAGAGGAGGCCACGAGGTAGGGGCGCGCCTACCCCTCCCCCCCACCCCAAGCACGCCCTCCACACTCGTGGGCCCCCTGTTGCTCCACCGACGTACTCCTTCCTCCTATATATACCTACGTACCCCCAAACGATCAGATACGGAGCCAAAAACCTAATTCCACCGCCGCAACTTTCTGTATCCATGAGATCCCATCTTGGGGCCTGTTTTGGAGCTCCGCCGGAGGGGGCATCGATCACGAAGGGCTTCTACATCAACACCATAGCCCCTCCGATGAAGTGTGAGTAGTTTACCTCAGACCTACGGGTCCATAGTTAGTAGCTAGATGACTTCTTCTCTCTTTTTGGATCTCAATACAATGTTCTCCCCCTCTCTTGTGGAGATCTATTCGATGTAATCTTGTTTTTGCGGTGTGTTTGTTGAGACCGATGAATTGTGGGTTTATGATCAAGTCTATCTATGAATAATATTTGAATCTTCTCTGAATTCTTTTATGTATGATTGGTTATCTTTGCAAGTCTCTTTGAATTATCAGTTTGGTTTGGCCTACTAGATTGATCTTTCTTGCAATGGGAGAAGTGCTTAGCTTTGGGTTCAATCTTGCGGTGTCCTATCCTAGTGACAGTAGGGGCAGCAAGGCACGTATTGTATTGTTGCCATCGAGGATAACAAGATGGGGTTTTCTTCATATTGCATGAGTCTATCCCTCTACATCATGTCATCTGGCTTAAGGCGTTACTCTGTTTTTAACTTAATACTCTAGATGCATGCCTGGATAGCGGTCGATGAGTGGAGTAATAGTAGTAGATGCAGGCAGGAGTCGGTCTACTTGTCTCGGACGTGATGCCTATATACATGATCATACCTAGATATTCTCATAACTATGCTCTATTCTGTCAATTGCTCAACAGTAATTTCTTCACCCACCGTAGAATACTTATGCTCTCGAGAGAAGCCACTAGTGAAACCTATGGCCTTCGGGTCTATCTTTATCATATTAATCTCCTACTACTTAGTTATTTCCTTTGCTATTTACTTTGCCTTTATTTTACTTTGCATCTTTATCATAAAAATATCAAAAATATTATCTTATCATATCTATCAAATCTCACTCTCGTAAGTGGCCTTATAGGGACTGACAACCCCTATTTGCGTTGGTTGCGAGGATTTATTTGTTTTGTGCAGGTGCGAGGGACTCGCGCATAGCCTCCTACTGGATTTATACCTTGGTTCTCAAAAAGTGAGGGAAATACTTACGCTACTTTGCTGCATCATCCCTTCCTCTTCGGGGAAAACCAACGCAGTGCTCAAGAGGTAGCAAGAAGGATTTCTGGCGCCGTTGCCGGGGAGGTCTAAGCAAAAGTCAACATACCAAGTACCCATCACATACCCTAATCTCCCGCATTACATTATTTGCCATTTGCCTCTCGTTTTCCTCTCCCCCCACTTCACCCTTGCCGTTTTATTCGCCCTCTCTCTCTCTATCCTCCCTCTCTTTCTCTATTTGCCTCTTTTTGTCCGCTTGCTTTTTGTTTGCTTGTGTGTTAGTTTGCTTGCTTGTCATGATGGCTCAAGATAATACTAAATTATGTGACTTCACCAATACCAACAGCAATGATTTTATTAGCACTCCGATTGCTCCTCTTACCGATGCTGAATCTTGTGAAATTAATACTGCTTTGCTGAATCTTGTCATGAAAGATCCATTTTCCGGTCTTCCTAGTGAAGATGCTGCTACCCATCTGAATAGCTTCATTGATTTGTGTGACATGCAAAAGAAGAAAGATGTGGATAATGATATTGTTAAATTGAAGCTATTTCCTTTTTCGATTAGAGATCGTGCTAAAGCTTGGTTTCGTCTTTGCCTAAAAATAGTATTGATTCATGGAACAAGTGCAAAGATGCTTTTATCTCTAAGTATTTTCCTCCCGCTAAGATCATCTCTCTTAGAAATGATATTATGAATTTTAAGCAACTTGATCATGAACATGTTGCACAAGCTTGGGAGAGAATGAAATTAATGATATGTAATTGCCCTACTCATGGTTTAAATTTGTGGATGATTATTCAAAAAATTTATGCCGGATTGAATTTTGCTTCTAGAAATCTTTTACATTCGGCCGCGGGAGGCACTTTTATGGAAATCACTTTAGGAGAAGCTACTAAACTCCTAGATAATATTATGGTTAATTATTCTCAATGGCATACTGAAAGATCTACTAATAAAAAGGTGCATGCGATAAAAGAAATTAATGTTTTGAGTGGAAAGATGGATGAACTTATGAAATTATTTGCTAATAAGAGTGTTTCTTCTGATCCTAATGATATGCCCTTGTCTACTTTGATTGAGAATAATAATGAATCTATGGATGTGAATTTTGTTGGTAGGAACAATTTTGGTAACAACGCGTATAGAGGAAATTTTAGTCCTAGGCCTTATCCAAGTAATCCCTCTAATGTTATGGTAATTCCTACAACAATTCTTATGGAAATTATAATAAGATGCCCTCTGATTTTGAATCTAATATTAAAGAATTTATTACTTCGCAAAAGAATTTTAATGCTATAATTGAAGAAAAATTGCTTAAGATTGATGATTTGGCTAGGAACGTTGATAGAATTGCTCTTGATGTTGATTCTTTGAAACTTAGATCTATTCCACCAAAGCATGATATCAATGAGTCTCTCAAAGCGATGAGAATTTCCATTCATGAGTGCAAAGAAAGAACCGCTAGGATGCGTTCTAACAAAGATGCCTTTATAAGAGCGTGTTCTTCTAGTTCCTATGAAAATAAAGATGAAGATCTAAAAGTTATTGATGTATCCCCTATTAAATCTTTGTTTTTCAATATGAATCTTGATAATGATCGGACTCAATATGATCCACCTTTACCTAGAAGGCGTTCCAAGAATTCGGAATTTGTTGATCTTGATGCTAAATTTGATAAAAGTGGGATTGAAGAAATTAAAACCCTAGATGTTGCTAAACCCACTTTTATGGATTTCAAGGAATTTAACTATGAAAATTGCTCTTTGATTGATTGTATTTCCTTGTTGCAATCCGTGCTAAATTCTCCTCATGCTTATAGTCAAAATAAAGCGTTTACTAAACATATCGTTGATGCCTTGATGCAATATTATGAAGAAAAACTTGAATTAGAAGTTTCTATCCCTAGAAAGCTTTATGATGAGTGGGAACCAAATATTAAAATTAAAATTAAATATCATGAATGCTATGCTTTATGTGATTTGGGTGCTAGTGTTTCCACGATTCCAAAGACTTTGTGTGATTTGTTAGGTTTCCGTGATTTTGATGATTGCTCTCTAAACTTGCACCTTGCGGATTCCACTATTAAGAAACCTATGGGAAGAATTAATGATGTTCTTATTGTTGCAAATAGGAATTATGTGCCCGTAGATTTTATTGTTCTTGACATAGATTGCAATCCTTCATGTCCTATTATTCTTGGTAGACCTTTCCTTAGAACGATTGGTGCAATTATTGATATGAAGGAAGGAAATATTAGATTCCAATTTCCATTAAGGAAATGCATGGAACACTTTCCTAGAAAGAAAATTAAATTACCTTATGAATCTATTATGAGAGCCACTTATGGATTGCCTACCAAAGATGGCAATACCTAGATCTATTCTTGCTTGTTATGCCTAGCTAGGGGCGTTAAACGATAGCGCTTGTTGGGAGGCAACCCAATTTTATTTTTATTCCTTGCTTTTTGCTCCTGTTTAGTAATAAATAATTTATCTAGCCCCTGTTTTTGTTGTGTTTTTTGTGTTTAATTAGTGTTTGTGCCAAGTAGAACCGTTGGGAAGACTTGGGGAAAGTCTTGTTGAACTTGCTGTAAAAAACAGAAACTTTAGCACTCACGAGAACTGCTGTCATTTTTATTTGGAAAGTGCTATTTAGTTAATTCCTTTTGCAGATGATTAATAGATAAATTCCTCACGTCCAGAAATTTATTTTAGAACTTTTGGGGTTCCATATCTTGCGCTAGCTACAGATTACTACAGACTGTTCTGTTTTTGACAGATTCTGTTTTTCTTGTGTTGTTTGCTTATTTTGATGAATCTATGGCTAGTAAAATAGTTTATAAACCATATAGAAGTTGGAATACAGTAGGTATAACACCAATATAAATAAATAATGAGTTCATTACAGTACCTTGAAGTGGTATTTTATTTTCTTTCGCTAACGGAGCTCACGAGATTTTCTACTTTAAGTTTTGTGTTGTGAAGTTTTCAAGTTTTGGGTAAAGATTTGATGGATTATGGAACAAGTAGCGGCAAGAGCCTAAGCTTGGGTATGCCCATGGCACCCCCAAGATAATCTAAGGACACCTAAAAGCCAAAGCTTGGGGATGCCCCGGAAGGCATCCCCTCTTTCGTCTACTTCTATCGGTAAATTTACTTGGAGCTATATTTTTATTCGCCACATGATATGTGTTTTGCTTGGAGCGTCTTGTATTGTTTGAGTCTTTGATTGTTAGTTTACCACAATCATCCTTGCTGTACACACCTTTTGAGAGAGCCATACATGATTTGGAATTTGTTAGAATACTCTATGTGCTTCGCTTATATCTTTTGAGTTATATAATTTTGCTCTAGTACTTCACTTATATCTTTTAGAGCACGGTGGTGGATTTGTTTTATAGAAACTATTGATCTCTCATGCTTCACTTAGATTATTTTGAGAGTCTTAAATAGCATGGTAATTTTCTTAAATAATCATAATATGCTTGGTATTCAAAGAATAGTAAAAACTTTCTTATGAGTGTGTTGAATTCTATGAGAAGTTTGATGCTTGATAATTGTTTTGAGATATGAAGATGGTGATATTAAAGTTATACTAGTTGAGTAGTTGTGAATTTGAGAAATACTTGTGTTAAATTTTGTGATTCCCGTAGCATGCACGTATGGTGAACCGTTATGTGATGAAGTTGGAGCATGATTTATTTATTGATTGTCTTCCTTATGAGTGGCGGTCGGGGACGAGCGATGGTCTTTTCCTACCAATCTATCCCCCTAGGAGCATGCGCGTAATACTTTGCTTTGATAACTTGTAGATTTTTGCAAAAAGTATATGAGTTCTTTATGACTAATGTTGAGTCCATGGATTATACGCACTCTCACCCTTCCACCTTGGCTAGCCTCTCTAATACCGCGCACCTTTTGCCGATATCATACACCCACCATATACCTTCCTCAAAACAGCCACCATACCTACCTATTATGGCATTTCCATAGCCATTCCGAGATATATTTCCATGCAACTTTCCACCGTTCCGTTATCGAGTTGTAAATGTTGAGTTGTAAGAAAAATAAAAGTGTGATGATCATCATTATTAGAGCATTGTCCCAGTGAGGAAAGGATGATGGAGACTATGATTCCCCCACAAGTTGGGATGAGACTCTGGACGAAAAATAAATAAAAGAGGCCAAAGAAGCCCAAATAAAAAAAAGAGAAAGAAAAGAGGCCATAAAAAAAGAGAAAAGGTCCAAATAAAAAAATATGAGAGAAAAAGAGAGAAGGGACAATGTTACTATCCTTTTACCACACTTGTGCCTCAAAGTAGCACCATGATCTTCATGGTAGAGAGTCTCTCATGTTATCACTTTCATATACTAGTGGGAATCTTTCATTATAGAACTTGGCTTGTATATTCCAATGATGGGATTCCTCAAATTGCCCTAGGTCTTCATGAGCAAGCAAGTTGGATGCACACCCACTTAGTTTCTTTTTGAGCTTTCATATACTTATAGCTGTAGTGCATCCGTTGCATGGCAATCCCTACTCACTCACATTGATATCTATTTATGGGCATCTCCATAGCCCGTTGATACGCCTAGTTGATGTGAGACTATCTTCTCCTTTTTGTCTTCTCCACAACCACCACTCTATTCCACCTATAGTGCTATATCCATGGCTCACGCTCATGTATTGCATGAAGATTGAGAAACTTTGAGAATGTCAAAAGTATGAAACAATTGCTTGGCTTGTCATCGGGTTGTGCATGATTTAAATATTTTGTGTGGTGAAGATAGAGCATAGCCAAACTATATGAGTTTGTAGGGATAACTTTCTTTTGCCATGTTATTTTGAGAAGACATAATTGCTTTGTTAGTATGGTTGAAGTATTATTATTTTTTATGTCAATATGAACTTTTGTCATGAATCTTTCGGATCTGAATATTCATACCACAATTAAGAAGAATTACATTAAAATTATGCCAAGTAGCACTCCGCATCAAAAATTCTGTTTTTATCATTTACCTACTCGAGGACGAGCAGGAATTAAGCTTGGGAATGCTTGATACGTCTCCAACGTATCTATAATTTCTGATTGCTCCATGCTATATTATCTACTGTTTTGAACATTATTGGGCTTTATTATCCACTTTTATATTATTTTTGGGACTAACCTATTAACCGGAGGTCTAGCCCAAAATTGTTGTTTTTTTCCTGTTTTAGGGTTTCGAAGAAAAGAAATATCAAAGGGAGTCCAAACAGAATGAAACCTTCGGGAAACGTGATTTTCTCAACGAACAAGACCAGGGAGACTTGGACCCTACGTCAAGAAAGAAAAGAGGAGGCCACGAGGTAGGGGGGCGCGCCTACCCCCCCCCCCCCAGGCGCGCCCTCCACCCTCGTGGGCCCCCTGTTGCTCCACCGACGTACTCCTTCCTCCTATATATACCTACGTACCCCCAAACGATCAGATGCGGAGCCAAAAACCTAATTCCACCGCCGCAACTTTCTGTATCCACGAGATCCCATCTTGGGGCCTGTTCCGGAGCTCCGCCGGAGGGGGCATCGATCACGGAGGGCTTCTACATCAACACCATAGCCCCTCCGATGAAGTGTGAGTAGTTTACCTCAGACCTACGGGTCCATAGCTAGTATCTAGATGGCTTCTTCTCTCTTTTTGGATCTCAATACAATGTTCTCCCCCTCTCTTGTGGAGATCTATTCGATGTAATCTTGTTTTTGCGGTGTGTTTGTTGAGACCGATGAATTGTGGGTTTATGAGCAAGTCTATCTATGAATAATATTTGAATCTTCTCTGAATTCTTTTATGTATGATTGGTTATCTTTGCAAGTCTCTTCGAATTATTAGTTTGGTTTGGCCTACTAGATTGATCTTTCTTGCAATGGGAGAAGTGCTTAGCTTTGGGTTCAATCTTGCGGTGTCCTTTCCCAGTGACAGTAGGGGCAGCAAGGCACGTATTGTATTGTTGCCATCGAGGATAACAAGATGGGGTTTTCTTCATATTGCATGAGTCTATCCCTCTACATCATGTCATCTTGCTTAAGGCGTTACTCTGTTTTTAACTTAATACTCTAGATGCATGCTGGATAGCGGTCGATGAGTGGAGTAATAGTAGTAGATGTAGGCAGGAGTCGGTCTACTTGTCTCGGACGTGATGCCTATATACATGATCATACCTAGATATTCTCATAACTATGCTCAATTCTGTCAATTGCTCAACAGTAATTTGTTCACCCACCGTAGAATAATTATGCTCTCGAGAGAAGCCACTAGTGAAACCTATGGCCCCCGGGTCTATCTTTATCATATTAATCTCCTACTACTTAGTTATTTCCTTTGCTATTTACTTTGCCTTTATTTTACTTTGCATCTTTATCATAAAAATACCAAAAATATTATCTTATCATATCTATCAGATCTCACTCTCGTAGGTGACCTTATAGGGACTGATAACCCCTATTTGCGTTGGTTGCGAGGATTTATTTGTTTTGTGCAGGTGCGAGGGACTCGCGCGTAGCCTCCTACTGGATTGATACCTTGGTTCTCAAAAACTGAGGGAAATACTTACGCTACTTTGCTGCATCATCCCTTTCTCTTTGGGGAAAACCAACGCAATGCTCAAGAAGTAGCATGGAGCATCGGAGGAGGCGAGAGGCGACCGCGCGTGGCGGCGGCGCACTGCGCCGTCGACGGGGGTGAGGTGGCCGGGGAGGAACCCTAACCGTGGCGGCGGCGTCGTCGGGCGGAGGTGATCGATAGTGTGAGAGAGAGGGGGTGGGGGCGCTCAGGCCGATTTTATTTTCCTCTAGTAGTAGCGTTGGGTAGAGGCCAGTGCTACTGCTAATCCCAGCAGTTGTAGTGCCCGTTCGAAACAAACGCTACAGGTAAGTGGGCTACCTTTTTGCCCTGCGGCCCATGTAACAACAACGCAGCCAAAGCTAAGAAATGTTGTTGTTATTTAGTAATATAGGTGATATAGGTGAAAACCGTCAGAAATGTGTAAAACGTTTGCGATGACGGATGCATCAAACACGATTCAGTTTTTAGTTGCGTGTGTGATGAAGGGCATATGGTTCAGTTCAATTAACTGTTTGTGATGAGTAGGAACAAAAGAAACGAGCAGCCAGATGAAGGCGTGTGCAATACACAGTATACGGTTCACTCGGATGAACTGTTTGTGATTAGGCAACACAAAAGAAACGGTCAGCCCGATCAAGGTGTGTGTGATGTACAGCATACGGTTCACCCGGATGAAATGTTTGTGATTAGGCAATAGAACAGAAATGGTTCAATATAACAAGATGTGTGTGATACGCGGCAAACAGGTCTGTAATCAGAAATGTGTGCAAAGACCGATAATAACATAGACGATTGCTTCTAATAAGACGTATGTGATGTGCTCTATCTACACAACATCTATTGGCCATTGTGGGGAGGGCGGTCATCCGGATATGCCATAAGGATGTGAAGAGGCATTCCTATCAGCAAGGACTAGTTGTTCCACCAGTAGCTCATGTAAGAAACTATCAAGTTAAGTGTGCTCAGGCTGGAGCAGCCATCGGATGGGTGACTGGATGGGAAGTTGTGTCGATGTTAAATTAGGTGATGGGATGGGTCATTTCAGTCAAATGACCGAAATGCCCCATTCCCTCAGTAATTTAACCTCGAGGTCCTTGTTTTTTAACACATGTTAAAGAAGGTCTACCGCATTACTTTTTGACAATGTGCGATACGTGGCATACAGTTGATCCATCCGACCTATTTGTGATGGAATAGGCCGTGTGTGTTGTGGGCAAACGCTTGCTAGTATTCAGCCGTTTGGGATTGATGAATTCATCACCAACGGGTTCCCTAGTGTGGTTCGTGTTCATCTGATCATCATCTACTTCTTGTGCTAGCTCGATGCTAAGTTTCCATTAATTGATGGCGTTTTATGAACACACCACCGTTTCCCGCCATTTCCTCACATGTTTCCCGCCACCCTGCTATATTGCGCATAGGGGGCACGCGACGCATGGAGGTGACAAGCGCAGCCTGTAGCACATCCACCTTTTCCAAGCATGCCAACCCACCAAAGCGCCGCCTCTGCCATCAACCTCGTCGACGAGGAAAACAAGAAGGCGCCACGGCCCGTCGAGGCCGAGGCGCTCCCCGGCAACGCGATTGATGACGCCGTGATGCGTGTCATCGCCAGGGTTGATCAGACCTTTTGCGCATGGCGCTTGAGCGTCGTGGATCAAGGTAGGCATGTCAGCACCAACAGGTTGCAGCTCGCCGCACAACATGATCGATGGCGCGGCGCAGAGCAAGCTAGGAGCGTCCGTGCCGATAGGTTGCGGCTAGCCGCACGGCGAGACCGTTGGAGCGTCGCAGAGCGAGAGGCGCAGCGCGCCGCACATTAAGAGCGGATCAAGCGGCGCTTGCCTACTGTCGACACGGTGTCGCAGCTGGGTACACATCCTGTCAATACCCCCATTTCTTGCCAGGAGTGGGCAGAGGCCCTCAGCGCCGTACTTGCACCAAAGGCCGGCCGCGGCGTACTTGCACCGGACGCCCGTCGCGCCGTTCGCATGGGTGCCGTCGTTCGCCTTGTCCCCGGCCCGCTGGATGCCAACGCGCTGGTCCGTAGGCTCGACCGCCTCCTTGGCCCAGGTGTCCACCTAGGCGCAGTAGAGGAACATGGCCATCGCATCCTCGAGCTGGTGATCTCTGATGAAATAGCCAACTTGGAGCTCGAGATCGCGCTCCATATGTACCGCGAGTGTGTCGACCGCTTAGACGAACGCCTGCACGAGTTCAGGCAGAGCCAAGAGCTACCCTAGGCAAGGGCTACTGGTCATGTTCTCATGGACACGTTTTATTTTGAAAAGTCATTTCGACGTGGATAGCTATGTATTCACAGCAATCGTAGTATTGCTCTGTTTATTGCTCTGTTTCAATGTGTGTACTCTGTTTTCCATTCTTATATGTTATGTTTCAATGTGTGTATTGATAACCCACAAGTATAGAGGATCGCAACAGTTTTCGTGGGTAGAGTATTCAACCCAAATTTATTGATTCGACACAAGGGGAGCCAAAGAGTATTCTCAAGTATTAGCAGCTGAGTTGTCAATTCAACCACACCTGGAAACTTAATATCTGTACCAAAGTATTTAGTAGCAAAGTAATATGATAGTAGTGGTAACGGTGGCAAAAGGTAACGGTAGCAAAAGTGATATTTTTGGGTTTTATAGTGATTGTAACAATAGCAACGGAAAAGTAAATAAGCGAAGAACAATATATGGAAAGCTTGTAGGCAATGGATCAGTGATGGAGAGTTATGCCGGATGCGATCGATCATGTAACAGTCATAACCTAGGGTGACACAGAACTAGCTCCAGTTCATCAATGTAATGTAGGCATGTATTCCGAATATAGTCATGCGTGCTTATGGAAAAGAACTTGCATGACATCTTTTGTCCTACCCTCCTGTGGCAGCGGGGTCCTATTGGAAACTAAGGGATATTAAGGCCTCCTTTTAATAGAGTACCGGACCAAAGCATTAACACATAGTGAATACATGAACTCCTCAAACTACGGTCAGCACCGGGAGTGGTCTCGATTATTTTTTCACTTCGGGGTTGCTAGATCATAACACATAGTAGGTGACTATAGACTTGCAAGATAGGATCAAGAGCTCACATATATTCATGAAAACATAACAGGTCCAGATCTGAAATCATGGCACTCGGGCCCTAGTGACAAGCATTAAGCATAGCAAAGTCATAGCAACATCAATCTCAGAACATAGTGGATACTAGGGATCAAACCCTAACAAAACTAACTCGATTACATGATAAATCTCATCCAACCCATCATTGTCCAGCAAGCCTACGATGGAATTACTCACGCACGGCAGTGAGCATCATGAAATTGGTGATGGAGGATGGTTGATGATGACGATGGCGACGGATTCCCCTCTCCGAAGCCCCGAATGGACTCCAGATCAGCCCTCCCGAGAGAGTTTAGGGTATGTCGGCGGCTCCGTATCGTAAAACGTGATGGACCCTTCTCTCTGATTTTTTTTCTCCCGGAAAGTGAATATATGGAGTCAAGGTTGAGGTCGGTGGAGCGTCAAGGGGCCCACGAGGCAGGGGGCGTGCCCAGGGGGTAGGGCGCGCCCCCCACCCCCGTGGACAGGTGGAGGCCCCCCTGACGTGGATTCGTCTTCCAGTATTTTTTACATATTCCAAAATAATTCTCCATAGATTTTCATGTCATTCCGAGAACTTTTATTTCTGCACAAAAATAACATCATGGCAATTCTGCTGAAAACAGCGTCAGTCGGGTTAGTACCATTCAAATCATGCAAGTTAGAGTCCAAAAAAAGGGTAAAAGTGTTTGGAAAAGTAGATACGACGGAGACGTATCAGTCGGCGTGTTCGATCAACTAACAATCACACACGGCTTCCGACAGAGAACTGTTTGCGTTAGGCCACCTTGCACAAACGTTTGCACACAAAGAACTGTGTGGGATGTACATACCTACGGAAATGATTTTCTGGGATTCACCGTGTGGGATGTACATACCTACGGAAATGATTTCTGGGATTCACCGTGTGGGATGTACATACCTACGGAAATGATTTCTGGGATTCGCCGTGTGGGATGTACATACCTACGAAAATGATTGGGTTTCCATGCCTCACCCGATCGCACACGGCCCCAGCCTGGGTCCCGGGAGGGCCTATCCCCGACGATTTCTGGGTCGTGTGGGAAGGACCCCCCCATCGCCCACACTCACTTGGCGATGGTTTCGAATGCCGTCATGGAAAGGGGTTTCAAACCGTTTGTTTAGGACGTCGTTGTACCAGTGCTCTGCATGTTCCCTAGCGCCTACCCTCCCCCACTGCCCAAGTACAACATGCTAGCCCATGAATCTTGCTTGACGCCTTACATGTGTCAAAAAAAGATTACCGTGACGTGCATAATGACTGAATAATGTCAATAAACATGATGGCATGCCCCGTCTCTTGCCAAGTTGTTGGTGTGCCATTGGTAGCGTCAATAAATGCATCTAGAAAGAAAAATGAAGTTGCCTCCGCGTCGCCCCCCAGGGCGACACGGGCGGATCCCCAGTCTCGCCGCGACCGACCCCTCCTCCTTCGCCCCTTCCCTCGCCGCTGCCGATAGTCCCTATCGGACAAAGCCCTGACGTGGGTTGGCAGCGGCGAGGCCGCCCCACTTCTCCTTCCCCTTCATCGCTCCCCATGCTGCTTCTCCCGAACCCCATCGCCTCAGACGCGCCGTCATCGGTTATCCCTGCTCTCCGTCGTCCAGCTTGGGTGGCCGGCCTGGAGTTCGCTGTCAGCGGTGAGGTAGGCTCGCATCTGGCCACGCCCATGGTGCGGGGCTACCATCCCTTGAACTCGTCTCTGCCCATATCCAACTGGAGGTCGGGTCATTGATCCAAAGAGGCTACGACTAGGGGGGCTGGCGGGTACTGCCCGTCCAGGGGGACGGTCCTGGTTGTCGGGGGACCTCATGTCTCCTAATATAAATCGGCCAGGCAGTGGCCCCCCGTGCTCTTCGTGTGAAGTCCCCGTTCTACATGTGATAAATCCTCTTTGATCTGACCATCAGTGAGTTCCGGACATCTCCTTCGAAGGAAAACAAGGACTAGCATATATGACGCTTTTTTGGACACCTTGATTGGATAAGGGCCCGTCGTGTCCACCCGCAATATTCGTATAACCAACTTCACCAGGGTATCGCAAAGCTCTGTTTTTGTTGACACCTTGGGACATGTCTGCTCCAAGATTTCCAAGGGATCGACACATGAGGAGAATGCCATGGCGTGATTGGAGGACCTGCAAGTGGCGAAGGCGGGGTCTTGGATGCGATGAAGACTCTGCTTCACAGGCAGTTGTTTAGAATTAGCTTGCAGGGTATGTTCTCGCCCATACCTGGCACGAGTTCCTGTGAGCCTGGTGGTAAGTGACTTTTAGTAGTAGCCTCCGCGAGTGGGGCGGCAACATTGGAGGACTTCTTTGTTGGTGGTGCTCTTTTGAGTACCGAGACGTGATTTCCAGGGTGAAAACCCAAGGTCTAGCCTTTATTAGTTGTGCCACTTGGTCTAGCCTTTATTAGTTGTGCCTGGCAGTGGCCCTGTTGAAGTCATTGTTTTGGGAACGCGGTCTTTCTCCAGAGTGAAAACCTATGATCTTTGATCGGGCAATGATAACACTTGTGCATTGTTGGTGAGAACCTTCTTTCTAGTCCGGGTGTTGTCTTTGGCGGTGTTAAGAGCGCTGCTACTACGAGGTGATTGATCACCGTGTCATGTTTTTTTTTCTCTTATTATTTTCTTTTTTGGCCGTGTACATCATGGATGTTCTTACGCGTCTTGTTGGTGCATAGGTTGGGCGTAATTGGTATCTACTTGATATTAATATATTCCTCTTTAAAAAAATCTTTATCCATTAAGCTTAATAAGCTATAATAACATATCCAAGCAAAATTAGTAACAACTAGGAACTAGTTGGGAGATTAGCACATCTGGAATTGTACAACTAGGAAGAAATAGGCAAAGTGCCACAATATGAAAGTAATACAAATGTTACTTTAATTTGTGCTTATGTTTAAGATAACATACAGGGCAAAAATAGGAACAAAAATACGATTTCTTGCATCTGCCATCTAAGCAGGGGCGGATCTGGAGCTAATCTTACCCTGATGCACTACTTAACCATGGCATAAATTTTGCAAGCAACCGATGCATTAAATAAAGGCGTGTTTCATAGCTTGTAACACGGATTACCAAACATAAGAGAAGTCATATTGTAAAAAATTAAAAACAAAATGCTACACTCAAACTGTTTAATATAATGCCAAATCAAACAAAAAAATTACTTGAAAACATGTCTTGCATTCTGAAATTTGAAAACACATCATCAGACACAAAGGTTTATTAACCTACAATAACAAAACTAGAATTAAAATTTTGAGTAGAATATAATAAAATGCCTAAATCAAAGTACTTAAATTTGCTATATAAGTACTTAAAATGTTATAAATTACCTTTAGTACATTCTCTTCCTTCGAGCCATGAAATACTCAACCACTTAATCATTGGTGACCTTTTTCATTTGTTCCTTCTCCACATAACAAATAACATCATCACTCAAACTGTCATCGTTGAGGCGATTGCGCAAGCAAGTTTTGACCAATTTCATTGCTGAGAAAAGCACCTCTCAACTGTAGCAGTAGCAATAGGCCATACAATTACTAGTTTCAACAACCGATAAAACAAAAGGTACATAATATGCCTCCTCGTCTGCATCATATTTTTTGAAAGCTCGGTGATTGTTGCTATGTTGGAAAAGCTATCATCTGTGCGCACATCAACAATATAGAGCCGTAGATCCTTATCAAGATCCCTCAAATCCCTGGAATCAAAATCCTGAGGGTTAGCCATACTCATATTGTAACAGAAGAAGAGAAAATTACGCCGCCGCCGGTGCCGCCTGCCGCTGCCGTAGCTGTGCGGACATTCGGATGATCGGATCAACCCAGAAGACAGGAACGGATCCATGCTGCCGGCTGCCACAAATCGTCAATTCGTCTGGACTAGGGAACATATCAATTCCAATCTTTAAATCTGTAGAAAGATTAGCTACAGCCTACCGACTAGAGTACTACAGTAGAAGATTAGAAGTACTAGCTAGCTAGATTTTGCCTCTTGGCTCGATGGTTGCCGCCGCTGCACAAGTTCTCAATCTGTGAATCGATCGATCGCCACCGGCCGCTGCACAAGTCGATGAATCGGGGGTCGGGATAGATTAGGAGACGAGGAGACGTGGTTGTTTTAGTCAGATCGATTGTTCTGTTCGCTACAGAGCACCAGATGGATAGTTTATTGTGTTCAATGGGCTGCTGGAAGCGGACCAAAGGAGGCCTGGTGCGCCTGGAATAATGGGCCCTGTAGCACAATATTCGGTCCACCCTGATGCCCCGAGCTAAATACCTGATATTTAATACGTAAAATAAAATCAGACCCTGTAGCCTGTGCTACAGGGTTGGCCCATTGGGCCCCTGCATCTAAGGCGACTACTACAAATCATCCGACTTATTTCCTAGCGAAATCAGTCGGGTCGCCAACCGTGCGATCCATTCTTTCCAACCCTTGATACATCAACGCACGCCGAGTCGCTGACCCTTCTCTCTCGCGTCGCGTTCAACCAGCCCCCGTGCTTCGATCTCACAGCACCGCATGTCGCCGCAGCACCGGAGAGCCGCCATGACCAGAGCTCCATAGCAACACCAAAATGCTACGTCTAGCGGCTAGCGAGCGCTCCGGCGGAGCTGCAATGGAGCCGACGGCGAGCGCTCCAATGCAACACCAAAAGCTTCCCTCGAGAGCCGCCAGCGACGTTGCATCGAGCCGCTGCGGTGCTGCACTAAGCCGTCGGCGAAGCTCCAATGCAGCCGCGGCGGAGCTCCAACGACCCCGGCGGCTCTCCATTGCAGCCCCGGCCACGCTTCATTGCAGCGCCGGCGATGACAGCGGATGCTGCGATGCAGCACGCGGCGGCCATGGCGGAAGTTGCGATGCAGCGCACGACGACGACGGCGCAGGCTGCTTCGCCGGAGCTGCAGTGGAGCAGCGGTGCAGCGACGCGAGGCGACGGCGGTTTGCAGCAGCGGCGAAGAGCATGGCGTGTAGGAGCAGGCATAGCAGAAACGCGAGTGGTGGCAGACCGGCACTGGTGCCGATGGCACTGCCATGGCTGTGTTGTGCCGCAGGAAGAAGAAAAACGAGGAGAAGAAACAAGCAGCTCAACGCGTGCAGGAAAGAGATAAGAGAATGAAAGGATAAGCAGCTCGTTGGGCCCACCAGACACGTGGCGAGCGTTAAAGGTGACTTACGGAGCGCGTTGATCAGCCGGTTTATTTTAAACGATTTCCGCCATCTAAACACTTACATGCAATACATAGATCCTCAACTTTAATTAATCGGAGCTGCTAAATCTCAGTTATCTGTTGGATGTTTTGTTCGCTTTAAGATTCGTGGTAGGTGGGTTTGTCCTTTGTTTCGGCCTGTATAAGGCGACCAGCCGTTTCCTTGTTTTATTGGGCCTTTTTGTAGCGTGTGTGCGTTGATTTTGTGCTGGGCGGGTGTTCAGGCGGGCCTTTTTTTTCTTCTTTTTTCCTTTTTGTTTTTTTGTCGTTGCTTTCTGCTGCTTTCGCTCTGGATTTTAGCCTGCTTCGCTCCCATTTGTCTTTCCCCATTATTTTTTCGTTTTCAATTATTTTTTGTTTTTACATAAATAGTACCACCTGTTTGCACATTGATCGATCGCACACAATTGCATGTACATTAAATCGTGTGTAATTACATATCAACTATCGGTGTGCAATTTTTCCTTTTCTTTTCAAGAGTATTGTCATCGGTCACATTCATCGATCATAGGGAGTTCCATGTGCATTACCACCTGTTTGTACATTGATCGATCGCACACAATTGCATGTACATTAAATCGTGTGTAATTACATATCAACTATCGGTGTGCAATTTTTCCTTTTCTTTTCAAGAGTATTGTCATCGGTCACATTCATCGATCATAGGGAGTTCCATGTGCATCAGCCACACACTATTGTATCTATGTCATCCGTGTGCAACTTCCTTTTTTTTCCTTTCTAAAAATATTTTCTTGCCGATCAACTGGAAGTGTCGCCTCGATTGCAATTGCATGTCTTCAAAGCAGCCACAACTTACTAGTGTTTTGTCGGAGAGGGAAGTTGCATGTCTAGCACACTAGGCACGCAACTGCAAGTGTCGTCTTCGACTGCAACTGCATGTCTTCAACGCGATTGCAACTTAGTGTTGTTTTGTCACAGAGAGGAAAACAATTGCATGCCTTGTACTACACACGCAACTGCAAGTGTTGTCCTCGACTGCAATTGCATGTCTTCAACGCGATTTCAAATTAGTGTTGTTTTGACAGAGAGAGGAAAACAATTGCATGCCTTGTACTACACACGCAACTGCAAGTGTTGCCCTCGATTGCAATTGCATGTCTTCAACACGACTGCAACTCTATGGTGTTTTTGTCGGGGAGGGGGTAGTTGCATGTCTGCCACTAGGTAGACAACTGCAAGTGAAGATCCTGCTTGCAACTGCATGTTTTCAACACGACTACAACGCGGTGATGTCTTGTTGGGGGAGGAGAGCCGTTTGCATGTGTAGGCATGCAACTGCAAGTGTAGCCCCCGACTGCAAATGTATGACTTTAATGCGTCTGCAACTGGGCGGTGTTTTGTTTGATGGAGGGGGCTAATTGCATGTCTACCAGTAGTCACGCAACTGCAAGTGTCGTCCCTGGCTGCAACTCAGAGATATTTTGGCCGATAGTGCACTGCTAGAAAAAGGGCCTATAGTCCCGGTTCGTAAAGGCCTTTAGTCCCGGTTCTGGAACCGGGACTAAAGTGTCGGTACTAATACCTCCCCCCTTTAGTCCCGGTTCAATCCAGAACCGGGACTAAAGGCCCTCCACGTGGGCAGTGCGCAGAGCCCAGTCAGGAGACCCTTTGGTCCCGGTTGGTGGCACCAACCGGGACCAATAGGCATCCACGCGTCAGCACTTCTGTGGCTGGGGTTTTTGTTTTTTTTTGAAAGGGGGGGGGGGTTGGGGGTTTTGGGGGGTTAATTTAGGTGTTTCATATATTGTGTTAGCTAGTTATAATTAATAGAGAGAAGTGTCCTCTGTTATGTCCGTGCTTGGTCGACGCTACGTACTATACATACGTATATAGAGAGGACTAGACACGCTAGCTAGCTAGTAAGCAAACGAAGGAAACAGAAGATCGTCATGAACATATATGCATATATACAGAGAGAAGTGATATCGACCACCTCTCCTTCTCCGAGAGATTGGTCGAACAACAAGTTTTCGTATATCTATCTGACACTACCGGCTACATATATACAATAATTATCTCTTACAAATATAATCATACGGACTCAGGGTCCACATAGAATTCTTCGTCTTCAGGGATCACGTGGTCAAGAAAGAATGCCGCCAATTCCTCTTGAATTGCTCGCATGCGAGCTGGTGCTAGGAGTTCATCCCGCTTCCGAAACATCTAATTTGAAGAAGGGGGTCAATACATATATATATATATATAAATGAATGAAACTCAACACAAATGATGGTAATAAAATAAAATTGTGAATGTTGTTATTTACGTACTTCATATTGTTCGTTAGAGTACCCGCCCCGCTCACAGGTCGTGTGGCGGATGGACTCGCAGATGTAGTATCCACAGAAATCATTCCCTTGTTCCTGCCACAACCACTTTACAAGAAATAGAGGTCAATCAAACTGATAAGCAAGAATGCTAAATGGTATTGATGAAACTAGCGCTTGAATCACTAGGAGATGCGCGGAACATGCTACTATAGTACTTACTTTCGGGTGTCTAAATTCCAGCTCCTTCGGCAGTCCCGGAACTGTTTTGGTGAATTTTCTCCAAACACTGCCGGACAAAGAAAACAATTACTTGATATCAGGAAATGAACAAAGTTGCTGATATGGTGGATAATGATCGATTTAACTTACTTCTTGAGGATTTCAGTCATGTCCGCATACTCCTTGGGATCTTTTCGTTTAGAGTCCAAGACGGTTACTACTCCCTGCTCAAGCTTAATCTCTAGTAGAATAAAGTGGAAACTGCACACACATGCATAACTCATGAATTACATTACTATAACCTTGACTAATATATAAGGGAAACCGAATACGCACAAGACAGTAACACTCACCTGAAGTTGTAAGGAAAGAGTATTATATCTTTGTTTTGATTTATTACGAACGATCGTAGCAAGCTGGCCTCGGTAGCTGCGGCATGAAGTTTAACCTGAGTTGCATCTATGAGATATGTGTTAATGAACCCAATATCACCGACTTGTCTTTTCTTCAATTCGGCGATCTTCAATCTGCATAATATAGTGAGGATGATTATAAATACATGCAATGAAAGAGCTAAGCTATATAGAGAAACTTAATGACAGAAGTAGTACTACTTACAGACAGTAGCAGGCGACCATTGTTTTATCGAGGGCCAATTGATTGAAAAACTGATAGAACTCCTCAAATGGAACAGGCAACAGATCAATTCCAACGAGGTCATGCTCCTTTTTAACTTTCACATACAAAGTACTCCTCCCCCCAGAGTCTCTGCAGATTTTCAAGTACCAATCATGCAATCTTCGCATCATCGTTGATAGAGATCTTTCATCTTTGACGAGAGGCTTCCCGTACTCGTATCTTTATATCTGCACCTCCATGGGTTCATAATGTACTTCGTCGGGCAGGTAATCTGCAAGATTGCTATAACCGGGCACCATCCTCGGATCATTATCGACGTTGTGGCTAGGCACCTTGAGCGGGGGGCACGATTGCTTCGCTTGTTCGCCGAGCTGGGCAATTTGTTTCCCAGCTCGTCGTTCTTTCAGCCTTTGATCACTGACAGTACTTCCCGACCGCTCCGCTTCGGCAAATTCCTTTCCAATAATGCGGTCATAGTTTCCTTTCGGCGGATCAGACTTCGGTGGTTTTGTCAGGGCAGCCAGAGTGCGCTTCACTTTCACCCGATCTACCTTCTCCTCCGGAGGTGGATGTTTCTTTGCTTTCACCCCTTCAAAGAATTTCTTCACTTCTTCTCGCGCGATGTCGGCGTTCTCCTCCTGGGTCCTCTCATATGGTAACTTCTTTGGAGTCTTCAGAGAAGGACCGAATCCGTATGTCCTCCCGCCTCTGGTTGTACTGCTAGACGCCGACCGAGCAAACGTAGCGGTTGTCTTCTTTACTTGCTTAAGAGGCGGAAGAGAAGGACTACGACGCGCTGGAGCAGCTGGAGCGGCGGCAGGTCTCTTCCGCCCTTGCTGACGAGGCAGAGAAGGAGGAGGCTGGCTGCTCGGGCGCGTCGGCGCAGGCGGAGAAGGAGGCGGAGTGCCGCCACGCGCCGGAGAAGGAGCCGGCCGAGGGCCCTGATCGTCACTCGCCGGAGGAGGAGGCGGTGGAGGCGGAGTGCCCTGACTCGCCGGAGGAGGAGGAGGAGGCGGTGGCGTCCAGTTTGAAAGGTTGATGAGCTCCTTCCGCCATAGGCATGGAGTCTTCAGAGCAGACCCCAGCCGAGTCTCTCCTTCACCGGTAGGGTGGTCAAGCTGGAGGTCCTCAAATCCCTCCGTTATCTCATCCACCATCACCCTAGCATATCCTTCTGGAATCGGCCGGCAGTGAAAAGTTGCGCCGGGTTCAGTAGGAAAAACAGAGCCAACATCCGCCTTGACCTTCAAATTCATCCATTGCGTCATAAGGTGGCAATTTTGAGACTCCATTATAGCATCCACGGGATAGCTGGCAGGAGCCGTCAAGGCATGCTCCGGCTGAAGCAGCTCGGTGGAAGCCACGCTGCTTCTGCGCTGAGATGGCGGGGTAGCTTCGGGGGAGGCTTCGGCAGTACGTTTGTTGCGATTTGCTTCTCGTTCCTCTATCGCGTCTACCCTTGCTTTCAGCGCCTGCATTTGGGTCTGCTGCACTTTTTTCCTCCTCTCATGGGATTTGTAACCGCCTGCGTCCGGAAACCCAACCTTCCACGGAATGGAGCCTGGCGTGCCTCGTGTCCGTCCAGGGTGCTCAGGATTCCCGAGGGCCATTGTGAGCTCGTCGTTCTCTCTGTCTGGAAAGAACGTCCCTTCCTGCGCTGCTTCGATATACTGCTTAAGCTTACTGACTGGTATGTCCATTTGATCGTTCGTCCAAATGCACTTCCCTGTTACAGGGTCCAGTGTTCCGCCAGCCCCGAAGAACCAAGTCCGGCAACGGTCTGGCCAGTTAATTGTCTCTGGTTCGATCCCTTTATGAACCAGATCATTCTCAGTCTTGGACCACTTAGGCCGGGCTACGAGGTAGCCACCTGACCCCGTGCGATGGTGAAGCTTCTTCTTCGCAGCATTTTGCTTGTTTGTCGCCGACATCTTCTTACTCTTTTCCGATGTCTTGTGGGCCACAAATGCGGGCCAGTGATCTCTGATCTTCTCATATCTGCCTTTGAATTCTAGTGTCTCATTATTTTCAACAAACTTATTCAGCTCTTTCTTCCACCTCCTGAATAGTTCTGCCATCCTCTTCAGAGCAAAAGACTTGATTAATTTCTCTTTAACTGGGTTCTCTGGATTATCCTCAGGCGGTAGGGTGAAATTTGACTTCAGCTCAGTCCAAAGATCATTTTTCTGCATATCATTGACATAAGAGACCTCAGGGTCTTCTGTAGCCGGCTTAAACCATTGCTGGATGCTTATCGGGATCTTGTCCCTAACCAGAACCCCGCACTGAGCAACAAATGCGCTCTTTGTCCGGAGGGGTTCAATAGGTTGGCCGTCGGGCGCGATTGCTATGATCTCAAACTTTTCATCCGAGCTCAACTTTTTCTTCGGGCCTCGTCTCTTTACCGAAGTTGTGCTCGATCCGGAGGGCTAGAAAAAAGAACAAAGACTTAATTAATATGTGTACATACCAAAACAATGAATGCATCAATCAGCTAGTCAGCATAGGCTTAACTAATATATATACCTGGCCGGACTCGGTTCGGTCACCGGAGCCGTCATCACGGTCTCCTTCTTGCACCGGCATTGGGTCACCGGAGCCGTCCTCATGTTCTTCTTCTTGCATCGGCATTAGGTCACCGTAGCCAGCTTGTTCACCCTCTCCTTCCAGACAATCGGTTTCGTTGAGAAACAACGAGATGGCATCACTTCCTTCTGTGATTATGTCCCTCAACAACGCTTCTTTTGTTACTTCGTCTAGGGCGATGTCCATAGTTTCTACAAATATTTACAACATGGCAATTATTATTCAAACATGACAGATGGATATATTAGTGCCAAACGTAGAACTAGCTACCTAATCATAGTAAGCTATCGGGAGGGGGTATACATCGACAACGACGACACTACATCTATGTCCCTCGACGACCCTCGTTCCCCGATAAAAAAAGAGGAAGAAGAAGAAAAATAAGAGGAGAAGAAAGAATAGAGGAGAAGATCTCCTCTATTCTTTCTTCTCCTCTTTTTTTTCTTCTTCCTCTTCTTTTTTTATCCTCTTCTTCCTCTCATGTTCGATAGGATCGCCGAGGGGTCGGGAGGTTGCCTAGTGTCAAGGGATTCAACAAAACCATGTCTTCATCATTAGGCGAAAGTAACATGTGCATGATGGTACGAAGCTCTTCAAAGTTGTTCTGGAACGGAGTCCCAGATAGGATAATTCGCTTTTTGGTACAAAGTTCAGCAAGAGCCTTCCGAATATCACTATTTGGAAGGCCTTTGCTGAATTGGTACCAAAAGGCGGATTATTCTATCCGGGACTCCATTCCAAAACAACTTTGCAGAACTTCGTACCAACATGCCCTGGTTACTTCCGGCTAATGATGAAGGCATGGATTTCTTCAATAATTTGACACTAGGAAACCTCTCTCGACCCCTCGGCGATCCTCGACCCCTCGACGACCCTGGAACCCTCGACCCCTCGACGATCCTCTTCTTCCTCTCATGTTCGAGAGGATCGCCGAGGGGTCGGGAGGTTGCGTAGTGTCAAAGGATTCAACAAAACCATGTCTTCATCATTAGGCGAAAGTAACATGTGCATGATGGTACGAAGCTCTTCAAAGTTGTTCTGGAACGGACTCCCAGATAGGATAATCCGCCTTTTGGTACAAAGTTCAGCAAGAGCCTTCCGAATATCGCTATTTGGAAGGCCTTTGCTGAATTCGTACCAAAAGGCGGATTATTCTATCCGGGACTCCATTCCAGAACAACTTTGCAGAACTTCGTACCAACATGCCCTGGTTACTTCCGGCTAATGATGAAGGCATGGATTTCTTCAATACTTTGACACTAGGAAACCTCTCTCTACTTCCGGCTAATAAGAATAAGAAGAAGAAGAAGAAGAAGAAGAAGAAGAAGAAGAAGAAGAAGAAGAAGAAGAAGAAGAAGAAGAAGAAGAAGAAGAAGAAGAAGAAGAAGAAGAAGAAGAAGAAGAAGAAGAAGAAGAAAAGAAGAAAAAAAAGAGGAGAAGAAGAAAGGAATAGTGGAGAAAAGAGAAAATAGAATATATTCTATTTTCTCTTCTTCTCCACTATTCCTTTCTTCTTCTCCTCTTCTTTTTCTTCTTTTTTCTTCTTCTTATTTATTTCTCCTCTTCTTTTCGGTAGAGGAAACCCTAAATAGCTAGCAAGTATCGTGGGTGTGAGATACATGTGGCCTTCGGTGTCGGACACTACATCCACGTCCCACAAGTGACGTGGGCGTCGAAGTCCGCGCCACTTGTGGGATGTGGGTGTAGTGTCCGACACCGACGGTACATGTATCTCACACCGACGATACTTTCTATTTAGGGTTTCTCCTCTACCGCTCCTCGACCTCTCGACGACCCTCGTTCCCGATAAAATAAAGAGGAAGAAGAAGAAGAAAAAAGAAGAAAAGAAAGAATAGAGGAGAAGACTTCCTCTTCTTCCTCTCCTCTTCTTCTCCCTCTTCTTCCCCTTCTTCCTCGCCTCTCTCATGAATGTCCGACGTTCTCGACCCCCCCCCCATGTGTCGAAGAAAAAAAAGAAGAAAAAAAAAAGAAGAGAAGAAGAAAGGAATAGAGGAGAAAAGAGAAAATAGAATATATATTCTAATTTTCTCTTCTTCTCCTCTATTCCTTTCTTCTTCTCCTCTTCCTTTTCTTCCTCTCCTCGTCTTCTCCTTCTTCTTCTCCTTCTACGAATAGTGTTCCCGAGTGAACCGGAGGGGGACATTGGTCATATTTTCTACGAATGTTCTATATACATACATCCATCGATATCATTCCATACATACATATACATCTACATTATATATGAACAAAAAATATCAAAATTCATCATACATACATGCATCTACAGTATATATGAACAAAAATTATAAACTTTCTCCCCAACTCATACATACATACATACATCTACATCATATCAATATTTTGCGAATTTAGAGCAGGGAAGGAAGGAGAGGATGGGCTACCTCTCCCGGAGGGATCGGGGAGGAGACGCGGGCGGCCGGCGTCGGGGGCGACGGCGACGAGGACGGGCTCGGGGTCGGCGAGGGCGAGGGCGACGGCGGGGCGCGCTCGGTGGCGGCGGACGGTGGAGCTCGGGCCGGGGGCGCGCGGGGCAGGAGCTCGGGGGCTCGGGGACGGCGGAGCTCGAGGGCGAGGGCGAGGGCGACGGCGGGGCGGCTCGGGGTCGGCGACGACGATGAGGCAGCGCGCGCTCGGGGGCGGGGCAGGGGCAACGGCGGCGACGGCGAGGCGAGCAGAGGGGCAGCCTGGCGGCGATCGAAGAAACTGTACCAAAATTTTCACAAGTGTGGCTTATATAGACGGAGCATTGGTCCCAGTTGGTGGCACCAACCGTGACCATTGCCCCCTTTAGTCCCGGTTCGAGCCACCAACCGGGACCAAAGGCCTCTTTTCGGCAGCCCAAAGGGCGGGAAGCGAAGGCCATTGGTCCCGGTTGGTGGCACCAACCGGGACTAAAGGGGGGCAATGGTCACGGCTGGTGCCACCAACCGGGACCAATGCCACCTTTAGTCCCGGTTGGTGCCACCAACCGGGACCAATACCCTTGTGCTGCCCCGCGCCCAAAAGTTTAGTCCCACATCGCTAGTTGACAGCGCCCAACACCAGTTTATAAGCTCTGCTGCCTCCTCCCTCTCGAACTCCTCTGAACTGCAGGCCTATGGGCCTAATTTGACACTGCTTTGCCTGTGGGCCTATTGGGCCTTCTGCGGGCCTGAATCCTGGCCCATGTAGGGTTTCTAGTCGTATTCAGGCCGTGGAGGCCTAGTAGGTGGCATTTTTTTTTGGTTTTTTTCTTTTTTATTTCTACATTTTTTTGGTTTTTTATTTTTTTATTTCTACTTAAAACTAAATACTTATAGTTTTTTAGTGATTTCTTTTTGCTTTTAGGTCACAAAAATTATAAACTTTCTGTTAGTGCCATTAGTTTTAAATTTTAAATAGTTTAAATTTGAATTTTTAAAAATTTGTGTGAATCACTAGTTTATGAATAACTTTACTACAAAATTAGAATTTTTTTTCTATTTATTTTTTATTTCTACTTACAACTAAATACTTACAGTTTTTTAGTTATTTCTTTTTGCTTTTAGGTCACAAAAATTATAAACTTTCCGTTAGTGCCATTAGTTTTAAATTTTAAATAGTTTAAATTTGAATTTTTAAAAATTTGTGTGAATCACTAGTTTATGAATAACTTTACTATAAAATTAGAATTTTTTTTCTTCTTTGCTATTTATTTTTTATTTATACTTACAATTAAATACTTATAGTTTGATTTTAGGTCACACAAATTATATTCTTTTTGCTATTGAAGAATATTATAGTTTTATTTTAGTTGATCATAATATAATATTTTAATTGATTGTTTTTATTTTCATAAAAAAAATTGTAGTTCATTCTGTTTGCTATTAATTCATTCTTTGAGCTAAATGACTCTGAAATTGGAAAGCATTTCAAAATGAACTCTGAAAAGGTTGAAAGTTGGCATGGTATCATCATTTCACCCACATAGCATGTTCCAAAAAGTAGAGAGGGTTACGACAAAACCTTGATGCACTTCGTGTACAAAATGGACAATCACTTTCGAAGTATCAAAGTTTCGAACCATAAGACATGAAAGCATTTCAAATGAACTCTGAAAAAGTTAAAAGTTGGGATGGTATCATAATTTCACCCACATAGCATTTGCTTATTGCGGGAGAAAGTCTTCACTTTTTCTTCGCTTGTGTCATTTGCTTATTGCGCCGTAACCATGGATAATCTTCATTGTTTATCAGGATGCTTGGGTCAGCCTTGACATTGAAGGGAGGAATTTCATGAAACTTTTCATAATCTTCAGACATGTCTGTCTTGCCGTCCACTCCCAGGATGTCCCTTTTTCCTGAAAGAACTATGTGGCGCTTTAGCTCATCGTATGATGTATTCGCTTCCTTATCTTTTCTTTTTCTCGGTTTGGTAGACATGTCCTTCACATAGATAACCTGTGCCACATCATTGGCTAGGACGAACGGTTCATCAGTGTACCCAAGATTTTTCAGATCCACTGTTGTCATTCCATACTGTGGGTCTACCTGTACCCCGCCGCCTAACAGATTGACCCATTTGCACTTAAACAAAGGGACCTTAAAATCAGGTCCGTAGTCAAGTTCCCATATGTCCACTATGTAACCATAATATGTGTCCTTTCCGCTCTCGGTTGCTGCATCAAAGCGGACACCGCTGTTTTGGTTGGTGCTCTTTTGATCTTGGGCGATCGTGTAAAATGTATTCCCATTTATCTCGTATCCTTTGTAAGTCAATACAGTCAAAGATGGTCCCCTGGACAACAAGTACAACTCATCACAAACAGTGTTTTCACCTCTAAGACGTGTTTCCAACCAACTGCTGAAAGTCCTGATGTGTTCACATGTAATCCAGTCGTCGCACTGCTCCGGGTGTTTGGAGCGCAGACTGTTCTTGTGTTCATCGACATACGGGGTCACCAAGGTAGAGTTCTGTAGAACTGTGTAGTGTGCTTGAGACCAAGAATATCCGTCCCTGCATATTATTGAGTCTCTTCCCAGAGTGCCTTTTCCAGTCAGTCTCCCCTCATACCGCGATTTAGGGAGACCTATCTTGTTAAGGCCAGGAATGAAGTCAACACAAAACCCGATAACATCCTCTGTTTGATGGCCCATGGAGATGCTTCCTTCTGGCCTAGCGTGGTTACGAACATATTTCTTTAGGACTCCCATGAACCTCTCAAAGGGGAACATATTATGTAGAAATACGGGCCCCAGGATGACAATCTCGTCGACTAGATGAACTAGGACGTGCGTCATGATATTGAAGAAGGATGGTGGGAACACCAGCTCGAAACTGACAAGACATTGCGCCACATCACTCCTTAGCCTTGGTACGATTTCTGGATCGATCACCTTCTGAGAGATTGCATTGAGGAATGCACATAGCTTCACAATGGCTAATCGAACGTTTTCCGGTAGAAGCCCCCTCAATGCAACTGGAAGCAGTTGTGTCATAATCACGTGGCAGTCATGAGACTTTAGGTTCTGAAACTTTTTCTCTGGCATATTTATTATTCCCTTTATATTCGACGAGAAGCCAGTCGTGACCTTCATACTGAGCAGGCATTCAAAGAAGATTTATTTCTCTTCTTTCGTAAGAGCGTAGCTGGCAGGACCTTTATACTGCTTCGGAGGCATGCCGTCTTTTTCGTGCAAACGTTGCAGGTCCTCTCGTGCCTCAGGTGTATCTTTTGTCTTCCCATACACGCCCAAGAAGCCTAGCAGGTTCACGCAAAGGTTCTTCGTCACGTGCATCACGTCGATTGAGGAGCGGACCTCTAGGTCTTTCCAGTAGGGTAGGTCCCAAAATATAGATATCTTCTTCCACATGGGTGCGTGTCCCTCAACGTCATTCGGAACAGCTAGTCCACCGGGACCCTTACCAAAGATTACGTAGTGTAAATCATTGACCATAGCAAGCACGTGATCACCGGTGCGCATGGCGGGCTTCTTCCGGTGATCTGCCTCGCCTTTGAAATGCTTGCCTTTCTTTCGACATTGATGGTTGGTCAGAAGAAATCGACGATGGGCCAGGTACACATTCTTCCTGCATTTGTCCAGGTATATACTTTCAGTGTCATCTAAACAGTGCGTGCATGCGTGGTATCCTTTGTTTGTCTGTCCTGAAAGGTTACTGAGAGCGGGCCAATCGTTGATGGTCACGAACAGCAACGCCTTAAGGTTAAATTCCTCCTGTCTGTGCTCATCCCACGTACGTACACCGTTTCCATTCCACAACTGTAAAAGTTCTTCAACTAATGGCCTTAGGTACACATCAATTTCGTTGCCGGGTTGCTTAGGGCCTTGGATGAGAACTGGCATCATAATGAACTTCCGCTTCATGCACATCCAAGGAGGAAGGTTATACATACATAGAGTCACGGGCCAGGTGCTGTGATTGCTGCTCTGCTCCCCGAAAGGATTAATGCCATCCGCGCTTAAAGCAAACCATACATTCCTTGGGTCCTTTGCAAACTCATCCCAGTACTTTCTCTCGATTTTTCTCCACTGCGACCCGTCAGCGGGTGCTCTCAACTTCCCATCTTTCTTTCGGTTCTCACTGTGCCATCGCATCAACTTGGCATGCTCTTCGTTTCTGAACAGACGTTTCAACCGTGGTATTATAGGAGCATACCACATCACCTTCGCAGGAACCCTCTTCCTGAGGGGCTCGCCGTCAACATCACCAGGGTCATCTCGTCTGATCTTATACCGCAACGCACCGCATACCGGGCATGCGTTCAGATCCTTGTATGCACCGCGGTAGAGGATGCAGTCATTAGGGCATGCATGTATCTTCTCCACCTCCAATCCTAGAGGGCATACGACCTTCTTTGCTGCGTATGTACTGTCGGGCAATTCGTTATCCTTTGGAAGCTTCTTCTTCAATATTTTCAGTAGCTTCTCAAATCATTTGTCAGCCACAGCATTCTCTGCCTTCCACTGCAGCAATTCCAGTACGGTACCGAGCTTTGTGTTGCCATCTTCGCAATTGGGGTATAACCCTTTTTTGTGATCCTCTAACATGCGATCGAACTTCAGCTTCTCCTTTTGACTAATGCATTGCGTCCTTGCATCGACAATGACCCGGCGGAGATCATCATCATCGGGCACATCGTCTGGTTCCTCTTGATCTTCAGCAGCTTCACCCGTGGCAGCATCATTGGCACATCGTCTGGTTCCTCTTGATCTTCACCAGCTCCCCCCGTTGCAGCATCACCGTATTCAGGGGGCACATAGTTGTCATCGTACTCTTCTTCTTCGCCGTCTTCCATCATAACCCCTATTTCTCCGTGCCTCGTCCAAACATTATAGTGTGGCATGAAACCCTTGTAAAGCAGGTGGGAGTGAAGGATTTTCCGGTTAGAGTAAGACCTCGTATTCCCACATTCAGTGCATGGACAACACATAAAACCATTCTGCTTGTTTGCCTCAGCCGCATCGAGAAACTCATGCACGCCCTTAATGTACTCGCGGGTGTGTCTGTCACCGTACATCCATTGCCGGTTCATCTGCGTGCATTATATATAATTAAGTGTCCAAATTAATAGAAGTTCATCATCACATTAAAACCAAAGTGCATACATAGTTCTCATCTAACAACATATAGCTCTCCAGAGCATCTAATTAATTAAACCATACATTGAAACTATGTAAAACATTTCAATGCGAAAACAAATGCGATCATAATCGCAACCAAGGTAACAATTGATCCAACGGCATAATGATACCAAGCCTCGGTATGAGTGGCATATTTTCTAATCTTTCTAATCTTCAAGCGCATTGCATCCATCTTGATCTTGTGATCATCGACGACATCCGCAACATGCAACTCCAATATCATCTTCTCCTCCTCAATTTTTTTTTATTTTTTCCTTCAACAAATTGTTTTCTTCTTCAACTAAATTTAACCTCTCGACAATAGGGTCGGTTGGCATTTCCGATTCACATACATCCTAGATAAATAAAATCTATGTCACGTTGGTCGGCATAATTTTCATAAACAATAAATGAACCAATAGTTATAAAGATAATATACATACCAAATCCGAATCATAGACAGGACGAGGGCCGACGGGGGCGGATACCAAAACCATCGCACTATATAAGATGCAATAATAAATGTAAGAAAATGATACAAGTATCTATCTAAACATACAAGTAAGAATATTTTTCCTTTCAGAAAGAAGATAAGAACAAGAGGCTCACCACGGTGGTGTCGGTGATGAGATCGACGCGGGTGATCGACGGCGGTGAAGACGGGGACGGGGCGTGACGGACCGCTAAATCTAGACAAATCTCGAGGAAAATGGAGCTTGGAGGTCGAGCTTCGAGAGGAGAAAGCTTAAGTAGTGTGGCTCGGGCATTCCATCGAACACCTCATGTGCATAGGAGGTGAGCTAGAGCACCACAAAGCCCTCTCCCCCTCGGCCAGAAAAAACAGAGCACTGTGCTCTGCTCTTGCGCGAGGGGGTATATATAGGCACCTCATTGGTCCCGGTTGGTGGCATGAACCGGGACTAAAGGGGAGCCTTTGGTCCCGGTTCAAGCCACCAAGCGGGACCAATGATGGTGGGCCAGGAGCGAGGCCCATTGGTCCCGGTTCGTCCCACCAACCGGGACCAAAAGGTCCAGACGAACCGGGACCAATGGCCCACGTGGCCCGGCCGGCCCCCTGGGCTCACGAACTGGGACCAATGCCCACATTGGTCCCGGTTCTAGACTGAACCGGGACTAATGGGCTGAGCCGGCCTGGACCATAGCCCTGTTTTCTACTAGTGGTGGGGAAGCAGTGGCATGTCTGCACTAGGCATGCAACTGCAAGTGTTGTCCACACAACTATGAGGTATTCTGTTGGGTACGGGATAGCTGCATGTCTGCCCCTAGACACACAATTGCAAGTGCCGCTCCCTACTGCAATTGCATGTCTTCAACATGACTACAACCCAGTGATGTTTTTGTTAGGAGGGGGGCAGTTGCATATATGCCACTAGGGTCACCGTTTCATATCTTTTCTTTTGTAAACGCATGGTGAACATTTTTTAAAATACATGATGTTTTCTAGGAACATTTTTTCCAACACACGATGAATAATTTTAAGAATAAACAAGCACTTTTTCCAAAAAAATATGATAAATGTAAACAAAATGCTACCATTTCTTTTTTACAGTGAGCCAATAACTAATTTTCAAAGGAAATGAACATTAAACATTTAACAGACAATAGGAAAAACAGAAAAAACAAACAAAAACAGCAAAAAAGGGATGGAAGGAAAATCATGCAAACTTAGTAATTACTAATGGCCCGGTCATTGTGCAAGAACAAGCAGCATCTCCAGAAACTCTTGATAGAGTCAAAAAATGGCTGGCTGAAAAGCACAGAGCAACCAAGAAAATGACAAAAGGCATTAGACGCAATAGCAGGGCCGGCCCAACAGCGCTAGAAAAGTAGCAGACTAAATGATAAATTAAAAATGGGCTGGGCTATTGTTGGATGATGTCATCTGACTGAGACTTCGACTAAGACCTATACAGACCCTTAATTACTTGGTCTCCTTGATAATAGTATCTCCATCCAGCTATCTCTCATGTAGCCATGCACATGAAAGTTTTCATAGTTTACTTATTGTACTCTTTCCTCCAAACATGTATGTGTAGAGCCTTAGCTTCTTCACAAGGATTAGTGTTATTACTCGTTTGTTTATCTCCTGAAATAAATGCACCAGTCTCTGTTTGACCCGCACGCTTTGTATTTTGAACAACAAAAACTACCTTTTTTTTATAGCTGTTCGTCATTGTAGCTTGGCCGCACGTACTCTAATGTATATGCAGCATATTTTTGAACAACACCAACTTCAGGCGAAACATCGACGACCCCGGTATTTATATTACATGGGGTCATATCACAGAGAGAAGGCCATGCCACTCTAGAAAAGTATAAATGACTCCTTTAACTTGACTGCCATCCTCATGTGAAGTCAATTAAAAAGATTCCTTCCACTTTTTTCAGCCCATGTGTATTTTATATAAATAATAATTCCATGTAGACTCAAACTTATTTAATTCTGGATGGGCAAACTATTTTCAATAGCACTGCCAATGATATAATTCACATATCTGAATAGTCTGAACTATCTTAGTTAACTGCTCCAAATTCCGTGCATGCGAAGAATGGGAGAATCCCTGACCAAACTGCGTGCAAGGGTGAACTGATTGTTATCTTTAGCGGAGCATCCAGCATCTTCACAAATGCAATTAGAAACAAAAACAACATAAGAGATAACTAATTAGCAATCCGACAACTAACTAGCAATACTTTTGTTGAATAGCCGTTGCGCGTGAGTAAACATGGCACAAGAGGTAGATACACCTCGTTATTTGTGGTTTGAACCAATCAAATGATTGAAGAAACTGTCGTGTCAGGAAAGACTTGCAAGCCGACCGCAACCAATCAATTCGTTGAGAGAGCAAGGTAGTGGCAAATTATATTTTTAAAGTTCAGGATATTTAATGAGTGATTACAAAAGATCCACATTTGCCACAACCAGAATCACCAAAACATATCAGGATTCAAGAGGACGCGGCATCAGGAATTGACCAAGACTTAATCAAAGCTTCGCATCCTGGTTGCTCACCTACTTTGATCGTTGCCTCATCTTTTGGCACTTCCTCTTGAGCCTCGTCATTCTCTTGTTCTTCCACTGCACATTATTTCAAACGCAATGTACAATATAATTTACATGTAGAGTGCAAGGCAGGACACCAAATGCAATGTACTTTATTTGTTGGAAACAAGAGTATTGGGTGTCCGGATTTAATTCTCATTGTGTGTGATCAGTTTTGTTAAATAAGGACATGTCCTGCAATCTAGTATTTGGCAAATGACAAGATTGTAACAAAAAGGACTACTTATATATGCATTTGACATTCAAGAATATGAGTTAGTAAACCAAAAATGGAATAGTAAAGTTAAAAGACTAGAGAAAATTCCTTATATAACACTATTTTAAATTTTGTTTCCCTATTTAACACTGTAAAACTATTTCTTCCTTATATAACACCTTGTCTAAATTTTATGCCCTTTATAACACTTCTGTCCATTTTAAGCCTTAACAGTGTTAAATGACACATGAAAAGACCTATTTGCCCCTCATGGGCATGTGACCAAAAATTTCAAGTAAAATGCATTATGTGGTCTCTAAAGTAGTTGACGATGTTCAGAACTGTCCTCTAACTCATGAACTGTCTCAATATGGTTCCAAAACTTACAAATACAGTCTCAATACGGTCGTCAAAATTGATGCGCCGGTCCTCCAATATGCAGTACGAATTGTTAACCACCACCGATACTAGCACTTCATGGAAATTGGGGCCAGATTTTATATAAAATTTCCATCAACCATGGCGCGTGTGCGGCGCGCATGAGGGCTGGAACAGATCAACAGACCATGTTTACGTACGCATGCAAGTTTGTGGGCAGTGCACAGCTAGAGCTAGCCCAGGCCATGTTCACGTACAAGTACTTGTGTAGAATCGATCAAAGCTCTTTTTTTTCGCTAGCTTTGGGTGTATATATTATTTATTGCTCAACAGTGGTAAGGGCATGAGCGGCTTACGTACATGCACTGGCGAGGCATACGAAGAGGCGCTAACATCACCGGTGAACGTGAAGATATAGCACGTGTCCGACGTGCAATCGGTGGTCTAAGCTATAATTTTCTGTCCGGTGCCGGCGGTGGTTCATAGGTGCAGCAAGACCAACGAGGGTCGGTTGATTTTGCTTGGGAATTGAATACACACATACACATAAAATTTTGGTCACACATCATCTGAGGGGCAAATAGGTCTTTTTAGGTGTCATGTGACAACTTTAAGGTTTAAAATGGACAAAAGTGTTATAAAAGGCATAAAATTTAGACACCATGCTAAATAAGGAAGCAAAATAAATTCAATGTCAAACAAGGCAATAAATTTTAAGAGAGTGTTAAATAAGGAATTCCCTCAAAAGACTAAGGGCCTGTTCTTTTGGAGCTTATGGCTGGCTGTGGAAACAAGTTGCCCCCTCCTTACTTATAGTTAGGCTTATAAAATGAAATTTTAGGTTGAGCTTGGCAGCTTATTTCCACACTCAGCCATAGGCCCAAAAAAACTAGCCCTAAGCATGTTCCCTGAGAATTGCTTCAATCGTCCACATGGGTGTAATAGAATGGATTAAATCAGACTCATCGTCAGTGAAATAGCAGCAAATACAGAAAAGCTGAAAATGACAATAACTAAACGAATACATTGTTGCCATCAGTTCTTGGAGCCATGATGTTCATTAGTGTTTCATTCAAACCGACCACCATTGTTAATCTCATCCAATTCATTCCCATGTCTAAGATCAAATTACCGCATGGTGCTTAAGCAATAAATCAAGTTCAGTTGTTCAACTGAGGCTTCAATTCACTGGCAGCTACCAATGCTGGAAGTGTCACTGGTTCAACTTTTGTTTCCCTTGTGAGGTAAAAAGAAAATTAATGAACCTGCAAATATCTTTAGTGTTCCTGGTATTCGTTCATCTAGGAGCAAATAAAAGGAGCTGTCACACCGCAAAAAGATAAAATAACTGACACAACAAATGCAGGGCCAAAAGGCACAATTCGGAGTACCTCAAGGATAATAGGTGCATAAAATTCAGTCACAAACACATATAATCCTCACATTACATAAAACTCAGTCCTGGAACATAGCCAGACTAGTATTAAACAGCTAAATTTGACCAAACACAGGTAAGGCAACTTCCACAGCCACAACCGCATAACAAATCAGGAATCACTGGGACAATGCCATCATCCCTCAGAGTTTTGCTGCCTGGATGTCAGATGATGCTTCCCCTCCCTCCAAGGCGCCTACTTGGATCGCTGCCTCATCTTTCGGCGCTTCCTCTTGAGCCTCCTCATCCTCTTCTTCTTCCACTGCACATTAACACGAAATGCAGATCATCAGTACAAATTGCATAGTGCTAGATGCGCAGGAACATGAGATAATTCCACATGAAACGAGAAAGTAGTATGTAATTCAGAATCAGAAGATTGAGTGTTTCATTGGATATCATCACGTGATTTTCAGAAACACGGACCAATTGTCCTTCATCATTTCCCAAACTGCCAATTTGGCATTGCAAAAAGAGAACTATTCTAAGAAGGTCGTAGCTATCTACAAACAGGTTAGGCAAAGCAAAGTAGATCTGCAGTCGGTTTGACATTCAGAATGAGTAGGAGGATTTTATGATCAAATAGATCAGACGCCAATTGTCTTCCTCATCATGCCAACCGACGCAATTATACAAAATAAAAACAGTGGAAAATGAGCTAAAGAAATGGATAAGCAAACGTTGTTCTCTCAGACAAATGCCTCGATTGTCCACACGGTGTAATAGAATGGATTACATCAGACTCGTCATCTGTTTTCATCATCACAGAGAACAATGGACAAACGAAAACAGCAAAAAAAAAACATAAATCTGGCTAACATAACTAGAGGCAGTAATTAGATCTCATAGAGCAAGCAAATCTGGTCGAAATAGCAGCGGTTCTCTCAGACAAATTTGCCTCACTTTTGTCCCCACGGTTGAATGGAATGGATTGGATCGGACATCTAATCAGGGTTGATCATCACAGAGAACCACTAATTACGCAAGCGAGCGGTAGCAACGGCGAGAACAAACCCTCGCTAAACACTAGCACATGTCCAGATCTACCTCGGTCGCGGAGCAGCTAACAACAGGGAAGGGAGATGACGGGCAGTACGAACCTTGGCCCTCATCGCGGCGGCGGAGTCGGTCTCGCTCTCCTGTTCGCGGCGGCGGCGGCGGCGGCGGTGTGTGGACGAACTTAGATTGTTGACGGCGGGGGCTCTCGCCTCGTACTTATACGGGCTGGGTGCTGAAGGGGGGGGAAACCCTAGCGGGGTTGGACGGGTGGACGGCTCGGATCAGCCAGTGAACGGCGTTCTGATCCGATTAGTAATCTGGTTTGTGGGCCTGTTGGGCCTCCAAACAACGCCTAGGCCCATGCTAACATTTGACTGGACTTGATTTCCTGAAGGGGGAAAAAGAAACTTGACCAGTCTTTACTTTTATTCTCTTTATTTTATTACTTAAAAAAGGGAAACGTTTCCTGCGGCGTGCCGGCGGAACGCTTGGCCAGTCGCGTACGCTTCGTTCGATCGAAAGCGATCATGCGGCCCACGTGTGGCCTCACCCCTCGGCCCCACATGCTCCCTCTTCCTTATCCCCATATGCTTCCTTTTCCTTATCCCCTCAAGCACCACTCATTTTTCTTGCTTATCCCTCCATGCCCACCATTCATCCCATGCACCTCTCTCTCCCCCTGGCCTACCTTCAATCAATAGCTTGCCGGCGATGGAAGACGTGTGTGGCGAGCTGGCAGTCCGGGGCTGCACACATGAAGCCGCGGAGGTGCGTGAGCACGACTCTCGGCGAGCGAAGAGGCGCGACGCCAAAGCTACATCGGCAACTTGGTATTTCCACTTTGCAACCTGATACGACGAGTGGAGGGTGGTTTGCTGCAACCAGTGGCCCCTACTACTACGACCAACGAGGTGGCTGTGCCGTGAAGATGGACGACGGATGCGGCGATTTTTGTGCTGAAACCCACGATAGCCTCTGCTACAACCGGCCAGCCATTTTGCTGGAACCAGCATCAGTAATTGCTGCCATCAGTCACGCGATATGCTGGAACCAAACGCGCACTCGTCGCCGGCGTTTTTTTTTTCTTTTGCTAGAGTTGGGTGTTTGATTTTGCTGGAAGTAGCTATCCTTTTTGCTACAAATCGACCACACGAGTTCTCCCTGTTTTGTTGTTTCTGCTGTATCCAATGTCTTGTTTTGCTGGAAACAACCATCTTTTTTGGTACAAATCGACAACAGGAATTCTACGTGTTTAGTTGTTTTTCTGCTGCATCCGATGTTTCGTTTTGCTGGAACCTAGTATTTTTTTATTCAACCGATCAATGAAGGATTGTTGCTTTCAGATCTTTTTGCTAGATACTTCAGTGCAAACCAACGCCCACGGCGAGCCGAAACCAGAGCATGGTGATGAGCTGGAACCGGCGAGCTTGCTTTGCTGCAATGAGCCGCAAGCCACTATGATCAGCAGGGCGAAGAGCTGGAACGGGCGTCCATTTTTGCTGGGATGGGCGCCCAAATTTGCTGGAACAGGAGTCCCGGGTTGCTGCATCGTTCGCCGCACAGGGAAGCTACGATGTTGGCGAGCTGGAACCGGCGCCCAATTTTGCTGGAGCCGGCATCTCGACATGCTGGAACCGCGTGAAGGCAGGCGGCGGCTGAATGGCTGATTCGACGCTGATGGTGTTTTGCTGCGACCAGTGATGGAAAAGCTTCTACGGGCACGAGAAAAAGCTTCAACCATCGGGCGAGTTGTCGATGGCGTGAGGGGTGACGCCGGGGTGCTGCGGCCGACAACACGGTCGGTGCTGCGCGTTCTACTACAACGAGGAGTCGACCACTAGTTGTTGCATCCGGCCACGTTGACGCTGCCACCAGCTACAACGAGAAGATGCCATGGCGAGCTTCGCCGCCGACGGCCGGCAGCGAAGGTACTCGTGCGGGACGGTGAGCAGAATTGCGCGCGGCTGCGGCCGCCCGCAAGGGAGAGCCGATCTGGGCCTTCGTTGACTCTCGTGACAAACGAAACAGCAAGGAGGGACCGGCAGATCGAGCGGTTAAGGTCACTTCAATCGAGCGGCGCATGAGGAACCGGCCGAAATTTTGGGCCAGTCCGCCGGCGCCTAGTGCTGGCCCTTAAAAAAAGAGTAGCGTTCCTTTTTTTGCCAGACGGAGTGATTCGTCCAACATGTTTTTCTTGGGAACCGCCTTAATCATCTCATCTTTTTGGTTCAAAAAAATCGTCTCATCTTTTATTGACTTATCAAATAAATTATATTTTATTTCATAAGTCAAAATAAGTGATTACAAAATAAAATCATGGGTAAGATTTGTTAAGTATTTTTTTACACAATCACATAACATAAAGATGTAAATTATGGGATAATGTATTGTAATATAATATATAATATTTATGCCCCGTAGCGACACGGGCAAATATCTAGTTCTGCTAGCAAAAAGACTAATTACAAAACAATAAAACTGAGCTAGCTACAAGCCACCGCAGCGATTCACCGCTTTTGGCCGTCCGATCATTTGTTAGACGCCCCAGATCTTCCAATTGTCCGTCCACTGGCGGTCGCTTGGTCATTTTCACCGTGCCTCACCCAATGTAAAAGGGCTGCTGCTCCGGAAAGCAACCTGTGGGTCATGTAGTTAATTGGGCCCAGAAGCAGCCCAATTGGCTGTGTACGTCAGCCCATGCTAGGTTTCCTTTCCAGATCGACAGAGAAAAGAAAAGAACAATTCATCCTTCTCCTCTTGTTCATACCCACGGTGCAGGGTGTCTAATTTCTCATGTTCCTTTCGTGCTAGGAAGCTCGTGGGGATTGACCAACTGTCAGTTTGTTGGAGTTTGATCTGTCCCGATGGGCGACAAACATATAGCTGACTGAAGGCACGAGTATGGCCTATGGACTAAAGGATTTGTTCCTTTCCCTCGGTGGCAACATCCTATATGGCAGTACCTTTTCGCCTCCTTTTACCAGCCGTATAATTCAGTGAGTCGTTAGTAACTGTTTTGATTGGTTGTTAGTATTCCGGCACTGCCTTATATATGGATATTCATTGTTGATATGTGTTACATGGTGTGATCCCGATCGACTCCAATATGGACACCCAGGCACCGCACCCAGGCTCATGCAAATGCTCAAAACAGCCCGGTAACGCCACCACTTGTTGATCAAAACGTTGTCCTCTGAGTACTGATTAGGATTACATGCAACCTTCTTGCTGGAAATACGCTTCTGAAAAAAGATGCTAAGCTGGCCTGATAAGATTGGCATTAGGCTTTTGCCGTAGGATCCTGGAACTCTGAATTCTAGGAACAGCACCTACCAGGTTACCTGATGTAATCCGTATCCTTGCATGAGGTTTGGATTACGTGGTTTTTCAATTTCTGTTGGACAGTTTTAGTCGAGTTAGGTGTGTTCAAGGATTAGCTTTGGTTTTCCCATTTTACTCTCTAAGAAAGGTAACTGAAATTTTGTTTCTGCTCAATTTCATTAGGTTGCAAGAAAATGACTGGTTGAAATTGCTTTCCTAAACAAAGTAATAGATGTACAATATTGATCAACAAATGGGCAACAAGTCAACAACGACCCAGTAGAAATTTTATTGTGCTGAATAGGGCCAAGTATATTATCAAACCATTGTTGGTAAGAGGATAATTTACTATGATTCAGTTGGCAAAGAGGCTCTGATCTGCAGTTTAAATGACGAAGAAATACTGGAACATGGGGAAGAGAAGCATGTTTCACAAAAGAAGAAGATCCGCTAATATGGTAATAATACATCCCAGTTAAATAGATTGGTTTTTCTGTATTACGTGCTCTTCTGTCGTGAACTGCAATTGATTACCACAACATGCTATGTTTTCATCCGTTCAAGTCTGAAGAATGGGTACTATCTATCAGTCTATATGTTTGAATTTTTTTCTAATATCTCTACTCCTAATGGAGCAGTTGATAGCCTGGTACTCCGGTTTTATTTTCGTCCGGTTTTATTTCGTCCCACCTCCCACCACTCCATACTACTGGTTTTTTATCTATCTACAAATCTCCCCTCCCACTGGTTTAAGCCGGTTATCAATTTTTGGTAATGCAATAAAAGTCATACGGGAATAAATCATATCACGGTCGGCAGTTAATCTCAAACCTGCCAAGAGATTTGGTAACAGAATAAATTCAAAAGGAAGGGTGGGAGAATGTTCCTATACATAAGGATGGTAATCTCCATCGCATACCATTTACTCCAGAATCAATCGCATTAATAATCTCCATCGCATAAATAATTACTCCAAAATCAATCACAATCATAATCTACATTGCATAATTAACTTCTTCCTATGACCACCTCGCTCCACCAATCCCACCTGCCGTTTTCTACCATCACGATCGATTTTCTCGCGTCCTCTCCTGCACGCACAAAAATATAGGCCCAGCCTTGACCGTGGGCTGGGACTCATCCGCCGCGCACCGCCTGCTCTGCAACGACGCCCAACGCAACCTCTTCTTTGATGCCCCCGCGCACCCCTCGCCGCCGCCACCGACGCCCTGCGCGTTCGCCTCTACGGCCTCGATGATTGCACCCGCTTTCGTGACGTCCTCGCGCTCAAGCGCCGCCGGCGCATCCACGCCTGCGTCAGCCATGCCGAGGAGGTTGAGGAGCCCCTCGAGCCGGCCCTCGCCCTCGCCTACGTCAACGACCCCGCCCATCTTGGCGGGATCGATTCCCCCATCGCCCGACTCACCTCCGACGAGTATGGCGTCGGTGGGTACGCCGCGTCGTTCGTATGCTTGGCAGGTTCCAGAACACCCCGCGACGTGTATGAGGCTGCTAAGCTTGACCATGGCGAGGGGCTCGTGCTCGAGCTCGACGAGACGCAATTCGATCTCGGAACCAACTACGAGCTGGATGGTGAGACTGCAGAGCAGGCAGGGGGCGCGACGAAGATGGAAGTGGCGGCAGTTCAAGCTTGTCGCTGCCGAAGACCCTAGAGAGGTGCGTGAAGAGACCTGGTTAGATTTGTTGGGCCCCACTGGTAGATGCTCCATGTCTCCTCCTCTGGTTCCTTGTGCATTATTGGGTTGTCTTAACTTTCAGTCTGGAACACGTAGCCGTGAATTTTTTTGATTAATATTGATGTCATCGTTACATATTGGTACCGGGTAGATTTGATGTATTATCGTTAAGCTCTCACGACCAGGCCTGGTTTTACAGATGTTTAGCGCACCGGTTCCTGTTCATTTACAACACAGCCATGCGATCTATTAAGTGATGTTTCTCTGAATTTATGACAGGTAAACTGCGGTAATAACAAATCAGATGTCATCTCTCATCTTGCCGATTCAACCTTGGAAGATATGGTAGAGAGGAGAGGCGGTTTGGTCCATCTGGTGGAAGGGGGAGTGGAGATAGTAGGAGTGGAAAGCAACTCCGTGCATCCTGGCGGAAGGGATATATATAGGCTGACATGTCATCGGTGCTGGGCACCACAGGCAAGTGCTGTTTAGTTGAGTCCCACTCACGAATTAGAAAAAAATTCTTTGGGTTCTTGGATAGATGCTTATGGTTTGTTGCGTCATTTTTCAGGTTCAATATGCTGGCTGGCGCCGAGCCTCACTACTGAGTTGAAGAAATACTTGCAACGGTTGCCAAAAGTTATGTTAAAAAATAGGCCCACCTTCATAAGGATGATGTAAATTGCAGCCGTACTCAGGTTTATTCTTTGTTCCCTGCATATTTTTATTTAACCACGTTATGTTTTAGCCACTAGATGGAAAATAGAAAAAGGAAACGGAGAGAATCACTTATTTTCGTGATATGATATTTATTTAATAGTGATTGCTATTTGTTTTGAATATTTAAGCATAAGGATACCACAATTAAATTATGGTTACAACACGAAAGTTGTAGAGTAGTTAATCTCTATCTCTACTCCTAAAGGGGGAGTTGGTAGCCCGGTGCGCAGGTTTATTTTCGCCTCACCGATTTATTCTCCCTCACCTCCCACCATCCCCTCCACGCTGGGTTTTCTCCGTCCGACTAAAAACCGAATCAATTTGCATGATCCTCCTTGTTTGTTTTTCGGCTAATGTCCTCCTATCCTAGAGCATGTTCATCTGACTAATCTTCTTAGTTAATGCCCTCCTTGCCTGGATCATGTTCATCCGATTGACAAAGGCTTGGCCATCTTGTAATAGTAGATGGTGAAGTGGATATATATACTACTCCCTCCGTCCGAAAATACTTGTCATCAAAATCTCTACTCCTAATGGAGCAGTTGGTAGCCTGGTACTCCGGTTTTATTTTCGTCCGGTTTTATTTCGTCCCACCTCCCACCACTCCGTACTACTGGTTTTTTATCTATCTACAAATCTCCCCTCCCACTGGTTTAAGCCGGTTATCAATTTTTGGTAATGCAATAAAAGTCATACGGGAATAAATCATATCACGGTCGGCAGTTAATCTCAAACCTGCCAAGAGATTTGGTAACAGAATAAATTCAAAAGGAAGGGTGGGGGAATGTTCCTATACATAAGGATGGTAATCTCCATCGCATACCATTTACTCCAGAATCAATCGCATTAATAATCTCCATCGCATAAATAATTACTCCAAAATCAATCACAATCATATTCTACATCGCATAATTAACTTCTTCCTATGACCACCTCGCTCCACCAATCCCACCTGCCGTTTTCTACCATCACGATCGATTTTCTCGCGTCCTCTCTTGCACGCACAAAAATATAGGTCCAGCCTCGACCGTGGGCTGGGACTCATCCGCCGCGCACCGCCTGCTCTGCAACGACGCCCAACGCAACCTCTTCTTTGATGCCCCCGCGCACCCCTCGCCGCCGCCACCGACGCCCTGCGCGTTCGCCTCTACGGCCTCGATGATTGCACCCGCTTTCGTGACGTCCTCGCGCTCAAGCGCCGCCGGCGCATCCACGCCTGCGTCAGCCATGCCGAGGAGGTTGAGGAGCCCCTCGAGCCGGCCCTCGCCCTCGCCTACGTCAACGACCCCGCCCATCTTGGCGGGGTCGATTCCCCCATCGCCCGACTCACCTCCGACGAGTATGGCGTCGGTGGGTACGCCGCGTCGTTCGTATGCTTGGCAGGTTCCAGAACACCCCGCGACGTGTATGAGGCTGCTAAGCTTGACCATGGCGAGGGGCTCGTGCTCGAGCTCGACGAGACGCAATTCGATCTCGGAACCAACTACGAGCTGGATGGTGAGACTGCAGAGCAGGCAGGGGGCGCGACGAAGATGGAAGTGGCGGCAGTTCAAGCTTGTCGCTGCCGAAGACCCTAGAGAGGTGCGTGAAGAGACCTGGTTAGATTTGTTGGGCCCCACTGGTAGATGCTCCATGTCTCCTCCTCTGGTTCCTTGTGCATTATTGGGTTGTCTTAACTTTCAGTCTGGAACATGTAGCCGTGAATTTTTTTGATTAATATTGATGTCATCGTTACATATTGGTACCGGGTAGATTTGATGTATTATCGTTAAGCTCTCACGACCAGGCCTGGTTTTACAGATGTTTAGCGCACCGGTTTCTGTTCATTTACAACACAGCCATGCGATCTATTAAGTGATGTTTCTCTGAATTTATGACAGGTAAACTGCGGTAATAACAAATCAGATGTCATCTCTCATCTTGCCGATTCAACCTTGGAAGATATGGTAGAGACGAGAGGCGGTTTGGTCCATCTGGTGGAAGGGGGAGTGGAGATAGTAGGAGTGGAAAGCAACTCAGTCCATCCTGGCGGAAGGGATATATATAGGCTGACATGTCATCGGTGCTGGGCACCACAGGCAAGTGCTGTTTAGTTGAGTCCCACTCACGAATTAGAAAAAAATTCTTTGGGTTCTTGGATAGATGCTTATGGTTTGTTGCGTCATTTTTCAGGTTCAATATGCTGGCTGGCGCCGAGCCTCACTACTGAGTTGAAGAAATACTTGCAACGGTTGCCAAAAGTTGTGTTAAAAAAATAGGCCCACCTTCATAAGGATGATGTAAATTGCAGCCGTACTCAGGTTTATTCTTTGTTCCCTGCATATTTTTATTTAACCACGTTATGTTTTAGCCACTAGATGGAAAATAGAAAAAGGAAACGGAGAGAATCACTTATTTTCGTGATATGATATTTATTTAATAGTGATTGCTATTTGTTTTGAATATTTAAGCATAAGGATACCACAATTAAATTATGGTTACAACACGAAAGTTGTAGAGTAGTTAATCTCTATCTCTACTCCTAAAGGGGGAGTTGGTAGCCCGGTGCGCAGGTTTATTTTCGCCTCACCGATTTATTCTCCCTCACCTCCCACCATCCCCTCCACGCTGGGTTTTCTCCGTCCGACTAAAAACCGAATCAATTTGCATGATCCTCCTTGTTTGTTTTTCGGCTAATGTCCTCCTATCCTAGAGCATGTTCATCTGACTAATCTTCTTAGTTAATGCCCTCCTTGCCTGGATCATGTTCATCCGATTGACAAAGGCTTGGCCATCTTGTAATAGTAGATGGTGAAGTGGATATATATACTACTCCCTCCGTCCGAAAATACTTGTCATCAAAATCTCTACTCCTAATGGAGCAGTTGGTAGCCTGGTACTCCGGTTTTATTTTCGTCCGGTTTTATTTCGTCCCACCTCCCACCACTCCGTACTACTGGTTTTTTATCTATCTACAAATCTCCCCTCCCACTGGTTTAAGCCGGTTATCAATTTTTGGTAATGCAATAAAAGTCATACGGGAATAAATCATATCACGGTCGGCAGTTAATCTCAAACCTGCCAAGAGATTTGGTAACAGAATAAATTCAAAAGGAAGGGTGGGGGAATGTTCCTATACATAAGGATGGTAATCTCCATCGCATACCATTTACTCCAGAATCAATCGCATTAATAATCTCCATCGCATAAATAATTACTCCAAAATCAATCACAATCATATTCTACATCGCATAATTAACTTCTTCCTATGACCACCTCGCTCCACCAATCCCACCTGCCGTTTTCTACCATCACGATCGATTTTCTCGCGTCCTCTCTTGCACGCACAAAAATATAGGTCCAGCCTCGACCGTGGGCTGGGACTCATCCGCCGCGCACCGCCTGCTCTGCAACGACGCCCAACGCAACCTCTTCTTTGATGCCCCCGCGCACCCCTCGCCGCCGCCACCGACGCCCTGCGCGTTCGCCTCTACGGCCTCGATGATTGCACCCGCTTTCGTGACGTCCTCGCGCTCAAGCGCCGCCGGCGCATCCACGCCTGCGTCAGCCATGCCGAGGAGGTTGAGGAGCCCCTCGAGCCGGCCCTCGCCCTCGCCTACGTCAACGACCCCGCCCATCTTGGCGGGGTCGATTCCCCCATCGCCCGACTCACCTCCGACGAGTATGGCGTCGGTGGGTACGCCGCGTCGTTCGTATGCTTGGCAGGTTCCAGAACACCCCGCGACGTGTATGAGGCTGCTAAGCTTGACCATGGCGAGGGGCTCGTGCTCGAGCTCGACGAGACGCAATTCGATCTCGGAACCAACTACGAGCTGGATGGTGAGACTGCAGAGCAGGCAGGGGGCGCGACGAAGATGGAAGTGGCGGCAGTTCAAGCTTGTCGCTGCCGAAGACCCTAGAGAGGTGCGTGAAGAGACCTGGTTAGATTTGTTGGGCCCCACTGGTAGATGCTCCATGTCTCCTCCTCTGGTTCCTTGTGCATTATTGGGTTGTCTTAATTTTCAGTCTGGAACACGTAGCCGTGAATTTTTTTGATTACTATTGATGTCATCGTTACATATTGGTACCGGGTAGATTTGATGTATTATCGTTAAGCTCTCACGACCAGGCCTGGTTTTACAGATGTTTAGCGCACCGGTTCCTGTTCATTTACAACACAGCCATGCGATCTATTAAGTGATGTTTCTCTGAATTTATGACAGGTAAACTGCGGTAATAACAAATCAGATGTCATCTCTCATCTTGCCGATTCAACCTTGGAAGATATGGTAGAGACGAGAGGCGGTTTGGTCCATCTGGTGGAAGGGGGAGTGGAGATAGTAGGAGTGGAAAGCAACTCAGTCCATCCTGGCGGTAGGGATATATATAGGCTGACATGTCATCGGTGCTGGGCACCACAGGCAAGTGTTGTTTAGTTGAGTCCCACTCACGAATTAGAAAAAAATTCTTTGGGTTCTTGGATAGATGCTTATGGTTTGTTGCGTCATTTTTCAGGTTCAATATGCTGGCTGGCGCCGAGCCTCACTATTGAGTTGAAGAAATACTTGCAACGGTTGCCAAAAGTTGTGTTAAAAAAATAGGCCCACCTTCATAAGGATGATGTAAATTGCAGCCATACTCAGGTTTATTCTTTGTTCCCTGCATATTTTTATTTAACCACGTTATGTTTTAGCCACTAGATGGAAAATAGAAAAAGGAAACGGAGAGAATCACTTATTTTCGTGATATGATATTTATTTAATAGTGATTGCTATTTGTTTTGAATATTTAAGCATAAGGATACCACAATTAAATTATGGTTACAACACGAAAGTTGTAGAGTAGTTAATCTCTATCTCTACTCCTAAAGGGGGAGTTGGTAGCCCGGTGCGCAGGTTTATTTTCGCCTCACCGATTTATTCTCCCTCACCTCCCACCATCCCCTCCACGCTGGGTTTTCTCCGTCCGACTAAAAACCGAATCAATTTGCATGATCCTCCTTGTTTGTTTTTCGGCTAATGTCCTCCTATCCTAGAGCATGTTCATCTGACTAATCTTCTTAGTTAATGCCCTCCTTGCCTGGATCATGTTCATCCGATTGACAAAGGCTTGGCCATCTTGTAATAGTAGATGGTGAAGTGGATATATATACTACTCCCTCCGTCCGAAAATACTTGTCATCAAAATCTCTACTCCTAATGGAGCAGTTGGTAGCCTGGTACTCCGGTTTTATTTTCGTCCGGTTTTATTTCGTCCCACCTCCCACCACTCCGTACTACTGGTTTTTTATCTATCTACAAATCTCCCCTCCCACTGGTTTAAGCCGGTTATCAATTTTTGGTAATGCAATAAAAGTCATACGGGAATAAATCATATCACGGTCGGCAGTTAATCTCAAACCTGCCAAGAGATTTGGTAACAGAATAAATTCAAAAGGAAGGGTGGGGGAATGTTCCTATACATAAGGATGGTAATCTCCATCGCATACCATTTACTCCAGAATCAATCGCATTAATAATCTCCATCGCATAAATAATTACTCCAAAATCAATCACAATCATAATCTACATCGCATAATTAACTTCTTCTTATGACCACCTCGCTCCACCAATCCCACCTGCTGTTTTCTACCATCACGATCGATTTTCTCGCGTCCTCTCCTGCACGCACAAAAATATAGGTCCAGCCTCGACCGTGGGCTGGGACTCATCCGCCGCGCACCGCCTGCTCTGCAACGACGCCCAACGCAACCTCTTCTTTGATGCCCCCGCGCACCCCTCGCCGCCGCCAACGACGCCCTGCGCGTTCGCCTCTACGGCCTCGATGATTGCACCCGCTTTCGTGACGTCCTCGTGCTCAAGCGCCGCCGGCGCATCCACGCCTGCATCAGCCATGCCGAGGAGGTTGAGGAGCCCCTCGAGCAGGCCCTCGCCCTCGCCTACGTCAACGACCCCGCCCATCTTGGCGGGGTCGATTCCCCCATCGCCCGACTCACCTCCGACGAGTATGGCGTCGGTGGGTACGCCGCGTCGTTCGTATGCTTGGCAGGTTCCAGAACACCCCGCGACGTGTATGAGGCTGCTAAGCTTGACCATGGCGAGGGGCTCGTGCTCGAGCTCGACGAGACGCAATTCGATCTCGGAACCAACTACGAGCTGGATGGTGAGTTTGCAGAGCAGGCAGGGGGCGCGACGAAGATGGAAGTGGCGGAAGTTCAAGCTTGTCGCTGCCGAAGACCCTAGAGAGGTGCGTGAAGAGACCTGGTTAGATTTGTTGGGCCCCACTGGTAGATGCTCCATGTCTCCTCCTCTGGTTCCTTGTGCATTATTGGGTTGTCTTAATTTTCAGTCTGGAACACGTAGCCGTGAATTTTTTTGATTAGTATTGATGTCATCGTTACATATTGGTACCGGATAGATTTGATGTATTATCGTTAAGCTCTCACGACCAGGCCTGGTTTTACAGATGTTTAGCGCACCGGTTTCTGTTCATTTACAACACAGCCATGCGATCTATTAAGTGATGTTTCTCTGAATTTATGACAGGTAAACTGCGGTAATAACAAATCAGATGTCATCTCTCATCTTGCCGATTCAACCTTGGAAGATATGGTAGAGACGAGAGGCGGTTTGGTCCATCTGGTGGAAGGGGGAGTGGAGATAGTAGGAGTGGAAAGCAACTCAGTCCATCCTGGCGGAAGGGATATATATAGGCTGACATGTCATCGGTGCTGGGCACCACAGGCAAGTGCTGTTTAGTTGAGTCCCACTCACGAATTAGAAAAAAATTCTTTGGGTTCTTGGATAGATGCTTATGGTTTGTTGCGTCATTTTTCAGGTTCAATATGTTGGCTGGCGCCGAGCCTCACTACTGAGTTGAAGAAATACTTGCAACGGTTGCCAAAAGTTGTGTTAAAAAAATAGGCCCACCTTCATAAGGATGATGTAAATTGCAGCCGTACTCAGGTTTATTCTTTGTTCCCTGCATATTTTTATTTAACCACGTTATGTTTTAGCCACTAGATGGAAAATAGAAAAAGGAAACGGAGAGAATCACTTATTTTCGTGATATGATATTTATTTAATAGTGATTGCTATTTGTTTTGAATATTTAAGCATAAGGATACCACAATTAAATTATGGTTACAACACGAAAGTTGTAGAGTAGTTAATCTCTATCTCTACTCCTAAAGGGGGAGTTGGTAGCCCGGTGCGCAGGTTTATTTTCGCCTCACCGATTTATTCTCCCTCACCTCCCACCATCCCCTCCACGCTGGGTTTTCTCCGTCCGACTAAAAACCGAATCAATTTGCATGATCCTCCTTGTTTGTTTTTCGGCTAATGTCCTCCTATCCTAGAGCATGTTCATCTGACTAATCTTCTTAGTTAATGCCCTCCTTGCCTGGATCATGTTCATCCGATTGACAAAGGCTTGGCCATCTTGTAATGGTAGATGGTGAAGTGGATATATATACTACTCCCTCCGTCCGAAAATACTTGTCATCAAAATGAATATAAAGGGATGTATCTAGAACTAAAATATGTTTAGATACATCTCCTTTTATCCATTTTGATGACAAGTATTTCCGGACGGAGGGAGTGCTTCAGTTTGCATGAGAACAACCGCTTATATGTGTGCCTCAATAGTAAAGTAGGATTGCTTGGATTATTTTCTGTAGTATTTTGTCCAGTTTTAAATGTTTAGTTTCTTAACTTATTATGAGGCTTGCATCGATCAAAGAAATCATGCTCCCTTGGCTTAATCAAATGTACTTATGTTTGCTAATTTATTTTTAGTGTGTGTTTCCTCCTACTATCTTATTATTCTATAGCTAACTATATTTTGGAATCTGGTGGGTGCAAAGAAAATGGCAGTTTCTAGATTTCTGTAGTATTTCTGGGTAACAACAGGTTCCAAAGTGACGGGCATTGCTAAATCAGATAACATACTATTCAAAAAGAGAACACATTCATCCCTTCATTTTAGAGATTCAATAAAGCAAGCAAAACTTGGAATCCAAGTCAGAATACCAACTATTGTACTACTGAATGCACATTTATTTGCCGACATGAAACTATCTATCACATGTAGGTGTGTTTGCTCCTCGGAGCATAGCAAAATGATATGCTCTTACATAAACATTATCTTGCTTACAGTGTTAATTCAAAGCCTTAATTCAAGGTCGGATCTTGCTTACAATGTCAATATAATCGCTTTTAATCTCTTTCAAGATTAATAAACTGCACATGCATGGCACGCAAATAGGACAAACTTGACTAGATCCACACATATATTTTTATCACTTCTAATATCTCATCGACTGTTTACATGCCATATTGCATACCAAGAATACAAGAGTGCTGACTTTATTTTATTTTATTTTATTTTATTTCTGAAATAGTTCCCAATTAGGCTTACAATTATTTTATATTAGTGTTTTTTCCTTTGTCAAGCTTATGAAGAATGTATTCCCTTGAACAGTATTTCATCCATTTGGATTTAGGTGACATGTGTGGTGGCACGAGAAAATGGAAGGCCCTAAGCTGAAGGAGATCATCAATTGACATGAGTGATAAGCAATATCTATTAGAAACACATACTATCAGGCTAATGCAAACCACTTGGGTATGAAGTATACTTACCACAACTTTCTATGTGTTGATCAACTTGTGTTTTCTTGTTAGTAAAAGAAACATGTTGTTTTTTTGTGGTTCATGGATTCATGCTCAATGTTGAATTATTATCTGATCTGCAGAAGCATGTCTTACTGCTGCTCAAGGTCACATGATTTATAATTTATAACTACAATTATTTAAATCAGTATCTTGCACAAAGTCCTGACATCTGGCTTTATCAAAGATTCCACTATGTTTATTTCTCCATCATATCGCACAATGAATAATAACAGTAGATAGATATCCCCTTTTTATGCAATGAATTTCATGAAATAAAACAGCGTCCATCACCGTCTCTGATGTAATCTTAAGTGCACATGCATGGCTTAATGTCACTGCTATCTCGTAGTTTCACATGCTATTCAAGTTTACGGCATATAGTACTTAACATATAAGTTGTGTCATAGTATTAGTGTCATCTTTGGCTGCTTCCTTTCTTGAATTTTCCGATGACAGTGTACATGCCTTAACATATTCGAAGTTGTTGATTTTTTTTGTTGCAAATATAATATTTAGTAATTTAACGTGAGCCCTTGCAGGTCCAATTAAAGCTATTTGACCAGAAGCTAGGTGATATGTGCTCAAAAGAATCTACCCCTGTTATGCACCAGTTTTTTGCCTTAACATTGTTTCTGCAATTACGCTATATATCTTGTATTAACTGGATTTTTAAGATGACGATTAAGGAATTCATCTACAATTAGGAACTTACTTCGCGACAAGGAAGGTCCAGTGGTTGGGCAACAACATGTGGAAGGATAATTACTGGATACATTTTTTTTAGCGAACAACAGTGGAGCGATTTGATGTCTCAAAACATGTAAGCTGACTTGCCCTCCATGGAATGGAATGACTACAAAAACTTTTGTCATTTCATCTAAGAATATTTTAAATTAGTTAATAAATCATACAGACTTGGTGTTTTCTTGGTCTCATGCAACTATGTGTGGTTTCTTACTTTACTCCACAATCATCTGTGGCAATTATGAGGTATTTTTCGCCATTCGTATTTATTCCTTAATTTTACTATGAATATATGAGACTACACACCAAGGGGTTCGCAAAAAGTACAAAAAAACTAGGAGACAAGCACGAGTCATCTTATGAGGTGATGATGTAGGAGACACAATGAGGTGAAAGAGACGTGATGGACATAGAAGAGTAAACCCACGAGGATAAAGAGATGTCATGCACATAGAAGGAGGAAGCGAGGACCTCGATCCACATTATCAAAGACATAGATAAGAACAAGAGTATCACACTTCCCACATCGACCAACTAATGACACATGTTGCTATTGGGGCATATCACCCTCCCTTGCATTATACATATTAATATTAAGATGAAACACTTCGTTGAATGCATTTCTCTTATATTGTTCTATGGCAAAACCCGAGCATTCTGCTAGAAAGGATGCTCGGGTGTAGACAGAATCATATATTATATCATTATTAGTATCAACATGTTTCTAAATGTTTTCATACTCAGTATATGATGTTAGATTCAACATGAGATCTAAAGTTTTGTGTGAAGCCAAATATGCAGGTGTTAGCAATACTGTTTGATAGCTTGGGGGTACGATGTGGCAAACGCGCAACGGCTGGCTAGCTGTGTGGGAGAGCAAGAGATGTCCAGCGAGAAACATCCCACTACAAGTTGGGGAACGTAGTAATTTCAAAAAATTTCCTACGCACACGCAAGATCATGGTGATGCATAGCAACGAGAAGGGAGAGTGTTGTCTACGTACCCACGCAGACCGACTGCGGAAGCGTTGACACAACGTAGAGGAAGTAGTCGTACGTCTTCCCGATCCGACCGATCTAAGCACCGTTACTCCGGCACCTCCGAGTTCTTAGCACACATACAGCTCGATGACGATCCCCGGGCTCCGATCCAGCAAAGCGTCGGGGAAGAGTTCTGTCAGCACGACGGCGTGGTGACGATCTTGATGTTCTACCGACGCAGGGCTTCGCCTAAGCACTACAACGATATGATCGAGGTGGAATATGGTGGCAGGGGGCACCGCACACGGCTAAGGAACGATCTCAAGGATCAACTTGTGTGTCTAGAGGTGCCCCCCTGCCCCTGTATATAAAGGAGCCAAGGGGGAGGGGCTGGCTGGCCAAGGAGGGTGCGCCAGGAGAGTCCTACTCCCTCTGGGAGTAGGATCCCCCCCTCAATCCTAGTTGGAATAGGATTCCTTAAGGGGGGGGGAAGAGAGAGAGGGGGGCCGGCCACCTCTCCTAGTCCTAATAGGACTAGGGGAGGGGGGAGGCACGCGGCCACCTTGGGCTGCCCCTTTCTTCTTTCCACTAAAGCCCACTAAGGCCCATATAGCTCCCGGGGGGTTCCGGTAACCTCCCGGTACTCCGGTAAAATCCCGATTTCACCCGGAACACTTCCGATATCCAAACATAGGCTTCCAATATATCAATCTTTATGTCTCGACCATTTCGAGACTCCTCGTCATGTCCGTGATCACATCCGGGACTCCGAACTAACTTCGGTACATCAAAATGCATAAACTCATAATAACTGTCATCGTAACGTTAAGCGTGCGGACCCTACGGTTCGAGAATAATGTAGACATGACTGAGACACATCTCCGGTCAATAACCAATAGCGGGACCTGGATGCCCATATTGGCTCCTACATATTCTACGAAGATCTTTATCGGTCAGACCGCATAACAACATACGTTGTTCCCTTTGTCATCGGTATGTTACTTGCCCGAGATTCGATCGTCGGTATCCAATACCTAGTTCAATCTCGTTACTGGCAAGTCTCTTTACTCGTTCTGTAATACATCATCCCGCAACTAACTCATTAGTTGCAATGCTTGCAAGGCTTATGTGATGTGCATTACCGAGAGGGCCCAGAGATACCTCTCCGACAATCGGAGTGACAAATCCTAATCTCGAAATACGCCAACCCAACATCTACCTTTGGAGACACCTGTAGAGCTCCTTTATAATCACCCATTTACGTTGTGACGTTTGGTAGCACACAAAGTATTCCTCCGGCAAACGGGAGTTGCATAATCTCATAGTCATAGGAACATGTATAAGTCATGAAGAAAGCAATAGCAACATACTAAACGATCGGGTGCTAAGCTAATGGAATGGGTCATGTCAATCAGATCATTCAACTAATGATGTGACCTCGTTAATCAAATAACAACTCTTTGTTCATGGTTAGGAAACATAACCATCTTTGATTAACGAGCTAGTCAAGTAGAGGCATACTAGTGACACTCTATTTGTCTATGTATTCACACATGTATTATGTTTTCGGTTCATGCAATTCTAGCATGAATAATAAACATTTATCATGATATAAGGAAATAAATAATAACTTTATTATTGCCTCTAGGGCAGATTTCCTTCAGTCTCCCACTTGCACTAGAGTCAATAATCTAGATTACACTGTAATGATTCTAACACCCATGGAGTCTTGGTGCTGATCATGTTTTGCTCGTGGAAGAGACTTAGTCAACGGGTCTGCAACATTCAGATCCGTATGTATCTTGCAAATCTCTATGTCTCCCACCTGGACTAGATCCTGGATGGAATTGAAGCGTCTCTTGATGTGCTTGGTCCTTTTGTGAAATCTGGATTCCTTTGCCAAGGCAATTGCACCAGTATTGTCACAAAAGATTTTCATTGGACCCGATGCACTAGGTATGACACCTAGATCGGATATGAACTCCTTCATCCAGACTCCTTCGTTCGCTGCTTCCGAAGCAGCTATGTACTCCGCTTCACATGTAGATCCCGCTACGACGCTTTGTTTAGAACTGCACCAACTGACAGCTCCACCGTTTAATGTAAACACGTATCCGGTTTGCGATTTAGAATCGTCCGGATCAGTGTCAAAGCTTGCATGAACGTAACCTTTTACGGTGAGCTCTTTGTCACCTCCATATACGAGAAACATATCCTTAGTCCTTTTCAGGTATTTCAGGATGTTCTTGACCGCTGTCCAGTGATCCACTCCTGGATTACTTTGGTACCTCCCTGCTAGACTTATAGCAAGGCACACATCAGTTCTGGTACACAGCATTGCATACATGATAGAGCCTATGGCTGAAGCATAGGGAACATCTTTCATTTTCTCTCTATCTTCTGCAGTGGTCGGGCATTGAGTCTGACTCAACTTCACACCTTGTAACACAGGCAAGAACCCTTTCTTTGCTTGATCCATTTTGAACTTCTTCAAAATCTTGTCAAGGTATGTGCTTTGTGAAAGTCCAATTAAGCGTCTTGATCTATCTCTATAGATCTTTATGCCTAATATGTAAGCAGCTTCACTGAGGTCTTTCATTGAAAAACTCTTATTCAAGTATCCCTTTATGCTATCCAGAAATTCTATATCATTTCCAATCAGTAATATGCCATCCACATATAATATCAGAAATGCTACAGAGCTCCCACTCACTTTCTTGTAAATACAGGCTTCTCCGAAAGTCTGTATAAAACCAAATGCTTTGATCACACTATCAAAGCGTTTATTCCAACTCCGAGAGGCTTGCACCAGTCCATAAATGGATCGCTGGAGCTTGCACACTTTGTTAGCTCCTTTTGGACCGACAAAACCTTCCGGTTGCATCATATACAACTCTTCTTCCAGAAATCCATTCAGGAATGCAGTTTTGACATCCATCTGCCAAATTTCGTAATCATAAAATGCGGCAATTGCTAACATGATTCGGACAGACTTAAGCATCGCTACGGGTGAGAAGTTCTCATCGTAGTCAACCCCTTGAACTTGTCGAAAACCTTTTACGACAAGTCGAGCTTTGTAGACAGTAACATTACCATCAGCGTCAGTCTTCTTCTTGAAGATCCATTTATTCTCAATTGCTTGCCGATCATCGGGTAAGTCAACCAAAGTCCATACTTTATTCTCATACATGGATCCCATCTCAGATTTCATGGCTTCAAGCCACTTTGCGGAATCTGGGCTTACCATCGCTTCTTCATAGTTTGTAGGTTCATCATGATCTAGCAGCATGATTTCCAGAACAGGATTACCGTACCACTCTGGTGCGGATCTCGCTCTGGTTGATCTACGAGGTTCAGTAGTATCTTGTCCTGAAGTTTCATGATCATCATCATTAAATTCCTCACTAATTGGTATAGGTGTCGCAGAAACAGTTTTCTTTGATGTACTACTTTCCAATAAGGGAGCAGGTACAGTTACCTCGTCAAGTTCTACTTTCCTCCCACTCACTTCTTTCGAGAGAAACTCCTTCTCTAGAAAGGATCCATTCTTAGCAACGAATATCTTGCCTTCGGATCTGTGATAGAAGGTGTACCCAACAGTCTCCTTTGGGTATCCTATGAAGACACATTTCTCCGATTTGGGTTCGAGCTTATCAGGTTGAAGCTTTTTCACATAAGTATCGCAGCCCCAAACTTTAAGAAACGACAACTTTGGTTTCTTGCCAAACCACAGTTCATAAGGCGTCGTCTCAACGGATTTTGATGGTGCCCTATTTAACGTGAATGCGGCCGTCTCTAAAGTATAACCCCAAAACGATAGCGGTAAATCAGTAAGAGACATCATAGATCGCACCATATCTAGTAAAGTACGATTACGACGTTCGGACACACCATTACGCTGTGGTGTTCCGGGTGGCGTGAGTTGCGAAACTATTTCACAATTTTTCAAATGTACACCAAACTCGTAACTCAAATATTCTCCTCCACGATCAGATCGTAGAAACTTTATTTTCTTATTACGATGATTTTCAACTTCACTCTGAAATTCTTTGAACTTTTCAAATGTTTCAGACTTGTGTTTCATCAAGTAGATATACCCATATCTGCTTAAATCATCTGTGAAGGTGAGAAAATAACGATATCTGCCACGAGCCTCAATATTCATCGGACCACATACATCGGTATGTATGATTTCCAACAAATCTGTTGCTCTCTCCATAGTACCGGAGAACGGTGTTTTAGTCATCTTGCCTATGAGGCACGGTTCGCAAGTACCAAGTGATTCATAATCAAGTGGTTCCAAAAGTCCATCAGTATGGAGTTTCTTCATGCGCTTTATACCGATATGACCTAAACGGCAGTGCCACAAATAAGTTGCACTATCATTATCAACTCTGCATCTTTTGTCTTCAACATTATGAATATGTGTGTTACTACTATCGAGATTCATCAAAAATAGACCACTCTTCAAAGGTGCATGACCATAAAATATATTACTCATATAAATAGAACAACCATTATTCTCTGATTTAAATGAATAACCGTCTCGCATCAAACAAGATCCAGATATAATGTTCATGCTCAATGCTGGCACCAAATAACAATTATTTAGGTCTAATATTAATCCCGAAGGTAGATGTAGAGGTAGCATGCCGACCGCGATCACATCGACTTTGGAACCGTTTCCCACGCGCATCGTCACCTCGTCCTTTGTCAGTGTTCGCCTAATCCGTAGTCCCTGTTTCGAGTTGCAAATATTAGCAACAGAACCAGTATCAAATACCCAGGTGCTACTGCGAGCTCTAGTAAGGTACACATCAATAACATATATATCACATATACCTTTGTTCACCTTGCCATCCTTCTTATCCGCCAAATACTTGGGGTAGTTCCGCTTCCAGTGACCAGTCTGCTTGCAGTAGAAACACTCAGTTTCAGGCTTAGGTCTAGACTTGGGTTTCTTCTCCTGAGCAGCAACTTGCTTGTTGTTCTTCTTGAAGTTCCCCTTCTTCTTCCCTTTGCCCTTTTTCTTGAAACTAGTGGTCTTGTTAACCATCAACACTTGATGCTCCTTCTTGATTTCTACCTCCGCAGCTTTCAGCATTGCGAAGAGCTCGGGAGTAGTCTTGTTCATCCCTTGCATATTATAGTTCATCACGAAGCTCTTGTAGCTTGGTGGCAGTGATTGGAGAATTCTGTCAATGACGCAATCATCTGGAAGATTAACTCCCATCTGAATCAAGTGATTGTTATACCCAGACATTTTGAGTATATGCTCACTGACAGAACTGTTCTCCTCCATCTTACAGCTATAGAACTTATTGGAGACTTCATATCTCTCAATCCGGGCATTTACTTGAAATATTAACTTCAACTCCTGGAACATCTCATATGCTCCATGACGTTCAAAACGTCGTTGAAGTCCCGATTCTAAGCCGTAAAGCATGGCACACTGAATTATCGAGTAGTCATCAGCTTTGCTCTGCCAGACGTTTATAACATCAGGTGTTGCTCCAGCAGCAGGCCTGGCACCCAGCGGTGCTTCCAGGACGTAATTCTTCTGAGCAGCAATGAGGATAATCCTCAAGTTACGGACCCAGTCCGTGTAATTGCTACCATCATCTTTCAACTTTGCTTTCTCAAGGAACGCATTAAAATTCAACGGAACAACAACACGAGCCATCTATCTACAATCAACATAAACAAGCAAGATACTATCAGGTACTAAGTTCATGATAAGTTTAAGTTCAATTAATCAAATTACTTAAGAACTCCCACTTAGATAGACATCCCTCTAATCCTCTAAGTGATCACGTGATCCAAATCAACTAAACCATAACCGATCATCACGTGAGATGGAGTAGTTTTCAATGGTGAACATCGTTATGTTGATCATATCTACTATATGATTCACGCTCGACCTTTCGGTCTCCGTGTTCCGAGGCCATATCTGCATATGCTAGGCTCGTCAAGTTTAACCTGAGTATTCTGCGTGTGCAAAAACTGGCTTGCACCCGTTGTAGATGGACGTAGAGCTTATCACACCCGATCATCACGTGGTATCTGGGCACGACGAACTTTGGCAACGGTGCATACTCAGGGAAAACACTTCTTCATAATTTAGTGAGAGATCATCTTATAATGCTACCGTCAATCAAAGCAAGATAAGATGCATAAAAAGATAAACATCACATGCAATCAATATAAGTGATATGATATGGCCATCATCATCTTGTGCTTGTGATCTCCATCTCCGAAGCACCGTCATGATCACCATCGTCACCGGCGCGACACCTTGATCTCCATCATAGCATCGTTGTCGTCTCGCCAATCTTATGCTTCTACGACTATCGCTACCGCTTAGTGATAAAGTAAAGCATTACATCGCGATTGCATTGCATACAATAAAGTGACAACCATATGGCTCCTGCCAGTTGCCGATAACTCGGTTACAAAACATGATCATCTCATACAATAAAATTTAGCATCATGTCTTGGCCATATCACATCACAACATGCCCTGCAAAAACAAGTTAGACGTCCTCTACTTTGTTGTTGCAAGTTTTACGTGGCTGCTACGGGCTTAAGCAAGAACCAATCTCACCTACGCATCAAAACCACAACGATAGTTTGTCAAATAGACTCCGTTTTAACCTTCGCAAGGACCGGGCGTAGCCACACTCGGTTCAACTAAAGTTGGAGAGACAGTCGCCCGCAAGCCACCTATGTGCAAAGCACGTCGGGGAAACCGGTCTCGCGTAAGCGTACGCGTAATGTTGGTCCGGGTCGTCTCGTCCAACAATACCGCTGAACCAAAGTATGACATGCTGGTAGGCAGTATGACTTATATCGCCCACAACTCACTTGTGTTCTACTCGTGCAAATAACATCAAACCATAAAACCTAGGCTCGGATGCACTGTTGGGAAACGTAGTAATTTCAAAAATTTCCTACGCACACGCAAGATCATGGTGATGCATAGCAACGAGAAGGGAGAGTGTTGTCTACGTACCCACGCAGACCGACTGCGGAAGCGTTGACACAACGTAGAGGAAGTAGTCGTACGTCTTCCCGATCCGACCGATCCAAGCACCGTTACTCCGGCACCTCCGAGTTCTTAGCACACGTACAGCTCGATGACGATCCCCGGGCTCCGATCCAGCAAAGCGTCGGGGAAGAGTTCCGTCAGCACGACGGCGTGGTGACGATCTTGATGTTCTACCGACGCAGGGCTACGCCTAAGCACTACAACGATATGATCGAGGTGGAATATGGTGGCAGGGGGCACCGCACACGGCTAAGGAACGATCTCAAGGATCAACTTGTGTGTCTAGATGTGCCCCCCCTGCCCCTGTATATAAAGGAGCCAAGGGGGAGGGGCTGGCTGGCCAAGGAGGGTGCGCCAGGAGAGTCCTACTCCCTCTGGGAGTAGGATTCCCCCCCCCCCCCCAATCCTAGTTGGAATAGGATTCCTTAAGGGGGGAAAGAGAGAGGGGGGGCCCGGCCACCTCTCGTAGTCCTAATAGGACTAGGGGAGGGGGGAGGCGCGCGGCCACCTTGGGCTGCCCCTTTCTTCTTTCCACTAAAGCCCACTAAGGCCCATATAGCTCCCGGGGGGTTCCGGTAACCTCCCGGTACTCCGGTAAAATCCCGATTTCACCCGGAACACTTCCGATATCCAAACATAGGCTTCCAATATATCAATATTTATGTCTCGACCATTTCGAGACTCCTCGTCATGTCCGTGATCACATCCGGGACTCCGAACTAACTTCGGTACATCAAAATGCATAAACTCATAATAACTGTCATCGTAACGTTAAGCGTGCGGACCCTACGGTTCGAGAATAATGTAGACATGACTGAGACACATCTCCGGTCAATAACCAATAGCGGGACTTGGATGCCCATATTGGCTCCTACATATTCTACGAAGATCTTTATCGGTCAGACCGCATAACAACATACGTTGTTCCCTTTGTCATCGGTATGTTACTTGCCCGAGATTCGATCGTCGGTATCCAATACCTAGTTCAATCTCGTTACCGGAAAGTCTCTTTACTCGTTTTGTAATACATCATCCCGCAACTAACTCATTAGTTGCAATGCTTGCAAGGCTTATGTGATGTGCATTACCGAGAGGGCCCAGAGATACCTCTCCGACAATCGGAGTGACAAATCCTAATCTCGAAATACGCCAACCCAACATCTACCTTTGGAGACACCTGTAGAGCTCCTTTATAATCACCCATTTACGTTGTGACGTTTGGTAGCACACAAAGTATTCCTCCGGCAAACGGGAGTTGCATAATCTCATAGTCATAGGAACATGTATAAGTCATGAAGAAAGCAATAGCAACATACTAAACGATCGGGTGCTAAGCTAATGGAATGGGTCATGTCAATCAGATCATTCAACTAATGATGTGACCTCGTTAATCAAATAACAACTCTTTGTTCATGGTTAGGAAACATAACCATCTTTGATTAACGAGCTAGTCAAGTAGAGGCATACTAGTGACACTCTGTTTGTCTATGTATTCACACATGTATTATGTTTCCGGTTAATACAATTCTAGCATGAATAATAAACATTTATCATGATATAAGGAAATAAATAATAACTTTATTATTGCCTCTAGGGCATATTTCCTTCACTACAATGGGAAACCGAGCGGGAAGGGGAGAGTCGGACAGGAAAACCGAAGTTTTTGTCGTGGGATGGGGGTTTTGTGTTGCGCCCGTGGGTTGGAGATAACTAATGGCGGATAGTCCGGACAATGACATTTCTCCCCCACATATGATCTGGATTTCGGAAAGTCTGGACTGTCCAGACGGTTGAATTTTGGGGAGCCCGTTGGGCACCGGACGTATGAGGAAGAAATGAGTTTCGAATTTAAAGACGACTTTAATCATTTATTTAATTCATTTATGTGTGTTGTAGCCCGTAGCAACGCACGGGCATTCTACTAGTATAAGTTATAACTCTGCTATACTGGCAATTTCTTGCATGCTCATATGTATGTTGTATGGCGTTTAATTTCTTTTGGTGGTCCTTTCCCTCTTTGAATTGAATGCCAACATAGTAGAACATGTACTGCATAAGGTTCAGCAGGCTGGGTCTAACAAGGTAAATCATTATTTCTCATGCGGAAGTTTGCAGGATTATGCACACACATTGTTTTGTTTCGTTGACCATAGAACATGATTTTCTCTTTATTTTCTCTCCTATGCCTAAGGCTTTGAGCTCCTTCGAAATCATTACTATAATGAAAAGGATGAGAAGTGAGTCCTTTAGACATGGAACACACATAAGTTCTTTGAAGATCATTTTATTTGGGATGTCAATAACAGTTCTACCAATTTGCATCAATTGTTTATATGCTATACAAACCATCACTTGGCCCTCTATTGTCATTAATCAGATGCACGGAATTTGTGAATATATAAATATTCTGGCTGAAGATAGAACCAACTTGTGATGGTTCCATGTGGTACATATAACTGAAATTGGTCAGATGTTTCTATATTTCTTTCGTTAAGACATCTTTTTTCCTTTTTTAAGATGTGTCTAAGATGGGCGGGTGCCGCAACGCGCGCCTTTATGATCTAGTACAGCGTGATGGCGCTGGTGCGCAACTGTTGGTGCAGCACATTCACCATTAATTATATTGTTTTTAACACAGTATAAACGTAAGTGCTCATATATTTATACGCGCATATATTCACCCCTTGTGAATGCACGTACGCACACCCTATCCCTATGAGCACCTCTGAAAGACTGAGTTAGTATATTATCTAAATTTTACAAAGTCACCATAGGCGCCTATCCAGGATAAATGCAAGCATCATGACTTGAATTCTGATGGGCTGGGGATATCACTGTGCTCCTAACCATTCAACCACATATTGGTTCGCCAGGACTAATCATACCGGTGTAGCCAAGTCTTATTTAAAAACTATGGACCAAACTTCATCCCATATAGTTGAACAACACTAGGGGTGGAAACGGATCGGATGCGGATCGGATAGTGCTCTTGCCACTTCCATTTTCATATTTTCAAAACGAATATGAATTCGAATACGGATGTTATCAGATACGGATGTGGCTCGGATATTATTCAAATACGGATACGTATCGGATATTTTCTTGATTCGGAACGGATACGAATAATATCAACATATTGCTTAAGTAAATCAGTCGATAGTTATGTGAACTGAAATAATCAACTTGTGACATACAATAAGTCAATGATAAATAGGTTTATGAATAAATACTATTGTAATGCATAATAATTTATAAGTTTAATCATATAAAGAGTAAAATTTGACCACTTATTTGGCTTTTATGTTGGATAATTGGAATATTGAGTCTAGAAATTTGAAAATTACCTTCCATAATCTTATTCGGATACGGATATATCCACTTCCATATCCATATTTGTCTCAAAATCTCCTACCATATTTTATTTTTTATTTGTTTAATAAATTCGGATACGGATAATTTCCATTTCCATTTTGGTTCGGATGCGGATGTTTCGGATACAAATAGGCATTTTCTCAAATACGAATATCGGATATTTCGGATTATTCGCTACCAATTTCCACCCCTAAACAACACGCTGTTGCGGTCTGATGTAGTTGCTACTCATTTGTTTCTAAAGTAACTTGTAATCAACTACTTCTTTCGTTTTGAAATAGATGACTCAACTTTATACAAAGTTAGTATAAAGTTGAGTCATCTATTTTGGAACGGAGGGAGTACTTCTGATGAGAACAAATCGATAAAGTACCTTGTAATCAAACTACTGAGATAATTTGTACCTTCTCTCCGTACCCATGTATAATCAAGTAGCCTCTTAATGTACTTTTCCTTTTTCTTCTTTGAAGCAAGTTTATGAAGAAAAGAATGATGTATTCTGATCTCCATGAAGCAACCAATTAGCTCGTCCTCTCTATAAAAACAATTCTTCATGATACCGAAGATTCTCAATATCTAGCCTAACAAAAAGAAGGTTATCAATATTTGAAGATCTTTTTTATCCCTAATCTCCCCGTCAGATCACTTTGTCTCCATTTCTGAAGGTCTTTTTTTAGCTTCGATATCCTCTTATTTGGGCCTTTCAGAACCTCCAGATCCCTCTGGTGTAGATCTTTATGAACAGCCTTGGTACAATCAGGCAAGGGTGGCCTAGCTTGCTGGATCCCAAGCCAATTGGACTACCGCATTGACGGTTTCTTCACACAACCAACGGGCTTCAAACTATTTTCGGGCCTTCGGTTGTTGAGACAAAACAGATTTTAAAAAAATATGAAGGAGAATAGGTCGATGGTCTGAATGGACACGGTGCTCATGAACCAACGCATATGGCAATTTATCCGCACACGCCTCATTACTTGGTGATGCCCTGGCTCCAGGTAAACTGATCACCAATAACAGTGGTCTGTTGAAGTCCACACAACCTCTGAAATTATGCATCAACTGTTGAGGTCGAACATTACCACCCTCCTTCTCACTTGCAACCAATCTCATTAAAATCACAGTAACTAACCATGGACCAGCCGCATTCCGTTGCGCAAGTATGTCCAGGACAGGTGCTTCCTATCCCAAGTTGGTTGTCCATAATATCCTGTCAAGCGCCATGAAGCATCATTTTCACCCATAACAATTGCATCAATAAATTTTTCAGAAGAATAGTTCAACACCACTTTATTAGATTGGTTATAAAAAGGGACAAGGTTCCCCGAGCGACCATCACTCTTTTTTTTTCAAGAAACTTCCAATCTATTTATCGTCAATCATGGTGGTACAACAAACACCAGAAATAATAAAAATTACATCAAGATATGTAGACCACCTAGCGACGACTACAAGCACTGAAGCGAGCCGAATGCGCGCAGCCGTCATTGCCCCTCCCACACACGCATACCTTACCACTATGAGTACCTCCGACAAACTGAGGCGGCATATCATCTTGAGATGGACGAAGTCACCAAAGGCGTCTCGTAGTCGACGGGAACGTCTCCTCCCATTGAACGCGCATCGCCGAAAATCCTGAAATAAATCCAGCAATAAATGTGAGCAAAAGGATATGAACTCTGGTGGACTGGGGATACCACTGTCCACCTAACCATTCAACCACAGATTGGTATTGCTATGTACAATTTGGGGTCATGATGACCGGATAGCAGATTGTGGAGCTTGTATTTTTTTGTTTCTATAATAGCCGCATGACCTGAAAGGTTTCTTTCCATCCGGGGCAATTATCGTGTCAGTTAATGGGAGGTGGGGGTGGATAAACTGGTCACACGATGCATAGTTTTAACTTTCTACACCGTGATAAAATAAAGGAAATGATTTTCTTCACCTGGCCTATCCATCGCGAGGCATCCGCCGCCTCTAGTGTGCAGACGCGTGTCCTATGTGGACCCTATGCGTCGCTCTATATTTTTTCTTATTCCCACCCATGGTTGACCTTTGTTGAAGAAAAAGCTACAACAAGACCTCTGTTGCAAAAGTTTATATATGCAGAAGACCTCTATTTTTGCAAAAAAAAAAGGATTCTACAACATGACCTATGTTGCAATGATAGGCAATAAAGAAAAAGAACAAAAGATTAAACAATTTGCAACAACTCTCTTGTTGCAGAAGGCAAAGCACAATAAGGCTCATGTTAGATAGATCGGAGGAAGAGAAAAATGGTTTGAGGCTTTTTACGGTTAGTCCGTAGTTCGAAGCCTTTTGCAACAAGTCCTCTGTTGTAGAGAGACGGGTGCAACAACATGCTTGTTGCAACTTCGTTTGCTCATGTGAAGAAGATATAGTGACTTTCTTTGTCTTAGTCCGACGGCTATGGAGGTGGACGATCTTTTCCATTGCTTAAACCGGCCAACACCTAGTGCAGCCCATAAAATAATTCCCGATGCCTTTCAAGCCTATGCAACTCGTATGGAACACACTTTCTACTCTCTTGATGTATGGATTGTCTCATCGTTTCTAGAGGAAAATAATTTGAAATTGAGAGGCACGGAAGAGATTGATGTTTATCAGTTGAGAATTGATGACATGAAGGTGCCCCGCTGCCCACCGCATTGCATGGTTTTGTGTGGGCCCATAATATTTCAGCACCTATAAATGAGCTCAGTTTGGGCATCATGACATTTATGTGTGTCAAACCACATATTTGTCGCGTCATAGGCTCTCACCGATTCCACGCCTCCCAACTATAAACATTCACGAAGAATTAAAGCATACAACCAGCCTACTATATCAAGTTGTGCTGAGAGCAGAGCATCTCCAATAACTGCCCTATAATAGGGCACCAAAATTTGCTTGAAGTAAAATTTGGGATACAAAAAAATGTTTTTAGGGCACGAGAAAGTGAGTGTCTCCAAAAGTTGCCCTAAAATGGGGTATTGAATAGGGCACCATTGCTCCAACAACTGCCATAAAAATAGGGCAACCGCACCACATCTTTCTTCTCCACATATGGATAGAAATTAAACTTTGCAAGATTTCCTTGAGTGTCTTCTCCACCAACAGCTGCTCAAAAAATTCAACTACTAAAACCAAATCTAACAGGAAGACCGACAAAATCAAAGTAGATACTAAATTTGAGTGTCTTCTTTTAATTTCTTTGTATTGCACAGAACTACACACCAAAATGGCATGGGATACAATTTCAGCGAATAACAAACGAAATTGACAAGAAGTTCCTTTGTAACTTTCTTCAGTAAAAGGAACACCGAAAGTCTGAACTTTCTGAAAACTAACACCTGCATCTTGGCCTCTTACACTTTCGTCAGAAAAAGGAAAGCTGGAAACTGAACTTTACTAATGAATTACATCGGGACTAGCAGCGGCGCATTCAAGCAGCACCTCCACGACCCGTACAAACTCCAACAACCCATTCTGCAGCACCACCACACAAACCACTAACTAGCCATCAGGCTTTCATTTAGCTTTGTACTCTCTCTGTAAACTAATATAAGATTATTTAGGTCACTAGAGGGAATATATGATAAATGTGTTTGCTTTCGCGAAAAAATATATATGATAAATGTGTTTGAAAGAGGGCTAACTTGCTTTATTTGGAATCGCCAAGGTGAATCTAACTTCCTTTTTTTTGGCAAAACAAAATAACTGCACTATCGTGCTACAATCAGCAACAGAATTGGTCACTACCCATGCCATGCAATTCAGCTCAATTCACTCTATTAAAAAACTTCAAGTCATAGCACGAGAAATTTCCACTTTAAAGGAATCGAAACATCCTCACCACGCAACCCAGTAGAAATGCATTTCTACTCTATGAAACAATCCTACATGCTCAACCCACAACAACGGAAGCTCCGAGCCGCACTAGCCCCGGGTCACCGCAATTGCATTTGAGAACTTAGCCATGGCCTCGACAACAACATTGAAGAAGGCGTCGGAGCCAAAGCCCTTTGTCTGGATGTGCTAGCAAAGCTCCGCCACCACCCATGGAGCTCGCTCAGCTTGGATGGGTGGCCGGAGCCGAATCTCGCAGGGATAGAGATCAAATCGGACCTAGGGAAGAGGGGACGAGGTAAGGGGCGCTAGAGTTGGGGGAGGCATCAACCGCAGTGATGCTCGCAAGAGTAGAGGCAGGAAGGGCACGTGGGAAAACACCCGACCGACGATTTTGCGACAGCAGCCCAAGTGTAGAGTTGGATCAGCCGACGGTGATTTGCAGGTGTAGAGGCAGGAAGGGTGCGTGGAAAACGCCCGACCGGCGGTTTTGCGACAGTACTTTATGCTGTATTTTTGGGCAGCGCTGGAAATTTTGGAGCAAATTTTACATTAAGGGCAGGTATTGGAGCAGTGTTTCTGGCCCCAAATGCCCTAAATACGTGTTTACACACATTCCAAATCACAAGTCTTACAACGGTTGTTTCAGGCCCTAAATAAACACACTTGAAAAATCCGTCAGGCAGATTAACGTCTTACACCCACACAAACGGTAATCTTACACCCACACAAACGGAAGCAATTTGCTTGGCTTTACATCCATCCAAGGTAACATTTCTAGATCTGTTGGAGAAGCTCGTATACATTGGGTGCATGCTGCATGGAGAAGCTCATACAAGTTAAATGTGCATGCTGAATTTGGTATCCAAGTCGATCAGCTCAGGTACAATGAGGAAAAGTACTTAGTTTCACAGTATCTCTAACAATGGTTGGAGAAGCTACACATTTAAATCTCAGACATGCATGTATTTCGGAACGGAGGCAGTAGTTTTTTACAGAATGTGACATTTGGACCTATAGACTGTTCTTTTCAACTACTCAGAAGGCATAACAGATATTAACTAAAATTTCAGAAACATCTATGAGAAAGAAATAGAACAGCATCACATCAAAAAAAAAGATGGACGCAGGGCAGAATTACATATATCAAGAGTACTGCAAAATTAATAGCTGCATAAAATTCAGTCACAAACACATATAATCCCACATTACATAAAACTCAGTCTTGGAACAAAACCAGACCAGCATTAAACAGCTAAATTGGACAGAACACAGGTAAAACAGCTTCCACAGCCATAGCAGCAAACACGCCAGGAATCACTAGACCATGCCGTCCTCCCTCGATGCCTGGCAGCCTGGATGTAGGATGATGCTTCCCGTGCTCAAGGCGCCTACTTGGATCGCTGCCTCATCTTTCGGCGCTTCCTCTTGAGCCTCCTCATCCTCTTCTTCTTCCACTGCAAATTTAAGTAACCGCACAGTTCATCAGCACAAATTGCGTAGTACTACTCTAGGAGATGCATAGCCAAATAACAAGAAAGTACAATTTGTTTTGGAATCAGAAGATTGAGTGTTTCATTGGATATCATCACGTGATTTTCAGAAACACGGACCAATTGTTCTTCATCATTTCCCAAAGACTGACAATGTTGAGAAGGCAAATAGGAAACAATCAAACTAAGATATCTAAAGAACTAGCTAAGCAAATTAGAGATCTGCAGTCGGTTTGACATTCAGAATGAGTAGGAGGATTTTATCATCAAATGGATCAGACGCCAATAGTCATCCTCATCATGCCAACCGACGCAATTGAACGAAAGAAAGAACAAATCTAGAAAGAAACACTGGCAAAGAAAACACTGTTCTCTCAGACAAATGCCTCGATTGTCCACATGGTTTTATAGAATGGATTACATCGGACTCGTCATCTGTTTTCATCATCACAGAGAACAATGGACAAACATGCGCAAAAAATATCAACTCAGTCAACAGAAACTACATCCTAGAATCTCTGGAGAACAGGCAAATCGAACTATAATAGCAGGTTCTTTCAGACAAATTTGCCTCATTTTTGTCCCCACGGTTGAATGGAATGGATTGGATCGGACATCTAATCAGTGTTGATCATCACAGAGAACCACTAATTACGACATCGAGCAACAGCAACAGCAGGAACGAAAGCTCGATAAACACTAGCACATGCCCAGATCTACCGCGGTCGCGAAGCAGCTAATAGGAGAGAAGGTAGACGAAGGGCAGTACGAACCTTGGCCCTCATCGCGGCGGCGGAGTCGGCCTCGCTCTCCTTTTCGCGGCGGCGGCGGCGGCGGCGGAAGGGTGTGGACGATCCCGATCTCCGTAGATTGTTGGCGGCGGGGGCTCTGGACTCGTACTTTATAGGGGTGGGGTGCTGGGAAGGGGGGAAGCCCTAGCGGGTGGACGGCTCGGATCAGCCGCTGAGCGGCGTTCTGATCCGATTTGGTCGGTCTCTGGTTCGCAGGCCTAATGGGCCTTCAAACCAACGTCTCGGCCCACGGTCACATCTAAGATGATGGGCTTCCCTTCACCTGTTCTTAAACTGGGCCTCCTCCTCGCTTGCTTGACTCGGCCTGATCGGTTCTGCTAAAAAGAAACAAGAATTTCTCATCTCAGAACTAAAAAACAAGATGAAAATCATCCGTGGCTCGACTGCTTGATGTTCTCCATGTGTTGATGAGGAGCTAGTTGAACGACTTGCAGGATGCAGATCATGTATCATGTTCCACCACTGGCAAGGTTTTTAGGAGACCGCTTGTCGCACTTCATGAGAAGATCTTTCAGAGAGTGAAACAGGGGAGGCAAGCATGCACTGGAGGGAAGCTCTTTTTGGAGCTAGATGAATAGCAACTTGCCGACTTCAACAGCTCGTTTATACACACGTCATGGAGACAAAAGAATTGATGAAAATGCACAAACATGACGGTAATAACTTCAAAAGGATGATCACAGCTGCGCACCTCAGAATTCATAATCGCATAAGATTAACTCGGACAAACAACAACTACCACGGACCGAGCACTCCCCTCGGTCGCTCCCGTGGGCGACCAGGGAGTGAACCCCGCCCAGCCGCCAGCGCCTCTCACCGGCGCTCCTTCCCCTCGCCGCCGCCGGCAGGGGGCGCCGGGCGAAGCCCGCGCGGCTCGGCGATGGCAGGGCCCTCTTCCTCCTCCTCGTGGTCGCGCAGCGTGGCGCGTCACATCGGGGGAGCTCCGACTCGTGGTCGCTGCGGGCGGCGCGGCGAGGCGACAAGGCGGCGCAGTGTGGCGGCTGAGCAGCGACGCTTGGTGCGCGGGCTGACGCGGTCGGGTGTGGGGTCCCGCGGCGTGGGGCGCTAGCCCAAGGACGGCCGGATGTGCAGCGAGCGGTCGCGGCGGATCTGGCGCTGTGCGGCTGCGTTCGGTCGCGGGGAGGCGTGCACGCGTGGTTACGACAGGAGAGGCCGCGGATCTGGCAGGGTCTGCGCATGTTTGAGAGGTGCGGCGGCTGCTGCACCACGATGAGGAGTCGGTGGACGTCGACTGGAGATTGTGTGCTGCACAGTGCTTCGGATCTGCTCGGATTCGGAGGTTGAAAGGATCGATATGGTTGACTAGAGGGGGGTGAATAGGCAACTAACAATTTTTAACTTTTCTTTACCAAATTAAACTTTGCATCAAAGTAGGTTGTCTAGAAGTGCAACTAGGTGAGCAACCTATATGATGCAATAACAACAAGCAAACAAGCAAGTAAGAGAAGTAACACTAAAGAGATTGCACAAGTAAAGGTAAGAGATAACCAAGAGTGGATCCGGTGAAGACGAGGATGTGTTACCGAAGTTCCTTTGAGGGGAAGTACGTCTCCGTTAGAGCGGTGTGGAGGCACAATGCTCCCCAAGAAGTCACTAGGGTCACCGTATTCTCCTCACGCCCTCACACAATGCGAGATGTCGTGATTCCACTATTGGTGCCCTTGAAGGCGGCAACCGGACCTTTACAAACAAGGTTGGGCAATCTCCACAACTTAATCGGAGGCTCCCAACAATACCACGAAGCTTCACCACAATGGACTATGGCTCCGTGGTGACCTCAACCGCCTAGGGTGCTCAAACACTCAAGAGTAACAAGATCCGCTAGGGATGAGTGGGGGAATTGAAAATCCCTTGGTGGAAGTGTAGATCGGGGCCTTCTCAACCACGCCCGAGCAAATCAACAAGTTTGATTGGCTAGAGCCAGCGGTACTGCCGCGCAGAGGAGAGCAACAGGGATCTGGACCCAGAGCGGTACTACCGCGGTGGTAAGGGCGGTACTACCGCTCCGAAACGGTACTACCGCCTCTACTGCCGCAACTAGTGCCGCAAAACCCGACACGAGAAAAGGAGCCCTCGAGTCGAGGCGGTAGGAGACAGACAGACCAGCGGTAGTACAGCTGCGGAGTCACGGGCGGTACTACCGCTGCGGAGCGGTACTGCTGCTTGTGACCCTTCGGCGGTACTACCGCTGGGTAGTGCGGTACTACCGCTGGGACACAGACAAGAGAGAGAGAGAGGATCTCTCCGTCGAGGCTGAGGACGAGGCGGTGGTGCCAGGCAGGCCAGCGGTAGTACCGCTGTGGAGTCACCGACGGTACTACCGCTGCGGAGCGGTACTGCCGCTTGTGACTCCTCGACGGTACTACCGCTAGGTTGCACGGTACTACCGCTGGAACCCAGACAGGACACAAAAGAGAAGAGATCTCTCCAACTAAGTGGAAGAGCTCTGAGAGTGAGAAGCTGATGTGTACGTGTTGATTCCACCCAAGCAATACCCCAGCGGACCCCCTCTCGATAGTACGGTGCCCTCTACGCAACTAGACCACCGAAAGAGAAACGAAAGAGCTACATCGTCTTGAATGACACTCCGAAGGGAAGAAATCGTCTCGTGCCAAGGATGAATCTGTGAAATACTCAAAGCACACGATTAGTCCGCAAACATGTTATCATCAATCACCAAAACTACATCGAGAGAGATATGCCTCAACAGAGGTGTGGCTCGCTCTCGACATTGGTTGGGTGGCATCCTTGTCCCGCTTGGGCGGTGGGGGTGTCGGCTCGGTCGATGCGCCCCAGAAGGGGCGGTCTGACTCTATGTCGGGGCGGCGGCCCCGGATATGGTGCGATATTTGTGGTCTGCGAGCGGTTGCCCTGAGCAGCGTGGGCTGCGGGCAGCTGGGCTGTGCGGCGTTGCTGCTCGAGTAGAGCGGTGGTATGTCGGGGCGGCGACCTCGGAAGGCGGTGCCGGTGGAGTGCACTGGGCGCGACGGAGCGGTAGATGTCGGGGCGGCGACCCCGAGAGGATCTCTGTGGCGACCAGGCTTTTGTGGCAACGATGATGGTGGGAGCGATGTTGGTGACGCGACAATGGTTGCGGTAGTCGGCTCTTCTCCGCCGTGTCCACGGTTTTGCCTCGGTTTGTTTGTTGCTGTGGAGTCGAAGCTGCGGCGGCGAGACCCTATGGTATACGATGACTGGCTGCAAGTGGCCCGTTCGGCAACAGCTTTCGTCTAGTTTTGTTCTTCTGAGTTCTCCGTCAAAGTCGGAGCGGCCACAGGTCGACATGTTGTCGATTAGGATGGGCTTTGCCCTGAATGTGCTTGTCTCTGGGAGTGGGCTTGGTCCTTATTATTCCTGTTTTTCCCGGTTTTCCGTAATTAACATGAGCAATTCTCTTCTGTTTAATTAATAGATGAGGCAATCTCTGCCTCCGTTTCAGAAAAAATAACTCAGACAAACATATAGACATAAGAACTCGCCAAAAGAAAACCTCACATATCTGAAACTCCCAGACAGCAAGCATATAAACAGCCCACGCCTTAGGATTCATTCCCTCAGGATTAATCACAAATCATCTCGCTGACACTGTCCACACTAGGATTTTTCTACTCCTGCCTGGAACAGTTATCATACATCTGTCCTCCAACAGCATATAAACAGTGGGAGCAAAGCTCAAATTATACCGATCGGGGCACAGGACATCCATATCCACGTTACGGCAATGCCTGAGATTAAAAGAGGATTCAAGCTACAAAAGATCATTCTGCCAAGTCGATCGTTGCTCAAATGCCAGATAAAGGGGTTTGGATACATGATTGATTCAACTCATAACATCAAAACATTACGACAAGTAGTAATAGTTTTTGAACACAATGACTACAGATAGGTGAAAGCAATCTAGAAGAGGGATGTTCCCTTGCCCTTCTTGTCTCCACCGATCTCAAAATGCTTGCACCTCTGCAAAGGAATAAAGACAGACTGAGCAAAGCATAACGGAACAAAAATAAATGTTCAGTTCAAGAAAAAAAGGAACAGACCTTGATGGCGCGCTGGGAGTAGTGCTTGCAGCTCTGGCACTGCAGCTTCAGCACAATCTTCTTGGTGGTTTTTGCCTGAAGAAAAGGTCACGTAATTAGCATTTCCCAACTGGCTTTAATCTTTATCTGATTTTACACTAACCAGACACACCATAAGTAGATGGCAATGAAATTGATAGACAAATCAGATCGATTGACAATCACACGCAAAGATGTTGCCATACCTTCTTGTGGAAAACGGGCTTGGTCTGACCACCATATCCCGACTGCTTCCTGTCATAACGACGCTTTCCCTGGGCAGACAGGCTGTCCTTACCCTTCTTGTATTGAGTGACCTTGTGAAGGGTGTGCTTCTTGCACTCCTTGTTTTTGCAGTAGGTTTTCTTGGTCTTCGGAACGTTCACCTATTTAGCATTCGCAACATAACTAATGTTGAAACAGGGTTTGCATGAAACTGCATACAGTTTCAGATGACACTGCAATAGCTAAAAAAGTAGCTCTAGAAACAAGTTCAGTAAATGTTCAAGAAATACTAAAAAAGCCACTACTACAATAAACAATTAGCTCCTCAGAAACATGCTTATGGTTGTCATCACAAGGATAATCAGGTCTCAAAGATTTCATGCCATCATAGGACCCCATAATTAAAATAGCAAACATTAAACAGTAAGAATTGAAATTGCAGCATTACTTGCATAACAAAATCATATTATCACATGGTAAGAAAGAAGTAATTAATGGCAGATGGTCTGCTTGGGGCAATACATGCAAACAATGGCTGTAAGTTTAGTTTTAGGTTAGCTAAGAATAAAAAGCTCGGATGTCAAACACACCAAACAAAATCACTAATACTCCACAATATGGCCAACTGCAGTGGGTTTTAGATGTATCACGTAATGTGAAGCTGCATGAAGCACGTTCATAATATGACAGAATGAAAGATGCATAAATACAAACTATAGTCGATCTAAACACATACTAAAAACTAAATCAGACTTGTTTCTGACACGACGATCAGTCCATTCCATCTTTGAAAAAAGACCAGCTGCCTGATATAAACTAGTACCAGCTTATACATATCTAAAGCACATCTCATACACAGTAACTAGAAACCTAGAGCAGTACTAAATTAAGCTAAAATACAGCTCATCAGTGCACAAAAATCCAGCGTGCACAGAGAGAATATAATTCAATTCTGTGCTTTTAGACATCATCACATGGTTTTCAGAAACACGGGCCAATTGTTCTTCATCATTTCCCAAACTGAAGTTAATTTCAAAGGCAAAGAGGAAACAACTATTCTATGATATCTACACAACTAGTTCAGCAAAGTAGAGATCTGCAGTCGGTTTGACATTCAGAATGAGTAGGAGGATTTAATCATCAAATAGATCAGACAAGAATTGCCTTCCTCATCATGCCACCAACGCAATTATACAAAAATGGTGGAAAAAGTGAGCAAAGGAAATGGCTAAGCAATCAATGCTCTCTCAGACAAATGCCTAGATTTCCACATGGTGTAACTGAATGGATTATATCAGACTCGTCATCTATTTTCATCATCACAGAGAACTATCAAAATAGCACTCTAGTCTTACACAATAAGCACATGGAATTCAAGCAGCAGCATGACAGGGCAAAGGCATAACAGAACCAGTGTTCTCTCAGACAAATGCCTCGTTTTGTCCCCATGTTTTAGCGGAATGGGTTGGGTCGGACATCTAATCGGTGTTGATCATCACAGAGAACCCACAAGCACCAGCGCGTGAGCCGCGGAGAAAAAGAGGCAACAATTGGTAAACACGAGCGCATCTACCGCAGTCGCAAAGTGATCCTCTAGCAGGAAATCGCATCCTAAGGTAGGTGGACGGGGGAGGAGCACAGGCGAGGGACAAACCATGGCGGCGGCGGCGGTGCTCGCGCTCGGTCGGTTAGCGTCGTCGTCGGCAGCGGCGGCGGCGGAAGCGTGTGGAAGATTGGCGGCGGGGGCTCTCGCCTCGTTCTTATAGGGCTTGGGTGCTGCGGAGGTGGACGGCTCTGATCAGATCGGCCGCTGCACGCAGTGATCCGGTCGCGTCTCTGGTTGGTGGGCCTAATGGGCCTTCGAACCGACTCCTAGGCCCACGCCCACGTAAGATGAGATGACTGCTCGACTTGATCTGTTCTGATCGGTTTCCCAGAGGAGTTTGTTGGGCGAGATGACCTGCGGCGACCTCCCCAGCTCGCCGGCGCCGGAGGTGGCGGCCCCGCTGGAGGACGAGAACCTCCTCCCGGAGATCCTCGTCCGGCTAGCCCCGCTGCCGTCCGCTCTCCCTCGCGCCTCTCTCGTCTGCAAAAGCTGGCGCCGCCTCGTCACCGACCGCCGCTTCGTCCGCCGCTTCCACGCGCACCACCTCCGCAGCCCACCTCTCCTGATCGGCTTCTTCGAGGAGGTGAGCCGCAAACCCGACGCCCCGAACCCCGCCCCGGACGCCCCCGAAGTCCTCTCCTTCACCCCTATCCTGGATCACCCCGACCGCGTCCCGGTCGAGCGCTTCTCCCTGCGCCTCCACGACGGCAGCGGTGTCAGGACCTAGCTATGATTTTGGGTATAGGAGAAGGAATCAGCGAGAATTCACGAAGAACGATATCCCGATCTGGGTGTTGTACTGACCTATCGGCATCGCCGTATCTGTTTTGGTTTTAGCCAACAGGCGAATTGGGGAAAAATCATAGCAGCTAAGCCACAACCCGGCCGCTTTATAGGTGAGCTAGTTACTACGCTCGACAGTCACTTATCGGAACGGTAACAGTAACTGGATCTAACGGCTAGCGATGAAAGTAACTTGAAGAGCTACCAGAACCGTCCGATAACTGAACCGGTATTTGCTAGATGGGCTATGGTTAACTGAATATGTATCTTCAGTGTTCAACAGGCCTGGCATTGCCTCCTCCTGAAGAAGCGACGTGACCTCACGGCGTTGTGTTGCTGGCCCTCCACTCTTCTGTAGTTGTGCGGAAGAACTGTGGAAATGCATACTTGATGAAGTCCGCATCTTCCCATGTAGCGTCCTCAGGAGCTAAATTTTCCCACTGAATTAGCCACTGCACCACAGGCAAGTTTCGTCGTGGTATTTGTCTGACTTCCAGTACTGCAGCCGGTCCCGTCTTGACAGTTCCATCATCATTCACCATAGGAAGATCAGGGGTAGGTATTGATTTCCGACCCAGGTGTTTCTTGAGCTGGCTAACATGAAACACTAGGTGCATCTTCACTCGGTCTGGGAGTTGTAATTTATAAGCACTGTTGCCAATCTTCTGAATGACAAGAAAAGGCCCATAATACTTGTTCTGCAATTTAAGTGCACCTCGGAATCCAAACGCAGCTAGCCTGTAAGGAGCCATCTTCAAATACACCAAATCTCCTTCCACAAATTGTCTTTCACTTCTTTTCAAATCAGCATACTTTTTCATTCTATTTTGCGCTTGCATTAGATTGTCTTTCAGCTGATCCAACATGTGCTGTCTAGAACTAAGGAAATCCTGAGCTTCAGTGTCCTCAGGTCCAGGTATAGCCATTTTAGCAATTAATGGAGGAGGGAATCCATATAATGCTTGAAAGGGTGACATTTTGAGAGCAGTATGGTATGTGGTATTATACCAGTATTCAGCCAGGGGAAGCCATGATAGCCACTTCTTTGGTTCCTGAGTTGTCATGCACCTCAAATATGTTTCCAAACATTGGTTTATCCTCTCTGTCAGTCCATCTGTCTGAGGGTGGTATGCTGAACTATATCTCAACTCAGTCTTATATGCAGCAAAAATGTCTTTCCACAGCTGGCTGGTGAAAATTCGATCTCTGTCAGAGATGATCACAGTAGGTGGCCCATGCAGTTTAATGATGTGATCAACAAAGGCCTGGGCTACAGTTTGTACTGAATAAGGGTGTGATAATGGAATAAAGTGGGAGTATTTAGTGAACCTATCCACCACCACTAAAATCACATCCTTGCCTTGAGAGTAGGGCAATCCTTCAATGAAATCCATAGAGATATGCTGCCAAGCCATATCTGCTATTGGTAGAGGATCCAATAAACCAGGTTGCAAGCAATTTTCATGTTTGGCTCTCTGACAAACAGGACAAGATGCAATGTATGTTTCTACTGCTTGTTTCAAACCAGCCCAATATAAAAGCCCTTTAATTCTCTGATAAGATGCTCTCATTCCTGAATGTCCTCCTACCGGAGAGTTATGCAGTGCAGCAATTAATCCGTCCTTCAGCTTGGGGTCATTTCCAACAAGGATTTTGCCTTTAAACCTGATAATTCCAGCATGAATACTGTAGCTAGAATTGTCCTCTGCTTTCTGTAATAACAGCTTCTCTTGCAGTTTCTTGGTGGTAGGATCCATTTGATAGCTGAGCAATAATTCTTCAGCCCAGATTGGTGTGACTGAAGAGATTGACATGCACTTAGGAAACATCCTGGAAAGAGCATCTGCTACTCTATTTGTTATGCCTTTCTTGTACTGAATTGTGAAGTTAAACTCCAACAACTTCATCATGAGTTTGTGCTGCACTCCTTTTGTGATTTTCTGATCAGTAATGAACTTGAGGGATTGTTGATCAGTTTTAATTATGACGCTGTTTCCCAACAGGTAGTGCCTCCATTACTTGAGGGCTTCTAGTATTGCCAATGCATCTTTCTCATAAGTAGAAAGAGCTGCATTCCTGGGACATAAGGCAGAACTGTAATAAGCAAGGGGCCTGCCTTCTTGCATTAATACTGCTCCAATTCCATGACCAGAAGCATCAGTCTCTAACACGAATGGTTTTGCAAAGTTAGGAAGGGCCAACACTGGAGCAGTGATCAAGGCTTGCTGGATTTTACTGAAAGCAGCATCATGCTCATTTGTCCAAGAGAATTTTCCTTTCTTTAAGAGATCATGAAGAGGTCGACAGATGATACCATAGTGCTGTATGAATCTTCTATAGTAACCTGCTAGTCCCAAGAAGCTTCTTAACTTGGTCACATCTGTAGGAGTGGGCCAAGCTGCAATAGCTGAGATCTTGCTAGGGTCTGTAGATAGGCCTTCTGCAGAAACTACATGACCTAGGTATTCCACCTGAGGAACAGCAAAAGAGCACTTAGAAAGTTTAGCATACAGCTGATTTTCTCTTAGAGTTTGCAAAACCAGTTTGAGATGTTCTATGTGTTCCTCCAAACTTTTGCTGAATATGAGAATATCGTCAAAGAATACTAAGACAAACTTTCTGTTGTACTTTGCAAAGATGAAGTTCATGAGGGCTTGGAAAGTTCCGGGGGCATTAGATAATCCAAATGGCATCACTAAGTATTCAAAGTGACCCAAAAATGTCCTGAAAGCTGTTTTATGAATGTCTCCAGGGTCCATTCTGATTTGGTGGTATCCAGACCTTAGATCCAGTTTGGAGAACACTTTAGCACCATGTAACTCATCCAACAGATCTTCTATTACAGGTATTGGAAATTTATTTTTGATGGTGACAGTATTGAGCTTTCTGAAATCAGTGCACAGCCTCATGGTGGTATCCTTCTTTTTTACTAACAGTACAGGAGCGGCATATGGGCTCTGACTATGTCTGATGAGATTGTTTTCCAATAAATGAGTTATCTGTTTTTCCATCTCAGCTTTCTGGTGATGAGGAACTCTATAAGGTCTGGAATGAGGAGGAGTGACCCCAGGCATCAGTTCTATCTTGTGATCCAATGCCCTTTTTGGAGGTAACTTGGTGGGTTCTGCAAACACATCCTTATATTCTTCCAAGAGCTTGTTAACTGCAGCAGGTATACAATGTTTCTCAAGTGTTTCTGCCACAATATTGTGAAGTTGTATTAAGAATGCTTGCACTCCTTTGTCCAACATTTTAGCTGCCTGCTCAGCTGATATTTCCACAATTTCCTCAGTTTTGTTGTACATGGCAGCAGTTACTGTTGTTTTCCCTTGCACTGTGAAGCTGAACTGATTTTGTGGCACATCAAAGGAAACTGGACTCACTAGAGTAAACCAATCATACCCCAATATCACATCATGACTTGGGAGGTTTAAAACTCTAAAAGAATGTTCCAGAGGAAGTTTGGCCATTTGAAAAGGACAATGGGGAACCACTGCTGCAGATATTAATGTGCCTCCTCCAGCCACAACAATTCTTCTGGGTTTAATTGGTAATAAATGGCAATTTGCTTTAAGGGCAAACTGTTCATTTATAAAGGAAGAGGAACTACCAGAATCCAGTAATGCTACTGCTCTTTTTCCATTAAGAGATATAATTACTGTAGGGCATTGTGTGGTTAAATGTTGGCCCATTGCATGAGAGGAAATGAACATTGCTTGTTCAGATTGTTCTGTTACTTCTTCCTGACTCTCTTGTTCATTTTCAACATCAGTTGGACCATTCTCCTCTAATTCCTGTTGCAACATGTGAACATTTGGAACTAAAGTGCATTTATGGCCATGGACCCATTTATCTCCACATCTCCAACATTCCCCCACTTTCCTTATTCTCTGAATGTTGGTGTTGATGTTTTCAGTGTGTTTGTTACTGTTTGTGCTCTGCACTACTGTAGAGGTGTTGGTAGCTTTAGCTGCTGAAGGTGTAGATTGCTTTTGATAGTAATTGTTGTAAGACACACTGGTCTTCTTCTGATGAACAGCTGGAGGGTGGCAAGGTTCTACATCCCTAGCCAAACAAAAAGCATCAGTCAGTGTTGTTGGTCTTAGTGGCCTCAGTTGGTACTTAATGCCCTCTCTCAATCCATTAATATAGCACCTGATGAACCAACCTTCCGATAAAGCCGGGTTCTCTTCTTGTATTTCTGACATTAAATCCTCAAACAGCTTTGTATACTCTGTCACTGTGCTATTGCCCTGTTTGAGTGTATTAAACTTTTCAGTCAAGTCATAAGAATTTTGTTGTGAAAACCTTTTTACAACTTCTTTTCCAAATTCTTGCCAAGACAATTGTTTCTTCAACAGACCCGATCTTCTCAACCAGACATCAGCTTCACCTGCCATGTACATCTGAGATAAAGAGACTTTATATTCCTCAGGAGCACCAGCCATTTGGAAATACTTGTTGCATTGTCTGATCCACCCCACAGGATCTTCACCAAAGAATTTTGGGAAGTCCATTTTAGGTCCTTTTGTCATTGACTTCATAAACTGGACCTGCATATCTTGTTCATAAGTTCTGAAGTAGCCTTGCCAAAGTTGACTGTCTCTTGCTGGTTGCTGGAATGAGGGTGTTGCACCTCCCCTTTCATGTGCTACAGGAGTGCCCAACATACTTGCACTATCTTGATGCACCTGAGTATTAAAACCAGGTGGAATAGCAGTTCTGCTAGTTCTGATGGCTGGTAAATTCTGCATTTGTAACTCTTCCAGCTATCTAGTTCTTTCTTTTTCTGCTTCTAGTTGTTGTCTGAGTTGGTCTGTTCTGATGTGTTGCCTAGGTACTTCCTCTTGTTGAAGTGTTGGCGATTTCGGTACAGTCTCAGGTTCAGTCTACCTTGCTCCTTGATTTGCAGAACTTGATGGTGCAACAATTGATTTTAACGCCATGTTCATAGCAGACAATTGTTTTCCCAATTCCAAAACCGCTTTCTCCACACTGCCCACTTGCAAAGAGATTTCCCCTTGCTTAGAGCTGATTGAGTGGACATCCTCCTGCAGTCTGGACACATCGGTTCGAAGCCCAAGATTATCTCTCTGTATCACACTAAAATCATCATGCAGGGACAAGATCTCTTGCAATTCTGCCTCGTCAGTCGTCTTCGCGCGTCCCATCGCCTTGATCTGAGGGAGAGAGAAGGAATTTTACTGCCGGACTTACCCGGTAACCCGGCTCTCAGCTCAGATCCTGCCGCCTACTCGATCCTCGCCTCCAAAACTGCACGAACCGGCGATGGACAGGGGATTTTACCGCCGGAGAAGTGATCTCCCGCAACCCTTCCGCGCTACTGGTTTGCAGCCGAATAATTCACCGCCACCTGCGCCACCCTGGTACAGATTGCCGCCACCAACGCCGCCCTGGTACAGATCAACGCCGCCCCGGCTCAGATCGAGCCAGATCGACTCATAGGGAGGGAATTGGGTGGGATTACTCTCTCTCTCTGGACAGAAAAATTTGTGGCCGAAGAAAACCTGGCTCTGATTACCACTTTGTCAGGACCTAGCTATGATTTTGGGTATAGGAGAAGGAATCAGCGAGAATTCACGAAGAACGATATCCCGATCTGGGTGTTGTGCTGACCTATCGGCATCGCCGTATCTGTTTTGGTTTCAGCCAACAGGCGAATTGGGGAAAAATCATAGCAGCTAAGCCACAACCCGACTGCTTTATAGGTGAGCTAGTTACTACGCTCGACAGTCACTTATCGGAACGGTAACAGTAACTGGATCTAACGGCTAGCGATGAAAGTAACTTGAAGAGCTACCAGAACCGTTCGATAACTGAACCGGTATTTGCTAGATGGGCTATGGTTAACTGAATATGTATCTTCGGTGTTCAACAGGCCTGACAAGCGGCCGCTCCAACATCGGCTGCCGCGACGGCCTCGTGCTCCTCATCGACCCGGCGGGCTTCGACATCGAGGTCCTCGTGTGGGACCCCGTCACGGGCGACCAGCACCGCTTCCTCATCCCCTGGGTGATCGACGACGGCCAGGGCACCGAGATCTTAAACGGGGCGGTCCTTCGCACCGCCGGAATCCTCGACGATCGCCCCTTCCGGTTCCAGGCGGTCTTGACCGGCGTCGACAGGCAGAACAAGCGGCTGTTCGCCTGCGTTTACTCGTCCGAGACCGGCAAATGGGGCGATCCAATCTGGGTATCCGCGGATTTTACGAGCGGCGTAACCACCATGATTGAGATGCGTGTTTCCAGTACCCTGGTCGGGAATTCCCTCTACTGGTCCCTTTGCTCAATTGCTTGGGAGGTAGCTGCCATCCTTCAATTTGATTTGGATACACAACACCTGGCTGTCATACACTTACCCTGCTTGGGTAAGTGTAGTAGGAATGGCAGCCGGACCTTCCGGGCTATGCCCGTGGACGGTGGTGAGCTTGGCGTCCTTGAGCTGTTAGACGCCAACCTCCATTTGTGGAAAAGGAAGATCGACCGTGATGGTGTTGTTTCATGGGTGCTGGGGAGGACTATTGGATTGGAGGAACTTCTTTATATAGATAAAAGGAAAATGGGCCCAATGATGCTCGGGTATTGCGAGGACAATAATGTGGTGTTTATATGGACATATCACGGCATTTTCATGGTCCAGCTTGAGTCACTGGAAGTGTACAAGCCTCCCATACAGACATTTTACTGTTTGGTTCATCCATTCACAAGTGTCTACACTGCAGGTAAATGCCCAAGTAATTTTCTATAATTGATTGATGAATTTTTTAACCCCTTGTTGTTAGACTAATAATATAAATTGAATATCTGTCAACTGTTATTTTGCTGCTTGACGGGTTATTTGAATAGATAATCATAATGTTTATCATATTATTATTGTTATGATGATGATGATGATTGTCAAACTATGTGGTTCAACCCAGAGGTAGCAAGCACTATATGTGAAGTCTATTTGATGAACAAGAAATATATTGTTATGCAAAAGCCATATGATGCCAGTGATTTACTTTCCCTCGAGATTAATACCAGCTGGAAACAGGAAAACTAAGCTTGAACCAACTGCAACAGTGAAATGCCCAAATGGGTAGCTCAATTGTCACATGTAAAGGCTTAAAACTAGTTATATCCTCTGGTCCATTTTTTGTTTATAGTAATCTTGCTAACTTAAATCCATAATGAAGGCTTAGTTTGATCTTGACAAGATAATTGTTCATTTTTACCACTTATTGAAGATTCGCAAGTGCCACAGTATATTTGTACTAGAGGATAAGTGAATTGAGTTTGTTTCATCTTTTCAAGCTAAAGTTATTTAACTCTGAATTGTCGTTATTTCTTTGTTCTTAATTTTTTTTGGTTTGAATACATTATATTTTGTCAACTTCAGATAACACAGGGCAAGATTAGAATAACTCTTTCTAATCAGCTAATATTATGTGCATGCCATTGTGTTTTAGGAGGTTACTTAGTATATATACCGTTCTCAGAAATATTCTTTGCAAGGCAATAGATGTGCTTTTGTGTTTATCTATTCTAATGTTGAAAAATGTGTTTTTCCTCTCTCAATTTTGTCTTGTGTAAATATCTCGTTGTTATCCCATCATATCTTTGGTCTAAATATCATTGGTTGTTTGGCTTATGCTTGTAGACACGGGCATTGGTGGTGAACCTGATGAAGCCAAATTTCTGAGCAATGCAATGCATAAGGTGACTTTATAACATTGGTTTACAGGTAATGGAAGCTTATCTTCGTATTTCAGTTTAGGGATCATAACCGTTACCTTTTGTTTTTGTTACAGAAATGTTCCCTTTACGACCATTTTTGAATAATTAAATTTTGAGTGAGGACTAATTCCCGACGACCCTTTGCTCAGCTGTTCCCTCCTTCCGTAATGCTATTATGGCAAGCTGCCACTGGGCTCTTTTATCCTGATGCTGCTTCTTCTATTCACCTTTTATGAGGCTTACCCTGCAGCTCCATTCCTTTCCTCAGCTGCTCTCTCATACCTCCTATCCTCTCTCCTGGACGAACTCTTTTGCTTAGCCTACATTCCATCCAGCTGCCTTGCTACCGGTTTGCCTCGTCCCTAGTGCTACTGCTCTAATGTTTGGTTGTTTCCTCCTTGTGGCTCCTCGGATGGCTGATAGCTTTGGACATTTCCCATTCCCAATTTGTGCATATGTTCTTAATTGCACATAGATGAGAATGCTGTCGTGCTATGCAGTATGTAATAGAATGGAACACAACCCTCTTTCCTCCCTATAGCTCGTGGGATGTATCACGTCCTATTGTGATTCTAAAGTTGTCACCTTGATGTAAATATTTGATAAGTAGCAATATACACGCTTATAACTACGCCCTTCCACATTGATGCTCATTTTGGATAGTTATGATACTTACTTTTCTGAGCGAAGTTCCAAAAACTCTGCGCATGTTTCATTATAAGAAGAGAAGAAGGTTTTGATTCGATACAAGAAAGCCATGTGTGGCTAATTCACTCTTAAGGAGAGGGAGATCACAATAAGAACCAAAACAACATGGAACGAAGGCTCTACTGCCTCCACTGTGGTTAATGCGAATTATTGTTGAAAGCATGATGACGTCTATCTGCCTCCAATTTATTCTTGGCCAACACCGTGTCCATGTATGTGCTCTCGCCTTAGAATGCGCTGCTCTTCCTCACAGAAATCCCTGCGCCGGTCCTTGTGCGCCTTCTTCTTCCTTGATAGCCACCATGCTGCATAGTGTCCAGTACACAAGATCGCAGCGTTGCTGCCATGGCCAGACCAGTGAGGATTGCTCAGCCAAATCTGGCAGATCTACGTGCATCACACAGAAAGATGCTTGGCCATCTCCTGATGCTGCGCAGCCCAGGTTTTTCAGCTTCTGGTGCTCGAGGTGGTTGGCAGTACAACAGCGATGCTGAAGGTCCACCAAATGAAGAAGCGGGTGACTTCGCCTTCCAGAGGACCTTTTGGCAGTTGTTATATTTTTAATGCTGTAGAGTGTTTGAAAAGGTAATGTCTATTTTGGACCGATGGAAGTATCAGTTTGTAGTACGATGCATGATCCCTTGTTTGAGGCTTCTACTGCATGATTTGGTTGATTTAAATTTTTTAATTAGTAACTGGCTATTTCTTACACTTCAAAAACATGTGACTTTGGGCTAGAAGGCAGATGTATCTGCTTTCAACTCCATGAATCCCTCGTATGCCCATGAGGCAGTCTTTTTCTATCTTTTTTTGAATCTTTTCTGATTTGGTGTCGGTTTTGTTCCACCTTTGGAGGTTTGATATAAGTTCCGCAAGCAATACAAACTTTGACTTTTAATGGCTTTTGCCTTATCAACCAGTGGTACAAATTGGTTTGACAAGTGACTGTTTCCGCAGGTATCTAGAGTTCTCATCCGGTTTCTGATTTTGTTGCCGGCTTGTAATGATGAAGTTGATGTTTATGCTTTTAAGTAATGCAAATGCTTTGACATATTATTACTTTAATGGCTTTTGCCTAATCAATCAGTGGTACAATTGGTTTGACAAATGAGACTGTTCTGCAGGTATCTAGAGCTCTTATTCGGGTTGCTGGGCAGCGGAATGGCTTACCGGTGCGGTGCAGGCTCCGTCCATCTTCTAGGCAGCAAGCATGTTCTGTCAACTGCGATGTAGACTTGTAGGATAGATTTATTTATTTGTCCAGTTTGGTAACTTCCTTGCGTACCTGAATAATTGTAGGACAAGCAGCAACTTGCTTGGCCTCATGAATAAGGCAGTGGCATAGGCTTTGCCTCTGTCAGCTCATTGCCGCCTCCAGTTTCATTCTCTCTGTGTCTTTCATGCAACTGATTGGTACAGAGTGCTTATGCTCCGTGTTTCCATGTTGTATGCTATGCGGAGACTTCAATCTCGAATCTCTGCTGCTGGTAGTACCAAAATGTTGTTGGATTGCTTGGCTTGAGGACGAGCTTGGAAATGTCTTTGGTTGCACAGCAACCCATGGCAGCGGCCACCGCCTTTTGCTGCCTGCTTGTTCTAAGGCTTGATCTCCACTCCTATCAACAGCTGAATGGCGTCCGGCTCCGGTTGTAGGACGATTGGTGGTTCAGTAATTGGCGAGCCTTGGCCCATGCTTGGAAAATGGATTTTTTTTTCTTTCATTCAGCAGCACTATTTATGTATTTGGTTCAGTGAATTGAGCAAAGAAAAAGTGGTGGGAATTCCTTTAATCTCACTTTTAAAGAAAAAGGAACTTTACCATCCACTTGGACCACTTTTTTGCAATGTTTGACAAGAATCTAGTTACAATTTCATGTGTTTTGACTTTGACTTGATTGTGTTTTTTCTATTCCTTTCAAACAAAAAAAGGTGAAAATGAGTGTGTTGAACCGCCTCTACCTCCCAATCTCGCAGGTAGTGGCATAGCTATATTCTGGGTCAAGGTGGTCCAATCCTCGATACAGAAAATTCCCACAAAAATAATATGCCGACAGACAAGCGTAATATTCATCAAAAGCATAGAACATTTTATTGGATTTATTGCATGGGCAGCATGCTTGATTGTCCAAACCCTCCCCTTACATGTAACAGCTGAGGCAAATGACAAGACACTTCAGAGCAAACACATTACGATGATAGGAGGGGATTGACCACATGACCGATGAATAGAACCACACCGGAAGTGTCTTCCCGGATAAGGAAGAGGAAAGGATGATCCGCGATGAAATCCAAGACCGAGGGCGGTGGTGCTTGTCGCAGGACTGCTTTAGCAATAGTTGTTGCCGCAGCCTCGGTTCCTGTTTCGTTCACTTCGACAAATGCTTTGTGGAAAATGGATGAGATGTAGAGGTTCTGTGCCATTGGGGAATCCACCATCTCTGAAAGATCTGCTTCAGCACCGAATGGCAGTTGCAGACCCAAACCTTTGAGCAAATCAGATGCCTCAATTCCAAATGATATCTTGAACTTGGGGAGCTTGAATTGCCTGAGTGCAACCTTCTGCCTTGGGATATGCTGCTCCAGGAACTCTGGTTCGGCACTCAACTTTTCTGCCAAGCTCCAGATACCACTTCGTGCTTCTGGAAGAAGGATGTACATGGAGAACTGCCTCTTGTCCCCACCTTGCTTGTAAGGAAGCTTCAGTACCTTCAAGCCATCAGAAGAAGAAATGTATTGTTTTTCTGAGCTGTACATGAATGGTGTTTGAATTGAGCTCCCATCAAGAAGGTAGAAGTAGTCGATTTCTGTTCCACGTGGATCAAATTGATCTGTCCAAGCTCCTTTGAAATAAAGGGCATTGCCAAGAACAAGTCTAGTGTTATTGTCAATAGATCCTGCGGGGAGAATATCTTTGATGAGACCGGTTGTGACTTTCTCTACCCATGAGTTCACTTGAGCAGTAACTTCTGCGGCCTAGACCAAGGCAAAATAAAGAAAGGTCAATTATGTAATGAAAATAAATTGAAAATACTGTTGCGCCACCAAAGTTTGAAAAACAAATCCTCTCAACGTATGAAATACTATAGTTGTGCCGAGTATGCAAAGCGGAATACTAATGTTTTGTAAAGCATTTTTATATATAGTAAGGTTTCTCCCACACATAGTAAAATCATCACATGCAACCATGGATGACAGTTTTTTTTTCATATGTGCACATGAAATTGATTAAATGGTCATCACAACATCTCGAAGCAATATTATGCAATACCTAAGGGAGTTCAGCTCATAGAGATCGATTATACATATTCCTATATGTATGCTACTCTGGAGTACAATAAGCAATATGACAGCACAACGATGAATGTTACCAAAGTATCATAAATTTATGTAAACAACAACTACAATTCAATAAGAACGCTGCTATGCGAACGACAAAGTTGTGCCCGATTGACGACCGACACACAGCGGCCACCATTGGATGCAGTTGGCCATCAATTCTACCCCGCTGGATTCAAGTGTCGGGTGCATATCGGCCAGAAAACATCGTGTGCACAGCAGTTTCGATTCAATAATTAAGTTGGACACGGTTTAAAAGTAGGATATATTAAGTCGAATCTATTTTATTTTACCCAACCGGCCGAAATACTATATGTATGTACCTATAGAAAGTTGGAAACTGTTCTAAACTTCTAGTGTTAAAAACAGTGGTGTAGAAATAACTGCTAAATTTCAATGGAAAGGACTATAACAAATCTTGAACAGTTATGAGGTTTAGCTAAATGTCAACATGAACACGGTACCTTTGGGAGAAACAATTGCATGACATACTTAAGCCTCAAAGTGATTTTACACTGTACATAATTATGCCATAGATAACGGACAAATTATTTTACTCTGTATTTGTTTACTGGTAAAAACCTTGCCATCATTTCGAGAAGGAGCTAGACAAGGAAGGGGGATCACCTTAGTTTGGAAGTCCACGGACTGGGCCTCGGCCTTGTACTTGCACACTGCGAGCTCCTGGAAGGATGGCTTGAGCTGCAGCGACGCGTCCACGAAAACGCCGTTGGCGAAGGCGACGCGCGGACCACCGACACTGGACGCGTCGGCGAGCACGAACTGCACCACCTGCTCAGCAAGCGCGTGGAGTCCCTCAACCTCGCCTTCTCCCAGTGTCGTGGCGAGTTGGTTGCGGGTGGCGCCCCCCGCGCCAGCGGTGATGAGGCTAAGCGCGACATGGAGGGAGACCGGAGAGAATGCGGCATTGTTGATAGTAGACTCGGGGTTGGATGAGATAGCGGAGGCGAGGCGGAAGGCAAAGCGGGTTTGGTGCGCAATGGAGAGGCGAACGTCAGTGGCGAGGGTGGTTGCCATGGCTGGGGTGGAGGTTCGCTGGGCTTTTGTTCGAGTTGAGAGGAAATCGGATGACTGGGAAGTGTTGTTTTCATGGCTGATTTGTGGCTATTTAACGGGAGCAACAAGCCCAAGATATGCAAAGCAGGTTCGAAGCATCTGCGCCATAAAGCAAGATAAGTGGTTTGTTGTCTCTTGTTTAATTAGTCATCGTCGTGTCATTTCGTATATATGTAAGAAACCTGAACTTATCCTATCTCGAGTTAGCTGGTGCTTGTGGTTTGTTATTCCCGTGCGTCTGAGTTTTGTAGAACATTGGATTTGTGGGAGATCACTACGCCCCTCGTAACCTTTTAACTGATCGTTTTAGAAGCATTGTTTGTTTTCTCAAAATCACACAACCGATTAGCAATACTAATTCCAAGCTTGAGATAGTGGTGCCAACCTGTAAAGTTGTAACTAGTAAAGAAGATGTGCATGTCATTGCATAATTAGGATTTGCATCACACAACTGATTAGTAGTACTAAATTCCAAGCTTGAGATAGCTATCCCTGTGTGTAAAGTTTTAACTAGAAAAGAGAATTTGCACAATATTGCATGACAAAGCCTAATTGGGATTTGCATCACTTGCCGTGGGGTGTGGGCTTAACTTGTAGTCAAATTAAAGTTTATGATCCAACGAATGACACTGTGGCATGTCCAACGCTAACCGTAGAAGATGACAAACTGATAATATGTGCTTTTCATCACTTTTGCTAGTTCCCCTAGAACATCCGATTTATGTAGAGTTTGCTACACGTCTCGTGACCTTTTTGTTGTTTAGAGTAATTTAGAAGCATGTTGTTTTCTTAAGATCACACAACTGATTATCAATACTGAATTCCAAGCTTAAGATAGTGGTGCCAACCTGTAAAGTTTTAACTAGTAAAGAAGATGTGCATGGCATAGCATAATTAGGATTTTCACCATACAACTAATTAGTAGTACTAAATTCCAAGTTTGAGATAGCCATACCAATGTGTAAAGTTTTAACTAGAAAAGATGATTTGCATGATATTGCATGACAAATCCTAATTGGGATTTGCATCACTTGCCATGGGGTGTGGGCTTAACTTGTGGTCTAATTAAAGTTTATGATCCAACGCATGAAACTGCGGTATATCCAACGCTACCCCTAGAAGATGACAAACTAATAATATTTGGTTTTCATCACTTTTGCTAGTTCCCCTAGAACATCCGATTTATGTGGGGTTTGCTACACGTCTTGTGACCTTTTTGTTGTTCAGAGTAATTTAGAAGCATAGTGTTTTCTTAAGATCACACAACTGATTCGCAGTACTAAATTCCAAGCTTGGATTTCCAATGCCAACGTGCAAAGTTTAACTTGTAAAGAAGATTTGCATGATATTGCACCATATACCAAATTGGGATTTGCATCATTTGCTGTGGGTGTGGGCTTAGTTTCTGGTAGTTAAAGTGTTATGATCCAAAGCAGGGACGGACCCAGAAAAAAATGGAGTGTGTGCACACTTTGTTTTAAAAAGAGGTTTATTTCAATTGGTTTGGATGGGCCTTGAAAATCAGTTTTTTTTGCGAGGAAAAGGTGAATTGAGTCATCAAGCAACAACCAAGTCTGCATTACATAGTTTCGGGACCTCGTCTGGACCCGATCGAAACCACTCTGTAGTGCGCTTCTTAATTCGACCAAAGTTTGCTAAAAAGTGAATAACAACGTTTTGTTCTCTCCTCACATGCTTGATTAAGAATTCACCACGATCCTGAAGAAGAGCAATAATGTCTCTAACCATCATCATATGCTCCAACCAGTCATCTACTCCTTCCTTGATCAGCTTTACCACTTCAAGGCAATATGTTTAAATCGCAATTAGCAACATAGACCACTGGGAAGCAAGGGAGATGCCCTCAAAACAAGCAGCTAATTATTACTACATGGAAAAAAAATATTTCCTAAAATTCTAGGTGTGTCATGGCACACCCCTTAGGTACATCCCCTAAGAGAAAATTCATAACATATAAAAAAATATGTTCGTGACATTTTCAAAAAATATTCTAGCACTTTAACATATGCATGCACGTTTAAGAAAACATTCATGTCACTTTAAAAAATGTTCAACATGTGTTTAAAACTTCTCACTATATATCTACAAAATGTACATTGTGCATTTTAATAATATCCAACATGTATTTAAAAAAATTTGAGCGGGTACCTTGAAATGTTTGATTTGATTTACAAAAAAACATTCATTTTTATTCACTGGATCCACCTCCCCTCCGCTTGCTACTCAGATAGCCACTGGATCCACCTCCCTACGCTTACTACTAAGATGGCCGGTGACCGGTAGATATGTGACTAGCAGATATGACATTCATTCGAGCTTGTGGATCCACCTCCCCTTTGCTTGCTACTCAGACCCGATGCCTTGGCTCTAACTAGTTGTTGTTGCGGAACGTAGTAATTTTAAAAAAATTCCTACGCACACGCAAGATCATGGTGATGCATAGCAACAAGAGGGGAGAGTGTTGTCCACGTACCCTTGTAGACCGAAAACGGAAGTGTTAGCACAACGCGGTTGATGTAGTCGTACGTCTTCACGATCCGACCGATCAAGTACCGAACGCACGACACCTCCGAGTTCAGCACACGTTCAGCCCGATGACGTCCCTCGAACTCCGATCCAGCCGAGTGTTGAGGGAGAGTTTCGTCAGCACTACGGTGTGGTGACGATTATGATGTTCTACTAACGCAGGGCTTCGCCTAAGCACCGCTACAGTATTATCGAGGTGGACTATGGTGGAGGGGGGCACCGCATACGGCTAAAAGATCAAACGATCAATTGTTGTGTCTCTAGGGTACCCCCTGCCCCCGTATATAAAGGAGCAAGGGGGGAGGTGCGGCCGTCCTAGAGGGGGCGCGCCAGGAGGGACTCCCTCCCTTTTCCTTGTTGGACTAGGAGTGGAGGGGGAAAGAGGAGGGAGAGAGGAAGGAAAGGGGGGGGGGGCGCCCCCCCTCTCCTTGTCCTATTCGGACTAGGGGGGAGGGGCGCGCAGCCCTGCCCTGGCCGCCTCTCCTCTTCTCCACAAGGCCCACTATGGCCCATTAAGCTCCCGGGGGGTTTCGGTAACCTCCCGGTACTCCGGTAAAATCCTGATTTCACCCGGAACACTTCCGATATCCAAACATAGGCTTCCAATATATCAATCTTCATGTCTCGACCATTTCGAGACTCCTCGCCATGTCCGTGATCACATCCGGGACTCCGAACAACCTTCAGTACATCAAAACATATAAACTCATAATATAACTGTCATCGAAACGTTAAGCGTGCGGACCCTACGGGTTCGAGAACTATGTAGACATGACCGAGACACGTCTCCGGTCAATAACCAATAGAGGAACCTGGATGCTCATATTGGCTCCCACATATTCTATGAAGATCTTTATCGGTCAGACCACATAACAACATACATTGTTCCCTTTATCATCGGTATGTTACTTGCCCGAGATTCGATCGTAGGTATCTCAATACCTAGTTCAATCTCGTTACCGATAAGTCTCTTTACTCGTTCCGTAATACATCATCCCGCAACTAACTCATTAGTTGCAATGCTTGCAAGGCTTAAGTGATGTGCATTACCGAGAGGGCCCAGAGATACCTCTCCGACAATCGAAGTGACAAATCCTAATCTCGAAATACGCCAACCCAACAAGTACCTTCGGAGACACCTGTAGAGCACCTTTATAATCACCCAGTTACGTTGTGACGTTTGGTAGCACATAAAGTGTTCCTCCGGTAAATGGGAGTTGCATAATCTCATAGTCATAGGAACATGTATAAGTCATGAAGAAAGCAATAGCAACATACTAAACGATCGAGTGCTAAGCTAACGGAATGGGTCAAGTCAATCACATCATTCTCCTAATGATGTGATCCCGTTAATCAAATGACAACCCATGTCAATGGCTAGGAAACTTAACCATCTTTGATCAACGAGCTAGTCAAGTAGAGGCATACTAGTGACACTCTGTTTGTCTATGTATTCACACATGTATTATGTTTCCGGTTAATACAATTCTAGCCGAATAATAAACATTTATCATGATATAAGGAAATAAATAATAACTTTATTATTGCCTACAGGGCATATTTCCTCCAGTCTCCCACTTGCACTAGAGTCAATAATCTAGATTACACAGTAATGATTCTAACACCCATGGAGCCTTGGTGCTGATCATGTTTTGCTCGTGGAAGAGACTTAGTCAACGGGTCTGCAACATTCAGATCCGTATGTATCTTGCAAATTTCTATGTCTCCCACCTGGACTAAATCCCGGATGGAATTGAAGCGTCTCTTGATGTGCTTGGTTCTCTTGTGAAATCTGGATTCCTTCACCAAGGCAATTGCACCAATATTGTCACAAAAGATTTTCATTGGACCCGATGCACTAGGTATGACACCTAGATTGGATATGAACTCCTTCGTCCAGACTCCTTCATTTGCTGCTTCCGAAGCAGCTATGTACTCCACTTCACACGTAGATCCTGCCACGACGCTTTGTTTAGAACTGCACCAACTGACAGCTCCACCGTTCAATGTAAATACGTATCCGGTTTGCGATTTAGAATCGCCCGGATCAGTGTCAAAGCTTGCATCAACGTAACTGTTTACGATGAGCTCTTTGTCACCTCCATAAATGAGAAACATATCCTTAGTCATTTTCAGGTATTTCAGGATGTTCTTGACCGCTGTCTAGTGATCCACTCCTGGACTAGACTTATAGCAAGGCACACATCAGGTCTGGTACGCAACATTACATACATGATAGAGCCTATGGCTGAAGCATAGGGAACATCTTTCATTTTCTCTCTATTTTTTGCAGTGGTCGGGCATTGAGTCTTACTCAACTTCACACCTTGTAACATAAGAAAGAACCCTTTCTTTGCTTGATCCATTTTGAACTTCTTCAAAACTTTGTCAAGGTATGTGCTTTGTGAAAGTCCAGTTAAGCGTCTTGATCTATCTCTATAGATCTTGATGCCCAATATATAGGCAGCTTCACCGAGGTCTTTAATTGAAAAACTCTTATTCAAGTATCCCTTTATGCTATCCAGAAATTCTATATCATTTCCAATCAACAATATGTCATCCACATACAATATCAGAAATGCTACAGAGCTCCCACTCACTTTCTTGTAAATACATGCTTCTCCAAAAATCTGTACAAAACCAAATGCTTTGATCACACTATCAAAGCGTTTATTCCAACTCCGAGAAGCTTGCATCAGTCCATAAATGGATCGCTGGAGCTTGCATACTTTGTTATCTCCCTTTGGATCAACAAAACCTTCCGGTTGCATCATATACAACTCTTCTTTCAGAAATCCATTCAGGAATGCAGTTTTGACATCCATTTGCCAAATTTCATAATCATAAAATGCGGCAATTGCTAACATGATTCGGACAGACTTAAGCATCACTACGGGTGAGAGGGTCTCATCGTAGTCAATCCCTTGAACTTGCCGAAAACCTTTCACAACAAGTCGAGCTTTATAGACAGTAACATTACCGTCAGCGTCAATCTTCTTCTTGAAGATCCATTTATTCTCAATTGCTTGCCGATCATCGGACAAGTCAACCAAAGTCCATACTTTGTTCTCATACATGGATCCCATCTCAGATTTCATGGCCTCAAGCCATTTCGCGGAATCTGGGCTCACCATCGCTTCTTCATAGTTCGTAGGTTCGTCATGGTCTAGTAACATAACTTCCAGAACAGGATTACCGTACCACTCTGGTGCGGATCTTACTCAGGTTGACCTATGAGGTTCAGCAACAACTTGATCTGAAGTTTCATGATCATCATCATTAACTTCTTCACTAATTGGTGTAGGTGTCGCAGAAACCGGTTTCTGCAATGAACTACTTTCCAATAGGGGAGCAGGTATAGTTACCTCATCAAGTTCTACTTTCCTCCCACTCACTTCTTTCGAGAGAAACTCCTTCTCCATAAAGATTCCGAATTTAGCAACAAAAGTCTTGCCTTCGGATCTGTGATAGAAGGTGTACCCAACAGTCTCCTTTGGGTATCCTATGAAGACACATTTCTCCGATTTGGGTTCGAGCTTATCAGGTTGAAGCTTTTTCACATAAGCATCGCAACCCCAAACTTTCAGAAACGACAACTTTGGTTTCTTGCCAAACCACAGTTCATAAGGCGTCATCTCAACGGATTTCGATGGTGCCCTATTTAACGTGAATGCGGCCGTTTCTAAAGTATAACCCCAAAACGTTAGCGGTAAATCAGTAAGAGACATCATAGATCGTACCATATCTAGTAAAGTACGATTGCGATGTTCGGACACACCATTACGCTGTGGTGTTCTGGGTGGCGTGAGTTGCGAAACTATTCCGCATTGTTTCAAATGAAGACCAAACTCATAACTCAAATATTCTCCTCCACGGTCAGATCGTAGAAACTTTATTTTCTTGTTACGATGATTTTCAACTTCACTCTGAAATTCTTTGAACTTTTCAAACGTTTCAGACTTATGTTTCATTAAGTAGATATACACATATCTGCTTAAATCATCTGTGAAGGTGAGAAAATAACGATGTCCGCCACGAGCCTCAACATTCATCGGACCACATACATCTGTATGTATGATTTCCAACAAATATGTTGCTCTCTCCACAGTTCCGGAGCACGGCATTTTAGTCATCTTGCCCATGAGGCATGGTTCACAAATACCAAGTGATTCATAATCAAGTGATTCCAAAAGTCCATCAGGGTGGAGCTTCTTCATGCGCTTTACACCGATATGACCTAAACAGCAGTGCCACAAATAAATTGCACTATCATTATCAACTTTGCATCTTTTGGCCTCAATATTATGAATATGTGTATCACTACTATCGAGATTCAACAAAAATAGACCACTCTTCAAGGGTGCATGACCATGATGTCTACTACACAACCTTCTTCTTGTAGACGTTGTTGGGCCTCCAAGTGCAGAGGTTTGTAGGACAGTAGCAAATTTCCCTCAAGTGGATGACCTAAGGTTTATCAATCCGTAGGAGGCGTAGGATGAAGATGGTCTCTCTCAAGCAACCCTGCAACCAAATAACAAAGAGTTTCTTGTGTCCCCAACACACCCAATACAATGGTAAATTGTATAGGTGCACTAGTTCGGCGAAGAGATGGTGATACAAGTGGTATATGGATAATAGATAAAGGTATTTGTAATCTGAAAATATAAAAACAGCAAGGTAACTAATGATAAAAGTGAGCTTAAACGGTGTTGCAATGCGTTGAAACAAGGCCTAGGGTTCATACTTTCGCTAGTGCAAATTCCCTCAACAATACTAACATAATTGGATCACATAACTATCCCTCAACATGCAACAAACAGTCACTCCAAAGTCACTAATAGTGGAGAACAAACGAAGAGATTATGGTAGGGTACGAAACCACCTCAAAGTTATTCTTTCCAATCAATCCGTTGGGCTATTCCTATAAGTGTCACAAACAACCCTAGAGTTCATACTAGAATAACACCTTAAGACACAAATCAACCAAAACCCTAATGTCACCTAGATAATCCAATGTCACCTCAAGTATCCGTGGGTATGATTATACGATATGCATCACATAATCTCAGATTCATCTATTCAACCAACACATAGAACCTCAAAGAGTGCCCCAAAGTTTCTACCGGAGAATCACGACGAAAACGTGTGCCAACCCCTATGCATAGGTTCATGGGCGGAACCCGCAAGTTAATCACCAAAACATACATAAAGTGAATCACGTGGTATCCCATTGTCACCACAGATACGCACGGCAAGACATACATCGAGTGTTCTCAAATCTTTAAAGACTCAATCCGATAAGATAACTTCAAAGGGGAAACTCAATCCATTACAAGAGAGTAGAGGGGGAGGAGTGAAGGAAATATGCCCTAGAGGCAATAATAAAGTTATTATTTATTTCCTTATATCATGATAAATGTTTATTATTCATGCTAGAATTGTATTAACTGGAAACATAATACATGTGTGAATACATAGACAAACATAGTGTCACTAGTATGCCTCTACTTGACTAGCTCGTTAATCAAAGATGGTTATGTTTCCTAACCATAAACAAAGAGTTGTTATTTGATTAACGGGATCACATCATTAGGTGAATGATCTGATTGACATGACCCATTCCATTAGCTTAGCACCCGATCGTTTAGTATGTTGCTATTGCTTTCTTCATGACTTATACATGTTCCTATGACTATGAGATTATGCAACTCCCGTTTGCCGGAGGAACACTTTGTGTGCTACCAAACTTCACAACGTAAATGGGTGATTATAAAGGTGCTCTATAGGTGTCTCCAAAGGTAGATGTTGGGTTGGCGTATTTCGAGATTAGGATTTGTCACTCCGATTGTCGGAGAGGTATCTTTGGGCCCTCTCGGTAATGCACATCACATAAGCCTTGCAAGCATTACAACTAATGAGTTAGTTGCGAGATGATGTATTACGGAACGAGTAAAGAGACTTGCTAGTGACGAGATTGAACTAGGTATTGAGATACCGACGATCGAATCTCGGACAAGTAACATACCGATGACAAAGGAAACAACGTATGTTGTTATGCGGTCTGACCGATAAAGATCTTCGTAGAATATGTAGGAGCCAATATGGGCATCCAGGTCCCGCTATTGGTTATTGACCAGAGAGGTGTCTCGGTCATGTCTACATAGTTCTCGAACCCGTAGGGTCCGCACGCTTAAACGTTCGTTGACGATATAGTACTATGTGAGTTATGTATGTCGGTGACCGAATGTTGTTCGGAGTCCGGGATGAGATCACGGACATGACGAGGAACTTCAGAATGGTCCGGAGATAAAGTTTGATATATGTGATAATAGTGTTTGGTCACCGGAAGAGTTCCGGAAATCACCGGAAGGGGTCCGGATGTTTCCCGAAATGTTTGGGTATGAGAACACTTTATTTGGGCCAAAGGGGAAAGCCCACAAGGTTTTTGGAAAGCGCAAAAGGAAGTTTTGCGGAGTCCAGGGGCCAGACGCCATGGTCCCTGGCGTCTGGGTCCAGACGCCGGGAACCCTGGCGTCTGGCCCTGGAGTCCGAGAAGGACTCTTGCCTTTCGGGTGAAACCGACTTTGTGGAGGCTTTTACTCCAAGTTTCGACCCCAGGGCTCAACATATAAATAGAGGGGCAGGGCTAGCACCAAAGACACAACAAGAAACACCAAGCCATCTCGATCATAGTGATACACATATTCATAATATTGAAACCAAAAGATGCAACTTATTTGTGGCACTGCCGTTTAGGTCATATTGGTGTAAAGCGCATGAAGAAACTCCATGCTGATGGGCTTTTGGAATCACTTGATTATGAATCACTTGATGCTTGCGAACCATGCCTTATGGGCAAGATGACTAAAACGCCGTTCTCCAGAACAATGAAGCAAGCAACAGATTTGTTGGAAATCATACATACTGATGTATGTGGTCCGATGAATATTAAGGCTTGCAGCAGGTATCATTATTTTCTGACCTTCACAGATGATTTGAGCAGATATGGGGATATCTACTTGATGAAACATAAGTCTGAAACATTTGAACAGTTCAAAGAATTTCAGAGTGAAGTGGAAAATCATCATGACAAGAAAATAAAAGTTTCTACGATATGATCGCAGAGGTAAAATATTTGAGTTACGAGTTTGGCCTTCAATTAAAACAATGTGAAATAGTTTCACTACTCACGCCACCTGGAACACCATAGTGTAATGGTGTGTTCGAACGTCATAACCGTACTTTATTAGATATAGTGCGATCTATGATGTCTCTTACCGATCTACCACTATCGTTTTGGGGTTATGCATTAGGGACAGCTGCATTCACGTTAAATAGGGCACCATCTAAATCCGTTGAGACGACACCGTGTGAACTATGGTTTGGCAAGAAACCTAAGCTGTCGTTTCTTAAAGTTTGGGGCTGCGATGCTTATGTGAAAAAGTTTCAACCTGATAAGCTCAAACCCAAAATCGGAGAAGTGCGTCTTCATAGGATACCCAAAGGAAACTGTTGGGTACACCTTCTACCACGGATCTGAAGGCAAGACATTCGTTGCTAAGAATGGATCCTTTCCAGAGAAGGATTTTCTCTCGAAAGAAGTGAGTGGGAGGAAAGTAGAAAACTTGATAAGGTAATTGTACCTTCTCCCTTATTGGAAAGTAGTTCATCACAAAAATCTGTTCTTGTGACTACTACACCAATTAGTGAGGAAGCTAATAATGATGATCATGTAACTTCAGATCAAGTTACTACCGAATCTCGTAGGTAAACCAGAGTGAGATCCGCACCAGAGTGGTACGGTAATCCTGTTCTGGAAGTCATGTTGCTAGACCATGACGAACTTGCGAACTATGAGGAAGCGATGATGAGCCCAGATTCCGCGAAATGGTTTGAGGCCATGAAATCTGAGATATGATCCATGTATGAGAACAAAGTTTGGACTTTGGTTGACTTGCCCAATGATCAGCAAGCAATTGAGAATAAATGGATCTTCAAGAGGAAGACGGACACTGATAGTAGTGTTACTATCTACAAAGCTAGAATTGTTGCAAAAGGTTTTCGACAAGTTCAAGGTGTTGACTACGATGAGAGTTTCTCACTCGTATCTATGCTAGAGTCTGTCCGAATCATGTTAGTAATTGCCGCATTTTATGAAATCTGGCAAATGGATAAACAAAACTGCATTCCTTAATGGATTTATTAAAGAAGAGTTGTATATGATGCAACCAGAAGGTTTTGTCAATCCGAAAGGTGCTAACAAAATGTGCAAGCTCCAGCGATCAATCTGTGGACTGGTGCAAGCATCTCGGAGTTGGAATATACGCTTTGATGAGTTGATCAAAGCATATAGTTTTATACAGACTTGCGGTGAAGCCTGTATTTACAAGAAAGTGAGTGGGAGCACTACAGTATTTCTGATAAGTATATGTGAATGACATATTGTTGATTGGAAATAATGTAGAATTATTCTGTAAAGCATAAAGGAGTGTTTGAAAGGAGTTTTCCAAAGAAAGACTTCGGTGAAGCTGCTTACATATTGAGCTCCAAGATCTATAGAGATAGATCAAGACGCTTGATAAGTTTTTTCAATGAGTACATACCTTGACAAGATTTTGAAGTAGTTCAAAATGGAGCAGTCAAAGAAAGAGTTCTTGCCTGTATTACAAGGTGTGAAGTTGAGTAAGACTCAAAGCCCGACCACGACAGAAGATAGAAAGAGAATGAAAGTCATTCCCTATGCCTTGGCCATAGGTTCTATAAAGTATGTCATGCTGTATACCAGATCTATTGTATACCCTGCACTGATTTGGCAAGGGAGTACAATAGTGATCTAGGAGTAGATCACTGGACAGCGGTCAGAATTATCCTTAGTGAAATAAGGATATGTTTCTCGATTATGGACGTTACAAAAAGGTTCGTCGTAAAGGGTTACGCCGATGCAAGTTTTGACACTAATCTAGATGACTCTAAGTCTCGGTCTAGATACATATTGAAAGTGGGAGCAATTAGCTAGAGTAGCTCCATGCAGAGCATTGTTGACATAGAAATTTGCAAAATACATGTGGATCTGAATGTGGCAGACCCGTTGACTAAGATTCTCTCACAAGCAAAACATGATCACACCTTAGTACTCTTTGGGTGTTAATCACATAGCGATATGAACTAGATTACTGAATCTAGTAAACCCTTTGGGTGTTGGTCACATGGCGATGTGAACTATGGGTGTTAATCACATGATGATGTGAACTATCGATGTTAATCACATGCTGATGTGATCTAGATTATTGACTCTAGTGCAAGTGGGAGACTGAAGGAAATATGCCCTAGAGGCAATAATAAAGTTATTATTTATTTCCTTATATCATGATAAATGTTTATTATTCATGCTAGAATTGTATTAACCGGAAACATAATACATGTGTGAATACATAGACAAACAGAGTGTCACTAGTATGCCTCTACTTGACTAGCTCGTTAATCAAAGATGGTTATGTTTCCTAACCATAAACAAAGAGTTGTTATTTGATTAACGGGATCACATCATTAGGTGAATGATCTGATTGACATGACCCATTCCATTAGCTTAGCACCCGATCGTTTAGTATGTTGCTATTGCTTTCTTCATGACTTATACATGTTGCTATGACTATGAGATTATGCAACTCCCGTTTGCTGGAGGAACACTTTGTGTGCTACCAAACGTCACAACGTAAATGGGTGATTATAAAGGTGCTCTACAGGTGTCTCCAAAGATAGATGTTGGGTTGGCGTATTTCGAGATTAGGATTTGTCGCTCCGATTGTCGGAGAGGTATCTCTGGGCCCTCTCGGTAATGCACATCACATAAGCCTTGCAAGCATTACAACTAATGAGTCAGTTGTGAGATGATGTATTACGGAACGAGTAAAGAGACTTGCCAGTGACGAGATTGAACTAGGTATTGAGATACCGACGATCGAATCTCGGACAAGTAACATACCGATGACAAAGGGAACAACGTATGTTGTTATGCGGTCTGACCGATAAAGATCTTCGTAGAATATGTAGGAGCCAATATGGGCATCCAGGTCCCGCTATTGGTTATTGACCAGAGAGGTGTCTCGGTCATGTCTACATAGTTCTCGAACCCGTAGGGTCCGCACGCTTAAACGTTCGTTGACGATATAGTACTATGTGAGTTATGTATGTTGGTGACCGAATGTTGTTCGGAGTCCGGGATGAGATCATGGACATGACGAGGAACTTCGGAATGGTCCGGAGATAAAGTTTGATATATGTGATAATAGTGTTTGGTCACCGGAAGGGGTTCCGGATGTTTCCCGAAATGTTTGGGTACGAGAACACTTTATTTGGGCCAAAGGGGAAAGCCCACAAGGTTTTTGGAAAGCGCAAAAGGAAGTTTTGCGGAGTCCAGGGGCCAGACGCCAGGGTCCCTGGCGTCTGGGTCCAGACGCCGGGAACCCTGGCGTCTGGCCCTGGAGTCCGAGAAGGACTCTTGCCTTTCGGGTGAAACCGACTTTGTGGAGGCTTTTACTCCAAGTTTCGACCGCAGGGCTCAACATATAAATAGAGGGGCAGGGCTAGCACCAAAGACACAACAAGAAACACCAAGCCGTGTGCCGGCAACCCCGTCTCCTCTAGTTTATCCTCCGTCATAGTTTTCACAGTGCTTAGGCGAAGCCCTGCGAAGATCGTTCTACACCAACACCGTCACCACACCGTCGTGCTGCCGGAACTCATCTACTACTTCGCCCCTCTTGCTGGATCGAGAAGGCGAGGACTTCACCGAGCCGTACGTGTGCAGAACTCGGAGGTGCCATGCTTTCGGTACTTGGATCGGTCGGACGTGAAGACGTACGACAACATCAACCGCGTTGATATAACGCTTCCGCGAACGGTCTACGAGGGTACGTAGACAACACTCTCCCTCTCGTTGCTATGCATCACCATGATCTTGCGTGTGCGTAGGAATTTTTTTGAAATTACTACGTTCCCCAACAAGGAGAAACATAAGATCCAACTATAATAGCAAAGCTCGCGATACATCAAGATCGTATCACCTCAGGAACACGAGAGAGAGAGAGAGAGAGATCAAACACATAGCTACTGGTACATACCCTCAGCCCTGAGGGAGAACTACTCCCTCCTCATCATGGAGAGCACTGGGATGATGAAGATGGCCACCGGAGAGGGATTCCCCCTCCGGCAGGGTGCCGGAACGAGTCTAGATTGGCTTTTGGTGGCTACGGAGGCTTCTGGCGGCGGAACTCCCGATCTATTGTGCTCCCCGATAGTTTTAGGGTACATGGGTATATATGTTGGGGAACGTAGTAATTTCAAAAAATTTCCTACGCATACGCAAGATCATGGTAATGCATAGCAACGAGAGGGGAGAGTGTTGTCCATGTACCCTTGTAGACCGAAAGCGGAAGCGTTAGCACAACACGGTTGATGTAGTCGTACGTCTTCACGATCCGACCGATCAAGTACCGAACGCACGGCACCTCCGAGTTCTGCACACGTTCAACTCGATGACGTCCCTCGAACTCCGATCCAGCCGAGCTTTGAGGGAGAGTTCTGTCAGCACGACGGCGTGGTGACAATGATGATGTTCTACCGACGCAGGGCTTTTCCTAAGCACCGCTACGATATGACCGAGCTGGATTATGGTGGAGGGGGGCACCGCACACGGCTAAGAGATCCAAGGGATCAATTGTTGTGTCTTTGGGGTGCCCCCTGCCCCCGTATATAATGGAGTGGAGGAGGGGGAGGGCCGGCCCTCTCTATGGCGCGCCCTAGGGGAGTCCAACTCCCACCGGGAGTAGGATTTCCCCTTTCCTAGTAGAACTAGGAGCCGTTCCAAGTAGTAGGAGTAGGAGGGAAGGAAAGGGAAGGGAAAAGGAGAAGGAAGGAAGGGGGCGCCCCCCTCCCTAGTCCAATTCGGACCAGCCCATGGGGAGGGGTGCGGCCACCCTTTGAGGCCTTTCTCTCCTTTCCTGTATGGCCCATTAAGGCCCAATACGAATTCCCGTAACTCCCCGGTACTCCCGAAAATACCCGAATCACTCGGAACCTTTCCGATGTCCGAATATAGTCGTCCAATATATCGATCTTTACGTCTCAACCATTTCGAGACTCCTCATCATGTCCCCGATCTCATCCGGGACTCCGAACTCCTTCGGTACATCAAAACACATAAACTCATAATATAACCGTCATCGAACTTTAAGCGTGCGGACCCTACGGGTTCGAGAACTATGTAGACATGACCGAGACATGTCTCTGGTCAATAACCAATAGCGGAACCTGGATGCTCATATTGGCTTCTACATATTCTACGAAGATCTTTATCGGTCAAACCGCATAACAACATACGTTGTTCCCTTTGTCATCGGTATGTTACTTGCCCGAGATTCGATCGTCGGTATCTCAATACCTAGTTCAATCTCGTTACCGGCAAGTCTCTTTACTCGTTCCGTAATACATCATCCCGTAACTAACTCATTAGTTGCAATGCTTGCAAGGCTTAAGTGATGTGCATTACCGAGAGGGCCCAGAGATACCTCTCCGACAATCGGAGTGACAAATCCTAATCTCGAAATACGCCAACCCAACAAGTACCTTCGGAGACACCTATAGAGCACCTTTATAATCACCCAGTTACGTTGTGACTTTTGGTAGCACACAAAGTGTTCCTCCGGTAAATGGGAGTTGCATAATCTCATAGTCATAGGAACATGTATAAGTCATGAAGAAAGCAATAGCAATATACTAAACGATTGTGTGCTAAGCCAACGGAATGGGTCAAGTCAATCACATCATTCTCTAATGATGTGATCCCGTTAATCAAATGACAACTCATGTCTATGGTTAGGAAACGTAACCATCTTTGATCAACGAGCTAGTCAAGTAGAGGCATACTAGTGACATTCTGTTTGTCTATGTATTCACACATGTATTATGTTTCTGGTTAATACAATTCTAGCATGAATAATAAACATTTATCATGATATAAGGAAATAAATAATAACTTTATTATTGCCTCTAGGGCATATTTCCTTCAGTCTCCCACTTGCACTAGAGTCAATAATCTAGTTCACATCGCCATGTGATTTAATACCAATAGTTCACATCACCATGTGATTAACACCCATAGTTCACATCGACATGTGACCACACACCGAAAGGGTTTACTAGAGTCAATAATCTAGTTCACATCGCTATGAGATTAACACCCAAAGAGTACTAAGGTGTGATCATGTTTTGCTTGTGAGAGAAGTTTAGTCAACGGGTCTGCCACATTCAGATCTGTAAGTATTTTGCAAATTTCTATGTCAACAATGCTCTGCACGGAGCTACTATAGCTAATTGCTCCCACTTTCAATATGTATCCAGATTGAGATTTAGAGTCATCTGGATCAGTGTCAAAATTTGCATCGACGTAACCCTTTACGACGAACCTTTTGTCACTTCCATAATTGAGAAACATATCCTTATTCCACTAAGGATAATTTTTACCAATGTCCAGTGATCTACTCCTAGATCACTATTGTACTCCTTTGCCAAACTCAGGGCAGGGTATACAATAGGTCTGGTACACAGCATGGCATACTTTATAGAACCTATGGCTGAGGCATAGGGAATGACTTTCATTCTCTCTCTATCTTCTGTCGTGGTCGGGTTTTGATTCTTACTCAACTTCACACCTTGTAACACAGGCAAGAACTCCTTCTTTGACTGTTCCATTTTGAACTACTTCAAAATCTTGTTAAGGTATGTACTCATTGAAAAACTTATCAAGCGTCTTGATCTATCTCTATAGATCTTGATGCTCAATATGTAAGCAGCTTCACCGAGGTCTTTCTTTGAAAAAACTCCTTTCAAACATTCCTTTATGCTTTGTAGAATAGTTCTACATCATCTCCGATCAACAATATACATATACTTATCATAAATGTTGTAGTGCTCCCACTCACTTTCTTGTAAATACAGGCTTCACCGCAAGTCTGTATAAAACTATATGCTTTGATCAACTTATCAAAGCGTATATTCCAACTCCGAGATGCTTGCACTAGTCCATAGATGGATCGCTGGAGCTTGCATATTTTGTTAGTACCTTTAGGATCGACAAAACCTTTTGGTTGCATCATATACAACTCTTCTTTAATAAATCCTATTAAGGAATGCAGTTTTGTTTATCCATTTGCCAGATTTCATAAAATGCGGCAATAACTAACATGATTCGGACAGACTTAAGCATAGATACGAGTGAGAAAGTCTCATCGTGGTCAACACCTTGAACTTGTCGAAAACCTTTTTGCGACAATTCTAGCTTTGTAGATAGTAACACTACTATCAGCGTCCGTGTTCCTCTTGAAGATCCATTTAATCTCAATGGCTCGCCAATCTTTGGGCAAGTCAATCAAAGTCGATACTTTGTTCTTATACATGGATCTCATCTCAGATTTCATGGCCTCAAGCCATTTCGCGGAATTTGGGCTCATCATCGCTTCCTCATAGTTCGTAGGTTCGTCATGGTCAAGTAACATGACCTCCAGAATAGGATTACCGTACCACTCTGGTGCGGATCTCACTCTGGTTTACCTACGAGGTTCGTGTTGGAAATATGCCCTAGAGGCAATAATAAAATGGTTATTATTATATTTCTTTGTTCATGATAATTGTTTATTGTTCATGCTATAATTGTGTTACCCGGAAATCGTAATACATGTGTGAATACATAGACCACAACACGTCCCTAGTGAGCCTCTAGTTGACTAGCTCGTTGATCAAAAGATAGTCATGGTTTCCTGACTATGGACATTGGATGTCATTGATAACGGGATCACATCATTAGGAGAATGATGTGATGGACAAGACCCAATCCTAAGCATAGCTCAAAGATCGTGTAGTTCGTTTGCTATAGCTTTTCCAAATGTCAAGTATCATTTCCTTAGACCATGAGATTGTGCAACTCCCGGATACCGTAGGAGTGCTTTGGGTGTGCCAAACGTCACAACGTAACTGGGTGACTATAAAGGGACACTACAGGTATCTCCGAAAGTGTCTGTTGGGTTGGCATGAATCGAGACTAGGATTTGTCACTCCGTATGACGGAGAGGTATCTCTGGGCCCACTCGGTAATGCATCATCATAATGAGCTCAATGTGACCAAGTGGTTGATCACGGGATCATGCATTACGGTACGAGTAAAGTGACTTGCCGGTAACGAGATTGAACGAGGTATTGGGATACTGACGATCGAGTCTCGGGCAAGTAACGTACCGATTGACAAAGGGAATTGTATACGGATTGATTGAATCCTCGACATTGTGGTTCATCCGATGAGATCATCGAGGAGCATGTGGGAACCAACATGGGTATCCAGATCCCGCTGTTGGTTATTGACCGGAGAGTCGTCTCGGTCATGTCTGCGTGTCTCCCGAACCCGTAGGATCTACACACTTAAGGTTCGGTGACGCTAGGGTTATTGAGATATTAGTATACGGTAACCCGAAAGTTGTTCGGAGTCCCGGATGAGATCTCGGACGTCACGAGGAGTTCCGGAATGGTCCGGAGGTGAAGATTTATATATAGGAAGTCAAGTTTCGGCCATCGGGAAAGTTTCGGGGGTACTCGGTATTGTACCGGGACCACCGGAAGGGTCCCGGGGGTCCACCGGGTGGGGCCACCTATCCTGGAGGGCCCCATGGGCTGAAGTGGGAGACGAACCAGCCCCTAGTGGGCTGGTGCGCCCCCTTGGGCCTCCCCCTGTGCCTAGGGCTGGAAACCCTTGGGGTGGGGGGCGCCCCACTTGGCTTGGGGGGCAAGCCACCCCCTTCGCCACCGCCCCCCCTTGGAGATTGGATCTCCTAGGGTTTCCCCCCCTAGGGACCCTATATATAGTGGGGGGGAGGGAGGGAAGCCGCACCCTAGCCCCTGGCGCCTCCCTCTCCCTCCCGTGACACTCCTCCCTCTCCCTGTGCTTGGCGAAGCCCTGCCGAGATCACCGTTGCTTCCACCACCACGCCGTCATGCTGCTGGATCTTCATCAACCTGTCCTTCCCCCTTGCTGGATCAAGTTGGAGGAGACGTCTTCCCAACCGTACGTGTGTTGAACGCGGAGGTGTCGTCCGTTCGGCGCTAGGTCATCGGTGATTTGGATCACGACGAGTACGACTCCATCAACCCTGTTCTCTTGAACGCTTCCGCGCGCGATCTACAAGGGTATGTAGATGCACTCCTCTCTCCCTCGTTGCTAGATGACTCCATAGATTGATCTTGGTGATGCGTAGAAAATTTTAAAATTCTGCTACGTTCCCCAACAGTGGCATCATGAGCTAGGTCTATGCGTAGTTTCTATGCACGAGTAGAACACAAAGCAGTTGTGGGCATGGATATTGTCAATTTGCTTGCCATTACTAGTCTTATCTTGATTCGGTGGCATCGTGGGATGAAGCGGCCCGGACCGACCTTACATGTACGCTTACGTGAGACTGGTTCCACCGATTGACATGCACTAGTTGCATAAGGTGGCTGGCGGGTGTCTGTCTCTCCCACTTTAGTCCGATCGGATTCGATGAAAAGGGTCCTTATGAAGGGTAAATAGAAATTGGCATATCACGTTGTGGTTTTGGCGTAGGTAAGAAACGTTCTTGCTAGAAACCTATAGCAGCCACGTAAAAACTTGCAACAACATTTAGAAGACGTCTAACTTGTTTTTGCAGCATGTGCCGTGTGATGTGATATGGCCAAAAGGATGTGATGAATGATATATGTGATGTATGAGATTGATCATGTTCTTGTAATAGGAATCACGAATTGCATGTCGATGAGTATGACAACCGACAGGAGCCATAGGAGTTGTCTTTATTTATTTATGACCTGCGTGTCAACATAACGTCATGTAATTACTTTACTTTATTGCTAAAGCGTTAGCCATAGTAGTAGAAGTAATAGATGACGAGACAACTTCAAGAAGACACGATGATGGAGATCATGGTGTCATGCCGGTGACAACGATGATCATGAAGCCCCGAAGATGGAGATCAAAAGGAGCAAATGATATTGGACATATCATGTCACTATTTGATTGCATGTGATGTTTATCATGTTTTACATCTTATTTGCTTAGAACGATGGTAGCTTAAATAAGATGATCCCTCGTAATAATTTCAAGAAAGTGTTCCCCCTAACTGTGCACTGTTGCGAAGGTTAGTTGTTTCGAAGCACCACGTGATGATCGGGTGTGATAGATTCTAACGTTCGAATACAACGGGTGTAAGCCAGATTTACACACGCAATACACTTAGGTTGACTTGACGAGCCTAGCATGTACAGACATGGCCTCGGAACACGGAAGACCGAAAGGTCGAGCATGAGTCGTATAGAAGATACGATCAACATGAAGATGTTCACCGATGTTGACTAGTCCGTCTCACGTGATGATCGGACACGACCTAGTTAACTCGGATCATGTTTCACTTAGATGACTAGAGGGATGTCTATCTGAGTGGGAGTTCATTGAATAATTTGATTAGATGAACTTAATTATCATGAACTTAGTCTAAAAATCTTTACACTATGTCTTGTAGATCAAATGGCCCACGCTAATGTTGCCCTCAACTTCAACGCGTTCCTAGAGAAAACCAAGCTGAAAGATGATGGCAGCAACTATACAGACTGGGTCCGGAACCTGAGGATCATCCTCATAGCTGCCAAGAAAGATTATGTCCTAGAAGCACCGCTAGGTGACGCACCCATCCTAGAGAACCAAGACGTTATGAACGCTTGGCAGTCACGTGCTGATGATTACTCCCTCATTCAGTGCGGCATGCTTTACAGCTGAGAACCGGGGCTCCAAAAGCGTTTTGAGAGACACGGAGCATATGAGATGTTCGAAGAGCTGAAAATGGTTTTCCAAGCTCATGCCCGGGTCGAGAGATATGAAGTCTCTGACAAGTTCTTTAGTTGTAAGATGGAGTAAAATAGTTTTGTCAGTGAGCACATACTCAAAATGTCTGGGTTGCATAACCGCTTGGCTCAGCTGGGAGTTAATCTCCCGGATGACGCGGTCATTGACAGAATCCTTCAGTCGCTTCCACCGAGCTACAAGAGCTTTGTGATGAACTTCAATATGCAGGGGATGGAAAAGACCATTCCTGAGGTATATTCAATGCTGAAATCAGTAGAGGTGGAAATCAAAAAGGAACATCAAGTGTTGATGGTGAATAAAACCACTAAGTTCAAGAAAGGCAAGGGTAAGAAGAACTTCAAGAAGGACGACAAGGGAGTTGCCGCGCCCGGTAAGCAAGCTGCCGGGAAGAAGCCAAAGAATGGACCCAAGCCCGAGACTGAGTGTTTTTATTGCAAGGGAAGTGGTCACTGGAAGCGGAACTGCCCCAAATACTTAGCGGACAAGAAGGCCGGCAACACTAAAGGTATATGTGATATACATGTAATTGATGTGTACCTTATCAGTACTCGTAGTAGCTCCTGGGTATTTGATACCGGTGCGGTTGCTCACATTTGTAACTCAAAGCAGGAGCTGCGGAATAAGCGGAGACTGGCGAAGGACGAGGTGACGATGCGCGTCGGGAATGGTTCCAAGGTCGATGTGATCGCCATCGGCACTCTACCTCTACATTTACCTACGGGATTAGTTTTAAACCTCAATAATTGTTATTTAGTGCCAGCTTTGAGCATGAACATTGTATCAGGATCTCGTTTAATTCCAGATGGCTACTCATTTAAATCCGAGAATAATGGTTGTTCTATTTATATGAGAGATATGTTTTATGGTCATGCTCCGTTGGTGAATGGTTTATTCTTAATGAATCTCGAGCGTAATGTTACACATATTCATAGTGTGAATACCAAAAGATGTAAGGTTGATAATGATAGTCCCACATACTTGTGGCACTGCCGCCTTGGTCACATAGGTGTCAAACGCATGAAGAAGCTCCATGCAGATGGACTTTTGGAGTCTCTTGATTACGAATCATTTGACACGTGCGAACCATGCCTCATGGGTAAAATGACTAAGACTCCGTTCTCAGGAACAATGGAGCGAGCAACCAACTTATTGGAAATCATACATACTGATGTGTGCGGTCCAATGAGTGTTGAGGCTCGCGGTGGCTATCGTTATGTTCTCACCCTCACTGATGACTTGAGTAGATATGGGTATGTCTACTTAATGAAACACAAGTATGAGACCTTTGAAAAGTTCAAGGAATTTCAGAGTGAGGTTGAGAATCAACGTGACAGGAAAATCAAGTTCTTGCGATCAGATCGTGGGGGAGAATACTTGAGTCACGAATTTGGCACACACTTAAGGAAATGTGGAATAGTTTCACAACTCACGCCGCCTGGAACACCTCAGCGTAATGGTGTGTCCGAACATCGTAATCGCACTCTATTGGATATGGTGCGATCTATGATGTCTCTTACCGATTTACCGCTGTCATTTTGGGGCTATGCTTTAGAGACTACCGCATTCACTTTAAATAGGGCTCAGTCGAAATCCGTTGAGATGACACCGTATGAATTATGGTTTGGGAAGAAACCTAAGCTGTCGTTTCTAAAAGTTTGGGGATGCGATGCTTATGTCAAGAAACTTCAACCTGAAAAGCTCGAACCCAAATCGGAAAAATGCGTCTTCATAGGATACCCTAAAGAAACTATTGGGTATACCTTCTACCTCAGATCCGAAGGCAAGATCTTTGTTGCCAAGAATGGATCCTTTCTAGAGAAAGAGTTTCTCTCGAAAAAAATAAGTGGGAGGAAAGTAGAACTTGATGAAGTATTACCTGTTGAAACGGTAAGTGGCGCAGCTCAAGAAAATGTTCCTGAGGTGCCTGCACCGACTAGAGAGGAAGTTAATGATGATGATCATGAAACTTCAGATCAAGTTGCTACTGAACTTCGTAGGTCCCAAGAACACGTTCCGCACTAGAGTGGTACGGCAACCCTGTCTTGGAAATCATGTTGTTAGACAACGGTGAACCTTCGAACTATGAAGAAGCGATGGCGGGCCCAGATTCCGACAAATGGCTGGAAGCCATGAAATCCGAGATAGGATCCATGTATGAAAACGAAGTATGGACTTTGACTGACTTGCCCGATGATCGGCGAGCCATAGAAAATAAATGGATATTTAAGAAGAAGACAGACGCGGATGGTAATGTAACCATCTATAAAGCTCGGCTTGTCGCTAAGGGTTATCAACAAGTTCAAGGGGTTGACTATGATGAGACTTTTTCACCCGTAGCGAAGCTGAAGTCCGTCCGAATCATGTTAGCAATTGCCGCATTCTATGATTATGAGATATGGCAAATGGACGTCAAAACGGCATTCCTTAATGGTTTCCTTAAGGAAGAATTGTATATGATGCAGCCGGAAGGTTTTGTCGATCCTAAGAATGCTGACAAGGTGTGCAAGCTCCAACACTCGATTTATGGGCTGGTGCAAGCATCTCGGAGTTGGAACATTCGTTTTGATGAGATGATCAAAGCGTTTGGGTTTACGCAGACTTATGGAGAAGCCTGCATTTACAAGAAAGTGAGTGGGAGCTCTGTAGCATTTCTCGTATTGAATGTGGATGACATACTGTTGATGGGAAATGATATAGAATTCTTGGAAAGCATAAAAGCCTACTTGAACAAGTGTTTTTCAATGAAGGATCTTGGAGAAGCTGCTTATATATTAGGCATCAAGATCTACAGAGATAGATCGAGACGCCTCATTGGTGTTTCACAGAGCACGTACCTTGACAAGATATTGAAGAAGTTCAAAATGGATCAGTCAAAGAAGGGGTTCTTGCCTGTATTGCAAGGTACGAGATTGAGCACGGCTCAATGCTCGACCACGGCAGAAGATAGAGAAAAGATGAGTGTCATCCCCTATGCCTCGGCCATAGGGTCTATCATGTATGCTATGCTGTGTACCAGACCTGATGTAAACCTTGCCGTAAGTTTGTAGGAAGGTACCAAAGTAATCCCGGCATGGAACACTGGACAGCGGTCAAGAATATCCTGAAGTACCTGAAGAGGACTAAGGATATGTTTCTCGTTTATGGAGGTGACGAAGAGCTTGTTGTAAAGGGTTACGTCGATGCTAGCTTCGACACAGATCTGGATGACTCTAAGTCACAAACCGGATACGTGTATATTTTGAATGGTGGGGCAGTAAGCTGGTGCAGTTGCAAGCAAAGCGTTGTGGCGGGATCTACATGTGAAGCGGAGTACATGGCAGCCTCGGAGGCAGCAAGAGGCAATCTGGGTGAAGGAGTTCATTACCGACCTAGGAGTCATACCCAATGCGTCGGGCCCGATGACTCTCTTCTGTGACAACACTGGAGCTATTGCCCTTGCCAAGGAGCCCAGGTTTCACAGGAAGACCAGGCATATCAAGCGTCGCTTCAACTCCATTCGTGAAAGTGTTCAAAATGGAGACATAGATATTTGTAAAGTACATACGGACCTGAATGTGGCAGATCCGTTGACTAAACCTATCCCTAGAGCAAAACATGATCAACACCAGAACTGCATGGGTGTTCGATTCATCACAATGTAACTAGACTATTGACTCTAGTGCAAGTGGGAGACTGTTGGAAATATGCCCTAGAGGCAATAATAAAATGGTTATTATTATATTTATTTGTTCATGATAATTGTCTATTGTTCATGCTATAATTGTGTTATTTGGAAATCGGAATACATGTGTGAATACATAGACCACAACACGTCCCTAGTGAGCCTCTAGTTGACTAGCTCGTTGATCAAAAGATAGTCATGGTTTCCTGACTATGGACATTGGATGTCATTGATAATGGGATCACATCATTAGGAGAATGATGTGATGGACAAGACCCAATCCTAAGCATAGCCCAAAGATCGTGTAGTTCGTTTGCTATAGCTTTTCCGAATGTCAAGTGTCATTTCCTTAGACCATGAGATTGTGCAACTCCCGGATATTGTAGGAGTGCTTTGGGTGTGCCAAACGTCACAACGTAACTGGGTGACTATAAAGGTACACTACAGGTATCTCCGAAAGTGTCTGTTGGGTTGGCACGAATCGAGACTGGGATTTGTCACTCTGTATGACGAAGAGGTATCTCTGGGCCCACTCGGTAATGCATCATCATAATGAGCTCAATGTGACCAAGTGGTTGATCATGGGATCATGCATTACGGTATGAGTAAAGTGACTTGCCGGTAACGAGATTGAACGAGGTATTGGGATACCGACGATCGAGTCTCGAGCAAGTAACGTACCGATTGACAAAGGGAATTGTACACGGATTGATCGAATCCTCGACATCGTGGTTCATCCGATGAGATCATCGAGGAGAATGTGGGAGCCAACATGGGTATCCAGATCCCTCTGTTGGTTATTGACCGGAGAGTCATCTCGGTCATGTCTGCGTGTCTCCTGAACCCGTAGGGTCTACACACTTAAGGTTCGGTGATGCTAGGGTTGTTGAGATATTAGTATACGGTAATCCGAAAGTTGTTCGGAGTCCCGGATGAGATCCTGGACGTCACGAGGAGTTCCGAAATGGTCCAGAGGTGAAGATTTATATATAGGAAGTCAAGTTTCGGCCATCGGGAAAGTTTTGGGGGTACTCGGTATTGTACCAGGACCATCGGAAGGGTCCCGGGGGTCCACCGGGTGGGGCCACCTATCCCGGAGGGCCCCATGGGCTGAAGTGGGAGACGAACCAGCCCCTAGTGGGCTGGTGCGCCCCCCTTGGGCCTCCCCTGTGCCTAGGGTTGGAAACCCTAGGGGTGGGGGCGCCCCACTTGGCTTGGGGGGCAAGCCACCCCCTTGGCCGCCGCCCCCCCCCCCCCCTTGGAGATTGGATCTCCTAGGGCCGGCGCCCCCCTAGGGACCCTATATATAGTGGGGGGGAGGGAGGGCAGCCGCACCCTAGCCCCTGGCGCCTCCCTCTCCCTCCCGTGACACTCCTCCCTCTCCCTGTGCTTGGCGAAGCCCTGCCGAGATCACCGTTGCTTCCACCACCACGCCGTCGTGCTGCTGGATCTTCATCATCCTCTCCTTCCCCCTTGCTGGATCAAGTTGGAGGAGACGTCTTCCCAACCATACGTGTGTTGAACGCGGAGGTGCCGTCCGTTCGGCGCTAGGTCATCGGTGATTTGGATCACGACGAGTACGACTCCATCAACCCCGTTCTCTTGAACGCTTTCGCGCGCGATCTACAAGGGTATGTAGATGCACTCCCCTATCCCTCGTTGCTAGATGACTCCATAGATTGATCTTGGTGATGCGTAGAAAATTTTAAAATTCTGCTACATTCCCCAACAGTTCGGTAGTAACTTGATCTGAAGTTACATGATCATCATCATTAGCTTCCTCACTAATTGGTGTAGTAGTCACAGGAACAGATTTCTGTGATGAACTACTTTCCAATAAGGGAGCAGGTACAGTTACCTCATCAAGTTCTACTTTTCTCCCACTCACTTCTTTCGAGAGAAACTCCTTCTCTAGAAAGGATCCATTCTCAGCAATGAATATCTTGCCTTCGGATCTGTGATAGAAGGTGTACCCAACATTTTCTTTTGGGTATCCTATGAAGATTTACTTCTCCGATTTGGGTTCGAGCTTATCATGTTGAAATTTTTTCACATAAGCATCATAGTCCCAAACTTTAAGAAACGACAGCTTAGGTTTCTCGCCAAACCACAGTTCATACGGTGTCGTCTCAACGGATTTAGATGGTGCCCTATTTAACGTGAATGTAGTTGTCTCTAATGCATAACACTAAAATGATAGTGGTAATCGATAAGAGACATCATAGATCGCACCATATCTAATAAAGCACGATTACGACGTTCGGACACACTATTACACTGTGGTGTTCCAGGTGGCGTGAGTAGTGAAACTATTTCACATTGTTTTAACTGAAGGCCAAACTCGTAACTCAAATATTTTACTTCTGCGATCATATCGTAGAAACTTTTATTTTTGTTACGATGATTCTCCACTTCACTCTGAAATATTTTACTTCTTTGAAGTTTGAACTTTTCAAATATTTCAGACTTGTGTTTCATCAAGTAGATATACTCATATCTGCTCAAATCATCTGTGAAGATCAGAAAATGATGATACCTGCCGCGAGCCTCAATATTCATCGGACCACATACATCAATATGTATGATTTCCAACAAATCTGTTGCTTGCTCCATTGTTCCGGAGAACGGAGTCTTAGTCATCTTGCCCTTGAGGCATGTTTCGCAAGCATCAACTGATTCATAATCAAGTGATTCCAAAAACCCATCAACATGGAGTTTCTTCATGTGCTTTACACCAATATGACCTAAACAGCGGTGCCACAAATAAGTTGCACTATCATTATTAACTTTGCATCTTTTGGTTTCAATATTATGAATATGTGTATCACTACGATCGAGATCCAACAAACCATTTTCATTGGGTGTGTAACCATATATGTAAACAGAACAACAATTTATTCTCTTACTTAAATGAATAACCGTACTGCAATAAACATGATCAAATCATATTCATGCTCAACGCAAACACCAAATAACACTTATTTAGGTTCAACACTAATCCCGAAAGTATAGGGAGTGTGCGATGATGATCATATCAATCTTGGAACCACTTCCAACACACATCGTCACTTCACCCTTAACTAGTCTCTGTTCATTCTGCAACTCCCGTTTCGAGTTACTACTCTTAGCAACTGAACCAGTATCAAATACCGAGGGGTTGCTACGAACACTAGTAAAATACACATCAATAATCTGTATATCAAATATACCTTTGTTCACTTTGCCATCCTTCTTATCCGCCAAATACTTGGGGCAGTTCCGCTTCCAGTGACCAGTCCCTTTGCAGTAGAAGCACTTAGTCTTAGGCTTAAGACCAGACTTGGGCTTCTTCACTTGAGCAGCAACTTGCTTGCCGTTCTTCTTGAAGTTCCCTTTCTTTCCCTTTGACCTTTCTCTTGAAACTAGTGGTCTTGTCAACCATCAACACTTGATGTTTTTCTTGATTTCTACCTTCGCCGATTTTTGCATCACGAAGAGCTTGGGAATCGTTTCCGTTATCCCTTGCATATTATAGTTCATCATGAAGTTCTACTAACTTGGTGATGGTGACTAGAGAATTCTGTCAATCACTATTTTATCTGGAAGATTAACTCCCACTTGATTCAAGCGATTGTAGTACCCAGACAATCTGAGCACATGCTCACTGCTTGAGCTATTCTCCTCCATCTTTTAGCTATAGAACTTGTTGGAGACTTCATATCTCTCAACTCGGGTATTTATTTGAAATATTAACTTCAACTCCTGGAACATCTCATATGGTCCATGACGTTCAAAACGTCTTTGAAGTCCCGATTCTAAGCTGTTTAAGCATGGTGCACTAAACTATCAAGTAGTCATCATATTGAGCTAGCCAAACGTTCATAACGTTTGTATCTGCTCCTGCAATAGGTCTGTCACCTAGCGGTCCATCAAGGACATAATTCTTCTGTGCAGCAATGAGGATAAACCTCAGATCACGGATCCAATCCGCATCATTGCTACTAACATCTTTCAACTTAGTTTACTCTAGGAACATATAAAAATTAAACGGGGAGCAACATCGCGAGCTATTGATATACTACATAGATATGCTAATACTACCAGGACTAAGTTCATGATAAATTAAAGTTCAATTAATCATATTACTTAAGAACTCCCACTTAGATAGACATCCCTCTAATCATCTAAGTGATCACGTGATCCAAATCAACTAAACCATAACCGATCATCACGTGAAATGGAGTAGCTTTCAATGGTGAACATCACTATGTTGATCATATCTACTATATGATTCACGCTCGACCTTTCGGTCTCAGTGTTCCGAGGCCATATCTGCATATGCTAAGCTTGTCTAGTTTAACCTGAGTATTCTGCGTGTGCAAAAACTGGCTTGCACCCGTTGTAGATGGACGTAGAGCTTATCACACCCGATCATCACGTGGTGTCTGGGCACGACGAACTTTGGCAACAGTGCATACTCAGGGAGAACACTTTTTCTTGAAATTTAGTGAGAATTCATCTTATAATGCTACCGTCAATCAAAGCAAGATAAGATGCATAAAAGATAAACATCACATGCAATCAATATAAGTGATATGATATGGCCATCATCATCTTGTGCTTGTGATCTCCATCTCCAAAGCACTGTCATGATCATCATCGTCACCGGCGCGACACCTTGATCTTCATCGTAGCATCATTGTCGTCTCGCCAATCTTGTGCTTCCACGACTATCGCTACTGCTTAGTGATAAAGTAAAGCATTACAGGGCGATTGCATTGCATACAATAAAGCGACAACCATATGGCTCCTGCCAGTTGCCGATAACTCGGTTACAAAACATGATCATCTCATACAATAAAATTTAGCATCATGTCTTGACCATATCACATCACAACATGCCCTGCAAAAACAAGTTAGATGTCCTCTACTTTGTTGTTGCAAGTTTTACGTGGCTGCTATGGGCTTAGCAAGAACCGTTCTTACCTACGCATCAAAACCACAACGATAGTTTGTCAAGTTGGTGCTGTTTTAACCTTCGCAAGGACCGGGCGTAGCCACACTCGGTTCAACTAAAGTTGGAGAAACTGACACCCGCTAGTCACCTGTGTGCATAGCACGGTGCTAAAACCAGTCTCGCTTACGCGTAATGTCGGTCCGGGCCGCTTCATCCAACAATACCGCTGAACCAAAGTGTGACATGCTGGTAAGCAGTATGATTTATATCGCCCACAACTCACTTGTGTTCTACTCGTGCATATTACATCAACGCATAAAACCTGGCTCGGATGCCACTGTTGGGGAACGTAGTAATTTCAAAAAAATTCCTACGCACACGCAAGATCATGGTGATACATAGCAACGAGAGGGGAGAGTGTTGTCCACGTACCCTCATAGACCGAAAGCGGAAGCGTTAGCACAACGCGGTTGATGTAGTCGTACATCTTCACGATCCGACCGATCAAGTACCGAACGCACGGCACCTCCGAGTTCTGCACATGTTCAACTCGATGACGTCCCTCGAACTCCAATCCAGCCGAGCTTTGAGGGAGAGTTCTGTCAGCACGGCGGCGTGGTGACGATGATGATGTTCTACCGATGCAGGGCTTTGCCTAAGCACCGCTACGATATGACCGAGCTAGATTATGGTGGAGGGGGGCACTGCACACGGCTAAGAGATCCAAGGAATCAATTGTTGTGTCTTTGGGGTGCCCCTACCCCCATATATAAAGGAGTGGAGGAGGGGGAGGGTCGGCCCTCTCTATGGCGCGCCCTATGGGAGTCCTACTCCCACCGGGAGTAGGATTCCCCCTTTCCTAGTAGAACTAGGAGCCCTTCCAAGTAGTAGGAGTAGGAGGGAAGGAAAGGGAAGGGAAAAGGAGAAGGAAGGAAGGGGGCGCCCCCCCTCCCTAGTCCAATTCGGACCAGCCCATGGGGAGGGGTGCGGCCACCCTTTGAGGCCTTTCTCTCCTTTCCCGTATGGCCCATTAAGGCCCAATACAAATTCCCGTAACTCCCCGGTACTCCCGAAAATACCCGAATCACTCAGAACCTTTCCGATGTCCGAATATAGTCATCCAATATATCTATCTTTACGTCTCGACCATTTTGAGACTCCTCGTCATGTCCCCGATCTCATCCAGGACTCCGAACTCCTTCGGTACATCAAAACACATAAACTCATAATATAACCATCATCGAACTTTAAGCGTGCGGACCCTACGGGTTCGAGAACTATGTAGACATGACCGAGACACGTCTCCGGTCAATAACCAATAGCGGAACCTAGATGCTCATATTGGCTCCTACATATTCTACGAAGATCTTTATCGGTCAAACCGCATAACAACATACGTTGTTCCCTTTGTCATCGGTATGTTACTTGCCCGAGATTCGATCGTCAGTATCTCAATACCTAGTTCAATCTCGTTACCGGCAAGTCTCTTTACTCGTTCCATAATACATCATCACGCAACTAACTCATTAGTTGCAATGCTTGCAAGGCTTAAGTGATGTGCATTACCGAGAGGGCCGAAAGATACCTCTCCGACAATCGGAGTGACAAATCCTAATCTCGAAATACGCCAACCCAACAAGTACCTTCGGAGACACCTGTAGAGCACCTTTATAATCACCCAGTTATGTTGTGACGTTTGGTAGCACACAAAGTGTTCCTCTGGTAAACGGGAGTTGCATAATCTCATAGTCATAGGAACATGTATAAGTCATGAAGAAAGCAATAGCAACATACTAAACGATCGTGTGCTAAGCCAACGGAATGGGTCAAGTCAATCGCATCATTCTCTAATGATGTGATCCCGTTAATCAAATGACAACTCATGTCTATGGTTAGGAAACATAACCATCTTTGATCAACGAGCTAGTCAAGTAGAGGCATACTAGTGACATTCTGTTTGTCTATGTATTCACACATGTATTATGTTTCCGGTTAATACAATTCTAGCATGAATAATAAACATTTATCATGATATAAGGAAATAAATAATAACTTTATTATTTCCTCTAGGGCATATTTCCTTCAATATATGGGTGAAAGGGGTACGTCAGGGGAGCCACGAGGGGCCCACGAGGGTGGAGGGCGCGCCCCCCTACCTCGTGGCCTCCTCGAAGCTTCCCTTATGTGCACTTCAAGTCTTCTGGGCTTCTTTCCTTCCAAAAATGAGTTCCGTGAAGTTTCAGGTCAATTGGACTCCGTTTGATTTTCCTTTTCTTCGAAACCCTAAAACAAGGTAAAAACAGAAACTAGCACTAGGCTCTGGGTTAATAGGTTAGTCCCAAAAATGATATAGAAGTGTATAATAAAGCCCATAAACATCCAAAACAGTAGATAATATAGCATGGAGCAATCAAAAATTATAGATACGTTGGAGACGTATCAGCATCCCCAAGCTTAATTCCTGCTCGTCCTCGAGTAGGTAAATGATAAAAATAGAATTTGATGCGGAGTGCTACTTGGCATAATTTCAATGTAATTCTTCTTAATTGTGGCATGAATATTCAGATCTGAAAGATTCAAGACAAAAGTTCATATTGACATAAAAATGATAATACTTCAAGCATACTAACTAAGAAATTATGTCTTCTCAAAATAACATGGCCAAACAAAGTTCATCCCTACAAAATCATATGGTTTAGTCATGTTTCATTTTCGTCACACAAGAATGCTATCATCATGCACAACCCCGATGACAAGCCAAGCAATTGTTTCATACTTTAGTAATCTCAAACCTATAAACTTTCACGCAATATATGAGCGCGAGCCATGGATATAGCACTATGGGTGGAATAGAATATAATGAGGGGGTTATGTGGAGAAGACAAAAAGGAGAAAGTCTCACATCAACGAGGCTAATCAATGGGCTATGGAGATGCCCATCGATTGATGTTAATGCAAGGAGTAGGGATTGCCATGCAACGGATGCACTAGAGCTATAAATGTATGAAAGCTCAACAAAAGAAACTAAGTGGGTGTGCATCCAACTTGCTTGCTCACGAAGACCTAGGGCACTTGAGGAGGCCCATTGTTGGAATATACAAGCCAAGTTCTATAATGAAAAATTCCCACTAGTATATGAAAGTGACAAAACAAGAGACTCTCTATCATGAAGATTATGGTGCTACTTTGAAGCACAAGTGTGGCAAAGGATAGTAGCATTGTCCCTTCTCTCTTTTTCTCTCATTTTCATTTTCTTCATTTTTTTGGGCCTTCTCTTTTTTTATGGCCTTTTTCTTTTCTTTTTTGGGCCTTCTCATTTTTTATGGCCTTTCTCTTTTTTTATTCCTCACTTGGGACAATGCTCTAGAAAATGATGATCATCACACTTCTATTTATTTACAACTCAATGATTACAACTCGATACTAGAACAAAGTATGACTCTATATGAATGCCTCCAGCGGTGTACCGGGATGTGCAATGATGCATGAGTGACATGTATGAAAGAATTATGAACGGTGGCTTTGCCACAAATACTATGTCAACTACATGATCATGCTAAGCAATATGACAATGATGATGCGTGTCATAATAAACGGAATGGTGGAAAGTTGCATGGCAATATATCTCAGAATGGCTATGGAAATGCCATAATAGGTAGGTATGGTGGCTGTTTTGAGGAAGATATAGGGAGGTTTATGTGTGATAGAGCGTATCATATCACAGGGTTTGGATGCACCGGTGAAGTTTGCGCCAACTCTCAATATGAGAAAGGGCAATGCACGGTACCGAAGAGGCTGGCAAGGATGGAAGGGTGAGAGTGCGTATAATCCATGGACTCAACATTAGTCATAAAGAACTCACATACTTATTGCAAAAATCTACAAGTCATCAAAAACCTCGGTACTACGCGCATGCTCCTAGGGGGATAGATTGGTAGGAAAAGACCATCGCTCGTCCTCGACCGCCACTCATAAGTAAGACAATCAAATAACACCTCATGTTTCAAATTTTTTACACAATGTTTACCATACGTGCATGCTACGGGACTTGCAAACTTCAACACAAGCATTTATCAATTTCACAACTACTCAACTAGCACAACTTTGATATTATTACCTCCATATCTCAAAACAATCATCAAGCATCAAACTTCTCTTAGTATTCAATACTCTATATGAAAGTTTTTACTGTTCTTGGATGCCTAGCATATTAGGATTGTTTAAGCAAATTACCATGCTATTTAAAACTCTCAAAATGATATAAGTGAAGCATGAGAGTTCATCTATTTCTATAATACCACCACCGAGCTCTAAAAGGATATAAGTGAAGCACTAGAGCAAATGACAAACTACTCCGAAAGATATAAGTGAAGATTAATGAGTAGTCGAATAATTATGCAACTATGTGAAGACTCTATAACATTTAATAATTTCAGATCTTGGTATTTTATTCAAGCAGCAAGAAAATCAAAATAAAATGACATCTAAGAATAGCAAACATCATGTGAAGAAGCAGAAACTTAGGATCAACCGATACTAACCGATAGTTGTTGAAGAAGAAAGGTGGGATGCCAACCGGGGAATCCCCAAGCTTAGACGCTCGAGACTTCTTGAAATATTATCTTGGGGTGCCTTGGGCATCCCCAAGATTGAGCTTTTGTGTCTTCTTAGTTCCTCTCATATCACGGTCTCCCTAAATCTCAAAAGCTTCATCCACACAAAACTCAACAAGGACTCGTGAGATAAGTTAGTATAAACCATTGCAAAACCTTATCATACTCTACTGTAGAAAATCACTAAAATTATTATTCAAAATTCATACTAAATGCCTCTGCATATTTAATAGTCCTATCCTCAAATAGAGTCATTAAAGAAGCAAACATATGCAAACAATGCAAACATAACAGCAATCTGCCTAAACAGGACAGTCTGTAAAGAGTGCAGCAAGATCCATACTTCCCTAGCTCCAAAAATTATGAAAGAAAATTACCACTGTAGTAAATTTATCAGAGCTTAATATGCAAAAGGTTTCAACATTTTATCACATTCTGACTTTTCTAGGGAATTATTGCAACAGTGGTAAACTTTCTGTTTTCAAACAGCAACAATGTGGACTTCTAACATAGGCATAGTAAAGGCTATCAATGCCACTTTTATTGAAATAAAAGATTAAAAACATTGTTCTAAATAACAGAAAGAAAATCTTAATAAAATAAATTGACGCTCTAAGCAAAACACATATCATGTGGTGAATAAAAATATAGCTCAAAGTAAAGTTACCGATGAGCGAAGACGAAAGAGGGGATGCCTTCCGGGGCATCCCCAGGCTTAGGCTCTTGGTTGTCCTTGAATATTTCCTTGGAGTGCCTTGGGCATCCCCAAGCTTAGGCTCTTGACACTCCTTATTCCATAGTCCATCGAATCTTTACCCAAAACTTGAAAACTTCACAACACAAAACTTAACAGAAAACTCGTAAGCTCCGTTAGCGAAAGAAAACAAAACACCACTTCAAGGTACTGTAATGAACTCATTATTTATTTATATTGGTGTTAAACCTAATGTATTCCAACTTCTCTATGGTATATAAATTATTTTACTAGCCATAGATTCATCAAAATAAGTAAACAACACATGAAAAACAGAATATGTCAAAAACAGAATAGTCTATAGTAATCTGGATCAAACGTATACTTATGGAACTCATAAAATTCTCAAATAAATTGCTGTACCTGAGGAATTTATCTATTAATCATATGCAAAAAGAATTAACTAAATAGAACTTTCCAAATAAAAAGGCAGCAATTCTCGTGAGCGCTAAAGTTTCTGTTTTTTACAGCATGATCGCAAAGATTTTCCCCAAGTCTTCCCAAAGGTTCTACTTGGAACAAACACTAATTAAAAGAATAAAACCACATCTAAAAAGAGGCTAGATGAATTATTTATTACTAAAGAGGAACAAAAATCAAGGAACTAAAATAAAATTGGGTTGCCTCCCAACAAGCGCTATCGTTTAACGCCCCTAGCTAGGCATGATGATTTTAACGATGCTCACATAAAAGATAAGAATTGTAACATAAAGAGAGCATCATGAAGAAAATGACTAGCACATTTAAGTCTAACCCACTTCCTATGCATAGGGATTTTGTGAGAAAACAACTTGTGGGAACAAGAATCAACTTGCATAGGAAGGTAAAACAAGCATAAATTCAGAATTTTAAGCATATAGAGAGGAAACTTGATATTATTGCAATTCCTACAAGCATATATTCCTCCCTCATAATAATTTTCAGTAGCATCATGAATGAATTCAACAATATAACCAGCACCTAAAGCATTCTTTTCATGATCTACAAGCATAGAAATTTTATTACTCTCCACATAAGCAAAATTCTTCTCATGAATAATAGTGGGAGCAAACTCAACAAAATAATTATCATGTGAGGCATAATCCAATTGAAAACTAAAATCGTGATGACAAGTTTCATGGATATAATTATTCTTTATAGCATACAAGTCATCACAATAATCATCATAGATAGCAACTTTGTTCTCATAATCAATTGGAATCTCTTCCGGAATAGTGGAATCATTACTAAATAAAGTCCTGACCTCTCCAAATCCACTTTCATCAATATAATCATCATAAATAGGAGGCATGTTTTATCATAATAAATTTGCTCATCAAAACTTGGGGGACAAAAAAAATATCATCTTCATCGAACATAGCTTCCCCAAGCTTGTGGCTTTGCATATCATTAGCATCATGGATATTCAAGGAGTTCATAGTAACAACATTGCAATCATGCTCATCATTCAAATATTTAGTGCCAAACATTCTAATGCATTCTTTTTCTAGCACTTGAGCACAATTATCGGAATCCTTTCCATCATACTCATGAAATATATTAAAAATATGAAGCGTATGAGGCAAACTCAATTCCATTTTTTATTTTCTTTTATAAACTAAACAAGTGATAAAACAAGAAACTAAAAGACTGGATTGCAAGATCTAAAGATATACCTTCAAGCGCTAACCTCCCCGGCAACGGCGCCAGAAAAGAGCTTGATGTCTACTACACAACCTTCTTCTTGTAGACGTTGTTGGGCCTCCAAGTGCAGAGGTTTGTAGGACAGTAGCAAATTTCCCTGAAGCGGATGACCTAAGGTTTATCAATCCGTAGGAGGCGTAGGATGAAGATGGTCTCTCTCAAGCAACCCTGCAACCAAATAACAAAGAGTTTCTTGTGTCCCCAACACACCCAATACAATGGTAAATTGTATAGGTGCACTAGTTCGGTGTAGAGATGGTGATACAAGTGGTATATGGATAGTAGAGAAAGGTATTTGTAATCCAAAAATATAAAAACAGCAAGGTAACTAATGATAAAAGCGAGCGTAAACGGTATTGCAATGTGTTGAAACAAGGCCTAGGGTTCATACTTTCGCTAGTGCAAATTCTCTCAACAATAATAACATAATTGGATCACATAACTATCCCTCAACATGCAACAAAGAGTCACTCCAAAGTCACTAATAGCGGAGAACAAACAAAGAGATTATGGTAGGGTACGAAACCACCTCAAAGTTATTCTTTCCAATCAATCCGTTGGGCTATTCCTATAAGTGTCACAAACAGCCCTAGAGTTTGTCCTAGAATAACACCTTAAGACAAAAAATCAACCAAAACCCTAATGTCACCTAGATACTCCAATGTCACCTCAAGTATCCGTGTGTATGATTATACGATATGCATCACACAATCTCAGATTCATCTATTCAACCAACACAAAGGATCTCAAAGAGTGCCCCAAAGTTTCTACCGGAGAATCACGACAAAAACGTGTGCCAACCCCTATGCATAGGTTCATGGGCGGAACCCGCAAGTTGATCACCAAAACATACATCAAGTGAATCACGTGGTATCCCATTGTCACCACAGATATGCACGACAAGACATACATCGAGTGTTCTCAAATCTTTAAAGACTCAATCTGATAAGATAACTTCAAAGGGGAAACTCAATCCATTACAAGAGAGTAGAGGGGGAGGAGAAACATAAGATTCAACTATAATAGCAAAGCTCGCGATACATCAAGATTGTATCACCTCAAGAACACGAGAGAGAGAGAGAGAGATCAAACACATAGCTACTGGTACATACCCTCAGCCCGAGGGAGAACTACTCCCTCCTCATCATGGATAGCACCGGGATGATGAAGATGGCCACAGGAGAGGGATTCCCCCTCCGGCAGGGTGCCGGAACGGGTCTAGATTGGCTTTCAGTGGCTACGGAGGCTTATGGCGGTGGAACTGCCGATCTATTGTGCTCCCGAATAGTTTTAGGGTACGTGGGTATATATGGGTGAAAGAGATACGTCAGGGGAGCCACGAGGGGCCCACGAGGGTGGAGGGCGCGCCCTAGGGGGGTGGGCGCCCCCTACCTCGTGGCCTCCTCGAAGCTTCCCTTACGTGCACTTCAAGTCTTCTAGGCTTCTTTCCTTCCAAAAATGAGTTCCGTGAAGTTTCAGGTTAATTGGACTCCGTTTGATTTTCCTTTTCTTTGAAACCCTAAAACAAGGTAAAAACAGAAACTGGCACTGGGCTCTGGGTTAATAGGTTAGTCCCAAAAATGATATAAAAGTGTATAATAAAGCCCATAAACATCCAAAACACTAGATAATATAGCATGGAGCAATCAAAAATTATAGATACGTTGGAGACGTATCAGACCATAAAAGATATTACTCATATAAATAGAACAACCATTATTCTCTGATTTAAATGAATAACCGTCTCGCATCAAACAAGATCCAGATATAATGTTCATGCTCAACGCTGGCACTGAATAACAATTATTTAGGTCTAATACTAATCCCGAAGGTACATGTAGAGGTAGCGTGCCGACTGCATCACATCGACTTTGGAACCATTTCCCACGCGCAACGTCATCTCGTCCTTAGCCAATCTTCGCTTAATCCGTAGCCCTTGTTTCGAGTTGCAAATATTAGCAACAAAACCAGTATCAAATACCCAGGTGCTACTGCGAGCATTAGTAAGGTACACATCAATAACATGTATATCACATATACCTTTGTTCACCTTGCCATCCTTCTTATCCGCCAAATACTTGGGACAGTTCCGCTTCCAGTGACCAGTCTGCTTGCAGTAGAAGCACTCAGTCTCAGGCTTAGGTCCAGACTTGGGCTTCTTCTCCTGAGAAGCAATTTGCTTGCTATTCTTCTTGAAGTTCTCCTTCTTCTTCCCTTTGCCCTTTTTCTTGAAACTGGTGGTCTTATTGACCATCAACACTTGATGCTCTTTTTTGATTTCTACCTCCGCAGCCTTTAGCATTGCGAAGAGATCGGGAATCGTCTTATCCATCCCTTGCATGTTATAGTTCATCACGAAGCTCTTGTAGCTTGGTGGCAGTGATTGAAGAATTCTGTCAATGACGCTATCATCTGGAAGATTAACTCCCAGTTGAATCAAGTGATTGCAGTACCCAGACATCTTGAGTATATGCTCACTGACAGAACTATTCTTCTCCATCTTGCAGCTGTAGAACTTATTAGAGACTTCATATCTCTCAATCCGGGCATTCTTTTGAAATATTAACTTCAACTCCTGGAACATCTCATATGCTCCATGACGTTCCAAACGTCGTTGAAGTCCCGGTTCTAAGCCGTAAAGCATGGCACATTGAACTATCGAGTAGTCATCAACACGTGACTGTCAGGCATTCACAATGTCTGCAGTTGCTGGCGCAGGTGGTACACCTAGCGGTGCTTCCAGGACGTAACTCTTCTGTGCAGCAATGAGGATAATCCTCAAGTTACGGACCTAGTCCGTGTAATTGCTACCATCATCTTTCAACTTTGCTTTCTCAAGGAACGCATTAAAATTCAACGAAACAACAGCACGGGCCATCTATCTACAATCAACATAGATAAGCAAGATACTATCAGGTACTAAGTTCATGATAAATTTAAGTTCAATTAATCATATTACTTAACAACTCCCACTTAGATAGACATCTCTCTAATCCTCTAAGTGATCACGTGATCCATATCAACTAAACCATGTCCGATCATCACGTGAGATGGAGTAGTTTCAATGGTGAACATCACTATGTTGATCATATTTACTATATGATTCACGCTCGAACTTTCGGTCTCCGTGTTCCGAGGCCATATCTGTTATATGCTAGGCTCGTCAAGTTTAACCTGAGTATTCCGCGTGTGCAACTGTTTTGCACCCGTTGTATTTGAACGTAGAGCCTATCACACTCGATCATCACGTGGTGTCTCAGCACGAAGAACTTTTGCAATGGTGCATACTCAGGGAGAACACTTATACTTTGATAATTTAGTGAGGGATCATCTTATAATGCTACCATCAATCAAAGCAAGATAAGATGCATAAAAGATAAACATCACATGCAATCAATATAAGTGATATGACATGGCCATCATCATCTTGTGCTTGTGATGTCCATCTCCGAAGCACCGTCATGATCACCATCGTCACCGGCGCGCACCTTGATCTCCATCTCCGAAGCACCGTCATGATCACCATCGTCTCGCCAATCTTATGCTTCTACGACTATCGCTACCGCTTAGTGATAAAGTAAAGCATTACAGGGCGATTGCATCGCATACAATAAAGCGACAACCATATGGTTCCTGCCAGTTGCAGATAACTCGGTTACAAAACATGATCATCTCATACAATAAAATTTAGCATCATGTCTTGACCATATCACATCACAACATGCCCTGCAAAAACAAGTTACACGTCCTCTACTTTGTTGTTGCAAATTTTACGTGGCTGTTACGGGCTTAGCAAGAACCGTTCTTACCTACGCATCAAAACCACAATGATAGTTTGTCAAGTTGGTGTTGTTTTAACCTTCGCAAGGACCGGGCGTAGCCACACTCGGTTCAACTAAAGTTGGAGAAACTGACACCCACCAGCCACCTGTGTGCAAAGCACGTCGGTAGAACCAGTCTTGCGTAAGCGTACGCGTAATGTCGGTCCGGGCCGCTTCATCCAACAATACCGCCGAACCAAAGTATGACATGCTGGTAAGCAGTATGACTTATATCGCCCACAACTCACTTGTATTCTACTCGTGCATATGACATCTACACATAAAACCTGGCTCGGATGCCACTGTTGGGCAACGTAGTAATTTCAAAAAAATCCCTACGCACACGCAAGATCATGGTGATGCATAGCAACGAGAGGGGAGAGTGTTGTCCATGTACCCTGGTAGACCGAAAGCGGAAGCGTTAGCACAACGCGGTTGATGTAGTCATACGTCTTCATGATCTGACCGATCAAGTACCGAACGCACGACACCTCCGAGTTCAGCACACGTTCAGCCCGATGACGTCCCTCGAACTCCGATCCAGCCGAGTGTTGAGGGAGAGTTTCGTCAGCACGACGGCGTGGTGACGATGATGATGTTCTACCGACGCAGGGCTTCGCCTAAGCACCGCTACAGTATTATCGAGGGTGGACTATGGTGAAGGGGGGCACCGCACACGGCTAAAAGATCAAACGATCAATTGTTGTGTCTTTCTAGGGTGCCCCCTGCCCCCGTATATAAAGGAGCAAGGGGGGAGGTGCGGCCGGCCTAGAGGGGGCGCGCCAGGAGGAGTCCTACTCCTACCGGGAGTAGGACTCCCTCCCTTTTCCTTGTTGGACTAGGAGTGGAGGGGGAAAGAGGAGGGAGAGAGGAAGGAAAGGGGGGGGGGGCGCCCCCCTCTCCTTGTCCTATTCGGACTAGGGGGAGGGGCGCGCGGCCCTGCCCTGGCCGCCTCTCCTCTTCTCCACAAGGCCCACTATGGCTCATTAAGCTCTCGGGGGTTCCGGTAACCTCCCGGCACTCCGGTAAAATCCCGATTTCACCCGGAACACTTCTGATATCCAAATATAGGCTTCCAATATGTCAATCTTCATGTCTCGACCATTTCGAGACTCCTCGCCATGTCCGTGATCACATCCGGGACTCCGAACAACCTTCGGTACATCAAAACATATAAACTCATAATATACCCGTCATCGAAACGTTAAGCGTGCGGACCCTACGGGTTCGAGAACTATGTAGACATGACTGAGACACGTCTCCGGTCAATAACCAATAGCGAAACCTAGATGCTCATATTGGCTCCCACATATTCTACGAAGATCTTTATCGGTCAGACCGCATAACAACATGCGTTGTTCCCTTTGTCATCGGTATGTTACTTGCCCGAGATTCGATCGTCGGTATCTCAATACCTAGTTCAATCTCATTACCGACAAGTCTCTTTACTCGTTCCGTAATACATCATCCCGCAACTAACTCATTAGTAGCAATGCCTGCAAGGCTTAAGTGATGTGCATTACCGAGAGGGCCCAGAGAACCTCTCCGACAATCGGAGTGACAAATTTTAATCTCGAAATACGCTAACCCAACAAGTACCTTCGAAGACACCCGTAGAGCACCTTTATAATCACCCAGTTACGTTGTGATGTTTGGTAGCACACAAAGTGTTTCTCCGGTAAACGGGAGTTGCATGTATAAGTCATGAAGAAATCAATAGCAACATACTAAACGATCGAGTGCTAAGCTAACGGAATGGGTCAAGTCAATCACATCATTCTCCTAATGATGTGATCCCGTTAATCAAATGACAACCCATGTCAATGGCTAGGAAACTTAACCATCTTTGATCGACGAGCTAGTCAAGTAGAGGCATACTAGTGACACTCTGTTTGTCTATGTATTCACACATGTATTATGTTTCCGATTAATACAATTCTAACATGAATAATAAACATTTATCATGATATAAGGAAATAAATAATAACTTTATTATTGCCTCTAGGGCATAGTTCCTTCAGTTGTTTAGGTTAGTTTTTTTTTCCTGATAGGGGCAACATTATGTGGTGGATATGCTTCATCTTCGAGCCGCTCTTCCGTGCTTTGATCCTCCTTGTGTTCGTCCATTAGGACGAGAGCATTGGCATAGATTAGTACCCTTTTTTTGGACGGTGGGGTTAAGGTTTCTTGCCTATGTGCACGGCGGTGAGATTTGGTGCCAGGCACTTCAAAACGATTCAATGGTTCAATGGCAATAATTGCGGCTCTGACTTGCTGATTCTTAGTGGCACATGCGTGAAGTCTTGCCGGTTCTCATAGACAAGATCAATCCGACTCCGGTAGCGGAGCGACGACATCGGCATACTGTGGCTCACTCGCGGCGATAGTGGTTGTCCTTTGGTGCACTGTACACGATGTATTTTTTTCAAAACAGATGATTTTTCCAACATGTATATCCAACATGTATTTAAAAAAATTTACACTATATATCTACAAAATGTACACTGTGCATTTTAATAATATCCAACATGTATTTAAAAAAATTTGAACGGGTACCTTGAAATGTTTGATTTGATTAACAAAAAAACATTCATTTTTATTAAAATCAAATCGATATATATATATATATTCAAAAATGAAAAATAAAAGGAAAAAATGAAAAAGAAAAATATAAGCGTTAAAAAAACACAGAAAAAAGGTACAGCACCGTGTCTTTACTCGCGCGGCGTTCTGACCCAGTTAAGCCTACGCCCGCCTTGATCGGTTCTTCTACAACGAAACCTGGGCTCAAAATAAAAATGAAAAATAAATGCTAAAAACAAAGCTCGCTCGATTTTCCGGAGGAGTTTTTTGGGCGAGATGACCTGCGGCGGCCTCCCCAGCTCGCCGGCGCCGGCGCCGATGCCGACGGTGGCGGTCCCGCTGGAGGACGAGAACCTCCTCCCGGAGATCCTCGTCCGGCTAGCCCCGCTGCCGTCCGCCCTCCCGCGCGCCTCCCTCGTCTGCAAGCGCTGGCGCCGCGTCGTCTCCGACCGCCGCTTCGTCCGCCGCTTCCGCGCCCACCACCTCCGCAGCCCCCCTCCCCTGATCGGATTCTTCGAGGAGGTCACCCGCGAGCCCTCCCCGGACTCCCCCAGCAGCCTCTTCTTCACCCCGATCCTGGATCCCCCCAACCGCGTCCCGGTCAGCCGCTTCTCCCTGAGCTTCCGCAACGGCGACGGCCGCACGATCCTCGGCTGCCGCGACGGTCTCGCTCTCCTCGTCGACGCGGGGGGTGCCGAGATCGAGGTCCTGGTGTGGGACCCCGTCACCGGCGACCAGCACCGCTTCGTCGTCCCTCCGGCGATCGACGAGCGCCAGGTCATCGAGATCTTAAACGGCGCGGTTCTCCGCACCGCCGGGATCCTCGACGACCGCCCATTCCGATTCCAGGTGGTCTTGGCGGGCATCGACAGGCCAAACGAGCGGCTGTTCGCCTGCGTTTACTCGTCGGAGACTGGCAAATGGGGCGATCCAATCTGGGTATCCGTGGATTCTGAGAGCAACGTTCGCACCACGGTTTCGATGCGTGTTTCAAGCACCCTGGTTGGGAATTCCCTCTACTGGTCGCTGAATGGGGATACTGCTGCCATCCTTCAGTTTGATTTGGGCACACAACGGCTGGCTGTGATACCGCTGCCACTTGATAAGTGCAGCGATGGCAGCCGCTCCTTCCGGGCTATGCCCGTGGACGGTGGCGGGCTTGGCATCCTTGAGCTGTTGGATTTCAACATCCAATTGTGGAAAAGGGAGATCGACCGTGACGGTGTTGTTTCATGGGTGCTGGGGAAAACTATTGAATTGGATCAGCTTCTTTCCCTGGACAAGAGGGGAATGAGTCCAATGATGCTGGGGTATTGCGAGGTCAATAATGTGGTGTTCCTAAGGACAGTATTCAGTATTTTCTTGGTCCAGCTTGAGTCATTGAAGTTCAACAAGCCACCCATACAGGCATCTTACTTCTTGGTTCATCCATTCACAAGTGTTTATACTGCAGGTAATAACCAAGTAGGAGTACTTTTCTGAGAGTGGATTTTTGGAACCCGGGTGTATTGGAGGACTTTATTTCTACAATTGATTGATGGAAAGCTTTTCACATCCTTGGCGTTAGACTAATAATAACATAAATTAAATATGTGTCAACAGTTCCTTTTGCCGCTAAATGTGCTATTGAACATATTGCCATGCTGCTTATGATATTATTTTTATGATTTTCAAACATTTTATTAGAGGTCAGAGGTAGCAAGCATTTTATGTAAGTTTATTAGATGAAGAAAAATATAGATTAAAACCATGAATGTAAAGATAAAACAAAGCTAAATTTCACTGCTACCTTTCTATTGTGTTATACAAAAGACGTATAATGCCAGTGATTGTGTTTCACGCACTGAGATGGAAAACAGCTGGAGATTGGAAAGCTGAAATGTCCAAATGGTAGCTCAATATACATTTAAAGGCTTAAAACTAGTTACATCCTTTGACTCAATGTTTATTTATTTTAATCTTGCTAACTTCAATCCATAATAAAGGCTTGATTTGATCTGTACGAGATAATAGTTCATTTTTATCACTTGTTGATGACTCGCAAGCGTCAGAGTCTACTTGTACCAGAGGATAAATGAATTGAGTTTGTTTTATCTTTTCAAGCTAAAGTTATTCAAATATGAATTGTCATTATTCTTTGTTCTTAAAATTTATTGGTTTGAATATATTATACTTCAGATAACACGGGAATAACTCTTGATCACTTCTTCATTCTGATCAGCTAATATTATGTGCATGCCATTCCATTTTAGGGGATTACTGAGTGTATATACCATTCTCAGAAATATTCTTTGCAGGGCAGTAGATGTGCTTTAGTTTATCTATTCCAATGTTGAAACATGTGTTTTTCCTCTCTCAATTTTGGCTTATCTAAATATATTGTTGTTATCCCGTCGTATCTTTGGTTCTTTGGCTTATGCTTGTAGACATGGGCATTGGTGGTGGACCTGATGAAGCCAAACTTCTGTGTAATGCAATGCATAAGGTGACTGTATTGTGATACATTGGTTGAGCAGGTAATGTAAGCTTATCTTTGTATTTTCATTTGAGGGATCATAACTGGTACCTTTTGTTTTTGTTACAAAATGCCCCCTTTACAACCATTTGTGAATAACCGAATTACAAGTGAGGATTCTCACTGTGGTTCACACAACCTATTGTTGAAACTTGAAAGTAGGCCGCCATCTCTCTGCCTCCACTTTGATCTTGGTACTCTCGCCTTAGAAAGCGCTGCTGTTTGTCTTGCTCCACACATAAATTCCTGTGCTGGTCGTTGTACATCTGCTTCTTCCTTGATAGCCACCACTGCTGCATAGTGTCACGAGATCGCAGTCTTGCTTCAGTGGCCAGCCCAGTGAGGATTGCTCAGCCAAATCTGGCAGATCTACGGGCATCACACAGGAAAATGCTCGGCCATCTCCTGATGCTGCGACAGTGGAGGACATGTGCCCAGATTTTGAGGTAGTGGTGCTTGAGGCTGTTGCCTGTTGGCAGTCCAACAGCGATGCTGAAGGGCAAGCCAAATGAAGAACCGGCATTTCAGAGTCAACTTCGCCTTCCAGAGGACCTTTTGGCAGCTGCCATAGCTTAATGCTGTAGTGGGTTCAAAAAAGCAGTGTTCATTTTGGCCCGAAGGAAGTTCCTTTATAATAGGATGCATAATCCCTTGCTAGAGGCTTCTACCACATGGATTTGGTTGATCTAAACCCGTTAATTAGTACACGGCTATTTCTTACATTTCTAAAACATTTGCCTTTGAGCCACAAGGCAGATGCATCTGCTTTCAACACCACGAAGCAAAGATTTTTTTTTTTCCTTTTTGAACTTCTTCTGATTTTGCTGCCGGTTTGATTCTACTTTGGAGGTTTGACATAAGTTCCACAGTGAGATGACATTGATGTTTATGTTTAGCAATACAAAACTTTGTGAGGTGGTATAACTTTAATGGCTTTTGCATCATCAACCGGTGGTACAAATTTTGTATGACCAGTGACTGTTTCGCAGGTATGTGAGCTCTCATTCAGTTGCTGAGCAGCTGCTGAATGACTTTACCGGCGCAGGTCCCGTCAGTGCGGAAGTTGATCTTCTACGGAGCATGTTCTCGTCAACTGCGAAGAGTAGGATTTATTTGTTCAGTCTGGTAGCTCATTGTGTCACCTAAATATAATTGTAGCCATTATCCAACTGGCATGATGACAAGCCGTGACTTGGCCGCACTAGTAAATAGTCCAGCTAGCGGCTGATTATTGCCTCCGGTTTCATTTTCTTTGTCGTCCGAGCAAAGCCCACAGATTTCATGGTTGGTACTCCGGTGCATTCTGTGCTATCGCTCGTCTACTTATTTGGTACTGTTATCCTTTTGTTTATGCTCCGTGGTTCCGCGTTGTATGCGGCGTGGAGATTTAATTCTTGAATTTCTGCTACTGGTACCAAAATGTTGAATTGATTTACTTGAGAAAGATGAAGCATCTGCCTAAGATACGCCGATAGAAAATGTCCGTATATATATATAAATGAATGGTCATGTGTTTCAAAAAGCTCTTGTATTTTTTTTAAGTTTGTGTCTAGAAAAAAATCATATGTTAGAAAATAAAATTTTGAAAATTACTCATGCATTAGTAAGAAATGCCTATGTATAAAAAATAAAATAAAAATTACGGATTTTTTTGGGGGAAAAGAAAAAACGAAAAAAAGGTGAAAAAGGAAGATAAACAGAAAAGAAGAAGAAACAAAATAACATTTTTTTTGGAGCTAAGGAAACAAAATAACCGGGCTGAAAAGAGGATAGGCCGGCCCATGCGCGCACGCGCGGTGCAGAAGGCCCACCCGGCTAGGGTTAAGTAGGACGTATAGAGCCCTCCTCGCCAACCGTCGTCTCCGGGACCGGCATCTTCCACACGCCGCCGCCGTCGCAAACCGGAGAGCGAGACCGACTGCGCGCGCAGCACCACCGCCGCCGCAATTTTCGATTGGTTTGTTCCTCGCCTGTGCTCCCTTTTTTACCTTAACTCCATGGGTATCGTCTTCCTGGCTGCAATAGTAGCCAGTGCTACTGCCATAAAAAAGAAGAGCCGCCCGCAACTGCGCCTGGAAAATTGATGATGTAGAAACAACGCCGTGCTTGCACTGTTTTATTCTGTATCTTCGTGCTATTATGAAATAAAGATGCATTCAGAATTCTATCTATTTCGAGTTTCTTTTATGCCATGTCCATGGACGCTGTTGCTTTCCTGTGGAAGGTTCAGCCACTGTATTTTACTCTTTATTACCATCCATGCTGGAGCAGCCTTGCCATGGATGCAAGCATTCACGGCATAATACTTTGGCGACGCGTGCCTCTGTTTGAAATGTTGGTGGACTTGTTTGTTGTTATTATGCATGATTCATTCTATTTTTTTAAAAGAAAATCAGGCATGCTCAAAGTTACAGTTGCTATCACAGTCATGTAGATATAATGTCCTTACCAGTTACTAGTACAGCTTCTTTGATTAGTTCCTCGCCAAGATTCAGCAGCGTTCTGTGTCATCATCTATCATCTAGACGCTAATTTATTATGTCCGACATGGATGGTTTAAAAAGCAACTTGTTTCTCTTCCTTGAAATGCTTTTTTCAGCTGTTGGACAGTCAGATGAGCAAGATGGTGGCGATCAGGGTTCCCAGGAACATGCGAGCCAAGCGCGAACTCCTCAAGCACGCGCCCAAGCTTGTAAGCTTTCTTTTTCTTTGACCCTTTTTCTATTTCAGCTGTTTCAAAATTTCCTTCAGTTTAATTTGCAGTACCAGAAACACACCGCCTCCCGTTGAATTATTATAAACACGGCACCCATACAATAAGCGTAAATCATCATTATCTTGTGTGTCCGTGGCCAAGCGAAAACTGGTATCTTCCAGCAATTTCCCAAATTAGTTTCAACTAGTGTGCTGCATCAGTGTACTTTGGGGCCGAGTTACACGCAAAAGGGTTGGCCAGACTTTCTGGCACATGTTATATGCTTTGTGCATATAACCACTTGCAAATCTTGACATTAGTTTCTATTGGAAGGCTCTGCTGCTTTATAACCTTCCATGACAAGAAACTATAAATAGCATGTACGTGTTTCTTTTCGATTCCCGTATCAGACTTGTTGCTCTACTGTTTGTTCCAGGTTGAGAATGGCAAGAAGATGCTTATTCTACATGGTACAAAGACTAGCGCAGTTTTGAACGATGTGCTCGCAGATCTTTTTCACCTGAAGCGTGATCATGCTGTGAAGTACACCAAGAAGAACGACAACATCAGGCCATTTGAGAGCGGCGGTGAAACTTCCCTGGAGTTCTTCTCCCTTAAATCTGATTGCAGCCTCTTAGTGGTAAGTTTTGTCAGTTCCCATTGTGTATGTGGTGAGAATGGGACTTGTTATTCACTTGAGATTTTTTTTTACTAAACTGATGATGTTCTCAGAAGTAGATTTAGTGAGCTAGGCAATGACTTTCTGAGCACCAGTATGGAAATTATCTGAAACCTTTTCAATGTCTGTTATAGTGAACCTTTTCATTTTTCTTTGTATATTGAATGCAGAGAATATTATTCTCTATTATTTTTAACTGCAACTATTTATGTTTTTGCAGTATGGTTCTCACTCAAAGAAGAGGCCCAACAATCTTGTTTTGGGAAGAACTTATGATCACCACATATACGACCTTGTTGAAGTAGGAGTTGAGAACTACAAATCCATAGAATCCTATGCATATGATAAAAAGTTGGCGCCTAAACTTGGGACAAAGCCTTTCTTTGCCTTCATTGGGGAGCACTTTGAGAGTGTCGATGAGCTGAAGCATTTGAAGGAAATGCTCCTTGATCATTTCAAAGGAGAGGTGTGCATCTTTATAGATAAGTTGGAACGTAGGGCATAGATAATCCCTTTAGCTTTAATCCTGTAACTTATTTATTGTTGATATATAGGTGGTAGAGAATCTGAACCTTGCTGGTGTAGATCGGATATTCGTGTGCACAGCGATTTCCCCTACTACTGTCTACATGATGCACTGTGCTCTCCGTCTAAAAAGGTCAGGCACATCTATTCCTAGGATGGAGCTGGTTGAAGTTGGGCCTTCAATGGACCTGGTAGTTAGGCGGCACCAACGTCCATCTGAAAGTTTACAGAAGGAAGCTATGAAGGCTCCTGGTCATGCTAAGAAGGTAAATCCAATGGAACAGCTGTGTTTTGTTCATCAGATATTGTTATCCTGCTGGTTAGGTTGCAAAATGGCGCCATTAGCCATAAACAACTATACTTCCTGCCCTAATTTTGACACCAATAACTTGTATGCCAGTATGAACTCAGAACTACATTTAACATATTTGCAGGTGAAAAATGTGACGAATAATCCAATTGATGGCAAGGAGGGCAGGATCTACATTCCAGACCAGGAGGTTTGTGTCTCTAAACTGTTTCACTAGCAGCTGTGAAGCTTAAATATTAACCTATTTGCCACACTAATCCGATTCATGGTTTTCTGACCGAAAGGTTTCGAAATTGACCTTAACAAGCGACATAAAGGGCCTGAAGCGGGAGCGCCGTGAAGCCAAGAAAAACAAGGAGAACTCGAAGAAGCAAAAGGTCAACCCCGAGTGAATAACACAGAAGGCTACTCATTCTTGGTAACTGGTCATTTTTAAGGATTTTTGGTGCACCTGACGATCGCAGCGGCTGTGTTAAGCCAACTGGAGACCAACTTGTTAGGTTGAGCTGTAAATAGTGCGGTACCGTCTTTTTAGGCCGTAAAACCTGTCTACGGACTTCTGCATCTGTGTTGAGGCAGCTTATCTATCAGACATTATTAGTGCGAAATTTTTGGAGCAACGTGTGTTACGAGTATTTTGTTTTAGTATTGTTGTTAGTCCTTGATATTAGCTGATCTGAGATGATTGTTGAGATGACATGGTTTAAGTCTGGTTACCATGGCCATTTTCTTTTCTGAATCTGTATATCCTGCATTTTTGTCGTCTTTTCTTTTATGCATATGTTTTTTAAAATCCTGTAGCCCTGTGAATATGCAGCTTGTCCGTGTTTTAGTGCTTGGGTTCACGTGAGCTACAAAAAAAAGTGAAAATCATTTGTTTTATATAGTATAAACAGTAAACACATTGTTCACTCTTTCAAAATCACCAATTTATCATTTTTTTGTGTAGCTCACGTGTCAATGTAGTACTCCCTTCGTTCATAAATATAAGATGTTTTGGGCATTTTAGTATGAACTACATACGGACTGAGATGAGCAATGGCAACGTAGGGAGTTGACCTTGTAGGGTTTTTAGAAGTTGATGAACAAACACACTAAAACTTTTCATTTTTTTTGTGTAGCTCACGTGTCAAAATACATACGAATTGTTCATCATTTTGAATTTTGCTGCTTCTGTCTGGAGCATTTTTCAGAGCAATGGCACTGTAGCAGTGCAGGTGCTAGTAGCTACTACTACTGGTGAAAAGATTCTGGGCTTATACTCTTGGCCATGGCACCCAGGTCAGGTGATTGATGCCACTATTTTTCTCCTTCCTTCCTTGTCAGTGGATGGCCTCGTTGGGGTTCGGGTTGTCGCTGCTGCTGTCGGTGGCGCCGTCGCTCGCGCTGGCAGCAGGAGGCGTCGGCTGCGCACGGCTGGGCGGCGATGGCACCGCGCCGGCGCCCCCGCCCCATCCCTCCGGCTTGAAGCTGAACGGCATGCCTCCGCCTGGGATGCCTCCTGGCATAGGCATAGGCATGCCGCCGCCGGGGATGCCTCCTGGCATAGGGAGTGGCATGCCGCCGCCTGGCATGCCTCCCGGCATGGGCATGGCGGGCATCCCGGGGAGGGCGGGCAAAGGCACGGGCATGGCAGGAATCGGCATCCCGGGCATGCCGCCGGGGTTCGGGAACAGCGGGAACGACGGCATCGTCGACGGCGGCAGCCACCACTTCATGCTGCTGGTGCCGGAACTCACATCGTCCCTCCCCGCCGTCGCCGGTCCTGGGGCAGGCCCGGGCGCGGCTGCGGCGACCGTGGCGTCGTAGGACGCGCCGCGCCCCGGCTCGAACTCCACCCGGCTGATCTCGTCCTCGTAGTCGTCCAAGGACGCGTCCTGCGGCGCGGTCTCCGCGGCGGCCATGGAGCCGAAGGCGAACTCCTGGGCGTACCCCTCGGCGTCGACGTCGTTGTCGTGGAGGACACGCACGCCGTGCCCCCACCCGGCGCAGGCCAGGAGGACGAGGACGCCGAGGAAGACGGACGGCATGCTCTGCTCCATGGCTCGGTCTGTTCTTAGCTCCGTGGGTGCTGTTCTTGCCGGCGAGGTGGTGAGTGGGAGACGCGTGAGCGGTGCAGGTTTTATAGCGTGGTGACTGGTAACTTGGAGCTGGGGGTAGGTTGGATCATGGTGAGCTGCCTGCACTCCGATTTGTAAATCATCTCATGGGTTTTTCCAGCAGCTCCAGGTGCATGCCGGAGGCGTGCAACAGCAACACCACCTGAAAACTAACAACTTGGGTCACCTTCTGACTTCCAAATCCGGTGCTTAATCTGCACCCTTTGACCAGATTTTCGACAGCACGCAAGAAATTTGCGCATGGAGAGCATGAGTGTTCATCGCAATCGCCGAAAATAAAATCACCGCGATCGCAAATTTGGATATGGCAGCAAGCAATTCTCATTCTGACAAAGCACAACGAATCTGAGCTCAACTTCCAATATATGCAGACAACTTATGGTCTCACCAATTTTGTTGAGCAGCATCCCACAAATAACTGGGAGAACAGACGCAAGCGTCGCGGTTAAATTTAAACCAGCGTTCTGGTTCTGTTCAGGAAGCACTTGAGCACACATGCTCTCACATGACACTACAGGTCCGCAGCACACAAACTAGGCAGAAGGGATTTCACTCGATAAATCATGAGTGCCCTCCGATCTAATCTATTCGCTCTTCTTGTTCCTCTTGGTGGGCATCCTGCTCAGGACGCCGCTGTCGAGTTTCTGGTACTGCTCTCGGAGCAGGCCCAGGATGCTGTAGAGGAAGTCGTCGACCTGGTCCTCGTACTTCTCGTACAGCACAGGGAGCGTGTGCGCACCGACGAACCCTGTTCCAGGTGATCAGAAAATGTTTACAAGTTAATACATGCATTCGCAAAACAGGAACAGTATGTTATTTCTTGGTGGCAAAAAATGTCAGAGAAATGAGAGGCTACAGCTTCTTACGGTCTTACCAATGTAAATGACAGTCAGGAAGTTGAACCAGCTCCCAGCCACAGAAGCAGCCCACAATCCGACAATTGCCTGAAATAAAACATGGCGTGACATCAAAACATCGCCTGATGATGAACAGCCACAGTATTTCCACATGCAGGATTGATTTTCTTTATACTTTCCTATTTGATGTAATGATCACCAATGACGGAATACACAAGGAACACAGTAAAGCTCTACGTACCAATACAAAATGCTTCAAGTTTCTTTCACAAGACACATCTTGAAGGAAACCAAGGAACTTGTTTACTTGGGCACCGATGGCAACAGCAATGTTCACAAACAGGTCCTCTGGCAACTTAACCCGGGGTATTTCAGAAGACCTACATTGACAAGGCATTTTCTATTATTATTATTGCTATGTTGCTGAAAAGGACACACACTGTGCATACACTTCAAAAATTCCATACCTTGAGAAGTTGGACCAAACAAACTGAACCACCATTCCAAGAACAAGGGCAAATGAAATGATTGTCAAGAAGTGGTAATCAAGCCACTCGAAGAAAACCCAGATAGCTGTCGCGAGACCCAAAACACTGGAAGATATCTTCTTGTTCCTCCATAACAACACATCAGCAGCTACAATGACAAAAGAAAAGCATCAGAAATGCCCACAAGGAGAAAACGTAAGTAAACACATGAGCAGATAAGATGACTTACACTTTCCGCCACCCAGAACTCCATGGAGGGACCTCTGACGACCAAACATCTTGTTCTTCACATCAGCGACTGAACCAGGATCGAACCGGCCAGACCTCTGCTTAGGGAGCTTGTCAGAAATGGTATCCATGATGTTGCTCATGATATTGTCAGACTTCTGCTTGGGGAGCCTGTCTGCAATGGTATCCATGATGTTGCCCATGAGCTTTTCAGCTGTGCTCTCAGAATGTTCCGACATCTTCATGTATTTCGAGCTCACTGTGAAGTAGGATGGTATTATGATCCCGTGATATCCAAGACGTGTATAGGGCAGACCAAGCTGACAAGAGCATATACAGAGAAGCAGGACAGAGAAAAAACATGGTAGTAAAATATATGAGTCTGATCAGAAATCGGGCCAATGCAATTTGCTTTGACGTACTTTACTGGGAGTTTAGAACCATACATTCAACTTTTGGGCCTAAAGCGTGTAGTACATGCTTATGTTATTACTGTTTGCTAGGACTCTCACTCAGGCTGACTGGTAAGTTATTACTGTTTGCTAGGACTCTCTCTCAGGCTGACTGGTAAGTTATTACTGTTTGCTAGGACTCTCACTCAGGCTGACTGGTAAGTTATTACTGTTTGCTAGGACTCTCACTCAGGCTGACTGGTAAGTTATTACTGTTTGCTAGGACTCTCACTCAGGCTGACTGGTAAGTTATTACTGTTTGCTAGGACTCTCTCTCAGGCTGACTGGTAAGTTATTACTGTTTGCTAGGACTCTCACTCAGGCTGACTGGTAAGTTATTACTGTTTGCTAGGACTCTCTCTCAGGCTGACTGGTAAGTTATTACTGTTTGCTAGGACTCTCTCTCAGGCTGACTGGTAAGTTGAGTCGGATGCCTGTTTAACAATCAATATTCATTCATTCATGGACCAGCCTTTCATCATTCATTTCTGACCAAAACTTCCATCATAAATGAACAATCTAGTACACCAGGGTACCCCATTCAGGCATGATATATGACCTGACAAACACTTTTTTGAGCAATTATTGTCCAAATATATACTACTACGTACTATTTTTTTTTGAATCATGTTAAGCGAGAGAAAAATGACATTCAGTTATGCACCACCAAAATCACTGCAAACACCACCAAAACCGTCCCCTTCAAGGGGATCTAACCAGATAAAGACCGGTACTTTATGGATCAAAAATATCAATCTACAAGTCCTTGGCTTTGTTGCGGAAGCAACCGAGGGCACAATCAGCAGAGAAGGCCGCCCATCTCTTCTTTACCCACAACAGAAGCATATTCAGAGCTCGTCTGCTAATAATCCGGTCAGCAGAAAAGGGACGAAGAAAAACTACACAGGCAAACCATGTTTACCCCGAAAGTTTCTTCTTATCCTAAAGAACTCACGAATCTACCTACCTTTCCGTCCGGCAAAGCCGCTCTCTCCATCGCTTTCAGGAAAAACAACAAACGAGCAAACAGGAAAAGCGGCTCAGATTCCATCCACATCGCCGCAGGAAAAACAACCCAAACTAGCAGCAGAGCCGCCGGAGAGAGACCGTACCGAGGAGGGGCGCGAGGGAGCTCAGCGGGCAGAGAGGCGTCCGCTCCGGCTCCCGCTCCCGGAGTCGATCGCGCGGAGCAGGCGGCGGCGAGCGAGCGAGCGAGCGAGAGGAGTGTTGGTGGGGTGGGGCTGGGGGGAGGAGAACGCAGTCGCCGCAGCAGAATTATTTGCTATCGGAATCGTGAAATCCCTCTGCAAGGCGCGTGCACAGGTTTGTGCGCGCGTGGGGCTCGCTTACGGGTGGGGCCGCGGGGGTGGGGCGCAAGTCGCGGGCCCGCGCGTAAGGGGATGTCGCCGTCACGGGGGGTCGTTCGGCGGGGCGCCGGTGTGGAGCACGAGGGGCGAGCGGGGCCCGCGCAGGATATTTTGAGTGGCTTTGGTACGTTGAGCAAATCGCCTTGATTGAGTTGGTCAGCATTTGATTCTCTGCTAACTAAAATGAAGCAAAACGTCCGCTGATTTGAAAACGACGATTTAATTGGATTGCGGGCATTGTTTTGCTATCGGAACGCTGTCACGTGGGAGCACATGTTATCCTATAATTAAGTACTCCCTCCCTCCCACTTTTTTTTTTAAAACATAAACGTCAGAGACGTCCGGCTTTAAATTAATAAAGCCCTCAACATAGGCAGCGTGCACAAATGGAACAAACCAAATAAACGAACGAAACCGAAGCTAGTCAACCATGTTCTAAGGCATGCCAAAATGACGAAGACGACGAAATAGAGTGCATTACATGGCATAGCCAGCCAGACTAACGAGCACGCAGGCTCAAGGGTAACCAAGACCAAAAGAGCTGCTCATCCCTATGAAGCAGCAAACGGAGGTGACGGGGCTCGGGACGCCGAGTACATGGAGCGGAGACGTGCGATAGCTTGTCGATGGAGATCAGAGTCCTGTTGTCTTCCCAGCGGTGCCCACTGCTGCAAGAATAAGATGCATTTGAAAATAACATCAGCGGGGTGAGAGGGAAACACTCCCTCAATAGTAAACTTGTTACGAATATGCCATAAGGCCCACAGCATGGCCGAGGCACACGTCCACATTATCCGGCGTAAAGAGCCCGGGATCAAAGATAGGTATGACACAAGCTCAGAGCGTGAGCGTGGATCCCAATCCACCCCAGCGGCCTCACGAACCACGCTCCAAGCAAAGCGCGCCAAAGGACACCGGAAGAACACGTGGTCAGCATCTTCCGCGTTATCACACAAAGCGCAAGGGCCGGAAGCAGGGCCATTGCGCTTAGCAATATTGATAGAGGTAGGAAGGCGATCTTGGCATAATTGCCATAGGAAGACCTTAATCTTTAGCGGGATTCGCGCCCTCCAAAGCCCCGTGGCTGCCATAGGGGCATGGCCGCGGCACAACTCTCTATACAGGGACTTGACAGTGAACCTGCCAGAGCCCGAAAGTCTCCAAGAGACCTTGTCTGCGGAGTCCGACAAACGCACATTCGCTATCAGAGCCCGCAGGCGATCCCACTCTGGCAGCTCCGGCCCCAAAAGTTCCCTTCTGAAGTAGATGGGAGGCGGAGAGGTACTAAGAGCCGAAGCAACCAGTTGGTTGGGCTCAACCGCGATGGAATAGAGAAGGGTGAACTCAGACCAAAGAGGCTGCTGGCCGATCCAAATGTCGTGCCAAAACTGTATGGAGCGGTCGTTATTAACCGTGAACCTCGCGCCCCTGGCGAAGTATGGTTTGAGGGATTGGATGGAGGTCCAGAAGGGGGACCCATGAGGTGTTGCCTCAAAGAAATTCCCATGCGGGAAGTACTTGGCACGAAGGAGGTCAATCCAGAGGCCGGTCCCTCCCTGGGACAGCTTCTAGATCCACTTGCACATAAGTGCAATGTTCATCAGCTTAGAGTTGATGATCCCGAGGCCCCCCTAGGCTTTAGGTCTACATACGGCTTGCCACTTAACCATGTGGTACTTCCGTTTTGGACCCGCTCCTTCCCAAAAGAAACGTGCCCGCGGTGTGTCCATTTTCGTGTGGACCCCATCAGCCAACAAGAACATACCCATGGCAAACATGGGTAGGGACGAGAGGCTGGAGTTAGTAAAGATTAGTCTTGCCCCTGAAGACATAAATCGACCTCTCCACGGACACACCCGGTCCGCCACCTTAGTGTTGAGAGGTTCCCAATCGGCAATCGAGCATTTCTTCTCTGCGATCGGGAGGCCGAGGTAGGTAAACGGAAACTTTCCAAGTTTGCAATTGAGCAAGTTGGCAACCCGCTCACTTTCGGCCGCGTCCATCCCTATGGACACCACTTCACATTTGTGGAAGTTAATTTTTAGTCCGGACATGAGTTCAAAACACAGCAAGATGGCCTTAACCGTTGCAATACTGTGTGCGTCCGGCTCAAAAAGGAGTAGAGTGTCATCCGCATACTGCAGGTGTGACACACCTCCTGGGATCAGGTTACCGACCACTCCCCTGATGTGGCCAGCCGAGCGAGCTTTGTCTAGCATGGCGCCCAAGGCGTCCGCCACAAAGTTGAAAAGCAACGGTGAGGCTGGGTCCCCTTGATGCAGCCCACGCTTGTTGCGGAAGAAGTTCCCTACTTCTCCGTTCACCGCTATCGCCGTTTGGCCTCCCGAGACCAGTTGCATCATACGGTGAACCCAAACCGACGAAAATCCTCGATCCAGAAGGATTTGTCGGAGGAACTCCCAGTTCACTCGATCGTACGCCTTCTCAAAATCTAATTTCAAAAGAATTGCCGGCTGGCGAGTGCGTTTGAGCGAGTGAACGATCTCTTGGAGGGCCAACGGCCCCTCCAAGATGTTGAGACCACGAATAAAAGCCGATTGGTTCCTACTAATAATACGATGAGCCACCGGAGACAAGCGCGTAGAACAAGCCTTAGAACAAATTTTAAACGGGACATTGATAAGCGCTATTGGGCGAAAAAGTCTAATGTTGTTCGCGCCCTGAACTTTGGGGATAAGCGAAAGAACCCCAAAGTTAAGGCGAGAGATGTCTACTGTGCCACGCATGAACCCGTTACATACTTCGAAAATAGGGCCTTTGAGTACTTGCCAAAACCTTTTGAACATCGCCACCGGCCACCCATCCGGACCCGAGGCTGTGTCAGATTTCATCCCAAGGGCCGCCTGGTCGATCTCCTGGGGAAGGAAGGCGAGGCCCAAGCCTTCATTCTCCTCGTCCAAGACCCGCAGAACGGGATCCCAAACATCCGACCGCAGCCGAGCCCTGGACTCCTCCCTAGAGCCCATCAACTGGATGTAGAAGTCATAAATGTGACGTACAATATCCTGTTGGCGCAAAAGGAGCCCCTGCTCAGATTGCAGTCTCAGGATGGCGCACTTACGTCGCCGGCCGTTAGCATAGGCATGGAAATATTTTGTATTCGCATCCCCCTTGAGCGTCCACTTGATTCCACACCGCCTACGCCAGTACTCCTCCTCAGCACGTAGGAGGGACTCAACTTGGGCCTCTAGAGCGTATCGCTGAGCCCAGTCTTGCTCCGAGAAGACCTGTGAGTCCGCAGCAGCATCCATACGGGCGAGGTCCGCGACCAAGCGCGCTCGGAGCAGCTTATCCTCACGACCCTGGTTGTCCCCCCAGCCTTTGAGAGCCGCCCGCATCCCCGCCCCTGCGGCAATCCAGAAATCCATGGGCCCTCGCATGTGCCCGATCCGGGCAACACAAGTCTCCCATTTGGAGAGGAAGAGTTGCTCAAATTCCGGGTGCTCAAACCACGCAGTTTCAAAGAAAAACCGTGGGCTTCGTTTTAACCGATCCTCCCCCGAGGAGAGGATTAAAGGGACGTGGTCCGACCCGATCCTCGTTTCTGCGTGTAGGGAGCACATGGGAAAAAGCATTTCCCACTCCGCGGACATAAAAACTCGGTCTAGCACTGACCGAACCGGTGTAAGCTGCTTGTTTGTCCAAGTGTAACGTGCGCCCACGCGGGCCACTTCCCTAAGGGCCATTGATGCTATCGCGTTATTGAACATGGACACCCTTGTCCAGTTAATAATCCCGTTGTTCTTATCCGCTCCCGAACGGATTAAGTTAAAATCCCCACCGACTATCAGTGGTAAGTTACGCACACCCAAGGCCGCTACCTTCTCCTGCAGTTCCCCCAAGAACTCATGCGAGTGCGAGTGATCGGCCGGGCCATAAACCACGATAACCTCCCATTCGCGGAGTGTCGCGCGATGGCGGACGTGTGCCGACACGAAGAAACGGCCGGCATCCCACGCCACCACTTCGCAGCAAACATGGTTGATGACAAGGAGCAGACCCCCCTAGTGGCCCACCGCAGGTACCCATTGCCACGCGAAGCGCTCGAGCGGGTCGATGGCTAGCAGGTCTCGGTGAGAGAATTCAGCCTTGATGGTTTCCTGCAAGCCAACTACATCGATATCCTCGGCACGAATGAACTCTTTTAGCTGGGTCCGCCTCCCAACGTGGCCGAAGCCTCGGATGTTCCAGAAGATGAAACGCATTAAATTATGCGATCGCGGAGGCGGATACCGCGAGCGGTAACCGCTTTGGCCACACGCCGTGTCTTGACAGGACCACGGGCTGAGGGGGACGGCGCAGCCCCTGCCGCTGTGTCCACCCGATCGGGCCGCACAACTGGCACCAGAGAAGCCCCTGCTTCTTCTGGGACTGGCACCAGAGAAGCCCCTCCCTCCCACTTTCAAAAGCGTCTTACATTATGAATGAAGTACTCCTTCTGTAAACTAATATAAGAACGTTTAGATCACTATTTTAGTATTCTAAACGTTTTTATATTAGTTTACAGAGGGAGTAATAGTTTATTGTAGGTGTCCAAGCAACTTGGGATTTTCGCTCCCGCAAAAATGAAAATCATAATTCATCGAAGAGCTGGAATTAAGCTTAACTGTCTGCAGATCTCATTCAGTTGAAAGAGTAGAGGTACAGTCCTACCAGCACCATCATCTAAGTACGAACTCTTCGGGTACGCGAAGTAGGATCCATATGTGTCCGGTCTTATTTAAAATATTAACATTTACTACTCCATTTACTACATGTTCACAACTCACGCAGCTTCGACCGAAACGAGAAATGAATGCTCATCGGTGGTCGCCCGTGTAACCGTTGCTTTCCTTGTATATATACCACACATGATTGGTGCCGTTCAACTTATTTTAACATATTTGGAGCACTAGTCTAGTATACTGCATAGGTCACCTTCCGGGGGAAAATAAGTATGGGATATGTGGTGCTGAGATGTTGAGATGGTCAAATTGAGGCGGGGACGAGAGAAGAATGAAACAAATGTTACAACATGTGTGCGGAACGAGAGATGTCAGGAACAGTACCATAGCAGGGGTATCATGCATGTCAGAGATGCAAGGGAGATGCTTAACCTCAATATGAAGCCGTTGTTATATTGGACTTCCTGACTAGCTTCTTGTATGAGAAAGTCAAAACCCAACTAAACACATTTTTTGCACATGCGAGGGGCGAAGTCCCAAAGCCGCTTTTTGCTATATCGCCCACAACCATCTCCCGATGTACTTTGGTACCGAAGATGCTATATGGTCCACTCTACCGTTGGTATTCCATTGGAATTGACTACAAAATCAATACCAAGAACCTCAGTGATCACCAAATGTAATTATTTGACGTAACTTATTATTGAGAGAATTCTTTATTTAACATCGTGTTTAAATTTTATGCCCTATTTGACATCGACAAATGATTTCTTCCCTATCTAACAACGAGTCTAAATTTTATGCCTTTTATGACACTTGTGTCTATTTTAAGCATAAATTACACCTGAAAAGACCCTTTTGCCCCTCATGAGTATGAGAGAATTCCTTATTTAACATGTTTAAATTTTATGCCCTATTTGACATCGACAAATGATTTCTTCCTTATCTATCAACGAGTCTATGACTTTTATGACACTTCTGTCCATTTTAAGCATAAATGACACCTGAAAAGACCCTTTTGCCCCTCATGTGGTATGTTTGTGCGCGCGCGCATGTGTGTGCTACTGCGTGTGTAAGTGTGTGCGTTGCTGTGTGCGTTTGTGCGGCTGTGTGCGTGTTGCTCGGTGTGCTGCTGCGTGCGTGTGTGTATGTGCTGCTGCATGTGTGCTACTACCGCTGCGTGTCGTGTGCTGCACGTGTGTGTGCGCGCGCTCCTGCCCCACACAGATACCACATGAGGGGCAAAAGGGTCTTTTCAGGTGTCATTTAGGCTCAAAATGGATGGAAGTGTCATGAAAGGCATAAAATTTGGACTCATTGTTAGATAGGGAAGAAAAAGTTTTTCAGTGTCAAATAAAGAAACGAAATTTAAGGTAGTGTTAAATAAGGAATTGTTTCCTTATTATTAAGATAACTTGAGTTTGACATGCTTGATCTATACCCATGAACTGTTGTTTCTAGTCCACTTTGGATTCAAATGAATGTACTTCTTCCTGTATTATGTACGATACACTTGCTACTCCAGAATTTGATGAACTTTGATTATACTTATATTTTCCCATTATTCGATTGTCATATTCCTACTGCATAATCACTATTGTGTCTATGATATTATTTGCTAGGAAGAATAGGTAATGCAAGAAAGTACAATGAAGCTTCATTTCTTATATTTAAATTTTGCTATAAAATACAACACTATGCGAGAGTGTACTTTATTTCTAAAGTGTCAAGTTTATAAAACTACAAGCAAAAGGTTATCATTAATTGATTGTCAAATTTCTTGGATTTAGGTATGCTATTTTTTCTTGCAAACAATGTATACCCCTATTCTGCAACATTGCTTTTTTTGTGAGATTTGATGGCTCTCGGATCAACTTTCACAAATACACTACTCACTATAGATACTATTTCAGGATGTTCTTTCGCAGTGCCGTATCAAGTTTGACCCATTGAACTGACAAACAACACATGATGTTTTGGAGGAGAACTTCACTAGGAAAGTGATGCAGGTGCTACATGAGGGGAAGTGGCAACCATCAAAAGATTACAGAAGAAGGTCCATGTGCTTAGGGAATTAACGAAAGTGGATGAGGAGGGTAACCACTAGCCGACAAAGGCTATTTTTTCTTGCAAACAACGTCTACTTTGTGAGCATTGAGGTAGTTTTGCATTTGTAAAGAAATCTTTGACAACAAGAGGAACATACTTGCATTGTAGTGGTGAGATAAGTGTTGTCTGTAAATGCCAATTTCCGGTGATCTTTTTTTCTGAAGCATCTTTCTTACATATTACCATTGAAGAAGAAAGTTGCATTTATATTGGATTATGTTCATCGCTCTTAAAATGTAGAAATTGGACGAACTCTTGTGGAGAAGGAAGAGGAGGCGCCTCCTTCCCCTCAGCTTGGCCCGTGTCGTCCCGACTCCGCTACTCTGGGCGATTTCCTCACTTCAATGCTCCTCTTCAAGCCACAAGAGTGGTAGTAGTTGGAGCCCACCGGGAGGCGTTCACTCTAGGTGGCCAGAGCTTGTCGTTCCGATCGTCACTACCTTCAGGTGGTGACGCATCCCGAAGTTTGTCATGTTTGCGGCCTTCTTTCGCCAGACCCGCAATGTGGTTGGGACCACGGAGACCAGAGTGACTATGGCTTCTCGTTGCCAGCCCCACGGACCATGTCACCAGCTGGCTCAGTGCAGCCTCGAACCTGGGCAACGGCCGGACATCTCCTGGGGGGATATGGTGGGGGTGGTGTGTGTGTCCACTGGAGCGGCGTCCCCCGACCAAGTGCATGGTGGAGGATCAACAAGATGGGAGGAGTGCCTCCTCCTTGTTTCAGGTTGGAACACAAGTGGCGGCCCTGATTGGTGCGGTCTGAGTTGGACTCCCATTGACTGGTACGCTTGTCATGTCCTTCTTCACCCGCTATTGGGCCCACTACCCCTCTATTTGGTTTTGCATATGAAAGGGGATACCGTGCCCCTACCTAGGGTTAACCAACTTCACCTATTAAAGTGCGGTGATGAGGTCACCTTGCTTGTTTCGTCATTTGAACCCCTCCTGGCAAGACCCTGCTTCCTCATTCACCAACACTCGTGAACTAGGAGAGCACCCGTGATCAAGATCATGACCAAGTTGGGCGGTGCTCCAAGTGAAACCTTGTCGCGCTCTTGGTGGCTGACGGTGTCCACACCCATGGACGTCATTTCACCTCTTTGGAGGCACAACATTGATTCTCTACTAAATAAAATGAAGCAAAACGTTCGCTGGTTTAAAAATGATTTTTGTTCCTTAAAAAAACCCAGAATTTGTAGAAGAGCTGGAATTAAGCTTAATTATCAGTAGAGCTCACTTAGTTGAAAGAGTAGAGGTACAATCATATCGGTACCATCATCTAAGTCTAACTCTTAGATTATGCAAATTGGGATCCATACTTCTACCGTCTTCTTTAAAACACTAACATTTACCAGCCTATCTGTTACATGTTTACAACCCATGCACCTTCGACCGAATTGAGAATTGAATGCTCACCGGTAGTCGCTCGTGTGTGAATGGTTGCTTTCCCGTGTATATATACTATAGATGGATCTTTAACCAATGTTCGACTCATTTTAACATACTTGGAGCACTAGCCCAGTATACTAGATACATCGCCTTTTGGGGAAAAAGAAGTACTAGATAGGTGGCATTGAGATGATCAAATTGAGGGGATGATGAGAGAAGAATCAAACATATGTTACAACATTTATGCGGAACTAGAGATGTCAGGAATACTAGCAGAGCAAGTCCATGATGAGGTTGAGAGATGCAAGGGAGATGTTTGACTTTAAGGTGAGGGCTTTCGTTAAGTTGGGATTCCTGACTATTCTCAACGTGAATCTCGAAGCCCGACCAAACACGGTTTTGCCCAGTTGCAAGCCCACATCCCAAAAGCGGCTTCTGATTATATGTAAAGCCCATAACCATCTCCCGATGTAATTCAGTACCAAAGCCGCTACTTTTCCCCCAAGTCTCTTGTTAGTATTCCATGAGAGTTGCATATAAAATTGTCACCAAGAACCTTGATAATCACCGAACATACTTATTTGAGGTGACTTATTGTTAGCCTTGAGTTTGACATGCCTTGTTTATCTTCACAAACTGCTGTGTTTTGGTACACTTCCAACTGAGTGTACTTTTTCCTACATTAAGTACGGTAGACCTATTATTCAAAATTCGTTGAACTTTGATTATACTTATGTCTTTCCCATTGTCTAATCACTACTATTCATATGATATGACTTGCTAGGAAGAATCGGTAATGCAAGAAAGTACAATGAAGCTCCCTTCCTTATATTTACTATTCTAGAGTTGCAAGGTCACAAACAATACAAGCAAAAGCTGGACTGAAATGTCCGCTGATTTCAAAGTTGGTAGACATTGATTCTCTGCTAAATAAAATAAAATAAAATAAAAATGCCCGCTGATTTGAAACGATGATTTAATTAAATTGTAGACACATGTTTAGTCGTTGTTTGCAATCGAAATGTTGCCATGTGGGAGCCATGCTTTTTAACACAGCACAAACGCAGATGCTCATGTATACTCACCCATTTGAACGCACATAGGCACACCCTACTTCTATGAGAACCTCTGAGATACCGAGTCGGCACAACATCTTGATATTAACAAAAATAAATTCAGAAAAATGTGAGCAGAAAGTGTCAAGTGTAGGACTTAAACCCTAGTAGGCTGGTTCCACCATAAGGAACCTAACCATCTAACCTAGACTCAGTTTGCATGTGGGAGCCATGTTATCTAGTTTATTGTAGGTGTACAAGCAACTTGCAATTTGTGTTCCCCAAAAAATATAATTCATAATTCATAAAATAGATGGAATTAAGCTTAATTATCAGTAGAGCTCACTTGGTTGAAGGAGTAGAGGTACAGTCCTGTCCTATCATTACAATCTACTAATAAGTTAAACTCTTCGAGTACACAAAATAGGATCCATACTTATACCGTGTTCTTTAAAATAACGTTTACTAGTCCATATGTTGCATGTTCGCAAATCACAACTCATATGTGTCTTCAACCTAAGCAAGAATTCAATGCTCATCGACGGCCACTCGTGCGAACCGTTGCTTCCCATGTATATATACCATAGATGGATCTTCCGCCGATGTCGTTATACTCATTTTAACATACTGGATGCAGTAGCCTAGTATACTAGAAAGGTCACCTTCTTAGGAAAAAAAATAGGATAGGTGGCATTGAGATGATCAAATTGAGGGGAGGTTGATGTAGAAGTGTATGCTCTAGCCAATGCAACCAAAAGACCGATCTAATAAAAGAGACTAGGCAACACATTATACGTCAACACTCCCCCTCACGTGTGGATCCCTCAGGCCTAAACGTGGACCGAAAGTGGGCTGCAATATACTTGCGCCAGCCGGGTCTTGAACTCAAGACCTCTTGGCTCCGATACCATGTAGAAGTGCATGCTCTAGCCAATGCAACCAAAAGACCGATCTAATGAAAGAGACTAGGCAATACATTTATACGTCAACAGTTGAGAGAGGAGTCAACCATATGTTACAACATGTATGTGAAACTAGAGATGTTAGGAACAGTAGCAAAGCAAGATTATTCGTTATGTCAGAGATGAAAGGAGACGCTTGACCTTAATATGAAGCTGTCGTTAAGCTTGGCCTCCTTTTTTTTGAAAAAACAATGCGCTTTATTCATTTAATATAATAGTTACATCCTTAATGAGGATAGGAACAATATCATCCACATGCTCCTCAAACCAATCGCAAGTCGGAGAGACTACTAACCTAGCTAGCTCATAAGCAACTTTATTTGCTTCTCTATAACAATGTTCAAATCTAGAAATAGTGAAATCACAAGCAAATCTAGAAATAGTGACCACATTACTCTAGTTGTAACATCACTCACACGCAGGCTAAAGGCCATGTCACCGTAGAACAAGTTGAGAAGGAGTTCTTATGGTCAACTGGCCGTGCAATCGATGCCCTTGAAACTTTGCTGAAGGTAAACACCACCTCTGGATTTCCTCTTTATGGTAGAAATCTAGATGGCTCATTCCGGCGCCAAAAGGAAAGAAAACCAGCTTTGTTTCTTAGACCGCAACTAGTTATGTTGGAACTCTGATATATTCACTCTGGACTTAGACCTAGACTGCGATTTTCTGGAGCCATGTGCATGCCCAGATTAAAATTTGCTGTAAAATTCTTTGCCGCGTCTATAATATCGGCGACTTCTAACCCATGAAACTCTGTTGCGCGACCAGGGGGGACTTGGTATGATCGACGACGGACACAGGGATGGCAAGCGTAGATACTGGTTTCCGTGCGTCACCCACATCTCCGATGCCTCCGGTTCCGAAGCAAAGTCATAATGTACCCATGCTGTTGTATTTTTACCCTTGTGTTGATGAGAGCTGGAACCACCTGTGCTACTGGAGCAGTTACATTTTTGGCTCACTAGTACATTTTTAACAATTTGAAGACACTGTTCAAAGGGTTCCAAGAGGAGTTGTCTTCTGATCACGTACTCTTCACAGATGATACATAGCGTGCCTTTCTATGTGTCATCTAATTGACCCGACGGCCTGTTAAAGCTTCCAAGTATGAACCTGCTGGCCATTTTTTCCATGCGGTGGCATTGAAGCTCCGTCCATGGCCTTGATGAGGAAGAAGACACTGAAACTGATAATCAGATGACAGGATCCAAGATTTTTCTGCTAGTTCAGATAACTTCAGCAGCGAAGGAAAGAAGTGTGGTTCTGGAAGTCAACAGCGAGATCACTATGCATTGCTTGGGTTGGGCAACTTGCGGTTCTTGGCCACTAAAGATCAGATTCAGAAGAGTTACCGTGACATGGCTCATAAACATCATCGACATAAGCAGGCTACTCTTCTTCAACAGAGGCAGCAAAGCAATCAAAGAATGATGAGATGGAGAGCCATTTCAAGCCGACGAACCTGAAGGCGCAGGTGGCGAGCACAGACATCCCAGCCCGCCCGCTGGGGCACGGTGGAGGCGCGGATCTGGCGCTCCCAGTGCAGGCCGGCCCAGCCGCGGCAAAGACGAACAAGCACACGGAGATGAGGACCAGTATAGTCTTGATGTAATTTTATTTTTCACAGGTCTTTTTTTGTCTTGTTGTCCTTTGTTTGTACTGTCTGCTTTCTTGATAAATATGACATATCACATATGCGATGCATCTGTGGCTGTCTTTTGTCAAATAAAAGAAAAACCAAGGAGGGGCCAATTCAGCACACAATGGGTCATTCGATGTTAGTGGCCCAAAACAGTACAATAGGAAATGTGCAAGAGCTCACTTGGGTGAGAGTCATCTCAGTTGAACACTTCGAGGACGCGAATGAGGATCCATATTTGCACATGAATTTTTAAAGTGCTCCCACATATTCTTGTTTAGCCTGATGTAACATCCCTCCCCTTCCTTCTGTCTCTCTTTTCTCTCCCATAGGCTGCTTGTGGCCTTGCACCTTGCTGCATTTTGCAAGCTCCATGTAACCGGTACTTTGTCCTCAGGCTTTAGCCTATTTTGAAATATTTTGTCCATAGCCACCTTCTTATTAAAAAAAAAAGTACTCCCACATTATGGGATGGAGGGAGTAACATTTACTTCCATTTGCTAGCCATCTATTAGAAGTTTACAGCTTGTGTGTTTTATTTTGCAGGGGTGCTACTTGTGTGTTTCGACTGCCGAAATAATTGAATGCACCCCAACTGTCCTAATGTGAAGGATGCTTCCCTTTGTATGTATATATATAGACCTCCAACTAGTCATTCTATTCATTTCAACATATTGGTAACACTAGCCCTGTATATTAGATACGTGGTGATGCGACGATCAAATTAAGGGGAAAATGAGAGAAGAATTAGACAAATGTTACAACTTGTACGCCAGGAACGAGAGACATCAGGAACAATGGCAAAGCAGCGTCTCGTTGTGGTTCGGAGACGAAGGGAGATGCTTAACCATGAAGCTAAATGCTGTGTCTCTCTTTCAACATCCCACCACCGCTAGAGTCCATCGTTGCAGCTGTTGTCAATGTGCAGCTCCCCATGATGCCTGTGCTCTTCCACCGATGGTACGCTTCATCAACCGTTTCTTTGAGCTGCTGCGCCTTTGGTCCCAGGCCCGTATGGCAGGCAGGTGCAGCCTGTGCGATGGCACAGGGCCCCTAAAATTTTAGGACCCCAAAACATATCTTAAATGGCAATAAATAGTATTAGTCAAGGGAATATCCAAGCAACATTTCATCTCCTGTAAAACATGCCAAGTACCAACGCTAGTCAGTTCCAAATTCCAATGCAAGCCACTACAGAAACACAAGTGCACGCCTTTCTCTTGACCTCTCTGTGGACTTAAATAACTACTCCGTCCCACAATATAAAACATTTTTGTAAGCTATAAATCACCGCTAAGGTGGATTATTATTTGGAAGATTATGTTTATAGTATGTTAAATATATAATAAATCATCCTTCCGTCCTAAAATATAAGACATTTTAGCAAGCTGTGTTAGTTTACAAAACGTTTTATATTATTAGACGGAGGGAGTATTTTTCTATCTAAAGGGCCTCATTTCGTGCTATTTTGCACCGGGCCTCTGAATTCTCAGGTACGGCCCTGTTTGGTCCACGTGCATGCGTGCTCCTAGTCACGACGGCCCGCCGGCACGCCGACATATCTTTCTCAAGTGTATACCACGCTACTGCGTAGTCCACTTCAACTACGCCAAGCTTGTGTTAATTCTCTTCCGCGGATTCAAGCACCCCTCACCCTAGAAGGAACATTTCAAGATGTTTCAAGATGTCCAATCCATGTAATATCTTTAGTAAACTATTGCTAATCAAGAGTAATTAGTGCCCAATAAAATACAAAGATGGCTCAATTGACAAATCTAGTTGACTTCGCCCTAGAAGAAACATTTGAATCTATCGACAAGCTTGTTTGAAGGGGTTGACCCGGCCTCCATATCATCATAGTGCACACAACCAACAAGACCTTTATATAGTACATCAAAATAATATAAGCTGTCCATTCCAGTAATTCAGTGAACTAGATCCACCAATCTATATCTATACTTACTAATAAAAGAAATAAGTATTCTTAGTCTGTCATACTATTTTATAGGAACCCCCCCGATGTTTCTTATATTAAACCCGCAGTACATATTAAATGTTTTTTTAAATACTCGTATCTTCTAAACCGTAACTATAAATTTAACATGTTATATATGGAATTTGAATAGAAAAATATATGAAATCTGAATATGATGTTATTTTACCTGTTAACCATTTAAAAAAAATATTATCTAGGGTGCAATCTGAATAAATAGTGCATTATTCGTCTTTCTTTCATATCTGTACTGATCCGGATTGTGGATGAACATCTCAGCAAAATCGGAATTGAAGACAAAATTGAAGATCACTTGCCCGTTTCTTTGTATGTATTAAATCTACAAAGACATGTGGAATCTTGAACTTGCCCTTTTGTAGGTAAAGACCATCTTTGTTTGGGTCGTAGCTACAAATACTCAGATTATAGACCATTTTTTTTTCTAAATTAAGAGTGTGTGGTATTCTTTTCTCCCCTTGCAACGCACGGGGCCTTTTGCTAGTACTACTAGAAAAAATCAGTAGTATATTTTGTTCAAGGGGTAAAATTGGAAGACTTACAAAATAGATACCAAAACTCTACATGTATTAAAAAAAATCCGTGTGTTTTCTTTTACTGCTCCGACGAGACTGCAGGGACCAGTTCAGCCAAATATTTTCCGGCGGGCATGAGATGCAACAAAGACGATTGTACATATTGGATGGATCCATGCTGGAGGTCTTTTTGGCAGAGGAAATCACCATGTACAATACATTGATTGATCCGTGTCATAATATACTACTAGTACGTATGTGATCAGCTGATTGTTTTCCGGCGATCAAGCCGGCGGCCGCAGCCGATGCACACAAGCAACACACGTACAAGCAGCGGCCGCACCTCTGAGAGGGAGCTGCAGCAACGACGACGCTGCTGATCAGGACGCCGTAGCGGCGGCTCCATGGCCTGCTGATTGATTTGATGCCCGATCACGGACTTGGAGCTCCCACTTGGCTCTGATCGATTGTTGCACATTCGCTGTTGATGACCGGCAATGGGAACGACAAGGCCACACGAGGATGGTCACCGTGAGCGATATTACAAATTAGGAAACCAAAAAAAAAATGACAAAAGTAGCCCGCTAATTAACGGCTGAAATGATTCAATACTATTCGGTTTCAGAGAGGTAGTATGATGTACCGTAAAAAATCTCTATTCCTAATCTATCTGGACGGACAAACTTGAGGTTGATCTGAACCCGTGTTCGAATGCCACCCCTGTGAGGAGGCTTGGTCAAAACATGAAGAAAAAAAAAGTGTTTTCATAATTGATACTCCTTCCATTTCAAAATACTTGTCGTGGTTTTAGTACAAATTTGACCTAAAACCATGACAAGTATTTTGGAACAGAGGGAGTATAAATCTTGACATCTAGCTCACGAGGTAGTAAAATAAATGCCTATCAACCTTTATTCGCGAAGAGTGATTTTAGGTCATTGCCCTTTATATATACACCACTGCATGCTTTGTTCGAGCATATAACAACCTCCGTGTAACCCTTCAGTTAAATCCTAAGACCTTGGTAGAATATTTTTTCCTAAATATTGGCAGCACTAGCTTAGTACATCAGATAGGTGACAGTCACACATAGATGTCGAGTAAAGGGCCGGTGAGACAAGAAACAATAGAAATGTAATACCCGCAGGAACAGAAGACACCGGGAACAGTGGTGGAGCCATTGGTCAGAGATCTCATAGAGAAATCTTAGAATTTAGATCTTGACAAGAGTGAAAGTTTACGCGGTCACCGTCTCTGCCTTTCAGTTACTACCCAGTCATGTATTGTTCGTGGCTGCGGCCCTGTAATTAGATCACTTCTTGACTTACCATGCTATCCACAAACATGGATCAATCTTGAGCATGTCAGGCACAAAAGGTACACGGAGAAGGGAATGCATGTTTTTCATCTTCCATTAATTTTTCTTTCTGAAATCTAGGAAAAAATAATTTTTCAAAACAGAGTAGCTGGAACACATGATGATTCAAATTCGTGGCTCGCCACATTCCTTGCCGTTGGTTTTTCTCCTTGTTCTCCGGCCCAATCATTTTTTGTTCGTTCTATGCATTTTTTGTTCGAAGTATATTTCAGACTTAGGATTTTCAACAAAAAATAAAACACGTACGGGCGATGAATGGCACGCACACGTACGTGTCCAGATGCTAGAGACGGGGAGTGGAAAGGCACCTAGAAGTAGGCTTTCAGCCGGGTTCTTTCTAGCTGGCCAAGAACCTCATCCGCCGCTAGTAGATAACATGTCGAGATCGATTTCTCACGATGATATGTGTGATGCATCATACAGTACGATCCTTCCATGGTCCGCCTTTTCGTTTATTTATGTCAACAGAGTCAGAACACGGCATGAAGCCATGATCACAAAGAATTAGTACAAATATAAACGTGAAACAAGGGTGCTTGCTGACCTATCCATGTACTCTGCTCCTCTGCTCATTGAGCAGGACAAGTTTCGTGAAGCCGTCGTGGATACCGACCTCAACGGTGTGGCGTCGCTCAGGCAGGAGACCTGGACTTGGACGGAGGAGGAAGTAGGGCAGCGCTAGTGGAGAGCGGACGTCCTGCACGCAGCGATAGCTGCACGCACATATCCAGCCGCTGCCCCAGACGATGTGATCTGGGCATTAATCCGTGTTCAAACGAGAAAAAGCACATACATCGGTCCATACTTGCAAAATACCCGTGTCCAAGTCCGTCTAGTTGGCTTGTCGGGTACACATCTGGCGCAAAGGACCTGACGTTTAGTATTATTATTACTAAGGGTCTGTATAGAACTCAGTCGACTTAGACTTCGTGAAGTCTAAGTCGACTGATGTCAGCGTTCTGCAGATGCCCCGTTTGATTTCCTTGTCGTTCCTTCGTTTCCCTTTGGGCTTGTTTAACGTGTACAGGGCTTTCTTTTTGTTCTTTTTTTTCTTGTCTTCTTAGACGGTCTGCTTTTGTCCTTTGTTTTGTTCTTCCAAATTGCTTGTCTTGTGTTGGGCTTTTTTTTTTCTTGCTTGTACGTGGGCAGCCTTCCTATTGTTTTTTGTTCTCTTTCTTTTAGATTGGTTTATTTATTTATTTTCTTTGTTTGTATTTGGGCTGTTAAATATATGGGTGTTTGTGTCAGCTCTCCAGTCGATTTGCACTGTAGTGTGTCTCAAACAAACATAATGCATACAAGAAGTGTAGTTGTTCTAAAAAAATGTATCGTGTTTGTATTTCTTTGAGCACATATTTTTGCCACAAAACAAAAGAAAAATAAATTAAGAAAAAAATGTGTGGTCCACGTGTGCACAAAATCGAGTGGCATTATTTTTTAGATAAATATCCAAAACATCACTAAATTAGAAAAGAAACAATAACACAAATCTAAAACATAAAATAGAAATAGAAATAGAAACAAAAACTACAAAATCAAAAATGAAAAATTGAAAATTGAAAATAAATTCACATACTGGAGTCTGGAGGGGCGCTCGCGTCGCCGAGCATCTTGTCACCGCCGACTTCCGCCGCAGAAAGCTTCGATGTGCCCACCTCGGTGATGCGGCTTCCTTCCTCGCCCGTTCTCTCTCTGTCCCCGCTCGTCTCTCAGTTCAAACAATACCGTTGGGGTGGCCTCTAGAAAGATGTTGAGCCTCGGTCCACATTCCAGAGACTTCAAACAGAAAAAAAGAGCAGGACACCGTCTATAGATACTCCATTCCACCACAACAAACATTTATGTGTCCCTGGATCTAGACAAAAGTAACTATTTCAGCTTTAATATGCTCTTTTTTCCACAAAAACAAATTAATTTTTTGTTTGGTTCCTTGGGAAAAAAATTCAATGCAAAAAAAATTTGTATATGATTTTTAAAAAATAACAAAAAGACCAATATATCTTGAAAAATGCCCACTCCCCACTGTGAGAAAATAACAAAGCTAGTTGTGAGATTAGTTGTGTGGCTATAGTTGGGCATGCTTCTCTCTTGTCGCCGCCCTCTCCGACAAAACAAAGGCGCTTACAAAATGCAACCAGGTTAGAAGACATGCAGTTGTGTGCCTATTATGCGACATGCAACTGGCCCCTCACCTCATCCGACAAAAAACAAAAAGGTCATGTTGCAACTAAGTTAGAAGACACATAGTTGCGACCATATTGGAAGACATGCAGTTGCATGACTACATTTAAGCATGCAAGTGCCCCCTGCCACTTGTCATCGCCCCCTCCGACAAAACAATGGAAGCCGCTTACAGTTGGAACCAAGTTAGAAGACATGCAATTGCGTGCCTAGCGCGGGACATGCAACTGGCCCATCTCCTCATCCGACAAAAATAAAAATAAAAAAATGTCGAGTTGCGACCATGTTGGAAGACATGCGACTGGCCCCTCTCCTTACCCGATAGAAGAAAAAGTCAAGTTGCGACCAAAGTTAGAAGACATGCAATTGCATGACTACATTTGAGCATGCAAGTGCCCTCCCCTCTCTCTTGATACCGCCCCTATTACAAAAAAGGCCCCAATTGCAACCAAGTCAGAAGATATGCAGTTGCGTGTCTAGAGTGGGACATGCAAACTGCTCCTTCTCGTGATCCGACAAAAACTAGACGGGTTGCAACCAAGTTTAAAGACATGCAATTGCGAACATGTTGGAAGACATGCAGTTGCATGGCTACAATTGCCCCCCCGACTCTCTTGCCGCCGCCACCTTCGACAAAACAAAGGCGCTTACAAAAATGCAACCAGGTTAGAAAAGACATGTAGTTGTGTGCCTATTTTGCGACATGCAATTGGCCCCTCACCTTATCCGACAAGCCAAATTATAAGACATGCAGTTGCGACCATGCTCGAAGACATGCAGTTGTGTGCCTGGTGTGGGCCATGTAACTGGGCCTCTCTCTCTCTCTCAGAAAATAAAGGTCCCTAGGTGCGACCAAGTTAGAAGACATGCAATTGCATGTCTAGTGTGGGACACGCAACTGGTGTCTCTCTCCGTACAACAAGAAATGGAAGTCGAGTTGCAACCAAGTTATAAGACATGCAATTGCGACCAAGGTAGAAGACATGCAGTTGCATGCCTAGCATGGGACATGCAATTGGGCCCCATATCTCCTGACGCCTAGTATCGGACATGCAACTGCCATCCCTCTCCCGCCGTCCTCCAACAAAAACACAAGACCAATTGCAGCCAGGAGGGAGACATGCAGTTGTAGATGGGGCGACACTTGTAGCTGCAAAGCCTAGTGTCGGACATGCAACTGTACCCCTCTTGCATAACCCACTTACAAAAGAAAAAACAAAGGTCAGTTTCGATTGAGGTGTGTGGGCATGGAGTTGCGTGCCTAATGACAGACATGCAACTGCCTCCCTGAACAAAACAACAGAGAGTTGCGGCGGGAGTGACACTTGCAGTTACGTGCCTAGTGGCAAACATGCAACTTCTCCCTTCCCGACAAAACATCACAAAGTTGCAGTCGCATTAAAACAAAACAAACCGTCGAGTTGCGGTTGCGTCGAAGACATTCAGTTGTAGTCGGGGACGACCCTTGCAGTTGCGTGCCTGTTGACAAACATGCAACTACCCCACTCTTCAGACGAAAAAAGGAAAAAAAGAGAAATATACACAAAGGCCACTCCTTCACCAATTGCATGTGTAGTAAGACATGTTTAGTTGTGCATGGATTAACGGACATGCATACTGTAAAGTTTTCCTTCGAGGCTAAAGAATAACGAATTAATAAAAAAACATAGTTACACGTGGATATGATGTGTGCAGTTGCATGTGGATAGATGTACATGTAATGTAGCTGATAGTATGGTTACAAAATTGACGACAATAAATGTGAACAATTAAGAATTAATAAAAGCCAAAAAGAAAAAATGAAAAAAGCACACGAACATATTTCAAGGAAGGAATTATGAGAGAAAAAGAGAACAAGAAAAGAATGAGAAGAATGAAAATAGCTAATAATTTGAAAAGAACATACAAAATCAAAAGGAAAACTAACCTGCAAATCCAAAATGAATTGGCTCAATCCATTTTGAAAAATATATTACACAACGTTGTGACCGGAAAAAGGAAATGCAACACAAATTTGCACGAATCTTGACACATAGATTAAATGGTTTATCGCATTACCAAATATTATATGAGCAAACCTTGACCCACATCGTGGAGGAAAATAAAAATGTTTATTGATGACGACATGCTAAAAGATATAGGGGAAGATAGGACAGACACGTTGATCTATTAAAAAAACAAGACAACACACTTTGCACTTTGCATGGTCTATTTCCATCCACAACCCAACAGACAAAAAAAGAAAAGAAACAGGCTGGCCGGCCGCGTCATCCTAGCAGACCGATTAAACGTGATAAGCAACTAGCATAAAAAAATCAATTGAAGGATTGACTGAGACTTCGTAAGAAATCAGTCGACTGAGTTTTAGTCGTTCTGTATTACTAAAGTATTTGAACGACACAGTCTGGGTGGCGTGTATTAGGCACTGTCCTGCGTCCCACACCATTTGCTCTGCAGGGAGCCCCGACCAGTGTTTATGTGCGAGCAGGTGGGGAACCATGACCCAATGGTTAACAACGGCGGTGGTGTGGCCACGCCATGCACGCATGCAGGCGACGCGTCCTCTACTGTTTAGTACTTTAGTGGCTTAGCAAAATTGCTGTAGGGATATCTGGAACTGATGCATAGGATGGCTCTTCTCTCTCCCTCCCCTCCCTCCCCCACGGTCTCCCCCTCCCCGTCCGCCCTCCGTTCCCATGGCTCGTTGCTCCCTGCGCCCCTTATCCTCTCGTCGCCGGCCCTCTCCTCCGCCTCCCCTCCCTCCTCGTCCTACGCGGCGCCCCTCTCTCGATCCAGCCCTGTCTCTGGGCCTCGGAACAAGTTCTGGGCTCTGTCGTCGGAAGAGGCGGATTCGGATCTTGATGTGGAGGATGTCTCTTCCCCTCTCCCCCTGGTCTCTCTTCCGGCGGCCCCGCCTCTGGTTAGTGCGCCGGCGGCTGCCAGGGTTCGAAAGTTCGCCCCGGGCGGCCGGAGCCGTCTGGTGATCTGTGCAGAGGCTGGGAGCTCGGGCTGGTTCCAGGTGCGGCGTAGACGGCGTGGGAAGCGCTCGGAGGTGCTTTCCTCGCCGGGCTGCGTGGCCCCTGGGGGTGCGCCCCCCCGTTCGGTTGGTCCGGCTCGCTCTTCGCGCTCCCTATCGCCCTCGTCGCCGACGGCTGCGGCGGGGCCGGCGTCGAGCTCGATCCTGACGCTTCCCCCCTAACCCTAGATCTGGCTCCGGTGCGGGAGGTTCGTGGGCCCCCCGCTCCGCCTCAGTTGGGCCGTCCTGGGCCGGGTGCGGTTGCTGGGCCTCCGGTGTTTTCGTCCTTTTTCGATTTCCCCCCTCTTTCTGTCTTAGGACCTGGGCCTGGCTTGGTCCGCGCTCCTTTGCCCGTCTTGACTGGCCCGGCCCACGCTTCCCCTCCCGGCCGGCCTGGCGTCCTCGGGGTACTTATGGGTTCGTAAGGGCCCGCACCCCCCATTTCTAGGGTTTTCTGCCTCTCTTTCTGACCTGCGCCGCTATCGTTCCCGCATCCTCTCCTTTCGCAGATCCCCTCCGCCTCCACCTCTCTCCCTCCCCTTCGCGGCGGTTGTCGCCATGGATCGCTCGCGTGGGTCGTCCAGCGAGGCGATCTCTGGCCAGAAGCGGCGGCGGGATGACGCGGGCGATGGGGCCGTCGACCTGGAGCTCGAGGCTTCCCTTCGCTCCAAGCTTGAGGCCGAGCAGGCGGCTCGTCACCAAGTGGCCCGCGAGCATGAGGCTTGGGCGTCGGGGCCGGCGGGGCTCCAGGGAGACGGGCGGGCTGGGGCTCCGAAGCCGGCTGCGGCTGGATCTGGATCTGAGGCCCCTGGATCGGGCGGATCTGGGACCGATCCATGGGAGACCGCGGTGGCGGCCGGTGGCTCTGGCCTCGCGGTCCGTCCTCCCCCTCCTCCCCCGCCTGGCCCTGGGCCCATGGCTCGCGGCGGCGGCCGTGCTCCATCTTCGTCTTCTGGATTCGGCGGGCGCTCGTTTGGCCGTGGGGGCGGCGGCTCCGGCGGCCCTGGTCGCCGGTTCCCGTCGTCGGGCCCGGGTTCGTCCTCTGGTGCTCTGGGCGATGGTATCCTTCCCCCTCCTCCTCCTCCCCTTCCGTCTCACCCTCCTCCTCCGTCTAACCAACCACCTAACCCTAACCTCACCTGCTTCGCCTACCACCAACCTGGGCATTTCCAGTCGCGTTGTTTCAATCCCCCTTCTGCTTGATCTGCCGTGAGGACGGACATCTCACTATGAACTGCAACAACCGCCGTAAACCTGCGTCGTTTGTGCACTTTGGCCAAGGGCTTCCTGGATGTTCTTTCTTCGCGCTGGACTGTGAGGTCCCACTAGTCTCAGTGGCCCCTGCTCTTTCTAATGCTGCCATCATCACGGTCAAAGACCACAAGATCTCTCCCCAAACCCTCTAGGATGAATTGCAATTATGGGATGAAGGAGGGTGGGACTGGCAGATCTGACAGCTCTCTGACTTCGATTTTGCAGTGGTCTTCCCTTCTAAAAGCAGCCTCAAGATGATCTCCTCTTGCACGAGCTTCACCCTCCCTCTGAATCAACTGGTCGTTTTGGTTAAAGCTGCTGCCAACGGGGCGAAGCCTATCTCCCCCCTCTCTGAGATCTGGGTTTTGGTTGATGATATCCCTCCTTCCCTCCGCTCTACCGAATTTGTCATGGCATTTGGTGTTCTCATTGGTAAACCAATCTTGGTGGATCAGGACTCCTTGGCTGTTCTTGGACCAGTGCGTCTCAAGATCTGGGCGGTTGACCCCTTGTGTGTTCATGGAAGTGTCGATGTGTTCCCTGCTGCAGATGGCTTCAGGCTCCGGGTGCACGTGGAGGGGGCTGCTTCTTCCCGTTCCCCACCACCGCCCCCTCCCGCTGCTGATCGTCATGCTGGTGATGTTGATAATGTTGGCAATCTTAGTGGGGGCTCGCTTCCTCACTTTACTACGTCTGAGTGGGATGGCATCGGCTCAGAAAGTCGCGAGCTGTTCAAGGAGAATGCCCCCAAGAACGGGAGCGGTGGGAAGGATCAGATGGAGTCCACGCCTATTCAGTCTGCCCCTGTTGCTCCGCCTGTGGATACCCCTATGTCGGGAGTCTGCTCCAACCTCCCTGCTCGGCCGAGCTCCCCGTCGCTCTCGGGCATTGAAGACCTCCCTGCTTCCCCGCGTCGTGTGGCATCGGTCCCCTCCTCCAAGCGCAAATCCTCGGTCCGCAAATTCTCTTCTCGAAGTCGGGCCTCCTCGGGTACGAAGCTCTCTGCAGCGGGTCTGTGCCGTCGTCTTGACGGCGATCTGGGTGATGTGGCGGGCTTGTCCTCTCCGGCTGCGGTGCGGTCCTCTCCGATCCGGTCCCCATCTTTTACGGCTCGCAAGAGTGGTCGGATCCGGGACAGTGGTTCGAGGGTGGTAGACAAGGCGGCTCAACGCACGGCGGCTCGGGACCTTCCCGCCTCAGGTATCCCTCCTTCCCCTGCACAGTTGGTTCATGTTTCTTCTTCACCTACTAGGCTTGTTCTACCTACCCTCTCGGATGATCACTTGACTAAGGTACTCGCAGACGCGGGTATTTCTCTAGATCACAACCATGGCTCTCCCTCTTCTCTGATTGCTCTCATTAGGGCTAATGAAGTGGCCCAGGCGGCTTTGGCTAAGGCTAAGGAAGTGGCTGCAACACCTCATGCCCCTCCAGTTGTGGTTGTTGGGGGTTCGGAGGCGGTGGCTGCTGGTGATGGGGCTGGGACCCAAGTGAAAAAAGGGCTTCTAAACGGGCTAAATCCTGCTTGGCTCCCTGCAGGTCGAGTTTACGCATCAAAAATCTTTCTTACAAATGAAAGCCCTCTTATGGAACATCAGAGGTTTCGGTGCTCAGGGACGCCGAGACCAAATTAAAGATTTGGTCAGGGGGGACAATATTGACCTGATAGGCTTGATTGAAACCTTTAAATCCTCTTTCTCTCCTCATGAGCTTTCCTCTATCACGGGGGCGGATCGGTTTGATTGGAACTTCCTCCCCTCCTCGGGCCACTCTGGTGGCATTCTACTAGGTTCGAAACGGGATGTTTTTGATTTTGTTGCTTTTGATCATGGTATCTTTTGGGCCAGCACTGTGCTTTTCCATCGACAACTTAATTCTCTCTGGGAATTTATGGTTGTTTATGGCCCGGCCGACCACTCCCTTTCTCCCATTTTCCTGGACGAAATCTCCAATAAAGTAGAAGCTTGTTCGCTCCCCTTGGTGATTGGTGGTGATTTTAACTTGCTTCGCTCCCCCGCAGACAAGAATACTAGTAATTTCTCATGGGCTCTGGCTGACGCCTTCAATGACTTCATAAGTTCTTGCGCTCTGCGTGAGATCCCTAGGGTGGGATCTAGGTACACTTGGACCAACCACCAACCTTCTCCCATCCGCTCCGTCCTAGACGGCGTTCTTGTTTGCTCGAATTGGGACTCTCTTTTCCCGCTCGCGACGCTTAAATCTAAGGCCATTGTGGGCTCGGATCATGCCCCTCTTATTCTTGACGCTGAAAATCACTCTACTTCTTCCCCTTTCAGATTTCAGTTTGACGCCTCTTGGCTCCTTATTGAGGGTTTTTGTGACCTCCTGGGCTCTAAAATCAGTGCGATCCTTTCTGCTCCTCATCGTTCCTTTGGACCCCTGGATGATTGGCATAATTTTTCGGCCTTGCTTCGCAAATTCCTTCGGGGATGGTCCCGGAACTATTCGGCCCAGGAGCGTAGGGAGAAGGCCCTTCTTTTGACCCAGATTGAGGCCCGTGATGCTCGGGCGGACGCCTCTGGCCTATCTGATTCTGACTGGTCCCTCCGGTTCTCCCTTGAGCGTGCGTTGATGCACCTGCATCGGCTTAATGAGATATACTGGCGCCAGAGGGGCGCATCCAATTGGCTCCTTAAAGGGGATTCCCCCTCTGCTTATTTCTTTGCGATTGCGAATGGGAGACGGCGCATATGTCTAATTGATAGCCTGATCATTGATGGGGTTCGTACTTCCGACCAGGGAATCATCCTTAACCACGTGGCCTCTTTCTTTTCTTCCCTTCTCTCCGCCAAGCCTGATCAGGGTTTCAGGCTTGCTGCTAACTTCTGGCACCAGGGATCTTTGATTTCTCAGGAGGAAAATTCGGACTTGATGATCCCCTATTCTGAAGAGGAAATCTTTTCTGCTATCACGAAGGCTAACCCTAATTCTGCCTCTGGCCTGGATGGGTTTTCTATCCCCTTCTTTAAAAAGTTTTGGCCGATTCTTAAAAATCTTATTTGCATAGTTGAGATCTCCAGGCTGAATTATGCGGTGATCTCTCTTATTCCCAAGATTAAGGGTGCGGACTTAATTTCCCAGTTTAGACCTATCGCGCTCATTAATAACTTTGCCAAGTTCCCTGCCAAGTGTCTGGCCACTCGCCTCACCCCTGTGGCCCATCGCACCCTATCTCATACTCAGTCGGCTTTTATCAAGGGGCGCTTCATCCTGGACGGAGTTCTCTGCCACGAAATCGTTCATGATATTCACAAATCTGGGAACAAGGCAGTTATACTCAAATTAGATTTTGAAAAGGCCTACGATTCGGTTAGTTGGGGTTTCCTGAGACAAGTCCTTCTTGCAAAAGGGTTTGACAGTGGGGTGGTGCACCGTATCATGCAGTTGGTCATGGGGGGCCACACTGCTATTAATGTCAATGGGCATATTAGTAACTTCTTTAAAAACTCTAGGGGCCTGCGGCAAGGCGACCCGGCCTCGCCCATTCTTTTTAACTTCGTTGCGGACGCCCTTTCTAACATTCTTTCTAGAGCTGCGGAGGCTGGTCATATCTCCCCTGTTAGTTCCCACCTCATTCCGGAAGGAATTACGCATCTTCAGTATGCTGACGATACTATCATCTTGGTGGAACTTAATGATCTTTGCATCGGCAATCTCAAGTTTCTCCTCCTCTGTTTCGAAGCTCTTTCGGGGCTCAAGATTAATTTCTCTAAAAGCGAAGTTTTTGTCACGGGTGTTTCTGACGACGAAGCTCTAAGGGTGGCACGCCTATTAAATTGCTCTCTGGGCTCCTTCCCTATTAAGTATTTGGGCTTGCCTATCACTTCTGAGCTCTATGCCAAGGACTTTGCTCCTGTGGTGACCAAGGTTGGTAATCGTGTGATGCCCTGGAGGGGCAGATATAATACTCAGGCGGGCAAAGTGGCCTTAATTAACGCCTGTCTCTCCTCCCTTCCTATGTTCTTGATGGGGTTCTACCTTCTTTCTATGGGTACTCATGCTGGCTTTGACAAACATAGAGGGGCCTTCTATTGGAACGCGGCCGATAACAAGCGGAAGTATCGCTTGGTTAAATGGGACACCATATGTAAGCCCAAAAGCCTTGGGGGGCTGGGCATCATTAATACTCTGGTTATGAACAAATGTCTGATCATCAAATGATGGTGGAAGATCATGAACATCCCCCAGGACAAGCCTTTGTGGTTCACCATCTTAAAGGCGAAATACTTCCCTTCCTGTAGCCCTATGTTTGCCCATGCGTCTGGGGCATCTCAATTTTGGCGCGATCTTGTTAAACTTCGGCCTACCTTTCAAGGCCTAGTCAAATATGTTGTTGGAAATGGGCAATCTACTAGGTTCTGGCTCGATTGGTGGTGTGGGGCCTCGCCGCTGGCCTCTACTTTCCCTGTTTTATTCTCCTACTGTCCAAACCCTCAGATCTCTATCTCCGAGCTTACGTCGAATAATTGGGACCTTCAGCTGCGCTGCTCCCTTTCTCCTGTAGAGTAGGAAGACTGGCAGCGTCTTGCTGCCCTCTTCCCTTCGCTCTCGGAGGAGGAAGACACAGTTGTGTGGCCCCATTCTGCTTCTGGCCGCTTCTCGGTTAAATCCTCGTATCGCAATCTTATTGAGGGATCCATCACCTCCAAATTTAAGTGGATTTGGAAAGCTCGCATCCCCCCTACGATTAGAGTGTTTCTCTGGCAAGCCTCTCATGGGCGTCTACCTACGGGTGACCAAATCCGTAAGTGTAACGGTCCGGGTACTGACTGCTGTATTCTATGTGGGACGAGAGAAGATACACCTCATATTTTTTTAACTGCGTCCTGGCTAAGCTGTTTTGGTGTTGTATCAGATCATGGTTGCATGTCTCCTGGGCTCCGACCTCCTTTGCGGACTTACGAGCCTTGGCTAATTCTTTGGTTGGGGCCCAGAGGAGATTGTTTTGGGTCGGCTTTGCCGCCATGTGTTGGTCCTTATGGACGACAAGGAATAAATTCACTATCGAACATGTTTTTCCTGCTAAGCCTGCTGATTGCTTATTTAAGACTTGTATATTCCTGCAGCAGTGGAGATTATTGACTAAAGAGGAGGACATGGATGCATTTGACGCCATGTTGGCGAAGATCCGAAATTCTGCTATCTTCATTCTTCCAAACCAAGCGGACCCGTAGACGTCGCTGCGTTGCCTCGTTATCTTATCCTCTTCCGGCCTGCGTGCCGTGTACTGGCCTGGGAGCCATGTACTCAGACATTCCTCTTCGTGTTCTGGCTTGATACTTTGGTATTTCTGTGCTGGTTGTCTGGGTCCTTGTTAACTCTGCCTGGTGGCTTTATCTATAAAGTCGGGCTACGGCCTTTTCTCTAAAAGCAAAAATGCTGTAAAAGACTAGTTTGCTTATCTACGTGTAGTGATGGGGATCGCTTATGAGTTTTTTTATTTAAGTCTATAATCTCTTCATAATAATAAAGCACGGATTGACTTTGTCGGGTTCACCGTCACAATACGCTTTCTTCCTGTGATTTTACGCTTTCAATTTGAGTTTAAAACATATACGCGAAGTGGTACTAAAATTGTTTCGTTCGCGGGTGACAATTGTTTCCGAACGTAGTGATGTTGGGCTAGTATCAGTTTGCTTCTGTTTAGGGCCTCCGCTTGGGCCATGATATCGTCACTGCTGGGACTCGTTTTCTTGGTTGGTTTCCAACTTTTTTTTCACGTGTAGGTCATGTGTGTAAGCTACGGAATCCTCGATCTCGATTAGCCACGCTGACTTACAACTCTCGCTAATAAAAACAGAGCCAACGATGTCGACTCAATCCATCTCCAGGTTTTTATAAGAAACCCTAAACCTAGCGACATCGTTGGCAAAGACGGGAGCAACATCGGTGCCGTCTGCCGTGCTGATCGAAGTTGAAGCAACTGCGGCAACGTGAACAAGCTGGACAGCTACGGTGGCAACGGCAACATCAGCGACAGGAACAATCTCACGAGAGTAGGGCTACCTCCACGTAGGGTATGGCCCCGCGTCGCTAACCGTGATGGGCGCCGTCATCATTCTTCTCGCCACCCCGCGTCGTCGTCGTTGGGGCTGCTCTAACCGTGGTGGGCTCCTCCGCGCTGGCATCATTCTCCTCGCCACCATTGTTGCGACCAGTGTCGTCAGTGCATGTGTTGCAGCCTTGCAGGCCGCTGTCGTGGACGGTTGGCTGCTGGAGGTTATGATCGGGGGAGACAACGAGCAGAAGGAGATTGGGAAAGAGAGGGCGGAGGAGAAGACAACGAGATCATGATCGATCGCAGAGATTGTGCGGCACGTCCGGTGTGGCGCGAGCCCGCATCTACGAGTGGCCGTCGTCAAGTGCGTACTTGAGGAATACAGAGAGGGAAGGCGATCAGCTAACATGGTGTCGGAGTTCCTCCAAGATCTCGTTTTGCACACCTAGGACGGCCATAGCACTAGGCAGATATCCCCTTTTCAAAAAATAGCACTAGGCAGATGCGGCACCAAATTATAGTCCTAGACAGGGCCGGTTCTGAGATTTCGGGGGCCCGGGGCGAAACTAAAATCCGGGGCCCTTTTATTAGCATACTAGACAATTTTTTTTGCACTACAACGAAGACACTTATTAGCTTACCAAACAGTAAGTCAATAAAACATGGGTTAGTTGAGGCGGTTTTGAGAAAAAAATTGTGGGAAAAACCAAATATGAAAGAAAAAAAATCAAAATAAGAAGGAGGCATAGGGAGGTTGGACTAAGGACAAACTTAAGATGGAACATTGCGTTCTTTATAAATAGTAGAGATGGTAATAAGTTAATAAAACATTGGGACAGTTGAGGATCAAATTAAGATGGGAGAGAGATAAACAAAAACAGGCGCGAGGACGTAGAAAGGTTAAACGAAGGACAAACGTAATACATAACCTCATTCTTTTAGATAGTATATATAGAGATAGATGAAATAATAAGTATATCAAATATTTTCTTCATACATGAAATGTTACCAAGAACATTTATAGATTACCTTAGAATTTTCTTCAAACATTCCATGATGTCAACATTGACTTCTATATGGTCATCGTCTCTTGATTAGCATTAGTTTTCTCATCCACAACGATCTCTGTGATACTATCAACTCATCAAATAATTTTCTCATCTCTTTTTTCTCACCATCGGACATAGTAGATCTGAAATTTAGAAGAGACAAGTACTAATTAAAAACTTAACACAAGGTCTTATGGAAAAATTCTAGGGCAGAAGATAAGACCAAATCACTAAGACATAAGCTACCTTATTTGAAATCAACGATGGTGTGTATGGCAAGGACCGATGTAGCCTATGCGCGGTGGGCATTCTGCTGCGTCCGCTGGCGGGCGGCGGGCGGCAGCCAGCGCTCAGCGCTCGGTGGCTCAGGCGACTTTACAAATCACGATTAGTGGAGATAGAGACAAGGGCCGGCAATCCATACGCAAACCTAGATCCATCGGATGGATCGATAGTACGTCTGTAATGTACGGTTAGGCTGCCAAAGCACGTACTTGCACGGTTCCACGAAGCCCAGTTTGCATTTTTCTTCGCCTCACCCAGCAAGGCCTAGATAACTAATGTACGTATGTAAGAAGGCCAGGTAGGAGAGGGCCCCAAGATATTGGGGGCCCGGGGCGGCCGCCCCCCCGGCCCCCCCATCAGGGCCGGCCCTGGTCCTAGACTCCTAATGCACCTCCTAGCACATATAGGCGGTGCTTCTTAAGTACGTACTAATTCTGATTTGTATGGATGGCCTCCTCCTACACACAACTAGAGAACTGATAGGTTATTTCCTTTCCTAGCATGGCCTGCACCACACTGCTTGCAGCAGTGGTGCCAAAAATTACTGCCCACACGTACTCATGTGCCAATTAATTCTCTGGGTGTCGTTGCTTCCTGGTATGTACTTAGTCTGATCATCTTTTGTTTGATATATGTTGGTGATTTTCCCAATGGATTTCCTAATAGTAGAGAGCATGCGGACTAGGATCTTTGTCAGGCCACCTCAAGGTTGCCGGCAGCAGCTACAAGTGTCCAGAAAAACTCTGCTATCCTCGAGTGCCACTTATTAGTGTAAACTACTAATGTTTTCTTACTGTATTTTTATTTTTGAGTATTTGTGTTCCACACAATTATTCTTAGTCATGATATGCTGACATGAAGTTCCTCTTCTAGGACAAGCATGGGGGTGTGCCTTATTGCATAGTTGAAACAAGAGATGTATAACATTCCCTTTCTTTTTAATTGACAGACAGTTCTTCACATTAAGTTGTCATTTGGTTTCACAAGTTTTTACACTAATTCAGTCTCATTGTTTTAGTAGGTTTTCCAAAAACATGTTACCCTGCTCCTCCCGTCCATAAATATCCCTCAAGGGTATCATGTTTGTTTTTTAGTTATCTAATTAATATTGTCTAGACTCACTGAAACCTGTAGTTTTCTGTCCTAGGGTTTCCATTGGTATTGTTCCATTGATTCTTTTTGTTGGATTCGGCTGTAGTTGTCAGTCTTTGGCTCTTTGCAGACGGTGATCAATATTACAAGTGATTACAGTTTCTTAATCGTATTTGTCATGATTATTTCCTTTCTTACTAGATTACTGTTGGTATACTTATGATTTCCTTCATACATTCATCGACATTATCATAGTTCCCAGTAGAAGTTGATTGAAAGGTTTCAAATACATAATATTCACTAGCAAGTTCATCGATGGACTGCCCACCTAAGCTATATAGCAGAGGGTTTGCGTAATGCATGCCATCTTTAATCTTATGGTTACTTCAGTAGTAGTAAAAAGAATAGTCCTATATATTTGCAACCAACTCTCCCTTCATGATACAATAGTCCAGTTTGTACATTTTTATTTTTACACGTCTTACCGGTTGACGGACTCTTTGCTTATTCTAAAAGTCGGAAGTCACATATAAAATGGTCTCCCTGAATTGTAACCCAAACCGAATCGCAAGTTTTTGTGCACGAATTGCACCGCCTCAAGCATCCATCTTATTAACTTCGCCGGAACTTTGACCGTCTATGCTCCACCCATGGTACGCCGTTTATGCGCCTAAAAGTGTTGAATGACATAATCCATTCATTCATTATGTCAGCTCATCGAGGAGCTCGAGCAGAAGCATAGGGAGGCCCTCCAAGCCCAGGCAGTGGAGCATGCCGGAAAGCTCAAAGAGGCCCTTGATGTCATCAATGCCGCTGACACCGCCAGGGTGACATTGGAATCCAAGGTGGAGGAACTTGAAGACGATGCGATGTTTTTCTTTCTTTCTCAATTTTAATATCACTCTTTATGCATTCATGGTTGTGCGTGTGTGTGTGTGTGTGGCTTGTGGGCTGGGGGGGGGCACATGTCAAACGGCAGTGATGTTCTCATTTCAAGTAACTAGATGCTGCCCCGCACGTTGTTGCGGAAATATTTTGCAAGATATTTTAATGTGATTAGTTGTAAAATGTTTGAAGTAATAATATAAAAAGCTAAAACTAAAAATGCATACAATTTATTATGTTTGATTACTATATAGTTGTAAAATGTTTATTAAATATATATAGAATAATAGAATAAAAATTCTCATGTATGTTTGCATGTATAGATGGGTCGGCAACAAAAAAAGGATTACAAGTTCACGAAACAACAAGTCAATGCAGGATGCGATTGATCACATTCATCGAATAGGTGGAAAACATGACACCATTGGCGATGGTGGTGAAGAGAAGTGGCATAAAGGATGATCCACTTGGGGTGTGCGAGGATCTGTTTTCCGTTGCAACGCACGGGCACACTTACTAGTGTATTTTAAGTGTTTCGCTTGGAATAAGACTAGAGATATATTCGGTGTTTATGGCTGAACCATGTGATTACAGCAACTAATAAAAAGCATGAAAATGTTTGCTTTCCTAGCTAAGAGCAACTCTAGCAGACCCCGCATCCTCCTGACCCGCAAAATGTTTTTGCAATTCGCAGAAAAACGTCTTTGCAGGCTGGCGCGGACGGACGCAGTTGCAGACCCCGCATAATGGACCTGTAAAAAAGGATATTCTCGGAATATACCTTTTTACGGGTCGGCTTTGCGGCGTCTGATCTGGCGCAGCTCCTTCCGACCCGCAAAACTTAAATTTGCACCTTAATTTGATCTAGCATATTGCATTGCTTTGCTTTATCAACAACATTGGATACAAAAGACATCACCAAATCTTTGCTAGAATAGCAAGACTAAACCTGGGCAAACGTCGGGCCGGGTCGGGCTTGTAAAAGCCCGACCTTCATTTCTCAAGCCCGAGCCCGGCCCGAAGCCCGAAATACTCCCTGTTTTCAAGCCTGAGCCTGGCCCGAAATCAAGCCCGAAGCCCGAAAGCCCGGCCCGAATGCTGTTTTTTAGTACGCGCACGTGCAAGCCCGGCCCGAAGCCCAAAAGCCCGGCCCGAATGCTGGTTTTTTTAGTACGCGCACGTGCAAGCCCGACCCGAAGCCCGAAAGTCCGGCCTGAAATACAGAAAAAATGAAGCCCGAGCCCGACCCGAACTATCTTTCAGGCTGCAAAACAAAGCCCGAGCCCGGCCCGAATGTCAAGCCAGGCAGCCCGACCCAGGTTTTTCGGGCTGGGCTCAGGTCGGGTCGTCGGGCCGGGCTGCCCATACCCGGGTTTAAGCAAGACCAAAGAAAACAAGAACCAGAAGTATGCATTTTAGAAGATTTCCAACTTTCATAACTGCTCCCACTAGTTGGACTAATATCTTCTCCATGCATTCATTATTGATCTGTGGACTATTGATTTTGCATTCTTCTTTCTTCATCTTTGGTTTGAAAGAAGTTGACGTTGCTTCCCCTCTAGTTGCACATGCAGTCGCATCATTGCCTTCGATTGTATTAAGGATTGCACTAACATCTATTAAGTTTCTTTCTATCAACAAATTAATGTATTGACCTTCCCAAAACCAAAATGAGCATCCATCATCCTACACAAAATAATGAGCAAGCTCGAAGTGAGCTACCGCAATTCAACTAAAGAATGAACTATGAAACGAGCTACCGCAAGTGCACGTACCCCGTCGTTTTCGCATTTGAAGAACACTCATCCGGGGTGCTTCGGCGTGCTGGAAGTGAGCCGCATCACTTTCCGCGTGCAGTCGTCACACTCTATGAGCGGCATCGGCAAGCCACAAAGACGCTGCGTGAGCGCCGAGCCCGGTGGACGGCCGGACGAGTCAATGCCCGCAAACCTTCGGCGGTGGCGGGGGGATGAACCCGTACCTGAATGCGGCGATGCGCCCTTGCTTGGGCTGCGGGAGAGGCTCCCCGACCACTCCATCGCTTGAGGCAGCAAGCGGCGGCCGGAAAAAGCCAAATCCGGCGGCGGCCGGAAAAAGCCAAATCCGGCGGCCCCCGCGATGAAGTGCCGCAGATCTGCAAATCCGGCGGCCAGCCGACGCAGGGAGGAAGGGAGGGGAGGCCTCGTGCACGTGGCAGACTTCTGGCTTGCTCCTACCGGCTGCTTTCACCGGAATCTTGGGCGGCGGCCGACGGCGGCGCGAGAGGGAGAGGAGAGGTGATTGGTTGGGAGAAAGCGCAGGATGAAATGTCCCTGCACCAACCGCTTTCGCTTATATGCAGGGCACCGCAGCCGTGAGGTGGAAACCCGCATTTTCCTGAATTGGGGTTGGGATTTTGCCGCGTCCCCTAAATTTTTTCGTGGGCCGGGGCGGGATGCGGGGTCTGATCGGGCTGATTTTTCCGCTCCGACCCGCATTTTGACGGTTATTTTACGGGTCGGTGCGGGATAAGGGGTCTGCTAGAGTTGCTCTAAGGCTGCGTGCCTGCGTTGCTGTACACAGTACACCATGCATTAACTGGAAACACTACGCATACACGTCCCAGTTCACTCAGCAACGTTCAGCTATACTCTAACTAGCGCGCCACCTCATCTGAATCACAACGGCACGCGCGTCGTCGATGCGGTGCGTGCAGCTGCCGCTGCGTGCACTGATGCACTTCTCAACGCTAGTGGTGCTGCAAGTGGTTGTGCGGTTTGGTTCCCTCGTTGTCATGTTTACTGCTAACCATGTTTGATTATCTCCACGGAGGACTGTGAGTGAAATGTATATTTAGTTCATTAACTCAAAGTGATTGCACACTTTATGTGAAAAATTCAGAAAGGGATCAGATGAAGGTCATTAACTCATTTATTTATGTGTTGGCGCTCAATTTACAAAAAAAAAAGAAAAAAATGTAAAAACAACTCAATCGTAAGGGTCCAAGGTAGACCGACATGGTGGCCACATGGACATTTTGTTTTATTTTGTTAAGAATGTGTTGGCACTCAATTTGCAAAAGAACCCATGTAAAAATAACTAAATCATAAGGGTCCAAGGTACGCCCACATGGCAGCCGAATGGATGATTTTTTCCTCTCTGAATCCCTTTTGGCTTTGATTGATCACATATAAAAATTTTATCGCTGCCACAAGTCTTTGTTATGCGAGGATTCCATCTAAAGGCATGTTCCGGAGCCCTGCTAGACAGGGAAGCCGTTGCCAGAGCCATCTTCATCAATCTTGCTGCCTCCATGACCATGTGTGAGTAGTTCCATTCGAACCTACAGGTCCATAGTAGTAGCTAGATGATTTTATCTCTTTTTAGATCTTCAATACCATGTTCCCATGAGCCTTCTCACATGATCGATGGAATCGATGGTGTGTTTGTTGGGACATGATGAATTGTCACTTTATGATCATATTGTTCATTAAAATCAATTTAATCTTTTGAGGTTTTGTTGTTGCATAATTAACTAGGTTTGTATGCTCTCCGATATCTTCTTTGGCCAAGTTTGATGGGTTTTTCTTCAGAGGGATGGTGCTTCGTAGTGGGTTCAATCTTGCGGTGCTCTAACCCGGTGACAATAGGGCAAAGACACGTATTGTATTATTGCCACTAAGGATAAAACACGGGGTTTTGTCATATTGATTGCCTTCTTCCTGTCTACATTATGTCATCTTACTCATTGCGATACTCTATTTCTTGCAAACTTAATACCTTGAGATGCATGCTAGATAGCGGTTTTGGGGTGGAGTATTAGTAGTAGATGCAGTTGGATTAACAGTCTGCTTATCACAAATGTAATGTCTATATGAAATTATGCCATGAATGATCATTGTCATGAATATTGCAATTCGGTCAATTTCACAATTGTAGTTTGTTTACCGTACTACTTACTGTTTTTGAGAATGATGCCACTAGTGAATTTATGGCCCCTGGATCTATTTTCCATTACTTGATTCCTCTACACAATTTCTTTCTTTGTTTGGCATGCTACTTTATTACTATCTGTCTCTATTATTTGCTTTTAATCTTGTAACTAGCAAGACAAGGGCTTAACAACCCTCTTGAAGTGTTGGGTGCAAGTTTGTATTTTGTTTGTGCGCAGGTGCCGCCAATTGTTAGCTTGGGAGACTCCTATTGGATTGATAACATTGTTTCTCTAACTGAGGAAAATACCTTGTTGCTGTTTTACTTTACTCTTCCTTTTTAGAGGAATCCCAACAACTTCTACCTCTCCTGGACGCCAGAGGAAGGCTACCGAGGATGTTGTTGCCGCCCTGCAGCTTTGACCTGGTCAACCAAAGGGTATAATTCATTCATACCTCTCTTGTTTATTCCTATGTTAGCCGTATTGGCTTTTACATTTTTTCAACAAAGGGAATATATTAATATCAAGATGATACCAATTACACCTAGTCTCTGCAATAACACAATATCCAGAGCAAGTCTAGACATCACGGATGCACACTGCCAAAAAAAGAGAGAAAGGAAAACAAAGGCCCCCTCGAAACAAAGAGATGCTCGCATCATCAATAGCACCACTAGTGGTGGCAACACCTAGATTCCGAAAATGATTCTCCAAAAACAATGCCTTCAGGAAGGTTATATAGTGCACAACACCATTGTCGTCCGGTCCAACCATCATAGTCAGATCCGTGGTTTTCACCCTGAAGAAGGTCCAATCTCCAAACAATGACTTCAACAAGGAAAGGACTAGGAAGCCGCCATTGCTAGGTACAAGACCTAGAGTTTTCAACCCGGAAACCGAGACTGCCAAGAACGAAGTCTGCCAGTGTCGCCGCCCCACTCGTCGAGATTACTGCTGCAAAACTCCAATCGCCCGACACACAAACTTCTTCCAATTTGTCCCCATCCAATCTTCTTCTAACATCACCACCATTACCAAGAAGTCTCACACATTATACGTGTGTAGAACCTCCGGCCTTCGACCCATCTTGACATGCCCACCTTCGTTAATCATTTGTTGACGAGTTGGATAATGCGATGTGGTGGCGCCATCGCTTGTACCTCACCACAGTGATTCGTGCGCAACACCGAAGTTCTCGGGCAAAGGCCACACAATAGTACCAGACAAGGAACATCAGTGTGCAGTCACAGAAGGCATCATGTCCCTCGCCTCCGTCACTATGGAAGACCGTGGCTGGCGGGGCGCACGCCTTGCCAGATTGTGACCAAACGCCGCTATCCACGTCGGGATCGGCGCCACGATCTTGGCCAAGTTGTCTCGGCAGATAGGATCAGATCAAATCGACAACGGATGTGGGGATAGGAGAATGAGTTAGGGCGACAGAAAAAAGGAAGGAACAATTGAGTACACCCCGCCGTTGCCATCCGCCGTCAGACGGCCTCCTCCGGCGACGACGAGGGGTAGGAAAGGAGGTAAGGGAGGGGCCGGCGGCGACTGAAGGTTGGGTTACCCCGAGTAGGCCGATTGAGGACGTGCTTGATTTTTGAATAGAGGGCGCTTTTATTAACTCATATCCTATTATCAAGAGGATAGAAATCATGATGAGCAACACCCAGCCTCTGCATAGTTAGGATGCACACAGCAAAACACAAACAGTCTGGAAAAAGATAAAAAAAGATGACATATCGGCACCAGTAGAGTCAAATAGCACCTTCACTATGCCTATGTCAAAGGAGGTGATGGGTCGACACAGATGTTATGCTGTCACCCATGTTGGGAGAAAACCTCCATGGCCAGTCACTCCAATTGCATACACACCGCCCTGAACAGCGGTTGTAACTCTGTACGGTGAAGCATAGACCACGTACGAAGCGATTGTGTACAATGATGTACAACGAAAAATAAACTGAAAAGGAGAATGACTTTTTGTCATAAAAATCATATCATTTCTACATAGTCAAAGGGACCATAAAAAGGCATACGCTCCAACGCTTATTAACGTTTTAAACCTATTAGGAATACCGTCCAACCAGTGACCAAAAATATTGGGAACACGTATGGTCGGATACATATTAGACACTATTTGGATGATTGACCATGCAAACTTGCACTAGAAGAAGAGGCGTCTGATTGTCTCGTCATGATTCCAAAAACTACACTTCTTGCTTCCTTGCACGTTGTAACATGCGAGGTTATCTGTGGTTAGAACCACTCCCCGCTGAAGATACCACATAAAGATCTTAACTTTTAGTGGAATCTTTGGCTTCCAAATTTTCTTGTTATTATCCACTTGGACCTTTAAATGCATGAGTGCATGGTACATAGAGTTGAATGTGAAGGACCCAGATGTAGTGAGGTTCTAGTGGAACACATCTCGTCCTTGTGTCTGGTTAATCGTATTCAATTGGGACAAAAAATGTTGCCATGACACAAGACGGAGACGGGGCCAATCAAATCCCACCTGAAAGAAATATCTGGTGAAAAAGAACTGAGCACATGCACAAGAGTTTCATTCTATCGCGAACAATCCGGTACAAAGCTGGATGTTGTTCTCGAAGACTATCATTGCCCAGCCAGTTGTCCTCCCAGAAACGAATCTCAGACCCGATTTTAATCGCGAAGGATCCAAGGCGTAAAGATATTTCTTTGCCGCCATTAGTTCTCCCTAAAAGTGTGAATCACCAGGTTATCAGTAGGCCTGAGACACAACCCATTCGCAACTTGTTGCGCAACAGGGCTTGCCAAACGTCATCCTTAGTAAGTAGTCTGAACGACCATTTACTATGTAAGGCATCATTCTTGACCTCCAGGTCATTAATGCCAAGGCCATCTGATCTTTAGGCCTACAAACCAACCTCCATTTGGTCATACATCCTTGTATGGTTAAATATCATTATGAATTTAGACTGTTCTTGCCGTCATCATGATTTATTTCTGGATAAATCAATAGAGAAACGTCTAGTTTATCCAACAGGTCCTTGTCTTGGACTTGGTGCTAATAATGCTGTCATCATCTGGTAATTTTTGTCATCATCTAGTTATCACTTTTCCCCTACGAATACTTTGAATGGGGTGTCGCATGTCAGTACTGGCATGAGGATTAAGGAATTTTCATGAATTCTCCAAATGTCGGCTCTTAGTACATGCTTATTAATTCATGGGCTATGTTTGAACCGAGGAAAGGGATTTCCTTTTATGTCATCATTATCATATTGTACATATCCAGAAAATGCGTAGCAGTGTTGGAGTTATGCTTAACGATCCCTGTATTTTTTGTTGCTCCTAGACTATTTGTGTTGGTCAAACTGTATATGATGATTGTAATCAGGGGGCATATGGATATAGGAAAAGGGATCGCCTACCTAAAATAAGTGTCGCCGTTTTAATTTATATTTGAGCATAAGTGTCATGGTTTTAGCTTAAGTAAGTCTCGTGGTTTTAGTTTAAATTTGAACCAAAACCACAGCACTTATTTTGCATCGGAGGGAGTATTAGATTATCCATCTAAGAAATGGGCAAAGCTCACCTGGGTGAGAGTGTAGAGGTATATTCATCGACACTTTGATGAGGCGAATTAGGATCCATATTTACACTTTTTTTTTCAAAATAACATTTATTTTCATTTACTAGCCATCTACTATTACAACTTTACTACTTGTATTTTTATTTTTTTTGCAGGGGTGCAAAGAATTGAATGCTCCCCAACCGTCCCTAATGTGAAGCATGATTTCCCTTGTATAGACCTTCAACCACTGTCATTCTATTCATTATGCCTATATAGACCTTCAACCACTGTCATTTCAACGTATTGGTATAGCACTATCCTGGTACACTGGATATGTGGTGATGAGATGGTCAAATTGAGGGTAGGATGAGAGAAGAATCAGACAGATGGTACAACATGTACGCGGGAATGAGAGACATCAGGAACACTAGCAGAGCAGTGTTCCAATGTGATCTAGCGACAAAAGGAGATGCTTAACCATGAAGCTAAATGGCGTTTCTCTCTTTCAACATCCCACCACCGCTAGAGCCCATCGTGGCAGCCGATGCTCAAACTCCAGCTCCCCATGATGGCTGTGCTCTTTCACCAATGGTCCACTTCATCCAAGGCGAATTTTACGACTTACAAATCAAACAACAAGGTTTGTACCTGAATCACAGGGGAAGCAGAGCGGCCTGATCGCCTGAATCGTCGGCGTTCAGCGGTAGAACATGCCTGGCGCTTGTAGGAGGAGCAGGTGGTGGGGTCGAGCACGAAGAATAGCATCTTTGTGCCGCAGGCGTGGCTGCTGCACAGCCAGGTGCTGATGGTGGCGTACTACTCAGGGTTGACGGTGCAGGGAGGGGAGATGGCACCGTCGATGCGTCCATGGCGGAGCTGAAGCGACGCCAGATGAATGAGCGCCGGCGCAGGGGAGGCGATGCGTCTCCAGTTCGTCAACAATTCGTGTCCATGTCATCGACATCTTCCGTCGCTCAGAACCGCCACTGTTGAGTCACCAACAACGCCATAACAGGCAACATTCCATGTGTCCATAACAGTACATATGGAGATGGTGGCGTACTACTCAGGGTTGACGACATAACAGTACAGGGAGATGACACAGTCGATGCGTCCATGGGGGAGCTGAAGCGACGGCAGGTGGATGAGCGCTAGCGCAGGGAGTTGATACATTATTCTCATTTTTCAATCAATTGGTACATTTACTACTGAATTGTTTCAGTTGGGTTCAAACAATTGATACATTCTTCTCATTTTTCAATCAGTAAATTTCATTGTCATAATGAAGAACAGAATGTCAACTAGGACCACATGATTACATATATGTATCAAATGTGGAAGAATGAACAAATGCACATAGTCTTCTTTGAACTTTTCTAGGCTTTCTTTAATGCAAAATCAAGACTTATTTGAGAATTTTACATATGTTTATAAGATCATATTGATCAATTTCTGTTGTGCTATTTGCATGTCATATTTATTGTAATTTTCATCCTGTTTCAAAATCCTAGATCCTCCACTGAGTAATGAATACTGCATACAGGCAACATATATGACTTGACAAACATTTTTTCAGCAAGTATTGTCTAGATGTATACCATTTCCTCTGATGAAAATCACGTTCAGCAACAAAAAAATTGCACTCGGTTATGTACCACCAAAACCGTTTTCTTCCAATGAAAAAAAGTAGGACCTACAAAAATGGGGTTTTCTATGTTAGGATTAATCTTGATTATGTATCTTCATTGTATTTTCGTTTAGCATGTAGTCTAGTGTAGGTTCATGTTTGTCCCGTGAAGCTTCAGCTCAGCGTGCGAAGGAGGAGAGATGCTAGGCTGCCGTGCGATGCGGCGAGCACGGCGAGATGCCAATGGTGCCATGCGATATGGCGACGTCCTGAGAAGCGGCAAGACGCGGCAGAAGGTGGAGCGTGACAGGCAACATGTTGAACCGGTGAGTCATTCAGATGGGTATGAAGCGCCATGCATGCGTGAGGTAGTTGGCATGTTATTTGGTCATGTTGATTAGTACATGCACGTCGTGGAGGTTGCATGTAAAAGAATTAGTGGAGTAGTTGCACAGGACGTGTGCATAGAAAGTGGATCAGGACGTTGGCCTCTGGCCGTGTGAGTTAGAGCGCGAGTTTAGGGATTAGCTGGTAGTACGATCGTGTGTGAGTCTGTTGTACTACAAGCTATTTAAGGTGAACAAAGAAATGAAAAAGGAAGGACATGAGGGCTGAAGGAAACCATGTAGCGCCTGTGGTTGTCACCGGGAGCAAAAGCAAAGCTAATTTTCTCCCTGATGAATGTGTGTGTATGCATGTGTGTTTTTGGCTGCGGTGTGTCCTTGTGTTCATGGGAGTGTTTTTGAGAGAAGCCAGAAGAAAGAGTTGTGAGAGGCAGCTCGAGGTAGAAGAAAAGGTCTATTGATGCCTTGAGCCGAGGTCCGAGTACCAAGTGTTGCAGTGCTCAAGTAAGTGAATCCACCCAAACAAAGACCAGCAATATATCGATACAACATCAATCTAAGAAGTCCTTGGATTTCTTGCCAAAGCAACCGAGGAAACGAGGCACAGTTGTGAGAGAAAAAACGTCCCATCTTTGGCCAAGCGTATCGAGAACCCGTCTAATAATCCGGTCAGAGAAAACAAGTACCAAACCGAGAACTGATCTAATAATTTGGTCAAAAAAAAAACAAGTACCCAAGCAAAGCACACTGCCTCGAATGCTTGTAATCCTAAACAACAAATCTAAATTTCCATTCAGTAAAATCACTATCGTTTTCATGAAATCTTTTTAACTAAAAATGGAAAGGCGCTTCAGATTCCACAACGCCGCAGCAAAACCAACCCTGCGGGAAAGATGAAACGCCTAGAACTCGAGGGCCGCCGAAGAGAGGTCATACCGAGGAGGGGGTGAAGTGGGCGGGAGGTCTAGAGTCGACTGCACGGAGAAGGCGGCGGCGAGCGAGAGAGCGAGGGGACAGATAACCATTTTGGTGGGTGGTGGGTTTGGGAATAGCAGTTGCCACCCCAATAAATTTATTTTAGATGGAGGCTGAGAGGGCCGGGCTCTAGCCCACTAGCAAGCTGCAGCGACTGGTAGGCGGGTCCCGTGTGAGATCTAAGTTGCAAGGCACATAGGTTTATGCGTGCGTCGGGCCGCGTGGGCCCACGGGGGGAGAGGGTGCTTATCGCGGGCCCGCAGGCAACCGTCACGGGCGTTGTTCAGTGGGGGTAAACAAGAACCGACATGGAGCACGAGGGGCGAACGTGGCCCGCACAAGATATTTTGATTTGTGGCCCGCGCAAGATATTTCGATTGGCTTTGATGTGTTGAGCAAATTGTGTGGATTGTTTGCAGCTGGTCAGCATTGATTCTCTATCTATGAGTGCAAGAAACTCATAATACATGAACAATAAGACTTGTCATGTTCAAAATACTAGCATATAAGTGCTGGAACTAAGCTAAGTTATCAGCCCATTTGCGAAATGTGTAGAGCTCACTGGGTGGAAGGGTGGAGGAACAGTCCTATCAGTATCATCTAACAAGTTGAGCTCTCCGAGTACTCAAATTAAGATCCATATTTTCCGTCTTCTTTGAAGTAACATTTACTAGCCCATCTATCACATGTACACAACTCAAGTGCCTTCGACCTAAGCGAGAATTGAATGCTCACCAACAACCTGTCGTGTGAACAGTTGTTTTCGTGTATATATATACCACACATGGATCTTCAACCGATGTCGTTCAACTCATTTTAACATACTGTGAGCGCTAGCCTAGCTAGTATACTAGATAGGTCACTTTTTTGGAAAAAAATACTGGATAGGTGGTGTTGAGATGATCAAATTGAGGGGAGGTTGAGAGAAAAATCAAACATATGTTGCAACATGTATGCGGAACAAGAGATGTCAGGAACAGTAGCAAAGCAAGGCTATTTTGTAGGCCAGAGATGGAAGGGAGATGCTTGACCTTAATGTGAAGCCGTCGTTAATTGGGCTTCCTAACTAGGTTCTCGTAGGAGAAAGTCGAAGCACAAGTAAACGTGATTTGTAACCAACTACAAGAATAAGTCCCAAAGTTGCTTTTCGCTATATAACCCACAGCAATCTCCTGATGTACTTCGGTATCGAAGCCACTGCTTTTCTTCAACCTACCGTTAGTATTCCATGGGAATTGCCTAAAAAATCTGCATCAAGAGCCTCGATAATCACCAAATGTTCTTATTTGGCGTGATGTATTGTTAAGAGACCATTGACTTTCAAATGCCTGATCTATCTTCATGAAGAGTTGTGTAACACCCCGGATGTAATTTACCTTATATGTATCCCAACTCTTGCCATTTCCAGCACTAAGTTATTTTATTTCCTCGTTGTCGGGTTTTTGTCTCGGTGTGTTGTTGTCTTTGTCATGCATCTCATATCATGTCATCAGGCGCATTGCATTTGCATATGTGTTCGTCTCATGCATCCGAGCATTTTCCCCGTTGTCCGTTTTGCATTTCGGTGCTCCTATGTCCTCTGGTGGTCCTTTCTACCTCTTTTCGTGTGTGGGGGTTAAACGTTTCCGGATTGGACCGAGACTTGCCATGCGGCCTTGGTTTACTACCGGTAGACCGCCTGTCAAGTTTCGTGCCATTTGGACTTCGTTTGATACTCCAACGGTTAACCGAGGGACCGAAAAGGCCTCGTGTGTGTTGCAGCCCAACACCCTTCCAATTTGGCCCAAAACCTACCAAAAACCCCTCCATCGTCTAGAGCGTTCGATCACGATCGCGTGGCCGAAAACCGCACTCCATTTGGAGCTTCCTAGCTCCTCCTACCTATAAATATAGACACTCCCCCGAAATTTCGGGTCATTTCCAACCCTAACCTAGCTCCTTCTCCCTCTGCGCGGCCGGACAGTGTCCGATCCGTCCGGACACCGCCGCCACCCACTCCCGTGACGCCACGTGGCGCCCGCGTGCCCACATCGCCGCCACTCCACCGCCGCGGCCCGGCGAGCCCGCGGGAGGCCCGCCCGAGCCGCCCACCGGGCCAGTGGCACCGCGACCCCGCCGCCTTCTCCTCCGGCGACCGGCGCCCGCAGCTCCGCCGCGCCGCCTCAGCTCTTCCCTTCGCCGCCCCACCGCCATCGCCGCCGTCCAGCCGCGCACCCCGGCGCCGCCCCAGTCCGCCGCCTCACCGCTCCTCGAACGCCGCGCGCCGCCCCTCATCTCTCCGGTCGCCGCGCCCCCTGCCTTCCTCCTCCACGCCGGCGACCCCAGCTCCAGCGACCTCGTCAAGTCAGGCGGCCTCCCTCAAGTCCGGCGACGAGTTACTGTTCCGGCGATCTCCTCGGGAAGCGTGCAGATCTGGATCTGAGATCCGCGGTTGACTTTTTCCCCTCCAAAACCCTAAATTATTTGCAATCTTTGACATGCCATAACTCTGCATCCGTAGCTCCGATTCGTGCGTGTAGCATATCAAAATGTTCGTCTCGAGGAGTATATCATTTCATCTCATTGCATCATTTTCATTTGAGCTCATCTTGATGCCCGAAATGCTGTTGGAAGAGGGCTATGTGAGGAATTTGCCAGATCTGTTTCAGCAAATGGCATTTTGTCATTTTTGCCATGATTAATGTGTGCATGCTATGATCCTGAGCTCTACATGTGTTTTGTTATATGCCATGTCATCTCCATGTATTTTTGTGATATTTGTGGTGACTATCATAAGCTTGCAAAGTAGCATAATCGTTGATGCTGATTTTAGGGATTTAGAATTTCACTAAGTCCTTGTCCTGTTTTTGTTGTTATGCCATATGTTCATGTTGTTTCCTAGTGATCCGTGTCTCTTTTGAGGATGATCAGTAAGGATGTTTTGTTAATATTGTGGTGCTATATCCATCCATTTCTTTGTTTACATTTATGAAGCCCCCTAGCTTGAGTCAATCGAGCTCTACTTTTGCTATAAAATGATCCTGGCAGATTGTTGACATGTTTAGCGATTTTGCCAAGGATGTTGCTATTGATCCGTGCATGCTATGTTGTTGTTATTGCCATGTCTAGTTTCTATGCTATGTCTTCTTGACGGGTGTATGCTTAGTTTGTCATGCCATACTCTGTAGTGAGTGCATCGAGCTCGTAAACATGTCTACTCGTTAACTGGTTTGCATGCTCCAGTTTTTCACTAAGTCTGAAGCTGTTTGCGTTTTTGCTATGTTCACATGCTTGCAATTGTATTTTCGGATCCCTTTTGGCTCAAGGTCACTAAAGGACTTTTGTTAAGTGCTTTGAGTAGCTTCATGCCATGCCTTGGTTTACCATGTTAAGTTCCTGTAGTTTGTAGTTTTCATACTCTAAAATGTGCTTCCTGATGAAAAATCCCAGACTTGTGTTGATTTCACCAAGTCTGAAACCTGTTATCATTTGCACTTTTGCCATGCTTGTTTGAATCTGTTAATGCGTGAATTAGCCGTAGCTCAGTGTTCATCTTTTGTCAAGCATCATGAGTGGATCCCTGCCATGTATTTTTTTGTCATGTTTGAGTGCTGTAGCATACTTATCTTGATGCATTTAGTTGGTCACTTGCTGATTATCGCAGACCGGTGCCATATTTGTTTTGCTTGCCATTTCCAAACGGCGACACTTAACGATCCTTGTATTTTTTGTTGCTCGTAGACTATTTGTGTTGGTCAAACTGTATATGATGATTGTAATCAGGGGGCATATGGATATAGGAAAAGGGATCGCCTACCCAAAATAAGTGTCGCCGTTTTAATTTATATTTGAGCATAAATGTCATGGTTTTAGCTTAAGTAAGTCTCGTGGTTTTAGTTTAAATTTGAATCAAAACAACGACACTTATTTTGCATCGGAGGGAGTATTAGATTATCCATCTAAGAAATGGGCAAAGCTCACCTGGGTGAGAGTGTAGAGGTACTAGTACGCTGGTACGTGCACAGCACGTGCAATTCATGAACACAAATCTTTCATATGATTTTTGCAAAAGGAAAAAATAAACACATGGCTCTTGAAAATCCTAACAATCCAACCATTGTTTTTTGTTTGTGCGTAAAGCTATTATGGAAGGTTATCCCTTAGAAGAAAAATGTACACACCAAAAAGTTATCAGTTTCAGGTATTGGTACTGTGTTGTACTCTAATCACATGGTGACTTAGCAAATGTACTACCAACTCTGCTATATTCTCTAAGACACACAATATTCACACAAACAGTGTACAATATTTGGCCACATAAAAGTTATCAGTTTCAGGTATGGCCATAAAAAAAAATCCTATGATACTGAAGGTCAAAGATGGGAGCACAGGACACTGGAGTCGCTGTGAATTGCTGCTGCAGGTACAGAAAGTGTCGAAGCATCCTACAATAAACAATTCTGGAGTCTCTAGATTACTCTAGAGTTAAACGTGGTTGCGCAGTGAGTACTGTACATGCGAATCCCTTCGCTTTGGACCATCGGATCAACACCATCAACGGCTGAAATTGCTTCTTAGGCTTAGGATTCAAAAGTTTAAAACTCGTACACTATATAGTAGTATAGATATTCATCGACACTTTGATGAGGCGAATTAGGATCCATATTGACACTTTTTTTCTTTCAAAATAACATTTACTTTCATTTACTAGCCACCTACTATTACAAGTTTACTACTTGTATTTTTTTTGCAGGGGTGCAAAGAATTGAATGCTCCCCAACCGTCCCTAATGTGAAGGATGATTTCCCTTGTATGTATATAGACCTTCAACCACTGTCATTCTATTCATTTCAACGTATTGGTATAGCACTATCCTCGTACACTGGATATGTGGTGATGAGATGGTCAAATTGAGGGTAGGATGAGAGAAGAATTAGGCAGATGGTACAAAATATATGCGGGAAGGAGAGACATCAGGAACACTAGCAGAGCAGTATTCCTCTATGTTCTAGAGACGAAGGGAGATGATTAACCATGAAGCTAAATGGTGTGTCTCTCTTTCAACATCCCACCACCGCTAGAGCCCATCGTGGCAGCCGATGCTCAAACTCCAGCTCCCCATGATGGCTGTGCTCTTTCACCAATGGTCCACTTCATCCAAGGCGAATTTTACGACTTACAAATCAAACAACAAGGTTTGTACCTGAATCACAGGGGAAGCAGAGCGGCCTGATCGCCTGAATCGTCGGCGTTCAGCGGTAGAACATGCCTGGCGCTTGTAGGAGGAGCAGGTGGTGGGGTCGAGCACGAAGAATAGCATCTTTGTGCCGCAGGCGTGGCTGCTGCACAGCCAGGTGCTGACCGCATACTACTCAGGGTTGACGGTGCAGGGAGGGGAGATGGCACCGTCGATGCGTCCATGGCGGAGCTGAAGCGACGCCAGATGAATGAGCGCCGGCGCAGGGAAGGCGATGCGTCTCCAGTTCGTCAACAATTCGTGTCCATGTCGTCGACATCTGCCGTCCCTCAGAACCGCCACTGTTGAGTCACCAACAACGCCATAACAGGCAACATTCCATGTGTCCATAACAGTACAAATGGAGCTGGTGGCGTACTACTCAGGGTCGAGGACATACTCCCTCCTTTTCGGTTTATAGGGCTTATCTCAAAATTTTAGTTTTTCCATTTTATAAAACTCAATTTGGTTATTTCCCATCACATGTTCAGACTTTAAGGTGCATTAAATCATTGCATGCAAGTATTAAGAGGTAACTGACCAATGCATGCATTTTATGCATGCATGCATTGCAATTAATGCATTCGTAAACATAATTTTTTGAGAAAAACAAGAACATTAATTGGGTGTTTCTGCAAACTACAAAAAAAAATATTCCACCACTCATCATCTACCTTGATTAGTGAGATTTTTGAATTGAGCCTTATAAACCGGAAATGAGGGAGTAACAGTACAGGGAGATGACACAGTCGATGCGTCCATGGAGGAGCTGAAGCGACGTCGGGTGGATGAGCGCTAGCGCAGGGAGTTGATACATTATTCTCATTTTTCAATCAATTGGTACATTTACTACTGAATTGTTTCAGTTGGGTTCAAACAATTGATACATTGTTCTTGTTTTTCAATCAGTAAATTTCATTGTCATATTGAAGAACAGAATGTCAACTAGGACCACATGATTACATATATGTATCAAATGTGGAAGAATGAACAAATGCACATAGTCTTCTTTGAACTTTTCAAGGCATGTAGACTTTCTTTAATGCAAAATCAAGACTTATTTGAGAATTTTACATATGTTTATAAGATCATATTGATCAATTTCTGTTGTGCTATTTGCATGTCATATTTATTGTAATTTTCATCCTGTTTCAAAATCCTAGATCCTCCACTGAGTAATGAATACTGCATACAGGCAACATATATGACTTGACAAACATTTTTTCAGCAAGTATTGTCTAGATGTATACCATTTCCTCTGATGAAAATCACGTTCAGCAACAAAAAAATTGCACTCGGTTATGTACCACCAAAACCGTTTTCTTCCAATGAAAATAAGTAGGACCTACAAAAATGGGGTTTTCTATGTTATGATTAATCTTGATTATGTATCTTCATTGTATTTTCGTTTAACATGTAGTCTAGTGTAGGTTAATGTTTGTCCCGTGAAGCTTCAGCTCAGCGTGCGAAGGAGGCGAGATGCCGGGCTGCCGGGCGATGCTGTAACGCCCCGAGACCGATGTGCCAGGTGTCCTCCAGTTATTCGCTGTTATTACCTTGTCAATACTTGCGTGTCATGCATCTCATATCATGTCATCATGTGCATCTCATTTGCATACATGTTTGTCTCATGCATCCGAGCATTTTCCCCGTTGTCCGTTTCTCAATTCGACACTCCTATGTCCTCCGGCGCCCCCTTTTACCTCGTTTCGTGAGTGGCCAAAAAATGTTCTTGGAATGGGATGAAACTTGGCGTGCGGTCTTATTATAGTGTAGACAGAGCGCCTGTCAAGTTTCGTCGCATTCGGAGCTCGTTTGATAGCCCAACCGTTATATATATAGCGGCACCGTTGCCGGTATTTTCGTCGGACGTTTTCGGTCTTCGGAAACCCGTGTCGGGCTGCAGTTCTTTTCTCTCCTCTCAGTCCAACCCTCCTACACAGCCCGAGTCCAGCCCACTAAACCCCCCTCCGACCGGAACCGTTCGATTACGATCGGAGGGCTCCGAAACCCCCCTAACCCTAGCCCCTTCTCTATATATATACACCTTCCCTAGCCCATTTTTGGACAAACCTAGCCTAAACCTACCCCTACCTCTAGCCAGCCGCAATCCCCACCTCCTCATCGAATTCCGTGCACATCCAGCCTCCCACCGCCACTTGGCGCCGCCGCAGCCGCGCCCCGGACCAATCCGGGCGTGCCACGTCGCCCCTGGCCGTCTCTAGCCACCCCTGGGCCGCCATGTGACGTCGCCACCCCACCCCAGCGCTCCCCACCACCGCCGGCCCTGCGAGCCCTGCCGCGGCCCACTTGAGCCCATCTAGGGCTCGGGACAGCCCCCGCGTCGCCTCCCGCTCCCTCGTCCCCGAGCTACAGGGGAGGGAACTCCCGCACCAGGCCCCGTCGGCGTCCTCGCCGGAGCTGCTTGCCGGAGCAGCAACGAGCTCCACCAGGTCGACCCCTTCCCTCTCCTCTCCCTTTTCTCTCTCTTCCCTTTTTCTCTCCCTGACCTCTCTGCGCTTCCACATGGTCAGCGCCGCCACCAGGGCTCCCTCACCGACGCCCACGACGAACCGCCGTTGGATCCGGTCGGAATGGACCCGGCGCGACCAGATCCGGCCATCTCCATGTCCCCGCGACCTCCCCGCCGTTGCTGCGCCCTCGCCGGCGTGCGCCATCGCCGCTGTCTCTGCCTTTCGGTTCGTGCGGGCACGAGGAGGAAGAGCGCCTCTCGTGTGGGCCCCGCGTGGGCCGATGCGCCCCAAGGCCCAGCTCCCGGCCCAGTCGCCTGGCCTGCTGTTTCCACCGCCTTGGGCAAAGGCCCACTGGGAGGAGGTCTATTGCTTCGTTGACCGTGAGAGCTTGTCATGGGCTAAGTTGGGACACCCCTGCAGGGATTTGAACTTTCGAAAGCCGTGTCCGCGGTTATGGGCAGATGGGAATTTGTTAATGTCCGGTTGTAGAAAATCTGAAGTTGACCTTAATTAAAATGCATCAACCGCGTGTGTAACCGTGATGGTCTCTTTCCGGCAGAGTCCGGGAAGTGAACACGGTGTTGGAGTTATGCTTGACGTAGGTTGTTTTAGGATCACTTCTTGATCATACTTTTATCGACCGTGCTTTGCCTTTTCTTCTCGCTCTCACTTGAGTATGTTAGCCACCATATATGCTAGTCGCTTGCTGCAGCTCCACCTCACCTTTTTACCTTACCCATAAGCTTAAATAGACTTGATCGCGAGGGTGCGAGATTGCTGAGGCCCCGTGGCTCACAGATACTTCCAAAACCAGCTTGCAGGTGCCGATGAGACCGTGCAGGTGACGCAACCAAGCTCAAGGAGGAGCTCGATGAAGATCTTGTCCTTTGTGTTGTTTCGTTCTAGTTGATCAGTAGTGGAGCCCAATTGGGGTTGATCGGGGACCGTGTCGCATTTGGGGTTCTTCTTTTATTTTGGTTCCGTAGTCGGACCTTGATTGTATCTAATTGATGTAATGCCTTATTCTTGTATTTATGTGAAGTGGCGATTGTAAGCCAACTATGTATCTTTTCCCTTTATGTATTACATGGGTTGTGTGACATTGCTTTCAATGCGGTTATGCCTCTAAGTCGTGCTTCGACACGTGGGAGATATTGCCGCATCGAGGGCGTTACAAGTTGGTAATCAGAGCCTTCCCCGACCTTAGGAGCCCCCACTGACTGATCGTTCTTAGCAGCCGTTGTTGTGTCTAGAAAAATGTTTTGAGTCATTTAGGAATTATATATCGGAGATTTTAGGAATTCTTTTTACTTCCCAGTCTCCTCATCGCTCTGGTAAGGCATCCTGACGTAGAGTTTTGACTCTTCTCTTCTCAAATTTCACTAAAATTTTTTTAGGATCACGCGGGTATCTTGGAATCGTTCCGATGGTTTTGTGACGAGAACATTGTCTTGGTGCCTCCTGTCAGGGGTTTTGTGGAAGTGTCCCGGGGAGTTGAGCTCTGAGGTGTTGTCGTCACACTTTTATCGTTGCAGTTCTGGAATACCTGAGTTTAGTACGCCGACATCGAAAATCTCTTTTATGCAGTTCGTTGGTGAGATAACATCGACGCCACCCAGTACTGGGGCGGGAGTTCGGGAGTATCGCCATAACTTGTATAACGGATGCTTTTAGAAGGTTGAGGTAGATGATTTCTGAAGGTTTCTTGGTTATGTGTTGAAGGATGGATACAGCTGGATGTAGGATTTGCTAGTTCTGGGTGAGATATTATGCTTCCCCTGTATCCCCAACACCTGATTGCATAACTGGAAAGGTTCAGGAGTTTCATAGGTGGGAATTCAAGTAGCTCTTAGGATATCTTTTCGACAGATGTATGATATGAAATTGGGGTTCGACGTCTAGTGGTCTGCCTATCCACGATCGGTTTTACAGTGGTCTCGTTGTGTCTTAAAGAGTCCTTGGCTTTGCCGACTCGGGGGCGCTTCGTATGTCATGTGCACTGCCTTGTACATGATGGTGTTGTACGATCGAGCCCATGTAGGCCCCACCACGAAAACTTCGGACGAAATCTCTATCATATGTTTGTTTTGGCTTATTCCGCAAGCCAATCCTTGTTTTGTTTTGAGTTGTGGTATTCGAGTTGCTTCGAAGTCAAATGTGGATTCCATACCTTTTCTTAAGCGGTGTTCTCATACCTCGATGTGAACACTAATCCTTCATGATAATCGAGATTGTCATGTCAATCCTTGTCAACCGGTGTGTTTCTCTTCAAGTGGATCCGATCATTTCAACTTCCGCAAGATCAATTATCACTTATTCTCAACGGTGTTCGTTTCATCCATCCCAAATTGTCTTTGTTTTTCCCACCCTCCCTCCCTTTGTTTTTATTCAAGGAATCCGATGTCTTATTCAAGTATCCATTTTATTGATGGAAGTCTCTCCATTCTTTTTCCTTCATGTTTTTACCCGGTGTTTCTCATGAAGATGCTCTACTCGTTCTTCTTTCTCCATTCTTTTCTTCTCCGGTGGATTCAATTCAAGCTTTTGGTGTTGATCATATCCTTTTTCCTCGTTTCAAATGTCTTCTCATGCTGGTGCACCTCTTAATCTTCCCCGCTTGCTATTCTATTGTTCCGGAGTGCTCAAGATATCTCGAAGATTCGTGTGTCCACTCTGCATTCATTCAAGATCTTTCGAGGTTGTTATCTCATTCAAGCCATTTAAATTCAACTGGTGCATTCTCTCTTTTAAATCGTTCAACGGTGTTTCTTTTGAGTGGGCCCTAACCCACAGGTCTTTTCCCAGGATCTTACCTGACTCTTCTTATTCTCCCGGAGTTAGTCTCAAATTCATTTCACAATTTGACGTAAGAATGAATTGACATCAGTCAAATGTATTTCTCCAAGATCTGTCAAATTATTTCATCGTTGGTTCAACCTTTATAATTTTCATTCGGAGTGCCTCAACAATTCATGGTGGTGTTCCTCATCGTCATTCTCTGCAGTTGGAGACCGAAGAAGAGTTTCTTTTAAATATTGCCCCATTCTCTGCCATCCTCTCATAATTGTTTCCGTTTGTGAGATTTTCACCCATCCGGAGTAATTCAGGAGTCTTTTCATTTTGATTCTCCGAAGTCCATCATTTCGGGATTATTCATTCTCAGCTTTCAGCTATCATTCTCCAAATTTCACCGGTGCTTCGTTCAAGTGATCTTTAATCGGCTCGTGATCTCTTCGTTCTCATGTATCTAAATCCTCTCAAGCATCTTCGTTCATTTTATATTTCTTCCCGGTGTTTCTTTATGTTTTATTCATTCTTTTTCAATTCTTACAGTGGTTCGTTCAAGAGTTTTCTTCCTTCGTGTATCATATCCCTTCATGTATCATATCTATGCATTCGTGCTTTTCAAATTCTACCGGTGGTTCCTTGAAGACCTTCTCAAGTTTGCGCTATATCTCTCTTAATCTTTTTACGAGGATAAGTAGTATGCCAAATCCGTTGCTTGTCAGCAATTAAATTGTTGAAGGATACGCATAACATAATTCTTATTCTTGTTCCATCCAAGTGATTAATCCCTTTTCCGGAGTGATTCATCATATCATACTCTCAGTTCGAGATGCCTTGTCTTCTCTTTCCCAGAGTTCCAAGCTCTAATTATCACGGAGATCCATCTAAATCATTGCAAGGGTTCACCTTGTGTTTTCAATTCCTTTTTTCTTGTTATTCTTTTCTTACCGGAGTTTCTTCATGGAGGCTATACATGATGGTTCATCAAGGATTTAATTTCTTTCTCAAGGTGTTCATCAAGATTCTTTTCAGAGGAGCTCAAGCATTCTTTATCTTGCAATCCGGAGTGCAATTCTTTCTTCCGTATCATTGGAGGTTGTATTATGTCATTCTTAATAATTTGAGTTCATGTTTCATGATTCACATGTTGTTAAAAATGAGATATTTTAAATCCATCAATCTCGTCATTGGAGTTATCTTGGGTTATATTTCACCTAAAGCCTTCCCTAAGGTTTGTTGCAATTATGGTTCTTATAAATGATCCAAGTTCTTCTTTTATCCTCCCAGTGAATTAAGTTTCTCATCTCCTTGTTTGATATCAATCCAATCTATCGGTTCCATTAGTGGTAGAATTTCACCTCATAGTTTTGAGATGTTTTCCATAAGCCCACTACTACCTTGCTCTTTTCGCTATTGGTTTTTCCAACAACTCCGTTTGACCCTTCGCCTAAAGATGTCTTTTCAAGCTCTTTTGGGGCAGAAGTTGGCATTTTCTTCTCCATTCTTGTATTTCAATCTTCTATTCTTTTTGTTTTGGAGGCATTGTGTGTTGCTCCTTCCGTTCCATAACCTCATTTTGACAAGATCATATGCTTTTCATGCCCACCCATTTAACCGGAGTGTTGTGCCCTTTTGCTCTAGTTCTTTTCGCCTTATCAAGCCTTGCATCTCTTTTCAACCGGAGTGCTGTCCGACTTTGTTCTTCCTCGTTACTCTATCAAACGGAGTGTTTTCAACTTCGTTCATCTCCATTGTATTCTTTTCTCGAAATGGCTTAACCTTTTCAAGGTTCTTTGGTTTCACTCATTTGTCAAAGGAGCAACTTAGTTTTACCTCTTATCTTCCTCTTCCTTTTCCCTCCGGTGCCATTCTAGATCTCGGGACGAGATCCTCTCGTAGTGGTGGAGTGTTGTAACGCCCCGAGACCGATGTGCCAGGTGTCCTCCAGTTATTCGCTGTTGTTACCTTGTCAATACTTGCGTGTCATGCATCTCATATCATGTCATCATGTGCATCGCATTTGCATACATGTTTGTCTCATGCATCCGAGCATTTTCCCCGTTGTCCGTTTCTCAATTCGACACTCCTATGTCCTCCGGCGCCCCCTTTTACCTCGTTTCGTGAGTGGCCGAAAAAAGTTCTCGGAATGGGATGAAACTTGGCGTGCGGTCTTATTATAGTGTAGACAGAGCGCCTGTCAAGTTTCGTCGCATTCGGATCTCATTTGATAGCCCAACCGTTATATATGTAGCGGCACCGTTGCTGGTATTTTCGTCGGACGTTTTCGGTCTTCGGAAACCCGTGTCGGGCTGCAGTTCTTTTCTCTCCTCTCAGTCCAACCCTCCTACACAGCCCGAGTCCAGCCCACTAAACCCCCCTCCGACCGGAACCATTCGATTACGATCGGAGGGCTCCGAAACCCCCCTAACCCTAGCCCCTTCTCTATATATATACACCTCCCCTAGCCCATTTTTGGACAAACCTAACCTAAACCTACCCCCTACCTCTAGCCAGCCGCAATCCCCACCTCCTCCTCGAATTCCGTGCACATCCAGCCTCCCACCGCCACTTGGCGCCGCCGCCGCGCCCCGGACCAATCCGGGCGTGCCACGTCGCCCCTGGCCGTCTCCAGCCACCCCTGGGCCGCCATGTGACGTCGCCACCTCACCCCAGCGCTCCCCACCACCGCCGGCCCTGCGAGCCCTGCCGCGGCCCACTTGAGCCCATCTAGGGCTCGGGACAGCCCCCGCGTCGCCTCCCGCTCCCTCGTCCCGAGCTACACGGGAGGGAACTCCCGCACCAGGCCCCGTCGGCGTCCTCGCCGGAGCTGCTCGCCGGAGCAACAACGAGCTCCACCAGGTCGACCCCGTCCCTCTCCTCTCCCTTTTCTCTCTCTTCCCTTTTTCTCTCCCTGACCTCTCTGCGCTTCCACATGGTCAGCGCCGCCACCAGGGCTCCCTCACCGACGCCCACGACGAACCGCCGTTGGATCCGGTCGGAATGGACCCGGCGCGACCAGATCCGTCCATCTCCATGTCCCCGCGACCTCCCCGCCATTGCTGCGCCCTCGCCGGCGTGCGCCGTCGCCGCCGTCTCTGCCTTTCGGTTCGTGCAGGCACGAGGAGGAAGAGCGCCTCTCGTGTGGGCCCCGCGTGGGCCGATGCGCCCCAAGGCCCAGCTCTCGGCCCAGTCGCCCGGCCTGCTGTTTCCACCGCCTTGGGCAAAGGCCCACTGGGTGAGAACCCCGCTGTGCACTGTTGGCCCAGTCCGATTCGGCCCGCCTCTGTTTTTTTTTCAGATCTACAATTTGTCTATTTTTCCAGAGGAGAGCATTTTTGTAGGAAAACCCTTGTGGATCATGCATATAATAACTCATGAACCGTGCATCGGATCTAAATAAGTTATATATGAAACTTGCTTAGAATTTTGTCTAGATTCATAATATCCAACTTTCATCTATGTTTGAAATATTTAAAATGCTGTTTGATTAAATTTTCTCCTATGTCATGTTAAAATGCTTTAATTCATAACTAAATAACCGTAGCTCGGATTTAAACAAACTTTATATGTAAATGGGGTAGAAAAATGCCTAGTTTAACATGGTGGCATCACTTTGCATGTTTAACAACTATAAGATATGGTTTAGGGCAGAACAGTACCAAATCTATAATATGCTCATGAGGAGTTTCCGGATTTGTTGTTCGATGTTCCGACCTCATTTAAACTTGCCTAGATAGGTAGTTTTATTGTGCTTCACCCTCTTGCCATGTTAATAAACATTTAATCTTGTTGGGTACATAAACGAGAGAGAACTAAATAAGTCATGTGGTGTTTTCTTCAATATTGCAACTCCGTTGCATAATGAGCTCCACTTAATTTGTAGGATTGTTTGTGCATTTTGCCATGCCATGCCATGTATCATTAAATCGGACATACATCATACTTGGTTGTGCATCATGCCATGTCCATGTGTTGTTTATTTACTATGTTGTGTGCTTCTTTCCGGTGTTGCTTCTTCGGGTTGGTTCCGTTAACGTCGCGTTTGTGAGGAACCGTTCGACTACGTCCGTTTGTCTTCTTCATGGACTCGTTCTTCTTCCTTGCGGAATTTCAGGCAAGATGACCATACCCTCGAAATCACTTCTATCTTCGCTTGCTAGTTGCTCACTCTTTTGCTATGCCTATGCTGCGATACCTACCACTTGCTTATCATGCCTCCTACTTTGTTGAACCAAGCCTCTAACCCACCTTGTCCTAGCAAACCATTGTTTGGCTATGTTACCGCTTTGCTCAGCCCCTCTTATAGCGTTGTTAGTTGCAGGTGAAGATTGAAGTTTGTTCCTTGTTGGAACATGGAGATGTTGTTCCTTGTTGGAACATGTTACTTGTTGGGATATCACAATATATCTTATTTAATTAATGCATCTATATACTTGGTAAAGGGTGGAAGGCTCGGCCTTATGCCTGATGTTTTGTTCCACTCTTGCCGCCCTAGTTTCCGTCATATCGGTGTTATGTTCCCGGATTTTGCGTTCCTTACGCGGTTGGGTAATAATGGGAACCCCTTGACAGTTCGCCTTGAATAAAACTCCTCCAGCAATGCCAACCTTGGTTTTACCATTTGCACTAACAACCTACCACCTTCCCTTGGGTTCTGCAGACTCAAGGGTCATCTTTATTCTAACCCCCCCGGGCCAGTGCTCCTCAGGGTGTTGGTCCGACCGAGCAGACTGCGGGGTCACCTCGGGGCAACTTGAGGTTTGGTTTTACTCGTAGGATGTCTCATCTGAGTGTGCCCTGAGAACGAGATATGTGCAGCTCCTATCGGGATTTGTCGGCACATTCGGGCGGTGTTGCTGGATTTGTTTCGAATTTTCGAAAGCCGTGCCCGCGGTTATGGGCAGATGGGAATTTGTTAATGTCCGGTTGTAGAAAATCTGAAGTTGACCTTAATTAAAATGCATCAACCGCATGTGTAATCGTGATGGTCTCTTTCGGGCAGAGTCCGGGAAGTGAACACGGTGTTGGAGTTATGCTTGACGTAGGTTGTTTTAGGATCACTTCTTGATCATACTTTTATCGACCGTGCTTTGCCTTCTCATCTCGCTCTCACTTGCGTATGTTAGCCACCATATATGCTAGTCGCTTGCTGCAGCTCCACCTCACCCTTTTACCTTACCCATAAGCTTAAATAGACTTAATCGCGAGGGTGCGAGATTGTTGAGTCCCCGTGGCTCACAGATACTTCCAAAACCAGCTTGCAGGTGCCGATGAGACCGTGCAGGTGACGCAACCAAGCTCAAGGAGGAGCTCGATGAAGATCTTGTCCTTTGTGTTGTTTCGTTCTAGTTGATCAGTAGTGGAGCCCAGTTGGGGTCGATCGGGGACCGTGTCGCATTTGGGGTTCTTCTTTTATTTTGGTTCCGTAGTCGGACCTTGATTGTATCTGATTGATGTAATGCCTTATTCTTGTATTTGTGTGAAGTGGCGATTGTAAGCCAACTATGTATCTTTTCCCTTTATGTATTACATGGGTTGTGTGAAGATTACCTCACTTGCGACATTGCTTTCAATGCGGTTATGCCTCTAAGTCGTGCTTCGACACGTGGGAGATATAGCCGCATCGAGGACGTTACAGATGCGGCGAGCATGGCGAGATGCCAATGGTGCCATGCGATACGGCGACGTTGAGAAGCGGCAAGACGCGGCAGAAGGTGGAGCGTGACAGGCAACATGTTGAACCGGTGAGTCATTCAGATGGGTTTGAAGCAATCATGCATGCGTGAGGTAGTTGGCATGTTGTAGTGATTTGGTCATATTGATTAGTACATGCACGTCTAGGGATGGTAGTATGGGTACCCGCAGGTACCCTACCCGAAAACAATGGGTATGGGCCAGACTTGAAGATATTTTCTACCCACGAGTAATGGGTACCCATACCCACAAAATATATGGGTAGGGCATAGGTAAGAAATTGTGCCCATGAATAACCCAATGGATACCTAAAAAATTAATAAATGAAAATAACTCCTATAACATGTGGGGTTAACATCCAACTCATATGGTCCAGCCCTACATCTCGTATTCCTTAAACAAGTCATAGCTCATAGGCTCATTCACCTGCTCGCCACTCCTCATACGTCTTATGTGACTCCTCAAAAAGATGAAATATCGACTCTTCATTACCAGACTCTTGTCGAACACTCGATCCAGCGATCCCCAATTCCCACCACCGCCTTCCACTACGTCGGACTTCCACCAACCGCTGCTCATACTCCCCTGATGCCTCTAAGAGGCCACCCACTGGAGGAGACCACATACGTGCTATACTACTCTACCATGATCACTTGAATTTTGAACTCATTTCTTTACCTCTTAAGAATTTGAATGCTATATATTGTATCCAATGGATACCCATTGGGTATGGGATACCCGATAGGTATGGACATAGGTGTCAGTTTGTACCCATAAGTATTGAAGTGGGTGGGTATAAAAAGTTTCTATGGGTATGGGTTTGGGTAGAAGGAGGTTGTACCCGTCCATACCCTACCCATTGCCATCCCAGCACGTTGTTAGCTGGTGGAGGTCACAGGTAAAAGAATTACTGGAGTAGTTGCACAGGACGTGTGCATAGAAAGTGGATCAGGACGTTGGCCTCTGCCGTGTGAGTTAGAGCGTGAGTTTAGGGATTAGCTGATAGTACGATCGTGTGTGAGTCTGTTGTACTACAAGCTATTTAAGGTGAACAAAGGAATGAAAAAGGAAGGTCATGAGGGCTGAAGGAAACCATGTAGCGCCTGTGGTTGTCACCGGGAGCAAAAGCAAATCTATTTTTCTCCCTGGTGAATGTGCGTGTGTGCGTGTGTGTTTTTTGCTGCGGTGTGTCCTTGTGTTCATGGGAGTGTTTTTGAGAGAAGCCAGAAGAGAGAGTTGTGAGAGGCAGCTCGAGATAGAAGAAGAGGTCTATTGATGCCTCGAGCCGAGGTCCGAGTACCAAGTGCCGCAGTGCTCAAGTAAGTGAATCCGCTCAAACAAAGACCAGCAATTTATTGATAAAACATCAATGTAAGAAGTCCTTGGATTTCTTGCCAAAGCAACCGAGGAAACAGGGCACAATTGTGAGAGAAAAAACGTCCCATCTCTGGCCAAGCGTACCGAAAACCCGTCTAATAATCCGGTCAGAGAAAACAAGTACCATACCGAGAACTGATCTAATAATCTGGTCAAAAGAAAAAGAAAACAAGTGCCCAAGCAAAGCACATTGCCTCGAAAGCTTGTAATCCTAAACAACAAATCTAACTTTCCATTCAGTAAATCACTATCGTTTTCAAGATTTTTTTAACTAAAAATGGAAAGGCGCTTCAGATTCCACAACGCCGCAGCAAAACCAACCCTGCGGGAAAGATGAAACGCCTAGATCTCGAGGGCCGCCGAAGAGAGGTCATACCGAGGAAGGGATGAAGTGGGCGGGAGGTCTAGAGTCGACTGCACGGAGAAGGCGGCGGCGAGCGAGAGAGCGAGGGGACAGATAACCATTTTCGTGGGCGGTGGGTTTGGGAATAGCAGTTGCCGCTGCAACGAAATTATTTTAGATGGAGGCTGAGAGGTCCAGGCTCCAACCCACTAGCAAGCTGCGGCGACTGGTAGGCGGGTCCCGTGTGAGACTTAAGTTGCAAGGCACATAGGTTTATGCGTGCGTCGGGCCGTGTGGGCCCACGGGGGAGAGGGTGCTTATCGCAGGCCTGCGGGCAAGGCGTTGTCGCCGTCACGGGCGTTGTTCAGTGGGGGTAAACAAGCACCAACATGGAGCACGAGGGGCGAACGTGGCCTGCACAAGATATATTGATTTGTGGCCCGCGCAAGATATTTCGATTGGCTTTGATGTGTTGAGCAAATTGTCTGGATTGTTTGCAGCTGGTCAGTATTGATTCTCTATCTAGGAGTGCAAGAAACTCATAATACGTGAACAATAAGACTCGTCATGTTCAAAATACTAGCATATAAGTGCTGGAACTAAGCTAAGTTATCAGCCCATTTGCGAAATATGTAGAGCTCACTGGGTGGAAGGGTAGAGGAACAGTCCTATCAGTATCATCTAACAAGTTGAGCTCTGCGAGTACTCAAATTAAGATCCATATTTTCTGTCTTCTTTGAAGTAACATCTACTACCCTATCTATCACATGTACACAACTCAAGTGCCTTCGACCTAAGCGAGAATTGAATGCTCACCAACAACCTGTCGTGTGAACAGTTGTTTTCGTGTGTATATATATATACCACACATGGATCTTCAACCGATGTCGTTCAACTCATTTTAACATACCGTGAGCACTAGCCTAGCTAGTATACTAGATAGGTCACTTTTTTGGGAAAAAACACTGGATAGCTGGTGTTGAGATGATCAAATTGAGGGGAGGTTGAGAGAAGAATCAAACATATGTTGCAACGTGTATGCGGAACGAGAGATGTCAGGAACAGTAGCAAAGCAAGGCTATTTTGTAGGCCAGAGATGGAAGGGAGATGCTTGACCTTAATGTGAAGCCGTCGTTAATTGGGCTTCCTAACTAGGTTCTCGGAGGAGAAAGTCAAAGCACAAGTAAACGTGATTTGTAACCAGCTACAAGAATAAGTCCCAAAGTTGCTTTTCGCTATATAACCCACAGCAATCTCCTGATGTACTTCGGTATCGAAGCCACTGTTTTTCTTCAACCTACCGTTGGTATTCCATGGGAATTGCCTAAAAAATCTGCATCAAGAGCCTCGATAATCACCAAATGTACTTATTTGGCGTGACGTATTGTTAAGAGACCATTGACTTTCAAATGCCTGATCTATCTTCATGAAGAGTTGTGTCTTGGTCCACTTTGAGTTAAAATTGGTGTGTTTTTTCCTGTATTATTAACTATGGTACACCTGCTATATTTTAGAATTCATCGAACTCTGATTATAGTTGTATCCCTCCCATTATTCGATAATCCAATTCCTACTATGTGATCACTATTCTTCCTATCATATTACTTGCTAGAACGAATCGGTAATGCAAGAGTACAATGAAGCTTCCTTATTTATATTTTGCTACAGAATACAACATTATGGTGGAGCGTATCTTTTTAATTTTATTTTCTTGTGAAAAAGAATCATATCAATTATAAAGGTTCATAAAGCGTACAAATAATCCCGAGTATAATTTAAAAAATATATCAAGAACCGTGCACCATCGAATGACCATTACCGCCGCCCGAACAAGCCGTTGATGAGCTGTTGTAGCCACTCGCTTACTGGTGCCGGCTTGATCTTCTCACTGATAATCAGGAAGTCTTTGTGCACGTGCCCCTAAGGACCAGTGTCCTAGAGTTCTGGTCGTCACCATTAAACCCTGGAACTGATCTGAAGGGCCTGGCATCAAATCTCTCCAACGCACATGCACAGAGAGAAACCCTAACCTTGCCGCTCCAAGTAGACGACAGTAATCTACTCCGGGTCTCCAACGACGGGTATCTATCTTACATGAGCTGTCATAAACATGATCAAACTTAATCATCACATTCATCCATGTTTCTTGAAATGAAAAACCAACTTTATGGTAGGTATCAGTGAAAAAACAAAAATGGATAATTCTATGGAACACTTGCCCTGAAACCGATAATTTCATGCCATTTACTTGAGATGAATATATAGATGCATAACCATGAAAGTAAATTGTAGAGTACGTTTCTCTTTCAGCATCCCACTCCCACCAACGCTAGACCCATCGTTACAGGAGGCACCATTACCAATGGTATGCGGAATTGGCGGGTGGCAAATGCAAGGTCGGGTGGGCAAAAGTTTGCTCACCGTCAGACCTAGGAGGATTGGGCCTTCTAGAACTGAGTAAATTCAGTAGAGCGTTGCGTCTCCGCTAGCTTTGGCAGGCATGGTTGTTGGGGATCGTAGCAGAAATTTAAAATTTTCTACGCATCACCAAGATCAATCTATGTAGTAATCTAGCAACGAGGGGAAGGGGAGTGCATCTACATACCCTTGTAGATCGCTAAGCGGAAGCGTTGCAAGAAAGCGGATGAGGTAGTCGTACTCGTGGCGATTCAGATCGCGGTCGATTCCGATCTAAGCGCCGAACAATGGCGCCTCCGCGTTCAACACACGTGCAGCCCGATGACGTCTCCCATGCCTTGATCCAGCAAGGAGAGAGGGAGAGGTTGGGGAAGACTCCGTCCAGCAGCAGCACGACGGCGTGGTGGTGGTGGAGGAGCGCGGTACTCCAGCAGGGCTTTGCCAAGCACTACGAGAGAGGAGGAGGGAGAGAGGTAGGGCTGCGCCTTGGGAGAGAGAGACTCGTGTGTTGGGCAACCTCAAAAACCTCCACTATATATAGGGGGAGGGGAGGGGCTGCGCCCCCACCTAGGGTTCCCTCCCTAGGGGTGGCGGCAGCCCCCAGATCCCATCTAGGTGCCGGCCAAGGGGAAGAGAGAGGAGGCGCACCTAGGGTGGGCCTTAGGGCCCATCTGCCCCTAGGGTTTGCCCCCTCTCCTCTTGAGGGCGCCTTGTGTCGTGGGTCTAAGACTGACAGTAGAATGTGGGGTAGGTATGAGGAGGCAAGATCCTAGCTATGGAGTAGTTGTACACACGAGTTTTACAAGTTCGGGCCCTTCTCGGAGGAAGTAACAGCCCTACGTCTCGGTGCCCTGAGGCGGTCGACTGGATTATATGTGTGTGTGTGTTTACAAAAGTGCGAACCCCTGTCCTAGAGGAGGGGGTGGCTTATATAGAGTGCGCCAGGACCCCATCTCCCCTCCATTACACAGGGTTCAATATTTATAAAGGTGGGGCGTTACTGGTAACATCTACAATAAAGTGTTATAAATGCCCATAATGCTATGGTTTAAGTCACGACCGTTGCAGAGTGGAGGGCTTCTCGTCTTCTGGTGGTCGAGCGTCTTCAAGATGGCCGAGTGTCTTCAAGGAAGTCGAGTGAGCACATCTTCATGGTCGAGTGAATGATGTTTTCTCTTCGACTGCTTCTGATTCTTTGTAAAGATGTCCTTGGGAAGGGTATGCTGGACAGGTCCATGACCCTACCCTAGGTACATAGCTTCATCATTAGCCTCCGAATGGATCAGGGTTTGAGTGAGGAAGGGGTTGGGAACACTTCCGACCCACTCTTTGTGCTATCAATATGCCTTGTCCTGAAACAATGAGTTGAGGAGACGACGTCGACTCCTTTCTCAGCCGCCTTGGTCCATTCTTGGTTGTTGTCGAGTGAACTTTCATGGTTGAATTCCGAATGATGATGTAAAGGGTGTTTGTCTTCAGTCTGACAGGTTGTTCCGCTCTCCGCGGATCTCGCGGGATTCGAATTTTGGGAAGCGCGCCAGACGGGAGGAAACGAGGTTATCGGGATGGATTAGGTAAGTCTCCTCGATCCCCGCGCCACCTTTTTCGCCACATACTGTACGCGCGACTGTTGCGGGATTTGTTTAGATCGCTTGGGTCCACTAGTCAGCCACTCGCGGAAGGCCTTATAAAAGGTCTCGGGCCAGACCTCCGCTCCACACGCCCCCATTCTCTCTTTTCTCTCTCCTGATCTCTCTGCCACTCTCGCTTCCGCCTCGTCGCCGGACCTCCGCTCGAGCTCGATCTGCCACCATGGGGAAGGACAAGACGGCGGCACTGGAACGCGCGAAGAAGGCGACCGCGAAGGCGAAGGGCAAGCGGACCAGCCGGGGCGGATCCTCATCGAGGTCCGGCCTGCCGGCGGGCTGGATCCAGGGCGACTGGATCCGCTCGGCAATTACGCAGGATGACCTCGACGACCTAGTGGAGGGGGGATTGATCCCCCACAAGTCGGCTCGGCTCCCGGGGGACGAAACCGAGCCTCAGCCTAGAGAGGGTGAGTGTGTCCTCCTAGCGACCCACGTAGATTGCGGATTCTCACTGCCTCCCCACCCTTTCTTCCGGGGTTTTTTGAACTTCTTTGGGGCTCAGCTCCACCATTTCACTCCGAACACCATAGTCTATTTGGCCGCTTTCGTGTCCATGTGCGAAAACTTCTTGGGCTGTCGACCGCACTGGGGGCTTTTCAAACACATCTTCACTTGCCGTTCCCAGTCGGTCAAAAAGGCCAAGTCGAGTGACGAGAGGACGCAGGTGATCCAGATGTGTGGTGGTCTGGGGATCCAGATGAGGAGCAAGAGTACTTTCCCAACGATGATCCTTCCTGACTCGGTCTGGGGCTGGCAGTCGACTTGGTTTTACTGCAAGGATCAGCCAACCCCTGGCCAGTCGACTGGACTTCCTCCTTTTTCCTTGGCTCGAGTGGAGAAGCCTGCTCCCCTGAAGGTAGTTCCAGAAGAGAAGGCGCAGGTCAAGGAGCTGGTCGAACGGGTCGTCCAGCTTGTCCGCGACGGAGTGACCGAGATGGATCTGCTGGAGGTCTTTCTCGGTCGACGCATCCAACCTCTTTAGGCGCGCGATCATCCGATGTGGATGTACTCTGGGCTCGAGGATACCACTCGGATCCACCTGAAGGAGGTCAGTGAGGATATCTTGGAGAACTGGTTGAGGGGAATCACTGGCAACAAAGACAACCCTCGGGGATCCAGGAGGGTGATTCCATTCGACAACTCGCGCCAGCCGGAGCAGGTATATTTCTGTTTTATCAAGTATCTTTCCGATTCACCACGTGACGTCCCGTTTGTGGTCGACTGAATGTCTTTTGATTGTTATCCTTTCAGGCCCTCATTGAAATGTACTCGATGCCCAACAGAGTGCAGGACCCCGGCGCTGAAGAAGAAGGAAGCGGGGGCGAGAGCGGCGAGGAGCATTCGGAAGCCGAGGAGGACGAGGAGAGCGATGAATCGACCGATGAGGAAGAAGTCGACTCGCCTCCTCGTAGGGAGAGGAGGTCCAAGCACACTCATGACCCGACGCGCGCTCCGGACTTGGTGGCTACGCCGATCGGGCAATCTTCGAAGCGCCCCAGGACGTCTTCCCCGACGCCGACTGAGAAGCCTCCAAAGCAATCCAAGGTCGCGCCGCTTCCAGCGCCGAAAGTGCCGAAAGCCATCTCTTCCAAACCGCCCAAAGCTTTGCCTCGGATCAAAGTGACCGTTCCTACTATCTCCGGGTAACCATCTGACTTGTCCTTTATGTGGATTCGATTAACTGGGTGTAACCGATTGAATGTGGGCCTTTGCAATGCTGCTACGTCAGGGACCTCTTCGTACCAGTACCGGGACGAGGAAATGGAGGATGCGGTGACCTCTAACCCAGGTATGAACTCTTGCGATTTCGATTCTTGATCCTTTTAGGGTCGAGTGGTTCACTTGGGGTCGAATGTTCTGTCTTGCAGCTCCACACAACATCATTGACCTTCCGGACGACGACGAAGATGTGGCTCCTAAGCCTAGGAAGAGCAAGAAGGTAACAGCTGGCAGGGTGGCTCGGCAAGAACCAACTGCAACGCCTCCCGTCCGTCAAGCTGAAGATGCGGGCAGGGCCGCTGTGATGTTCGCTGCACCCTTGCCGAGTGGGCATCCCACGCGGTCGACCGCGCCTGTGGTTCCTTCAACTATCCAACTCCACACCATGGAGCCTCAAGCAGCCGCACCTGGGTCGTTGCACATTTTTTCACTAGCTACCCCGTCCTAGACAACCAGTCGGAAGCGGCTGCGGAAGCCATCCGACAGGCTGATATGATGATGGAGCGGGTGAAGATAGTGCACGATAGCAGTCAGGCTGCCTACGATGCTAGTGCCACTCTTCGGGCCAACGTCCAGGTGGGTAGACTTTCCGACTGTTTTTGTTCTCGAAAAATCTTCTTCTGCACAATCTCCTGTTGTTCGCGTTGAATTAGAGCACCCACTGGGTGTTGCTCTCGTTTTTGGTAGTTTCGCTCTTCCACTCGGTCTGGGCGAGTGGGATCAGAACCGGTGGGGGCACGCCAAGTGCACCCATTAGGTGTACTCCCCGAGACCGCGGTCGACTGCTAGCAGTCGACTATGGTCTGAGTTCTTCTTTTCTTGATGGTGCAATTGTTCTTTCGCTCTGTCTTTTTTTTTGCACTCAACTCCGGCGGGCCGGGCGAGCGGAATCAGAACCGGTGGGGGCACGCCAAGTGCACCCACTGGGTGTAGTCCCCGAGACCGCGGTCGACTGCTGGCAGTCGACTGGGGTCTGAACAGCTTGTTGTCCACTTCTCCAGGTTTTATTCACTCGAAAATGAACTGCCTTCGAACCTATCGATTGATCTGTCTCTTGCCTCTTGCTGAAGTCTTGTACTCTTATCTCCAAGTTTGCCGAACTCGAAGAGAAGCAGAGGCAACTCAACTTAGACTTGGAATTGGCTCAGCAAAATCTGAAAAAAGCTCAGGACGAGGCCGTTGGTATGGACAAGAAGGACTCGGACCTCGCCGCCGCGCAAAAAGCAGCCCAAGACAAAACCGCTCTCGCAGACAAGAAGCTTGCTTCAGTCGGAACGCTTGAAGGAGAGGTGACTAGACTGACATCTTGTCTTAATGAAGCTAACCGCGAAGTGACCAGCCTGAAGAAGGATAAGGTTGTCCTGAACGAAAAGTTGGAGTCTGCGATCCGCAAGAGGAACGACACAGAAGCTTATCTGAGGACCCTCGCCAAGAAGCTTTATCTCGTGCTAGGAGGTATTTCTTTTAATCCGACTGTGTTGATGCTTGCCATCGGATTTTGCTCGGTTGATTGAATTGACTTTTGGCTGCAGAGCTTTGTCAAGACTTTGACGAAGAAACTGGAAGGGCCGAGACGGGTCTGGACCCTATCGCTTCCTCGGTCTGCGACGAAACTGCGATGAACGTGCTCCGACTGGAGTCCCGTATCGCCAGCGCCACAAGCTATCTCGCGCGCCTGAAGGAGGTTGTCTCTCGAATCGAATCGATGCTTTGGCCGGAGGCGACGCTTCAGAATGATCTGGAATCTCTGATGACTCGACTGAACGAGATCCCTGACCGAGTGCAAGAATGGAAGAAATCCTCCGCCCGGTGTGGTGCTGACGTGGCGCTGTCCCTGGTCGTGAAGACAAGCTGGCTACGATCAAAGTCGCTAACACCAAAAAGCACGACTTCCAGTCCTTCATGGAGACTTTCATTGTTGCCGCCACTCGGATCGCTAATGGGATCGATCTGGACTCGTTCGTGGAGCCTGCCAGTCCTCCTCCGGCTGAGTGAACAATCTTATGAAACTTGGATATGCTTTAAATTTGCCTCGGAATGCCGAGTGGTTTCTGTAACCGTTAAAATCCTTCGGGCTTGGTGCCCGAGTACTTTTGATTCGCTGCTTGGAACCTTTTAGTATTTATCTGAATTTGGTTTATCTCCGAATGTGCTTGTGTTTGCCTTCGGATGGACTTTGCTTGCTGCACCTCTTCGTCCTTGCGGATAGGGAAGGGGCAGACGTTGTATTTGTGCCGCAGCTCCGAAGGAGAAGGTGGCAGTCGACCTGCACCTCGCCGTCCTTGCGGATAAGGATGGAGCGGACGTTGTATTTGTGCCGCAGCTCCGAAGGAGAAGGAGGCAGTCGACCTGCACCTCGTCGTCCTTGCGGATAAGGATGGAGCGGACGTTGTATTTGTGCCGCAGCTCCGAAGGAGAAGGTTGCAGTCGACCTGCACCTCGTCGTCCTTGCGGATAGGGATGGGTCTCAAACGTAGGTGAGTACTGGACCGAGGCTAAGCCCCCGAGTGAGAGGATTGCTCTCCACTCGGTAGGATTTTTTCAAACTTAGGCGAGTGCTGGACTGCCGTTAAGCATCTTAGTGAGAGAACTTAGGCGAGTGCTCGACTGCAGCTAAGCCCTCGAGTGGGAGGACTGCTCTCCACTCGGTAGGATTCTTTCAAACTTAGGCGAGTGCTGAACTGCCGTTAAGCCTCTTAGTGAGAGAACTTAGGCGAGTGCTCGACTGCAGCTAAGCCCCTGAGTGGGAGGACTGCTCTCCACTCGGTAGGATTTTTTCAAACTTAGGCGAGTGCTGGACTGCCGTTAAGCCTCTTAGTGAGAGAACTTAGGCGAGTGCTCGACTGCAGCTAAGCCCCCGAGTGGGAGGATTGCTCTCCACTCGGTAGGATTTTTTCAAACTTAGGCGAGTGCTGGACTGCCGTTAAGCCCCTTAGTGAGAGAACTTAGGCGAGTGCTCGACTGCAGCTAAGCCCCCCGAGTGGGAGGATCGCTCTCCACTCGGTAGGATTTTTTCAAACTTAAGCGAGTGCTGGACTACCGTTAAGCCTCTTAGTGAGAGAACTTAGGCGAGTGCTCGACTGCAGCTAAGCCCCCGACTGGGAGGACTGCTCTCCACTCGGTAGGATTTTTTCAAACTTAGGCGAGTGCTGGACTACCGTCAAGCCTCTTAGTGAGCGAACTTATGTGAGTGCTCGACTGCAGTTAAGCCCCCGAGTGGGAGGACTGCTCTCCACTTGGTAGGATTTTTTCAAACTTAGGCGAGTGCTGGACTGCCGTTAAGCCTCTTAGTGAGAGAACTTAGGCGAGTGCTCGACTGCAGCTAAGCCCCCGAGTGGGAGGACTGCTCTCCACTCGGTAGGATTTTTTTAAACTTAGGCGAGTGCTGGACTGTCGTCAAGCCTATTAGTGAGAGAACTTAGGCGAGTGCTCGACTGCAGCTAAGCCCCCGAGTGGGAGGACTGCTCTCCACTCGGTAGGATTTTTTCAAACTTAGGCGAGTGTTGGACTGCCGTTAAGCCTCTTAGTGAGAGAACTTAGGCGAGTGCTCGACTGCAGCTAAGCCCCCGAGTGGGAGGATTGCTCTTCACTCGGTAGGATTTTTTTTAAACTTAGGCGAGTGCTGGACTGCCGTTAAGCCTCTTAGTGAGAGAACTTAGGCGAGTGCTCGACTGCAGCTAAGCCCCCGAGTGGGAGGATTGCTCTTCACTCGGTAGGATTTTTTCAAACATAGGCGAGTGCTGGACTACCGTTAAGCCTCTTAGTGAGAGAACTTAGGCGAGTGCTCAACTGCAGCTAAGCCCCCGAGTGGGAGGATTGCTCTTCAGTTGGTAGGATTTTTTCAAACTTAGGCGAGTGCTAGACTGCCGTCAAGCCTCTTAGTGAGAGAACTTAGGCGAGTGCTCGACTGTGGCTAAGCCCCCGAGTGGGAGGACTGCTCTCCACTCGGTATGATTTTTTCAAACTTAGGCGAGTGCTGGACTGCCGTTAAGCCTCTAAGTGAGAGAACTTAGGCGAGTACTCGACTGCAGCTAAGCCCCCGAGTGGGAGGACTGCTCTCCACTCGGTAGGATTTTTTCGAACTTAGGCGGAACGGATTCGCGACTAAGCCCACCCACTGGGGGATTTCAGGTGTAAATAAGAACAACACAATCGAATGAGAGAACCGTAAGCTCTTGTCTTTGATAAACGAATTACAAAAGTTGTTTCTTATTATATTTTATTCAAACGAGTGTTTAAGTATAAAAGGGGTGGAGCAGCTCCGCGTTCCAAGCCCGTGGCTTGTCTTTCTGATGCTCGATACTGTAAAGATGGTATGCTCCGTTGTGGAGAACTTTGGTGATGATGAAGGGGCCTTCCCAAGTTGGAGCGAGCTTGTGTGGTTTCTGCTGATCCACTCGAAGAACCAAGTCTCCTTCTTGAAAGGCCCGACCCCTCACATTCCTGGCGTGGAATCGACGCAAATCTTGCTGATAAATGGTTGACCGGATCAAGGCCATCTCTCTTTCCTCCTCTAAGAGATCGACTGAATCTTGCCGGGCCTGCTCTGCTTCTGCTTCGGAGAAGAGTTCAACTCGGGGTGCGTTGTGGAGCAAGTCACTTGGCAGAACAGCTTCGGCTCCATAGACTAAGAAGAAATGAGTTCTTCCAGTCGACCGATTAGGAGTTGTCCTTAAACCCCACAGAACTGACGGAAGTTCATCAACCCAAGCACCTGCTGCGTGTTTGAGATCACGCATCAGACGGGGTTTCAGTCCTTTGAGAATTAGGCCATTGGCTCTTTCTGCTTGTCCGTTCAACTACGGGTGAGCAACAGAAGCATAGTCGACTCAAGTGCCCTGAGAGGCGCAAAAAATTCTGAACTCATCGGAATCGAAGTTCGATCCGTTGTCCGTGATGATGCTGTGTGGAACTCCATATCTGAACGTCAATTCTTTGATAAAATTGACAACGGTGCTAGCATCAAGGTTCTTGATGGGTTTGGCTTCGATCCATTTGGTAAACTTGTCGACTGCAACGAGCACGTGAGTGAAGCCGCTTCTGCCGGTCCTCAGCGGTCCAACCATATCCAGTCCCCAAACAACGAAGGGCCAGACGAGGGGAATGGTCTTCAGGGCTGATGCTGGCTTGTGGGACATATCGGAGTAAAATTGACAGCCTTCACATCTGTCGACTATATCTTTCGCCATCTCATTTGCTCGTGGCCAATAGAATCCAGCTCGGTATGCTTTAGCCATGATGGCCCGAGAGGACGCATGGTGGCCACAGGTACCCGAGTGGATGTCATTGAGGATCATTCGACCTTCTTCTGGTGTTATGCACTTCTGACCGACTCTAGTCACACTTTCTCTGAACAGCTACCCTCTTATCACAGTAAAAGCTTTAGATTGGTGGACGATCTGTCGAGCTTCTTCTTCATCCTCTGGGAGCTCTTTCCTGAGGATGTACGCAATGTAGGGCACCATCCAATCGAGAGTAATGGCCAGAACCTCCATGATTAGGTCGACCATAGCCGGGACCTCGACTTCAGTCGGATCCGTGGCGCCCTTGGGTTGTGGGGGCTCTTCAGTGAAAGTGTTGGGTTTCGTAGTAATTTCATAAATTTTCCTATGCACACGCAAGATCATGTGATGCATAGCAACGAGGGGGAGAGTGTTGTCTACGTACCCAACGCAGACCGACTGCAGAAACGATGACACGACGTAGAGGAAGTAGTCGTACGTCTTCACGATCCAACCGATCAAGCACCGAAACTACGGCACCTCCGAGTTCGAGCACACGTTCAGCTCGATGACGATCCCCGGACTCCGATCCAGCAAAGTGTCGGGGAAGAGTTCCGTCAGCACGACGGCGTGGTGACGATCTTGATGTACTACAGCAGCAGGGCTTCGCCTAAACTCCGCTACAGTATAATCGAGGTATATGGTGGCAGGGGGCACCGCACACGTCTAAGGATCACGTGGATCAACTTGTGTGTCTAGAGGTGTCCCCTGCCTCCGTATATAAAGGAGTAGAGGGGGGAGGCTGGCCGGCCAAGGAGGGAGGCGCAGGAGGAGTCCTACTCCTTCCGGGAGTAGGACTCCCCTCCAATCCTATTCCAACTAGGATTCCCCGAGGGGGAAAGAGGGAGAGGGGTGGCCGGCCACCTCTCCTAGTCCTAATAGGACCAGGGGAAGGGGGAGGCGCGCAGCCCTTGTGGGCAGCCCTTTCACCTTTCCACTAAGGCCCATGAAGGCCCATATGGCTCCCGGGGGGTTCCGGTAACCTCCCGGTAACCCGGTAAAATCCCGATTTCACCCGGAACACTTCCGATGTCCAAACATAGGCTTCCAATATATCAATCTTTACGTCTCGACCATTTCGAGACTCCTCGTCATGTCCGTGATCACATCCGGGACTCCGAACAACCTTCGGTACATCAAAATGCATAAACTCATAATGTAACTGTCATCGTAACCTTAAGCGTGCGGACCCTATGGGTTCGAGAACAATGTAGACATGACCGAGACATGTCTCCGGTCAATAACCAATAGCGGGACCTGGATTCCCATATTGGCTCCTACATATTCTACGAAGATCTTTATCGGTCAGACCGCATAACAACATACGTTGTTCCCTTTGTCATCGGTATGTTACTTGCCCGAGATTCGATCGTCGGTATCCAATACCTAGTTCAATCTCGTTACCGGCAAGTCTCTTTACTCGTTCCGTAATACATCATCTCACAACTAACATATTAGTTGTAATGCTTGCAAGGCTTATGTGATGTGTATTACCGAGAGGGCCCAGAGATACCTCTCCGACAATCGGAGTAACAAATCCTAATCTCGAAATACGCCAACCCAACATCTACCTTTGGAGACACCTGTAATGCTCCTTTATAATCACCCAGTTACGTTGTGACGTTTGGTAGCACCCAAAGTGTTCCTCCGGTAGACGGGAGTTGCATAATCTCATAGTCATAGGAACATGTATAAGTCATGAAGAAAGCAATAGCAACATACTAAACGATCGTGTGCTAAGCTAATGGAATGGGTCATGTCAATCAGATCATTCAACTAATGATGTGACCTCGTTAATCAAATAACAACTCATTGTTCATGGTTAGGAAACATAACCATCTTTGATTAACGAGCTAGTCAAGTAGAGGCATACTAGTGACACTTTGTTTGTCTATGTATTCACACATGTATTATGTTTCCGGTTAATACAATTCTAGCATGAATAATAAACATTTATCATGATTATAAGGAAATAAATAATAACTTTATTATTGCCTCTAGGGCATATTTCCTTCAGTCTCCCACTTGCACTAGAGTCAATAATCTAGATTACACTGAAATGATTCTAACACCCATGGAGCTTTGGTGCTGATCATGTTTTGCTCGTGGAAGAAGCTTAGTCAACGGGTCTGCAACATTCAGATCCGTATGTATCTTGCAAATCTCTATGTCTCCCACCTGGACTAGATCCCGGATGGAGTTGAAGCGTCTCTTGATGTGTTTGGTCCTTTTGTGAAATCTGGATTCCTTTGCCAAGGCAATTGCACCAGTATTGTCACAAAAGATTTTCATTGGACCCGATGCATTAGGTATGACACCTAGATCGGATATGAACTCCTTCATCAAGACTCCTTCGTTCGCTGCTTCCGAAGCAGCTATGTACTCCGCTTCACATGTAGATCCCGCTACGACGCTTTGTTTAGAACTGCACCAACTGACAGCTCCACCGTTTAATGTAAACACGTATCCGGTTTGCGATTTAGAATCGTCCGGATCAGTGTCAAAGCTTGCATCAACGTAACCTTTTACGGTGAGCTCTTTGTCACCTCCATATACGAGAAACATATCCTTAGTCCTTTTCAGGTATTTCAGGATGTTCTTGACCGCTGTCCAGTGATCCATTCCTGGATTACTTTGGTACCTCCCTGCTAAACTTATAGCAAGGCACACATCAGGTCTGGTACACAGCATTGCATACATGATAGATCCTATGGCTGATGCATAGGGAACATCTTTCATATTCTCTCTACCTTCTGCGGTGGTCGGGCATTGAGTCTTACTCAATTTCACACCTTGTAACACAGGCAAGAACCCTTTCTTTGCTTGATCCATTTTGAACTTCTTCAAAATTTTGTCAAGGTATGTGCTTTGTGAAAGTCCAATTAAGCGTCTTGATCTATCTCTATAGATCTTAATGCCTAATATGTAAGCAGCTTCACCGAGGTCTTTCATTGAAAAACTTTTATTCAAGTATCCCTTTATGCTATCCAAAAATTCTATATCATTTCCAATTAGCAATATGTCATCCACATATAATATCAGAAATGCTACAGAGCTCCCACTCACTTTCTTGTAAATACAGGCTTCTCCGAAAGTCTGTATAAAACCAAATGCTTTGATCACACTATCAAAACGTTTATTCCAACTCCGAGAGGCTTGCACCAGTCCATAAATGGATCGCTGGAGCTTGCACACTTTGTTAGCTCCCTTTGGATCGACAAAACCTTCCGGTTGTATCATATACAACTCTTCTTCCAGAAATCCATTCAGGAATGCAGTTTTGACATCCATCTGCCAAATTTCATAATCATAAAATGCGGCAATCGCTAACATGATTCGGACGGACTTAAGCATCGCTACGGGTGAGAAGGTCTCATCGTAGTCAATCCCTTGAACTTGTCGAAAACCTTTCGCGACAAGTCGAGCTTTGTAGACAGTAACATTACCATCAGCGTCAGTCTTCTTCTTGAAGATCCATTTATTCTCAATTGCTTGCCGATCATCGGGCAAGTCAACCAAAGTCCATACTTTGTTCTCATACATGAATCCCATCTCAGATTTCATGGCTTCAAGCCACTTTGCGGAATCTGGGCTCACCATCGCTTCTTCATAGTTCGTAGGTTCATCATGATCTAGTAGCATGACTTCCAGAACTGGATTACCGTACCACTCTGGTGCGGATCTTACTCTGGTTGATCTACGAGGTTCAGTAGTATCTTGTTCTGAAGTTTCATAATCATTATCATTAACTTCCTCACTTATTGGTGTAGGTGTCGCAGAAACAATTTTCTGTGATGTACTACTTTCCAACAAGGGAGCAGGTACAGTTACCTCGTCAAGTTCTATTTTCCTCCCACTCACTTCTTTCGAGAGAAACTCCTTCTCAAGAAAGTTTCCGAATTTAGCAACAAAAGTCTTGCCTTCGGATCTGTGATAGAAGGTGTATCCAATAGTTTCCTTTGGATATCCTATGAAGACACATTTCTCCGATTTGGGTTCGAGCTTATCAGGTTGAAGCTTTTTCACATAAGCATCGCAGCCCCAAACTTTAAGAAACGACAACTTTGGTTTCTTGCCAAACCACAGTTCATAAGGCGTCGTCTCAACGGATTTTGATGGTGCCCTATTTAACGTGAATGCGGCCATCTCTAGAGCATAACCCCAAAATGATAGTGGTAAATCAGTAAGAGACATCATAGATCGCACCATATCTAGTAAAGTACGATTACGACGTTCGGACACACCATTACGTTGTGGTGTTCCGGGTGGCGTGAGTTGCGAAACTATTCCACAGTTTTTCAAATGTACACCAAACTCGTAACTCAAATATTCTCCTCCACGATCAGATCGTAGAAACTTTATTTTCTTGTTACGATGATTTTCAACTTCACTCTAAAATTCTTTGAACCTTTCAAATGTTTCAGATTTATGTTTCATTAAGTAAATATACCCATATCTTCTTAAATCATCTGTGAAGGTGAGAAAATAACGATATACGCCGTGAGCCTCAATATTCATCGGACCACATACATCGGTATGTATGATTTCCAACAAATCTGTTGCTCTCTCCATAGTACCGGAGAACGGTGTTTTAGTCATCTTGCCCATGAGGCACAGTTCGCAAGTACCAAGTGATTCATAATCAAGTGGTTCCAAAAGTCCATCAGTATGGAGTTTCTTCATGCGCTTTATACCGATATGACCTAAACGACAGTGCCACAAATAAGTTGCACTTTCATTATCAACTCTGCATCTTTTGGCTTCAACATTATGAATATGTGTATTACTACTATCGAGATTTAATAAGAATAGACCACTCTTCAAGGGTGCATGACCATAAAAGATATTACTCATATAAATAGAACAACCATTATTCTCTGATTTAAATGAATAACCGTCTCGCATTAAACAAGATCCAGATATAATGTTCATGCTCAACGCTGGCACCAAATAACAATTATTTAGGTCTAATATTAATCCCGAAGGTAGATTTAGAGGTAGCGTGCCGACCGCGATCACATCGACTTTGGAACCGTTTCCCACGCGCATCGTCACCTCGTCCTTAGCCAATCTTCGCTTAATCCGTAGCCCCTGTTTCGAGTTGCAAATATTAGCAACAGAACCAGTATCAAATACCCAGGTGCTACTGCGAGCATTAGTAAGGTACACATCAATAACATGTATATCACATATACCTTTGTTCACTTTGCCATCCTTTTTATCCGCCAAATACTTGGGGCAGTTCCGCTTCCAGTGTCCAGTCTGCTTGCAGTAGAAGCACTCAGTTTCAGGCTTAGGTCCAGACTTGGGTTTCTTCTCTTGAGCAGCAACTGGCTTGCTGTTCTTCTTGAAGTTCCCCTTCTTCTTTCCTTTGCCCTTTTTCTTGAAACTAGTGGTCTTGTTGACCATCAACACTTGATGCTCTTTCTTGATTTCTACCTCCGCAGCTTTCAGCATCGCGAAGAGCTCGGGAATTGTCTTGTTCATCCCTTGCATATTATAGTTCATCACGAAGCTCTTGTAGCTTGGTGGCAGTGATTGGAGAATTCTGTCAATGACGCAATCATCTGGAAGATTAACTCCCAATTGAATCAAGTGATTATTATACCCAGACATTTTGAGTATATGCTCACTGACAGAACTGTTCTCCTGCATCTTGCAGCTATAGAATTTATTGGAGACTTCATATCTCTCAATCCGGGCATTTGCTTGAAATATTAACTTCAACTCCTGGAACATCTCATATGCTCCATGACGTTCAAAACGTCGTTGAAGTCCCGATTCTAAGCCGTAAAGCATGGCACACTGAACTATCGAGTAGTCACCAGCTTTGCTCTGCCAGACGTTCATAACATCTGGCGTTGCTCCAGCAGCAGGCCTGGCACCCAGCGGTGCTTCCAGGACGTAATTCTTCTGTGCAGCAATGAGGATAATCCTCAAGTTACGGACCCAGTCCGTGTAATTGCTACCATCATCTTTCAACTTTGCTTTCTCAAGGAACGCATTAAAATTCAACGGAACAACAGCATGAGCCATCTATCTACAATCAACATAAACAAGCAAGATACTATCAGGTACTAAGTTCATGATAAATTTAAGTTCAATTAATCATATTACTTAAGAACTCCCACTTAGATAGACATCCCTCTAATCCTCTAAGTGATCACGTGATCCAAATCAACTAAACCATGTCCGATCATCACGTGAGATGGAGTAGTTTCATCGGTGAACATCATTATGTTGATCATATCTACTATATGATTCACGCTCGACCTTTCGGTCTCCATGTTCCGAGGCCATATCTGTATATGCTTGGCTCGTCAAGTATAACCTGAGTATTCTGCGTGCGCAACTGCTTTGCACCCGTTGTATTTGAACGTAGAGCCTATCACACCCGATCATCACGTGGTGTCTCAGCACGAAGAACTTTCGCAACGGTGCATACTCAGGGAGAACACTTCTTGATAATTTAGTGAGAGATCATCTTATAATGCTACCGTCAATCAAAGCAAGATAAGATGCATAAAAGATAAACATCACATGCAATCAATATAAGTGATATGATATGGCCATCATCATCTTGTGCCTGTGATCTCCATCTCCGAAGCACCATCATGATCACCATCGTCACCGGCGCGACACCTTGATCTCCATCGTAGCATCGTTATCGTCTCGCCAATCTTATGCTTCCACGACTATCACTACCGTTTAGTAATAAGGTAAAGCATTACATCGCGATTGCATTGCATACAATAAAGCGACAACCATATGGCTCCTGCCAGTTGCCGATAACTCGGTTACAAAACATGATCATCTCATACAATAAAATTCAACATCATGCCTTGACCATATCACATCACAACATGCCCTGCAAAAACAAGTTAGACGTCCTCTACTTTGTTGTTGCATGTTTTACGTGGCTGCTACGGGCTTAAGTAAGAACCAATCTCACCTACGCATCAAAACCACAACGATAGTTTGTCAAATAGACTCCGTTTTAACCTTCGCAAGGACCGGGCGTAGCCACACTCGGTTCAACTAAAGTTGGAGAGACAGTCGCCCGCAAGCCATCTATGTGCAAAGCACGTCGAGGGAACCGGTCTCGCGTAAGCATACGCGTAAGGTTGGTCCGGGTCGTCTCGTCCAACAATACCGCCGAACCAAAGTATGACATGCTGGTAGGCAGTATGACTTGTATCGTCCACAACTCACTTGTGTTCTACTCGTGCATATAACATCAACATAAATAACCTAGGCTCGGATGCCACTGTTGGGTTTCGTAGTAATTTCATAAATTTTCCTACGCACACGCAAGATCATGTGATGCATAGCAACGAGGGGGAGAGTGTTGTCTACGTACCCAACGCAGACCGACTGCGGAAGCGATGACACGACGTAGAGGAAGTAGTCGTACGTCTTCACGATCCAACCGATCAAGCACCGAAACTACGGCACCTCCGAGTTCGAGCACACGTTCAGCTCGATGACGATCCCCGGACTCCGATCCAGCAAAGTGTCGGGGAAGAGTTCCGTCAGCACGACGGCGTGGTGACGATCTTGATGTACTACAGCAGCAGGGCTTCGCCTAAACTCCGCTACAGTATTGTCGAGGTATATGGTGGCAGGGGGCACCGCACACGGCTAAGGAATAGATCACGTGGATCAACTTGTGTGTTTAGAGGTGTCCCCTGCCTCCGTATATAAAGGAGTAGAGGGGGGGAGGCTGGCCGGCCAAGGAGGGAGGCGCAGGAGGAGTCCTACTCCTTCCGGGAGTAGGACTCCCCTCCAATCCTATTCCAACTAGGATTCCCCGAGGGGGAAAGAGGGAGAGGGGTGGCCGGCCACCTCTCCTAGTCCTAATAGGACTAGGGGAAGGGGGGAGGTGCGCAGCCCTTGTGGGCAGCCCTTTCACCTTTCCACTAAGGCCCATGAAGGCCCATATGGCTCCCGGGGGGTTCCGGTAACCTCCCGGTAACCCGGTAAAATCCCGATTTCACCCGGAACACTTCCAATGTCCAAACATAGGCTTCCAATATATCAATCTTTACGTCTCGACCATTTCGAGACTCCTCGTCATGTCCGTGATCACATCCGGGACTCCGAACAACCTTCGGTACATCAAAATGCATAAACTCATAATGTAACTGTCATCGTAACCTTAAGCGTGCGGACCCTACGGGTTCGAGAACAATGTAGACATGACCAAGACATGTCTCCGGTCAATAACCAATAGCGGGACCTGGATGCCCATATTGGCTCCTACATATTCTACGAAGATCTTTATCGGTCAGACCGCATAACAACATACGTTGTTCCCTTTGTCATCGGTATGTTACTTGCCCGAGATTCGATCGTCGGTATCCAATACCTAGTTCAATCTCGTTACCGGCAAGTCTCTTTACTCGTTCCGTAATACATCATCTCACAACTAACATATTAGTTGTAATGCTTGCAAGGCTTATGTGATGTGTATTACCGAGAGGGCCTAGAGATACCTCTCCGACAATCGGAGTAACAAATCCTAATCTCGAAATACGCCAACCCAACATCTACCTTTGGAGACACCTGTAATGCTCCTTTATAATCACCCAGTTACGTTGTGACGTTTGGTAGCACCCAAAGTGTTCCTCCGGTAGACGGGAGTTGCATAATCTCATAGTCATAGGAACATGTATAAGTCATGAAGAAAGCAATAGCAACATACTAAACGATCGTGTGCTAAGCTAATGGAATGGGTCATGTCAATCAGATCATTCAACTAATGATGTGACCTCGTTAATCAAATAACAACTCATTGTTCATGGTTAGGAAACATAACCATCTTTGATTAACGAGCTAGTCAAGTAGAGGCATACTAGTGACACTTTGTTTGTCTATGTATTCACACATGTATTATGTTTCCGGTTAATACAATTCTAGCATGAATAATAAACATTTATCATGATTATAAGGAAATAAATAATAACTTTATTATTGCCTCTAGGGCATATTTCCTTCAGAAAGGGTCTTCCTGAACTGTCGGCGTGTGAATATGCTCCAAGAACACATTGTTGGGAATGACTTCTCTCTTGGAAACTATCTTTGCCAATTCATCGGCTGGTTGATTTTTCAATCGGGGGATGTGGTGGAGTTCTAACCCCTCGAACTTCTTCTCAAGCTTTCTCACCGCGTTGCAGTAACCAGTCATGGCTGGGCTTCTGACGTCCCACTCCTTCATCACTTGATTAACTACCAAATCTGAGTCGTCGTAGACCATGAGGCGACGAACGCCGAGTGAGATGGCCATGTGTAACCCATACAGGAGTGCTTCGTATTCTGCTTCATTGTTGGAGGAATCAAAGTGGATCTGGAGGACATATCTGAGCTTGTCTCCTCGGGGGGATACCAGAACTACTCTAGCACTAGAACCGCTCAACATCTTGGATCCGTCAAAGAACATGGTCCAGTGCTCAGAGTGAACTTGAGTCGGCAGTTGCTGTTCGATCCACTCGGCGAGGAAATCTGCTATTTCTTGGGACTTGATAGCTTTCTTTGCCTCAAACTTGATATGCAAGGGAAGAAGTTCAATCGCCCATTTTGCCACTCGACCGGTTGCATCCCTGTTGTGCAGAATCTCTAACAATGGAGCGTCGCTAACGACTGTAACAGTGTGATCTGAGAAGTAGTGTGCAACCTTCTTCGTGGTCATGTAAATTCCATAGACAAGTTTCTGATAGTGAGGATATCTCTGCTTTGACGGGGTCAGGACTTCAGAAATATAATAAACTAGGCGTTGAACTTTGTACGCTTTTCCTTCTTCCCGCTCGACCGTAAGTACTGTACTGACGACTTGTCCAGTGGCTGCTATATAAAGCAAAAGAGGCTCTTTGCTGATTGGAGCAGCAAGCACCGGCTGGGTGGAAAGCAGGGCTTTTAGCTCTGCAAATGCTGTATCAGCTTCTGGAGTCCACTCGAACGTATCTGATTTCTTCATCAGTCGGTAAAGAGGCAGCGCCTTTTCACCGAGGCGAGAAATGAATCGACTTAGGGCGGCCAAGCAACCAGTAAGCTTCTGGACATCATGCACACGCACAGGGTGTTTCATTCGGAGTATAGCGCCTACTTTCTCTGGGTTAGCATCGATTCCTTGTTCGGAAACAAGAAAACCGAGTAACTTTCCGCCTGGAACTCCAAACGTGCACTTTGCCGGATTGAGCTTGATATCATACCTTCTGAGGTTGGCAAAGGTTTCAGCGAGGTCGGTCAGCAAGTCGGAACCTTTACGTGACTTGACCACAATGTCATCCATGTATGCTTCCACATTCCGACTGATCTGAGTGAGCAGGCACTTCTGAATCATTCGCATAAATGTGGCTCCGGCGTTCTTTAAGCCGAATGGCATTGTGACATAACAAAAGCACCCGAACGGGGTGATAAAAGCGGTCTTTATTTCGTCGGGTCCGTATAGATGGATCTGGTGGTACCCGGAGTAGGCATCCAAAAAGGACAAACGCTCGCACCCAGCAGTCGAGTCGACTATCTGATCGATGCGAGGGAGAGGGAAGTGATCTTTCGTGTAGGCCCGATTGATATGCTTGAAATCGATGCACATGCGGAGCGAGTCATCTTTCTTTGGGACCATGACAACATTGGCTAACCACTCGGAGTGGTAAATCTCTCGGATGAACTCAGCTGCCAAAAGCCGAGCCACCTCTTCGCCGATTGCTTTTCTTTTCTGGACGGCGGACCGTCGAAGATGCTCTTTGACTGGTTTCACTTTCGGGTCGACTCGCAAACGATGCTCAGCCAGTCCCCTGGGAACACCTGGCATGTCAGAAGGCTTCCATGCAAAGAAGTCCCAGTTCTCACGGAGGAACTGGATGAGCGCTTCTTCCTATTTGGAGTCGAGTGTGGTCGAAATGTGGGTCGGAGCTGCATTGGGGTCCGTCGGGTGAATGTGAACAGACTTTGTTTCGCCAGACGACTGGAATGCTGAATCCGTGGCTGGCTTCTTGGCTCGCAACAAGTCACTTGGGTCTGCATTTTTCTGGTATTCTTGCAATTCTGCCACAGCCATCTAGGCATCAGCGATCTTTGAGCCCTTCTGGAAACACTCTTCCGCCTTTTTCCGATTACCAGAGATAGTGATCACTCCCCTGGGACCAGGCATCTTCAGTTTGAGGTACACGTAACAAGGTCGAGCCATGAATCGTGCATAAGCTGGCCTGCCCAGAATTGCATGATACGCACTCTGAAAATCCACGACTTCAAACGTCAACTTTTCTTTGTGGTAATTTTTGGCATCACCGAAAACCACGTCGAGTGCAATCTGACCGAGGGACGCAGCCTTCTTGCCTGGGATGAACCCATGGAAACTCATATGGCTTTCACTGAGTCTGGACATCGGAATGCCCATTCCTTTCAACGTTTCTCCATATAGAATGTTCAGGCCACTGCCACCGTCCATCAGGACCTTTGTCAGTCGAGTGCCTTCGACCACCGGGTCGACCACCAGTGCTTGCCTCCCAGGGGTGGCGATGTGCGCTGAGTGATCAGACTGGTCGAACGTAATGGCAGTCTGCGACCATTTCAAGTAACTGGGTGTCGCCGGAGCGACCATGTTCACTTCTCTGTTGATGACTTTCAATCGACTCTTGTTTTCAACATCAGCAAAAATCATCAGGGTGGAATTCACATGAGGATAACCATCATCATCTTCCCCTTCACTCTCAGCCTTGTCTGCCTCCTTCTCCTTTTCCTTGGGCTTTTTCTCTCGGAACTGCTGGATCAGGAGCCGACACTGTCGAGTGGTATGCTTCGGGTAAATAAAATTACCTTCTTCATCTTTTTTGGTGTGGATATGGCACGACAGATCCAACACGTCATTTCCATCTTGATCTTTTACTTTCTTGGGGTTCCACGGCCCCTTGGGCTTCCCCTTGAACTTTCCTTCAACCACAGCTAAGGCCTCGCCCGGAGCAGCTGGTTCGGCCTTGCATTTTTGTTTCCGACTGGAGTTTCCTCCTCCGGCTCTGTGGGCGACTACTTTGTGCTTGCCGCTCCGCAGTCGCTCCTCCTCTTCACCATTGGCATACTTGGTGGCGATTTCCATCATCCGAGTCAAAGTCATGTTTCCTATCCGACCGAATTTCAGATTCAACTCCCGGTACCTGACGCCTTCCTTGAAAGCACAAATTGCCTGATGATCAGACACATCTTCCACCGTGTGGTGCAGGGTGATCCACCTCTGGATATAATCTCTCAAAGTTTCATTCGGTTTCTGGACGCAACACTGTAATTCTATCAAACCTGCTGGCCGCTTGCAAGTACCCTCAAACGTTCTGACAAACACTCGGGCGAGATCTTCCCAAGTATAGATGCTGCCAGGCGCCAACTTATTCAGCCACGCCCTAGCCAAGCCCTCCAACATCAGAGGAAGGTGTTTCATGGCCACCTCATCATTGCCGCCACCAATCTGGACAGCCACTCGGTAGTCTTCGAGCCAGGTGTCAGGCTTGGACTCTCCGGTGAACTTACTGACTCCAGTCGCCAACCTGAAGTTGGGGGGAATCACTGCAGCTCTGATAGCTCTGCTGAAGCACTCTGGGCCGGAGACATGCACCCTGTTGCTGGTTTGTGGGCCTCTGTCATGGCCATCTCAGTGAGCTCTGTTTCTGTCGACCAAGCCTTGTACGAGAATAGATCTCGCATCAAAGCCTAGCTCCATGGGGTCGACTGGAATACCTCTTCCGACGCTGTTAGGGCGCCTGTCTTCATGTGGCCGCGGCACGTACGACCCACTCCTTGGAGGAGGCGTGGGCACTCGACGGCGACCATCACGATCGGCTCGACGATCATACTGCTCCTAGTTTCTGTACTGATCACGCCGCTCTCCACGTCCCTCACGCCTCGGGGGCGATCTTGGGCTATGGGCCGACTGGACCATATCTGCGACCACAGATCTGCTATGGATCCTATCCCGCGACTGAGACACGGCCGTATTCTGCTCTCCTGCTGCCCGGAGCAAGGCCCTGATCTACGCCAAACCTCGGCCAGCTTCTGACTGGGAAGGTTGAATCGACTTTGCTATCCTGGCAGCGGCTGCTAGGTTTTGGATCGGTGTCCAGTATACCTGAGCCGGAGGTGGAAAAAGTTGGCGTCGGCTGGACTCAGGAGCACGTTGACGAGCATGATCGTCGAGTGCACGCTGGAGGTTCTCCAGCCGAGTGCGCTTAGCCAGATTGGCCAAGCGAGACTGTTCCAAGGCCTGGGCCTCGGGTGTTTCTCCAACTATAGGAGTATGCAGGGCATCCATGTTTCGGCGACGAAGTTCTTCTCTCTGCTGCGAGGAGAGAGGCTCAGGGCGGTACTCCTCGTGAACGCGCGACGGATCGCCGTTCCCGTCACCTCCGTCTTCACGATCGAAGCCAGGAGGACCACGTGGTCCGTTGACCATCAGGACTTCCGCTGCCGAGTCATTGCTGCCGCACTCGGATGCAGTCTCTACGGAGCCAGTCGACAGATCGAACAGGCCGTAGAGAGACTCGTCGGGCTCGAGCGCCGCGACTTGAGGGGTGGCCGACTGGCGGGCCACCGCATGCTTCACCCACCATTGAATCCTCGACCGGCCGGTGCGCTTGCTCCGGCGGGTCGCAGGGAGGGGGAAAGCCATAGGAGTCGACTGGTACTGGGTCGACGGTTGCCGCAGGA